>NC_135350.1:29869719-32269719 GCF_023851605.1 Tamandua tetradactyla
GTCAGTTCTCTCCACTGTAAAGTTATTCTTTTCCCCCTTTCCATAGTGTATTCTTTGGAAGAAACTTACTGTATACATCTCACAGTGGGAGTGTGGAGTTACGCTCTGCTTACTAGAGAGTGGAGTATCTACATAATTTAATTGGAATTCTTCTGCATAGGAAGCTTGTCTATTCTTCTCCTCTTGTTGTGTATTTCTTATTTATATAAACATGAAGCTATGGATATTCATTTAATAATTTGTGTTATAATCCAGAATTATTTCACTTATTTTGTTTGTTGAAATGATGTCTGCTTTGACCTTTGGGGGCTCTTTCAGTTGGATTCTGTATCACTTTGACATATTCTTATCACTGTATATATGTATACCTGTCCGAGCAATTTCTTACATTCTGACACTACATTATGCTTCAGGTGCATTTTGTGCATTTTCTGACCCAGTTCTAGAATCAGCCACTTCTCTGAGGGTTCATTGTACTGGAAAACAGTATTAAAAATAAAAATCTGGATACTATTGGGGTGTTAATCCTAGGCCCCCTCATGTGATAGAGAAAGTAGGTATTCATATATCTATAATCATTTCTCCATGTGGCCAAATTTATGTATATTAAGCATGCATTCAAACTGATGACACTAACTCTAAACTATCACCACATGTATAATTTTAGATTCCTACCCTTGCATTTCTATAACCTGTAATCTGTAATTCCAACAGTGAGAAATGTAGCTCCAACTATTTGCCATCCAATTAATTAATTCTTTAATCCCAGTAGTACTATCAGAATTGTTTACCAGTACCATTCTGGGAATCGACTTTAAAAACAAGATTATAGTTTTTAAGTTCAATTTCTTTTGCATGTAATCTTCAAGATTCTACTTATTTTCAAAGCCATAGATTCTGCATATTTCCCACCAATGCTTTACTGGAATTTATATCATGTGCTTGAAATACACATTATATACACAATGGTTGGATTGTTTTGCCAAATTCTGCATTCTATCCTGAGATCCCCTGACCTCTTAAAAGGCTTTACTAACAATTTTCATACAGTAAGGTGCCATCTTTGTGCTGTGAATTTCTATGAATTTTGACAAATGCATAATGTCATGTTTTCACCATTGCAGTATCATAGAGAGTAGGCTCACCACCCTAAAATATTCCCTATATTTCACCTATTCAACACTCACCACTAGGGCCCTTGAATCCAGGCAACTTCTGATCATTTTGCCATCTTTATAGTTTGGACTTTGCCGTATCATTTAATTGATATTATAGAGTAGGTAGTCCTTTCAGACCAGTTCCTTTCCCTTAGCAATTTGCATTTACGATTCATCCCTGTCTTTTCAAGGATTGACAGTCATTTTTCTTATTACTGAATGCTAGTCTATCTTTGATGTACAGTTGTTTATGCATTCATCTATTGATGGAAACAGGGGTTGCTTCCAGGTTTATGTAATGGTCAGTAAACATGATATAAATATTAACATGCAAGATTTTGGGTGGATGTATTTTTTCACATAGATTAGGTAAATACATAGAGGCATAATTGCTGGATTGAATGGTGAGACAATGTTCAGCTTTTCAATAAACTGTAGAACAGTTTTTCAAAGTGCCCTTACCATTTCACAGTCCTAACAGCAGTAATCAGAGTTACTGTTGCTTCATATCCTTGCACTTGGTATTTTCAGATATTTCTGCAAATTTTAGGCATTTTCAAAGGTGTATACTGACATCTAGTATTTATTTTAATTTTTAATTCTTTAATAAAAAATGAAGTTTATAATCCTTTCTTATGTTTATTTTTCACCAATATATCTTTGGTGAGGTGTCCAGATATTTTGCTTATTTTTTTGTTTATTTTTTTAAATTAATTTGTTAATATTTTTATTGTTGCATTTAAGAGTTTTTTACATATTTTTAAAATAAATCCGTGGTCAGCTCTGTGATTATCAAATATTTTCTCCCATTCTGCTTGTATTTTCATTATCTTAACAGTTTGGTCCGTAGCACAAAGTTTTTTATATTAACATCATTTTTTTTTTCATGGATTGCACTTCTGGGATTAGTATCTAAAAATCTCATTACCAGACCAAAGATCACTTAGACTTTCTCCTGTGTTTTCTCCTGGAAGACTTTTATATTTGCATATTGCATTTAGGTGTATGATCCATTTTGAGTTGAGTTAATTTTGTGAAAGGTGTAAGGTGTGTGCCTAGGTTCTTTTTTTTGGATACACATTATTCTAATACCATTTGTTAGTAAGTGTAGACTTTCTCCATTGAATTGTTTTTCTCTTTTATCAAGGATCATCTGCTCTATTTGTGGGGGTCTCTTTATGTACTTCCTAATATGTTCTGTTGATCTATGTGTCTCCTATTTCAGCAATATCATGTTTACTTGATTAAGGTAACTTCATAGAAAATCTTGAGTAATTCTTCATAGTCAGTATAATAAGTAATGGGATTTCTGTGAGCCTTTCAATTTTGTTTTTCAGTATTATGTTGACTTTTCTGTCTTTTGCCTTTCTATAACAAACTTCTGAGCCATTTTATCAATATTGACATGATAACTTGGTGCGATTTTTATTGAGATTAAGTTTAATCTATAGATCAAATTGAGAAGATTTGACATATAAACAATATTGTATTCCAACCCATGACCATAGAATATCTTTCCATTAATTTAGATCTTGATTTTCATCATCAAAGATTGATTCTCCAAATACATATACTATATGTAAATATATATATATTTAGAATTACACCTATTTCATAATTTTGGTACTTTAGTAAATGGTGTTTTTCATTAATTTCAAAATCCAATTGTTCATTGTTATTATATAGGAAACTAATGAAATTTGCTTATTAAACCTGTATCCTGTCATCATGCCATATAGTAACTGTTTTTAAACCACTCATTAGACTTTTTATACATAAGCAATCATATTATCTGTGAAAAAAAAAGTCTCATTCTTCTTTTCCAATCGTTGTAATCTTTTTTCTTTTTTTCTCATCTTATTGTACTAACTAAAACTTGCAATATGATGTTGAATAAGAGTAGAAGGAGAGAACATTCTGGACTTGTTCCTGATCTAAAGGGGAATGTGTCTATTCTCATTTTAAGTATGATGTTAGTTGTAGATTTATTAATCTGAGGAAGTTCACCTCTATTCTTAGTTTACTAAGAACTTTTATCACGAATTTGTATGATTTTGTGAACTATTTTTACACAAAATCATACGATTTTTAACCCATTGATATGATGGATTACATTAACTGGTATTTTGAAATTTGATCCAGCCTTGCATATCTGGAATAAAAACCATTTAGTCATGATGTATAATTCTCTATATATTGTTCAAGTCAATTTGAGAATACCACATTTGGGATTTTGGACTTTGCTCATGAGAGGATTATTTTGTAGTTTTCATTTATTGAAATTACTTTGTTGTGTTTTAGTATAAAGGCAATGTTGGTCCCATGTAATGAGTTAGGAAGTGTTAACTCTGCTTCTGTTTTCTAGAAGATATAGTGATGAATTTTATCATTTCTTCTCAATTGTTTGGAAGAATTCTCCAGTGAAGACATCTGGGCTCATTGCTTTCCACTGAAAGATTATTAATTAGTGATTAATAATTAATACATATAAGCATGTTCATATTTTCTATTTATCCTCAGGGAGCTTTGATAGTTTGTATCTTTCAAGGATTTGTCTATCTCACCTAAGTTATCAAATTTGTGATCAATTAGTTGCTTATTCCTTTATTATCATTTTAATGCCCATCAAATATGGACATGAAATCCTTAATTTCTGATATTGGTAATTATTCCCTTTTCCATTTTTTTCTTGGTTAATCTGACTAGTTTTGTCAATACTTTCAAGAACCAGCATTTGATTTTGTTGATTTTCTATTATATTCTTCTATTCAATTTCATTGATTCTGTTTTTTTTTGTAGTTTCTTTTCTCCTGCTTACTTTGGATTTAATATGATTTTCTTTTTCTATTTTACTTTCGTCAGAGCTTAGATTATTGATTTTCAAAATTTCTTTTTTTTAACATATGCATTTAATGTTATAGATTTCCCTCTAAGTACTCCTCTTGTGGCATCCTACAATTTGTTGTTGTTTTTTCTGCATGGCAGGCACCAGGTATTGAACCCAGGTCTCTGGTATGGCAGGAGAGAATTCTGCCACTGAGCCACTGTTGCACCACCCTCATCCTACAAATTTTGATAAATTGTATGTTCATTTTCATTTTAGTTCAACATATGTTTTTATTTCTATCATGACTTCTTTGACCTATGTGTTATTTAGAAATGTGTTGTTTAATCTGCAAGTATTTTGGGAAATGTCAGCCATCTTTTTGTTATTAGGTTCTGTTATAATTCCATTGAGGTCTGCGAGGAACTTGTATGATTCCTATTAAATTTGTTTAGGTGCATTTTATAGCCCAGAATATAGTTTATCTTGGTTATGTTCTATGTGAGCACAAGAATGATGTGTATTCTGTTGTTGTTGGATGAAATATTCTAAAAATGTCAATTAGAATCAATTGATTGATGATAATGTTTGGTTCAACTATATCGTTAATGACTTATGCTCATTAGATCTGTCAATTTCTGAGGGAGGGGTGATGAAGTCTCCAACTAGAATAGTGAATTTGTCGGTTTCTTTTTGTTGGTCTCTCAGTTTTTGCTTCATTTTGACAAATGGTTGTTAGGTGCATACACATTAAAGATTGTTATTTTTTTTTAGAGGGAGAGAATTGACTTCTTTATCATTACAGAAGTCTGTCTTTAACTTTGAAATTTTTCTTACTCAGAAATCTGCTTTGTTTGAAATTAATATAGCTACTCCAGATTTATTTTGATTTTTTTAGCATGGTACATATTTCTCCATCTTTTCACTTTTAATCTATTTATTTATATTTCAAGTGTGTTTCTTTTTAACAGCATAAAGTTGGGCCAGTTTGAAGCTATTATGTACCCAGAAAAGCCATGCTCTTTAATCCTCATTCAGTATTTCTTGGTGAAATCTTTTCTTATTCTTTCCATGGAGATATGACTCACCCAATTGTGGGTGGTAACTTTTGATTAGATGGTTTCCATGGAGATGTGTCCCCACTAATGCATTCAAGGTGGGGTTGCATACTTGAGCCCTTTTAGAGGGAACCGTTTTGGAAAACGCTTTAGAGCCACAAGAACCAACAAAGAAGAAAGAAAATGCCCCCAGGGGAGCTTCATGAAAGAAAAAGCTGGGAGAGAAAGCTAGCAGATGTCCCCATGTGCCCTCCCAGCTGAGAGAGAAACACCAAACTTCATCAGCCTTTCTCGTGTGAAGGTAATCTCCTGTTGATGCCTAAATTTGGACATTTTCAAGACTTTAGAACTATAAACTTGCAATTTAATGAATTCCCCTTTTTAACAGCCATTCTGTTTCTGGCATATCGCCTTCCAGCAATTTACTAATTAACACAATTATCTTTTTTTTTTTTTTTTGTCCACTGTGATAATCTCTCTTTTGATTGGTGTGAGACATTCACATTTAAAGTGATTATTGATAAAATTAAAATCTACCATATTTTTTAACTGTTTTCCATTTTTCTCTCCTCTGGATTTTTTTGAAATTTTCTCTCTGTCTTTGCTTTTCTGTGTTTGAATGTGTTTTACCAAGGTATTGTTTTTTGGCTTCTATCTTGTGCTTCCAGGACTTGTGGTTTCATGTTTATCATTACTTTGAAAATTATTTACTACTATAAATATTTTCTGCTTGCATTTCATCTGGGAAGTTTTTATTGAACTGTATTCAAGCTTACTGGTTCTTGACTCAGCTGAACTAGCCTCCTAATGACTTATATTCTACATGATTTTCCCAATGGTTTTTTTGCTGCTGTTGTTCTCTAGCATTTCATTTACAGTCATTTGTAGAGTCCAGTCTCTCTGATTATATTACCCATCTGTCCCTACATATAATCTATTCTTCCATTAGAGCCCTTAACAGACGAATCATAGGTAAATTCCCCATCTATTAATTCCATCATAGTGACATTTCTGAATCTAATATTGATAACTGTGTTTTTTCTTGCCTTTCTACATGCATTATAACTTTTATTTGAAAGATAGATATGTTATATGGGCTAATATGAAAGTAGGGTAACATGTTATTAGCATGAGGCTTTATGTTAATCTTGCTAGGAGCTGGGCTGTCAATATTTGCTGTAGCTGTAGATGCCAGAAGTTTCATATTTCTCCAATGTCCTTGTTTTTGCCTCTCCCCTTTATTTTGGGTTTCCCTAAGTAGTACTACTCATGGGAAATCTTTGTCTTGAAACTCTTTCAGCTATAATCCAGTGTTATTTTACTGAAGCCATGTTACTTTGGTAGTAAGTATTGCAGAAAGGAAATAATTCTAGTATCTTAATGTTTTATCTCTGTAATTTTGTGGGCCTTCGTCTCTAGTCTGTGACCTTCACAAGTGTTTCACCTGTGATATAGTTTCCCCATATCTACTCACACCCTTAGGTGAGACAGTAGGATATGGGTGGCTGATAAACTTGGTTCCCCCGGAGAGAAGTCTTCTGTTATGGACAATTCTCTTCTTGCATTTAACAGTACATGACTCCTGCCAGAATAATAAAGGGATCTTTCTTGGATCTTTACCATGAGACATTGATAGGATGCCTGAAGATAAAATCTACAAAAGTGTGGGTGTTCCTCTATCATTACAACCCCCATGAGTTTCTCATTCTCACACTAGTTCACACTCAGTAAATTTAGGTGACCAACAAGTTATTGGAAAAAGTTCTGTGTTGATAACTTCTACTTACCCCTACTTATCAACAAATTATTTGTCTTCTTTTCCTTAAGTTCATAAATTAAAATCAAACATTGCATAAGGCACAAGTATATTTAGATTAGATTATTTCTCATATACAATTAGCAAGAGCATATAATGTATTCTGTTTTGTATTTTTAAGTTACAATTGTACATTCTGATATCTAGCATGCTTTTCTTCTAATATTGGGACTGGGGGACTCCAACATGGCTATAATTATCTCTGTTGCTGTAATAAAAGTCATTTTCTATAACTATTTTAAGCATTTTAATAAGCAATAAACTTGTATTGAATAAGTTATATTGGAACATGATTTTTTTTACTGCATAGGCCAATATATTCCTTGACCAACAAATGAAAAGTCCTTAACTTTAATTTGCAATCTCTTTTATTAGTCAGTTCCCTAAGACTATATGTTTATAAAACAAACTACTTCTACATTATATCTATATTCAATTCCTACATTAAAAACATTAATGATCTTAATTGTGAAATTGAATTCTGTTGAATAATTGCTATAAATAAGCGGACTTTTTTTTTCACTCTGTTTAACAGTATCATGGATGGATATACAAAAATTCTAAGCCTTGTTGAAATACAACTAATCGAACTTTAAGTGTTAACTTGTTTATTTTTATTTATTTTTATTTTTATATGCTGTATGGCGGGGGTTACATTTCATTTTTTTCATGTGAGTATCCTGTTATTGCAGCATATTTATTGAATTTTTGTTTGGTTGGGTTTTTGTTTATTTGCTTCTTGCTTGTCTGTTTTTGGGGGAAGTGCATGGGTTGAAAATTGAACCCAGGCCTCCCGCATGGCAGGTGAGAATTCTACCACTGAACTACCCTTGCACCCCTTACGTGTTAACGTTTTAACTATAAAATTTTGCTCAAGGTTTAAAATATATACAACTACAAAGGCCTCACATCAATTTAACAAGAAACCCATTTATTAAATATATATGATAAGAATCTTTTTTTCTATTGTGATTTACATGATTTATCAATTATACTAATAGTACAAGTACCAAATATCCCAAATCACTTGAAAATGTTTCCTCTAAAATAACCATGTGAAATATAACCTTCATGAAATACTCTTCCAGATTTAATAGATATAACTATAGATTGAATGAATTGACTGGCAGACATTTCACCAAATCTTTTTGTGCTTTCTTTAATGGTTCAAAGTTTCTCATTTCTACTCTTCCCATTTCTACTACCAATATCAACAAAATGCTGAAAATTAAATTGAGAAAGAAAAAATAGTTTCTAAGTGTTTTTAATCAGATATTTTCTATAAATGCTTTTATAGAAATTGAATGAGTATTATTGAGCCACTGTTAATAATTCTTCAGCGATTAGTAATCAGTAATTATTATCATTCTTCAGGGAGATATGAAAAGGCAACAGAATATACATACATTATATTATATACAATGTATATATGGAACCCTATTTTACCCTTAAGAAGCATAAGAATCAAGGTGATTCTCTTTTCTCTTGTGAAGTCCCAAGATTTACTCAAGGAATTGTCTTTCACTAAATATTTTAAGTAAATCCCTACTATGTGCCAAGTGGCCACTATTTCTTCCGTGGCCAAAATGGAATTGGAATGGTTCAGGTTCTGTGTCTGTGCTGTGTTTGTTAAAGCTGAATGATGTGCTACAAATACGTGAAGTGTTATTTCCTGGCCTTCTGAATTAAAAACAGCAACATTTAGAATGAAACCAAATAATATTAATCTGGCTTGTTTGCTTCCAGTTACACTACCAGTGCATCTCTAACAGGTTTGATAGTTAAAATGCATCATCCAAAATGTCACTATGAAAAGAAAGCCAATGACCCTGTTCTTATAGGATAAAAACCAAAACAATATAATGAGTTGCATTTCCAATTACAATGTGGTGCAACCTGAAGGGCTTTCATAATCTAAAGTGTAAAATCGATAATAGAATTCATTCATCTAAGATATTTAACTGCTTTTAAAGTTTCACTTAAATATAGCATTGTCATTAATTCAATTTTTTTCAACAAGAAGCAATTCCAGACAGTGGTTTACTGAATTAACAATAAAAATTGACTGCTTCCATGGAGCATAAAGTCTACTGAAGATGAAGGTAATAAAGAAAATAAATATGTCAGTTATTAGAATTAAATACTATAAAGAAAAATAGAAACAGAAAAGGTAGATAGGGAGTAGTGGGATTACAGGTGGTTTGAAATTTTAAATAATGTGTTAGGGAAGCCTTCATTAAGAAAGTGATATTTTTTATTTTGCTTAAAATAACACTTATACAATACTTACTATCTGCCAATCAAAACTGTTCTAGATGTTTTTTTTAAAAATAGGAAAATTTTCATCGTCATGATGACTGTAATTTTAGTTGTGGTAAAATAACAACATAGAAATCATTTTTAGCCATTTTAAATGGACAATTCTTTGATTTTAAGTACATCGATAATACTGTATAACTTTCACCATTTTCCATTATCAAATTATTTTCATCATTCCAAACCAAAATGCATATTCATTAGCAATAAATCACATCCCCTCTTCCCCTACCCTTGGTAAACACTAATCCACTTTCTGTCTCTATGAATTTGCTTATTCTAAGTATTTAATGTAAGAAACATCATACAATATTTGTTATTTCCTCTCTGGATTGTTTTGCTCAACATGAGTTTGTCAAAGTTCCTCCATATTTTACCAAGTACTAGCTCTCCACTTCTTTTTACAACTGAATAATATTCCATGGTATGGATACACCACCTTTTGTTCATCCATTCATCTATTGAAGGACACAGGTTGCTTCCACCTTTCAGCAATTTTTTTTTTTTTTCACATGGGCAGGCATCAGGAATCGAACCCGGGTCCTCTGGCATGGCAGGCAAGCATTCTTCCCTGCTGAGCCACCGTGGCCCGCCCAACCTTTCAGCAAATTTGAATAGTGCTGCAATGAGCATTGGAGGACCAATAACTGTCTGAGCCCTTGCTTTCAGTTGTTCGGGATGTATTTCACAAGTGGAATTGCCAGGTTTATGGTAATTTCGTTTATTGTTCTGAGGAAATGCCAAACTGTTTTACACAATGGCTGCAGCATTTATATTCCCGCCAACAATTTACTAGGGTTCCTATATCTCTATATCCTTTCTGACATCTGTTAGTTTCAATTTTTTGTTTTGTTTTGTTTTAATTAATAGACATCTTAGTGGCTGTGAAGTGGTATGTAATTTTAATTTGAATTTTTCTGATGGCTAAAGCTGTGGGGCATATTTTCATATACTTACTGGTCATTTGATTATCTTCTTTGGAAAAATGACTGTTTGAATTCTTGGCCCATTTTGTAATTGGATTTGTCTTTTGTTGTTGATTTGTAGGAGTTCTAGATGCTGGTATTACACCCTTATCAGATACATGGTTTCCAAATATTTTCTCCCATACTGTACATTGCTTTCACTTCCTTGATAATGCTCTTTGATACACAAAAGGTTTTAATTTTGATAGAGTCCATTTTGTCTCTTTTTATTTTATTGTTTTTGCTTTTGTGTAAAATTTAAAAATCTATTGTCCACTACCTGGTACTGAGAAAGTTTTCCTGAGTTTCCTTGTAAGAGTTTTCTAGTAGTTTTAGTTCATATCCATTTTGAATTACTTTTGGGTATTGTGAGAGGTAGGGATCCACATTCATTCATTTTCATGTAGATTTCCAGTTATTCCAGCATCATTTGAAGTCACTATTATTTTGCCATTGAATAGATTTAGAACTCTCGCTGAAAGTCACTGGGTATTAATGTTGAATTCATATATCTGGACTCTCAGTTCTTCTCTATTGGTCTATATGTCTGTCCTTATGCCAATATCATTAATTACCATAGATTTTAATTCCTACTGTAGGTTTTTTTTTTTTTTTTTTACATGGGCAGGCACCGGAAATCGAACCCAGTTCCTCAGGCATCGCAGGCAAGCACTCTTACCTGCTGAGCCACCGTGGCCCGCCCCCTACTGTAGGTTTTAAATCAGGAAACTTGAGTCCCCCAACTTTGTTTTGAATATTTGAGGGCCCTTGAAATTCCATATGAATTTGAGGATCAGCTTTTCTATTTCTGCAGAAAAGGCTACTGGAATTTTGATAGGGATTGTATTGAATTTGTAGATTGCTTTAGGCAGGATCAACATCTTAGCAATATTAAGTCTTCTAATCCATAAAAAAGGGCTATGTTTCCATTTTTTTAGGTATGCTTTAACTTCTTTCAACAACATTTCGTATCTTTTAGTGAACAAGTCTTCCACCTCCCTGGTTACTTTTATGTCCAGGTAATGTATCCTTTTAGATATTATTGGAAATGGGATTGTTTTCTTGATATCCTTTTCAAATTGTTCATTATTTATGTATACAAACCCAAATGACTTCTGCATGTTTATTTCATATCTTACGACTTTTTTTAATTCATTTAATAGCTCTAGTAGGTTTCTTGTAGACTCTTTGGGGTTTTCTACATACAGTATGATGTAATTTATGAGGAGGGATAATTCAATGTCCTCTTCTCTAATCTGGATTGATTTATGTTTCTTTCTCTTGCCTAATTATTCTAGTTGGACCTTCCAGTGCAATGTTGAGTAACGGTGTGATCACTGCAAGCATCCTTGTCTTGTTCCTGATCATAGGGGGAAAGAGTTCAGTTTTTCATCATTAGGTATGATATTTGATATGTGTTTTTCATAAATGACTTTTATCATGTTGAGGATCTTCTCTTCTATTCCTAGTTTTCTAGGTGTTTTTATCATGAAAGGATGTTGGACTTTGTCAAATGTTTTTTTCTGCATCTATTGAGATGATCATGTGTTTTTTTTAAATTTCCCTCCATTCTATTAATGTGGTATTTTCCATTGTTGGTGTTCTTATGCTGAGCCATCTTTACATTCCTAGAATAAAACTACTTGGTCATAGTGTATAGTCCTTTTAGTACACTGTTGGATTCAGCCCTGCTGAGAATTTTTCTATCTCTACTCATAAGATCTTTACCTGGTTTTGGTATTAGGATACCAAACACCAAATACCAATACCAGAAATGCTGGCCTCCTAACATGAGATAGGAAGCAATACATCCTTTTCTATTTTTTGGAAGAATTTGAGAAGAATTGGCATTAAATTTTTAAAAGCTTCATAGAATTCAGCAGTGAAGCCATTTAGTGCTGAATTTTTCTCTGTTTGAAGAGTTTGAGTTACTGATTCAATCTCTTTACTTGTTACAGATATGTTGAGATTCTCTGTTTTTCCATGCATCCGTTTAGGTAATTCCCATATTTCAAAGAATTTGTCAATTTCATTCGATGCTTTCTAATTTGTTGGCATATACTTTTTTCATACTATCCTCTTATAATTGTTTTATATTCGTAAGGTCAGTAATAATATCCCCATTTTCATTCCTGATATCAATTACTTGTGCCTCCTCTATCTTTGACTTATTCGGAATACCTACAGGTTTGTCAATTTTATTGATCTTTTAATTAATTAACTTGTGCTTTTGTTGATTATCTCTATTGTCGTTTTTTTTCCCTTTTTCATTTCATGTCCAATTTTTGATATTTCCTTATTTCAACTACATTTCTACATTTGGGTTGTTTGTTTTTCTTGTTCTTCAAGTTAGGTTATTGATTTGTGATCTTTCTTCTTTTTAATGCAGGCATTCAGTGCTTTAAGTTAAACTTGGAGCGATACTTTCCTTGTTTCCCACAAATTCTGGTATGTTTTTTTTCATTAGTCCTCTCAAGATATTTCTTAATTTCCCTAGTGACTTCATTTTTGACCCCTTAGCTACTGAGTAGTGTGCTGTTTAATTTTTCACATATTTGATAATTTTTCAGTATCCTTTTTGTTATTGATTTCTTCCATTATTCTATTGTGATCCGAGAAGATGCTTTGTATGAGTGCAGTATTATTAAATGTATTAATGTGTTAAGATTTGTTTCATGGCGTACCATATGATTTATCTTAGAAGATGTTCCATGTCCACTTAAGAATAATATATATTCTGCTGACATTGTGTGGATTATTCTATATATGTCTATTAAGTCTAATTGGCTAGTAATATTTATTTTCCTGTTGATCTCCTGTTTAAATGTTCCATCAGTTATTGTAAGTAGTGTTTTAAAGTATCCCACTATTATTGTGGAATTACCATTTTTCCTCTCAGTTCTGTCCATTTTTGCTTCATATATTTTGGGGCTCTTTTGTGAGGTGCAAATATGTTTATAATCATCATACATCCTTTCTGTATTGAAATTTTTATCAGTATTAATCCTTATTTGTGTCATTTAATCTGTTTTGACATAAGCTCTTTGACAATTATATAGTCATTCTGGATCTCTTATTTTTTAAATTTTTTTATTAATTTATTTAAAAAAATTACAGGAAAGAAGCACAAACATTCTTAATATGTGATCATTCCATTCTACATATATAATCAATAATTCACAATAATATCATATAGTTGCATATTCATCATCATGATCATTTCCTAGAACATTTACATCAATTCAGAAAAAGAAATAAAAAGACAACAGAAAAATAAACTGAAAACAGAAAAAAAAACGTACACACCATACCCCTTACTCCTCCCTTTCATTGATCACTAGCATTTCAGACTAAATTTATTTTAACATTTGTTCCCCCTATTATTTATTTTTATTCTATATGTTCTACTAATCTGTTGACAAGGTAGATAAAAGGAGCATAAGACACAAGGTTTTCACAATCACACAGTCACACTGTGAAAGCTACACAATTATACAATCATCATCAAGAAACATGGCTACTGGAACCCAGCTCTACATTTTCAGGCAGTTCCCTCCAGCCTCTCCATTTCCTCTTGGATAACAAGGTAATGTCTACTTAATGCGTAAGAATAACCTCCAGGATAACCTCTCAACTCTGTTTGAAATCTCTCAGCCGTTGACACTTTGTCTCATTTCACTCTTCCCCCTTTTAGTCGAGAGGATTTTCTCAATCCCTTGATGCTGGGTCTCAGCTCATTCTAGGGTTTTTATCAATCCTTTGATGCTGAGTCCCAGCTCATTCTCGGATTTCTGTCCCACGTTGCCAGGAAGGTCCACACCCCTGGGAGTCATGTCCCACATAGACAGGGGGAGGGTGGTGAGTTTGTTTGTTGTGTTGGCTCAAAAGAGAGGCCCCATATGAGCAACAAAAGAGGTTCTCTTGGGGGTGACTCTTAGGCCTAATTTTAAGTAGGCTTGACCTATCCTTTGTGAGGTTAAGTTTCATCTGAACAACCCCCAAGACTGGGGGCTCAGCCTATAGCTTTGGTTGTCCACACTGCTTGTGAGAATATCAAGAATTCAACTTGAGGAGGTTGAATTTTCCCCCATTCCCACCATTCCCCAAAGGGGACTTTGCAAATACTTTTCCACTCACTGATCAAATCACTCTGGGATTCATCGGGGCATCACTCTGGACAAACCAATAAAATCTCATGTCCTACCCAAGGTTCCATGTACTTATGTTATTCAACCAAGCTATCTACATAAATTATATTAGGAAATGCACTAGTCAAAATATAAATTTTGTACCCAATAAACATGTTTTGCTTTAGTCTCACATATAAGTTGAAATTTTAAAATATTAATTACCATCTATTTTCAGCACCCTGCAGTAATGATATTCCTTTGTTCTTCCTTATGCAAAAACAATTTTTAAATTTGTACATTTAGTCACTGTCATTATACACTCTAGGCAATCCTAGATTATACCATCTCAATCTTTATCATCTATCTTTCTTTCTGATTTCATTTGTGCCCGCAGCCCTCCTCCCTCTATCATTCTCATTCAGCTTCATTCAGTGTTTTAACATAATTGTATTATAGTTAGGCAGTATTGTGCTGTCCATTTTTGAGTTTTTACATTCAGTCCTGTTGCACAATCTTTATCCCTTGAGCTCCAATTACCCAATATCTTACCCTATTTCTATTTCCTGATGGTCTCTGTTACAAACGAAATTCTCCAAGTTTATTCACTAATGTCAGTTCATGTCAGTGAGACCATACAGTATTTGTCCTTTTGTTTCTGGCTAATCTCACTCAGCATAATGTCCTTAAGGTCCATCCATGTTGTTACATACTTCATAACTTTATTCTGTCTTACAGCTGCATAATATTCCATCTTATGTAAATGTCACAGTTTGTTTAGCCACCCATCTGTTGATGGACATTTTGGCTGTTTCCATCTTTTGGTAATTGTCAATAATGCTGCTATAAACATTGATGTGCAAATGTCCATTTGTGTCCTTGCCCTCTGTCCTTTGAGTAGAGACAGCTTATAGATGGATCCTGTTCCCTAATCCATTCTGCCAGTCCATGTCCCCTGATTGGGAAGCTTAATCCATCAATATCAGTGTTATTACTGCCCAGGCAGGACCCTCCTCTACCATTTTGCCTTTTGGCTTTTATATGTCCTCCTAATTTTCCTTCTTTTTACCTTTACTCATGGTCTCCCTTTCTACACTCTTCTCCACACCTCTCTCTACTGTCCTTTTGTATCTGTCTCTAGTGCTCACTTTAGTATTTCTTGCAGAGCTGGTCTTTGGTCACAAATTCTCTCAGTGATTTTTTGTCTAAAAATGTTTTAATTTCTCCCTCATTTTTGAAGGACGATTTTGGTGGATATAGAATTCTTGGTTGGCAGTTTTTCTCTTTTAATAATTTAAATATATCATCCCACTGTCTTCTTGCCTCCATGGTTTCTGTTGAGAAATCTACACATAGTCTTATTGGGCTTCCCTTGTATGTGATGATTGCTTTTCTCTTGCTGCTTTCAAGATTCTCTCTTTTTCTTTGACCTCTGACATTCTGATTAGTAAATGTCTTGGAGTATGTCTATTTGTATTTATTCTCTTTGGGGTACACTGCACTTCTTGGATCTGTAATTTTAAGTCCTTCATAAGAGTTGGGAAATTTTCAGTGATAATTTCCTCCATTAGTTTTTCTCCTCCTTTACCCTTCTTTTCTCCTTCTGGGACACCTACAACACGTATATTTGTGCGCTTCATATTGTCCTTCAATTCCCTGAGTCCCTGCTCATATTTTTCCATTTTTTCCTCTATATTTTCTTGCCGGATTTCAGACGTTCTGTCCTCCAGTTCACTAATCTTATGTTCTGCCTCTAGAAATCTACCATTGTAGGTTTCCATTGTTTTTTTCATCTCTTCTACCATGCCTTTCATTCCCATAATTTCTGTGATTTGTTTTTTCAGGCTTTCAATTTCTTCTTTTTGTTCATTCCTTGCCTTCTTTATACCCTCCCTCAATTCATTGATTTGGTTTTTGATGAGGTTTTCCATATCTGTTCATATATTCTGAATTGTTTCACCTCCTGTATGTCATTTGAATTGTTGGTTTGTTCCTTTGACTGGGCCATATCTTCAATTTTCCTAGTGTGATTTGGTATTTTTTGCTGGTGTCCAGGCATTTAATTACCATAATTAGTTTATTCTGGAGGTTGCTTTCACTTCTTTTACCTAGGGTTTTCTTGCTGGATGGATTTGTTGTCTCTCTGTTCAGTTTTTTCTGGACCTCTAGCTTAGGTTTTGTTTAACAGAGGAGGATTTTTCAGTTCTTGTTTTCTTGTTTCTTGCCCTGCTTGATGGTGCCTTTTTTCCCCCACCCTGAGGAGGGTCTACTTAGGTATTATAGACCCCAGCCAAATTTTCCCAGACCAAACTGGCTTCCTATCAGGAGGAAAGAGTCACCTGTGTCAGTTTTCCTGAGGGTGAGACCCAGCAGGTTGAAAGACTTTCTTGTGACGTCTCTGGACTCAGTTTTTCTTATCCTGCCCAGTATGTGGCGCTTGTCTGACTGCAGGTCCCACCAGCATAAGATGATGCGGTGCCTTTAACTTTGACTGGGGGTGTGGTGGAGATAGAGGAGAGGTTGTAGGCTGGTTTTAATGGCTTCAAATTACCAAGCCCTGGTGCCTGAATTCCTTGAGGGAGGGATTCCACCTGAGTTGGGCTTCACCCCTCCCCTGGGGAAGGCACAAGTTCCAGATAAGCCCTCAAAACAAGTTTGTTTCTGCCAATGCCTGGGGCAGATGCAGCCTGAGGAGCCCTGCTGCTATATCCAAAGGCAGTCAAGCCTTTGTAGAAACACAACCACAAAAACCTCTGTTTCCTTCTTTTGTTTTTCCTTTTTCTGTCAGCCCTGCCCCCTTGGTGCTGGGGCAAAAATGAGCGACCTCCGTTTTGACCAGGTTCACCCGAGCTGGGGGCCTATTTTTAGTAGTCAGAATTTGTTAATTAATGTCACAATTGGTGTTTGGTTGGACTCAGTCCATGATGCTGGTAAAGTCCTTTCCTTTCCTCTCTGGGAGGCAGCCTGTGGGGGAGGGGTGCCGGCCGCCATGGCTTGGGGAACTCATGGTTCTGGGAGGGCTCACAGCTGGTCCAGCTGGTCCAGACTGGGATACTCTGTGTGTCAGGTCACTGACGTGGGCTCAGGAGCTGTTCTGTATTGTTTCCTAGTTGTTCTGGAGAACAAACTAAAATGCGCACATTGCTAAGCCACCATCTTGGCCCAGAAGTCTCTGGATCTCTTTTGCTTAATGTTTACATGGAATATCTTCTTCCACCCACTTATTTTCAACCCCTTGTGTCTTTGTCCCTAATGTGAATTTTTTGTAGACAGCATAGGGATGGATCGTGCTTTTTCATTCAAACTGGCATCTCTGCCTTTTAATAAGATGTTTAATCCATTGACATTTACTTCTGTCATTCAGCCATTTGTTATCTCTGTGTATATATTTTTTTTTCCTCAATTGCTCCATTGCTGTCTTTATTTTATTTAGTTGATTTTTTTTGGTAGTCTACCTTTTTAATTCCCTTTTCTTTCCTTTTTTGTAATATGTTTTATTATTTTCTTAGTGATTGTCATAATTATAAATAGCATCTTAAATTAATAACAATCTAATTCCACTAGTAGTAAAATAGTTTTAGTAGCATGCAAACTCCCTATTTCTTTATACCCCCATCCTCTGCCCTTATATTGCTATTGTCTCAGACTACATCTTTATACTGTATCTTTATACTATACTTTCTATGTGGTGTAGATGTTTATTTATACATTTGCCTGTTAAGCCCCAAGGGGGGAGCAGTTACAAACCAAAGGTATAATAATATGGGATTTTTTCTTTATCTGTGTAGTTACCTTTACCAGTATTCTTTATTTCTTTGACTCACTTTCTGGTGTCCTTTTATTTCAGCCTGTGGGACTCCCTTTGGCATTTCTTGTAGGATAGGTCTTCTGATAATGAATTCTTTCAGCTTTGGTCTATTTACAAATGTCTTAATTTCTCCTTCCTTTTAAAAGGTATTTCGCCAGGTATAGAATTTTTGATAGACAGTTTTACTTTAAAATTTAAGCATTTTAAATATGCCATCTTTCTTGCTTCCATAGCCTTTGATGAAAAAATTCACTGGATGGATCATGGTTTTTCATTCCATCTGGCATTAATTTTGCATCCCTTATTCTTTCATTTTTAAAATATGTTTACTGTTCTTTGCAGATCTTTTCTTGTTGTTTCTTTTCTTATAATTCATATTTCTTTATGTTGTTCAGATAATGGTCTAATTTTTTTTAGTTATTTGTATATGGATTCCTTTAGCTCTTTGAACATACTTAAGACAATCACTTTAAAGTTTTTGACTAGTATTTCAATATATGAACTTCCTCAAGAACAGTTTCTAGCATTTTTTTCCTGTGAATGACCCATACTTTCCTGTTTCTCTGTGTGCTTTGTAGTGGCAAACTGGAAGTTCTGAGTACTATGTTGTTACTACTCTGGAAATTTAGTTTTCCCATGCCTCTGGGGTTGATAAGTTTTTTTTTAGTTTTGTTGAAGAGAAAAAAAAAATAGATATACCCTCTTTAATCCTCCTCAATTGCTTTTCCTTAAAGGTACTGGAACAATAACCATTCTCAGAGTCAGAGCCCCAAATAGGGACAGGTGGCTAATCCAATACCATGATCAGAATACATCTCCCCAAGATTTTGGAAGACTACATCCTAACAGCCCACCCTGGCATCAGCAAGCTGAACTGGGGAACTGAGCTGGAGTCCTTACTACTGCCTGGCATGTGGTTGGGGTGAAACTCTCTGATATTTACTGCAATTTACAAGCCTTTTCCCTGGGTACTACATGGTGTTCTACTAGACTTCAAAGTTTAAAATAATTGATTCAGACAATTCCTACTAGTTCAATAATTGTTCCGATTAGAGAACTGATCCCTGAAACTCCCTATTCCATATCTTCCCACAATCTTATTCATTTTGTTTATTTTAAGAAGATAAATCTGGCTGATGGTTTGAGAATAGACTTTAGACTGTTGTGGTCAGTGGTAGGAGTAAGAAGTGGTTTTCTTTGGATCAGGGTGAAAATATTTGAGGTAATGATAAGTGGCCAGATTCTGATAAATTTTGAATCTCTCCAAAGTATTCATTGGTAATTAGATATGGGGTGCAAAAGAGAGACTGAAAACAAGGACAACATTGAGGATACAGGTCTAAATAACCAGAAGGATAAAGATGCCATTAATTGAGATGGCAAGACTGTAGTAAAAACAGATTATGATGGAGATGGAATGAATTTGAGTACAGCTTTGGACATGTAAAGTGTAAGATGTTCACTTGACTTCTAAGTGGAGAACTCAAGCAAGCAATTGTATATTTGAGTCAAGAGTTCAGAAAAGAAATCAAGCCTAGGAGATCACTGATGTGCAGGTAGTATCTGAACGCATGAGACCAAATGAAATATCCAGAGTATTAAGTTATAGAGGGAGAGAGTATAAACTTAATTTATCCCCATTCCAGGGATAAACTAAGTTAAAGTTTACATAAGTATATTTTAATTTGCTATGTATTAAATGTGATATATGAATGTAAAATGTAGAAAATCAACAAAGAAGTAGAAGCTATTTTTTTTCTTTTTATGATTTCTTGATATGAACACACATAAGAAATGATGGCATATCTATCTCTGACAAAATGCAGAAGACTTTAAAAGTTTCAAATGCATTTGAATTTCATCAAGGAATAGGTTTATGTCTTCTCAGATTGCAAAAATACTAAAGTACTCCATTTCACATAACTTCCATAAAAGGTCTTCTCTTGAGAGTTCCTTGGATTGACTTTGATTGACAAAGCTGGCAGTTGTTGATAAAAATAACATAAATGGGCTAATATAACCAATGTGCTATATGTATCATGAAACATGAGTATAAAAAGAAAAAAAGGAAAGAGGCACATTATATGGATAGACCCAAGCAGCCAAATTTTCTGGAAGTTCGTATTCAAAATATGAATAGTGAGTTTTACAAGGGACATTTGGATTTCCTAACTATACATCCCCCAATATTGTGAGTAATAATCAGGACAAAAAACTTTCAGGGTTTCTGACATGGGGAAATAAACCTAACCATATTTGGTATTTAATTGACCCATGAAAATAAGGCTTTGTCAAAGTGGATTTTATAAGGAAATTTGGCTTCTGAAGCCAATGGAAAGCAGATGGATTCTGGGAAGGAATTAAGTGTGTGCTGGCAGGGGGGTGATGGGTTGTTTCATTAATAAAATGTGAACAGCAGGAGGATGCTAATGAATAGACACCCCAGAACTTGCATAACGAATTTATTCTGTGAAAAGAAACTTGAATATGTTAACAAGTTGAGGTATTTGACAAAGGAAAGGCCAAAATAGGGAAATAGTGATTATACAGAATGTAGGATTTTTTTAGTCTTTTTTAAAAATATTTTTATTGGCAAATCTTCACACACATACAATCCATACATGGTATACAGAACCATAAGGTTTTTAAAAAATTGGTTTATACTTCTTTCAATATGACATTGCATTTTTACATGCAATGATCTGAAGTTAAACAAAAAATGTAATAAATATATGTTATTTTTATCATTTATTTCATACAATACTGAACCAAACTTTGAGGATTTGTGACACTATCTATTCGCTTTATTTGAAACAGGTCTTTTTTCTCAACTTATTAGATGAGAAATATCAAATCTTTAAAAGTTTAAACTACTTTTTGTTTCAAAACTGATTTATGTGTATTTTTAAAGTAGACAGTACAGGTAAACCAAAAGAAGAGTATTAAAAACTGTTGTAATTTCAGCCCCCAAAGATGATCACTGTTAACTTACTGTCCTCCCAGATATTTTATTTTGAACAAAATGTTAATTTACGTGCATCACCTAAAATTAATTTCAGAAGAGTACCTCAAATATCTGGAGACATCAAAGGATGTCACATACAACAGGGTGAATAATAAGGGTATTGGGATAAGTATGGGGTGTTTTGTTTTCTTTCAAATCCCTATTGTCTGTAATTCCTTGAGGGCAAGACCTGGCAAGGTAGTAAGGGCAGTGGAAGAGTAGCCCTTTGGGTATATCTCAATACCTAACTTTATAATTTTGCAAATATAGTTAGTAGGAGGAGACATCATGAATTTTTTGCACATTCAGCAATCCTCTAGGATCTCCAGCTGATAGGCTGCTTTTCTTCTTGCAAGAAAATCAGCCATGCAGATCCACTTCTAGAATGAATGGTGTATTGCCATATGTGACCATCCAGCTCACGATTGCCATGCATCTCTTGACATCCTAATGCAGGAAGTAGGATCTTCCCTGGATGAGTGACATTCAATTATCCGAAAAAGAAATTCTTAAAGGACCACATGATACGAAGATAAATCACCTTTGCTGACAGCTTCATTACAAATCTGACATATGGAGAAGAGAAGTAGCTCACTGGGCTAAAGGTATCCTCTCAGCCACTCCCTAAGCAATTGCGATGTCTGGGAAAGTAAAGAGCCTTAGTCAGATGATTTGGGCAAGGCCCCAAGAGCCACATCATAAGAGTATTAGATTTTGCCTGCAGCATCTAGGACTGTTTTTATCCCATCAATTATTGGCTAAATAACCTCTGAGAAGCTCCTGACAATAAGGTGTAATAATTATGATATGGTTCCTGACCAGGTTATCCAAAGCTTTTCTCCATGCTTACTTCCCACCATTAATCCAGAATAGATCTCATTCTCTCATTTACTTTTTAAAATTATCTCAACCTAGTTCGATCCATGTCTCTTATAATTTATGCTATCCATATCAACTAGCACAATGCCTGTCACTTGAAAAAATGGAATAAATGGAATGAATGAATAAAAATATGAATAAATGAGTGCCTTACTGGCTGAATGTTGACTGTCTCACACACTTAGCCATCAGGCAGAGAATAACTTGATTCTTTTCTATATTGATGCCGTAGGACATTGTAAATTCTTTGTCTTGTCCTCCAACCACCCTATCCCCTGACCATTTCCTACTATCCCTTGGAATTAGCAAGATATAGGACTAAGTAAGGCTTTTGCTTTTGTCAAAAAGGATACTGATAATATAAAAATCATAGGATTATTGTGAGATTTACATTCATGATGATACAAGTAAACCATTAAGTGCTATGCATAGCATATAATAAGAACTCTGTAAATAATTCATTATTTGAGTGTTAGCCTCCTAGTGTTACAGTCTCATGTCCATAACAGTCAGGTAGGGGTGGTTAGCTTTGGCTGTTGTTAGGAAAGGTGTAAGATTTTAGGGGTTCCTTGCTGCACACTCATTCTGGGCAGAAACCTTACAAAGACAGGACAAGAGGGACCAGGTCTAAAAATTTACCTGCTAGCCAGGTAACCCTATAAGCAAATGACAGGAAACTACAATATTCTCCATAATATTGGCAGTGAAGGGTACCCAGCTTCCAGAATCACTGATGAGGGGTGTATTCTGAATGTATTCAGGAGAAAGGCCGATAGAGCAGAACAATGCAAACTTGCCTGAATTCTATCCTGTTTATATTAACACTATACATTAAACAATATGAAATCCTACCCTGCATGGTACAATACACAGAGTACATGGAGGGCTTCCTTTAAACTTCTGAAATAATCTTATTCCCCTTTTGATTCCAGTAATAAGAGATGTAATGAAAATGTCAAAAGACGTTACTAAACGATTTAGGCATATTTTCAATTCCTGTGCTGCATTTTTAATAGTTACATTAAAAAATGAACACTGTAGAGACTGTCTCTCCCTCTCTCATAGGGAAAATGAAGTGTTCTGGAAATATAGCTTTGATATAACTACGGTCTTTAAAGAGACAGCTATTTAATTATGCATTAATATAAATGCTGACTAGGAGATGTTCCATAATGAAGTAAGCCCCTATTGAAGAATATATTATTACTCACCCAATTAATGTTTAGCTCATATTACTGGCTGTAAGGTTTTCCAAGCCCGGACAGACCAGAGAAACCTAATTAAATCAGCTGGTTTCTTGGGTGATCCACAGTTAAAAGGAAATTCATACCTGAATGGGAAAACCTGACTGAGTAAAATGAACCAGAGGGATTTCGTTCTTTTATTACTTGAGGTGTCAGAAATATTAGAGGTAGAGCCCACACACATACATACTGCTCTCAGATAAAGAGTCTGAAAATAGTGCCAGAAAGGCACTAAAAAATAGTTCAATTAAAATGAATCTACTCAAATTCCCTGGAGACCTCAAAAGGGCCCCAATTAAAGATACAGGCTAATTTCTTCATGAACTGAGAAACTTAAATTATATTTATACATAGCATTGTACACTAGAGTGTCATAGTACAAATTGTACAGTGTTCTTCTTTCATATCACCATCATATTTATAAAGATAAAGTTTAAATAAAACATCTATGTAGACTGGAAAGTGAAGGGCAAAATTTGAAATATGAATGATGCACTCAGAAGTTTTGAAATAGTCTCCACAGATGCTTTCATTTTGCCTGGCTCAAGAAGGCATGCCCTTACCTCTGAAATTATATTATGAAAAGGAAATCAGGAGTTTTTAAAGACAATAAGTCTTACTTATTTAAGGATTAAACTCTTTCAGAGACTATGCTAAGTAGATGCAAAGGGCTCCATATTTAAGAAAACACTAAGGAAAATAAGAGTCTGAGGGAAACAATAAGGTAGGGAGGGTTAAACTTTCCTAGGATTTAAAATAGTTCAGGGACTGGGAGGGAGTAGTGATCAAGCCACCTTTTGGGGTCCTCATGGATGTAGTAAGTCCTTAGAATGATGGTAACGTGGTGCACATAGGAATCCAAGGGCTTAGATACAGGAATTCCCAACCTTAGCAAAGGTTTGGGTGCTCCTCATCTAGCACCAAAACATCAGACATAGCTGATTGATAGATTAGCCTTGTGTTTACAGACCTTGCATTCATTTTTAGTGAACTTTTGAATTTGATACAAACATAGAATACTCAAGCTTACAAATAGATAATTTAAAAAATTTTTGAAGCATTTGTATTTCATGCATATATTTATCCCAAATTTAAGACAGGATTCTAAGGAATGTCAATCATTGTGGCAGGAAAACTTGAAGACAACCCAGAATTGAGGTCAGGTTTTCTGGGATCTAGTGCTACTGTTTTTTCCTGAATCATAGCTTTCTCACCTAAAAAAAAATTGAGAGAGGAAATTTCTCAATTCAAAATTTCAATAGTTCTATTTGGCTTCCTGCAACTAAGTGATCTGTTATATATCTTTCACACACAAACATGCCTGCTTACTGGTTCTCTCTCCCTTTCTTAATTTACTCTCCACATCAGGGCCCTTCCCAACGGAAGAACAGCAAATATACTCACATACAAGAATATATGGATATTCAAATAAAATAAAAATAAATAACATTTCTGCACTCATTAAAGCTATCTTCCTTTGCTTGGATATCAAGAGATCAAACTACTAAACCAATAACTACAAAATTTGCAGAATTATGATTTACTTAATTGTGAAAGTTTTATATTAAGAGTGCTACTTTCAAGTTTTTTCAAATGAGCAAAGTAAACATTACAGCCTTAGGGAATGATTTCACAAATACTAATAACCTTTCAGGCAGAGTTGAAAATGAGATGAATACATAAGAAACAGCAATTTATCAGCACAGACCAGCAAGGAACAAGTCATAAATCTACAGGATATTTATTTTTTAAAATGGCACAGGAAAGGACAGCATTAGCAAATTACAAATTTGGTAAATCCTTGGTATCTTTCTTCTTATTTACATTTCATTGTATCTTTCACTCAAGGTAATTCTATTTATTCCTATTCTAGTTTACCTTCACTCTTTTGGTACTTGATGTATCTTTAAGGGAACTGTATTCACCTCTCATATTTTTCAGGGGATGGTATAATATGGTGACACTTCTGACTTGGGAGAAGTATCTAAACGCATGTATATCAGCCTAGGGATCTGCTGCCACCTGAATAGCACACCTGAGTTGGGTCAGGCTAATGTCTTAGAAGGTCTCTTCCATCAGGTTTCCAAGATGTGATGGAATGATTACACTTATTGCTATTTGAGTAAATGTCTATTTGGCAATTCAGAACTCTCCCTCAGGTAAATCACTCCAAGGTCTAGACTGGGAGGAGAGGGTGGATGGGGAGATAATAGTTGACTACCAATTTGGCCATAAATTCTATCCTTGTTCTCTGTTCTAGCATTTCAAGAAATGAAGCTCTAATTTTGTTTTCCATTTGTCTGATTCTTCTTCTTATGAATCAAATAATTATGAACTTGGAATGGTAAGAGGAAGGGTGTTTGATGGATTATGAACCCTAAACCTTAGCGTGGTTGAGAATCTGTTATTATGTGGTAAGTATTTTATGAGATGTATTTTCTTCATGGTAATCTGTATTATCTTGAAAGTTCATGGTGACTGTGATGGTTTTTATTATTAATTTATATAGTAAATTCCATCTGTGGACCTTCCCATGTGATAATTCTCATTCTTACAACAACCTTATAAGGTGGGTATTATCGACCCAACTTTACAGATAAACAGGACCTGGTAAAATTAATTAGATATTATAAAAAATGTTCCTGGGTGGTGCAATGGTGGCTTTGTGGCAGAATTCTCTCCTGCCATGCCACAGACCCAGGTTCGATTCCTAGTGCCTGCCCATTCAAAAAAAAAAAAAGAAAGAAAAAATGTTCCATACCAATGCAGGTTGTTGTTGGTAGGTTGGTATATGGGAATTCTGTATTTCATGCATGATAGTTCTGTAAGCCCACAATTTCTCTAATAAAGAAAAAAAGTGATTAGGTAATGATGAGTTACGTAGGTCTATATAAAATGGAAACTTAATGTCAGCCAATCAGAATATATCCTCCCTTGCTTCTGTGTTCAGCCTATTTGAGTTTTCCCTTTCTACTGCCTCAGTGAAGCTCATAAAGTTATGAGAGACCAAAATTTTTTCTTTGATCAATACAAACAATAATTTTGTCTATAAACTCATATTCATCACTGAAAGAAATGCAAATACTAACCAGACCAAGAATTCCTTTAACCACTTATATTCATACTCTTAATTTTACCTTCAGAGCTCTTATCACAATTTATAATTAAATATTTCTATGATTACTTAATACTTAATGCCTATTTCCCCAAATGAACTGCCCATATGGAAAAAAAATCTATATTCTCCTCACTCTTGTGCCCCTGATCCTTTGCTCAGTATCTGGTTCATGTTAAGAAATTAATGTTTGTTTAATAAACTTCAAAAATTAAGAAAAATCTCAGTTAGCCATATTTTCCCTTTTACTGCACTCTTCCAATGAGAATGATCATCCAAACAAACAAATTATTCTCTCACCATAATGTATTTTGGGTCTACAAGGAGAGAATAACAATTGAATTTGAAAACCCAAGCAAAAAGACACAAATGGAGAAACCTAGTCAATTTCCATAATGTACTTGAATGTGCCCCTCCCTTTTCATTGTTGAGTTTTCTCCTCATTTCCCCTGATGCCTTTGCAAATTATATGCCCTCATCTTTCCAGACTACTGAGTATTTTCCCAATAGGACCCACATGACCAGGTTTTAGTGACTGTACTCAAATTTATTCTGTGAGTGGAGGGTTTACCTTGTCATTCTCAACTGTCAAAATGAAGTCTTTCTTTCAGTGCATTGTCTATATAAAGATGTCCGTTGCTTTTTCCAATCATGTATAATTATTTCTTCCTCTGACTCCCCATAGAACATCCTTAACTCTAAATCTATATCATAGCACTTATCATAGATTTCTTGGCACTAGAGTTTATTTTGCACACATTTTTCCTAAATGCATTCAAAATTCCTTTGTTCTAAGAGCTATATTCCTTCAGTTCCTGATACTGGATCTTGGGCCAAGAATAGAGTCAGTTAATGTTTATTGGACTGAATTCTACATCTTTATTTACAGTGTGGGGATAATGACCTGCTTACCTTTAGCGGAGTGCTTCATAATACCAGAATCATGGTATACTGCCAATAGCTGAAATAACTTATACAGTCATAAGATTGTTTGTTTTCTTAAATTGTATTCCAACAGGTATTGTTGCAAAGAGACAACAATGTAGACTGCTGCAAAAGTAGGGTTACCATAATGGATGCAGATCAGATGACTATTTACAATATTTTAACTGCTTTTTATGTTGTGCACTAGAAATAGAATCTTAAATTACTTAAATTCCTATAATTCTTACAAAAGAAGTATATATGCATCTTCTAAGCATCACAGGAAATTTGCCATTTACTATTTCAGCAAAGATCTCTCCAATATGTTCATATATATATATATATAAAATATATATATAAAATATATATAAAAATATATATATATATATATAAAATATATATATATAAAATATATATATATGTACTCACATACACACACACATATATATATACACACACAGACACACTCACATATAATAATAGCGAACAAGACAACATCAGTTTCTATGGCTTACAACCAAGATATGCTAGCTGTCACAGTTACTGAACTAAGACAGAGTTGTGACTTACTCAAAATGATAGCAAAATATAGAGATGAGAGCTAGAGCAGGAGATAGGGATCATGGGTACATTTTTTTTTTTTTTTTTTTTTGCAGGTCGGGAGATCTCACGCATCTAATTTTCACTACTTATTTCATTCCAAGATAGGTGAATTTTCTATTTTAGTAAGTGGCACGGTTGCTTCACTCTCACACTAGTGTATTGCTCATTACACCCTTCCACCAATTAAAGAATAAGCTGCATCATATTTTCTCAGCTGTCAATTCAATATTAGGCATCTTTGAAAAGCTATATTAAAATTTTAACTCAAAACATAAACACAGTTTTCACAAGTTATTTATGCCAAAACACTTGGAAAATCTGACTCAACACATTTCAAATAATTAGATCCATATATTGTCTACTGAGTGTATCCTTCAAAACAAAAATCACTAAGTTGTCATACAGCCGGACAGGATTTTGATACCCATTAGCCGAGGTACAGGTTGCCCTTATTCCAAAGGCAGAAACAATATCTTCAGTCAAGGTAGATGATCTAGTGTGCACAAATATAGCTTAACTAAATATGGGCCTTTGTCAAATTCATCTCAAGCTTTTATTAGTGATCTGATATCAAATGCAACATGAACATTTCTGAAGAATCATTCCACATCCCATGTGTCTGAAAATAGTTTTTCTAGAAGTGTGAGTGTAGATTGACTTTGAGATGTCCATATAAAGGTTTTTGTTATTGTTTCAAATTATTGCATTTCAATGGTTCTTTTCCTTATTGGTTCTCAAAGTATGGTTCACAAGCTCTTGTTGATTCCTGGAACATTTTGAGCGTGCAAGATCAAAACTATCTTCATAATAATGCCAACATATTCCTTCACTTTTTCATTGTATGACGTTTGCACTGATGGTACAAATGCAGTGGTAGGCAAAACTCTTTGTTCCTTTGCATTAACTAAGAGAGTAGCACCAAACTGTGTTACTGAAGTCAATAGCTTCATCAGTGTGTTTTAGTATGCTCAGCTGCTCAAAGTAGATAGTTTAACTGGGTTGACTTTTAACGGTGGCAATTTATTACCTTACAAGATTACAGTTTTGAGGCCAAATAGAGGCATCAGCAAGGCAATGTTTGTTTGTTTGTTTGTTTTTGAAGACTGGTTGTTGGTGATCCTGGACACAATTGTCACATGGAAAGGCACATCATGGTATCTGTTGGTCTCTCCCTACTTTTTCAGGTTCTTGTTTCAGTGGTTTCTCCATTTTTGTCTGTTTTTTATTCTCTTATAAAAGAATCCAATGAGAGATTTTACTTAAGTAGTCTCACCAAACAATCCCACAGAAAGGAATTAATGTTAAGAACATACTTTTCTGTGGCACATGCAGTTTCAAATGACCATAAATACCAATTAAAAAATCCATTTCTATGTAAGTTGTTGATTAAACATGAAAAATCATTACGTTTATTAAAACTTTAATCTTGAGTACAGTGTTTAAACATTCTGAATGGCAAAATATAAAGTTCATGTAAAGCACCTCTGCTGCACCCCAAAATATGATGGTTTCTCAAGGAAAAGCGTGTGTGTAATTGTTTGAGGTACAAACTAAACTTGCCACTTTTTCATGGAAAATCATTTTTAAGAAAGAAATTACAAACTGCATTTATTCAGACTTAGATATTTGGCAGTCATATTCTTGCAAATGAATACAAGGATCTTGTCACTACAAGGACAAAAGTGGGTAGTACTTTTTGGCCAATATCAGTTTGAGCTTATGAGCAAAAATTAAAAATTACAGTGTGAACTTGACAAATTCTAAATACTGAAGACTTTTCTGATAAGGTCAGTAGTAGTATTTAAAAGTGTGAATTTTTCGGTATTGTATAATAGAATGTGTCAATATTTGAAAGATCTTCATAACTAAGTGAAACAATCTCTTCCAAATGACCAATGCATTGCATTATGGATTGAATCACACCCTCCCCAAAAGACGTGTTAGCATCCTAACCCCTGGTGCTGTAGATGTGAATGCATTTGTAAATAGGATCTTTAAGGATGATATTAGTTAATCTGATGCCAAACTTTATCAGGGTGGCCTTAATATCATATAATAAGAATCTTTAATTTTAAATATCTTTTTTTTTAGGAAAGATGTAGGTTTACATAAATGTCATGTAAATAATACAACATTCTCATATACATTCCTATTGTTGACACTTTGCATTTGGGTGTACCTTTGTTACTATTCATGCAAGACTATTATAATAGTACTATTAATTATATAGTTTACATTAGATATATGTTTTTCCCATCTGCAACCCTACTATTGACATCTTGCATTACTGTTGTACATTTGTTATAATTCATGAAAGAATATTTTCATATTTGTACTATTAACTGCAGTCCATAGTCCAAAACAGAGTTCACTGTATTATACACTCCCATGTTTTATCTTCTAACTTTCATTCTAGCTATATACATGGCCCAAAACTTCCCCTTTTCAACCACATTCACATATATGTCATGGTGTTAATAACATTCACAATAATTTGCCACCATCACCACCATCAGTTTTCAAAACATGTATAATCAACCTAAATGGAAATTCTGTACAAATTATGCATCAGCTTCCTGTTCTCTACCTTCAATCTATCCCATGGTAATTTATATTCTAGATTTTAACTTTATGAGTTTGCTTATTATAATTAGTCCACAATTGTGAGATAACACAATATTTGTCATTTTGTATCTGGCTTATTTCACTCAGCATAATGTCATCAAGGTACATCCATGTTGTTGCATGTACCAGGGCTATATTCCATTTTTATGGTTGTATAGTATTCCAATATTGAAGAGATTATTCTTTCTCAGTTGAGCGGACTTGACAAACTTGTCAAAATTCAATTAACTACAGAAATGAGTATCTATTTCTGAACTCTTATATCTATTGTATTGGTTGATATAGCTATCCTTGTGCCAGTATCATGCTGTTTTGACCAATATAGCTTTGTAGTAGTCTTTAAAGTCAGGAAGTGTGAGTATTCTAACTTCTTTCTTCTTGCTCAAAATGTTTGTCACTATTTAGGACCCCTAAACTCTCCAAATAAATTTAATAATTGGCTTTTTCAATTCTGCAAAGTAGGCTGTTGAAATTTTGCCTAGTATTGTATTGAATCTCTAAATTACTTTGGGTACAATTTACATCTTAATGATATTTAGTCTTCCAATTCATGAACACAGAATGCCCTTCCAAAGGGCATTTAGGTCTCCTTTGATTTCTTTTAACCATGTTTTTATAGTTTTCTGTGTACAAATACTTTACTTCTTGGATTAAATTTATTCCTAGATATCTTATTCTTTTAATTGCTATTTTAAATGAATTTTTCTCTTGATTTCCTCCTCAGTGTGCTCATTACTAGTGTAGAGTAACACTACTGATTTTGCATGTTGATCTCGTACCCTGCTACTTTGCTGAATTTATTAGCTCTACAAGCTTTGTTGTAGATTTGTGGGGACTTTGCGTATATAGGATCATGTCTTTTTAAATAATGAAAGGCATATTTCTTCATTTCTAATTTGGGTGCATTTTATTTATTTTTCCTGCCTAATTGCTCTGGCTAGAACTTAGAGTACAGTGTTGAATAACAGTGGTGACAGTAGGCATCATCTTTTTTTGCAGATCTTAAAAGGAAAGTTTTCAATCTTTCAACATTGACTGTGATGTTGAGTTCTTCAAAAATGCCATTTATCATATTGAGTATCTTTCCATCTATCTTATTTTTGAAGGTTTTCTTTTCAAGAAAGAATGCTGAATATTGCCTTTTCTGTGGCAATTGAGATGATCATGTGTTTTTTTTCCCTTTTGTTTTGTTAATGTGGTGCATTACATTAATTGATATTCTTATGCTGAGACACCCTTGCATAACTGGAATAAAACCCACTTAATAACAGTGTATAATTATTTTAATGTGCTATTGGATTCAGTTTGCTGGTATTTTTGTTAAGGATTTTTGCATCTATTTTTTTTAACTTTTTTATTAATTAAAAAAAATTAACAAACAAAACATTTAGAAATCATTCCATTCTACATATATAATCAGTAATTCTTAATATCATCACATAGTTGCATATTCCTCATTTCTTAGTACATTTGCATCGATTTAGAAAAAGAAATAAAAAGACAACAGAAAAAGAAATAAAATGATAATAGAGAAAAAAAAAACTATACGTACCATACTCCTTACCCCTTGCTTTCATTTACCGCTATTTCAAACTAAATTTATTTTAACATTTGTTCCCCCTATTATTTATTTTTATTCCGTATGTTCTACTCTTCTGTTGATAAAGTAGCTAAAAGGAGCATCAGACATAAGGTTTTCCCATTCACAGAGTCTCATTGTGAAAGCTATATCATTGTTCAATCATCATCAAGAAACATGGCTACTGGAACACAGCACTACATTTTCAGGCAATTCCCTCCAGCCTCTCCACTACATCTTGAACAACAAAGTGATATCTACTTAATGCGTAAGAATATCCTCCAGGATAACCTCTCGACTCTGTTTGGAATCTCTCAGCCATTGACACTTTGTCTCATTTTACTCTTCCTTCTTTTGGTCGACAAGGTTCTCTCAGTCCCTTGATGTTAATTCTCAGCTCATTCTAGGGTTTTTCTCCATCCTTTGATGCTGAGTCTCAGCTCATTCCAGGATCTTTGTCCCACATTGCCAGGAAGGTCCACACCCCTGGGAGTCATGTCCCATGCAGAGAGGGGGAGGGTGGTGAGACTGCTCATCATATTGGCTGGAGAGAGAGGCCACATCTGAGCAACAAAAGAGGCTGTCTTGGGGGTGACTCTTAGGCCTAAATTTTAAGTAGACTTGACCTATCCTTTGTGGGGTTAAGTTTCATGTGAACAAACCCCAAGACTGGGGGCTCAGCCTATAGCTTTGGTTGTCCACACTGCTTGTGAGAATATCAAGAGTTCAACTTGGGGAAGTTGAATTTCTCCCCACTCTCATCATTCTCCGAAGGGGGCTTGCAAATACTTTTCCAGACACTGATCAAATCATTCAGGGATTCATTGGGGGATCACTCTGGACAAACCAACAAAATCTCATGTGCTACCTGAGATTCCAAGTACTTATGACATTCAATCAAACTATCTACATGAGTTATATTAGAAAATGCTCTAGTCAAAATCTAAATTTTGTAGCAAATAAACACTTTTTGCTTTAGTCTCCCACATAAGGTGACATTTTAAAGTATTCATTGTCATCTATTTTCAGCACTCTGCAATAATGACATTCCTTTGTTCTTCCTCATGCCAAAACATTTTTAAAATTTGTACATTGCACATTTCACTATTATTATACACTCTAGGCATTCCTGGATTATACCATCTCAATCTTTAACATCTATCTTTCTTTCTGATATCGTTTATGTCCCCAGCCCTCCTCCCTCTATCATTCTCACATGATTCTCACATATTTTCACATGAATGTGAAAACACATTCTCTTCATTCAGTGTTTTATTTGCATCTGTTTTAATAAGAGAAATTGGTCTGTAATTTTCTTTTATCTTTATTTGGCTTTGGTTTAAAGGTGATGTTGGTGTCATAAATGAATCAGGTAGTGTGCCCTCGTATTCAATTTTTTGGAAGAGTTTGAGTATGTTTGGAAAAAATTCTTTTGGTGATTGATAGAATTCATCTGAGAAATCATATAGTGCTGGGCTTTCCTTGTTAGGAGATTGTTGATGACTGATTCAATGTCTTTAATTCTAATTGATTTGATGAGGTCTATATTTCTTCTAGTTATCAATGTAGGTTGGTGTATTTCTATGCATTTGTACATTTCATCTACTTTGTCTAATTAGTTGGGCTACAGTTTGTTCATATCATCCTCTTGCGATCCTTTTTATTTGTTTGGTCAGTAGTAACGTCTCCCCTCTCATTTCTGATTTTATTGATTTATATCTTTCTCTTTTTTCTTTGTCAATCTAGCTAAGAGTTTGTCAATTTTTTGCTCTTTTCAATGGACTAATTTTTGCTTTTGTTAATTCTCTATATTGTTTTTTATTCTCAATTTCATTTATTCCTGTTCAAATCTTTGTTATTTCTCTCCTTCTCCTTGCTTTTCAATTACTTTGTTATTCTTTATCTAGTTCCTCCAGGTGGGCAGCTAGGTCTTTGATTTTAGCTTGTTCTTTGTTTAATGTAAGAGTTTAGAGCTAAAAATTTCCCTTTCAGCACTGTGTTTGCTACATCACATAGTTTTGATATGTTGTGTGCTTGTATTCATTTGTCTCAAGATATTTATTGATTTCCCTTGAAATTTCTTCTTTGATGAATTGATTATTTAAGAGAATGTTATTTAAGTTCAGTATATTTGTGAATTTTCTAGTTCTCCAATGCTGTTCATCTCCAACTTCATTCCACTATAGTCAGAGAAGAGGCTTTGTATAATTGCAATCTTTCTAAATATATTGAGACTTATTTTGTGACCCAACTTGTCATCTGTCCTAGAAAAATGATCCAGATGCAGTTGATAATAATGTAGTCTTTTGGGGGTGCAATTTTGTGTTTATGTCTCTTAGGGCTGGTTCATTTATCATATTATTCAAGTTGTATGTTTCCCTTTTGATCTTGCATCTACATATTCTATTTTTTGATGAAAGTCATGTATTGAAGTCTCCAACTATTATTCTAGAGATATCTCTTTCTCCCTTCATTTTTTCTAGTGTTTTCCTCACACATTTTTGGGTATTGTAGTTAGATGCATCAAACATTTATGATTTTTATTTCTTCTTCATTGATTGATCATTTTATTAATAATTATTGTCTTTTTTTTATACAGCTTTTAATTTAAAATCTATTTTGTCTACATCAGCTTTCTGTTGTTTGCTATTTGTTTGGAATATCTTGATCCTTCCTTTCACTTTCAACTGTTTGTGTCTTTGGGTCTAAGGTAAGTCTCTTCTAAACAACATATAGATGGATCATGCTTTCTATCCATTCTGCCTCACTGTATCCTTTGATTTGAGAGTTTAATAAATTAACAATCACTGTTTTTACAGTAGAGGCAGTACGTACTTCAGCCATTTTTCCTTTGCTTTTTTTTGTAATATTTTTTATCTTTTTCTTTATTGCAACCTCCTTTCTGTATAGTTGATACTTTGTGATGTATCTAATTTATCCCTTTTTCATTTCTGTTTCTCTATATTTTTAAAATACTTTTCTTTTTGGTTTCCCTGGAGTTTATATTGCACAACCTACATCTATAACCTACTAATATGAAAAGATACAAACTTAGTTTCAATGGCATACACATTCTCAGCTCCTACATCTCTCCGTGTCTTTCCTTTGTGTTATTTTTACCCACTTCACCACTTTGTATATTGTATGCCCGTTATCAAGAAATATACCTTTTTCTGTTCAATTGTATTCTGATTTTTTATGAGGAAAAGAGTTGTATATTGAGGAAACAATACTATTGGATTTTGCAAGTACTCTTTTAGTTACCCCATTAGTGATTTTCATTTCTTTGGAGTACTACAAGCCCCTCCCTCCTGTCTTTTCTTTTGGACTTGTAGAATTCTCTTTAGTAATTATTACAGAACAACTTCATCTTGTTAATTAACTCTCTCAGTTTCTGTTTATTTGTGAATATTTTAAATTCCCTCTCATTTTTGAAGGACAGTTTTGCTAGATAAAGAATTTTTGGCTGACATTGTTTCTCTCTCAGTACCTGAAGTATGTCAAACCACCGCCTTCTTGCTTCATGGTTTCTGATGAGAAACTGATACTTAATCTTATTGGTGACCTCTTGTATGTAGTGGATAGCTTTTCTATGGTTGCTTTCAGAATTCCCTATCTTTGGTATTTGACGTTCTTAGTTGTTCTAGTTTGCTAGCTGCCAGAATGCAACACACCAGATATAGATTGACTTTTAATAAAACGGGATTTATTTCGTTAATTCTTCAGAGGAAAGGCAGCTAACTTTCCACTGAGGTTCTTTCTTACGTGGGAAGGCACAGGCTGATCTCTGCTGGCCTTCTCTCTAGGCCTCTGGGTTTCAACAACTTTCCCTGGGGTGATTTCTTTCAGCATATCCAAAGGCCTGGGCTGAGCTGTGAGTGCTGAGATGAGGTATGCTGAGCTGCTTGGGCTGTGCTACGTTGGGCTCTCTCATTTAAACTTCCAACCAATTAAATCGAACATCATTCATTGCAGCAGGCATGCCTCCTAGCCGACTGCAGATGTAATGAGCAACAGATGAGGTTCATGTACCATTGGCTCATGTCCACGGCAACAGAACTAGGTATCATCAACAGATCAAGTTGACAACTGAATCTAACCACCACATTAGCATATGTATCAGAGTATGTCTATTAGGACTTATACTTTTCAGAATATATTTGCACTTCTTAGACATGTATATTTATATCTTTCAGAAGAGTTAGGAAATTTTTGGCCATTTTTCCTCAAATATTCATTTTGCCCCTTTTCCCTTCTCTTCTTCTGGAACACCATGATAGATATATTTCCATGCTTTATGCTATCAATCAAATGCCTAAAGCACTGTTCAAATTTTTCTATCCTTCTATCAATCTGTTCTTTTGACTATAAGATGTTTTAACTTTTCTTTTATTGTATAATATAACATATAGAAAGCAAAGAGAAGAAAAAAGCAGTAGTCAAAGCAATCTTCAACAAGTTGTTACAGGACAGATCCAAGACCCTGTCATGGACTACCATACCATCTTCTCAGATTTTTCCCTCTCACTGCTCCAGAATATAGGAGGTTAAAAGGAATAAATACTTTTAGCATAACAATAGGCTTTTTTTTCTTTTTTGTGAAAAATAGCACATATACAAAAAAAAAAAAACCTAAAACTTAAATTTCAAAGCACAGCATAACAATTAGTTGTGGAACATATTTGAGAGTTTGGTATGGGTTACAATTCCACAGTTCTAGGCTTTTATTTCTAGCTGTTCTAAGATACTGGAGACTAAAAGAAATATCAATTTAATGATTCAGCAATCATATTCATTTGTTAAATCCAATCTTCTCTGTAGAGCACAATCATCACCTTTAATCTTTCTATCCCACTATTCAGGGGTATTTTGGCCTATGACCACTCTAACTTTTTCATGTTGGAAGGGGCTGTCAATAATATGAGGTATGGAGATAGAATTAGCTGATGTTCTGGAGAGTCTGGGCCCTCTAGGTTTTAGGACTTACCTGGTCTGGGGACTCATTTGGAGGTTTACGGTTTCTGGAAAGTTACCCTATTGAATGGAAACTTTGTACAATCTTGTATATTGCCCTAGGTGCTATTTAGGATTGGCTGAAATGTTTTGGTTGGAGTTCGGCAAGTTATGATAGGTAGCAAGGTCTAACTGAAGCTTGTGTAAGCATGACCTTCAGACTAGTGCTATTATTGCTGGGTCATAGGGAAACTTGATATTTAGTTTCCTAAGGAAGCACCAAATTGCCTTCCATAGTGGCTGTATCATTAAACATTCCAACCAGCAATGCGTAAGTGTCCCAATTTCTCTACATCTTCTCTAACATTTATAGTTTCCTGTTTGTTTAATAGCAGCCATTCTTATAGGTGGGAGGTGGTATCTTATTATAGTCCTGATCTGCATTTCCCTTATAGCCAATGAAAATGAGCATCTCTTTATGTGTTTTTTAGTCATCTGTATTTGCTCTTCAGAAAAATGTTTATTCATATCTTTAGCCCATTTTATAATTGAGTTGTTTGTTCTTTAGTTGTTGAGTTGTGTGATTCCTTTATGTATACAGGATATCAAACCTTTGCTTGATGTGTGATTTCCAAATATTTTCTCCCGCTGAGTTGGCTGCCTCTTCAACTTTTTTTTTTTTTTTTTTTAAAGGAAAGACAGAGAGAAGGAAGGAAGGATAGAAGGAAGGAAGGAAGGAAGAAAGGGAAACATCTTTAAACATTTTCTTGTTTTATTGTATTTTGTTTTTCCGTTTTTTGTTACATGGGCTGGGGCCGGGAATCGAACCGAGGTCCTCCGGCATAGCAGGCAAGCACTTTGCCCGCTGAGCCACCGCGGCCCGCCCCCTCTTCAACTTTTTGACAAAGGCTTTTGAAGTGCAGAAGCACTTGATTTTGAGGAGTTCCTATTCATATTTCCCTACATTTTCTTCTAGAAACTTTATGGTGCTAGTTCTTATATTTAGGTGGTTGATCCACTTTGAGTCAATTTTTGCATTGGGTGTAATGTAAGGGTCCTCTTTCATTCTTTTGGCTGTTGATATCCAGTTCTCCTATGCCCATTTATTAAAATGACTATTTTGTCCCAGTTCAGTGTATTTGGGGGCCTTGTCAAAAATCAGCTGACTGTAGATTTGGTGGTCTATTTCTGCACTGTTGATTCAATTCCATTGGTCAATACTTCTATCTTTGTGCCTGTACCATGCTGTTTTGACCACTGTGGCTTTAAAATATGTTTTAAAGTCAGGAAGTGTTAATCTTCTCATTCATTCTTCTTTTTATAGGATACTTTTAGTTATCTGGGGTCTCTTCCCCTTCCAGATGAATTTGGTAGCTAGGTTTTCCAAGTCTTCATCATAGGTTGTTGGAATTTTTATTGGTTCTGCATTGAATCTGTGTATCAATTTGGGTAGAATCGATATTTTAACTATGTTTAACCTTGCTATTCATAATCAGGGAATGTCTATCCACCTATTTAGATCTCCTTTGATTACTTTTAGCAATGTTATGTAGTTTTCTGAGTACAGCTCCTTTACATTCCTAGTTAAAGTCATTCCTAAGTGAAACGCAAACTCAGCAAACTCACCAAAGTTGAGGTGAAGAAGTTCAGGCAAAGCTTTATTTCAGGAAGAAACAAAGCCACCTGAGAAGTGTTTCAAGAGAGGAAGAAATGGCCACCCTGAGGTGGCAGAGTATAGGGTTTTTATGGCTTAGGGGTAAGGAGTGAGGGGTAGTGGTTAGGCGGATTTCATTAGTAGGTTTGGGGGAGTTGGTAGCCTTCTAATGGTGAAGTTCAAAATTTAAATGCTGCCTTAGTTATGCAAGGTTGTAACTGTCAGAGGGATGATATTGAGTAACGGAGTTTACTTCAACAATGCATCTGCCAGAGGGTAGATTTTGAGTAAGAGGAGTTTACTGCAAGAATGCATTTGCTGGAGGGTAGAGGTTGAATATTGGGTAGTTATCACAAGAGGGCAACTGCTGGAGGGTGAAGGAGATGTAGGCTGGTGTAGATCGGTGTGGGAGAGGCTTTCTGAAATATCTGCCAGGGGTAGGTCACATCATGGGGGAAGGGATCCTGTCCTTGAGGCCTAATATTCCAGTGTCTTTTGGTAATGGAGGGAATGGGGGTAATGGTCCATTTTCTGTAACTGATTCTGGCTGAAATGGGGCATAGTCATCCTAATTGGGGGGTTGACTGGAGGTACCATGGGATAGGAGAGAAAGTTGTTTCTGCTCCTTATCGTATTGGGAGACATCATTCACATATTCTTGAGTTACTGACCAAATGACTCGGTATATGAACTGTGAGAGGAGCTGTAGGAGATAAGGTCCAAAGAAAAGAATAAAAACAATATTAGTAATGGTGTCATAAGGGATGCAAGAAATAATTTTATCAGTGAAGTGAAATAGGAGAGAAATGAAGATAGCCATGATTGGTTCCCATAATTAGCATCCTGGGCCTTTTGAATGATTTCTATATTTTCTTTTAAGATTTTAACATTTTCTTCTACCTGCCCAGTTTTGTTAACATAAAAAAAAAAAAAAAACAGGTTTCATTTATGTTTGCCCCAGTGCCTCCTCCAACAGTGGTGAGAACATTGAACCCTCTCCTGTTTTGTATAACAACTGAAGCTAGGCTATTTATTTCCTGTTGTTGGTTATTAATAGCCCATATGGCAACAATCCAGGACAGCTGTAATGTGAGGGAGATATTTAAAATTGACCATTCTGATAATGGAATTCCTGCAAATCAGAACAAGCTATGAAAGGTAATGTGTCTTATGCCAGGTTTTTCTAGGATGGGATGTCATAAGCATGAAATCCAAATTCCGGATCTTCTAAGAAATGCCTTTTTTCCCATTTTTGAGGTTGTAGTGAGGTTTCAAGAAAGGAACCTAGGTTAGGTATCCATCCAGTAGAGGCCATTTCTTGGGGTTTTAAGATAGTAGTGTTAGGAATAATGAATACTCTAGTATAGGTACCTGTCCATATTTGAGAAGTACTAAGTATGCAGTGTCCCCACATAAGAAATAAAAATAGTACCTGCGAGCTTTAGAGCTGTTAAAGGTCCAGAGGGGATAAAGTATAAATTCAGGTGGGTAGAAAAGTTGAATGCATGGGTTCCATTATACACTATTTTTACATGTAGAGGAGAGTAATGAGGGTAAGAGAAGAAATATTAATAACCCTGATTGGGTTCCCAGACTAAACAGTTTGGCTTGTTTATAAAAACTGTTAAAAACAGAGTGTCTTCACTATAGTTTTTACTAATTATGTGCATAGGGAGGGTCTTGTTAATGCCTATATCATCCCAAATAAGGGTCATGTGAGATGCTTTCTTGGTATAATTGATTTGATTACCATTGTAAGGTGATTGTATTATATACTATAGTATAATTGCATGATGTAGGTGGCATATGTCCTTAATCAGCTGCATAGCGTCATGAAGAGTGTTTGAAGCATAGGAAAGGCTTGTCCATTAGGTCTGTATTTACACCAATGGAATCTGAATGCTCTGTAGGTTGAGAGTTTTCTATTATGCTTATGGTTTGATGAAGAATAGATATATCTTCACTTCCTGGTGCATTTGAGAAGAGTTCTTTAACTCATCAGCCACAGAAGCTGTTACATTGTGGGCAGACTCATAAAAGAGTTTCAGGACTTTAAAGAAAAGGCAAGCAGGGCTTGGGTGTTAGTGTGGATGGATTTGGAACATATTCAGCAATTGGATTGGTTGACTGTAGTTGCTATTGTTTGGGTGGCTCTTGTAAGAGGATGGAAAGGAGTGGTTTGGGTATTTAATGTGAAGAAAAGCAAGATACTAAGAGAAAGAGCTGGAGGGAATAGTAAGGTTAGTGTCATGGTTTAGGTAGATGTAGAGGGGTAAAATAAGGATTGGATTTGCTGCTACTGGAAGTCCTGGAAGGTGTCTTGAAGGAATTTGTCAAGCAGGAATGTTAGAAATTGTTGTTTTAAGGCTCTGGAAGGTGATTTCAATGAGGAAATGGAAGAATGAAGTGTGGATAAAATGTCACAGCATAGGAGTGTGAAAGGACAGGTAGGGATTAGAGGGAATTGCTGGGAGAATGTGAGATCTTCTATCAAGGATATGATTGGTTCAGTAATTAGAGAGGAACAGAGGATGCTGTCAATCCCCATAATAGAGATTGAGGAAGTGGATAAAGGTCCTGAATGTTTAAGGAGAACTGAATATGTAGTCCCCGTGTCAATTGAAAAGATCACCTTACCTCCAACCTTGATATTGACCCTTGGTTTGGACCTACTGATGGAGATGTGGGGCCATTTCAAACCAATGACTGCATTAGTGTTCTGTTGTCAATCCAAGTAGGTCTGGAAAGTATGGATCTGGCTTTGGATCCATAGGGTGTCCTGGAGGACCTTCTCTGGAAACAGGGTTTCCAATTCAGGTCTTGTTTGTGTTTTCTTTTTTCTTTTTTCTTTTTTTTTTTAATTTTTCTTCCTCCTCTTTATTGTTAAAGATCTTAAAGTGTTGTTTTAATTAAGTCTTTTTGAGAGGTTTGCGGGCTATCCTCTAGTTTTTGTAGCTTTTTCCTGATGTTGGAATAAAACTGTGTAATGAAGTGAGTGTGTAGGTATAATCAGCTAGAGTCTGATGCAGGATTTAAGTTAGTTGTTATTTCTCTTCTATTTGCTTTGGAGTTAGTTTGCTGTTCTTTCTCAAGTTTCTCCAGGTGAGCAGTTAAGTCCTCAATTTTTGCTCTTTTTTGTTTTTTAATATAGGCACTTTGGGCAATAAATTTCTCTCTCAGTACAGCCTTTGCCACATCCCATAAGTTCTGATATGTTATATTCTCATTTTCATACATCTCCACATAGCAACTGATTTCTCTAGCAATTTCTTCTGTGACCCACTGGTTGTTTAAGAGTGTATTACTTACTCTCCATGTATTTGTGAAAGTTCTCATTCTTTGGTAGTTGTTGATATCCAACTTCATTCCACTGTGATCAGAAAAAGTGCTTTGAGTAATTTTGATGTTTTTAAATTTATAAAGACCTGTTTTGTGCCCCAGCATATGCTGTATCCTGGAGAATGGTCTATGAGCACTAGATAAGATTGTATATCCTGTTGTTTTGGGGTGCAATGACCTATATATGTCTGTTAGGTTTAATTCATTTATTAAGTCTTTAACTTCTTTATTTCCTTGTTGAATTTCTGTCGTGTTGTTTTATTTATAGCGGATAGTAGTGTATTGAAGTCTCCTACTATTATTGTTGCAATATCTGTCAGTCTCTTCAGTGTTACCAATGTCTCTCTCATGTCATTTGGAGCCCCTTATATTGGGAGCATAAACATTTATGACTGTTATTTCTTCTTGGTGAATTGTTCTTCTTTGTCTCTGATGATGTCTTTACATTTAATGTTTATGTTGTTCGATATTGGTGTAGCTACTCCTGCTTTCGTTTGGTTACAACTTGTGCAAAGCATCGTTTTCCATCCTTTCACTTTCAATCTCTTTGTATCCTTGTGTCTCCGATGAGTCTCTTGTAAGGAGCAAAGAGCCGGATGATATTTCTTAACCCGTTCTGCCGATCTGTACCTTCTAGTTGGTAAATTTAGCTCATTAATATTCAAAGTTATTACTGAAAAGATGTTTCTTGATGTTTCTACCATCTTATCTTTGGATTTTATTTGTCAGATCTATATATTCTTTTCCCTCTTTCTCTTTTTATCATTTAAATTACCCTTACTGGTACTCTTCAATCCTGTGTCCTCTTCCAGACCTCCCTCCCTTGTCTTTTTTTTCAACTGGCAGAATTCCCTTAGTATTTTCTTTAGTATTCTTTAGTATTTCTTGTAGGGTTGGTCTCCTGTTGACAAAATCTTTTAGGATTTTTTGTCTGTGAAAATTTTCATCTCTCCCTCAATTTTGAAGGACAATTTGGCTCAGTACAGAATTCTTGGCTGGAAATCTTTCATTTTCAGAATCTTAAATATATCCTACCACTACCTTCTTGTCTCTATAGTGCCATTTAAGTAGTCTGAACTCAGTCTTATATGGTTTCCCTTGTATGTAATAGATTGTTCTTCTCTTGCCACCTTCAGGATTTTCTGCTTCTCTACAACATTTGACAGACCAATTAACATGTGTCTTGGGGAAAGCCAATTTGAATTTATTCTATTTGGGGTTCATTGAGCTTCTTTGACTTGCATATTTATGTCCTTTATAAGGGTTGGGAAGTTTTCCCCCATTGGATCCTCAACTAATCTTCCCTGCCCTATACTTTTCTCTTCTCCTTCTTGTACACCAATGATTTTTATATTTGTACACTTTTTTTATCCATCATTTCCTTGAGATCCAACACAAATTTTTCCATCTTTTTTGCCTTTTGCTGTTGTGAAGGCATAAAATCAGTTGTTCTGTCCTCTAGTTCACTTATGAACTTCTGCCTCTTCAAATCTGCTGTTGTGTGACTCTATTGTTTTTTATTTGATCTACAGCATCTTTAATCTCTGTGACATCTGCTATTTTTCTATTTATTCTTTCAAATTCCTCTATGCTTTTCTAGTGTATTCTTGATCTCCTTTATGTCATTAGCCATCCTACTTATTTATTTAGTAGAGTTATATGAACATTTTTGATTAGTTTCAACATCTGTATCTCTTCTGGTGTTTTAATTTGATCATTAGACTGTACTATATCTGTTTGCATCATGATGTGTTTAGTGATCTCCTGCTATGTTCACAGCATGTAAACACCTCGATTGGTTTACTTTGGAAGTTGATTTCCTTCAGTAGTCTAAAGCCTTGTATTTGTGGGATGGATGTGGAGCAGGATGCAGGGGTGGGGCAGGGCACAACAATGTGGTAATATGTTGAAGCACAGCTATAAGTACAGGTTGAGGTTGCAGTACCAGGTTGGGGTGCCTTTGAGCCTGTGTGCCCAGTGGTGGGGAGGATGTGGCTGTGTAGGTACACAGGTCTGGGGAGTGGGGCCTTGGTGTGTGCTGATGTAGGGCACGTGGTCCTTTGTGTACATGCACGGTGCTCAGAGCAGCAGGTTGGCATTGTGGCTGCATGGGCTGGGGGCAGATGTGGCCTGCTACATAGGTCAGCACAAGCCCAGAGCTGGGGGGTGTGATTTGGGGCCATGCAAATGCTCAGATCTTGGAAGGCTGTAAACTGATGTACATATGCACAGCGCTGTGGGGAAGGTGTGGAGGTTCCACAAATGTATGAGCTGGGAGCAATTGTAGCCTGGGCATGAAGGTAAGCACCCACAGACTGCTTGCCTTCAGGGGGCAGGGACTGGGAGGTAGGGCTTGGGAGGCACAGGGTGAGACTGTTCTTTTAGGGGAGAGGTGAGTTGGGCTGGGGCAGGCCTGCATGAGCTGGGGGTGGGGTTGTGGGGTGGTTGTGTGTGCCAGGGCTTGATGGGTATGGGATGCTTGGAGTGTGGGGTGGGCGGCGGGTGAAGGGGTTCAGGTGCATGTGGTGTGGGGTGAGTTGTGGGTTATGGGGCTGCTCTGGTGAGGGTAGTATGTTCACGGAACACTGCTTGGTTTAATTCCTAGTCTCAGTCTCCCCTTCCATCACTCCCAAGGGCTCTGGGCTTCCATATTAAGCTGTTTGCATTAGCAGAATGGTCTCCTGTTCCGTTTCTCAGTTTCTCAGCTTTTATAACCAGGACTGCGCTATGTGGTGAAGAAAACTCTCCCAGGTCACTTACATCCTGGAATGCCATCTCATTCACCCTCCTATACCTTCTCTAGCTGTTCCTTGGGGCAGGGTTGAACTCAATCTATCCTACCCTATTCTGCCATCTTCCCGGAACTCTGACTATATGATTTTGATTGTCTTATCTTCTAATTCACTTATTCTTTCTTCTGCCTGTTTAGAACTACTGTTGTATGTCTCTAGTATATTTTTAATCTCTTCTATTGTGCTTCTTATACCCATAATTTCTGTTGTTTTTTTATTAATACTTTCAAATGGATGTATGGTTCAATTTATAAAAGAAGGTTTATTTAGCAGTGCTCTTAGAAGATTGACCCATATGAAGTTAAGCAAGATTGAGTGGAGGGAGAAGCTGATCCACAGTGCAGTTATAATTGAAGGCTCATCTGATCACATGTGGGGTTCTAGAATAGCCCTTCAGACTTGCTGTAAATTGAAATGAATGGCACAGCCTTAATATTCCTGCATTGACCTCTGATTGACCATGGGTCTTTCTCTAAGAACAACACAATCTTTTAGGTCAGGCACTTCCCTAATACTGAGACAATTCTGAATGACCAACACAGATGTAAGCTGTTAGAAGCCCATGTTCTCAAAAGTAGCAGCCCTGAAAAGGTTGAAGAAGCAAAGGAGGATCACAGGGCTCCAAAAGTAAAATCTATAATTATTCATTTCTAATTTATAGGTACCTACTTCCAACTCTGTTGGAGGTAACTGAAATAAACCAAAGTTCTTCACAGAATATTTAAAGATTTCAGACAAATAGCCAGCAGGGATCATGAGAGCTAAATTAGAAAATGTGCAAGAGATTTTTGCTGCAAATGAAAATTAAATTTAGGTTTGAAATTACTGGCAGGCAAGGTAACGATGATACTGAAATAATATAGCTTCTTGTCATCTGAAAAGAAGATAACAGTTTTCAGAGAAAACAAATATTGTTTTTGGTCTATACACATAGAAATAATTTATTTCATGTAAAAGATATTGAATCTTTGGTATCCAGGACATACGACTGTAATAAGCAATGTGCCCATGACATTTCATTAAGCTGTTCTTCCTACATTTACCATCAGACCACCAGAGCTTTGTTAGAAGCACTTAATTACATCCTATTTTTGAGACTATAGCTGTACATCAAGATTCCTTCCTCATGTTAATTTTTTCGTACTTTCTCCCAAGGTCTTCCTGCTGTTTGGAGTTTTAACACAAACTTTCTCCTTCTACCTTCCCTTCTTTATTTTTGTTTCCTGTCTTCCTTCCCTATAATTTGGAACAATGCCATTGGTTATAATAGACCTTACTCTTTTTGTTGATGAGTTCTGTGGTTGCCTGACTGACAAGAGCCCCTTTATCCTCATGGGAATGTTGAAGTAGGGAAACCAAGAGGATACTGATTACTCAACTTGCTCAGACCATTGGTATCATCCTCTTTCATTGATTGAATACACTTTTTTACTGTAACAACAAAAAAGATTTAGAATCACAATGTCTTTAGTATTTTTAGAAAATGCAGAACATATTAACATTTGACTGTTACATATACTGGTAAAACTGAAAGACTGATGAGGGAATCAATTACAACAAATTCTCACCTGGGAGAAATAAACCTAAGTGCGTTGTTCTCTAGTGCCCTAACTTGAACATACCTAGAGGAATAAATTGACACCACATTTTTAGATTGATATTTATGTGGAGTGTTTGCCTTGACGATATTTTGCATGGAACTAAATACATCATTTGAAGACTGAACTTTCAGCCAAGAACATGGCATGCGCCATGTTCTATGTTGATGATTGGAAAGACGTCAGATGATCCGGCAGTGAGGTGAACAGTCAGTTATGGAAAGTAAGAAGTTAAAATATATTCTTTCCCAATGGGGGATCATCCCCTGTCTACACAGACCCGAACATTAGGGGACCTTTGTGTAGAGTCACTTTTTAAAATGAGCTTTTAATCTCCATCAAGTGAAGATATTTCTCTGTTTTATTTTAAAAGCTATATTGGTACCGGCTGCCCAAAAGGCTTACATGGGGAGAATTTAAAAGTATTCTCAGTGTTCTGTGGCAAAAGATTCCCAACTTATTAGCAAAATCTGCTATGGACAAGGGTGCAAATATGCTATTTATCTACTACCCCGTATCTAGTCTTATGGAGATCTACACCATACAGATTGGAAAGACTAGATTAGATAATTTTGGAAGAATGTGAAATCTCATTTGGCTTCTCAAAAACATATGCTTGTTTTTGAGCCTACAAGCTGCAAAATGTACTGTTAAGGAGCTCTTCATGGCATTTTTTATTGTGGCTCATGTGATGTTGGTCTATGCCAAATACAAGTATAGATTTAGCTTCGCTATGATTCAGTTGATAGCTTCCAGGGTTTATATCTAACGTATTTGGCCACTTAGGAAACACTCTGATTTCTGATAGTGAAATGATGTCATTTATAAAGAAGAAATCTCTATCTTTCTTATTTCTAATAGCAGGACATGGGCAGGATCATGACAGGTTATGGAACTTCCATAAAATTGCTTTTAAATATTCAATGAGTACAAATGTGCATATGTACTACTAGTGCTAAAAATATCCCCATTTTATTCCATTTATTATGAGAATACCATCTTCTCAGTGAGGACTTTACTAGCCAGCCCACTCCCACCTGACTGCTATCACTCTCGCTCTACATATTCAGCTTCTCTACATCATTTTTCCATCTTTCCTATTAATCAGGCTTAAAATACACTGTGTGACTCACTTATTTTGTTCATTGACTTTCCACTGAAAAGATGTTAGCTCTTAAGGACAGATTTTACTCTGTTATGTTTACTTCTATACCCCAGGGCCTAGACAAGTCTATGACACATAGTGGACACTCTATTAATATAAAGCTGTTATCTAAATCAATGAATAAATGCACCAATAGATGATGTTTATCCACTCTGATTCTCCAATAATACCGATTTATAATGATTTAGAGACAAAATAAGGTTTGAAGTTGGGCTAAAATCCCATGGCTTGACCCAGACATAGCTCCTGTCAATGTGAAATGTGAGGAGGCAAATGATACATCAATAGACACTAATTCAAAGTATTACGTTGTTGATAACTGCTTTTTTTTTTTTAAATAAATTATGTGAATATATCATCCATCTCATACCCTGGTGCAACTACATCTCCCTGAAGTTCTGTCTGACAAACCTTGGCCCTAGCTAAATATTACAACGTAATTTCTACTAACATTTTATTTTCCTTTCTACCACAACATTCAACTACTACTCTTTCTACTCTCCATTTTAGCACAAATGAATTATGATAAAATGAAAGTTCCAAGTGACAGAATACTCTTAAAGCCGAAACTAAAATTTAGCTGAATTCCTCACTCTTTTTCATTCTAGAAGACTTTGTGAAACAGGTGGATTTGTTTGAGGACCAACACAGAGCTAGAGAAAATGGTTTTATTAGCTTTTTTTGAGTTTCAACTGAACTGATCCCATAGTTATTGCTATTTCATGTACAACTGATTTTCAGTAATACTACCTTATTTACTCCACTGTACAATAATTTTAAAATCCTACAAAATGGAAAATTCACAAGGTTCCTTGGATAGATCACGTAGTGAAACAAAGGATGCAATGAGAAATCCATTAATTCCAAAGATATTTATAACTGATAGATATTTGTCACTTGTTTATTTATTATGTTGTATCTCTCAACTCACCTTTGGGCCACAAAAACTCTTTTGAAGGGATCAATATGAACTGTTTCTACACTCTCCGATACTCACAGCATCTAGCACAGTGCCTGGTTGAAGGTGTTTATTCAAAACTTATGACTATAGGAATAAGGTGGTGACTAGTTCACAGGGCAGGTGAGAAGGCTTAATTGCAAATTATTTATTGTTAATTCTTAGACACTCTTATCTAAGAATGAACTTCGATACTGTCATTTTGGCTGCTTTCTTATCTTCTTTCCTTTCATCAAGTAGAGGAGGATAAAGGAAAGAAACATGATAGATATTAAAGTAAATGAATATTTAGAATTGGTATGAATCTGAATGGCAAATCTTCCTCCAGTCTTAAAATAGTCTGAGCATATTTAGAGAGTTAGAACTGACTGACATTATTGTTGTCATTATAAGTAAAGCATGAAAATTTAGATCACAGTCATTAGATAGAAACACTCTATTTAGAAAAGGAAAATTAAGTTACTCACCATACTAAAAGAGAAACAAGATAAAAGAAAAAAAAAAAGGTCATACAGGACTATGCAGACAGTACCAAAAAAGAAGTTAACAAACTGACATCTTAAGAAATAGTGATACTAATACCATTTAGTGCTTGCCGTGTCTAGGCACTGTTCTAAACACTTTACGTCTATAAATTTATCCTATAATATCTTCGTAAGATAGATACCATAGTTAAATTCATTTAGATAAAAGAGAAATTGAGCCATATGGAGGGTCAGTGATTTTCTCAAAGCCTCACAGTTAATTCACGTTATAGCCTGGATTTGCATCCAGTCTGATACACAGCCTTTATGTGAACCACCGTAAGACACGGTCTCCAAAACTAACAGTCTTTGTTTAGAAAGATAGGAGACTGACATCCCTGTGATGATCCACCTCCACATTCCTGTCATTATTTCCATCTCTGTGTCTGTAAGGGTTCGATGATTGATTTGGTATTGCAGAGTGTGACCCAGAGCCCCCTACCTCAGTCACCTGGGAACATAGTTTACCAGAAACCATCCCATGCCTACTAAGTCAGAATTTATGCAGCCCATTCCCAGAAATCTATACTTAAAAGTTAATCTCCCCAGCCTATGCACTTCCCAAAACAAACAAACAAAATAAACCAACAAAACAAGCAAACAAACAAAAATTCAACAAATGGTGCTGCAATAACAGGATACTCACACGGAAAAAGAATGAAATATGACTGTGCCATACAACATACAAAGAAAGAAAAACCTAGTCTTTCCTATTTATATAAGAGTCAAAACCTGGAATGTTTATCAACATGCTATGAATGGGTACATGCCCACTTCATTCGTTCAGTAAATGTCAAGCACCCACTGGATGTATTCATATTAGCTAAACTAAAGAGGAAAGTAGTGGGATGATGAACACAGATTTCATGATAGTGATTACTTCTGATAGGGAGAGAGAATTATGCCATCAGGGCAAGCTCATGGAGGGGCTTCAAAAGTAATTTCCATTTCTTTGGCTGGGTATGGTAAACAGGTTTTTATTTTATTTTGATTTTAATAATTTACAATTAAAAGTAATAACTATATATGCAAATAGATTTCCTGGTGCAAACTAAATTTTGAGAGCCTCTGTTTTGCTGAATGCAGAGAATTTTCAATCAACACAAAAGCATACTTGGCTTGCTCCTCATATGGGAAGTTAAAAAAGTTCTTATATTTTATCTCTATTTAAACAATTACCAAATTCATTTAGCAAAGAATACTCTCATGCAAGCAATTTTAATGCAGAAAACATATGTTTGGGTCTAAAGTATATATCACAGTTCATTTATCTATTCATTCAAACAATGTTCACAAAGTACTATTATATTTCAGGCACTGTTTGATACTAGGAACAGTGGTGAATAAGACAGTCAGGTCACTGAGAACACTTTTAAGTCATACCCACATATCATCCATGTGGACAAATGAATAACTTGGCATGAAAGATCATAATGTTCAAATGAATATAGGTTTAATATATGTATATTACTGTGCATGCAGTATTCTATACAAATAGCTTGACTCTTGAGGTGATTATATTTCTTAGATAACTTTATTTATTTATACAGGACTGTCTTTCCAGTTATACTTTACAAATCATATTTTCAGAAGTCACTTCAATCCACTACAAAATGAAGTCTTATCACAATGAAATACTGCTGCTGCTTCACAGGAGCATCATCGCTTAGGACAGAAAACCAAGGAGACTTTTATAACCAACAAACACATAATGCATTCACTGAAATGGGAGTTGTGCCACATGGAACACCCCGTTATGGTAACATTTATCTCAATGCTGCCAAATGGAAATGACCAGAAGAAACAGCAATGAGCCACAATGCCTGTAACAACTATGCTGGAAACCTATATCAGCGCATTTAAAGTCTTAACTAGAGTCTATATTTAAAATATTTAAGTATTATCTCCATAAAGAAGCATATCTTCAAAAAATGTGTGGCAACGCATCTGAATAAGTAAAAGGAAAAGAAAGCAAAGGGAAAGGAAGCTCAAAATTCAATGGCTTCGAAAATCAATACAGAACACCTTTGAAATTTTTTTTTTGGTACGTGGAGTTATGAATAGTAAAAATAGTTGAATTCTTTTAAATTACTCTTTTCAAAGTTGTCTTGGCAATATTATTTTATTTAAAATATGAAATACATTCACAAATATAGGAATATGTTTATCTATAATCATGTATTCATTAATTTTTACAAAAAGTTTTGTAATTTAGAAAATGGAGACATTTTCATTTTATGAATGATTGAAATTGAAGGACCTTATTTTGGATGAGATAACAGATTTGACCCATCAAAAATTTAGGAATAACACATCATTATCAAAGAAACGTGTGTAATTCCTACACACAATTATACATTTTATACATACACACATATGTACATGTATATATAACAGATATATATGTACACATACATATATATTTATATGATGCTTATTTTTACCTACATTACCTCATGCTATCCTAACAATAATCCTATATTCTATGCTAACTACATTCATTTTATATATAAAGTAGCTAAGACCAAGAGAAGTAACTTAGAAAGGTCATGCTCTAGTTAATAAACAACTAGTTCTAGTTGCAAGCGCAAGACTTTTTTTCTTAAGCCACTGGATCTATAAGGAAAATAAAGAAGTCTAATGCTAATGTATAACTTTTTAAAGCAGGAAGTTCTTTTTCTCATAAATTATTTGAATTCGCTATTAATATCACAAGTTACCAAAGTCACCATTTGACCTATCAATGAGGAATAACATTATACAGATTATAGATTTGTTTTCAAACCATGGCAAATAGATTTCCACTTTGCCTTTTGTCCCTGTTAGTTGCCTAGAACTTCTAATATGAGGACAGGATCCTGTCAGGCAAGATAATAACAGAGTGCAACATTCTCTACAGGAAGATCTTTTCATATAATATAAACTCAAGTCCCTAAGACTCCAGCAGGTGTTTGAGAAGACAAAATCAATTTTAAGAAAACTATTTAAAAAGTACCTCATTATTTAAGTAACTCCTTTCCAAAGTCAGTCATTAGCCAATTCAGTACAGGAAAATCTAAAACCTATTTGCAAAATAAACCCTCAAGAGTCACCTATCCCTTTACTACCGTTATTCCCTTTTTTAAATGACTTGCCTATAATAATAAAACGTTTCAGCTTATTATATATTATAAATATTCCATAGTAGATTAAAATCATTATAGCTATTAAGGTCTTCAAAAGCATTATGCAAATTTTCTTCAAACTATAATAGTGTTTCACACAGCCAGGAACAATGAAGGATGGATACCTTATTTTAAAGAATGACTATGACATGTTATTTATTTACAGGTAGGCAAAAATAAGACATGAATGCCACTCTCTTCAGTAGTCAGTAGTAACAGGATTATAGTTAGTGAGCATTCTATTAGGCAGTTTACTTGACACTATTGCAAACTAAAACCATGCATGAGTGTCAAGGAATACTACTTTATTAACTAAGAGACTCTAATATGGACTTAATCATTACACAAGTGAACTTTTGTTTCCGAACACTACTTGTCTCAGACTTTTTTTGTCTCTGACTTTTAATGTAAGAATATTTATTCCCTGCAAACAACTTAGATTTTTCATGTAAAATGCCCAGATGTTCAGATGAATGGGTTTTACTATTTTTAGGAATATGAAATGTACTTTTCTTCCATCTGAAATGCCATTATGATATTACTCATTCCTAATATTTAGCTGTAGAACCACTTATCTAGAAATGGATTTGGATCTTTGGGCAGCAATTCAAAGCAGACATTATTTCTTCAGGCACTGCTGAAACATAAAATGGCTTCTGTATAGAAGCACCCTTTTACACATTATTATTTTTTCTTTTATACCTTTCCTTCTCTCTTTGACTTGCTTCTTTATCTCTGTTAAGATTTTAGCAAAGAATGTGTGTATTTATCCTGGACTATGCCATCTTTTTTTTATTTTCTTTTAATCTAATCCCAACAAACACATTTTCTGTTTCTTCTTTGGGTCACGTATTCCAGGGATAATTGTGTGCACTCAGTAGGTTCTCCTCTTATGATAAAGTCTAAACAAAATTAATCATTAATTCTTTCCTAATAGTACAATTGAGTGTAATTAGTCTCTTAGTTTTAAAAAAAAGTAGATTTGACTTTATTATAGAATATTTAAACAATTATTAACAAACAGATGCATATTCTGTGCTCTGCTGGAGGAATGCAGAATAGGAGAAATTCCTTCTCTGCTTACTGTAGACCAGGGTTCAGTCTGTGCTTAGGGATCTTGTTAAAAGAGCAGATCATTTTAGCATCTTTCTCAGATCCTACCAAAACCCTTAACTATGTCCTGTGTTTTAAGATGGTTCCAGATGAGCCATCTACCTGTCCCAACCGCTATAAACAGTAAAAAAATACTTTGTTTCCAAAACTCGTGAGAGTTTTCCTACTTTTGGTTAGAATTGAGGCTTAGAAGAAGGAACAGGCACCAATGGAAGACTCAGTGATGCCTGGAAGTATGCCGCTCCTCCAACATCTCTGCTCTCTTTTTTTTGTATGCTGTGTGATGAGCTACATTTCATCATTTTTCCATATGAGTATCCCATTATTGCAGCACCATTTGTTGAATTGTTTGGTTGGTTGGTTGGTTGGTTTTTGTTTGTTTCTTTTGCTTGTTTGTATTTTGGGAAAGTGCCTGGACCAAGAATCGAACCGGGTCTCCCGCATGGCAGGCGAGAATTCTACAACTGAACTACCCTCTCCACCCCCATCTCTGCTGTTTGACCCTCAGCCTTAGCTTCTTAAGGCTCTTCCTCCCTTCAAGACAAGACACTTTATAGCAGTTGAAGGTCCACATACCCTGCCGTAGAAAAGAGGCAGTTTCTTACTCGTGTCTTGCTCTTTTGGAGAGTAAAACCTTACGAAGAACTACCACCAACTGACTACTCCTCATATCCCAATGATCATGTAGGTTATATAGCCACACCTAAACCAATCACTGAGAAGGAGAGAGAGATCACCATGACTGGCTTCAAGCTGCATGTTAGCTGATTTACTTGGGAAAATGGTCAACATTATAACAAAATCAGGACTCTGCTACCATGGCAGATAGAAATAGTACTGAGTAGGCAATTAACTGGTGCATCAAGCCACCTTTTGTCTATTCAAGAGATAGTATACCTTTCATTCCATGCATTCATCTAAAAAGTGGGCTACCGTTAGGCGAATCAAAGAGCAGAAGGGAAGGGAAAAGACCATTAAGGCTAACAGCAAGATGGAATGCTTGAAAGAGGACAAAGAATATTTTCCCAAGACATCTTTTTAAAATGCAGCTTACAAGTTGGCATCCCTGGGAAATGATTGCCAATTTGATTCATTTTAGTACTATAGAAGAAATAATTTATCATTACCTCCCAGGTGCTCCGAAGGAGTTAATTCTCATCACATGAATGAACACTTTATTCCCAGAGAGTATCTTACTCACCTTCACTGTTCATGAGAAGAGAATCAATTCAAGGGAATATTGAACTATTTGGAAAAAAAAACATTAGACTGAATTAAACACTGTCTGTGCTCACCCATGTGATACACATAAGCTCATTGTATTCATGCAGTCTGTTTGCCAAGAAGAGCAAGAAGTAGGAATCTGTACTACCAATTTGATTATATAATCAGCCAGCAATATTTATTAAGCACCTACTGTTTGCAGAGAACCATTTTTGAAATGGTGATAGTTACAAAGGAAACTGATGGTATTCATGCAGAGACGAGTCAGATGATAACCTCATCAAACTTTTGCTTTCTCAACCTCTTAGTAAAATTAAAACCAAATCCTTGCAAGTACTTATTTCATTTCAGAAGACATATGTAAACAGGGCATACAGTAAAGAAAGAAGGAAACAAATATCTTGCCATCACCTGCAATCTGTATGAAATGTATTTTAAATATTTTTAAAAGTATGTTTTAATGCATATCATTCTGGTTCATTCTATCCCAGTCCACTTCTAAAAACTGAATACATGTACTATGCATTTTTAAAAACTTATAATATAGTTGGTAATTGTCATTTGCACACATATAAATATAATTAAACTGCCTAAAAATAATCATTCTTTCACATAGCTGTATCTTGAATGTTGTTGAGATTTAACAATATTTCATTTTCAATTTTGTAAAAGAAGGGGCTAATACAAAAATAGAGTATAAAAATGCAGGTATAGACCAAATTATATACATTAATGTCATTATTTTCATGAACATAAATGCATTGCATACTGTTATGGATTGAATTATGCCCCCCCCCAAAAAAAAGATATGTTCAAGTCCTAACCTTCAATCTTTCCTGTGAACATGACCCTGCTAGAAAATAGGGTCTCTGAATTTGTGATTAGTAAGAAGGATGCAAGACTGGAGTAGAATGGACCCTAATCCAAGGTGATTGTTGTCCTTATCAGAAGGCAACAGCAGAGACACAGGAATAATCACCCTGTGACAAATGAGGCAGAAATTGAAGTGCTATAAGACAAGGAGAACTAAGGATTATCAACAAACCACCAGAGGCTAAGCAAATGCAAGCAAGGGTTCTCCCAATAAGGCTCAGAAGGAACTGAACCCCACTCACACCTTGATTTCCGACTTTAGCCCCCAGAACAGTGAGACAATAGGTTTCTACTATTTTAAGTCATCAGTTTATGTTAATTTGTTACAGTAGTCCTAGGAAACTAAGACAGTTACCAGATTGTGGGCAGAAGTAAACAATATTTTAAATATCTTTTTGCAATATTATCAATTTCACTTATAATTTTATGAAAACTAACCCAATATAATATGAAGAAAATAAAATTTCAATTGGTCAAGTCAGCTATCTTTTAGTCAATTACAAATACTGTTCCAGTTCATTGGAAGTGGTAAATTCAGTGTAAATAAAAATTTCGTATGTTTTCCAAGTTAAATCAACATGACAATGCTAGTTTAATATAGCATTCCTCAATGCTATCTGATTGCAAAATGCTCCACAATATTCCACTGCCTGATGCCATTAGATATTCCAAGGGGTTGGCACAGAATCCATTTGCATTCTACAGAGTAAAATACTGAGAAAGAATTTATGGAGATTGAAACGTGAGCTAAATTGAGAGCATAATTCCAAGCAGATGATTTCAGTTAATTAAAACTACTAGTACAGGTTCCATATAAATGGGTGCTGGTAATTTCTAGAATATATGAGGACATCTACTGAACTCTACATTTCATCACAGCCTAATAAACTGTGATAAAATACTACTGTAAGGATTTATAAAACCCACAGTGTTTATCTGATTGATTTTCAGGCAATCTGAAATAGTAAAAGAGGGCCCAGTTTGGCTTATCCATGACCTTACTTCCCTTATCATCCTTTCTACCTACTCTTACCTTATTATATATTCCATCAGAGGAATAACAAGGAACTATGCAATTTTTTTCATATTGTTGGTGAATCTTGAATTGGGTGACATAAGCCAAATGAAGGGACATAAGCCTTCAGTAAGCCTGAGACTACACTGGAGAATATACCCATGTTTCCTTTCTTGACAAACAAGAAAAAAACGATCTTTAAGTTTAATATTAATTGAATAACCAGAGTAACACCCATCAAGTTGCTGAGCATTTGGTCATGTTCTTGAATTTGTCACCATCTTGCTGCTTGGCTATATCAAGAGAAAACACCATTGTGAGCAACCATTTCATAGGTTGAAACAGCTGCTAGACAATATGTAACTCAATTTTTTAAACTGAAACCATTTCCTTCTTGTGATTAACAGAGATTCAAGTGAGTATTTCCTCAAGGAAACTCTAGTAAAGTGGTTATAATGACATTGGTGATGGGTATCCTTTTCCCACCTAGCCCTGTTATTAAATGAAATCAAAGGATACAGAATTATTCCCATTGATCTTTAACCTGGGACATTAAACCCTACTATTTGATGTCAAATAGCAACCAAAAACATTTGGACTGCAAAGGTGAGCCCTGAAACTATAAATGCTCCCCTAATACAGGCAAATAAAATGGGAGCTCACATTTTATTTCATTGTATATTTTATTATTTTATCATGATTTTATTTCCTATCTGAAGCTGTTTTTTTTTTTTTTTTAAGAAAAGGTTGGCCTGTCATGGAGGCATTTCTTTGCACAGTCTCCTATAGAAATCCAGTCTCCCACATTCAATCTTCTCAACTTAATGAGCTAATGGCAAACTTTCTAATAATATATGCAGAATCCTTGCTTTCTAAGCTCTTACTAGAAAGTATTTCCTTGTATGAATTATATATAATTTATTGTAAAGCAGGCACTTAAATAAATATTTGATTTAATATTACAATTATAATAATGATTAATGATAAGTAAAATATGATAGTAACAAATATTTATTATCAAGAACTTACTGTATATCAAGCACAGTACTAAACAATAACACATACTCTCATGTATCTATACTATCTTAAATAATTCCCATAAAATATAAGGATTCATATTTATACATAGCTTATACTAAATTCTACTGTATTCCAAGATCTTGACTGTTTTTGCAAAAATACATCAACTTATTAGCTTTTACATGTAATATAAATGTAAAAAGTTCACAAATGAGGAAACTGAAGCTTATATGAATTATATACATTGCATGGCTAGCTGCTCTAGAATCTGAAACATATTCACTCAATGTTAACAATCCAAGTTAACACATACAATATCCATACTCTTAAAGAAGTCAGTTGTCTATTTACTGAAACTTCTTCCCCTGCTTAAAGTGATCAAAGTAGTGGTACCAGCATCCCAATTCTCCGTGGATCTCACTCTGGTTCTCAAAGCAGTGTACTCTCAATCTCAGCTTTTTTGACCATGGTAAATGTGACTATAGCTAGATACAAATTTAGGGAATACTGGTTACTGGTAGCTCATGGCTTGAGTACAGCTGATCCCCTACTTTACTAACTTGTTTAGTAGGGAGGCATACCAGGATCCATATAAATAAGCAGAATATTCATGACAATAGTTCTGGTCTGTGTTCAGCTTTGCCCTTTTTAGAGTTCTTACTCCACCCCTACCTCATTTCTTTTTTTTTCTTTCATAAGTATAGGTCTATTCATGACTGAGTTAATTTTCCCAAGATTCCTGTGTTAAAATGTGTGAGGGATAGGGGCAACACTTATCAGTATGGAAGACCGGGCTCATTTTGTTTATGCTGCAAAGCTTAGTAGCATGTCTTAGTTTAACAGGACTTCTATGACAAATGCCACACAGTAGGTTGGCTTAAATAACAGAATCTTATCATCTCTTGGTTTTTGAGGCTAGAAGTTCAACGTCAAGGCCATATTTGTTTTCTTATTGAGTCTGTAGCATTTCAACAATCCTCCATCAGATGGAGATTCTCTCTCTCTCTCTCTCTCTCTGTGACTGTTCCTCTCATTTCCACGAACTCTGTCTTCTACTGACTTCTGCTTCTTCTGACTGGCTGTGTTTGAAATTCTTCTTCTTATGAAGACTCCAAGCATATGGTTTAAGATGCACATCTATTCGATTTGGCTTCCTCTATATAGGGTCTTCAAAGATGTTATTCATGAACCCACACTGTAAGTAAAAATAACATCTTCAAAGCCCAATAATAATAATGCTATTATTAAGTTGGTTTTCTCATCAGATACTACTTAGTCAGGTTACAAGATTTGCTTTAAAAAAAACTAAATCTTCAACCCTGCAACCTCAAGGAGCTAAATTCTTCCAACAACCTGAGTGAGCATAAAGTGAATTCTTCCCCAAGTTCTTCCCCAACTAAATCTCAAATCAGATAACAGCTCAGGTCAACACCTTGGTTTCAGCATCATTACACCTGAAAAGAGGCCCGTTTAGCCATACCTGGACTCCTATAAGATATGAAGATATGAGATTTAGAGTATATATTATTTTAAGCCACTGAGTGTGTTAACAGCAATAGAAAATAAATTATTAGTGGTAGAAAAGTGGATGTGATTTTGAGATTTGTAGTTTGAAAGTGTACAGAATTGGTAATATCACCGTTAACGTTTATACAGAGAATAAACTTTCTAAACTCATAAACATGAGTCCTATTTATGCTAAGCTTGAGACGCTGTTTGATTTACAGAACTCACATGGTCTAGGGACTGAACAAAGATCATTTGACTTAGCATTTATGATATTTTAGTGTGGTTTCAATAAGTTAGCATGGCATAAACCTGATTGACCTCTTTTTTTTAAATAGATCCGTGTCAAGGCACAGATTCAGAGCAAGGTAAAGGAAGAAGCTAATCACTCTTCATCTGAAACTGAGATAAAGCAGTACTTAAATCATGTAAGTGTTGGGTCAATCAAGTAAGAATAAATGGAAAGCTTTTATCACACAAACACATAGTAAACACTAAAAAGGTAACTATTTTTATAATTATTAGAGAGCAAGAGGAAATTAATGGAACAAGGTCTGGGGAGGCATAAAAAACAGATATGTATACAGCTTGACAAACTTTTTTTCATGAAGAGAAAGAAATGTTAAATGAGTGAAGACCCTATTTCTGGAAGCTATTATAGGTAATTTAGGGATACAACGATTTGGAGGGTAACCTCTCTGCAGCTGAAAGCTCTAGGACCATTCAGGAATGAAAACATGAATTGGCTAGCCTATGCTGAGTGCTAAGGCTGGGTGCTAGTGCAATTTCTCTTACTCTTCTAGTTATTATTAACCAAGTTTCCTATCTTTACCTTAAAAAGCTCCACTAATTGTTTTTTTGTTTTTTGTTTTTTTTGAGGGGTGTAGATATAAAAATACCAGGCTTTAACTGATGATGAATGAATATAGTTTAGAATTGATGAATCTGGTTTAGGACAAGGTAAATTGAGTTTTATTTGGAAATATACTTTAAAAATTGTATCTTACATTCTGATAAAAGATAAATTATGCTTCTCATTTTCAGACTTTGCTTTAAACCATGAAACTGAGTAATCAAAATCTCCTTGTCTTAAATTTTGAATCTTCAGTTTGTGTTAGCAACTTTTCACACATCTAGGCTGAAGTGTTAATCTTGTATTGAACTCTGGGTTGTTTAATGTGCTTTTCTCATCATGTTACCTTCACACTTGGGGTCCAATTTATAAATCTCTCCAGTGCAGGCAATTTTGCTGTCTCTTCCCAATATGCCATAATTCTTGGTTCAATGATGAAGTGTGAAAAACTTGCCACTAAAAAGATAAATGTGATACATGGTGTTAGGGGCTTTATTTTTCAAATTACTAAGACAGTTTTTAAATTATTGGAAATATTTTTCAGGAAATGAACACCTTTGTGCGTCCATAAAATTTCACAGTACATAAAAGAAGAAAAATAAAGGAAGACAATTGCACTGGACATATGTTTAATTATTGACAAATCATATTCGCTGTATGAGGATGATTACAATTAGAATAAATAAATAAGGCAAATTATCTAATGAAGGTAGGAAGAATGAATACTAAAATGTTCTGAAAGAATTAAAATTATGATACTGACATTGAATCTTTAAATACTTTTTATATCACTGTATACCAAATGTGTTTTTTTCTTTAAAAGCTATATCTATATAACAGTAAATAGTATGAGTATTATATAAACTCTGACCTTAGCATTATATAAATAAAACATGTATATTTTTATTCTGTTAAAGGGGGAGTAAATAAGTTCATTCTGAAAGGCTGTTGATGAGATAAGTGAAGATGGGGTTACCATTAAGCTGATGAAGCTTAAGTTCCAGGACCCCTCACTTGCCTGGTCTCCTGAGAGCTGCCGTGATTTATAGAATATTCTTGGTGGGTGGCGGGAGCCAAATTATAATCAGCATGCCTTCTTATGAATACATTTCTGGTAAATCTTGAAAAAATTTGCACAAATAAAAGGAAGTGTACTTAACAAGCCTTCAGTAGTTCCTCATATACTTTTAAGCTAAGTTTAAAATTCACATTCTTTTTCTTTAAAAGAGAGCATCAAATAATTAAACTTTAGACTCCCCCAAAACTTGCATCTTCCCCCTTGGTATAAGCATAGTAGTGTAAAGAATATCACTTGTAAGGCCCGTGTGCTTTGAGGAGCATCAAGTTGTACAGGTGCATACCTGAGCTGGTTATTTGCACTTAGAAATGTTTCCATTAGACATGATGTGCATAGTGGTGAGATTTTTAACAGACTGCTGAAGCCTATTGAACCCATAAATTACTTTTATTTATTATTCGTATGGGTTAGTCTGAGGTACCAGTGAAATAACGGTAAGCACAAAAAGACAGGGAGAGAAAGGAAAGGGTGAAGGAGAGGACGGGGGTGGGGGGGAGTGGTTGAAAGAGAAGGAAGAAGAATAAGGATGCGATGGGAATCAAGGGGAAGAAGTGGAGAAAGCCAATGAAGTGAAGGAAAGGGTGGGGCAGCAACAATTTGCTCTCTCTCCTCCCTGGCTCTAAGATACATTTTAAGCACAATTGTTTTATTAAAATCTCCCAGTTCTTGCCAATAAAAAGATAAATGTGATGCATTTATAATAAACAATTCTTTTATTAAAATCTCCCAGTTCTGTGGGCTCCAAAGTTATAGATCTCAACTATTTGATGCATTCTAGTTTTATAAAAGCATCTCTATTCCCTGCTAAATTAAACTCCCTCCTAACTGATGCCACCCATCCCTGATGTTTGGAGTATGGGACCTGAATGAACAAAATCATCCTACTAAGACCAAAGAGTCTTTATTTTCTCAAAGTTTCTTTGTACTTTGATAAGAAGATGTTTATTTTTTATTTGGATCTCTTATAGGGGAAGAATCAGAGAGGGACACTGTGGAGTGGAGATACTCAGGCAGGACAGTGGTAGTCATCGGTAGGGGGCCAGCAGTTTGCACGCTTTCAGGAAGATGGAGCACCCAGACAGGCCAAGAACGTGCTAGGTCAGCTTCTCTAAACTGCTTCTTCCCAGAGCTTCACATCTATTCCCTCCTATAAATATACAGATTATTTAATGTTTGAAACTGCAGGCCATTTTTCCATGAAAATTGTGTGTAAGTCAGGCATTTCCAATTATGTTTCAGAATATTTTAAGGCCATCAGTTTGTTCATGGCTTCTTTCTCTGTTCCTCAACCCATTTTGTAGGTCCAAGTATCATACCATTGGTCTGATGGCCATTTCCATTACTTTACTCTAGGAGTAAATGAAACTTAAAAACTAAGTTTCAGTTCAGTTCTTTCCAATGAAATGACCTACAGAAGAGAGCCATGCTGCTGTTTCTTCCAGCAGTATGATTTCTGTACCCTTGTGGAACAGTGAGGGATCCTATGAGTTATAAAATTGCTCCCACAAAGAAAGGGGCCTGAATTTGCCTGAAATTGTTACGTTATCTTTGAACTGCTCATACGATTATATCTTTATAGTTTAAATCTTTCAGATTACTTTATCTTTTATTGTGAAAGAATGAAGAATTCTCTTTCAACTATTTCCCATTGCTTTACTTATTTTTTTTTTTTTAAATCCTATCCATGTGTTGCTAAAGGCCATTGGAGCATTCATTCAGTCCTTACCAGAACTGGGAACAGGTCATGGGAAATATTTTCTGATAAGAAGCAGCATATGTGATATTCCTTTGTTCACAAAGTTAAACTACAGCAAACTGGATTTACCTCATTTTATATTTCTTTATTCAAGTTGTCATCAGATTAGAGACAAAGTGAAAATAGTTAGTTCGTTTAATGAAATTAAACCTAATAGGAGCTTTGTTTAATTACCTAAGAGCAGAGAGGCAGCCTGAGATTGGTGCTGGGAAAATGATGGATCCAGTGAAAGCACTTTAATCCAGTGCTAACCTGCTAGATGTAGCTTTATTTGTGTGCATATTAATTGTAAAGGGGAAATTTTATGTTTTACTTAGATGGATCCTTTATAATTCAAGCCTTCTTAATGTGGACTGCAAAATGTATGCTTAGTTTTTCCAGTAACACTTGGGGAAATGCCTTGTAAATGGGTGTATAAATTTGCTTAATTAATCAAACAAAAGGAAAAGCTTTTAGAGGGCAAAATCATGACGGGAACTTAAAAAAAGGAAATTAAAAAGATAAAGCTTATTACTGCCTAGTAATTTCAATTCATGCTGTAAATAAAATAGGTTTAAAAGCAAAGCCAGTGCAAATATGTCTTTCCAGCAGGTTCTCCAGTAAAATTGGCAGTGGCCCAAGAATTACCAATGGATTCTGAGTCAATATTGTTTTCTGAGTGTACCTGGACTTTTGAATTTATGAAGTAGTTTATTTGGAGTGAAGACGTTCCCTCAGTAATCTTGCCTGTACTCCACCAGTGAACTCTAAATCACCAGTTCAGTGCAAGAGCTTATTTCTGACAGACAAGGGTATTCATGGTGATCTTGAAAACTATGTCACTGAACAGTTAAAACATGTTCAAACCATGGTGAGTTGGAGATTACTATAAAATTATGTTTACAAACATACACTCTGAAGTTTTAATCTCCATTTCTAAGAAATTTTAGCAAAATCTTAGAAAAATCAACTGCAGTTCTCAATCTATGACAAATGGACCATATGAACCTCCAGTTTTGGTGCTCTATAGAGATGCTTTCGCTCCTTGTCTTCAAAATGTGGTCTATGGACCAACAGTTTGTGCTTCTCTTGGGTCCTTCAACAAATGCAGAAGCTTAGACTCCAGCCCCAGAACCCGGTTCAGAATCTTTACTTTAACAAGATCTCAGGTTTGAGAACCAATGCTCTGACAATCTTTTTATTATTATTATTATTCACTAAGGAATTTGTATTTGCATTTTGCACTGATTGATTCATAATTTTATAGCAATATTTGTGCCATTTTTTAGCAGCTTGAAGACTGTATTTCTCTTTTCTTTCAATAATTTGTAATAGTTTCAAATAAGTCAGGAGAGGCAAATGAGTTGAAAAATTGTTTGAGTCATAGACATAAAGAATTCTCCCCTAAAATGGCTCTTAATCTGAGGAAAGCATGAACTGATACACCATCCAAGTTTTTAGAATACAGGCTGCATCAACCTGCAAATTGTCCCCACCCACAAAACATATATTTACCAATTTCATGTTTCTCTATAGCTTTCAGTTTGCAATCTAATTTGCTACAGAAAAATTACTTAGTTGTTGTCATGTACAATTATTTGATTCAGTGAATTAATTCTTTGTTATTAAATTTCTAATTTTGGTATTTGTCATAATGGTTGTAAAAATAAAAATATGGGTTATGTGGTGGTTTGAAGCTGGATGTACCTCAGAAAAAACATGTTGTGTAGGTGTGGGCCCATTTTAAGTAGGCCCTTTTAATGGGATGAGGTCACTTTAGTTAAGATATGTTCCCCCCTCAATAAGGATGGGTATCAATCTTATTACTGGAGTCCTTTATAAGAGAAATTCAGACTGAGAGAGAGAGAGAGAAAGTAAGAAGCTGAATATCAACATAATCCAGAAGAAAGGGGAGCTAACAGCAGGTGCTGCCACTTGCCTTGCCATGTGAGAGAGGGCCACGTACACTGGTAACCTGTCTTCAAGAAAATGCATCACCTTGATGATGCCTTGATTTGAACATTTTCCAGGCCTCAAAACTGTTAGAAAATAAATTTCTCTTGTTTAAGTTAGAATTTACTTAAGTCAACCCACTTCATGGTATTTGCTTTGCACAGCCTAAGGGAAAATTAAAACAGGGTACAATATAAATAGCTACCATTTATTGAGAATTTCCATATGCCAGAAATTTTTCTATGTATTGTATAAAAATGTATTAACTCTACTGTTGTATAAAAATGTATTAACTCATTTAATCTGTTCAATAGCACTTTAAAATAATACTAATTTTAGATTCATTTTACATTTATGGAAACTGAGGCATACAAATATTAAGTGACTTGAATAAGGTTACACAACTAGAGTTGAAATACATATGAACTGATATAATCTGCCTCCAAATTCTATATTCTTTGCTAAAAATGTATACATCCTAAACAGTCTAAATGCCCAGTAGCAGGAAGATGGTTACTAAACTAACATTTTTAATGAATTCTCAGTTAGGTCAGCTAAATTCACAGTTTAGAGTCTTTTTCCTTTTCTTTTCTTTTCTTTTTTTTTTTTTTTTTTTGTGAAAAATAGCATGTGTAAAAAAGCAATGAATTTCAAAGCCCATAACAAAATTAGTTGTAGAACAGATTTCTGCTTAGAGTCTCAAAAGACTGACTTCAGGTGTCTGTCCAGCTGCACTCTCATCTGGAGGATCCATTGAAGAACCTTCTTCCAAGTTCATTTGGGCTATTTGTAAAGTCCAGTCCCATAGGGTTGCAAGACTGAGACTCCCGTTTTCCTGCTGGCTGTCCTGCAGCAATTGCTCTCAGCCCTAGAGGTTGCTGTCAGGTCCTCTCCTCCTGGCCTGTCCCTCTGCAAAGCCAGCAACCCTGTATAATCCTTTCCACACTCCTAATATCTATGACTTTCCCTTCTTTTTTGCTGGAAAAATCTTTTTTTTTGAATTAGTGAGGTTGTAGGCTTACAGAAAGATCATGCAGAGTGTCCCTCACTCACACTCAGTTCTCCCTATTAACGTTTTGCATTATTGTGTTACTTTAGTTACAATCAATGAAATGATATTGTCATAATTATACTATTAACTCTATTCCATAGTTTACATTAGGATTCACTGTTTTGCACTGCTATGTTTTTAAATATATCTATATATTTTATTCTGGTAACATTTTTTATTCAATATTTGTCCTTTTGCATGTGGCTTATTTCATTCAACAGCTTTTAAATGCTCTTGTGATTAAGTTAGACCCATCCAGACAATCTCTTTTAACATATAACATAATATGATCTGGGAGTTGTAACTCATCATATTCACAGGTTTCCCCTACACTTAAAGGGGAAGGGATTTTACAAGGATGAGGGTCATTCCGTGGTGAGAGTGGGAGGGTGTCAATTTAAATTTCTGCTTACTGCACCCTTCTTTCCACATTTTTCATTTATCTAAATTTTTATTGTGGAGAATATTTATCTAATAAAGAATTAACTTATATTATTAGTTTGAATTAATTTTTCTCTAAACTCATGTAATCAAATTAGAATTAAAATTTACATTATGAACTAAAAACTCATGTTACTTTTTTTTTATTTAAAAAGCAATTTGCAGGTTCACTTTCCAGACCATGCACCTAGAAAAAAAAGAAGTAATTTAAAAAACAGCAGAATGTTCTATATGTTCCTTTTGGTTGTCATTTCCCACTGCCCTTAGAAATAATACATACACTTTTGAATAATTATAACCACCATGTCTTTAGGTCAATTTATAGATCCCATGAACAGAACTCAGTTTGGCTTAGTTAGTGCCACAACAGAGAAGGCCCATGCTTTGCAGCATCTCACCCCAAACCACCCATTTCTTCAAAGGCATCTCAGTGAACTGCTATTAAGTTGACATGCAGATCCTAAGAAAATGATCAGGCTTTACTGCTCTCAAATTTAGAGAGTTAAAATTTTGTTCCTGGGTGGAGAGGGGAAGTGATTACTATTTCTGTCAAGTTATTGAATGTTTCATCTGATTGCGAAAATTACAGGCAAAATCGCCGAAGGCTAGGCAGGTATATTGCTCATTTGAAAACAGATGGTAGAACTCACAAGAGAATTGAGAAGTAGGGAAAACAAAACTCTCAACAGAGTAACAGATTTCTATAAAATGAACTATCTTATGTATAATACCCAATATAAAATAACCAATGCAATCTTAGAACCTGCATTATTTTTCTAAAATTTAAGTGGTTTTTATCTAAAATGCTCACCCTATGGACTTTCATATTTTTATGGTCAAAATTTAAAAAAAAAATCCTTTGATGTAACACATTGACTGTTAGATTCGCACCTAAAAAAAAAAAAGAGAGAGAAAGAGAGAGAGATTATAACTATTATACTAGAGATATTTGATCTGTTACTTGGATTTCTGTGTGTTGTGTAAAAATGTTCAATAGCACTTTAAAATAATACTAATTTTAGATCTATTTTACATTTGTGGAAACTGAGGCATGTCATGAGTGCGGACATTGCTTGCCTGGTAAAAATCAAATACATTCATTAAATTGAATCACTGCTTTTTTGTTGATAGAACATTTGGTTTTGTATTAAAATATGTCATTGGAAGTTTGAAGCTACAATCCTAATTCTGTATTGGAGGTGGCTATTTCACTGTTTGTGGGAGAGACATATGTTTTCTTCAGAGTTTACTGCGATATGTATTATAAAACAATGAGATGACAGATAAATACCAACATGACATGTACCCTAACTTTAAGAAATTAACAAATATTTCATGACAATTCACTATAAAGAAAGTGTTTTTTGTTGTTGTTGTTGAAGAAATATTGTCCTCTGTAGATAAGAGTAATGCTGCTGGTCAATTTGAAAGCCATTTTCTAGGAATGACGATATGTGTTGAAACATTCACAAACTTTTATAGCCTTAAGGATTCAGGCTGCAATCATGGAAGAGTTGAAATAAACTAATCTTGGTGTTGAAAACATGGTCATGGACTCACAACGCAACTTTTATTGCAGTGACCTAACTTAGCCCATCTTTATTAACATGTGGTAAACTTTTAATTTCATTTTTATTTGACATTATCACCAATTGGTTAGAGAAAAATGTGTAATCAAATCAGAAACCATTTAACTGTATACTATATAGTATATATATAAACTTAACTATATATAGTTAAACCATTTAACTATATACTATATATGTGTGCTCTCATCTGAAAAGATTTAATGCCACAAATATGTCAACTCTTCAGAAAATAATGCATACGCAATTCCAACTAGAATCTCAAAAGTGATTTTGAGGGGGAATTGCCTTTAATGATGTTTGTCCATATATTGCATATATGGCTATCTTATTTTAAATAACCAATACTACATGAGACTGGTTAAGACTTTTTGAGAGAAGAGCCAAGGAAAAGAAGCCTTGCTTACTTGAGAGCAGAAAGTAGCATGAAGCCATAATAATTAAGAAAAACAAAAAAAAAGAGAATTTGGCCTAGGTAAAATAAATGGTTGTAACACAAACTCACTACCCAATTTAATACAAAATCAATTACCTATCTAATGTCATATGTATTAGTTTCTGATTGGTAAGCAAAGTGTAATAGTTCATAAATTATTTTCCTTCTGCCTGGCTTAGTGCTATGCATACACATAACATCTGCTTAATGAATACATGAGCATTTGTTTAAGTCGTGAAAACTGAAAATAACATTTTATCAATAATTTAATTTTTATAAACCCAAATAGTGGTAACAGTAATAATAAAAGTAATGGGGTACTGTGATCGTGTCTCAGTGGCAGATATCTCGCCTGCCATGCCAGAGACCCAGGTTCGATACCCTGTGCCTGCCCATGCAAAAAAATAAATACATAAAATAAGGAATAATAAAGTTAGCAATTAGCACTTATTAAAAGCTATTTACCAGATAACATGCTAAGACTTTTACTGGTGCTACCTAATTTATTCCTCCCAGTAATTCATGAGGTAGATTCTGAGACCCTGCACATTTCACAGAGGAAGACACTGCGTTTGGAGTGGTCAAGTAACGTGTGCAAGGTCACCCACTGGGGAACAAATGGAGCCGGTATTTGAATACAGACAGTCTGACTCCAGAGGCCTCATCTCAAGCTATAAAATAAGTAGCTATGAATATTCATATTCATTTTTTATTTTTCATGACAATTCCATTGTTAAGGAGAGTCCAAAGTGCACACGCATGAAAGAATTGGAGATGAGATAATTTTTGCCTCCTATGAAGACAAAGAAAGGAGACGTAAGTTGTAACTTCTGCAAGAAAATTTTATTTAATGAGAACTATTTTACTTTTGAAGACATTGTCTTAAAGCTACTGCATTAATGTCCTTTGGCTATAATTAAAAAGAAGACACATTTTTACCAGTGAGGTATTATTTAAATATTATTGTTTTAAGTTTTACTATTTCGTATAATCTTCCATAAACCTTCTATGTGGGCCACCATAATGGTTTTTACTCAAATTTCAAGAGAAAATGACTCAATTTGCCTATATGACATATAACAGGAACTGACTGGATAAATACTTGGCAACCAACAAAAGAATAATGAGTAACTATATTCTTCTCATTGTGTCCTAACATAGACAATTATAGTTAATACAGGGGAAAGAGGGATATATATTCTTTTACAAATTGAACCAAAATATTAAATGAATTGGGATGCAGTTTACAATTTTTGCTGGATTTGAGATTAAAAATCGCCACACTCCTTGGGAAATCGTATGTTTTGTGGCCATCAGAGCCAGTTTAAAACCCATTCAATTAATCAATAAGAATTGTAAGCTGACATACTTACTGTTCCATCTTTCTGGAAGTCCACTAATCGGGGACAGAGACACTCTATTAAACACACCTCTGTGGCCAACCAATCACTAACACTTTCATCTAATTTCCAGCTCACCTATGTCTCCTGAAAATTACTCAAATTCCATGCTTCCCAGAATATGCTATACGTGATCATCAGTGTTTTCTGCTTCTGGAGGCTGTGTCTGCCCAGGATGGCTTTCCTTCCTAGTGCAGGTGATAAATGCAGCTGTATCTTTTCATTCAAATCATTGTTCTCAAGCAACTAAGAGTCCTCAAATATCATTTAATTTTCCATATGAATATCCCCTTACTGCAGCAACACTTTGTTGAATTTTTGTTTGTTTGCTTGCTCATTTGTTTGTTGGGAAGTGCATGGGTTGGACATTGACAAATGTCGATTTTAAAAATAAAGGTAGCAGAGAGGAAGCATAGTGATTAAGAAGGAAAGAAGTCTGTAGAATTAAACACACCTAAATTTCCCTTCTAGAGCTATATTGTACTAGCATGGTGACGTCATTAGATCTCCAGTCTTGGTTTTCTGATCCCTCATAGGGATTTTGCAAGAATCAAATGAAGTCTTCTGTACAAAGCCCAAAGCTTAATTCCTAACACATTGCAAGTTTTCAATAGTTCTAGTTTGTTGTTATTAAATTTCTGATTCAGTGTTTTGAGTTATAATCCAGTTTTACCAAATAGTGATGTTTAAATGAATTTAATTAGAAGACACACGGTTTACTCTACACTCATTAATGATGCAAGAGTTTGATAATATTTTTTCTTTTCACTTTTTTTGTGTAAGAAAATGGTGTGGCTAATAGAGAAAATTGTTAAGAGCTGAGTGTAGGATAAATACTGTACAATAACCACAAGATACTTAAAGACAACCATTTCACAGTAATTGATTATGTTTAATTATTCCTTGGGTAAAGAGCTCATTAATAAATACAGAGAACACAAAGCATAGTAACAGCCTAGTGAAACTATTAAATTATTTCTTTTATGGTAATGTTAGCTTATATTATATTGTGTTCACTTTTAAGTCTACTAGATAGCATAAATAGAAATTATTAAAATTTGAATTGCTATTACTATCTGATACAAATTGATACAAAAGGAGTATATGTTATTCTATATAATTAGCTGAGATTCACCATTTTAAATTACTTTACCATATAGATATTCACAATATACAGCATACAGTAACCAAAAATCTTCAAATACAGGCTCAAATTCTCAAAAAATACTATATATTTCAGAGTATTCTTTTGTGTTTAGAGCCATGCATTTTCCTTAAGTTTCTGATTTTCCTACTGGTGATGTTGCCTTCTCCTGGTGATATGTCAAATGCGCAGACTTTTTTTTCTTTTTTAAATTTCTCATACATCTCCTACAACTAATATGAAAACCCAGACATGTTGAAGCTGAGTGAAATAAATGCAAAGAGATTGTCAGAATGAATTTGTTGGTGTGAAAATTACATAAAACAATGGACTTCTGCGGCTCAGCAGGAGGAAGGAAATTGTATGAGGGAGTGGAGGGCATGAGGACATGGAGCCTATAACAAAATAGGCATTCAATAAGTAGTTGTTGAATGAGTGAATACATGAATTAACATGAACTACCAAAACAGGAGAGCCTTGACACTACGAGACCTTGTAGATTTCTTGTTGGTTCACTGCCAAGCTTCCTTGACAAAGACCTTGCTTCTTTAGAGGTGTTTTTGCATCATTTTTTCCCATTACCTCTTCTTCTTTCTACTCCCATTAGTTTAAAACCTAGTGACACAGCATATCCACTTATATTGAACCATCTGATTTTACTAGCAGACAGCCAAGGACACAGAAAGGCTCTTCAGGCTTTATGACCTTAAGTTATTTCCTACAAATAACAGAACTATCTTGCATTTTTCCATGTGGTTAATGGGTATTCAATTAATAAGACTGATATATTCTTTTATTCATAATTAGAGGTCCATGAAAATAATTAAATTACTAGAAAGACTTACCTATGTGTTTAAGAAACTTTGGACTTATATTCAGACAACTTGTTTTTCCAACTAGATTTTGTAACTAATTAGCTAGCAGTATATTAACTCCTTCAAGTTACCTTTCAAACTCATCATCTATAACAGTGTTCATGACTGGGACTATATAAAATAATCCAATTGAGAGCAGGAAAAAAATAAATTTTTATTTTCTGCCTGTTGTATTTAAAATGAAAGAAAGGATTTAGGGTTGTCAGTAGCACGTATACATAATATATGATTTATACATATAGGATGAGGGTGCAGTAAATTCCTCAAATCAGGGAGATCATTGAATTCAAAATGAGAGTTTGTTTTAGATGCCTTCTAGGATGCTTCCTTACAGCTCTTCCATTTTATAATTTTAATTTTTTACCCTCTATTACCAACATGGACTTTGTTTTTTAAGAACATTTTATTTCACAGAAATGACTTGCCTCATAGAAATTATTGGCAAAAAATTTAAACAGATTAAGAAACCTCAAATGTTTCATATTGCCATCATATTTCATCACAGAAGTTTTATCCCATTGTATATTTTCACAAAGACAGTGATAATTAAGAATATTCTTTAAATATAATTTGAAGACCTGTTATCATGAAACACTTTTGCATATCTGTAACATAAAAAATTTAAATTGCAACCTTAACATTACTCTTAACAGAATTGTATTAGGGGAATAATTTTAAGAACTTTGAAGACTTTGTAATAAATATTTACTCCTTCGATTCCATTGAACTTATGGATATTAAAATCACAAATTTCATATGTATTTGTAATAAATCCAGGTGTTTAAAAACTTTATAAACATACACATAACATTAAAAAATTTGGGTCTCTCGCTTTCCTCTTTTAGAGGCAGCAAACATTTAATGCCTGATCTGCAAAATAGATCCAAAATGGAAAAGCAGTGGAGATAAGTGCACGTGTAATAAGCTCTTAAACAATTCAAATTTGACTGAAGTCCTACATAGCTTTTCAAATAATATTGGCAATAGCTGGATGGCAGCTCTCATTCTTGAGAGATCTTCTTTGGAAAATAAAATATTCTAAGATTCTTTTCTTCCACTGAAAATTAGTTTGAAGGCAACTTTCAATTCTTTGTGTGTGTGTGTGTGTGTGTGTGTGTGTGTGTGTGTGTGTAGTGTGTGTGTGTGGAGACTGTTCCTGGTTTCCCTTTCCCTGAAACTATCTTATTTCTAGACATACATTAATTAAATGAAGTGTGGAATTTTTTTTACTTCAGAAATTATATTGGAATAAATGGAGTGCTAAAGTGATGTTACCACATATTTCGTCGTTGTACATTTAGCTCCCAAGAAGATTAACTATGATCCTTTAATTGCTCAGAATTAGAAATTAGGTTCCAGTTAATACCTAATGGAGAAGAGAGAGAAGGATTGAGAGTAAGTGAATATGTGTGCTGAGTCACCAAGCTTAATAGAACAGAATGCAGAATCAGTTATTTACACATTTCCTGAAAAGAGGAAGTATCAAAAAAATATTCTTCCATAAATTCTCATGTTGGAGAACACTGGTTCAACACCAAAGAAAAATCAACAGGAAAACCACAAACTTTCCCCAAAATAAGGCTAACTACTCAAAGAGAAGTAATGTCTTTATACAAATATTTTTCCATGCATATAGAATGATCTGTTTTCTTTGAAAATATTCTAAGTTTTGTACCTGAAATAGGGTATAGAGTTGAGAGATGTTTGGGTTACTAACTTTTACATGAATGCTAAATACAAGGAGTGGGTAAACATACTGAATCCTTACAAGATGATCAAAAGGCTTCTGCAAATAGTATCAGCATCTAAAGATGCCTGCATTATTTCTTTGTATACTTTCACAATTACATATTATTGTACAGTTCAGGATGCTACATTGTGAGTGATTTAGTACAAGATGAGGAATGATGAGTAATAAAGCAGTGTTCTGCTTTCTGTTTGTGCATTTATTAAATATGCTGTCAAAATTTACATGGTAATCAAAACTAAGACTTGTATTTAAAGCATATCATGTGACTATCATGAAGCAAGGTGTGGAGTAAGATGGAAGAGAGACAGCATATCCATTTGGCATGCCCTCAAGTCACATAAAATAATAATGATAATAGCAATAACTATTATTTGGATAATATTTTGCAGTGTAAGAGACATTTTCTCTGATAATAATTGATGGTGTAACTAGCAAACTTAGTCCCACTCCTAACAAACGATTAAAACAACGCAGAGAAGGATAGTACTACATTAGTCTAGGAAACATTATACTTTTGAACTCGTAGAGAAACTTATAGGAGTAATATCTCCTGATGCTTGAATGAAAAATATTGTTCTTTCTACATAAACTTCCTTTAGCTGAAGACTATTTTTCAACTTGAATATCATTCATTCTTACAAGCACAATGTATCAACTTAAAAAAAAGTTGAATGCATTCAATTCAGATATTATTATAATTTAGGCACTAAACAGCCTAAATGTATGCATTAATGAAAAATTTTATTGGCACTTTGTTTTTATTTTTAAGCATACTTGCTTATTATGACATTAGCCATCCAATATGTAGTAAAGAAGAAATGTAAGGTAGTGAAAACCTCCCCTACAGATATTTTAGAAAGCTTTTTCATTCTTTATAATGTTTTTAGAATTAAAAGTAAAGAAAACCAATTTCGAGTCTTGTTGCTAATGATTTGTAATATTAGTTTTAGCCCTAGATCTTTCAAGAGATAAAAGAAAGTGGACGTAGTAAGCATCCCTGAAGTCTGGTTCTAACTCCGTTGCTAGCTTAACCATGCAGCAGCTCCTTGAATCTCTGTTGCCCTCTTTGTAACATTTCTGAAATTTGAATCCACTTACAATAAATGACCACATCTAATGCAAATTTGTCTTCTCCCATGTCCCCTCCTCTTAAAAATTGATATTAAGTGGTTGTTGGTGCTACAATTGATAAATTAAATGTAGTTTTATGGCCTGGTAAGTCAAAAGGAAATGACTTATTTAGATAACCTAGGACAATTTTTGTGCCTTTGCTTCTTTATCTATAAAATGGAGATAAGACTCTCTTGCCCTTTCTAACTGACAGATGTTTTTCAAGGTAAACATATTTCAAAAAGTACTCTAGAAGAGATACTTCATTATTAAGAGCATTGTATGTGATTACCTCCAACAACCACAACCACAAAGATGCTGCAATTACGACTGCCTGAGTGTTCAGCTCGCAGAGAGCAAGACAAGGAACAGCTGCCACTCGTGGTTTTCACTTTTTCATTCCACCTGACATTTCTGAAGCTTGATTCTTCTGCCCAGGAATTGCCCTTGGCATGAAACGGGGTAAAATTAGACTTCATTGGGTTATAGAAAACAGATGCCTCAAACAAACCAAAAGAAATGTGTGATACATCACAATGCCAAGACAGTGGTGTCAAGGTGGAGGTAGTGTATGCTGTGTTGCTTGCGTGTGATGGACTAAAATGCGTGTCCCATGTTCAGCACATAATAGAACACTCAGGATTATAAAACAATCAGATTTCCTACTTTCTGCTTTACTTTTCCTGGAAGAGATTAATGACTCAGCTGCCATATAACTTGCTATTTGGAAGTTGAAATGAGGCTAAAATCTGTGCTTAATATTCTTAACTATGGCTTTACAGTAAAGGTGTAGTTAGGAGAGAGAAGGTCAATAATTCTTCAGCACACTCATTGATATTTTTAGTTCACCATTGGTAAATTGAACGACCAGCTAAGAAAGTGGGATTTACTTTTCATTGCTTCCAAACAATCTCAGATTCTTAAATTAAGTTCTAAAATGAGCCACTGAAGCTGTAATTAGGAATGTCTCCTTTGGAATAAACATCCTACATTTCTAAGGTTTTCAGTATGTCAAAGAATAGAAGCCAGGCTCAGTCACCCTGCAGTAAACCTTTTAAAAGCAACATGCTTTAATCAATGAATACTGCACAGTATTTTGCAGCCACAACATTCTACCGGTAAAGGACTATGATAATAGAAAACCCAATAGCATAATTGTATGCTTCAAAGTTCGATGCAGTGAAAGCTTCTATTTCCGTTTGACCAATAAGATGTACAATGAAAATTCTGAGACGATATCTCAAAATATAATGGACCAAAGATGTGATGGAAAGTCTGTAAGAGATGCAAGGTGTTTAAAAGAAAATGAAGATAAAGTAAGTCTCAAGCTGCCACACAGTTTTTATGCAAAGGGAAGAAATATTCCTAGTTGGTTTGTTTTTCAGTAATAAAGGAGATTGAGTGAAGAAAGCCTGGGCTGGATACTGCTTTGGTGAAGCAAATAGAAGAGGAATCAGAATTGTCACTTTGGAGAGTTAATGGGAAGAACAGAAATGCCAGACAAGTTTTGTTATAGGTTTCAGGCAGGGTATAAAAGTCACAAGTTTACACTGGCACTTAGCATGAGCACACTGTTCAGTTGTAGAGGTATAAGCATTGATAATTTTTATCATGACATGCAACATCAATAAGGAGATCTTTAACAACATCAAAATCTATACAGAAATCTCAAAAAGAAAAAAAAATGTCCATTACTGGCCATCAACTAGTCATTAGGTAATTTGCTTCATTTGGTAAATGTCTGCAAACCTCCTTTTACATCGTTTCCCTTTAGATTTGGAATATGCTTTTCTATGCTGCATGTAATCAGACAAAATACATTGCCATAAAATAATTTGGTTGTTCTGTAGAATAGGTTCTAATAATGCCTCATGTAATATTCCTAAGATAAAGTTATTTTTCTTTAACTATAATCATAAGCACTTCTATCTATATCTTTAAAAAGAAAAACAAATCCAGTACTCACTCATTTTATTTCTTCTTAGTATACATTATTCTCTTCACCTTAAGCATTGTTGAAGATTGCCTAAGATACAATTTCCATGGACCATAAATTCTCCAGATAATGTCTTCAAGATTGGAAGCCTCGCTAAGTAATAACAAAGAGATCTGATCTTAAGATCTTAAGTGCATCTTGCATAAGATGCTGCATCATTGGTTCCTTTTAGTCTATCTGTTGAAAGAAGCACCATCAAAAAGCACTTATGCTTTCCAGGGCTTCTTTCACATTTACTTAGCCTATGATAAAAGAAGACAGATTTAGTGCTTCCTACAAAGCCCCTATGCCCAGCTTCTACCCTAGGTCTTTCTATTAGATGCTCATGTTTCTACCAGGCTGGTAGTGAAACCTTAGGGCAAGCCATTCATGGACAGTATCTAGATGAAAATGGTTGTTTTCTGTGGCCAGAAGAAGGAAGGGAAGGGAGAGGAAACAAAAATACAGGGATTGAGAGAAACAATGGGAATGATTTATGGGGACCAAGTAGTTTTGCAGAGAAGGAAAAAGTTTCCACTAAGTAGTGAGTTTTACAAAGCTAGGAGCAATGTGTTATTCCTCCAGCACATTGCCTTGACTCAAATTTTGTGGATATTTTCTGAATGAATAAAATGAATTCAATATTAAGGCATTCAGTAAGAAAAATAATTAAAATTTTGATAGTCTCAAGGAAATATGGACTTCTGTTTTTACCCAAGTTCCCTAAACAACATAGAGTATGTTTGCAGACAGCCTATCTCATAGAGTAAAACATGGATAGCTTCAGGTATTAATTATTGGAAAGATTCCTTACCCTGCCCAACACCAAGTTTCTTAAAGTAATGCTAGAAATTCTCCTTTATTTTCCAACCTAAGGATTTGATCCTTGTTGAAAATTTTAAAATTTCTTCCTTCTCTCCTCCCCATCCCACATTCTCTTGGGAGATAAGAGATAATTGATTATAGTGAGGGAAGCAAAATACAAATACTTTCCTGAATCAGGTTTTCAGAGGGCAGTGATCTATCAGATGTCTAAAACACAAAGACTGGGGCTGAAGGATGGAGGCATAGAATAATTTCTTCTCTTAAACAGCCCAATGCAAATATTTTCTCACTCTTCTATTAGGAGTTGGTCCTGATAATATTCTTATATTTCAGTGCATTCATCTTCGCATGAAATGCATCAAAGTTCATGTTTCCTACTTAATTACCTTCCTCACTAGAATGTGAGCCTTTGAGCATCAACCTCCTGTACTAAGGCACGGAGTAGTTGTTCAATTTAGTGAATGGAGGAATGTATGACTTCAGGTATCTCCGGACTCTGGATATTTCATCTGAATGCTGGCAAATTAGGAACAATTCAGATCCAGAGGTTATAAGTTAGCAGTTCATGAACACTAATTTGTTTGCTGCAAGATATTGAAATACTTTTAACATCAAGTTGTACTTCCATCATATTTGAATGCTTAATTGCAGGGAAATACTAATTGAGCTTTTCAAATGATTTTTGGAGTTAGATACATTGATGATCTTTTGCTTTATTTAGAAGTATGTATATGATGGGTATTATATTTATCATATGCCATCACTACCTCCTAATGTAAGAGGTAATTTTTGTTTTAAGTGTTGGTTTTAAATTTTATAAGGCCATACCACCCACTATTTTAATGGCCTCATCATAATGAAAAATCTTGACAGTACCTTCATGATGTTCGTCTAATATCTTCAGTCAGCATGTCACTTAGGTCAGAATAATAACAATGCCCTGTTAACTACACTCTTTGAGTTAGTCTCTTGCCCATTTATCCATTTGTTTTGATATTCTGCTCAAAAACTTTCACTAGATTCCTGTTCTCTAGGGTATAAAGCTTTATATAATTGAATCTTCCATAAGTGTTTCCCAATGTACTTATTGGCCTCATAAATTTACTTCTGCTCAAATGAATCGTCACTTTGTTTTTTGTCTTTGCCAATTCTATTGTGCCAATCTATAAATTAGTTCAATTATTCTTTCAAATCACGAAATTTTAATAGAGAAATATTCCCTCTTGTAATTGAAGGGCCCTTCTGTTTGGGGTTAGGATATGCAAACATAATATAACATAGAAGCATTTTCTAGGAGCAACTAAAGAGAACTGAAAAGCTCTAAAAAAGAGTGAGAAGAGTTGTATGTGAGCATTAGGTGAAACAAACTGAACAAGGAGAGTGTTAAGGAGAGACGGGGAGGGGGTGAAGAGCAGAGAGGAGACGGTGAGATGGTTTGAGGATGGGGAGTGAGATGAAAGAATAGTAACTATTTCCCTGTGGTGGAATGCCTGTTCCCTAACCTCCTATGAAAGTTGAAAATTCATTTGTGTTCTAATTCAATACATTTTCTGGTAACATGTGCTTTGTATGTGTCAACTGAAGAAAGGGTTGTATTTTACAATTAAGCCAACACAGAGAAAAGAGAGCGTGCTCAGAAGCAAGATGAGAGAAGCAAAGGAACAGAAGCTGGCCCATTCCAAGGACTTTTTCCCTTTCTCTCTCCTTCATTTTAATGAAGACTTCCTTGATTATGCACAACAGATAGGAGTGATTTTTCCAACTTAAGAGGAAATACAGAGGCGGACACTGGTATTCCCTCAGCTCTTATATACTGCCTTAAGAATATTTTAAATAATTCATGTAGTTTTTTTTTTTAATTGCAGGAAGCATTGGTAAAGAATCAAAATTTTACTTCTTTGGATCCATCACAGTTTCTAAATATTAAAAAACATTTTTATTAATACTTGGCTAATTGAATGATTTGGTGATAATAAAGCATATTTAAAAGGTAAATCCCCCCCAAATTTAGAAAATGTGCAATGGAGGGATGATCCTGATTCTCCAAAGAAATGTCTTTCCAGACCCCAGAGAGACTGAGATCTGGGCTTCTATTGTTATTTATTTGTCAATATTAACAATTGATAATTTTTTTCCGTATGCACGTTTTCAAGAATGAATGGTAGTTAATTCAAGTAAATCTCCTATTTTATGACTTTTGTCCTCTATTCCATTACAAAGAATTATCATCCTAATTTACTGGAAAGAAAAATAAAACCATTTGAAAATTTCTCTTCATTTCAATTCAGTAACATTTTAGTTATTCAATCCAAATGAGAACTAGGTCAGAGGTGATGGAAAATGCACTAACAATTATGTTTCCTACATTTTTTCACCTGAATATCTATACAATTGGGTAAGCAACAATTTTTTCCCTAGTCAATAAATGTAGAAATATCTGAGAATTTTGTCCTAGTTCCTTTAACTATATGCTGCATGACCTTACATAGGTTTCTTCTTTTTGCTTTAGTTCCTTCATTTGTGAAATAATGACAATAACAGGTACTACCTCACTATAGGCTTGCAGAGTTTCTGTGAGCATAAAATGAGTAAATACAGGTAAGTGCTTAGAATGTGACTGCCACATACTACGGGCTATATAAATATTTGGAATTACTAGTATCATTACTATATTAGATTGAAATTTTAAGTAAAAACTAACTTCTGTATACATAAAATATCACACAAGATCTCATGGTTATTAGGGTATGTTAATTATGATTATCTTAAGGGCTAGTGGTAAGAGCAGAAAAGTAGAAAAAAGAAATGTTAGAAAATTATTTCAAATTTTACAAAAGGGATAATAGTGTAATTTACCAATACATGTAGATTTCAGGATTACATGAAAAAATAAATAAGAGGAAATTTCACTCCAATGAGTTGGGCTTTCCAACCTTTATATAAAGTATGATACATCACTCTTCTTTTTTTTGAGAGAACCTCCAGAGATGATACATGACAATAATGCTGTATCTAGAACCTTTATTCTGAACTAATTATAAAATGATATTAAAAACCTTGTGATTAAAAAAAAGTTATATCTATATAATATCCTTGCCCCTTTGATATTCTTTTCTTCTTAGTAATAAAAAATCCTTCACAAGCTGGAGTCAGGTTCTCAGCAACTTCAATTTCTGTTTACTTTTTCTGCACACTCTCCTTTAGACATTTTTCCTTTCTCTCTGTTCCTAACTCTGCCAGTTCTTACACAGTGTCCAGAGATAGATATTTATGATTTATTCTGTCTTGCATAGACAGTCTTCTTCCATTTCTACAAATGGAAATGGAAAGTTTTAGGAAACTCATTCCTTGAAATCCAATTTAAGTATTTCATCTTCTATGACGTCTTTGTGGATTTCTTTGGCTAAAGTTAATTGTTCTGTTCAATCTCTTTTGCAAAACTCAGGAGAGTTCCTTTCCTCAAAGAAGAGCAAGCAGGTCCGCTCCCATTGATATGTGCATATGTGGGTGTGTTTGCATGTGAGCAGGGATGCTACTGTGTGTGTGTGTGTGTGTGTGTGTGTGTGTGTGTTAGGACAGTACATGGTGACATATCTGGGCAATTCTCTGGGCTTCCCTATATCACTTTCAATAATGGAAATAGCTTGCCCCTTATTAGGCCCCTTGCTCTGATTGCTCCCACTAACTAGAGGTTATGCTCAAAGATATTTGAATAACCTGACTCTTGCCTCTCATTCAGATTTCTGCTCAAGCATCACCTCAAGAGAGGTCTTTCTTGACAACTCATTCTAAAGCATGCTGTGCATCCCTTCACCACCAGCATTCTCCTGTGAAACTCTGTCACTCTGCATTTTTATTTGTTTCATATCATTGCATTCCTTTTCTTTTCTCATCAGCTTGGAGAAGGTGATCTTAAATACAGAAAGAGAATCCATTTCCAGGACTGTGAATTTATAGAACAAAGAGTATAGATATTAAGGTCTTTGGAACATTTTGCCAAATTTCTATCTAGAGATATTTTATAGCTGTTGCTATCATTATATAGCATGTATAATTTTAATATGGATATATAATTGCACCATTCATTATAGCTATCACTTCTTGTGTTCTTACAATATACCAATCACGGTGCTAAGTGCTATAATACATTAAGGTAGCTTTACAACGTATTAAGTCTCACAATTTGTATTTCCACTGGCAGCGTAAAAGAGTGCCCATTTTAACATATGCTCACCATTATTTTTAAAGCAATTGATCATTGAAAATTGCATTTTCTTTTCTAAATTTCAATTTATTTAATGACAAGTAAGGTATAACATGCATTGATATTTTACTAACCATTTGCATTTCTTTTTTGGTATGGCCAGATGATGAACTTTGCTAAATTTTTGTTGGCATGCTCATATATTTTCATGATCTTTGTTAATTTTTTCCCAGAGTTTCAACAAAAGTACAAATATTGACCTAGATTACAGCTGACATTTATGTTTCCAGTTTGTGTTTATTTATCAATTTTGTTAATGCTTTTCAAATTTGTGCAATTCATTTTTATGCATATTTCAAATTTGTCTTTGGACAAACGTAATTTCTTTAGTGATTTTCTTAGACATGTATCTGCCTTTCAAAAATCAGGTTAGATGACCCTTACAACTATACATTTTGTTATTTAGCATGACCAACAATTTAGTCTCCCCAAATCAACCTTCTCCAAATTATTCTTCCCACCATCAGAAAAATTAATCTAACATCTGCATCCGATGCTGTTGCCCTCTTACTTAAAATAGTTGAATGGCTTATCCTATTTTGTAAAAACCTTGTTGCAGAAGTATTGCAGCTTCCTCAGCATCTGGGCCCTGCCCATCTACCCAACCAAATTTTACTGCCACTAGACATGTACCTGCATTTCCTCCTCATCAAGTTACCTGAAGTTTGAAAAATATACCATCTTCTCTCAGACCTTGATGTCTTCATGCACAGAGTCCCTAACTACCACACACGCACACACACACGTGTGGTTCAGCTCTATATCCATCGTATAGATGCTCTTTTATCTCTGAATCTTAGGTATTGTTGAATTCAGAGTATCATATCTCTGAATCCTGAGTATTTAAATGTTGTGCAGATGTACAGCATTTGCTTGGGAAAGGGTTGATGGAAATGAGTGAAGTCGTTATCTGCAATTTTTAGAAAATACTTCTAAGACAGTGAAGTGACAATTCTGAGAGGTGTCATCATAGAAATTGGAACATGGGACACATAAACAGCTAAACTGATGGTGCAAGATTGGTCAGGCAAGAAAATCTGAGGTTCAGAATCAAATATGGGAGAAACAGTTCTCTAGCCATTCTCCAGTAGCAGACTAATGATTCTGAATGTGCAGAAATAATTCCATAGATAGTTTTTAAACTTTTCATTTTGAAATAAACATTAGGTTTGTAAATTATTTGTGAACAAAGTATAGAAAACTCCCATCTATTCTTCACTGAACTTCCACTGATAACATCTTTTTTTGTATGTTGTATGGTGGGATCACAGTTCATTATTTTTCCATGTGAGTATCCCATTATTGTAGCACCATTTGTTGAATTTTTGCCTGTTTGTTTTTTGCTTGTTTGTTTGCTTTGCTTGTTTGTTTGTTTTTTGGGAAGTTCATGGACGGGAATCGAACCCAGGTCTCCCACATGGCAGGCAAGAATCCTACCACTGAACTACCCATGCACCCTCTGATGATAATATCTTATACAACCATGGTACATTTATAAAAACCAAGTAATTGATATTGGTACAACACTATTAGTTAAACTATGGACTTCATTCAGATTTCATCTTTTTATCTATTTGCGTTCATTTTCAGTTCCAGAATCCAATTCAGGATCCCACATTGCATTTAGTTGTTATGTTCCTTTGGTCTTTTTCAATCTGTAACAGTTTCTCAATCTTTTATATGGCCTTTACAAAGAGGATTGAATTGGTCAAGTATGTTATTGACTGTCCCTCAAAGTGTCTGATGTTTCTCATTATTAGATTTGTCATAGATTTTGGAGAAGAATACTATGGATATAAAGTGTCCGTATCATTGCATCATCTCACAGGGTATATTTCAACATTTATGCTTTAACCTTGGTCACTTGGTTAAAGTGGTATCTGCCAAGTTTTCCACTATGAAGTTACTATTTTTTCAGAACATATTGTATTTGTTAGAAGCATGTCATTAAGTTCAATCACCCCTCAAGGTAAGGAAATAAAGCTCTACTTCCTGGAAGGACAAGTATCATAGAAATTGTGGACATTTCTTAAAACCGTGACAGTAGCTAATAAATACTGGGCAAAAGTTTCTTTGAAACTCAAATATCCAAGCTCTCCTTTCTATTCTTTAGTTTAGCATTTGTCTGAGATTTTCTATTCTCCCCATTCTTTGTTTTTTTATTTAGAATTCTTCTGTAAAGATTTGTCCCTTCTCATTTATTTTTTATTCAATTGTTTACATTAGTATGACTGAGGGATAATGATATTATTCTTGGGTTATAATTCACACTATCACTATCATTATTTATTTTCTTGTTCAAGTTGTTCCAACTTTGGCTATTGGAAGTTCTTTTAAGTTGTGACCTTTTGACATGTGTCAATTATAATTTTTTTAACTTCCTTCCTTACTGACACTTCAAGATGCTCCAGGCTTATCTTGTATTTTCTCTGTCCAGGCAAAAGAATCTTCCATTTTTCCAGGGAATCCTGACCTCTTTTATTGGAGTCAGGTATTTAGAAATGAAGAACTGGACATGAGGTGACCTCATTACTACTGAGGTTTCATGGCGTCCCAGATCTTTCCAAAAGATTGTAACAAAAGAGTTATAATCAAACAGAGCTCAGAGCAAAAGAGCTCTATTATTTACAGTTTATCTATTTGCTCAACCATAATGTACATGTAAAATGAGAATTGCTAACTCATACCCCTGTGAGTATCAAATTTACTAACTAAAATTCAGCATTTATTATATACAGAGCTTTATGACTGGAACCTTATAGTATCCACTCAAAACATTTTCTAAAGTTACAGAAGTCAATCAGCTCCTTTCTCCCCATCTCTTTCAGTGAGATTATGAAAAAAGGTTACAATAGATTGATTCATTTCCAGTCTGCATTACATCTTGAGTTCCTCTAGCATCTTGGTTGGTTTACTTTAATTTGAAGAAAAGAATAGTTTATACTTTGTGGTGTATAGTTCTGTGGGTTTTGGTCAATTCACATAGTTAAATGCTCACCAGCAGATACTTTATGGAACATTTTCATCACCCTAAAAATCCCCTTGTGCTGACTTTATAGCCCACCCCCAACGCAACCACTGGTGACCAATGAACTATTTGGGATTCCTATATTTATCTTTGCAGTGTCAAATAAATGGAATCATTTGGTATGTAGCCTTTGAGGTCTGGAGTCTCACTTAGTACTCCATGCACATTGCCCTGTGACTCAGTTCCTCTACATTGTTTTGTGAATGAGTTCCTCATTCCTTTTTTGTTTCTGAATGGATTCCATTGAATAATTGTACCCCAATTTGTTTATTCATTCACCAATTGAAGACATCTTGGTTATTTTCAGTTTTGGGCCTCCTGAATTTAATAAAACTGTTTTAAACATTCCTATATAGGTTTTTATGTGAACATAGTTTTGCGTAGATGTTTGTTTTCCACTGGTGTATAGTTAGGAATGGTTTGCTGGTTTGTTCAGTAAGTGCATATATAACTTTATCAGAAACTTAGAAGCTGTTTCCAAAGTTGCTGTACCATTTTGCATTTCTACTAGGAATAAACAAAATATTTGCAGAAACGATATGCTATAAAGTACATTTTACCAAGGAAAGACATTTAAAAAGTCTAAATAAGTAGTGAGATATACTGTGTTTATGGATTGGAAAATTCAATATTATGATGACAGTTCTCTCAATCTACATGCATCACAATCCTAATCAAAATATTTGTAAGCTTTTGTTTAGTAGGCATAAACAAGATTATTCTAAAATGTGTATGGAAAAACAGAGCAACTAAAGTAGAACAATTCTGCAAAAGAGAAGCTAATCCTTTCCTATCTGGATAACGGATAGTTGTACCCATTGCAACCTGGAATGTATAAAACTATTGATTGAAAGAATCAAGTTATTTATAATTATTGACAAAGACATGAGATGCTGTATTAGCAAAATAATTTTCATAGTGCTTAAAATGTATTTTATATGTATTAATGCTAAATAATCTATGAAGATATTTATAAGTACTCTCTTAAATATCTCATGAAATTAGGATATTCGAAATAGCTTTATTTTTATATGAATAAAATAATATTGATAGTTATTAAGAAAAAGAAATTCTTATGTGTTAATCAAATGTGAACAATGGGCCAGAATAATTTCCCTAAATGTTTATATCTAATGTAGTTTCAATTAGATTAAAAAAAAAAAAGATCTTTAGTATGCCTAAAACATTTTCTATTGTGAAAGCATTTAATAAACTTTCTGTTAAAACAAACAAACATACACAAAACATTTAACTTTGTGCACCATTGGACAATATGCTCAGTTTAAAATGCATTTTTATGTAAAAAATAGCATCATTTAAAGAAGAATAAAGGGTAGACCATGGTGACTCAGTGGCAGAGTTCTTGCCTGCCATGCCAGAGACCCGAGTTTGATTCCCGGTGCCTGCCCATGCCAAAAAGAAGAAAAAAAAAATAGTAGTTGAGTGTGAGGAAAAAGCAAAGCATTACAAACATATGATTCTAGAATTCATTAATTCAGCAGAATTCATTAATTTATAGAATTTAACAGAATTTAGTAATTTCTAGAATTCATAAATTTTACTAACATTCATGTAACAGTAACCATTATATCTACCTGTTGTTAAGAAAAAGAGAAAAAAACTATTTATTTTGGTGTTAATATTAGTTATCTTTTATGTTTATGGTTTAAAACATTACCAAAAAATAAGAAACATTAAGAATACAATTTCCATTAAACTAGAAGGAAAGAAAAAACTTTGAAAAACTGGAAAGAAGATTCTATGGGGCTGACACTAGCCAGCACAGTAGGAAAGCGATGGGAGATTTAGTTCAGTTAATGGCACGAGGAGAAAGGAATGATGAGACTCGGTTAAAATATTCTTGTGATTGACTGTTTAACTCTCGGTAGTCTAAAGGAAACTTTCTGGACCCTTCGGTTGTGAAAGTCAACACTTCCACAAATAAAACCCTTTAGAAAAGTGTGACTACAGAAGAGGCAGTTTGGGTTGTACAGTAATTAGATTTTAAGGGAGAAAAGAACAGACTATGGCTTTAGATGTTATTAAAGGCAATAATATTTAATGATACATTTCACTTCTAATTTTACTTAAATTATAAAACTGCAAGCCCCACTGTTTCTCACACAATCCAAGCCCCTCCTCCCTCACTCAATCAGCGTTTTGTGACGCGTTCTCCTTAATTAACTAAATTGTTGTCTAGCCAGACATCTTTTGTCTTCGAGAAAATGGATGTCGAGGGATTTGCTTGACAGAGGACCTAACAGAGTCTTCACACAGAACAGAAACATGACATTGGTTTTGAAAGAAATTTACAGTCCTGCTGCACGGAGGTTCCGCTATCAGCAGGAGAAACTGCTGTAGAGGTGCGATGACTAATAGGTCACCACATCAGCAGTTCCTTTATGGAAGCAGGGAAAGAACACCCAAATAAATCAGATTTGTCACAGGCCTAAATACCATTAGGGATGTCAACCAGGATCTGAATTTGGAGTCTCAGAGCCATGGTGGAAAATTCTTGACTGCACATTGTCGGGAATCCTCTTGCAACAGTTGCAGGACAACCTGCTCTTTGGAGGTTTTGGAGGTTCATCCCTTGTATGTTTCTCTCTAATGATCGTCTCTGGATGTTTCCAGATAATCACAGCTACTTAATTTACTTTAATAGGCAAGCTAGGGTCTGAATATGGAAAGAAGAGCATATGCTGCAGCGCCTCAGAATCCTTTTTGGGTTATTCTGTCTTTATAATTCTATGCAACACACACTGCAGCAATAAGCAGTCAGTATTTCTTGAAGTAGGTCAGAAAAAAGCTTAAGTAATTCGCCCTTTCTTTCCAATAGAAGGGCATTATTATAAAAAGGCTACATACACAAAGAGTCTTACAAATTACGCATATAATTTTATTTAAATACAATTTATATATACATTAATTAATTACATTTAATTTTGCTGTATAGCAAATAAGTTGATATTAAATAATTAGAATCTACTCTCTTGTAAGGAAAAATTAAAACATTCCATCTTTAAATTGTAATATTGGTGATTCTCTTCACACCAGAAATTTTACAAAATATACCATAGAAGTTAGAAAAATATATGGTACATCATAGAGAAAATAAATATTCGTTGACTCTTTGATGAGTAAAGTTGTTTCTATGGAGAAAGTGGCTATAGCTTATGAGAATTTTTGAGATATGAGATGTGACTTTCAATCCAAGAATATAAATGGAAAGCTATATTAAAAATAGAAAAATTCCTTTTTCATTTTCAAAACAGGTATTCATAGAACTGTGCTCAAAAAGTAAAATATAAAGTACAAATAACTAGAAAATGTTTGTGTGGTCCTTCAATAGAAATACCCTTCCTTTTTATGGTGCTTACGTGACTCACTTAAGTCATTAGAGCATTATACTAATGACTAAAATAAACCAAAGTAAATGAAATATTCAAAAGATTTTGAGGAACTAAAAAAAAGAAAAAACAAACTTCCTTTGAATCCCATTGATCTCTGTAGAAATATTAAGCTTCCAAGTCCCTGAGATGCCATTTCGCATCCCCTTAGATAGCTATAGATGCTTGCTACTAAGAATAACAAGCAATGTATATTGCAGTAAATAATCAAACTGAATTGTATCTGTCCACATACTTTCCCATTAAGTGGGATATACTTCATTCATTCTTACAAAGAAATTTTCATTAATGCCTGTTATGGCACTGTAGATTCAAAGATGAAAGGCATGGGTCTGTTATCAGAGACTTAGATTTTCATGATATCTGGAACAATACTACTCTTCAGAAATTTTTACAATGATAATAGACATAAAGTTCTTTGGGAGTATAGGGGACAAAGCATCTACAGTTGCAAGAATGTGTCTACACATGTTTCATTAAAATATTGTAGAACAACAAAAAGGAGGCATGATGTGAAGTATTCACAGCAACCATATTGCAACTCATATTTTCTTTAGCTCCTAATGAACATTTTTTATTGGACTGTTTCTTTTAAAACTAGACACCTGGCAACTCTAGGAATGTTTACAAACACTTGAAAGAATCATAGAAGTCTTCAGAGAGCAGGTGGAATTTGAGCTGAGACCTGGGAACAAGGTAGGAAGATGTTTGTTACATAGATAAAGGCTGAGAAAGATGACATATTTAGGTGAGCAGCCAGGAATAGAAAGAGGCATTCGAAGTAGGGAAACAGCTTGGGCATAGGTATGCAGAAAGGAGAGAATATAACATGTTCAGGGCATTAGTAGTTCAATATTGCTGAATCATAATATAAGAATAAGGGAAGAACTAAGTTGAAACTAGAAAGGAAAAGACAAGTTAAAGAAAAGTGTAGGGTTTTATCTTTGATCTCCAATCTGTTAAAGAATATATATTGTAGTTAATGAAAAATTGGAAGGATGAAAGAATTGATAATAAATGGTGACTCACTTTCACACGATACCATACAGATATTCTTTCCTACCATAATTTCTCTCTACTTTCACTTACCAATCTTTCTGTGAGAGTAGAAAGGATCAACCCTACTTGAGATAGCCATTAGTTCAGATCTTCCCAGAAGTAAATGTCAAGATGGATTAAATGTGCAAAATAACTATTGAGAATTGAACAGAATTCAGAGAGAATCTCATGCTGTGATGCAAGTCTGATCCTATGAAATGAGAGAGGGAAGGATAAAAGATTGTTAGGAAGAATATCAGACTCCACTATAGTTCAAAGAAAGAGTTGCCAGGCCCAGGGGGAATCTTCCAGCCAAAGTTACTCATTGGAGGAGCCCTGCACCTTAGTGCAATTCGTACCCCTGTGTGTTTACTCATTGGCTAGGAGCAGCCCCTGGGAAGTGGGGCTTTGTCATGAATGCAGTGGCAGATCTAGAGGGGCAGCAGCTGAAGCCAACAGTCCACTCTGTTCTTTACATCCGAAGATTTGAATTGCACATTTTCATGACTGCCATAAGCTATGACCCTAAACAGAAAGTTCTCTGAAGACAGATAAACAGAATTCAAAATCAAGTAGAGATCATATTCCCAAAATATTAGAATTGCCTATCTCTTACTTGATCTTCTTTGTTCAACTGAGCTTCCTATAGTCTCATGACAAAACATGCAAAAAAAAAAAAAAAAAAAACCACTAAATTTTTCCAAAATCATGGCTTGGACCTTCAGAGGGTGGGCACTTGAAGATCCTGTGACTCATTCCAACCATATTTTTGGAAAAAAAAATATTTTAATAATAACCATAATATGTAATTCAATTAAATGAAAACTTACACCAAAAGGATTGCAGTGGTATTAAGGAACTAAAATCAAATGTGAAAAAAATTATTTACTTATGAGCATATCAGCCAATCATCTCTCTTCTTATGTGTTCTTTCTCCATTAAAAATAAGGAGAAAAAATTTAAAATAAAAATGGGAGTAAATTAAAAATCAAATTGCTTTTGTTGCAAAATGTACTTCAAAGTTCTGATTAGTTTCAAAACTTCAGTTTTAGAAAAGACTTTTTGTGGATATATAACTATTACCAGAGGAACTAGATTTTATAAAGCAAAATTAAAAAATAGAAAGTTTACCACAATTGAATAAAATTAAGCTTATCGAATATAGTATGAATGAAATTAGTGTCATTTACCCAATAATATTCTTCGACTTTTCAATTCATATGACCCTATTATTAAGATTAAAGGATGTGCTAGAAATTAAAAATAATTTTAAAAAATAAGAATAGAAAAAATCCTTTACCTGTGAGGGGGCTTATAAACAATAATTTTATGGCATGGATAACGCTTTAATGGCTATAAAAGAGAACAGAAGAGAAAGTGTATCACTGGTGGATGCTAAGCAGCCTTCTTTGTCCTATGAGACAGGACGTAATCTTTAGGTGAAATGGGGAGGGAAATCTATCCTAAGCAGGGCCAGAAATATGTGCATGCTCATGGAGTTGAAAAGTTTCAGGAAACCACAGAAATTTACTGTGACTGGAGATCAGAAATGTAAGAAGAAGGAAATGAGTCTGAGGCATTGTATTATATGCAAAAAGATTAGTATTTTTCCCTTGTCTTGTTATAGACAATGAGAAGCCATGAAAGAATTTTGATCAAGGAAGTGACAGGATTTGACAGATGAATCTGATATATTTATTAGATGTATTAAAGAGGGCTGAGAGTGGTGTAGGGAGAATGGGGGAGGGAGAATGTAAAAGAAATCATTGTGGAAGTCTGAATAAAATATGATCAGGATCTGAACTAAGGCAGCGACAGTGTCAATAGAAAAGGGACTGTATGAGAAATATTTAGGATGATTGATTATCATTCCCCATGAATAATTAGAGGTGTGAGCATAAGCACTTGAACAGCCCTTTGCACAGAGAATCAGATTCTAACCAGGGTTCTCTGTTGGACAGATAGTTACTGGTTAGTAACTAAAAATCTGAAAACAATTACAGAAATTTATCTGGATAATATTTTTAAATTATTCACTAATTCAATATTCCATTCATTTATTCACCAAGTATTCCATGCCTCTGCTAAGTCAGGTTTTGTTCTAGTCTTAAAGGATGCAGGGGTAAAAACAAAAACAAACACACAAAAAGTACGAGTATTTATCCTGTGATGGCTTTTATTCTAGTATAAGCCAGGAGATAAACAAGCAATTAAATATGCAATATGAGAAATTGGTATGAGATCTGTGTAAAATAATTAGTGAAGGACACTTGGGATGACAGGGACTTTTTTATTCTTGAGGGTCTGAAGTCATCATTAGGAAGGGGTCATTTAAGCTGAGACTACAGGGATGTGGGATCAATGAATAGGGATACTGGGAAGAGACCAGCTTCGTGAGTACCCGAAACAGCACATACCAAGTCTTGAAAGCAGGACCTGGTCTGGTGCATTCAAGAACAGCAAGGGTGTGGTGTGACTAGAGCAAACAAAGAGAGGGGTACGAGGTAGGAGGTGTAGTCATAGACATAAGGGGAGGCCAAATTATTAGGCGGTAAATTTTATTTTAAATATGATGAAAAGCTGCCATATAAAAGTATTGTTTTCCCTGTCAAGGCTTACAAGCTCTTCTTTACATATGAAAATGTCGAGGTTTTTTTTTAAGGTTATATATGCTGAATTTTGTTAATCATATATGTTTTCTTTTCTTTCATATTCACCCAGATTAGACTACATTAATTTTATATTAACAGCTGAGGCTAAAAATTAGCTGTTTGGGCATACCTAATGCTTTGCCTTCATGCCTCAGTTTTACTTGGAAAAGGTTCTGTCTTTTTGCAATCCTAAAATATTTGTAATTGATGATTTTATTTACTTTTACTTATGTTCATAAATATATTTTTATTTATATTCATTTTCATAGTGAAAGCATATTGAAACAATTAATATAAAGTATCACAGTGATTCTGTATGGATGAGAAAACAACATTCACAATATTGGAAGTTTATCAATTAGCAAATGAATTGGATATAAGAAAGTCAGGGTTAGGGGTGCCAGTATATTACATAAGTTTATCAGTTCCTCCAAATAAGCATAAGCATAAAATGTTAATAGATATCTTGTAACCAAAATTCCCACAATCAAATAGTTATAAGAATTCTTTAAATTAAAACAGAAATTTGTGTTAATCTTAAGTACAGGATAATGCAGATTTTGAAGAAATGAATTTCCAAAAGAGATGCATATTGTGTGAAGTGTTTCCCAAATTTATTTTTTCATAGAACATCCCTAGACAGTGTCTCTCTCTGGGATGTTTAGAAAATAACTTTGGTCATCACTTAACACGCAAATCTGTAACTCTGTGCAAAGGCCACTCCTGGAGCTCTTTCCTATTAATTTCCCAGTCTTTATCAATCATATTAAAAGTAGGTGTGGCTATTTTTGTTCCCAAGCTATAATTGCATAGATGAATGCTGAGGTTGCAACACTTTTCCTTTATGAGAATTTATGCAATTATTTTCTTTACTAAAATGGGAGGTGTATAAATATACTGATGCTGTACGTCTCCCTACCTCTTTCCCCAATTTTGCACATTTAACAAATATTTACAGAGGCCTACCATGTCTGAAGAACTGCTATAGTTGTTTGAACAAAGCACACAGAACAGAGATACCTGCCTTGGTTGGTTCACTTTTGTGGTGTGAGAAAGACTTTAAACAGTAAACCTCGTAGAGATAATTTATATCATATATAAGAAAAGAAGAAGTGCTATGTAAAAATAAAACATAAATGTAGAGCAGGAGATGTAGATTGGTGGGGTAGTGGCAGTATTGACTAAAATATTTTAAATAGGTTTTATTAAGGAAAAAAAATAAGAAAAACTTGAAGGAAATGAAAGATTTAGAACAGATTCTAAAGGAAATCTGGGAGAAGAAATTCCAGACAGAAAGCTGGAAGAGAGGTCTAAAAGAGGTCCTTTCCAAGCATTTCTAGAACTGGATGGAGAGGAAGGGCAAGAGTTTGCATGGCATATCCCTAGAAATGTATGTAGGTTAAGGTGCTGGGAGAGAGAGAGAGAGAGAAGCATAGGAGCTACAATTAGAAATGTAAAGGTAAGATGGCCTTGTAGGCCTCTAAGAGAACTTCAGTTTCTAAGCTCAGTGAAATGAGAGGACCACTGGAAGGGTTTTGAAACTAGAGACATTATCTAGCATATATATTTAAAAGTTCACTCTGGCTTCTGGGTTGAGTGGAAGATATGAGGCCACACAAGGTGGTTGTGTGGATTGAGTCAAGGAAACCTCTTAGAAAGCAACTACATAAATCTGAAGAAAGATGATATATTTTGGATCAGGACTGGAATAGTGGAAGCTGAAAAATTGGCAGATATATAAGTCTATAGGTCAGAAGAGAGAACTGAGAGGCACAAAATATTATATACATAGTATTTAAAGATGTGTAATTAGATGTGATCACCAAGAATTTGAGTGTACATGGGGTGTATAGACCTCTTCCTGACCCAGATTATGGAGTTAGAAGGCATGAGTGAAGCTGTCATCTTCCTGTTAATTTATGACCACCCAAATGCATCTGCCATTACTCAAGTCTTTTGCACTGTGGTTGTATCTAGCATCTTCTTTACAACACATTTTGTTGCCTTTGCCAAGGTTTTACTCTTTTAAGCATCTTGCATGTTATGTACATCGGGATGTGGGGAAAGAGCAAGAGAAATTGTGCTAAAACTGAAGAAGGAAAAAAGTAAAACACTTAGACTGCAACCATGGATATGTTTTCTTTGTAAAGCATTCAAATGTTTTAATAAATTATCTGAAACAGATATGTTCAATGTCATTCCCTCTCCCTAAAAATTTAATTTCGAAATGTGGTGAAACCAATAAAACAATATTTACTAGTTTCACATTACACCATCCTAGCATTATAATCCTATACTATCTTCATCCTTTTCCACAGAAAGAACTCTACACAAAAATATAGGGTGGCAATGCATTTTAACAATATTGAAAAGTTGATTAGTCCATGACCTCATCTTCCCCAGGAACTTCTCAATATAATTCTGCATAGTTACAATATATAAGGAGCAAAACAGGACAGCTGATTATTATAATTTCTTTATTTTTATACTCTCAAATTCAAAGAGAACAAACACCGGTGGTTTATATTTGTGTGTGTGTGTTTGATGGTTCTGCATGTTCTTTGCCAGAAAAAAACATTCTATAGTACTTACTTTTCAATTATTTTAAGAATGAGTCTTCTCATCTTTATTTTACTTAGCTTATGCAGAGGTCATCTTCACCTTGTATTTCCCCAGTATAATTACTGTTATTATCATTAAGTGAGAAATAAACTACTTTTGATTAAAACCCAATTAGTATCAATGCTTACCATATAGACATAAAGTAGCAGGCTATACAGAAAACATTCTTATGATTGGTATTCATGTGCTAACTACTGAAGAAAATAGAATACACCATTATAATTTCTTTTTATAAAGCACCCTAAGGATTTGCTTGAGGAGTAAGATAATTCAAAAGCCAAGAATATTTTAATTAAACAATTATATCTTTCATGGGCAATAAGTGTTTTGCTATACTTTTTCATGAATGGTAAATTGAAAAGTATTTTCTGGATTCCCAAGAGCTTATCATTAACTTGTCCAGAGTAACCAGGTTTCATTTTAAGAGATGGTAGTTTGAAGCTGAATATATCCCAGAAAAAGATGTCTTTAAATCTCATCTATTCCTGTGGGTATGAGTTAATTGTAAGTAGAACATTTTTGTGAGGATACTTCAGCTAAGGTATAGCCTAGCCCAATCAGACGTGTCTTAATCCTGTACTGGGGTCCTTTATGAGCAGAACAAAATTCAGAGAGTGAGAGAAAGACAGCGAGAGCAGTGAAAACCTAAACATCAACGAAGCATGAAAAGAAGGAGAAACCAGAAGACTGCAATATGACCAGCTAAGGAACAAGGCTTGCTGGCAGTCAGCCCCAGAATGCCACAGTCTTTGGGGAGAAAGCACTCACTTGATGATACCTTGATTTGGACTTCTTCATAACCTCAAAAGTGTGAGTGAATCAGTTTCCCATTGTTTAAGTAAATCCATTTTACAGTATTTGCTTGAGAGTCCCAAGAAACTAAAACAGAAGACATCGAGATTTTTGTATCATCAGAACTTTGGGTAGAACAGCACATTTAGTGAACTAATGAAATATGTCTAAAATTTGTAAGTAGTCATGGTGTTAATTTGCCAGGGCTGCTGTAACAAAGTGCCACAGTCTGGTTGACTTAAACAACAGGAATTTATTGTCTCATAATTTTGGAAGCTAGAAATCCAAAATTAAGGTGTAAGCAGGATGGATCATGCTTTCTCTGATGTCTGTAAGTTTCTGATGGTGGCTTGACTACAATTTGCACCTTTGTCTCTGCCACTGCCAGGGCTCTCTGGCTCTTCCTTCTGTGTCCAAATTTCCCTTGCTTGAGGACTCTAGTCATATTGGATTAAGGTCCATGCTAACTCGGATTGGGCTCATTTTGGCTAATAATTTTTCGAAGGCCCTGTTTACAGTTGTGTTTATAGCCACAGGATCAGGGGTTAGGACATCAACATGTCTTTGTAGGGGACATGATTCAATCTGTGATAATCATGTTTAACTAAAGTTGTAAATTCCAAAATGAGAGTCACAAAGGTACAGAAGTAATTGTACTACCAATAACTATGTCAACAACTTCAGTTATTAACATTATAATTTGATAGAAAAAAATTCACCCTGTTACTTCACTGGAAAAGTAATAGTATTTTCTTTTTTATTTCAAAATTTTATTTTGTATATTATGAGTTTTTAGAATGTATGATTTCATAAAATAGTCAATGCATTATTGTTTCATATTTCTCTCTGGAATTTTTTCTTTCCAAAAGGGTATTCAATAGAGAAATATTATTTATCTAGACAATCAAAAAGGAGGGGTAGAAAACTATAAATAAGCAAAGAAATGATCAATACATATTCAAGGTGCTGATTATTTCTGGGGAAGGATTAGGAGAATGCAATTGGCAAGAGTCACACAGGGTCGGGGTAAAGCTCCTGCCTATAGCTCAATAAGTTTTTTATCTAATAAACCATTCATTCTAATTATGAATGATTTTGTTCTTTTACTGGCTTTGGTGATTTGGCCACCATCTGCTTCCTAGAAAGGACAATGACAAATATTTGAAGTGACAGGATATTTTTGACAAGAATAATGTAGGGAACAGACACATTGTGAGGAGTAAAGAACCTAATACTTGGTGAGGTGATAATTTCTTCATTGTATGAAAAATATAATCTTTGAAATCTTCTGGATCTTCAGGCATTTTGATTTCCTGTCCATGCTAAGTAGAATGGAGTTGCCCTCCTGACCATGATTATAACCTTTTCATAGTTATACTATTTCAATTATTTCCAAGAATTTAAATCAGCCAAATTAGATTGCATTTGATTTCAAGGCACCTTCTTGAGATCAATGGTAGCAAACTTCCCATACAGTTAAATGCACCAGAATCCTGAACTGCCAGGATTCAACATCATAATCTATTTATTCAAGACAAACACTGCAATATATTTTTCCAATCCTCAAACAGTGATCAGGAATCAGAAAATTTAAATGCTGGTTGAAATTCAGGCTTTTGGCCACTTACTAGTAAAGTTTCAGCAAATCATTTTATTTGTCACTTGTTTTTATTTCTTAATTCTACCAGAATGCAATATACCAGAAAATGGGACTGCTCTTAAAAAGAGAATTTACTAAGTTGCAAGTTCACAGTTTTAAAACTATAAAAATGTCCAAACTAAGGCATCAAGGAAGAGATCTCTTGACTCAAGAAAGACCAATGGGTCCAGAATATTTCTATCACCTGGGAAGGCACATGGCTGGCACCTGCTGGTGTCTTTGGGTTCTGGCTTCCAACAGCTTACCTAGGGGCATTTTCTTTCTGCAGTCTCCCAACATCTGGGTCTCTTGTTTGCTCTGATGCTTCTGAGGTTTCTTCAAAATGAGTCCTCTTTTAAAAGACTCCAGTAAACCAATCAAGACCCACCTTGAGTGGGCAGAGTTAAATGTCCATCTAATCAAAAGATCATACTTGCAATTGATTGGACCAGATTGGAAATAATATCATCAAAGTTTTCTGCCCTACAATATTGAATCAGGATTAAAGGACATGGCCTCCCCCACAGAATTGGATCAGGAAAAGGGCCTGGCTTTTCTGGGGTACATAACAGATTCAAATGAGCATATCACTCTAAATCCTTTGTGGACTACAACAAGGTGCCAAATCAGGTTTAGCATATACATTTGTTATAAAGATTAAATGGGCTAATGTACATGAAAATGCTTGTTAAATACCATAGCATGCTACAAATAAAAGCTGTTGTTATTTATGACCTCAAATTTTTATCTTAAATAATTTGCCACTCACCAAAGATCCTGTCCTTAATTTCAGACACCTTTTCTCTTGTATGATCCCTTCATTATTAAATGCTGTCTTTTGTAAGGCTGATTAATATCTCTTGGAGAAGATTACACTTGTTCTTAAATTGTAGATAGTTTTAACCACAGAATGAGCAGATTTTCAGTGAAGATAAAAAGTGAATAAAATATTGTGAGTTAAATACGTGTCTAATATAACAAGAAGTATTTTTTGTAATAACTCCTCATAGGAGATAGAAATATTTATAAATACACAATTGTTTATTGTAAAAGAGTGAGCTTGGTGAGCTTGGAGAGAAAAAATTTCTCTGTTTAGTTTTTTTTTTTTCTTTCTGAAGCTTATTATTTGTGTATATTTAGGTTTGAGTTAGATATAAACTATTTTGATCAGCTCATTAAGAGTGCACATAGTATTTACAGAGTATAGTATTTTGAAAATTTCCTTTGAAAATCAGGATTTATAAACAAAATCTTCAAATTTTGAAAAAGATCAAGATGTTATACAAATTAATGGTGGATAGATAGTAAGGGACTATTGTTGGTCTTAAAAAATATTTGGGATCATGAGGGTTGTACCAATAAAAAGAATGATTTTTTTATACTGTAAAAAATGATATCAACTTTAAAAATACATATATTATTCCATTTGATAACAAAGTTTGAATTTATTTGTATTTTTTTTGTAGGAGAATATGAACATCTCAGTGATCAGTTAATGGTGTCCTTTTAGAAACCTAAAATCAATTGAAATATGCCATTCTTCTGGCATGTGATTGTGTACCAAAATTGTATGCAAACAGAGGAGCATAAAATAAAAAGAATACCGTGTTAGGTGAAATTGAGTCTCCCCCCAAATATGTTGAAGTCCTAACTCCCAGTATCTAAGAAAGGCAAATTATTTGAAAATAGGGTATTTGTATATGGGATTAATTAATTTAATTTAATTAATTAAATTGATTAAACTAATGTGAAGTCATACTTGAGCAGGGCAGGCTCTAATCAGGTATGACTGGTGTCTTTATAAGAAGCAAGTCAAGGAAAACCAATGTTCTAGTTTGCTAGTTGCTGAAATGCAATATACCAGAAATGGAAGAACTTTTAAACGGGGGGGGGGGGGGGTTAATAGGTTGCTAGCTTACAGTTCTAAGGCTGTGAAATTGTCCTAATTAAAACAATTCTGTAGAAATGTCCAAGCTAAGGAATCCAGGGAAAGATACCTTGTTTCAAGAAGACTGATGATGGTCAGCAATTCTCTCTCAGCTGGAAGGGGCACATGGTGAACATGGCAGCATCTGCTAGCTTTCTCTCCAAACCTCAGGCTTCAAAGAAGCTCCCCAGGAGGAATTTTCCCTCTTTATCTTCAAAGGTCACTGCATGGTGTACTCTGTGGTTCTCTCGTCCTTCTGTCATAGTTCTATGGCTCTTTCCTCATTCTTAAAAAGAAACTCTCTCCAAAATGTCCCCTCTTTTATAGGATTCATGTAAACTAATCAAGACTGATGTAGAATGGTTGGAGACAGGTCTCCATGTAATCAAGTTTAATACCCACAATTGATTGTGTCACATCTACATGGGAATAACCTAATCAACTTTCCAACCTATAGTGCTGAATAGGGATTAGAAGAAACTGTTGCTCCCTCAAGATTGATTAAGATTAACACATGGTTTTTCTAGGGTACATAAATCCTTTCAAACTGGCACAACCAGGGATTGTTGTTAAATAACCAGAAATTAGGGACAGGCAAACAAAGATTGTCTCCTAGAGATTTCAGCGGTAGGATTTCCCTGCCACACTTTGATTTAAAACTTCTAAATCCAAAACTGTGAGGCAATAATTTTTTGTTGTTTTATGTCACCTAGTTTGTGGTACTTTGTTGTGGCAGACCAAGGAATCTAAGATAACATGTAATAAAGGAAACCCAATTAATAGTTTTTAAACCCTGAAGGCAGTGAACACATTTCATCTTTATTGTGCATTTTACTTGCCTCTGCACATTGCTGTACATAATGTAAATGCTCAATAAATACTTCTTGACTGATGGGAGATTGCCTGAGAAACAAGAAAAGGATATTTCCCATGCCTGAAACCTAGAATAACTTAGATATGAAAATATTTCTTAAAATAACTCTTAGTTTATGAAATCAAAATTATAAAGCACTTGGGGGTTTATTTTCTTTTATTTCTTAAATCATTCTGGTATTCAATTAAGATTATTTTGAATTTAAGCAAAAGTGCAATATATTTTTTGAGCTCTAATTCATATAAAATGAATTGCATGGATTCCTGGACCATACGTTCCCCCCTCAAAAAATGGATTTCATGTAAATTGTAAATTTCAATAATTTTTGACTTATGTATACTCCCATGAAACCCTTCTTTACACTCATGAAACAAATAAAAATAATGAACCCATCCAAAAGATGTTTACATTTTTTTCTGCTCTCGCTCACCTTATTCTGTTCCTTTGATTTACTGGTCTATCTTTATGTCAATATACTGCATTCAATACCACATTGATTAACGGAGGCTTACAAATCTTGTTGAACTTTTGGATCTGTGGGTCTGTAGTTTTCATCATTTTAGAAAAATCTTCCACCAATATTTATTCAAATGTGTTATCTACCCTCCCTCCCTTTCTAAGGATTCCAATTATATGTGTGTTAGGCTACTAGAAAGACATCCAACACTCACTGATTAGCTGCTCAATTTTTTAAATTATTCTATTTTCTCTCTGCTTCTGGACTTGATAGTTTCTATTTGCCTGTCTTCAAGTTCATTAATCATTTTTTCTGCAAAATCTTTGTTGTTAACCCCATCCAGCATATTTTTTATCCCAAACATGGTAGTGGCTTGTGTTTTTTAAATAACTTTCATGTATCTACTTAACTTTCTAAAAATATTGTCTAAAATTGTAGTAAATTTTAGATTTAAATATATAAATATTATAATATCATTGTCAGTCAGCTAATTCTAAAATTTGTGTCAAATTTTGGGTCAGTTTTTACTGCTTTCACTCCTATTTATTAATAGTATTTTTCTGCTTCATTATATGCGTTATTATTATTTATTTATTTTTTTAACATGGGCAGGCACCAGGAAACAAACCCAGGTCTCTGGTATGACAGGCAAGAACTCTGCCACTGAGTCACTGTCACACTGCCCATCTTATTATTGATTGGGTGTCAAACATTGTACATTTTGGGTACTAGGTAATTTTGTATTCCTTAAATATTTTATAACTTTTATTTTCTGGGATGCAGTTAATTTACTTGTAAAAGGTTTTATCTTGTTGACTTTTGCTTTTTTTAGTGTGAGCAGGCTCTGGAAATAGAACCCAGGTCTCTGGCATGGCAGGTGAGAACTCTGCCTCTAAGCCACCGTTGCCCATCCTGGCTTTTGCTTTTAAGGTGGGCAAGAGCAGCATTTAGTCTAAGGTTAATTATTCCCCAGTACTGAAGACAAGAATCTTCTGAGGACACTATCCAATGTCCCATGAATTGTGAACATTTTCCATCTGACTGGTGGGAACAAACACTATTGTTGACCCTGTAAGAGTGTTGGACTCTATTACATCTAATCCTTTCAAGGAGTTCTTGCCTTCCAGAATAGTTTCCTTAGATGCAGAGCTGGTTAGCGCTCAGCTAAATCAAGAAGGACCCTATGCAAATCTCCAAGGTTGTATCTCTGCATGTCTTTTTTTCTCTAGTACTCTGTCCTGAAAATCTATTTGCCTAGGTCTTCCCAAACTCTTAGCTCTCTCTCAAATCATGGAGTTTTCCAAATTCTGTATCGGTCCTCCTTTCCTTAGCCGCAACCTGGAAACTCTCAAGGCTATTGGGGCAATTATACGGTTTACCTCATTCTTTTTTTTTTTACATGGGCAGGCACCGGGAATTGAACCCGGGTCCTTGGGCATGGCAGGCAAGCATTCTTACCTGCTGAGCCACAGTGGCCCACCCACCAACTACCTTTTATCTTCAGGTTATACCTAAGTGAAGGCTGAGTGCTTGCCATACATTTAGAGAATTTGGTTGTCTACTTGTGAACAGTGTAGGAATTAATTTTTATATTTGAATCGACTCAAAATTTAAAAGATATTTTTATCAAAGACAAGAAAATTTAATTGGGCTGCTAACTCAATATCAAGAATAGTATAGAAGTGTTAGTTACTGAGAGGCTAAAAATGACATCAAAGCTACGTAAGAAGTTAAAGCCAGAGTGATACTACTAAATGTTGCAATAAAAAAAGTTAGGTGTACATTGTTGTGTTTGTTGCTCTAAAAATTTTCAGGCACCAAAGAAACAAACAAACAACTACATGTCATATATGGCACTGTATATAACAACTCAAGATGTTTTTGAGGTGCTTTATACACATGCTCAAAATTTATTTTTTAAAATAAATGTAACTGCTGTATTGGTAACTAAAGAGAAAATACTATTTAAATTTTTGGTTGTGTCCTCTTGGTCCTGTTTAAATTTTTAATGCATCTAACCATGATTTCACTTTATTGCTGAATTTGTTAATATATATCTCTCATTTTTTAAATGTCTATATTGTAAAAGTTTTAAATATTTTTTAATTCAGTGATAATTCAAAGCAGGTCTCAGAATTAATTACATGAAAGTAAGCTTTTGTAAAGGTAAAAAGCAGTGAAAACGATGTCTGTCAACATATTCTATGCCAGACAACCCATTAAAGAAAGCTCACAGGGAACATTAAGTATCTTGAAATAGGAAGATTATTTCCACTGATGGGCAGTTGAAATGCACCAGGAAAGACAGAGAGAGTAATAGTATCTCTATATTTATTTTGACAAACTTATGACAGCACCTTTCTGTTCCTTGATAGACAAACATAATCTTTGAAATATATTTGGAGATTCCTTGCACTTCAGCTTGTTTCTTTCAAGGCTGCCTTTGATCACAAATAAAACCTAACTGAAGGAAAATAATGTCTATTTTTCCTTGTATGCCGTGGTCTACCAAGTTATTTTACCTTTCAGTAGTGGATTTTCATTTGTGTTTGAATGAATATTAACAGAAAATTTTAGCTGCCATTAAATAAGTAACTAATTCTGTCTTTAATCCTGTTATCTATTTATTAGTTCTATAATAATTACCATTTTATTATTAAGAATAGCAATGCAAATATTCTTTCCTACTAAACTTCAATTCATGTCAGAACTCAAATCATGTTACAACTCTAAGCTTTATTATCACCATATTAAATAGGTCAGAACGTCTGTGCTGTTATAATTTTTGCATATTTTCCATTATTTTGGCAAATAGCAGAATGCATTGTTTCTAGGAATTGTTTGCAGCAGAAAAGGAATTCTGAATGCGCATCTAATGAAATCCATATATTAGCATTCTCTCCAGTTCTATACAGGCAGGGCAGCAAGTTTATTTTAAATCTTTACTCCGAAGAAAGAACATTACAAAATAGTTTCAGGGATATAATTCATGTATGGTAACAGTATTAATTCAGGATGGGAATGTAATTGCATTTACTATCTCAGTATTAATATTTTGTGATTTCTATTCATTGCTAACTAAGAGAAATTGGAATGTATTGCTGTCAAATCTCTAGAAACCTGCTGTTGCTAAAAATATTCTGCTTTTGAAAAATCCAAATCAAAGCTCCTAGGCAAAGCAATATATACATCTTTGAGCTACCAAACAAACTAATAAGTTATGTTTCCACAACTAAAAAAATTGCAATAAAGAAGAACCATGACCACACTCTCCTCTCTCTCTACACCCAAACAAACTATAGCAAGAAAAAACACCCTTAGACTCTGAGGTCTCCAGTCTTTTCATGGCAGCATACTTCATAACAAATTGGAATGTAAACCCTGAAAGGGAAAGTACGTTGAACTAACCTAAACGTACTTGGCTAGGTCTAGACTTGATAAGAGAGACTTAAACTCATTTGCATGAAACACAATGTAATCAAAGTTGAAGAAGTACATGGGTCGCATGTAATAATTCAATGCTCCTTTATCATTCACTAAGGGCTATAGAAATGTACGTTAGGATTTGAAGATGCTTGATTTCATCAGTATATGAAAAATACCCTGTCAGTGATTAGAGATGCAATTAGGAATAAAGAATAGAAACATTTCCCGTCTGTCTTTCTCATACTTAAATAAATAATTGTGGAAATATGTCATGGGATTGACATCAAAATGGTTATAAATGTATTGAGACAATGTTGGTTGTATAGGGATTCCCAGCCTCATTGAAACCCCTAACGGCAGCCCAGGCATCGGAGGCCCACCAGATAGGAAATCCTGGTGAAGATTATTAGATTATTTCTGAGGTTTCTTCTTACAGTCAAAAAAAAACACTATCTTCATCCCTTACTCCTAATGTGGCATATAATATGGAACTGAGGCAGTTCAGTGAATTCTATAAAACGGCACTCTTTTTCTCCACTTAACTATTAACCTGACAATTCATATGAACAAAAAATCATATCAAATAATTTAACGGAGTATCACTTCTTTGATGTTCATTGCCCAGTACAACACCACGGAACTCAAGATCACTTTTCTAAAAGCATTTATTGTCACATATATTTCCTCCTACATGGAAATGAAGACTATTGATTATGTAAATATAGTTACTCCAAATAGAATTCATTGTTTACATTTTTCTCTTTCTATGATGGTGGTTGGTTTTCTCTATCAAAGTCATATCAAATTCATATCATATATCTGCAGAAAAATGTGAATTAAAAGACATCATTAGGCATGGTGCCTCATTATGACTCAGTCTATGACCATGCCCTCACAAATTTATCACTGCACGAATTAAAGATATTTCAAATCTAACCTTAACTCTGCCTTCCAAGCCAGCATTAAACAGAGATTAGAACTATTATTTTATTTATTATCTGGAGGTACATTTTTTGCCCAATTTTTTCGTTGTAACTTTCTAAGCTGCCAGACTCATAACTACTCTGTAGCATTCAGCACCATGCACAGCTGAGGATTTAAACAGCTATCTTTTTGCTGATGATACTGCTAATATAATGATTTTATTTAAAGGTGGCTCAGGCCACATACCTAGCTGAAGAAACGGCATGAAAATCTTCTGAAGTTTTACAGTGAAGTAAAGGATAAAGCACAAACTGGGTAAACCTTGAATTTGCCTATGATTTTCTTGGGACAATCATCCACTCTATGAAAGGTCCTTAAAGGCTTTTCATGATAGAATACCTTTATGGCAACCCAGTAATCCATCATTGCTATCTATGTACTTTCTTCCTGTCTTCCAGATCATTTCTGAATCATGATGAAAACTTTTCAAGTTATTCTGACAGGTTTTCAGAGAAAATCACACACGTGTGTCTGTTCACACAAGCACACACAAAAACATGCACCAAGCACAATTTCCGTGGGGTGGAGTTGCTCTGTTAGTTTTGTAGCTCTGAATGAAAATGAGGTTTACTTATCAATTCTCAGCTCCTCATCCTTCACCAGTAATTGGTGATTGGGAATGAACACTGCATGGGCTACTTGTCATTTGCACCAAGATAAAAATAAGAACTGATGTAAACCGATTCCCCTTGACAGCAGAGACACAGATGGAGATGACATTTAAACCATATTATCTGCTTTAGGATCCCCTGAAAAGCCACTGGCTTTCATCAAAATAAAACCAGAGTTATTTATTTCCTCACAACTTTCTGATATGGCAGAGCCAGTATTATGTTGGGGCTTGAGTCTTCCTCTGAGAGGGCAGGTTGTATTGAGAGAACACTGCATTTGACAGAGTTTTTTAGGGTGTAAAAGTAAACATTGCAATTTAGATATAAGAAGTGTTATGTGAAATATACACATATTAATATTATCATGTAAAATTAGAGTTTTCCATATTATCATTGATATATTTATTAAGAATATGTGTTTCTCGTAGATTTTGACTCCAATACTTTGAGTTAATTCATTCATTTAATGGAATTATTTGGCGTCTAATCAGATATTAACTTATTCTTTTGGTCAGATGGTTGACAAACATCTATTAAAAGCATACCATATACCACATGTAAAATAATATATTCCAAGGACTAATAATCCATGAGAGACTATAACAGGTCGAGAAAAAGTCTGCATTCACAGAGCTTAGGTCATAAACAAGCTAACAGTAAGCAGTAAGCATAGCAGGTAACTCAGTTATAATCATTGGAAGATGGAAAGTACTAGGGAAAAAACAGAGCCAGGTTGGCGGGAGTGGGAGCGCCAGGAGCAGGAGTAGGGGGTGTGGTGGTATTAGGGTTCCATGAGGTGGTCAGGAGAGGCCTCACTCAAATGGTGACATCCGAGTAAAGCTTGAAGTAAGGAGTTAACTGTGTAACTGGCTCGGGAATGAGCTGTCCAGCAAGGAGGAGTAATCTATGCAAAGACACTACAGTGGGAGTGTGCTTGGCGTATTAAAGAGCCAGTCAAAAGGGAAGTGTGGGTGGAGCAAGGTAAGTGAGGGGGAGAGTAGAGAAAATGAGACCAGAGAAATTCCAGGGGACAGATCCTGAAGGTGTTTTAGGACATGATAAAGATTTTTGGCTTATACTCTGAAAGGAAATGAGGAGCCATTGGGAGGAGTCTGAACAGAATAATTATGATCTGACTTCCTTTTAGGGGTAATTGAGAATATTGAAGGAGAAGAAATAGTGGGGCAAGGAAATCCTTTAGGAGGGTTTGCAATCACTTAGGCATAGGAAAAAATCATTGTGGACAAAGCATGGTCTGTGGCCTTAAGACACTCTCAGGTGGAAACACAGGCATGCAGGAAATGAACTGTAATATACACTGTTGCATGTAATAATAAATCAGTGTGCATAAACTGTGCACTGGTACACAGAAATAATGATCAGGTCTGATTGGGTTGTGAAGAAAGTGCTTAATGAAAGAGTAAGCAAAATTTCCCCCTTACTTCGAACATATTTGCATTACACAAACTAAATTCAACTTTCATCAAGTAGTATACCCATTTTACAAAACAAAAACAAGCTATTGGGTGGTGTGACTGTGACTCAGTGGCAGAATTCTCACCTGCCATGCCAGAGACCCAGATTTGAGTCCTGGAGCCTGCCCATGCAAAAAAAAAGTAAAAACAAGCTATTAAACTCACTGAAGTGGTAAGTATCAGAAACTTATATTAAAGATTAATTTAAGAAACATAACTTGGAAAAATTGCTAAAATTAGTGTGTGTATTTTTAGATAATTTTAAATAGCTCATTTGGTTCCCAAAAAAAGCTCTCCATATTCAAGAAATATAACTTCAAATATAAAGTATTGCATTATATTAAAAAATCAGGAGTACTGTTTTTCTCTGTTCATTTTTTATGTTTCCCTCTTTATTTGTCATTTATATCTCTCCTTTCCCCTTTGTGGTCTTTTCTTTCCCTCAAGCAACATCAAAATCCATACCAATAATTCAGACTTGCAAATATTTACGAAAGATTAAGCAGGCTGTACATGTCAACCAACCCACTCTTTCACAGGAGGGAAACAGATTGTAAAGAATATAAATTTCATGAATTATTGCATATTGTAAGTCACATTGAAAAGGCTCCATAATTCATAGGGTTTTTTTTTATTGAAAATGTACTCATTCAACCGCAATAGACGTTTAATGTGTTGAATTGCAAGAGTCAAGTACTGTTTTATGGCTTCCAAAATGCAAAATTGGAAGAATTAAATTACATTCCATTGCATTTTATTTTCAATTAATTATATGCATATTCAACATGACTAATTCTATTGAAACAGAAAAAGCTATGTTATAAATGATAAAATGTCCATAAAATACATTTAGCTTATATTGTATAATACTCCACAATCAATACAATGGTGTTATTTTATGATTCTTATTTCTAAATACTCATAGAAATGAACATTATAACACTGATTCCAAAAGGGGAACATTTTAGAAGTATAAAAATACAACTTATAAGCACCGTTCATCCTAGAGTTACAAATAGAAAATTTTCAGAATCATAAAAATTTAGGTATTATATAATACTTTATTTTTAAATAAACATTTATTATTTTGCTAATTGAGTAGATAACATTTATATATAGCTAATTTATATATAATGATATTTTTTCAATGAAAAATTAAATATAATTTCATGTTTATATATAAACATTTTCCATTTACTCATCTCTTATCATTTACTTGGAATATATATATATATATATGTAAGCTGTATGGCGGGGTCACATTTCATTCTTTTTCTATTTGAGTATTCCATTAGTGCAGCAGCATATGTTGAATTTTTTGTTTGTTTTTTGGTTGGTTTCTTTCTTTGTTTGGGAAGTGCATGGGCTGGGAATCAAACCTGGGTCTCCTGTATGGCAGGCAAGAATTCTACCACTGAACTACCCTCACACCCCCAACCTTGAATATATAATTTTCAATAGCAGGAAACGAGAACATTAGATTTTCACTCAGAAATAAACCATTTAAAATTTGTATACAAATAAATAATTTTCAGTGGTGGAGTGGTCTAGTTTGACATCATCTCCCTTAAAATATTCAATTGCTTCGTACACTAACATAAAATCATCTTCAGTTGATGAACTTCAGAACAGCTAGAGCAATCTTATAACATATATTAAGGAAAAATTGAACTCAGGAAAAAATAACATCTTCTTAAGAAAAGAAGAAGCTTTGGATCTGAAAGTCCTTTTTAAATGTATCTGATCTCAAGTGAATTCATGGTTAATTTATTATATTTGGGTTAATAGCCATTCACAGATTATGTTTTAAGGATGCAATGTCTTTGTGCAATAGTGGATATGATTAAAGCATCATCGTACTCATCATTCCACGCCTACTATAGTAAGCATCATTCTTGACCAGGGGAGGAATTGTCTGTTCTATTAGATAATAATTTAAACATCTTTGCAAATCCATATCTGCATCTTCCTGAAAAAGAATACCTACTTGCTCAGTCTATCTTTCAATAGCTACATTTGAAAGGTCAGTTGAAAAAGTTTATCTACTTGACAGCCACAGAAACCATGTTGACTAAGGTAGCCTAGGATTTGTATTACAATTGCAATGGAAATTGCAATTAATTTCCAATTAATGGAAAAAATTTCCAAAAAATGGAAATTTCCTTAATATATGTTATAAATTGCTACCAAGAATGCAAATTGATAGTTGAAATGTAGAACAACTTTCTTTTCTTAAGAGAACTATTTGATAAGATAACTAATATATAAAAGAGATTGGGATAAAGCTCTACTATATTATCAGAATTTATTTGTTTCAGATATGAAGTGTCAAATTAAAAATTCTCTGAAATTAAAATTTTTTGTGATTTTGTATTACATAAAAAACTTTTAAAATTCTCCAAATTCCATGTACATATACGAAGATTGTTGATGATTTGATAGGAAAGAAAGAATATGTTTGCAATATACAAGAAAATCAAGCAATATTTGGGGATAAGATTAAAAATAGCATTCATTTGTCAAAAAGCAAGTTTTTAACTTCCAATAATGCCCATTTAAAATTAAGAAACCAAAGTCTAGAAAGAATGCTGGTTTCTTCAACTACATTGCTAATCATTTATTAATTGAGAAGTGTCATTTTATGTGTAATGCATATCAGCTTACCGAAGGAGATCTTTTTCAGAGGTCCGAACATCTACATTCATCCAAAATGCTGAAACACAGAAGAAACAAAGAAAAACAGAAAAATCCTTCCTTCCTTCCCATCCCTTCACTGGTGATATGAAGATTCTGCCCATAGAACTGCTGGCTGTAATTGAAATTCTGCTTTATTAGGCAACGTTAAAAATCTTTCTAGGTATTAAAAGTATGGTTATGCATTTTTTAAGCTAAGCACACTAATTAGTTCAAGAGGGCATTAGCACTTCAGTAATCTCTCTTGATTACTATGAAGTGTTTTCCCATATATATCATGATTGGACAATAATTGGGAAAATGTCTTACAGGAAGAAGAGGCTTAAAAACCTGGGAGATATTAAGAGGCTCAAAAAAAAAAAAAGGTTTAATTGCTTACATGAAAATAAGATATGCAATTTGAGGTACTTAATGAAAAGGATAACCTGAAAATAAAAGTACATACGTTCCAACACGATGTACAAAAATCTAAGTTTCTCCTTAATCTTAAAGTTGTTATATAAAACAAGAAATAGAGCAGACAGAATAATCTCGCCAGAACAGTCAATGAGACAAGTATTTGTTGATCTTTTCTCTATTAAGCAAACGAAAGCATTGCCCTTGACAAGAAGGGAAACAAGCCAATACCCTGTGAATAAATGAGCAGGTTACCATTAGGGCAACTGAGGCACAATCCCACAAGGAACCTCTGGGAAACTAGGTAGAGCATATATATCTTAGAGTTTTCTCACCCTGGGTGAAGAAGGTTGAGGATTTACGCATCAACTTCTCTCAGTTAGTGATTTAGGGACCCTCCCAGAAGCATTAACTTCCTACTAATACCACCATTCACAGCAGAGTCACAAGTGTGTGCAGTAGAAGGCGTAAGGTGAGCATGCACAGGAACAGTGAGTGTGAAGGGGTAATGAGTTAGACAGCAACAGAGGCTGCTTCTCCCCATTGCCTTCATACAACCCTTGGCAGGAATGAAGATGGGAAGCCATCTCTGTAGTTGCTCCTAAAAGACCCCCGACCCTCTCTCTCCAATAAAAATAATCATAGCCTCACAAAACAGTCTAGTTGGAGACTTTAAGTCCTAAATTCACTCTTCTTCATCCCTGCTTACTTTAGAAGACGCCCAACTTCACATCCTTAATCACCCTTCCTCACCGCAACTCTCATTCCAGAAGATTCTGTATATCTTGAGAACAAGCACATAAAATCAATGCAAAGCACTCTCTGGAATGTATGGTGAATCATTGAAGAATCCCCTACATTCTAAACCTCTCCTCTGATAATTCTCTTCAAACTTATTCTAACTGAAACCTGCTCCTTTCTGGAGAATGAAGACAAGCAATCCAACTACATCTCCCCTTTTATTCACCCTCTCCCTCATCTAGCTGATCCATTCCTTCTTTATTCAAATCACCAACTCCCCATTTTTGCACTCTATTTTTATTTTTATTTCAATTTCACTGAGACAAATACAATAATCCACATATTTCTACACTGCATCTACCAGCTTTCCTGCTGTGCTTGTTTGAAAGGATCATGTGCCCTAGAAAAGCCATGTTTTAATCCTGAGCCATTTTGTGGAAGCAGCTGTTTCTTCTAATCCCTACTCAGTACTGTAGTTTGAGACTTGATTAGATGTGACACATCCAATTGTGGGTATTAACCTTTGATTAGATGGAGATGTGACTCCACCCATTCCAGATGGGTCTTGATTACTTTACTGGATTCCTTTAAAAGAGGAAGATTTTTGGAGAAAGCCACAAGAACCACAGAGCCCAGGCTGCCAGAGACCTTTGGAGATGAAGGAAAATGCCCCCGGGGAAGCTTCATGAAATAGGAAGCCAGGAGAGAAAGCTAACAGATGTTGCCATGTTCGCCATATTATTTTCTGATTGATAGAGAAACCCTGAACTTCACTGGCCTTTCTTGAGTGAAGGTAACCTCTTATTGGTGTCTTAATTTGGACATTTTTATAGACTTGCTTTAATTTGGACATTTTCACGGCCTTAGAACTATAAACTTGCAAATTAATAAATTCCCCCCTTTAAAAGCCATTCTGTTTCTGATATATCATATTCCAGCAGCTAGCGAACCAGAACAACAGCTCTGTGCACACCTATTCTTCTTTCCATCATGGTAGCTTAAAAGAACTATCTTTATTCCTAGGTAATGCTAATCTCTACACCTGTATAGTGTGTCCTCCCACTTTTCACTTACTCAAGACTCTCATTCTGGCAATTTTGCTCTTTCTCTTGCATCAATTTTTATATTTTATCATTTTATCCAATATGTCCCATCTCAAATATATATATATATATATAAAATACATATGTCTTTATACATATTCACACATATATGTTAAATAATAGTGTGATACCACTCATGGTAGAATAAATACATTTTAATTAAATATTCTTGAACCTGTATCTAATTTTACCTACTTCCCTATATTCCTTCCCTTTTATAGTAGACTCCTTGAAAGAGTTGTCTGTAAGTCATATCAGCATTTTTTAACTTCCCATTCTCCCTTAAGTATAATTTATTTGTACATTTTGATACTATCTGCTCAACCTCCCTAATTATCTTTTCCAGGCTTAAACAATAATATCTGAAATTTTAAGTGAGAGAGGATAGATAGATTACATGACCTTCACAAAAATGAACCTCTGCTCTTGAAACGTTTTTTACATTTTGCTCCTTTGCAAAGGTAGAGATCAAGTCAGCCTCTTCCAACCCCCACTCTATTTCTGTAATATGACTTCTACATTGATTCCTAAATGCCAAAGACAACAAACAGTTTTTAATATTCATACTACGTAAATTCTGTTTGTCCTATGATACTTTTATTAGTTAGGGTTCTCCAGGGAAACAGAACCTATAAGATATATTTATATAATGAAAATATTATGAAATTTATTATAAGAATTATCTCATGTGACTGTGGTGATGGGCAAATCCTATTTCCCTAGATCCATCTGCAAGCTGGGAACACCAAAAGAAGTTTTTTGATTAATTCTCCAGGAGAAGCTGATCTGCTGAAGTAGAGATTCTTCCTTCTGGCTGCTGAAATTATCGGTTCCCATTTTAAGGCCTTTAACAGATTGAATGAGCCTTCTCTCTTTGTTGAAGATAATCTCCTTAGTTAATTGTAGATGTAATTATCTATAGGTGCAATCAACTTACTGATGACTTAAACACATGAAATATCCTCACAGTAACAATCTGCCTGTGCTTGTTTGACAATAAATCTGGATACCATAACCTAGTCAAGTTGGCACATGAATTTAACCATCACAGAGTTTTGAACTTCAACCTTTTCCTTGGATTCCCAGAAACCATCCTCTTCTTTTTCTCTTAGTCATTCTGTTTCACTGGCTCATTTTCTAACATTATCCACCTAAAAAGTAATCTGACCTCCCCATGCCCCAAATTTGTATTCTCTGCCCTCTCCCCTCAGTATTCACTTGGTAATTTCATTCATGCTCATTCCTTCCCTGGCTTTTCCTTCCAGGACTCCCAAATATCCACCTTTCAGCACTACCCTTCTTTCTGAGCTACAGACTTAGACTTTTGGTTTCCTTTTGTGCTTTTTTCTGTTTAATTTGTTTCAGTCAATATTTTGAAATATTAACTCAAATCTCTCTCTTACACTTACACACCTCCTTCTACCCCTCGTATGGAATCAGGTCTTACCATCCATCAAATCCAAAGTCATTGTGCAGCCTTTCAAATCATACCCAAAGTAGTTCAGAGCCATCACCTCTGTACTTTTCATTCCAACCACATCTGCTTTATTTAAGGGGCTCCTCATTCCTCACAAGGATGATTACAGGAGCTTGTCAGTTGGTTTTACTCACTAAAATTGTGTCTCCGCACAGCAACAGGTCTGTCTTTTTAGGCTAATTACTTAGTCAAGATCTTCCCTTGTTTAAACATTCCTGACTCCCTGTGGATTCTAGAATAAACTGCAAACTCTTTTGCTTGAGTCTTTTCCACCTCTTTCCCTGGCTCATTTCTCTCATCCCAGCTTAGCCTCTGGCTATTCCTTCCCCTGCTCCCTGTCTTCACAACAGCTCAAACTTTAGTCTTTACCCAACTATCCTCAGAACCCTTAAATTTCTAGACAGATTTTTCCCATATTTTTCTCTCTGATATCTGTGCTCATCTGATTTCATCTCCTCTCAATTCTCTCTTGAGACCAGTGTGGCTGTTAACTTTTTTCTTTCAGGTGCATGGTCTGGGAATAGAGCCCTCGTCTCTTGCATGGAAGGTGAGCATTCTATCACTGAACTGAACCATCCACGGCTGTTAAGTTTTAATCAAAATTGTGAAGAAACCTTCATATATTCTGGAAGTAAAAACAAAAACAAAAGCACTGTAACATTTATGTTCCTCAAATACTATGCACATATCTCTTTATAGCATGCATCATATTACTGAATGATTAGTCATGAACTTATCATAAGTGTAAGACCCTTAAATTCAGCAACCACACCTTAATCACCATTTGGCAGAGGAAAAAGAACAAGCATGAACTTCAAGTCCCCAAAACTGGGTTATATCATAGTTCTGCTATTTACCAATGATGTGATCGAAAGCAATACTCAGCTTTATTGCTTCCCAGTTTCTCCTCTGATAAATAAAAAAATAATAATAACTTCTTTAATGGTTTTCTTGATAATTATATAGGTAATAGATAATTATATGTATATTTAATTATATGTAATTAGTATATATAAAATCAATATACCACAAATCCCAGTGCCTAAGTCATGGCATATGGCCTGTAAATGTTTGTTCTCTTCTTTCTTCCCTTGAGCTTTTTAGCTCTAATACTATGACAGTATCAACACATCACAGGCATTCAATAAATGTATATGGAATGACTACATTGTTCAGTGATATTTGCCATATTGAAATCATTGCAAAACTTAGTGTCTTAAAACAATAGTAAATTTTATATCTGTGATCTGGGGAGGACTTGGTGGGGCAGCTTGTCTTGGTTTACTCAGCATTAGCTGTGGTGACTCAAAGGTTGGGAAGCTGGAATCATTTGATGATTCTTTTATCCATAGGTCTGAAGATGGGTGTTAGCTATTGGCTTAGACTACTACTGGAGTTGTGGCTAGAACCCCTAAATTTGTACAGTCCACATGGCTACGTGTCTTCTTCACTGAATAGTGAACGGGTTCCAGGAGGAAGTGTCCCATGAAAGAAAGCCAGAAGTAAGCTCTATTACCTTTCATGATCTCACCTTAGAAGTTATGAAGCAACACTTCTTCTGCATTTTATTAGTCTATTATTTTATTCATAACTAAGGCTTGGCTGTATTCAAGCAGAAGGAAATTAAATTTAATGAGAATATTGTCAAAGAATTTCCTTGTGAGTTTGAAAATCAGCATGCCATCCACCTCTCCATCAGTATCAGTAGCCATACCGGGCTGCTGTGTTGAATATAGAGATGATTCAATTGGAAAACATGAGAGACTCAACATAGTAGTCAAGGTTCTTGTAAGGTTGGGGGAAAAATTTCTTAAAAGGGCAAAATTCCAAAACTTGAGTGCTAATTCGGATATGACCAGTTAAGAGCTAACTGGATCTTAGCGAAATACGAACAATTCACTTAACTTTTGAGCTTCACTTTTCTTATTTCTAAAATGGGACAATGATTATTGTATAACCAACCTCATATCACCTTGAGAATCACAAAGGTAGCCCATGCCGAAGCATTGTTAATTCTGTAAACTTGATGAAAGTCTCTGGTAACGGGGTGGAATGGAGGAGCAAAACCAGGCACAGCAACAGAAGTCGCACTCACTTTAGTCAGATTTGCTTTTCCTTAATGACAGTATAATCTCTTCGTTCCTTAATTTTTCCCTGTATAAAAAATGAATTTTATGTCTGTCATGCAGGAGACCCAGGTCCGAGTCCTGGCCGGTGCACCTCCTCCCCCGACAAAAAAATTCAACAAATGGTGCAACAAACAGGACAGTCACATGGAAAAAGAATGAAATGTGGCCCCTACCATATAGCATACCAAAAAAAAAAAAAAAAAAAACTCAGTAAATGCCACAGCTTTTATCTAGGCAGCAAGAGAATTAATAAACTCTTGAAACAAGGTATTTTGCAAGTATCCATAGTGGTATTATAATTACTTCCACAGGGATATAGCCCATATTTAGTCATGTATTTCAAAAAAGGAATAGAAAGTAACATTTCACAACCTAAGTTTGTTCTGTTAAAAAATTAGATTCTAGGTTTGTGGTAACGTCAAAGAATATCAAAGAAAATACCTGATACTTAAACTGTCAAGAATCCCAATGCCCAGTATATTAAATTAAAGGAAGACTAATGCATACACTCTGGATTATGTATTAAATTTTCTTAGCCTTCTGTTTACTAATACTTTGCATTTATACTGCTTGCCTCTTTAAAACAATTTGAGTCTTCCATGATTTCCCTATTAAAGTGTATTATTCAGTTTTTGTCAGCTTTGTCTGGAATTCTTCATCATCACTACTTTGTCTGTGTATTACTTTGTCTGTGTATATATAGCCATATGATAAGATTTTGGGTAATTGGCCAATAATTGAAATGTTTATAGAACTATAAAGGAAAACATGCTACATAGTTAACTGCGTTGAAGTATAGAACCCCTTTTCTACAAAAGACATGATAAATAAAATTTGAAAAGTTTGGTGTCTGGGATAAGAAATTTCAAACACACATCTGGTAAATAATTTGAAGTCTAAATTAAATACATGCAATATTAAAAGAAATAAATGACAAAAGAAGAAAAATGAATATAGAATACAAATAAGAAATTCACAGAAAATAAATCCAAATTACCAATAAATACAGAAAAATATACTGATATTACTAGAATCAACAAATTAGGTAGTAAAGCAATAAAGAGACAGCATTTAATACCCATTAAATGGCCCAAAGTTTCAAGCTCTGGCAGGATCATATTTTGCTAGAGATATAAATATGAGAAGCAGTGTTTGTGACAACTGAATATAAAAATATGCAATTAAAATAAATTAATATTTTAAGAAATAACACTTACTAGTAACTATATCTGTTATAATCATTTGCTCAATAATTAAAGATTCATTAAATACATTCTCTTATCTATATTAGATGTAGCCTACATTCTGAGATTACATAGCATTTATAGCAAGGAAATGTATATAAAGGAAGCTCCAAAATATGGAGCATGCAGCAAATACTCAATAAAAAATAGAATAATATTTCCTGAGGTTTTAGGTTTATAGTTGCAAGTGTTTGATGCCATTGTACACAAGTCAGTTTATAAACACTTATAAAAGCAATACAGTAAATAACTGTAAATTTCGGAGATAGACTGAGTCCTATTCCCAATCTTATAGGTTAAATGCTTTTAAAAAATGGGTTCATACAGCTTTTATATATTCTACAGTGACAGCTTGAAATAGGGATTCACAGTATATTAAATGTCGAATGACTTTTATACAGAGTGAGGTGGTCTGGAAAAGTATGCTAGCAGACTCAAAAAACATCCTAAGTGACTCAGAAAATATTAATGCCAAAGTTACTCTGAATAGAGTGTTGTGAAATTTGGAGAGTAGAAAAAAGCAATAATTGTAATTTGTTTTATTCTATGCAATGTGATAGTCTGTAAATGTGTATATTTAAATTAATAAATGAGGACCTACTTTTCCAAATGATGGTTAAACATAATTTATTATTTTTTATCTTCTCACCTGGAAAGTGGATGATAATCTTATTTTAGTTTTGACGTATATTCAAACACGTAGTGCATGTCTCCTTGGTTTAAAATTCTTTAGTGGCTCCTCACTGCTAACAGGACAAAGTTCAACCTCTTATGAAAACATGAAAGGTTTCTAGAATCCAGCTTTTGCCTAACTCTCCAGTTTTTATCTTTTACTTTCCCTTAAAGTTCAGCATTACAGAACTATTTGCAATTCTCTTAAAGGGTTAGAGTCTCTCTCCTTGGTTCTTTACCCCTGACTTATCTTCTGGCCTAAGGCACTTCAAAGCTTCAATGCATTCAGTGCCTCTTGTTTGAATTATTCCCTGAAGAAACCCACCACCACCTTCGTTTTCTTACAAGGAATCATTTTCATATATTTAACATAACACTGTATCATAATGTTCCCAATAAGTCTCCTATGATAAAGAGTATAAACTTCAGAGTTAGAGAAACCTGAATTAACATCCAGACTCTGTCACTCAATAGCTGTGTGATGTTGAGTAAGTTACTTAACTTCTCTGAGATTCAGTTTCCTCATTTGTAAAATGGAGATAATAAAACCTACTAATATGGTATTATGAGACCTAATGAGCTATGGAAAATATGGGGGACAGGTCATTATACAAAGTAATACTAATAAGCAAATAACCGATACTATCATTAGTAGTAGTTATAGTGGTAATATCCTCATTTTGTCTTTCCTCCCCGCTTGCATCTCAGATCCTTGTCATAGATTTTTTTTGTGTCTGTATCACCTGAAACTAATGCTCTGATTGGAAAACATTACAGGCTTAATGTTTGACTGACTAAACGTGTATGGTCCCTAGAAAGAAACAAAATACTAAAATTATGGTTTGTTTCAAACAGATTAGAGGAAAATGATCAATTATGTTTTTTTCATAAAGTGTATATCTACAGCACAACTATATCTTCTTTTTGGGGACACGGAAAAAAAATCTCATTATGGCATATATTGTGTGTTGCCAGACTGAAGTAATTTGCATTTGAAGAACCTTAATTTCATCAGTTGATGCAGTCCATCTCTTTAAAGACATTCTGAAATAGATTGGGCTATTACTAGTCATGGCACCTCAGAGATCATCAGACATTGGCTCTCTATCTGTCATGACACTTGGACATTGGACACAGGCCCTGAGAAATCTGAGGTAAAAGGCATAAGTGTTTCAGTCTCAGGGGACTACGTACAAGCCACAGGAGGGATTAAAGCAAAGCATATTTTAGAGAATGAGTCATTGCCCAAAAGTAGAGGAACAATTGGATCAACTAGTTGCTGAGGAGAACTGATGACAATAAGAAAGATGGGAGAGTCTCCCAAACCAAATACTCCTGCTTCCCGACATTTTATTTAAAAGGTTTCAACTGTGGCATTCGTGACATTGGCATTGACTTGTTTGAGTGGGTTAAAAGGAGTCTGAGACTGTAATTCCTCCCTCTTAGGGGTCAAATTATTGAGCAGTCAAGTTTAATTCTGATAAACATTTTCCCAGTGAGGATTGCTAATATTTCCGCTGGACAAACTGGAGAAGCCACCGAAGGCTAGATAGATATTCCACGGTAAATAAGTTGACATTGCTGTTTATCACTAGTCCCTTGAGAGTTTTAGTCCGCGTTGAATCCACAAAGCCTATAAGCCCTAGTAGAGCTCAGAAAAATTGAATTTTAGTATCTATAAGACTGAGAAATAGTTCCTGATGTAGAAATGTGTACAGCAAAGCCAAGTGTTCCCTTCCGTTTCTCTTCACCTGTCATCTTCATTATCCTCCTCATCATCTAGCTTTAATTAAACGCATGTCACTGGCTCTGCAATGCAGGCTTCCAAGTGACTTTCTGCATGAAGCTCCTGTAGCAAAATGCCCGGTTGGCACAGTGAGTGGGTACAGATGTATCTGAAACAGGTGAAGCAGACATAGGGCATAATAGAAATTATCGCAAGAAAATGAAGCTGTGGTGTGGAAGAAACGAAGACAAGTGTCACCATTCTGTTAGTATTCCAAGAAATCAAATGCGCACTTAAAGCGACCCCTGGATTCCCACAGTGAAGGGATTATTTTTGGTGATTTTTTACATTAGATGTCCATTTGGTGTAACTCTCCCCAGAGAATCAGACAGTGAAGTCTCATTTATTTGCTATGCAGCCGTTCACTTTTACAATTCAGACTATGAGCTCTCCACCAGATATTGTTATCAAAATTCCACTCCGCTTTCAGTTGTTTTTATGAATTCTTTAGTCACTAAAAGAGGAAAAATATGCATTTGACTTTTGCCTCTTTTTGCTTCTCGGTATTTCCTCTAATATCTGTTATTACCCGAATGTGGCTACACAACCACAAGTACAAATTTCTCAAAATATTTCTGAAATACATTCCCATTTATTCTTCATGGGAAACGATCTCATTTTTTCATTCCTTTCAAAGAAAAAAACAACTCCCCAGTGACAACTCAAATTTGCCTAACGAGTAGTTATATCACTTTAAATGCTATAAAATGGTTTGCCCATTCTTATCCCAAGAGCCTTATTTTTAAAACCAGAATTTCTAACAAAAGACTCTTTTGTGAAAATGAATATAGCATCGATGACTAGCATATATTGCTTGCTTTTGGCAGACCTGAAACTCTGATTCACCATCCCCAAATCATCTCACCCCTTAATGAGGAGAAAGTATGCCTGGTCAGTGGACCCCACTTCATAGGTGTGAAATGGATCCCCTGTCGATGTGAAATTAGCATATGGCCTAGCATATGGAATGACAACTAGATGACTGACTTCTCAGACCTAGGAAGATACTAGAAAACGATCTCAAGAAGAGTCACATCTCTCACTCAAAAGGCAGCTGCCAACACACGACTCTCTCCCGGTGGGCTGGGGCTGGCAAAGACAAGTGTCTTGACTGAAAAGAACGCTGCCAAGAAGCTGACCTTAGGGGGAATGGGAGAGAGGAGAACACGATATTTACATTTCTTTAAATCTCTTGAAGTCTTTTTCAAGTTTTGAAAATCAGTAAAATAACACTCAAATATGACTAAACATGTATTTTCTGGTTTCTTAGAAGGATCTTGTTGTATGGGAAGCACAGAAAGGGAAACATTCTTGACAATGCATTTTCTAATCTTTCGCAATAACACAGCTTGCCCCTGAAAAGCAATCCAACAGATTAGGAATATTTAATATACGTGTTTAGATCTCCTTTCCTATCTCTGTTTCAACTTGCTAACTTAGAGTCTTTTTGAGCACTACTCACAACGCATCTGATAGCCCACATACGTACAGAAGAGAGATCACTAAGCTCCACTGATTCTTTAATTTGCAATCATTACTACTTACTTCAGCACCACATCCCTTTACCATACAAATGTGACTAAAGAATATTTTGAAAATATCGCATAATCCTTTATGTGGGTGAAAAGCTGTTTCACGACTTTTTTATTTCAATCCACTTTGTAAAATCCCACCAAATGGAAATCTCATTCTACCTCAAAAAAATGTATAGGTTTTAAGATGCTAAATTTGACCAACAATAAAGATTACCAAAAAGGTCATATATCAAAAAAGTCAATATATGCAGATATTTCTACAGTCAGGACATTTCAGAAGTTCTAGTCCCCATGAGACCTTTGTGTAATTCCTGCAGTAGAGGTCCTTGATCTTCCTCATAAACCTCTCACTCAAACTCTGCTTCACATAAATTTATTTTAGAGTGATTCCCTCCTTTACCACCAAATGATAACTCACTTTCGCAGCACCACGTATTTACGATTCTAATTGTCCATGTATAAAGTTAGTTTTTTAGGTGCTACAATCCCCATTCCTCAATTTTACTAAAGTTGGTTTTCATCTACATGCTGTTTTATAATTCAAACACCAGGCAGGCCTTGGTCATCATTGATTAACCAATGCAAAGTTTAAATTGTGAAACACAGTAGAAGTTCCATTTATGTTATGAATTATACTGAATCATAGTATCTAGTCCCTTTTGGATGGTCCCAATATATGTTCAACTTTGTCTCCTCTATTTTTTCCTCATTAGTCAGGACTCATCAATACATTGAACACTCTAGAATCCAGTGTTATTTTAAGTCTATGCTCTCCTCATCTATCATTAGTTAAAATATCATCCCTGTCCATTTTGTCTTCTTTTACTCTAAAGCTGTGGAATAGTGATTGGGGATTGGGGATAAAATGAAACCTTATTTAATTCATACAGCACATTTTGGATTCAGGGAGAACTTGGGTTCAAATCCTAGCCCTGCTACTTATTAACTATTTGGCCTTGAGCTAGTTACTTAAGCTATAGAAGCCTCAAGTTCCTTATCTGTAAAATCAGAAATGACCTTCAATTTTGAATTTTTTGTGAGAATCATGAGGGCTATATTGCATGGGTATTTAACTTAATCAAAAATAAACACTTTCTAATGAGAGAGAGAGAGCCAGAGATACAAATACACACACATGAGAGAGAGAGAATAATTAAAACAGAATGGATGATCTTTGATTCCATCAGTTATTCTACCCAAGAAGTTTCTGTCTTGGAGTAAGACTAATATGCAGAATTTAAGTGTCAATCCCTTAGTCAAAGATAAATAAATCTATTTCATGCAACATATTTCATGCTTGAAAATGCAAGCTAACAACTTCATTTGGCACTAAACCAAAGAAATAGCAACTATTTCAGTGCTGAGGGAAAACCTGGGTACAACAGCTGTAAAGAGAAGCATCTGATCCATGTCCTTCCTTGGGACATCTCAAAGAATATATCTGATTATATGCAGTACTGCTGACTTTCGAGACTGTGAATGGCATAATTTTGTCTTATTTTACAACCATGTTTTCAAACTGCCTAGTTTATCACCTCACAAACATGAATGGCATTCAATCACATTAGGTGATTATTATTTATGGTTTTATTACTACAACAAAATAAGCACAGTGGTCAAGCTTTTTGTTTTCTTTTACGTGGGCAGGCACCAGAAATCAAACCAGGGTCTCCAGGCATGGCAAGTGAGAACTCTGCCTGCTGAACCACAGTGGCCTGCCCCAGAAGCCAAGCCTTTTATTAGCTTCTTGACTGCTAACCATGTCCCTTACAGGAGTTCTACCAAAACTTTCCATTTTCCTAAAGTCTCCTATTTATTCTTCCCACTTCATTTGGAGCAGATACTAAACTTTCGCTATCATTACCCAAATTAAGGCTATTTGTCAAGAATATACCTTTTTCCAGACTCCCCCATGTCATATCACCCCTTTATATTTAAACTCCCTCTCTTGACTCAGCTCTGCGAAAGAATACTCCTTCTTCAACTCAAGGCTAAGACCTCAAGTCTGTGTTTCTCATCTCACTCACCTATACATCCTTAAAAACTTAGTATTCCTTACATTAACAATTTCTTCTTTGATCTTGATTGTCTTTCTATCATTTGAATCCATCATCAGAATTTCTCAATGCTAAAAACAAACTTTCTTCCCCCTTCTGAGAAAGAATGGGGAACTGCCAGTCTGTATCCCATCTGCCCCATCTCAGGCATACCTGGGGAAAGAGTCTGGACAAAGAAAGAAGCGACTTGGGTAAATCTGCTATAAACACGCTAACTGGGAGTCTTGGTGGTGGTTACTAGAATCCTTTTAATAGAATAAATGTATTCCATCTAAGTTGCTTGCAGAAAATAACCTAGAATTATTCCAGATTGACCTGCAGGAATTCATCTGTGTTGCTATGTAATACCAAAGCATAAAATGGAGCTTTTTGTGATCGAAATAGTTTTCTCTATTTAATGATGCCGTGCATGCATAACTCAATTATTATTTATGTTCAATCTGGACTGGAGTGCATTTTAGGACAGGAAACAAAGACCACATATTTTCTCTTAAAACTAACCACATACTTCTCTATAATCTAGTAATTCTTACTATATATCCTAACCTAACAGGAAAGAAACTACGTCTGCAGAAAAAGAAAACCTTGCATAAGTGATCATAACAGCTAATACCCCCAAACTAGAAATTGTACAGTTAACTATCAATAAAATAATAGATAAATAAACTGCGATATAGTCATAGAATAGAATACTATTCAGCATTAAAAGGAAATGAAATACAGACAAACCCAACAATAAAGATTAATCTCAAATGCCCTATGCTGAATGAAATAAGCTTTACACTAAGGAGTTTATTTGATATTTTTCCATTTAAATGAAGTTCTAGAACAGGTAAATATAATCTATGTTAGAAAATGGTTGTCAGAGAGTAGGGTGAGAGCAGAGATTAACTTAAAGGGTACATGAGGGAAGTTTCTGGACAGTGATGTTCCTACTTGGTTGGGGTTTGGGTTACACTACTGTAGGTATTTGTGCATTTAACTATAGTAAATTTTACAAAAAATCACAACAATATGGAACATTAGTTAATATTACACATGTTAAAGTATTTAAAGGAAAGTGTACAAGTTTAAATCCTGCCTCTTTTACATCAGAGCTCTGTGACTGTGGGGAATTTATGTAATTTGAGTGTCATTTCTCATCTTTAAATGAGAATCATAATAATAGTAAATATATATATATATTTTTTAAAGTACCTTGCACATAGTAAGTAGTTTAGGCGTATTTGCTGCTATTGCCTTGTTTTTCTTTTTAGGTTAACATATTTGTATATACCGCTACACATTCTCTTACTAAATTTTGGCTTCATTTGACATTTATAGATATGGGATCAAACCATATATATTGATATGTATTTTGCTTTCATCTTCCAAAATAAATTTTTGTGATTCTTCCTGGACTGGTTCCAGACTTTTGTATTACAAATGGTGATATGAAGGTCATTTCAGGTCAATGTCTGGGAAAAATAGGGGTTTTGAACATCATTTATCACAGGCCTTTCAGCTAATGTAGAACACTGGTAAGTTACGGAATCACAGTTGATTTTCATATTTAAATCCATCCACAATGATCATCTATTCAGAAATCTTTACCACATACTCAAAAAATCAGTATTCAAGAAAAAAAATCTTCCTCCACTTTTCAAAATTATTAATTTTCATTTTGCTTTTATCAAAATCTGTTTTGGTTTTTACAAAAATAACTCTGAAGTCACAACTCAGTTATTATTTGGGGGTGAGCCAGCCACAATTTTTTTTCTTTTTTTTTCACAGAATATATTTTGACTGTAATAAAAAGCTGTACGTTTCATGAAGTATCACATCTTAATCAACAGTAGAGACATTCAAATGCTCTGATTTTGCTTTCTGTATAGCTAAACTTAGTTGAAAGTTCCCTGTACCTAATGAATATATCCATTAAGAACTTGTCAATAACATAGAGAAACGTTTTACTTGTTTGTCTAACAACTTGTAGAAGAAAAAGTTTTCAATATCTTTGACTAAGCGAATATGATAGTATCTGATATACACATAGAGAGAGCAAATGGTTTAATCATTACAACAGATGATTCTTAATTTTGAGTCATAGATTTAACCCATTAGAGACTTTCCTCTTAGCTTTGTCATTAGCACTCATTGATTACTATGATTTGCTAACATTTAATTAGGAAATAGGTAACTTTTGTTAATAAGCTGTCTCAGCATGCAGTTTTCAAACTTTAGAAAGAATTAATAGTCATACCTTGTGTAAATATTCCCTTGAAATCAAAAAATGAGATTTAGTATTGCCTTTGTATGAAAGTTATTAAAGTAATTAATTCTAGTAGAAATATATACCTGCACAGTTTCTGATTGATGAAGAATATTTGATTAGAGAACATGAAAACAACCAGACAAATAATATGGTTTATTGTGTTAATTTTGACTTATTTTGTGCTTGATCTCTTTATTAATCTTCAGAGATGGAAAAAAGTCTTTTTCTAGAATTTCTTTAACATGAGAATGTATCTCATTGCTCAAATGTGAAAATGAAGTTCTGAGGTACAATGAAAAAGGCCTTAAGTTACCTTGGTTCACAGAACAATTAAACTATCATATGTATTCCCTAAAGAGCTTCCTTTATTACAAGCAACATTCACAAAAGAAGAGGGGTTGAACATTCTGTATAAATGATAATGGATGGTACAAAATGTAATGTTATAAAGGTATGAATAAGACATAAGGAAATTGTTTCAAAGGCTAGTTCAATTGCTCTTTGATACAAACCCAGGGGCCCTTGCCTTCCAAAGAGCTCAATTAGCCCCTTTGCTCCATGACATCACAGAATAACTAGTTTAAACTGTGCATCAAGAGCCTTTTACACGCAAGAATTAAATGAGCTGTCTCATGTAATTTCAGTTAATGTAAGTGAGTTTCTGAAACTGAATTGCTCTGCTATAACACCAAAGCTTGAAGCCAGACTGGCTGATTAATTCCTAGCTGTTTGAAGTGTTTTCTTCTCTTATCTTGAGCTGTGCAGACTTCAATATAGCTTGAGGAGACCTGAACCTAAGTCTTAAGGAGAATTTTGTCTCCTCTCCATAAAGAGGAGTTGAAGCCAGATAAGTATCATGGCATAAAGCTGCAGACAAACCAGAAATGTGTTGCAGTTTTGAGAACTGTGTGAGGTGTAGGTATGATTAGAAAAATCAAAAGCCCATAATATAAGTCCTTGTATTTACTTTCAGTTCAATGGTACACTGTGCAATTTTAATTGAAAATTACAACTGCCTAGAAACTAACATTACCCTAAAAATGTTCTAGTTAGTTCCAGTTGAGACTTTTACATAAAATGAGCATTAGCAACAATGAGAAAGGAAGGGAAAGGATGAATATGGTGAGTCATTAGGGCAGCGATTAGGAAACTTTCACAGATTTATGGTACAACGTTTTGAAATCCTCAAATATTCTGTTTTGCAATTCTCAGTGGTGTTCTTCTATGATCATCAATCAAAACTATGCTTCATCATGAACTTCCTAATAAACATATCATGGCATATTTTCTGAGCTGGAGATGAAAAGGGGATAGTCTTCGGGAGGCAATTAAGGGATGGCACACCTTATATTCTACATACGTGTGTGCACACACACACACACACCCTGTCCCCCATCTCACACACTCTTTAAGAATTCTGAGTGCATTTTTGTTTTCATTAGATACTGAGATCAGAGTAAGCTGAGCAGGCAACGTAACAAAAATCAGCCAAGCAGCCCTTCTCTGCAGGAAACCTGGATGCTGAAGAAGACTCAAATAGCTAAGAAAAGCATTGCCAACAAATTCACAAATTCACAAAAGCCAGAAGAAATGGTTTAAGCACTTGAGAGAGCAAATTATTAATACGAAGTTGGCTCAGAGTGTTCCTCTCCATGTTTTGTGATGTCTGTTCTTTTAAACTTCCAAAGCACAGTAAGAAAATAAGAAAACAAAACACCCAAGGCTATAAAACAGTGTAGAACCATTGTTTAGACTACTCTCCCCTCTTGGAGAGTTTGAAACTGCAGTGGATTCAACAATTCACAAAGCAAAATCCTAAGTATATAAGTGTAGTGTAGGCATTGTTCTTATTGCCTGATCAGCAGTGTACTTGCTAGTTCTGAGATATTTTCACAATTCTAATGAGTGGCTAGGTGATCGCATATTGTAATTCTCATAAAAGTACCTCCAAGATGACGTTCACCATAGCAACTGAACACTCAAATTGTGGTATTTGAATGCAGGCTCTATGGGGAAGAGAACATTTCTTTCACCTTGATTTCAGGTTTAGGTCACTTTAAAATAGTAATGGTTAGAAACTATTGTGATATTTGGAGCATCAGCATAATTTAAGAGAAAGGATATTTTTATTTCAGTCCCTAGTGATACATCAAAGGCTTAAGAACACATGCTGTAGGTATGAAAAGGAAACTCCATACTTAGGGAATTCTGTCCAAGAAGAATGTATAGATTCTGATGAATTAAACTGAAGATTAAAATCTAGTTGACACAATAGCAAATAAACTTGGGGTGTCTCCAGTACAATCATAACATGAACCTCTTATTTTTATTTTTTATTTTATTTTATTTTTTTACATGGGCAGGCACCGGGAATCGAACCCGGGTTCTCTGGCATGGCAGGCAAGCACTCTTGCCTGCTGAGCCACCGTGGCCCACCCGAACCTCTTATTTTTAAATGTTCAGAATTAGGTAGTTTCTTTTCTTTATGCCATAAATATACAACACATAATGAATTGTCATTTAAAAATTGATGGAGGAAGATGCCAGAATAGGATAGATCGAGTTCACCCCTGCTCCAAGGAACAGCTAGAGAAAGATGGGAGGGCCACTGACACGGTGATTCCAGGGTGTAAGTCACCTGGGAGAGTCTTCTGCACCAAATAAGGAGGCGCTAGTTGGAAAAGCTGAGGAACTGAGAAGCAGAGAACTGGAGCCAACCGGTTGGTGCAAACAGCCTAACATGGAAGCCCAGAACCCTCAGGAGTGCATGGAAAAGGGGACAGGAACTAGAAAGTAAGTGAAGCAGTGCTCCTTAAATGTGCTTCCTTTACTGGTGCAGCCCTGCAACCTGCAACCGACCCCATGCCACACTCACATGAATGCTATCATTTACCCCACTGCCCACGCTCCTAACACCCCGCCCCACCCACCCCATCCCATGCATGTACCTGCCCCACACCCCCACCCCAAGCACACATACACCGACCTCAGCCCATCGCCCTCTCCTGCGTAAGAGCAGTCTCACTTCATCCCTCCTGAGCCCTACCTATCCTTCCCTGACTCCTGTAGCATTCCTAAGCACATGAAATCTGTGGGCACTTATCTCTATACCCAGGCTACACCTGCCCCCAGCCCATACAGTCATGCAATCCTACCCCGTCTCCCCTGAGCTCTGCACATACACATGTACATCAGTTTACAGCACTCAAAGATCTGCGCATGTGCCAGGCCCCCAATTCCGCCCACCAGCTCTAGGCAAACACTGATGTGTGCCGCAGGACACTTCCACCCCAGTACATGCAGGCACAATGCCAACCTGCTTCACTGAACTCTGCACATGAGAAAAAGGACCCTGCACCCTAGGCCAGTGCATGCCAGGGCCCTGTCCCCCCAGATTTGTGCACTCGCACAGACACACTTTCCCCACTGCTGAGCACCCATACTCACAGGCACCAGCATAGAATCCCCAAAATGCACCTATACCTGTGCTGCAATGCATCACCACTCTGTTATGTCCTGCCCCAAGCTGTAATCCTGCTCCACATGCATCCCACAAATAGAACATTTTAGAATTCTGAAGGAAATCAACTTCCAAAGCAAACCAATCAATATATTTACATGCCATGAAGACAGAGGAGATAACAAAACATATCACAGTGCAGACAGATATAGCCCAACCTAATGACCAAATTAAACACTGGAGGAGATACAGACATTGGAACAACTAATCAAAGGTGTTCATATAACTCTACTAAAGAAAGTAAATGGGATGGCTAATGGTGTAAAGGAAATCAAGAAGACACTAGAAGAGCATAAAGAGGAACTTGAGTAAATAAATAGAAAATTAGCAGATATCATAGAGATTAAAGATGCTGTAGACAAAATAAAAAACATACTAGAGGCACACAGCAGCAGATTTGAAGAGGCCGAAGAAAGTATAAGCGAACTACAGGACAAAGCAACTGATTTTGAATAGTCAAAACAGAAAATGGCAAAAAGATGGAAAAATTTGAGTTGGATCTGGGAAATGATGGACTAAACAAAGATCACAAATATAAGGATCATATGTGGGCAGGCCACGGTGGCTCAGCAGGCAAGAATGCTTGCCTGCCATGCCAGAGGACCCGGGTTTGAGTCCCAGTGCCTGCCCATGTAAAAAAAAAAGAATCATATGTGTCCCAAAGGGAGAGGAGAAGAGTAAAGGGTTAGGAAGAGTAGTTGGGGATATAATGGGGGAAAAATTTGCAACCCTTATAAAGGACACAAATATACGAATAAAAGAAGCTCAATGCACTCCAAATAGAATAAAGCTAAATGGGCCTACCCCAAGACACATACTAGTCAGTCTATCAAATGTTGAAGAGAAGCAGAAAATCCTGAAAGCAGCAAGAGAAAAACAATCTACTACATACAAGGGTAACCACACAATACTGAGTTCAGACTACTTAACTGTCACTATGAAGACAAGAAGGCAGTGGTATGATATATTTAAGATCATGAAAGAGTAAGACTTTCAGCCAAGAATTCAGTATCCAGCCAAATTGTCCTTCAAAACTGAGGGAGAGATTAAAATTTTCACAAACAAGTCCTGAAAGAATTTGTCAGCAAGAAACTGGCCCTACAAAAAAATACCAAAACCATTATAACCAATACTAAAGAACAACTACAGCAATATATAAGATTCTACAAAGTTTCTATGCAGTGTGGTAACTATACAGAAACCTACAACCTCCTGATGGGTCCCTGGACCAGATAAGTCCTGAAACCTAGAGGGCCCAGCCTCTCCAGCGTATCAGCTAGTTCCATCTCACCACCCCATATTATTGGCAGCCCCTTCCAACATGAAAATGTTAGAATGTCCATAGCCCAGATACCCCTAAAGAGTGGGATAGAAAGAACAAAGTGATGGTAGTGTTTCACAAATGAATATGATTGCTGGATCATTAAATTGATATTTCCTTTAGTCTCCAGTATGTTAGAGCAGCTAGAAATAAGAAGCTAAAATTGTGGAATTATACCCTATACCAAACTCTGAAATCTGTTCTACAAGTTTGTGCTTTGAAATTTATTGCTTTTTTGTATATATGTCATTTTTCCCAAAAAAGAAAAAAAAAGCTTATTGTGATGCTAAAAAATATTTATTCCTTCTAGTCTCCTATGTTATGAAGCAGTTAGAAGGAAAAATCTAGATGATGGTATGGTAATCCATGACAAGCTCTGGGATCTGTCCTGTAACACTTGTTGAAGAGTGCTTTGGAAACTATTGTTTTTTTTTCTTTCTTTGCATACAATACAAAAAATCAATGGAACTGAGTTCTCTTATATGTCATTCATTAATTCTAAAGCAATTTTCTAGAAAATACCTAAAGAGTTCTGAACATTGGAATATGCATAGAATAATCGAAGTTACTATTTGTTGACCACCTACTGTTCCGGTGTTTTAGACAAACTGTCTGATTTAGTGACAGAAATGGAGGAAGGCAGTTATTCTACTGCTTGGAAACAAATATACTTTGTTGCTGATAAAATAAATAATGTATCTAAAACCACAGCTAGTCAGTGCCAGAGGCAGAAGCTTCTTCTGGCTCCTTTCTTCTTCTGGCTCCTCTCTTGATACCCTTTTTTATTAGTTTTATTCTCTTCCTGCTCTTACAGCCTTATCTCCTCCCTATCTTCCCTTTTTCCTCTGATCTATTCATTTCTCCTTAGTATTTTCTAGAAATTAAATAAAGAATGTTTTTGCTCCAAAAGCACAGTGTTACTGATGATGCCATCTGCAATAGAGGCTAAAAACTGCAGTTTCCCAGGGCCATCAAATGTTTTGCTTGTGATTTCCAAAGAATAAATCACAGTGGCAATCTGTACACGGGATGTAATCCAAATGCAGGGTCTCCTTGACTAACCTTCATCTGAGGGAGTTTTCCTTTCCTGGTTCTCTTCTATTCCTATGGTTAAAAACAAATAATGCCTTACTTTTGAAGTCATTATTTATAAAAAAATATATAAATAATGAAGTCCATATTTATTTTAAAAATTGCTCATAAAGTAATACTGTTGTAATTTTCAAGATTAATCATGCAGCAAAAGAATTGCTCAATATTTGTAAGTTTCCTTGTAAAACAGCAATGAAGTTGCCTCATCTAGACTGTAATTTGAGTGAAATATATATATATATATTTGCAAAATTTCACATGGAATTTGAAAAGGACCACATTAAGATGACTTTTATCTATGGGAAAAAATCTATGACCGTGAAGGTTTGCGTTTTCAAAAACAAATTATTTTTCTCTGCTTACCTACATAAGTAAAGCATGTTCTACATTACTGTGGAGTTGAGACCGACATTTCTCTTCCTCAATATTAATATATTTTTCATATAAAATATTTCAAGTCAAATGGGAGTAGGAATGATTTATGTGGAAACTTCTGGAGCTTCCACAGGGAAGCAAGTAATGCTCCTTGAATGACCCATAGGTTTCAATTGTTTTCCCTGGTCAAAACAATTCTCATGTTAATATACTAATCTAAACAACTGGCTAATATCTTCACAAAGTGTTTGTTTCTTTTTCTTTCCTCTGCTGCTGAACCATCCACTATCTTCAGAAAATGTGAATCAATTATGTGTTTAATATCAGATAAAATTATGAGGTTGAAACAGCATTATGGATTTCTGAATTCATTTAAATTATTCAATCAAGTGTTATTGTGCTTAGCCATTTCCTGGGGATTTAAAAACTCACTTTATCTTTTATCCAATTCTTTGAGAAATTCGAGGCTTAAAATTAAGATTGAAATTGGGTCATTTCTTGTTCATTGACTTAAAGTCTACCTGAAGAACATATTATGGATTCCTCAGGAGTTGTAAGGACTATCCAGCATTTAAACTTCATTTGGAATGGGATTCACACAATTCAGAAATCAGAATTAGAGCTAAGACCATAAAACTTTAAAAGAAACTGTAGAGAAATACCTTATAAACTTTGTAACAGGACATGGTTTCCTAGACCTTACATCCAAAGCATAAGTATTGAAAAAATATAAACAGGAACTCCTCAAAATGAAACACTTTTGTGCATCAAAGAACTTTGTCAGGAAAGTAAAAAGGCAGTCTATACAATGGGAGACAATATTTGGAAACCACATATCAGACAACGGTTTAGTATCCAGAATATATAAAAAGAGTCTTCAACTCAACAACAAAATGGTAAACAACCCAATTAAAAAACAAGAAAAAGACATGAACAGACACTTCTCAGAAGAGGAAATGCAAATGGCTAAAAGGACTATGAAAAAATGCTCAGCCTCACTGGATATTAGGGAAATGCAAATAAAAACCACAATGAGGTATCATCTTGCACCCACTAGAATGGCCAATATCAAAAATAATAATAATACAGAAAACAATAAGTGCAGGAGAGGATATGGAGAAAGAGGCACACTTCTTCACTGTTGTGGGACTATAGAATGATGCAACTGATCTGTAAGGCAGTTTGACAGTTCCCAGAAGTGAGGTATAGAATTGCCATATGATCTAGCAATCCCATTACTAAGTATATATTCAGAGGAACTGAAGGCAAGGACACAAACAGACATTTTCACACAGATGTTTATGGCAGCATTATTTACAATCGCCAAGAGATGGAAACAGCTCACACTGTCCATCAGCAGACGAGTGGCTAAATAACTGTGGTATGCACATGTGATACTCAGCTGTAAGACAGAATAAAGTCATGAAGCATGTATCAACACGGATGGGCATTATGCTGAATGAAATTAGTAAGAAACAAAAGTACAAATACTGTATGGTCTCACTGATATGAACTAACATCAATGAGTGAACTTTGAGGGTTGAAGTTAAGAACACAGGTTATCCAGAGATAGAAATAAGGTGGAGACTGGGCATTTGATGCTGAAGAAATACAGGTTGTGCAAAAGGACAGATGGTAAAATTCAGAAATGTATGGCACAATACTACCTGATTGTACCACAATAATATAAGTATGCTGAATGAAGCTGAATGTGAGTATGATTGAGGGAGAAGGGCTGGGGGCATGTATAAAACCAGAAGGAAAGATAGAAGACAAAGACTGAAACAGTACAATTTAGGGACGCCTTGAGTGTACAATGATGGTGATTGAATGTACAACTAAGAAAACATTTTTGCATGAGGGAGAACAAATTAATGCCAACACTGCAAAGTGTTGAAAGCTGATGGTATACAGGAAAAAGAACAATCAATGCGAACTAGGGTCTAGAGTCAACAGTAACGTTGTAATATTCTTCCACTGAATGCAGCAAAGGCATTATGCCAAAACTAAATGTCAACAGGTGGGGGGCAGGGGAATAGGGGAGGGGGTATGGATTTTTGTGGAAGAAAGTGATATATCTTCATATAGATTATGATGGCAAAGCCATGTCTACTTAGGTTGGATTGTATGATGTGTGAAGAAAATTGTTTAAAATTGATCAGAAAGAAGCAAGAGCTATAGAAACAGATGTACCTATTCACTGTTGGTAGGGAAACTGAGAGGTCAGCCCCTTGGAGGGCAGTGTGGTGGTTCCACAGGAGGCTATTCTGTCTCTTGGAATGGGCAGGCTCTCAGTGATTGAGACAAACAGGGTTAATTTTAACTTTTCCCGAGAAAACCATTGCTACAAATATACTGATCACTTTATCCCTAGTTGCTCATTGTATCCCTGTAGGAACTGAGTGTGCGGACATGAAAGGACATTTGCACACTGGTGTTTATCACGGTGATCTCACAATTCGCAATGGATGGAGGCAGCCTAAGGCTATGACCGAGGAATTGGAAGGGAGAACTGTGGTATATGCACAGACAGACTACTGAGCAGCTGCAAGAAGGCATGAAGTTGTGAGGCATGCAACCAGGTGAATGAACCTTAAGGACACTATATTGAATGAAGTCTCAGGAATAAAAAGACAGATATTACCCTGCTTCACTCATATGAATGAACTATACTATGAAAACTTGGTAAACTGAAGTCGAGAGCATGGATTATCAGGTTGGGTCTATTGCAAAGGGTCTTGGATTGTAAGCTCTTACAGCAGTCACTTACGTTCAGGAGTTGTAACTGTTATTTCTGAATTCTGAGATACTGAGCTGTTTGTATATAACCTGGTCATTCCCAGAAACTTCAAATATTTTTGCGACACCTGAGACTCAGAGTTAGAGCTCTGAAGCTATGAAAGTCAGCATTATCCCCTACAGGAACTGTTTTAACAAATGGAAAAGGGATCAGACTTCAACTAGAGCTATGAATAAAGCTGATCTAAATCGGACTTGGGTAGATCAGAATATAACGTAAAGGATGATATCACCCACATTTTAAAACTTCAACTTCCATGTAAGGGAAAAGGGAGAGATGTTTATTTGGTACAAAATTTCTATTTTGGGTAGCACATTATGTAATTTAATTTCTGTGGTCAGTTTAGGTGAACACCATAAGTAAATGGAATCTTGAATAAGGTGTGAGATCTTGTTGGTCTGTCCAGGTTGGTAAGATACCCCAATATACCCCAGAGTAATTTGAACAGTGAATAAAATATTTGAAAAGTCCCCTTGACTGGGGAGAAAGGAGAAAATGGCCAATTTTCCCAGTTGGAGAATGCCTGATATTCTCACAAGCAGTAGGGACCACCAAATCAATAAAGTGAGCCCTCAAACATGGGATTTGCCCCTATGAAACTTATTCCTGCAAAGGTTAGGCTAAATCTACTTAAAATTAGGCCTCAGCGTCACCCCCAGAGAACCTCTTTTGTTGCTCAGGTGTGATCACTCTCTCTAAGCCAACTCAGCAGGTGAATTCACTGCCCTGCCCCACACACATGGTACATGACTCCCAGGGGTATAAATCTCCCTGGCAACATGGAGCAGAATCCCTGGGATTCACCCAGACCTGGCATCATGGGATTGAGAAAGCCTTCTTGACCAAAAGGGGGAAGAGAAATGAGGGAAAATAAAGTTTCAGTGGCTCAGAGATTTTAGAGTTGAGAGGTTATCCTGCAGGTTATGCATTTTATAGATAACCTTTTTTAATTTAAAGTATATTGGAGTGGCTGAAGGCATGTAAAACTGTTGAGCTGTGTTCCAGTAGTCTTGCTTCTTGAAGATGATTGTATAATGATACAGCTTTTACAATGTGACTGTGTGATTGTGAAAACCTTGTGTCTGATGTTTCTTTTATCCAGTGTAAGGACATATGAGTAAAACATTAAGGATAAAAAATATATGAATAATAGGGGATAAGGGGTGAAATAAATTTGAAATACTAGAGGTCAGTGAGAGGGAGGGATAAGGAGTATGGGATGTATGAGTTTTTTCTTTTTTCTTTTATTTCTTTTTCTGGAGTTATGCTAATGTTCTAAAATTGATTATGGTAATGCATACACAACTATGTGATGATATTGTGAGGCACTGATTATACACCATGTGTGGCTGTGTGTGTGAAGATTTTTCAATAAAAATATTTTAAAAAATAAAAAGAAAATATAATATTTATTTTAAGGGCCTAATATCTATCTATCATCTATCTATCTATCTATCTATCTATCTATCTATCTATCTATCTATCTATTTATTTACTATTTCCTTAAAAGTCATTTAAAAGGAATAAATATTTGGGTGGGCAATGGTGGCACAGTGGCAGAGTTCTTGCCTGCCATGCAGGAGACCCAGTTTCAATTCCCGGTGCCTGCCCATGTGAAAAAAAAAAGGCATTTCAGTATTTTTTCAAATACTGAAGTTTTACCAGTGCCAAATAATTTTCTGATAGTGTTAAGTATATAATCAGGTATATATAGGATTTTGGATTTATTTAATCTAACAATACCATTTTAAATGAAGATAATTATTCCACATTTGACATACAGAGAGAGCGTCCTATGAACTAGAAGAAAGAAGTAAGTGTAGACTTTGGAATCATATGCTGACAAAGAAGAACCCAAAATTACATGGAAGCATGTGGAGTCGAATGAGAAGGGGAATATATGAAATAAAATTTTCCAAGGGTTGATAGTATTTGAAGCTAGGTGTCAAGTGTAAGGAAGCTCATCATGACATTCTCTCTACTTTTATACATGAATTGCATTTTCTAAAATAAAAGGTTTTCTTTAATTATATGGCCAGTTAATATTTAAAAATATTAAATATTTGATAAATATTAAAAGAGGCTCAGTTAATATTTAAATCTTTCATTTTAGCTGTGCTTTCATACAAACATACATAGAAGGGAAAATAGGTTCTCATGCATCTTCCTGTCCCTCTTGAAAATCCTCTGTACCTTTTAATTGTTCATTTCCATCCTGTATTCTATGCAAAATTATTTCTATTTTTTAACCATCTGATTTCTGATTATTCTCAATAACTTAGGCTCAGAATTCAGGTAATTTTTTTCCGTGTTCTTCAGTACCTCTTAAAAATCTGTTAGTTATTGTCCGTGCTTATCAAATCATGAATTCTGCTGGATAAACTTACGTAGGTATATAATGCAACAGAAATGATTTCCCCATGAAATATCATCTTGTCTAATTGCAGAGCAATAACATGTTTAAAATAAGGGAATTTCTTGTTCAAGACATTTTCCAATTATAGTTTATTATTTCTGTCTAAACTTTGTCATCTCAATCAATATACTCAGGTGTAATTTTCCTGATGGAACATTATTGGTCTTTGACAACTCAAGAGGCATAATTTGGTGCCATTCATTTAGCATGGTCTTTCATTATATTACCATAAGCCACTTATTAGTCTGTTCTACTTTTGTGCAGTTTAGGACAAGGCAGTTTAACCTTTGTCACTGTGCTCAGAATTTCAAAAAGATGAATATGAAGCTTAAAAGCTGATCAAAAATATGCCTCCAAGGGAGGGCACCTAAAGTGAGTAGATTTCTCACAACTTCGAGTATGTTCCCAGAAATGGCACACAGGCCATATAAGCTCCAACAAGCGTGAGTAACAGCTGACACCATAGCAAAACCAGATTTGGGCTCTGCAGAAATCAGGCACTAAATGCCATAGTGGTTTAAAAGAGCCTCTGGTGGGAGTTTTTAGACAAAAGACCTGAACAGCTTGTGATGCCCTCATTATCTTCAAAACAAAGCATGTTATTAAGTATGCCAGAGTACTTACTGCCTTCCAAAGACTTTGTGGTACAAAATTTTCCTCTTCAATCATACAGTTAGCATGAATCAGAGAAAGAAATATGAAAGGCTTTTACCAAATATTTCTGGTTATGTAGCAATTTCCTGAAACAGCTAATTCTCTAGATGATTCCATTATTCTGATTTAAAGCTTTTTGCAGAATGTGAGATGAAGCAATTATAAGGACAATGTAAGCAATATCTTGGAATAATTTTCTAGCTTGATTATAGATGTTACATTTATTAAGATGATTTTGGTATTTTTAATAAAATTTTTGTCTATCCTGATTTTCAATATCCCCTTATTGAAGCACCATTTGTTGAATTTTGTTAGTTGGTTTTTCATTTTCTGTTTTTTTGTTTGTTTGGGAAGTGCATGGGTTTGGAATCAAACCCGGGTCTCCTGCATGCAAGGCAAGAATTCTACTACTGAACTACCCTTGCACCCCTTGAGACATTTGCATTTTATAAAGTAACTTAAGATGTCAATAAATGTTTCATCCCATTAATTCTTAGAACAGTAGATATTTTCTAATACTAAGACTTTTGACGATATCATTTGAAGGCAAATATTTGAAGAAAAAGTATGTATGTTACTTTGATTAGTTATGAATAATTTCATACATTACAAATTCATAGTCCATGAATTCCACTTTTTAGAGACTCATCATCTTATTTATAGGATGCCTATCCAATACAATCATAGTTAAAGAATGTGTTTGCCAACATTGTTTTCTATATAAGGTTAATACATTATTTCATTGAGAAGTAAATGTTGAATTTGTATTTCAGTGCCTCCTGACTTACAAAAATTGTCTTATTTTTAGTAATTTTAAAGGCCTTATTGCAGAACTACTAGAAGCTAATATGGCATCAAAAACATTTTGCCCAAAGTACACCATTTATAAGCAATTAATTTTTTAAAACACCAGTTCCTAATAGGTTTAAAATGACTTATATAACCATTTATTAATTTCTAAGCAAGAACCTTAAAGAAATGCTATGACTATGACATGCTTACTTTATCTAATAATATTTATCAACTGATGAAATTTTCCTTGAATCTGACTTTACTTGCTCAATTATTAGAAATACACACTTAACTGGCATCATAACCACTTCATCTAGAAAGAGTGAGCATATCATACTCATTCAATGGAAAATTATTCTCAGAATATATTTCACTCATCCACCTACATGTTTAAGTCAAACAAGCAAGATGTATCATTTTCTTCAGTATCTCATGTATAGGCTGTGTTCTTGTCATATGATTATCCAGGCTGTTTTGTTGGCATTCATTAAAGAGAATACTCAACCTCTTTTCAAAAATACTTGGAAATTGTCATTTTTTTTAAGAAAAAAGTCATATTATTAATATCCTCAAAAGGATCCTTGTTCCTACAAATATATTAAATGGTTTTGTAGTTTAGAAACTATACTTTCAGGCAATTCCTGTACTCTTTCATTCATTCACTGATTTAAGCAGTATTATTGGGCATCCACTATCTGCTAGAAACTGTGTTAGGCCCTGCATATGCAGTGCTGAGCAAATAGTGAATCATGTGGAAGCAAATATCAAACAGAATATAACATTCTATGGAAGAAAATAAAGCCAATCAGAGTGTGAGAAAAGAAAGTAGGAGAGAGTGGGTTAAGAGGCTGAATGGAAGATATGGAGTCACACAGATAAAACCATTGTATGATATTAGTGGTGATACTGGTCCACCTACTTGCAGATCTATGATTCATGCTAACTCTCCCCATCAAAATCTAAGTTGGGCACAATTTTTATGAGCAATATTTATGAGATAACTGCAATGATATTACCCAGAAGTTCTGAAATATAGAGCAGTTACCTAACCCCAAAAGGAGCCATAAAATAAGCTCATACTCTTAAGAGGATCTGAGGTTATTTGGAAGAGGAGCAAAGCAAAGAACTTGTATCTCTGAGTTTCCATTCTGTCACTTAGTTCATTGAGCCATCTGGCTGCCTTAATTTCTACCCACTACTTGCAATATGTTTTTATAGAAATAAATATGAAACTGTAACTAAAGTAATATGAAAGCTGCAAATGGAAAAACACAATACTGACATATAAATGTCTGTGTTCTAAAAGCAATTAATTACATTGTTAGCATCAGCTTCAGATGCTAACCTCTGAAACTATTTGTTTATCATTGTTATCATAAGCTAATTAATTTCAAATCTCTTAATGCTGACTATATTGATCTTTTCTATACAAGCAGTTCATATTGTTTTTTAAGTCAACAATTCATTACATGGAAAAAAAAAGGAAACCAATAAAATGACTTTCTTTTCTCACATCTCTATGTTTTAAATGAAATTCTCCCTTTGGCAATAAAGATTACAGGTGTAGCCATGTTCTTTATTTAGACTTGAAATCCCAATGACTTTGATGAAGTTGAATTCTTTTTAGTTTCTTTAATTTTAAGGAAAAAGTCCTAAAAATCTATCGTATTAGATAGCTTCAGTCTCTACTAATATGTTCTGGTAGGAATCAGATCTGAACCCTGTTCATCTATATCCCTGGTAAACAGCAGTAGTAGCATTGATAAGAGTGATAATGATAATGAACAGCTGAGATTGATTAAGCATATGTCAGTTGCAGCACCAAGTCACATGTATGCGGGCGTATGTGTGCATGTTGTGTATAGTTTAATACACATTTTCACATGACTCTGAAAACATTTACTAATGTATTACTTTTTCATATGTTAGTCTTCTACTTGTATAGGATACACATGTCCTTCAGTCCCCCATCCGTCCAATGTGCTGAAAAATGAAAAGGCTTTGAAAACTTTCTTTCATAGGTCAGCTATAGGTCCTTTTGGGTACAACCATGGTAGCTGAGGAAACATGAATGAATGTTCTTTTTTGCAATAGGTGGGTGAAAAAAAAAAAAAAAACATGAATAAGTGATGATTCTTTCCCTGCAAATGTTCACTGTCTATTAAAGGCATATAAGCCTATAATTCAAATAGAAAATGATTAGTGCTTTTGGTAATTGTTTTCAGTTATCATGTGATCTAGTTTGCTAGAGCCAGAAAGCAGTATACCAGAAATGGAATGACCTTTTAAGAGGGACAGTTTACTAAGTTGCAAGCTTACAATTCTAAGACTGAAAAATGTCCAAATTAAAGCAAGGATGTAGAAATGTCCACTCTAAGGCATCCGTGGAAAGATACCTTGGTTCCAGAAGGCCGATGACATTTAAAGTTTCTCTCTCAACTGGGAAGGTACATGGCGAACATAGTGACTTCTGCTAGCTTCCACTTCAGGAGTCTTGTTTCGTGAAGCTCCACCAGGGGCATTTTCCTTCTTCATCTCCAGTGGTTTCTCCTGCATGGGTCTCGTAGTTCTCATGGCTCTCTCCGAGATGTTTCTTCTTTCAAAGGATTCCAGTAAAGTAATCAAGACTCACCTAGAATGGATGGAGTCACATCTCCCTGAAATCAAAAGTTAATACCCACAATTGGGTAAAATAATCTAGTCAAGTTTCCAACCTCCAATGCTGAATAGGGATTAAAAGAAATGGCTGCCTCCATGAGATTGATCATGGTTAAAACATGGCTTTTTCTAGGGCACATAATCCTTTCAAACCTGCACATCTTGGAAGAATAGTGGCAGCACTTATTGACCATTCACTACTGGTAAAACACTACAAAGGACAACATGTTTTTCTGTAATGAGCTACAAAAGAACTGACACAAACTAGGTTCCAAATATATAAAGAAGGAACACTATAGATCACAATATTAGAGTTGTGTGTTAGGAATAAAATGTTTTAGCAAGTGGGGCATGTTCGGCTGAACAAAGTTAAACAGATTCCTTTACTGCAAGTCTTCTCATTGCTGCTAATAAGCTAATTTATGCTCTAAAGCTGTGAAGGGAGGATTTAATCTAAAGCAGTTCCTACCTACTCCTCCCTCCACCCCGACTTTTCTTTCTTTAGAACTGCCATGGCTATTGTTCCACAGAACAGAAGAAACCCCATGAAGCTTTTCCCCTTTGTCTACTCAGAAAAAGTTGCCAAATTCAATATTTTAAAAGTACTATTATTCATTTTAATGCATTTTATAAAATTCACCTCATCTATTAAAATCTTGTAATAGTATTATGTCTTATGTGAAAGTCTAGAAATGCTGAATGTTTGTGCAAGCTTTAGTCTTTAGAAGTTTATTTCAATAATCCATAACTAAAGACTTGTAAACTTCAAATTTATGACAGCCCAAATAATATGAATTCAGAATTCAATGTACAGTATGTTTGGGAAAGAGACAATAGCCTCCCCCCAAAAAATTAGTAGAAAGCAAGATAGAAGTTATAGATAGAGAAAATGTTTTGTTTTTGCTTTAGATCACGTGTTAAACAGTTTCTATTTTATAGCTTATTTTTCATCATTTACCTTAAGAACTCCCAAAAAGGCAAATGTCTAAATTACATTACCGGCTTACTTCTAGGTCACACACTCTAAAGGTAGGTCACAGAAATGTTCCAAACATTCTCATTATAATAAGCTTATAAGTTCTTGAATTTAATTTAGCACATATATTTTTCTCTTCCTTTTGCTGAAGCGATTGCCTGAAGTTAATTTCCCTTTTATTTTGTGATTCATTACTCATTCAGTCACACCTAACCCTTTAAAAATGTTGTATTTTCATGTGAACCTATACCTAGGAAAAATTACTGGATTGGTCCAAATTTGAATTTTTGATCTCCAATTCTTCAAGGCAGACTTTGAAAACTAAGCATTAGTAAATATTGCACATTCATCAGCAAATATTAAGCAATCATCTACTCTTTATGTTTCCAGTCATGACTTCTCTCCTAAGCCCAAGTCACAAGTTGCCAACATGCCCCTACACCAATGGTTCTTAGAAGGAAGGGATTTTGCCTCTCCCCCTGGGGACATTTGCAATATCTGAAGACACTTTTGGTTATTAAAGACAGACAACTGTTGGCATCTAATAGGTGGATCGATGCCAAAGTTTGCTTAAACATTATACAAAGCATATGATAGCCCGCGACAACAAATAATAATCCAACCAAAAATGCCAAAACCCCCAAGACTGAGAAATCCTTCCATCGTCAGTGGTAGCTGGATATACTGCAAGACCTCAAACACATAACCAAAAGTAAATTCATTATTTTATCCCCCTAAACTCTATTCTAGCTGTTTCCAATTGTATTATCATCATTCATTAAGATTTAGAACCGTAGAATCAACTGTGAGACCTGCTTCTTCAGTTGTTCTGAATAGAACCTCCTGTCCAATCAGATGCTACAACCACAATGCTTTCCTGTGTTTTTCTTTACCCCTTCAAACCGTTGTTAGCCCATCCCCTAGACTTTTTCTTAACTTCTCTAACTAGCTCCTGCCAACTTCTGCTGGTCTGATCTCCTTATTTTCATCACATTCACATTTGTGCTTAGCTAATCTTCTTAAAATGCCACTCAGTTTATGTCACTTACCGACTCAAGATTGTTTAATGAATATGCATTTTAGGAAGATTAGTGTTCACTTCCTGTACAACCATTTGTAGCAGTTTCTCATACTCTATTTTATATAACATATTCTCCTTTATATTGTGGGAGATACATTCTTTGTTTCTAACATCTTTTCCATATTATTGGTCTCTTGAAGGTGGGTATTTTTAATTAAACTTTTTTTGTTTTTATTTTGGGAAAATTATAGATTAACATACAATTTTAAGAAATAATACCATAAGATTCCATGCACACCTCTTCCACAGTTGTGTCAATGACAAGACATTACAAAACTATAATATAATTTCATGATAAGGATATTGACATTGACACAATGCACCAATATTATTCAGATTTCCTTAGTTTCATTATATTCATTTGTGTGCATAGCTGTATATATTCAGTTCTTAATAATTTTATCAAATGTGTATTTAGTATCCACAACCACAGGCAAAATACAAAACATTTCCACAATAAGCTTTTTATACTCACATTCACTTCCTAACCCATGACAGCCACTAACTTGTTTTGCATTTTTCTAATTTTGTCATTTCATGAATGTAATAAATTAATCATGCAGTATGTAACTGTAATGGTTTGAAGCTGTACATACCCCCAACAAGTTCAAGTTCTTACAGCTAATCCAGTTCTGTGGTTGTAGACCTATTGTGAGCCGGGCCTTTTGATTAGATTATTTCAATTGATGTTTGACCAAAGTGGGTCTTAATCCTCAGACTAGAGTCTTTTATAAGTGATGAGATTCAGAGAAGCACACAAAGAAGCTGAGAGGGAAGTATACACAGGAAACAGAGAGAGGCTAGAGAAACAGGGAGGAAGCCACTGAAACCAGAAGATGCAAGTAATGAAACCTGGGAGAGAAGGGAGAGTCCAGAAGACATTGCCATGTGCCTTGTGGATCACCAATAGGTCTTCAGGGAGAAAGTTTCACCTGTTGATGCCTTGATTTTCGTGACCTCACAACTGTAAACTCATTAGTTGATAAATCTCTATTGTAAAAGCCAACCCATTTCTGGTACACTGCATTCTGGGAACTTTAGCAAACTAAGTTGGTAACCTTTTGTGATGGGCATTTTTCTGGAGAGATTTCCAAGTTATTGAATGTATAAATAATTTGTTACTTTTTAATGCTGATTAGTATTCCATGGTTTGGCTCTATCACAACTTAACTATTCACCAGTTGAAAGGTGTCTGGATTATTTCCGAATTTGGACTATTGTGAATAAAGTTGCTATGGACAGTCATATACAGATGGTGCATGATCCGCAGTATCCATTCCTCAGAAATAAATGCCCAGGAGAATAATTGCTCAATTGTATGATCATTTCATGATAACTTTTATAAAGAGCAGCCAAATTGTTTTCCAAGGTTGATATACCCTGTTCCATTTGCAACAGGTATGATCCAAATGATCCAGTTTTTGCATCTTGCCAGCATTTGATATTGTCACTATTTTTTAGTGACATTCTGATAGTGAAATCCTGCTACTTTAATTTTAATTTTCCTAACTGCTAATACTATGGAACAATTGTGTGCATGTGTGCATGTATACTTGTCATTTATATATTCTCTTCAATGAAATGTCTTTGTGTCTTTTGCTCATTTTCTAACAGGATTTTTCAATATTAGGTTTTGAAAACACAGGGCTTTATTGGATAAATAGTTCCAAATATTGTCTCCTAGCTTGTAGCTTGTATTTTTATCCCCTTAACAGGCTCTTCCCCAGGGAAAATGTTTTTAATTTTGATGAAGTCTAATTTATAATTTTTCCTTTTATTATTGTGGTTTGGTGTCAAACCTAGACTCTATATGGTATCTCTTTTTTTCTTAAAATTTTCAGTTTTATGTCTTATATTTAAGTTCAGGATCCATTCTTAATGTTTTTAAGGAATGAGATTTAGATCAAGGTTTTTTTTGTTTGTTTTTGCTTTTTGTTGTTGTGGTGGTTCTTTACCCGTCTATTGCTCCAACATCATTTGTTTAAAGGTCTATGCTTCCTACATTGAATTATACTTAAATCTTTGTCAAATTCACTTGGACAATTTTGTGTGGATCTGTTTGAGTTCTTTGTTCTGGTCCAATGATCCAGGTGTCTATCATTCCACCAATTTCATATAGTCTTGATTACCTAGTTGTATATTAAGCCTTTATATTTAGAAGAGTGATTCCTACCATTCTACTTTTCTTTTTCGAGAAGCGACTCTAGGGCCTGTGTATCTTCATATAAGTTTTAGAATATGCTTGCTAAACTTACCAAAAAAACTTTCTGGTATTTTGATAGCAGTTGCATTAAACCTATGTTAAATTTGGGAAGAATTGACTATCTTTATTCTGTTGACCCTTATAATCCATTGACATTGTATATATCTCTCCATTTATTTAAGTTTTCTTTCATTTCTGAAGTCATAATTTTGTAATTTCAGTATGCAGACCCTGTAAACACTTTGTTAAGCATATATATTATTTCATTTGCTTTGGAGAGCTTATAAACTATCTTATGTTTTAAATGTTAGTTTTCCTATTGTGAATGCTATTATATATATATATATGTATACTTGATTATTATGTGTTGATGGAGTGTTTTGTGACCTTTCATCACAAATTTATTAGTTCTAGGAGATTTGTACATTCATTGGGATTTTCTTTGTAGACATCATGTCATGTGTAAGTAGGAACAGTTTTATTTTTTTTTTCTTTTTCAATATATACAACTTTTATGTACTTTTCTTGCCTTATTACAGTGGCTATAACTTCCAGAACCATGTTAAATAATAGTGGTAACAGCAAACACATTTGCCTTGTGCTCAATCTTAATGGAAACATTTAGTATTTCACCAATAAGTAGAATGTCATCTGTAGCTTCTTTGTAGATATTACATATGAAGTTGAAGTTAGTCCTCTATTTCTAACTTGCTGTGCTTTTTATCATGAATGAGTTTTGAATTTTTGCAAATCCTTTTTCTGTATCAATTGTTATAACCATATGATTTTCATATATGATAAATTATCTTGTTTGATTTTAATTTTTGAGTGAGTCTTGCATATCTGGAATAAATCGGACTTGGTTGTGGTGCATAAATCTTTTTATATGTCATTGGATTTTATTTGTTGCTGTTGTTGTGGTTTTTTTTTTGAGGATTTTTGTTTCTAAATTATTAGAGATACACAGGCTGTAGTTTTCTTTTTTAGTATTGTCTGTCTGGTTTTGGCCTCATGAAATGAGCCAGGAGGTATTTCCTCCTCTTCTATTTTCTAGAAGAGATTGGGAAGAATCAGTGTCGATATTTCACATATGTGGTAGAATTCTCCAGTGAAATGATCTGGTCCTGGAGAATTCTCTTTTGATAATTTTTTAATTGCAAATTCAAATTCTTTAATGATTGTAAGTCTATTATAAGACCATTCAAACTTTTTATTTCATGTTGGTTCAATTTTAGTGATTTGTGTTTTTTGAAAAATTGACCCTTTTTTTATAGTTGCCATATTTATCAGCATGTTTTCATTTTAATTATTTCGGGATCTATGATGATATGCTCTGTTTCATTAATGATAATCATGATTTATGCCTTCTCTCTTTTTACTTTTGTTTATCTTGCTAGATGTTTTTCAATTTTACTGAATTTTTTTTGAGGAATTAGTTTCTAGTTTTCATTGACTGTCTCTTCTGTTTATCTTGCCATTTATTTCCATTCATACATATTTTTTTCCACCCTCATGCTCTCTTTGGATTTATTTTTCTCTTCTTTTCCTCGTTTTTTGAAGTAGAACTTTGAATGTTGATTTGCCAATTTTCCTCTTTTTTAATGTAAGCATTTTGTGTTATAAATTTCCCTCCCAGCACTGCTTTAGCTTCACGTCACATAATTTCATACACCTCATTTTAATTTTTATTAAGCTTTTTTTTTTTACATGGATAAGCACAGGGAAACAAACCCAAGTCTCCAGCATGGCTGATGAGAACTCTGCCACTGAGCCACTGTTGCTTACTCATAATTTTCATTAAGTTTTAAATATTTTTTAGTTCCTTTAAGTTTCCTCTTTGACCTTTAATATGAGTTGTTTAGTTCTGGCATTTTCCTTTTGTTTTTCTGATATTAATTTAAAATTTGATTCCCTTATAGTCAAGGGACACACTTTGTATGATTTCAATTCCTTTAAATTGCTGAGGTAATTTATTGTTCAGGATATGGTCATATTTAATGAAAAGAGAAGGTGTATTATGCTCTTATTGGGTGGAGAGTTCTATATGTCAATTAGAATCTGTTGACTGATGTGAATCACACTGTGTGTGATTCATATCCTCTATATTTTTACTGATTTTCAGTTCAATATTTCTTCCATTTTTGAGAATAGAGCATTGAAATGCCCAATAATAACTGTATAATTGGATATTTCTCCATATAGCTCTATCAATTTTTAGCCTTTCTTCATGCATTTTTAGGCTCTGTTGTGTGATATATACACATTTGAGATTATTATGTTTTCCTGGTTGATCGATTGATCCTTCTATTGCTATATAATGTTCCTCTTTACTATGAATTCTACTTCATCAGATATTGATGCAGAAATTCCTGCTTTTAAAAATAATGCTGTGCATTTCTTTGATACTTTTACTTTCAATCTGTCTATGTTGATAAGTTTGAAGTATTTTTCTTGTGAGGAATATATAACTGGATCTTGTTTTTGTTTATTTGTTTCTTTCTTTAATTGATATATTTAGAGCAGTTACATTTAATATGAATTGTTGATAAGTTAGCACTTTAGACTGCCATTTCGTAGTTTATTTCTGTTCATAGTTTCTGATATTGTTTCTTCTGTTCAGTTTTCTTACTATAGTTACATAAATATTTTTTAGAATTCCACATTGATTTATTTATAGTGTTTTTCAATGTACCTCTGTGAATATTTCTTAGTATTTGCTATATGTATTACAATTATGTTTTGTGACTTATCACAGCATACTGGTATAATATTAAACCACTTCTAGGGGATCACGAACACCTGACTCCCAGTTTGATCCATTTATATTGCTCAATTTTAAATTTCATTGTCCTGAGTATCAAGTGGTTTATAATTGTTCCAATCATCTGATATGATTTGTAATACTCTTGAGAGGAAAAGATTGTCTTTGTGTGCATCCATATTTTTGCTCTTTCCATTGTTTTTCCTTTCTCCCCAATGCTCAAGGATTCCTTCCTTTATAATTACCTTTTTATTTGAATAACTTCTTAAGTCATGTTTTAATTTTTCTACATTAGATATTATGGCTTGGAAAAATAGATACCTAGTTACATGTACTTTTTCATAACTCTTAGCACACTCCAAATCCTAGCCAGTCACCACTGATAGACCTTGGTTAACTTACTGACCTGTCTGTTTTCCAGGTACCAATTGGAGAGCTATGTTATACTCATAGGAATTCATTCAGGATACATAATCCTGAAAACAACTAAGTTGGACATGATGTTTTCTCACGGCATTGTAAAATCTGAAAACTGTTCATGGTAGAATCCACAGTCCAAAACATAAAAGTATGATGCCATTCAATAGGATTCTGGGTAAATTAAGATCACAAGTAGGAACATTACTCCACAAAGTCAGAAGCTTGAAATGGCCAAGAACAAGTTGGTACGATAAGGCAGTCTGTGCGAAGTGTTTTATACATAGGTCATAATGCCCTTTATATATATATGGACTGAGTACCTGGGACAATGATTTCTGCACAGGGTACCTAAGGTATGGAACATATATCATATGTATGACTCAGGATGCCTGATATAAAAAGCAGTGACAGAACACTATTGATATATGAAACTGAAAGAACATGTCTCCATATACTTTATTCCTTCTGCCTTCATCTCTTAAGCCTCACATTCATCAACATAAAATATCAACACTTTCAGTTTATTAGCAGGTGAAACATGTAGCTAAGCAATTTTGCATGTTTAATGTTTCATGCTACAAAATTGCAGACCTGCAATGTCTAGTTTGTGTGTATTTTATATGTATTTTCATTTATCCCTAGGGAAAAATGGCTTTCACATTTTATAATATAAAAAGCAATAAAAATAAATTGCAAATAATTTCAGATTCCCTAGAAAGAAGATGGTAAATGATTTTAATAAGCATTTTATCCTAGCATTAGAGAAGAGGTTTTGCCATAACACTGCAGGTATCCTTTGGTAGATCAGATTACTTTCTAATTTAGAAATCATAGTCCCGTCCTAAGTTATAGAAGCAAAAATAAAAAGATTATGTGGGCATATGTAATCAGTCTTGAAACTATTGCATTATCCAGTGGTTTGCATAGCAATCCTTAAATGTTATCTAATATTAGTGTATTCATTTGGGCATTCAAATTGAGCAAATCAATATATATTTCACAATATACAGAATTAACTGCTTTAGCAAATCCATTAGATTGCAATTTTACTTTAATTGTACTCTGTAGCAGGTAAAGAGTCTAGTATTCATTCTTCTCTAGCAAGAATTGCATTAAAAACTTGCTGAAAAGGCACTCTCTTTGCATTTAACTCGTTTTAATAAAAATGTTGACAGTATATAACAAATAAATTGCCTAATGAGAGGAATCTTTTCTAATAATGGAATTAAAAGAGGTTGAATTTATTAAGTAGCACATACACAATATAATGAGACACTATACATGGGCTTTCCTATCTTGTTTAATTGGCCCAAACACTCACTACAGACTTATGTCTCAATTTGGGGGAAGTAATTCTGCTCTCATTACTAGTACAATACCTACGCAGTACAAATTATCCTGAGTGTCTTTTATTGCTTCACCAATTGGTGGGAAAGGAAAGCATCTTTGTAGAATTCCATCTCTTCAGAAATTAATAACTTCTCTGAAAATGTTTCCAGAGGACGGAAAAGCATCTCTAGCTCCATAGCTCTACATTTCTAACTGCAAACACTTTCAAAACATGTAGTTGATAAATAATGTTATTTCTTTTAAATTTCAAGATTTATTTTGTCTTTGCAATCCTCAGCAGGTACACATAAGCTGAATAGTCTTTAAATAGAAATGTTCTGTGCAAGTCATTCAAGATATTACTCTTTGATCACAATTATCAGAGTTTGAACTGTGAATGCACTTTTTAAACAATATTTGGAGGGGTGTTTTCTACCCTAGAATTAAAAAAAAAAGCACACAGAAGACATAGTCAAGAACAAAAATCAAACAAACCAAAAAATCCAAAATGTGAAATAAACTCTATGCAGTGTACTAAACAATTAACTTAAGCATATCTATATCAAACTAAATACAATTTCAATATGCAACTATAGTGTTAGTTTTGATATTAGCAACCAAATACAACTCACTAGGGAAAAACATAAAGTATGAACCATATATAATTACTAACAGAACTCATTTCTTGATTTGTATCATGTTGGTTGTCTGCAATGTCCTTTTGCTCACTTCATTGTGCTAGAACTGATAAACTGCATAACTCCATTCTTCTTTAACTCAATAGCTCAAACTTCACACTTTAGGTACACAGCCTTACTTTTTGCTGCCAATTACAGTGATAGAAATCAGGATGCAATGTTCCTTTTCGGAGCCATGTAATCAGTACAATGATAAAACCTAAGGAAATGAACCTTCCTCTCTCTATGCTCTATATAGCGCTTTCAGTTGTTTTCTTACTAGGGAATGGTTTTTCTAAAGTGTTGGCTTAATGTGACATTGTAGTGAATAGAGATAGAGATAAGGATGGTTAAACTCTATGTCGATATTTGGGAAGATGAGTGCATCCTCCTAAGTTAGTGTAACTTAGAAACTTCCCCACACTAACTCAGAAATTGCTTATATTTTACGCCTTCCCCATTCTCTTTTTTAATTCTCTGACTTCCTGATTAATTTCCCATCTGATATCTACTCTGCTGTAACCATACTAGCCTCCATGCTCCTTTTTTTCTACGTTTTTTATTGTTAAATATAACATACATATATATATATTTAATAAATTTCAAAGTATATTGTAATAAGTAGTTATAGAACAGATTTCAGAGTTTGGTATGGGTTACTTTTCCACGGTTTTAAGTTTTTCCTTCTAGCTGCTCTAAGACACTGGAGGCTAAAAGAAATAACAATATAGAATTATATTGTATAAAAAAATGACAAAATAGAATGATTCAGCATTTGTACTAATTTGTTAAATTCTATCTTCTCTGTTATAATTCCTCCTTCTCTTTTGATCTTTCTCCCAATCTTTTATGGTATTTGGACTATGCTCATTCTAACTTTCTCATGTAGGAAAAGAGTGTTGATAGTGTGGATAATATTGGATAGGGGGATGGAAAGAGTTGATGTCCTTGAAGAGACTGGCCTCTCTGGATTTCAGGACTTATCTGGCCCAGGAACCCATTTGGGGGTTGTAGATTTCTGTAAAGTAATCATATTGTATGAAACTTTTGTAGAATCTCAGATAGAGACATAGGTGTTCTGTAGCGTTGATGGGAATGATTTTGGTTGGGGTTTGGCAAACCATGGTAAATAGCGATATTTAGCTGAAACTTGCTTAAGAGTAGCCTCCAGAGTAGCCTCTTGAATCTACTTGAACTCTCTCAGCCACTGATACTTTATATTTTCATTTATTTTCTCCCTATCAGTCGGGAAGCCAATGTCAATCCCACAAGCCCAGGGTCTGGCTCATCCCTGGGTTTCAAATACCATGTTGCCAGCGTGACTTTTACCCCTGGATGTCATGTCCCACATATAGGTGCGGGTAATGATTTTACTTGCAGAGTTGGGCTTAGGGAGAGAGGAGTCACATCTGAGCCACAAAGGAGGTCTTCTGGAAGTAAACCTTAGGCATTATTATAGGTAGGCTTAGCTTCTCTGCTATAGAAATAAACTTCACAAGAGCAAACCTCAAGATCAAGGGCTTGGCCAATTGACTTGGGAGTCCCTAATGTTTGAGACAGTAACAGGAGTTTCCCCAGTGGTAAAGCTTAATTATTCCATATTTTTTTCTCCTCTCTCTCAAGAGATTTGCCACTACATTTTAATTATCTGCTCAATATACTTGTGCTAGTTTGAAAGGATTTCTGTACCCTAGAAAAGCCATGTTTTAGTCCTAATCAATCTTGTGGAAGCAATGATTTCTTCTAATCTCTATTCAGTACTATAGGTCGAACACTTGATTAGGTTATCTCCATAGAGATGTGACTCACCCAATTGTGGGTATTTTTAAACTTGATTAGATGGAGACATGTCTCCAACCATTCTATATGGGTCATGATTAGTTTATTGGAATCCTACAAAAGAAGTATTTTGTAGAAAGCTTCAGAATGCCAAGAACCATGAAGCAGAGAGTCCACCAGTGACTTTTGGAAATGAAGAAGGAAAATGCCTCCAGGGGAGCTTCTTGAAGCAAGAGGCCTGGAGAGGAAGCTAGAGACATTGCTCTGCTTCCCACATGCCTTTCCAGTGGAGAGAGAAACCCTGAACTTCACTGGTCTTCTTGAACCAAGGTATCTTTCTCTGGATGCCTTAGATTGGACATTTCTATAGACCTGCTTTTGGATATTTCCACGGCGTTAGAATTGTAAACTAGCAACTTATTAAACTCTGCTTTTTAAAAGCCACTCTGCTTCTGTATATTGAATTCTGGCATATAGCAAACTAGAACAATACTCTAAGATACATCCGGGTATTAGATTAAGGTATACAAAATTACAAGCCTCCATTCACATTCTGGGCTCCACGTGTTTGGTTTGTTTAAATGATCTATCCAGACAGGTTGAATTAGATTATATGCTACAGATAATTTAGGTTTTAGACAAATTAAACTTTTCTTCCATTGGTCTCTTACAGTAGGTGAAGTTCTAAGATAGAAACAATGTCTTCCTTACCATTATATTCTGATTTATCATAGTCCTGATCCTATTGGCTTCATTCTCATCTCAAATTTAAGCCTGATCTCTTTTTTTGGTTTCTTTAGCAGTTATTGTATGTGACAATGCTGACTTTAAGACCTGCAGAACTCCTACTCTGAGCCTTAGGTGTTACATGGTTGCCCAGAGTTCCAGGAAAACACCAGGCTATACATATATAGGACAGTTGAAGGTGTCACACAGGTACCCAAAGTTCCAAGGAAATAAAAGGTTGTGTATCTATATCACAGCATCTCAAAATCTAGAATAACAGTTACAGCTCTGAACTAAATGTGACTGCTATAAGAGCTTACAAACTAGGCCCCAACTTTCTTGTAAATATTTTCTAAATGAGAGCATACAATATTTGCTCTTTTGTTTCTGTTTATTTTGCACCATATAACGTTCCCCAGGTTCCTCACCTCGTTTCGTGCCTCATGACTTTGTTACTTTCTGTAGCTGCACAATATTCTATCATATATATATACACCACAATTCACCATTTTACTTCTCAGTCAATGCATCTTTCAGCCACCTCCATCCATTGGGCACCATGCATAATGTTCAAACTCAATATTCCATGTCTCATATTATCCTCACTTAGTTGTACAACCATAAACAATTTTCAATTCAGACAGTTTCATTGCTCCCAAGAGAAAAGTAACCTATAAATATACTCTCACTAGATAGAAAATCCAAATTTCCCCCTAACTCTTGGTGTCTCTGCCCCTCCCCAATACTCCCTAGTATTGGTGCGGTACTGTTGATGTCTCCCTGTCAAAAATAGACTAAATCATGCAATAGTAGTTTGCCCCTTATACCACTCTATTATTCATACCTTTGAAGTATCTCATGGAAGAAATTATTTATTAAATATTTTAGCGTTACTCTGTGGGATACATGGTTCTATACAACCCCCTTCAACCATGTTCACCTTCAATATGGCAATATTACTTAAAGGCCCACTTATAGAACTGAGTTCACTTCTATCCATTCTCTTAAATTGAAGTTCAACCTCATCAGCTAATCTTTCACCCAACTGTAGCTTCTGTGCATCTCTAGGTCTCCTATATTTTACATTATAAGCCTGTGAGTTTACCTTTACCGTGGATATAAAAGCAAAACCATACAAACTATCCTTTTTTTGTCTAGCTTATTTCACTCAGCATTACGTCCTCAAGGTTCATCCATGAAGTCATCCATGCTGCAGGACCTCATCTAATCTTACTGCTCCATAATATTCCATCATATGTATGTACCACATTTTGTTTATCCACTCGTCTTTAATAGGCACTTGGATTGTTTCCATCTTTTGGCAACTGAACAACGCTGCTATGAACATTGGCGTGCAATTGTTTGTTTGTGTCATTGCTTTCAGCTCTTCTGGGTATATACTGAGTAGAGGTATTGCCAGGTTTTAGGGCAGCATGATATTTAGTTTTCTAAGAAACTGGGAAACTTCCATAGCAGCTTTACATTCCCACCAACAGTGCATGAATGTTCCAATATCTCCACATCATCTCTAACATTTGTAGTTTTCTGTTTGTTTGATAGCAGCCATTCTTATAGATGAGAGGTGATATCTCATTGTAGTGTTGATCTACATTTCCCTTATAGCTAATGAAAATGAGCAACTCTTCATATGTTTTTAGCCATCTGTATATGCTCATTGGAAAAATGTCTATTAATATCCTTAGTACTGTGGCATATTTCTCAGGGACTGGAGCCTAGCCATGCTTAAAATTTTTTAATCCTTCTCTCCCTCTCTACATTCACTCTCTGCCCTCCGTACCTGTAACCCCCCTCTCTGTTCCCCCCTTCCCCCTCTTGTTGTAGACCGCCCATTTCCATAGCTCACCACTAAACCGCAAGCCTTCCTGTTATTCTCTTCACTCCTCTATACCTAACCTAAGCCCTCAGCCTAGCAACTGCCTCCTGCCTTGTGTGATTGACTGTCCCTTCCTGACGTGTGCGCCCAAGACTCCACCCCTCCCCGAGAGTACTTAAGCCCCACGCTTACCCCGCTCTGGGTCGTCCGAGCCCCGGGGTCTTCGAACCCCAGACGTCTCACTCCTCGGGTTCCCGGGTGGCCCATCCCGGAGTGTAACAATAAAAGCTTAAAACCCGCATCTGGCCTGAGTGACAACTTCTCGCGACCGCCGGCTGGGGAAAGCGCCAGCTCCAGCTTACCCAAGTTAATTCCTGCAAGCTCGCCCCAAACCCACCCAGTGTACCGGTCGCGCAGCCCGGCTGAAGCTATCAGCGGCATAGTACATTTATAATTGGTTGGTTTGTTCTTTTGTTGTTGAATTGTATGATTTCTTTATGTATACAGGATATCAAATCTTTATCTGTGATTTCTAAATATTTTCTGCCATTGAGTTGGCTGCCTCTTCACTTTTTTTGACAAAATCTTTTAAGGCACAGAAGCATTTGGTTTTAAGGAGTTCTCATTTATTTATTTTTCCTTTCATTGCTTGTGCTTTGGGTGCAAAGTTTGGGAAGCTACCTCCTATTACTAGGTCTTAAAGATATTTCCCTATATTTTCTTCTAGGAGATTTATGGCAAGGGTTCTTATATTTTGGTCTTTAATTCACTTTTAGTTAATTTTAGTGTTGCATCAAGTATCAAGAAGTATGTTAGCTAATGGTCCTCTTTCATTCTTTTGGCTATTGTTGTCCATGTCTCTGATGCCCACTTATTGGAAATACTGTTCTGTCCCAGGACAATTGATTTGGGGACTTTTTCAAAGATCAGTTGACCATAGTTTTTGTGGTCTATTTCTGCACTCTTGTTTTAATTCCATTGCAGTAGCATGCTGTCTTGACCACTATGGCTTTATAATTAGCTTCATAATAAGCTTTTAAATCAGGAGCTGTTAATCCTCCCACTTCATTCTTCTTTGTAAGGATATTTTAACTATTTGAGTTCTCTTTCCCTTCTAAATGAATTTGGTAACTAGCCATTCTAAGTCTTCAAAGCAGGTTGTTGGAATTTTGATTGTTATTGAATTGAATCTATTGATCAATTTAGGTAGAATTGACATTTTAACTACATTTAACTTCCCTCTCCATGAGCTAGAAATGTCTTTCCATCTATTTAAATCTTCTTTGATTTCTTTTTATCAATGTTATGTAGTTTTCTGTGTACAGGTCCTTTACTTCCCTGGTTAAGTTTATTCCTAGATACTTGATTCTTTTAGCTGTTATATTAAATGGAATTTTTTTCCTTAATTGTCTTCTCAGTTAAGTCATTGCTTGTGCATAGAAACGTTGCTGGTTTTTGCACATCAATCTTGTATCACCTCACTCTACTGAATCTGTTTATTAGCTCAAGATCTTAGTCATAGATTTCTCTGGATTTTCCAAGTATAGTATCATATCATCTGCAAATAATGAACATTTTACCTCTTCCTTTCTGATTTGGATGCCTTTTATTTCTTTTTCCTGCCTGACTGCTCTAGCTAGATCTTCCAATACAATGTCAAAAGACTGGTGACAAAGGACATTCTTGTCTCCTTCCTGATCTTAGGGAGAGCACTTCTGGTCTTTCACCATTGAATACAATACTGATGGTTGGCTTTTCATATATACCTTTTTTTCATACTGAGGAAGTTTCCTTCAATTCCTACCTTTTGAAGTGGTTTAATCAGAAAAGAATGCTGAATTTTGTTGAATGCTTTTTCAGCATCAATCAAGATGATCATGTGAGGTTTTCCCTTGAATTTGTTAATGTGCTGTTTTACAATGATTGATTTTCTTGTGTTGAACCACCCTTGCATTCCTGGTATAAACCTGACTTGGTCGTGGCATATAATTCTTTTAATGTCTCATTTCATTAGATTTGCTGTCATTTTGTTGAGAATTTTTGCATCTGTATTCATTAGGGAGATTGTCCTGTAGTCTTCCTTTCTTATAGCATGTTTACACAGTTTTGGCATAATAGTGATGTTAGCTTCATAAAATTAGTTAGGTAGTGTCATGGTCAGGTTCATGTGTCAACTTGGCCAAGTGGTGGTACCTGTTTGTCTGGTTGGGCAAGTGCTGGCCTGTCTGTTGTGATGAGGACATTTCATAGAATTAAATCATGATCCTGTCAGCTACATCCACAGCTAATTCCATTTGTAATCAGCCAAAGGGGAGTGTCTTCTACAATGAGTAATGCTTAATCTGATCAGTGGAAGCCTTTTAAGGAGGATTCAGAAGAGACAGTCTCTGTGTGTTTCGGCTGGTGACCCTCTCCTGTGGAGTTCGTCCAGACTTCCATTGGAGTTGTTGGCTTCACAGCCTGCCCTGTGGATTTTGGACTCTGCATTCCCATGGTCACGTAAGACGCTTTTATAAATTTTATATTTGCTAGTGTTCCCTGTTGATCCTGTTTCTCCAGAGAACCCTAATTAATACAGATAGTATTCCCTTTTCCTCAATATTTTGAAAAAATTTGAGCAGGAATGTTGTTAGTTCTTTTTGGAATGTTTCATAAAATTCCCCTGTGAAACCACCTAGCCCTGGACTTTTCTTTGTGGAAGATTTTTGGTGACTGATTGAATCTCTTTACTTTGTGATTGGTTTTGAGATCTTCTATTTCTTCTTGAGTTAGTGTAGCTTATTTGTGTGTATCTAGGAATTTGTCCTTTTGATCTAGTTTGTTGGTGTATAGTTGTTCATACTATCCTTATCCTCTTATGACTTTTTTTATTTCTTCAAAGTCCATAGTAGCAACTCTCCTCTCATTTCTGATTTTATTTATATCCTCTCTCTTTCTTTGTCAATGTATCTCGAGGTCTATAGATTTTATTGATTTTCTCAAAGAACTAACTTTTGGTTTTACCTGATGCTTTCTGTATATTTTTGTCCTCCAATTCATTTGATTCTGCTTTAATTTTTGCTATTTCTCTTCTACTTGCTTTGGGTTCCTTCAGTTGAGCATTTAGGTCCTTGATTTTTGCTCTGTCTTCTTTTTAAATATAGGCATTTAGGACAATAAACTTCTCTCTTAACACTGTCTTTGCCACATCCCATAAGTTCTGATATGTTGTATTTTCATTTTCATTTGTCTTCAGATATTTTCTGATTCCTTTAGCAATTTTTTCTTTGACCCACTAGTTGTTTGAGGGTGTGTTATTTCATCTCCATATATTTGTAAAAGTTCTGGTTCTTTGGTGATTATTGAGTTCCAGCTTCATCCCCCTGTGATCAGAGAATGTGCTTTGAATAATTTCATTCTTTTTAAATTTATGAAGACCCGGTTTTTTTTGTTGTTTTTTTTTTGCCCCAGTATTCAATCTCACCTGGAGAACATATCATGAGCACTAGAGAATTTATATCCTGGTGCTTGGGGGTATAAAATTCTGTATATGTTTAATTTTAATTCTAATTCATTTATTAAAGTAAGTTCCCTATTTCCTTGTTGATCCTCTGCCTGGTTGTTCTATCTATAGAGGAAAGTGGTCCTTTGAAGTCTCCCAGTACTATTGTTGAATCAGCTATTGCCTCCTTCAGTTTTGCTGATGTTTGCCTCATGTACATTGGAACTTCTTGATTGAGAACATTAACACTTGCGATTGTTATTTCTCCTAGATGAATTGTCCCTTTTATTAATGCATAGTGTCCTTCGTTGTCTTTTATGAAGTCTTTACACTTGTAGTCTATTTTGTCTGATATTAGTATTGCTGTTCCTCTTTCTTTTGGCTTCAACTTGCAAGGAATATCTCTTTCCATCCTTTCACTTTCAATCTATTTGAATCCTTGGATCTAAGATGAGTCTCTTATAAACAGCTTATAGATGGGTCATATTTCTTAATCTATTCGGCCAGTCTGTATCTTTTAACTGGTGAGTTTAGTTAACATTAAAGTTACCACTGTCAAGGTATTTCTTGAATCTACCATCTTATTCTGTGGATTTTATTTGTCAGGTCTATATAGTTTGTCCCTCTATCTCCTTTTATCCTTTAACTTATCCTTACTGGTACTCCTCAATTTTGTGCCCTTCTCCAGAACTTTCTTTCCTGTATTTTTTCCAGCCAAAAAAATTTCTTATAGAGCTAGTCTCTTGTTGACAAATTTTCTCAGCATTTATTTGTGAAAATTTTAATCTCTCCCTCACTTTTGTAGGACAAGTTGGTCATATATAGAATTCTTAGCTAGAAATCTTTCTCTTTCAGGATCTTAAATATATCATACTACTGCCTTCCCATCTCCATGGTGCCTGTTGAGTCATCCAAACTTACTCTTTATATGGTTTCCCTTGTATGTAGTGAGTCACTTTTCTCTTGCCACTTTCAGGATTTTCTCCTTCTCTTCTAATATTTGACAGACTGATTAATATGTATCTTGGAGTAGGCTTATTTGGTTTTATTCTGGAGTAGGCTTATTTGGTTTTATTCTATTTGGGGTTCATTGGGCTCCTTAGATTTGCATATTTAAGTCTTTTAAACAGGTTGGGAAATTTTGCCCCAGTATGTCCTCAACTAATCTTCCTAGCCCTTTATTCTTTTCATTACCTTCTGGGAATTGATGATCCTTAATTTTGCATGCTTTATTTTGTCCATCAGTTTCCTGAGATCCAATTCAACTTTTCCATCTTCTTTGCCATTTGTTTTTTGTATGATTGAAATCAATTGTCCTGTCCTTTAGTTCATTCTTTGTTCTGCCTTTTCAAATCTACTATTGGGTGTCTTAAGTATATTTTTATTTGGTCCACAGTATCTTTCATCTCTGCGATATCTGTTATTTTCTACTTATTCTTTGAAATTCTTCTTTATGTTTTTCTAGTGTCTTCTTGGTATCCTTTGTGTCATTAGGCAACCAACTGAATTATTTAGGGGAGTTGTATGAACATCTTTGATTAGTTGTTACAACGTCTGTGTCTCCTGCAGTGTTTTAATTTGGTCATTTGCTGGCCTATATCTGTCTGCATATGCTTTATGATTTTCTGTTGGCTTTGAGGCATTTGATTACCTTGATAGGGTTACTTTAGAAGTTGATTTCCCTCAGTCATCTAAGGTTTTTTTTTTTTTTCTTGTATTTGCACTGAAGATCTCATTTGCACTTGATTTGCCAGTAATTCCCTACCAAATCAGGGCCCAGACCTCATACAGGCGTTGTAAATCTACTTGAAAATCTGTTTGAAGTTATACAGATATTTTGCTAGACTACATTTTCCACCTCTTCCTAGCAGATGGCATTCTTAGGCCTCCTCTTCCACCTCAGGCCCACCTCTCCCCAACTACAGCAGCCAGATGAGCTGAATGGAAACCTGGTGCCATTCTAGCCAGGTGCCCTCATCCTGGTGCACAATGAAAGCTGCCAACCCTCGGGCGGCAGTGTGCACCTCAGCAGAGATTCTGTTTGTGGGTTGGGTGGGGCTGGTGCCACTGGGATTCTGCTTGCAATAACCTTGGCTTGTGTGACTAGGTATGTCAACTACCCCTGTTCATATCTAACCTGGAAATGCCTGCCAGCTAGGCATGGTGCAGAGGTGAGGGGTGTGGGGAGTGGGGGCATGGGAAGCACAGAGTGTGACGTGGGATGTGGCTCGGGCCACAGGGCATAGGGGTGGTGAAACAGGGTGGGAAGCACATGTTGGGGAGCAGGAATGGGATGCAGGATATAGAGTATGGCATAGAGGCACGGTGGTGTAAGACAGCATAGGGTGAGGCGTGGGACAGCGTGCTGCATGGGTGCCCAGTGGTGTAGGGTGCAGGATATAAGTTCCCAGGGGGCAGCACAGGGGGATGTGGGTGTGGGGGGTGACATGTGCAGGTGTAGGGCATGGGTGTGTGTGTGTGTATGTGTGTGTGTGATGTTCAGGGCACAGGGGTCATGGAAGCAGGGGTGGGGGGCATAGCATGGGTGCAAGGTGTTGTTGTGCATGGGTATGGGGCAGAAGCAGTGTTTCCTCATTTCCTGCTCCCTGTCAGTGCACTCCTGAAGCTTTGCACCTCCACCTGGAAAAGGGCAGATTAGGCTCTGTGCACGAGCTGGATGGTTTCTACGGGCAGGGAAGGCTAGTCTACTGGCTTCCAGGTTCCCCAAAGGAGCTCCAGGCTGTGAGATGAGGAGGCAGATATCCCAAGCTAGCTGCGGTGGCAAATACGTTCCTAGGTGCAGCCTCTTATCCCCAGTAGAGCCTCAATGGAGTCCACTCACCTGGTTCTCTGTGTCTCAATTCCTCAGCTTTTTCCCCCAGGACATCCCTATGTAGTGTAGAATACCCTCTTAAGTCATTCACGGCTTAGAACCGCTGCCCCAGTCACTTCTCTAGCTGTTCCTTGGAGCAGGGTTCAACTCAGGCTTTCTTATTCTGCCACCTTCCAGGAAGTCAATGTCCCTCTATGCTCTTTTAAGCCTTTGCCCAAATGCCTCAATGAGGAAAGACTTCCCTGAAAACCCATATTAGACTCTAAATGCCTCCTCCAGACATCTAAAGTCCTTATCCCTGTGTTGATTTTATATTTATCCATAGCACAGAGTAGCTTTTAATATACCATAGGATTTACTTAGATATGTGTTCATTGTCTATTAAACCCCATGATGATATAAGCACCAAAGAGTCCAAATTTTTGAAAGAACCATTCCTATTGAAGCTTCAAAAGCTACCAGAAAACCACTAAAATTTTAGAAATTTCACCAAAGTGTAAAATATTCTGGAATCTTTAAGTTCTCTTAAAATAACTATAAATTAGGAACTTCATGCTAATAAATCTAATCATCTAAGAGAGAAGAACATTAAAACAGGTGCTTCAAATTTTACACCCCAAAATGGTAATTATCAGTGCCACATTTCCAGCTGAGAGATGAATAATCAGAAGGCGATTCAGTCTCATTAGTATTTTTCCTTAGTTTTATTAGGAGAAGTTTATCTGTTTAATGTTTGGGGAAATGACAAATAGCCGTTGAAAATTTCCATAATTTTTATCTCTTCATTATTATAATATGGCCTGTAAGTTGTAATAACATATATTAATTTCATGTGTGAGTTGATTTAGCTATTATTTTTCATATACCATATATTCCATGTTTTTAATACGTCTGGTTCTTAAAAGCACCACATTTGGAATATTTTCCTTCATAATTTCTTATTAACATTTCTATATTGGACAATATATTCTTCTTTCATAGCTATACAACAAAAAATCTTATTCATAAATAAGCAAGCATGAATTAAAATTTTTCAGACAGCCTGTATAGCAAAATAATGTAAAATAAAAATGTACATAAAATAATGTAAAAATAAAAGACATTTTATTTCCCATTATAGTGTATAGAGAGCAGCAAATAGCCTAATAAACTAAAGTAAAAATATATATACCTATAGCATTAGCAGATTTTTATCACCCAAAGGTAAAATGCACTGAATGGATTTGTCTGGATTAGACTGGATTGGATATATGTTATAATTTTAGTTCAAGTTCAAACAGGATCTGAAAGATAAAATGTATCTGAACTCCTGAAAAAAGTGGCAATAGAAAGGTATTTCAAAAGTCATTTTTGCCTATTTTTTTGTCTTTCCTCCAGTTGTGCTGCAATAAACAATTGGATATTTAATAACCCTACGGGCTCATTAAGAGTTTTTCTCTCTACTATGGGGACTATAATTGTCTTTCACGCTCATAATGTAGGTTGATCTCCCTACCCACGTGTTCCTCCCCAAATCAAAGCTAAATCTGACATGGAAACATCAAGAGGTTGAAGCATGGAAAAAAGAATTGTTCTGGTTTCACACTCATTCTTTCCCAAAATTGCTGGGTTTCTAAACAGGATGAGTCCTCAGAACTTCCTTCAGTTGTGAAACAAAAGATCGTGCAAAAAAGAATTCTGGTGTCCAAACACTGTTGATCAGTTTTTTAGACACATTGAGTGTATTTAATGTATTTCTTTGCAAATTGGTAGGCAAATGATCTCTTCTTCACACATGTTGGTGATAGTGATCATATGAGATACAAGGAACTCTACAAATGTTAGTTATTACTACATAGATTTAATTAAAATTCTATCATCTTTAATTATGCTATATTTAATTCTAATTGATAGTTATATTTAACTTTAACTGAATTAATTTTCTTAGGATCTTCATTACTGGATCAGTGTCATTTATATTATTGAGAATAATCAGCACTGCTCTGGTGGTCCAAAATGGTAAGGCCACATCACCAAGTTTCAAACATAACCTCTTCTCAACTACCTTGGTGAGCTTTTAATTTTCCTAATCAATTGAATGGAAATGTCATATATAAGAATGGATATTATATGAGGTAATAAATGTTCTTGGCTAAGTAAAAAACTATTTATTAAAAAACTAATTATTATTGTATTTGAAGCCTTATACTAAATTTTATTCTGAAATAAAATATTTCTAAGTCCTTCTAAAAAAAGACAGAAATGTAAGAAATGAAAGCATGAAGAGCAGTTAAGTCACTGTAATAAAAGTGTAGATCAGGAATGTTGTAATGGGCAGGCTGAATGCTGCCCCCAAAGTTATCAGGTTGTAACTTCTGGAACGTGTGACTTACCGTATATGGGAAAGTTTTATAGTGTGATTAAGTTAAAGGTTTTGAGATTAGCCTAGATTTTCCAGGGAGGCACTAAGTGCCATCACAAGTGAATTTATAAGAAATAGGCAGGAGATTTGATACATAGAGAGAAGGAGGAAGCTGTGTGACCACGGGGACAGAGAGTGGCATGATGCAGCCCAAGACAAGGAATGCCAAGAGGCAGGAGAAGCTGGAAGAGGTCAGGAATGAGTTCTCCCCTAGGGCCTCCAGAGGGAGCACAGCCCTGTTGGCACTCTGATTTCAAGTTAATGAAACTGATTGCACACTTCTGCCTTCTAGAACTGTAAGAGAATAAATTTTCTGTTGTTTTAAGCCACTGGGTTTACGTTTATTTGTTACAATGGGCACAGGAAACTAATGCAGATGTATTTGGTTTTGGCTCTCTTCTTTACTGGATTTAGAAGGCTTTTGAACCTCTGAGAAAAAAAATAATTGAAACTATGACTCTTGTATTATTCATTTAAAGGTTTTGAAAATTAAATAAAGCTTGAGAGTTGAGTAAGAAAAGTTGAAGTGGGGGCTTTGAAACAATTTTAACTCATTTCATTTACTGTGATGGAAATGCTGCAATAACGGTAAAATAAGGAATATAATCATCACTTTTCTTCATTTTTAAAATCTTAGCTAATTAATTCCTCATGGAAATACAAGACACTATCTAGAAAGGAGAGACTTATTCATTTCACACACATGAGAAACGGTTGATTGAATTTCTTAGCAAGCTGGTATGCATCCAGTCATATCCTCCAAGAGTATACAAACTCCTACAAGAGTGTCCTGTGAGAGTTTCCATATTACCTCTTAGTATTTATGAATAAATAAATATTATCATATTATAATGTGTTTATAATATTTATATGAGAATATATTATACTGTGTCATATATTAAAATATATTTAAAAACTTATTTCCCCTTTTCTCCTCAGTGATGATGCTTACAAAGTATTTTTGTCATTGTGTATATCTATGTATCTATATTTTTGGTGGTTGAGTTCTAAAAAGCTGGTAAAAACTGATACTGACTGATATTCGGTAAAAATGCTCTTCAATCCACCCAAGTTCTAGAAAATGAGAGCACAGCACAACCCTGTTTCATCAATCAGCCAGCTGTATATATATATGTGTGTGTATACATACACATATATATATATGAGCCTTTCTTTAAAAAAATAAGCAGTGTAATTTAAGACCAATCACTAACATATAGCATAATCTAAAACATCTCTTCTTTTATTAGTAACCTTCAAATACGGATTATTCCTTGTATATTCTGGATCTTTAGCTTATGTGTCTTTATGAATTTTTTCCAATCCACATTTAAAAGGCTGGAATTTTCTCAATTTAAAGACAAAATACTTTGTCACCCCAATTTACCTCTCTAATAAAAATCGTACCCAACTTCAGTGAAGAGATTTTATTCTGATTAGTATCATATTCTCATTTTCTCAGTGTATTCTGTTTTGGTTTGCTAAAGCTGATGGAATGCAATATACCAGAAATGGATTGGGTTTTAAAAATGAGAGTTTATTAGCTTGTAATTTACAGTTCTTGGGCCATGAAAATGTCCAGTTAAGGTACCAACAGGATGATACCTGGACTCTGAAGAAAGACCACCAGCATCTGGAAACCTCTGTTGTGCGGGAAGTCTTGTGGCTGGCATCAGCTGCTCCTTCCCTCCTGGGTCCCACTGCTTTCAGCTTTCTGAGCACCTGTGGTCTTAGCATCTCCAGAGCTTTTCTCCCTCTATGCGCTCCCTCTCTGGGTGCTCCTTTCTGTCTTTTATCCTCATAAAGGACTCCAGCAAAAAGGATTGAGACCCACCTCTAAACTTTATTTCAAAACTATTTATACTTACTATTGCTTGAAACATTCTTTATTGACTTCCTTGAAACCGCAGTCACTCCCTTCCTTCAACTCACAACCCGTCTTGTCTCATTGCTCATCCTCAGTCTCTTTTTCTGACATACCCTCGTCTACCTAACCTATGTATATGAGCATTTCTGCAAGTTCAGTCTTTAGTCTTTTTTCATTTTAGGTTCCATATTTTTTCATCCATACTCATACCTTTAATTACAATCCAACCACAAATGACCCTCAGATACTATTTTGTCAAGGCCTCATCTCTTGAGTTCCAGTTGCTAAGATTCTCATGAACATGTCAAACTGGTAAATAGGTTTATTAAAACTTAATTCACATACCACGCATTTCAATGGTTTTTGAAATGGTGTGTGTGTGTGGGGGGGGTGTATCTTCACAGATGTGTACAGCCGCCATCTTCATTCAATTTTAGAACATTTTCATCACCTAGGGAAAAACAAAACAAAACAAACACAATTCCCTATTCTCCTAGACCTCCAGCTCTAACCAACTACTAATCTACTGTGTGTCTTTATGAGTTCCGTCTTCTGAGTGGTTTATAGGAACGGGTTCATATAATATGTGGTCTTTTGTGACTTGCTTTTTTCACTTAGCTGTATGTATCAATATTTCATTCCTCTTTTACAGTAAAATAATATCCCATGTTTTGCAGAGTGGCTGCACCATTTTACAGGCCCACTTTGCCTTGTAAGAGGGTTCTGACTTCTCCAAATTCTTATCACCACTTGTTGCTACCCTATATTTTGATTCTAGCCATCCTAATGGTTGTAAAAGTTCCCTAAAATTTAGCATGTCTAAATCTAAACTCATCATCTTCCCCAGTCATCTAAGTCTGTTATTCCTTCAGGACTTCATATTTCAAAGTACAGTATTAGTTAAAAAAAAAAAAAAAAAAACAGGAAACCTGGAAATAATTTTTGATTCTTTTCTTTGTCGCCCACATTTCTTCTGTAACAGAACCCCATCCATGCTGGTCCTGAAGTACAGATTCCATTTCAGCTTCAGCTTCTGTGCTCTGGCTACCTTAGTTCAAGTTTCCACCAGAGCTCACCTGAGCCAGTGCAGACCTTTCTAACCAGTCTCCTCATATTTATTCTTGTCCTCTTATAATCCATTTTGCACACCAAACTGACACCTTAAAAATAAAAGTAGGGAGTTTTCACTGTACTGCTTAAAAGTCTTCACTGGTTCGTTCTTTAGATATTGGATTGTTCTTTAGATAACTAAGTAAATCCTTGTTAACATAGAAGTTTCGGCATGATGTGGTCCAGCTAATTTTTACTGTTTTTAATTTACCTAATATCCCATCATGAGATACAGCATCCTTGTTCATTTTCTTCATCTTACTATGTTCCTTACCAACTCAGGACTTTTTGTCAGTTTCCTATAACTTGCAGGTGTTCATCCACTCCTCAGTCTGCTGACTCAATCCTTATTCTTCCTAAAATTCCAGTTATATTGTCATTTTCTCAAGAAGAGCTAACCATTACCACTTTCATAGCAATATTTTTCTGCTGCAGCCTTTATTATCATTAAAATCAAATAGTGAATTGCATAATGTAATGTTACTATTTTCTAGCACAAGATGTAAGTCTTGTGGTGGGTGGGCAGGGATAAGGCATTCTTGTCTTATTCTCTAATCTAATTCCAGTGATTAACTTCAAATATATTTTGTCGTGTGATTACATAAATTAATGAATAATATTTTCATATAAAATAAACAGATATAACTTGAGAAGACTACAAACATTCTATGATTTTTTTACACTTAAAACATTGCTTTCAAAAAATTATCAAGTGGCTTATTTGATACTGATTTAAAACCCTTACTGACAATTACAAAGAGCTACAATCCTGCCTTTTACTAATTCCCTTAACCTAAATGTACTATATAGGAACAAGAAGCAGTATGGATTCTTAAATGTATCCTCAGTAATATCCCAAGTAAGGAGATTGCAAAAATACCTATGTAATTCAATATGATCACCTACGTTAAATAGTAAGATTTATGCTGATAATATTTCTGAATTTGCTATATATTTGTTCATGTGAAATTAAAATATAATTCAGGATTTTATCGATAGATATACAATTATCTTAGCATTATACTAAGAATTGTGGTTACACATTCATAAATATTTTGTTGCCACTGGTTTTAAGCCCAATTCATTCTAGAAGCAAATATCTTTCTTTCTGAATCATTAGAAGAGCTAGAGACACTATTTAGTTTACTTAACCTGGACCTATTTGTTTTTCAGCAATTTTATTAATTATTCATTTAAATTACATAGATATTATTGCAATAATCAAAAAAATTCAAAGTATTAGCCCAAGGGTCATTATAATCAAATTTCCTAATTAATTCAGACTTGCATGTTGCCTGAGCCACTCAGACCACTCAAATTTTGACTGTCAAAGCTTTCTGGGTCAATCCCGAATATAGTTCATGATTCCAGGCTTTGTATGAAAAATCATGCTATGAGGGGTAGAAAGGCTGTCTCAGCTGTGTGAAAATGTAGGGCAACATTGTACAAATATTCTCACAGGGAATCCTGAAAGAGATGATAGACATTCACGGTAAAAAAGTACAACGATGTGCACACACACACACATTTATATTTGTTTTTCCGTCTCCTTAGACTTCAGCAACACAGGGCTTATCCCCTGATATATCTCCCTACTTTACTCTCTCTGTCTTTCTCTTTGCATTCATTAGATGCTATAGGAATATTATAAAATTATAAATAATTAAACTAAAAATCATCATCTAATTTAAAAACAGAGACATAATGCTTATATCATAGAACATCAGATATTTGCGCAGTAAGGACTTTCAGTAGGGATACCTGTATGTCTTGATTAATGCTCTGTACTGAATCAAGTGACTGATAATAGCCCAGTAATTCAGGGTGAAAGACAGTTCTTTGAAATGAGCACCAAAATATGGGCGTGAATAAGTTATTTTCTACATGAAAATATTTATTTACATGATATTGTAGTAATTTCATAGGATAACACAATGATTTACTGAGATTGATATCAATAAATAATTTTAATTCATTAGGTATTCTTGCTATCATTTCTGTAATCCCAGTAAAGCACAGAAAATGGAAAACATATTTAATGGCATTATAGCTGCTACTGAAGAAGGAGTAGAATCTTCAGTTTCAGAAGCACACATGAAAACATCCAAGTGTGTAAAATACATAGTCTAGACTTAGACTTACAGAGTGAAATTGTGGAGTGTCATAAACAGACCATATCAAAAGTAACCAAGTTGTAAACACAACTTACAAAGTAATAAGTACATTTCTAAGAAACAACAAAGGGAATGTAACAATATCTTTAAAGTACTAAGAAAAAAAATCAATCTAGAATTTAGAATTTTATGTCTAGTACTTTTTTGTTTCTTTCCTTACCACCCCAGAAAATCTCACTAAAATAACCTATGAAAAATGTGTTATAAGATGTTGGAAATTATTGCAAAATGAAATCTGAGATTACCTTATAAAAAAGAAAGAAATAGAAAGCAGAAAAATTGCTCTTTCAAAATATCCCATACAATCTACTTTACAAGATGGCTGTCTTTTCCCGCATATGTGCCACCTCTTATAATACTCTGAAGACATGAAGAGGAGATGGAAGAGCACTAATTAAACTATGTATCTATGTTAAAATAAAGTAAGCTAGCCATACTGTACAACCCTCATCAATTCTATGGCTTTCTCTCCTCAGTAGATACGTTTTATTAAATCCACATACAAGCACTTTTATTCCTAATTGCCACTTCCTTCATAGCTTTCTCCTCTCTTTTATTCTGCCTGTTCTTCTGCCATGTCTAAAGAAAAGCTCTCTCTGTCTAGAGCTCATTGCTTTCCTTTTTCAACAGTGTCCTGGATCAAAATTCACTTTGATTCCTAGTACTAAACATTTCTCATCCCTACTCTAGCCATCCAAGCCCTCCCTTCTTTTTTTTTCAGGCCCTCCCTTCTTGAGTTGTTTCAAATTTCTTAAACTATATTTATCTTTCTATTTGTCTCCTTCTACTTATTTTCATTTTTATTATTTTTGTGGCCAAATTCCTCAAATGATTCAGCCTACCATTTCAATTTCTAACACACACACACACACACACACACACGCATACACACACACACACACACACGCATACACACACACTACCCCTGTAGCATGTCCTTGACCTCTACCCATGAAATTAGAATTACTTAAGGTCACCCATGTCCATTAATTAAATCTATTAACAATTTGAATTGGTTTACCTTCTTTTCTTTTTGTACTCATGTTATGTGGTCAATGAACCTTCATGTTATTAAAAAATAACAAACAAAAAAAATAAAAACAAAAATCCAACCACACTTTTATTATACATATTTTTCTCATTTCGTTCTCTTTTCAGTATCCAATTTCCTTCCTGGAAGGGTTCTCAAAAATCAGTTTAAGGCATGAATTTTATAGTAGTGCCTTCACTTTGAGGGAAGCTGCATTAGAGAATCCTTAAGTTCCTTTTCAACTCTGGAATTTTCTAGTTCTCCATATTTGTATTCTGATGTCTATGAGATTGGAAATACTTGAAAATAGCACTTACTTCATAAGTTTATTGTGTGCATTCAAAGATGTATGTGTATAAGTACTTGGCATATACTAAGCACTCAATAAATGGTAGATATGGCTACTACTGTTACTGTCAGATTCATAAATGAATATTAACTAATTCCTTTTTTGTTGTCAATCATTTCTACCATGCCAAAATACATGGTCAATTTTCAACACACCAGTCACCTCCATCTAGACTTGTGTGATCCGATAAACTCAATGAATTGTTCCACCTTCCAGTTTTTTTAAATATATAATGTAAGGGCCTTTTGAAACCAAAGTAAAAGATCCATAGGTAATTATTTATGTTAATGTTGGTTTTTGATATTGGTAAGGCAGATATTGATTCCTATTTATTTGTAACATATTTGCATTGTGGCATTAATTGCTCATGATTTCATGTTTTCTATAGCACCAGAGATATTGAGCTATTAATAGCAATATTTTGAATGCCTCTGATTGACTAAATGGACGAGACGCTCATCCACTTAACAGCAATAAGTCCTACAGCACAGTTTTTCTCATTTCTTGATTAATACTTCACACAAGACTGATTCAAACTCTTTCTAAAGTCAAGATAAATTACATCTAATGCTTCTCCCTGATTTACTCTCCTGTTAGTCTGTCAATAGAAAGATATCTGCTACCCCTGTGACAGAATTTGTTCTTTATAAAGCTCTGCATATTTCCCAGTACATGACTCGAGGTTAGATGCTAAAAAAAAAGGGTTTTAGGACTTTTTTTCTTTCAGATTTTGTTAATGCTGTAATTTCAAGAGTGAAACCTTTTGACCTTTTTGAAATTGAGATCTTATTAACTCTAAGAGCTCTCAAAGAACCTAACTACTGATAGAAATATATGAGGCAAACTTTCTATACCATGTACTTTTTTTTTTTGCACGGACAGGCACCAGGAATCAAACCTGGGTCTCCGGCATGGCAGGCGAGAATTCTATCTGCTGAGCCACTGTCACACCACCCTATACCATGTATTTCTAAATTTTAACATCTTAATTAGTGATCTTCATAGAATATTTCCTTATTTCCATTCACTTTCACAAATTCTGGGTTGTGTATTCCAGTTTTCCCATAATAATTAAACTTTTTCTGTAAGGACTCCAAGTAAGTACTAAAATTTTCACTTTTAAGTATGTATAGTATCGCTTTCCTCTACATAAGTAGCAGCATTCCTATATATATAGTTTTTCATGGGTTATGTTTACAGAATGTCTCCCACACATTGCATCTTTTTCCTTACCTTAATTTTCTATTTTTACTTATAAAATATTATCATTGCCTTTGATTTCCTGAATTATTTTTGCCATGCTAACCATTTTTTTCTCAAATATTCCTTCATTCCATTCATTTGAGCTTTACAACCAAAAGATGATGAAGAGGCAAAGTTTTCTACAGGAAAAACCAGAAAATGACCTATTAATTGAAGCTATAATGTTAATTCCTACCCTGATATTCACTAACCCATTTTTACTTATATGTGATTTATAGTCGATAATTTTATTTATTTTATTCCTTTCTTGATCCGGAGATAATTTCTAGGTGGCTTACAGAGGTACATGAATTAGCAAGAGAAATTAAAAATATTTTTTAAATGAGACAAAGTTAAAATAAAATTGGGAAAGAGTAATAGAGCCAGAAATATCTTAGACCAAAACTCCTGCTCTGAGGGGAGTCTCAGATTTGAGTCTGTGCTTCTAGGAGCCAACACAGAGCAGAAGACTAACCCAATAGAAAATATAAAACCATACATTAATTCTTTGGGAGAATCATGTTGTTGTTTAAACTGCAGTGGAGAGAAAGTTCCATTATGCACTATCAAGCCCAGCTGTCCGAAGTTTGGGGATGAATGAATGAATGGAAAAGCAACTTATTAATTATTATTATTATTAAATCATCTTAAAATAATTGCAGCAATACATTTTAAAGATTTATTTCTTACTGAATATTTCAATATAGCTGAAGCCATCACCCTAAGCTCTCAAAGAGTAATTCTATGATGAGGTCAGAAGGATTCATTCCTAGTAGTTGCTGTTTAAGTGATAAGATAGAGCACCTGAGAATCATGACCTGTCAATGTTTCAGGTGCACCTTCCTAGGTATTGAGGCAGTAAGTTTAAGATCACTGTTCATCTTCAGTCAAGAATGGTCCCCGAGCTTTACCAGCTGGATAGGACTGAGAAAACCAATCTGCTCCAGAGAAACCCAAGAAAATTGATACAAGACACACAAGGAATGAAAGATTACCTCACTCTAAATGATTGTGAACCATAGAAGTACTCCTGTTTAAAGATGCCCAGTCTGAGGCCTGAGCTACAGGTGTTGAAAAATTTGTTCCTTTCTCAACAGAGTCTGACAAAAATGATCAAAAATAGTTCCCATATATAAGCACCATTATTTCGATATTTTCCCTTCTTCTTTCCACTAGTAAGTTTCCAATCAAAATATTGCCAGCCCATCACAAAGGGTAGATATTCAGCTAGTATGCAGTATCAAATTATTGAAAGGCTTATATTTTATTGTTAAAAATACTAAAATTTCACAACTCCCAGGGTTTCTCAACCCTGGGTGATGAGAAACCTTGGGTGATCTTCCACAATTCAGAACTATGTGATTAGTATTTGGCCAAATTCTTGGGCAGTGAAAAACTCCGATCCATAATAGACAAAGCTTATGGCTATTGTTATTACTAATATTTGTAATTAAGGGTGACACTAAAAGTATTTCACAACCAGTAAGGACCAACAAATCTGATCTTAGCTTGCAGGATATTAAGTAATATGACTGTCATCCATGACCCTCAATATTATCATCATCTTCATGGTCATCTTCATTACTTTTATCTTCTCTATCATTTTATATTTTACTAAATCCTTATTTTCTATCAGCCCTTATCCTTAGCTCTTCATTAAATATCTAACTAATATGTGAAAGAGTTTGTATTAGAACTTCTATCTTCCTAACTCCAGAGACCCCATGCTTTATCAGTTATCTTGACTGCATTACAAATGAGAAATGAATGAAAAATAGAAAACACCTACCATTCCCCTACATCTATATCTTAGGGAAAATACCTACAATTCCAAGAGGTTAGAGTTTGAGACTAAGAGACTAGGCCTTCCTTCTAATATTCTGAAAACCTTACTTGAATTTTTAAAATTGGATTTTGCTCACTACAAGTGAAAATACTAAAAGGATTGGTGGGTAGCCAATTTCTTTCCCATATAGCTCTATATGTGAGAGTGAAAGGTGTAGAAAGTCACTTTGAGGAATATATTGGAGAAAATGGTAGTATTATGTAGGGTTTTAGCTGAAAATCATTCCATATTATCAACAAACCACAGGAGTTACTGTTAAACTTGTAGTTTATCTGGTTGTAAGCAAGTGATTTATGCTCTAGGTCTATAAATCTGGCCTGTGTCAAATGCAATAAGTTCACCTGCAAATATCATTTCAACAAGGAAAAATCTGAATTTATGGCACTGTATTAGTCAGGGCTCTCTAGAGATTACAGTAGTAATCTGTAAATACAAGATTTATAAAGGTGCCTCATACAACCATCGGAATGGAAGAGTCCAAAATCTGTATGGCAGGTTGTGAAGCTGGAGGCTCTGTTGAAAGGTCTGGACAAATTCCACAGGAGAGGCTCGCTAACTAAATAAGCAGTGAAAAATCTCCCTTCCCCTTTAAAAAGTCTTCAACTGATTGGATTATCTCCTTGGTGGGAAGCATGCCTCAGTTGATTGCAGATGTAATCGGTCACAGATGCAATCAGCTGACAGATGATTTAATACCCCAGCCTTCCAGTTCATCAGCCAGCCATGAAACAGCCTTACAGCAACAGCTAAGCCAGTTTGCCTGCCCAGACAACTGGGCATCATCAATTAGCCAGGTTGACACCAGAAGTTAACCATTGCAAATTCTTTAATATTAAATGTAAAATCACTATCTTAAAAGAGGGCAATTTGAGAACAACCATTGAAAATGCTTTACCTAGATATAGTCATAAGTTTTAAGAAAAAATTCCTTAAGTTAATATATAGACCCAGTAATAGTATTTTGTAGCTTTCACATATTTTGTGATAGCAGCTTTTAACCCAAATATCAAGCTTTTATGGCCATTACAAATCTCTGACTTTCCATTTGCCTGGTTGAGGCTTTAATCTTGTCATTTCCTATTCTTCATCCAAAGAGAAAGATTTTACTTTTGAATAAGTTTGAGTTATAGACCTATTGAACCAGACAGTGAGAAAAAGAAAAAATGTTTCAGTAGCCTCTTTTTGAGTTCAGAACAACTCATTCATCATACAGTAATATTTATCAAACACTTAAGTGTGCATTTTTCTTTGGAGAGGCTCCAGAAATTTAACAACAACAACAAAACTTGTATATAGGCTTGTTTCGCTTATGTATCCTTTTTGTTCACTTTTTCCTTTTTGATTCTCTCCATAGGGATTCATGTATAACTTGGAACTTAAGCCAATCTTAGATTTTTAATGACCTGATAATTATCCCCACTTTTATCAAAGATTTTAACCAACAAGTAGCTACTGTCAATGCTCTTTATTTTAAAGAGGAGAATATGCTGTTAATATATATGTTTCTGTATTTATGGTAAAATATTGAACATGTTGTAGACAAATCACCCACTGTTTGAAAAACAAATAAAGATAGCATGCCTGTGTAAAGATTTTGGAGTGGAATATCTATTTCCAGTATTATCTTCAATATTAACTTTTTATGGGTGAATAATTTTCGGATAAGAAATGGAAAAATTAAAAATTCATTTAAATGTGAAATTTTTCATTTATTTAGAAGTGAATTCAAAACTGCATATGCTCCATGCCATATATAAATTGTTAATAAACTTGTGTTGAAATATATTGCATATGACTTGGTAATTTTAGTCATGGACCACAGAACTAAGGAATGTAGCTAGCTGCAAATAACACACTTGCAGTATTTACATGTCTATGAATTATTCTAGAAAGAAGTTATTTATGATCACAGTGTTTCAGATATCAACAATGAAATGATGTTTGGTGCCATTGTTTTTTACTCAGATATCATAAGAAAAGAGTTTGAGTTTGTTGTCAGGCTGATTATTTATTATTTACTTTTGTTGTATTTACCAGATCACATGTCAGTATGTAGAACTTGAGCTCATGAATATTTCTTACATTGTATTTTGATGTTGTCCCTAAAATTCAAATCAACTTCAAATACCACTCTCTCTACCAACTTTCTATATTGTTTTTAAGGTAGCAAATGGAAGTTTGCATTTAGTTTATAATAGACACTGTTCTAGTTTGCTAGCTGCCAGAATGCAACAGACCAGAGACAGATCGGCTTTTAATAAAAGAGGATTTATTTTGTTAGTTCTTCAGAGGAAAGGCAGCTAACTTTCATTTGACGTTCTTTTTTACGTGGGAAGGCTCAGGGTAATCTCGGCGGGCCTTCTCCCCAGGCCTCTGAGTTCCAACAACTTTCCCCAGGGTGATTCCTTTCTGCATCTCCAAAGGCCTGGGCTGAGCTGCGAGTGCTGAGATGAGGTATACAGAGCTGCTTGGGCTGTGCTACGTTGTGCTCTTTCATTTAAGCACCAGCCAATTAAGTCAAACATTATTCAGTGCAGCAGACACGCCTCCTGGCTGACTGCAGATTAATCAGCAACAGATGAGGTTCACATACCATTGGCTCATGTCCACAGCAACAGAACAAGGTGCCTTCACCTGGCCAAGTTGACAACTGGATCTAACTATCACATGTCCACCACTTGTCAACTTGGCAACTATATGCATTAACTTAAACAATATTAAGGTGAAAAAAATATTCTCTTCTGGCTGTGGACCTGTGAATCTCAAAACAAGTTGTCAGGTGCCAATATGCAAAGGAGGGACAGTCACAAGATACAGGTTTTCATTTCCATAGGGAGAAACTGGAAGAAACACAGATGTAAAACCTGCAGGGCAAGCGCCATGGGATTTCAAAGTCTGAAAGTCATTTATCCTTCGGCTTTAGAAAGTGGCAGTCCCACCCTTTCCAAGGGCTTCTGCAGTGGCCCGCCTCTTTCCAAATCAACCTCGGGGAACATCGAGGAGACCACCTTTTTCTCAGCTCCACTCTCTCCAGGCATTTGAAATCTAATGGACTTTGCCCTGAAGGTCTTCAAAACTGCTTGTGTCTGGTGACCCCTGTGTTCCTTCCTCTCTATGGAAATGTGTATATGTATCCTATGAATGTTCCTCCTTTGTATGTTGGCAGCAAATAACTTGCTATGAGTTTTCAAAAGTCCAGAGCCAGAAGAGAACTTTGCCTTAGAACAGACCATGCCTGTAACTGACTTTGATAGGAGTTTGTACTGTTTCTAACTTTGTATTTCATTTGTATTTCTACTGAAATGGTTTAAGGATTTCTGATAGTTATGAAATTAATGTATTTTGTATATGGGAAAAGCATGTCTTTTTTAGGGGCCAGAGGGTGGAATGTGCTGGTTTGAAAGGAAGTATGTCCCCTAGAAAAGCCATGTGTTAATCAAAATCCCATTTCATGAAGGTAGAATAATCCCTATTCAATACTGTGTGTTTGAAGCTGTAATCAGATCATCTCCCTGGATGATGTGATTTAGTCAAGAGTGATTGTTAAACTAGATTAGGTGACGACATGTCTCCTCCCATTTGGGTGGGTCTTGATTGGTTTATTGGAGTCCTATAAAAGAGGAAACATTTTGGAGAATGCGAGATTCAGAGAGAGCAAAGAATGCTGCACTACCATGAAGCAGAGTCCAGCAGCCAGCGACCTTTGGAGATGAAGAAGGAAAACACCTCCCGGGGAGCTTCATGAAACCGAAAGCCAAGAGAGAAAGCTAGCAGATGATGCTGTGTTCACCATGTGCCCTTTCAGCTGAGAGAGAAACCCTGACTGTATTCACCATGTGCCTTCTCACTTGAGAGAGAGACCCTAAACTTCATTGGCCTTCTTGAACCAAGGTATCTTTCCCTGGATGGATGCCTTAGATTGGACATTTCTATAGACTTGTTTTAATTGGGACATTTTCTTGGCCTTACAACTGTAAACTAGCAACTTATTAAATTCCCCTCTTTAAAAGCCATTTTGTTTGTGGTATATTGCATTCTGGCAGCTAGCAAACTTGAACAGGATTCATTTTGCTATAGTTTGAATAATGTGTTAACTCCTCCCATTTCCCATCCCCTTCAGGATTAACTCCTAAAATTTCTGGGGCCATGTTTGTGTAGCCACTATAACTGTAATTACACTGCTGACATTTCGCGGGCAGAGAGCAGGGATCTTAAGAGTCTGCAGACAATCCCATAAAATGAGGGCCAGTATTCAGTGGGTTCATTTCAGTATAGCTGTATTCGTTCTTAAATTATTGAAATAATCCATTATAGGTGGACAAATAACAGCTTCTCTGAGCCTCTTAAATGCATGTCTCTGCCAGACTCCCCAACTCTCCAGCATTTAACAAACTAGCTACTTAATTGTTCCTGTGATCTAATAGTGATCTTCCATATCCAGCTCCAACAATATGACTGGTGTCAATTATGGCTGTGTACTATAATAAATATTTTAAATATCCACCAATTGAACAATGAAGAATATTTTCACACCATGTAGTGACTTTCAAATGTCCTGCCAGATATTCAGAGATCAAATATATGGCTTAAACTTGGGTTCTCTCTGATATATTTTATTGCTGTACTCCATGTCAGAACATTATATAATCTGTAAATGAATCCATATGTACAAATAGCACCCAGCACTTATGCATGATGGTACTGAATTTCTTTATCCACTTCAAGAGTAGTGTGTCCTGACATGTAAGGACCGCTTCAAGTGGAATTATTTTTCCCTTTCTCTTATAATATTTATTTAACATAAATATAATGTGTGTAGTATGTTATTACCTATTATGCAATTGTTTTATTCCAATATTTACCTATGTCACTGAATTTTCCTGTCTCTATTCTTTTTTAATGGTTTTATTATAAATATAACATATATACAAACGTAAAAAAGGAAAAAAGAATAATTTTCAACGCACCTCAACAAGTAGCTACAGAACAGAACTCGGAGTCTGTCATGAGTTACCCACATTTTTCCTTTTCACTGCTCCAAACTCCAAAAGCTAGAAGAAATATCAATACTGTGATTCAACAGCCGTACTCATTTGTTAAATCCCATTTTCTCTGTTATATCTCCTCCTTCTCCTTTAAACCTCCCAATCTATAGGGATCATTGGGAAATGCCTGTTTTGACTTTTTCATGTTGAGAAGGGGTGTCCATACTGAAGGATTGGGGGATGTAATTAATTGATAATCCTGGAGAGGCTGGTCACTCTGGGTTTCAGGATGCATCTGACCTGGGAATTATATGTTCCAGGAAAGCAAACCTAGTGCATGAAACCTCTACAGAGTCTTAATTTGAGCCCCAGATTTTCTTAAGAGGCAATAGGAGTAATGTTGATTGGGATTTAGCAAACCACGGCAATTAGCACTATCTAACTGAAGCTTGCATAAGAGCATCCTTCAGAAGAGCCTTTCAACTCCACTTGATCTCCCTTGGCCACTGATATCTTATTTCATTACATTTCATTCCCTCATTTTGGTCAGGAAGGCATTGTCAATCCCACTGTGCCAGGGCCGGATTCATCCCCAGGAGTAACACCCCATGTTGTCAGAGAGATTTTCACCTCTGAATGGCTTGTACCATGTAGTGGCGAGGGCAACAACTTTCCTTACAAAGTTAGGCTTAGAGAGAGAGAGGCCACATCTGAGCAACAAAGAGGCTTCTTAGAAGGAACTCTTAGGCCTCATTATGAGTAGTCTTAGCTTCTCTCCTACAGAAATAAGTGTCATAAGAGCAAGCCTCAAAATCCAGAGTTTGGCCTATTGTCTTGGAAGTCTCCAATGGCGGACAGGGAACTGGAGGTCTCCCAGATGGGAGAGTCTAATAGTTCCATATATATACTCCTCTTCAGATCTTCAAGGGACTTTACTGTTATTTTTTAATTACCAACCCACCATATTTGAGATTATCCTGACACTACACCAAGTCTTAGGGAATTACAAGCTTCATTCCCATTCTGGATTCTAGGAGTCTGGGCTGTCTAAATTAGCCATCCAGAGAGGCTGATTCAGACTACGTGTTATAGAAAATTTAGGTTCTAGACATAGTAAACCTCTTTGTCTTTGATCTCATACAGCATCTGAAGGTCTAGAATATATACGTTATCATCTTTTACCCTGAATTCTAATTTACCTTAGACCCAGACAGATTGTCTTCATTTTAAACTCTAAAATGAGACTTGATTACTCTCTCAGTTACTTCAACTATTATTATCTGTAGCTATGCTAACTTTCAAGTCTGCAGCACTCCATTTCTAGGACCCAGATGTCACAGAGCTACTCAAAGTTCCAGGGAAATTCCAGCTGATATACATATGGCTCAGTGTCACAGAATCTAGAAATATATCCACAACTTCAGACCAAATGTGGCTGCTATTAGAGCCATAATCAAGGCTCTCATTGTTTTACAAGTATTTTATGAGAGACACCTTAGCATATTTGTTCTTTTGTTTCTGGTGCATTCTGCACAGCCCATTGTCCCCAAGGTTTATTCAGTTCACTGTGTGCCCCTCAACGTCCCTCTATTTGTAGTTGCACCAAATTCCATCATATAAATGTGTCACCGTTTGCCACTGTACTTCTCAGGCATTGTATCCTTCAGTTCCCTCCATCTACTAAGCATCATGGATAATGTCCAAAATAACAAACCATATCTTACAGTATGTTCGTTTGGTTGTACAATTAGCAGCACTTTCAATTTTAGACCACTTTAATTGGTCCATAATGACAAAGAATTGGCAAACATAATGCCACCCACTATCGAATCAAAGCTACCCCTTATCATCCCCCGCCCCCATCCCAGTTAGTTGCCTCTGGTAGTGCTATGGTACTGTTGATGTCTTCCTGTTAACTATTGGCCATAGCATGCATTTTTAGTTTTCTCCCTATATCCCTCTACTATTGACTCCTTATCTGCCATCAAACCATTGAAATAGTTCTATGAGAACTTATTTATAATCATAAATTTAATCATTGGGATACATGGCACTATACAACCTGTGCCAGTTTGAAAGGATGTATGCACCTTAGAAAAACTATGCTTTAATCCTATTCCCATTTTGTAAAGGCATTCATTTCGTCTAATCCCTATTCAGTACTGTATGTTTGAAATATCAATTAGATCATCTCCCTGGAGCTGTGACTCAATCAACAGTGGTTGTTAAACTGGATTAGGTGGAGATGCCATTCTAGGTAGGTCTTGATTACTTTCCTGGAATCCTATTAAAGAGGAAACATTTTGGAGAAAGCAGGAGATTCAGAGAGAGCAGAGATTGACACAGCCATGAGAAGGAGAGAGTCCACCAGCCAGTGACCCTTGGAAATGAAGAAGGAAAATGCCTTCCGGGGAGCTTCATGAAACAGGAAGCCAGGAGAGAAAGCTAGTAGATGACACCATGTTTGCCATGTGCCTTTCTGATGAGAGAGAAACTCTGAACATCTGCCTTCTTGAACCAAGATATCTTTCCCTGGATACCTTAGATTGGAACATTTCTGTAGGCTTGCTTTAATTGGGACATTTTCTCGGCCTTAGAACTACAAACTTGCAACTTATTAAACTCCCTTTTTAAAATCCACTCCATTTCTGATATATTGCATTCTGGCTGCTAGCAAACTAGATATGACCTTTTTCAATAATATTCACTTCAATATTGCAATATTACTTCTAAACCCACTAATTAGTTATCATCACTTCTATCCATTCCCTTGCATTTAGATTCAACATCTTTGGGTAGCCTTTCCTCCATCTCTAGCTTATGTGTACCTCTAGATCTGCTATATTCTACAGTGTAACCTCTGAGATTGCCTTTACCAGAGTCATCATAGTGGAATCATACAGTATCTGTCCTTTTGTGACTGACTTATTTCCCTCAGCATTATGTCCTCAAGGCTCACCGTGTCATATGTTTCAGGACACATTTCGTCTTGCTGCTGCATAATATTCTATCATATGTATTGTGGTAGTTAGATTCAGTTGTCAGCTTGGCCAGATGAAGGCACCTTGTTCTGTTGCTGTGGACATGAACCAATGGTACATGAACCTCATCTGTTGCTGATTCTATCTGCATTCAGCTAGGAGATGTGCCTGCTGTAATGAATGATTTCATTTAATTGGCTGGTGCTTAAATGAGAGAGCGCAACATTGCACAGCCCAAGCAGCTCAGCATAGCTCATCTCAGCACTCACAGCTCAGCCCAGGTCTTTGGAGATACAGAAAGAAATCACTCTGGGAAAAGTTGTTGGAACCCAGAGGCCTGGGGAGAAGGCCAGCAGTGACCATCCTGTGCCTTCTTATGTAAGAAAGAATCTCAGTTGAAAGTTTGTTGCCTTTCCTCTGAAGAACTAACAAAATAAATCCTCTTTTATTAAAAGCCAATCTGTCTCTGGTGTGTTGCATTCCAGAAGCTAGCAAACTAGAACATGTATTTACCAAATTTTATTTATCCACTTGCCTGTTGATGGGCATTTTGATTGTTTCCATCTCTTGTTTATTGTGACTAGTGGCATTATGAACATCGATGTTCAAATGTCTGTTTGTGTCACTGCCCTCAGTACATACCCTCTGGATATGTATGGAGTTTTGGTATTGCTGGCTTATAGGGCAACTGAATATTTAGTTTTCTGAGGGATCACCAAACTCTCTTTCACAGCAGCTGTACAATTATATATCCCCACAAACAGTGAATACATGTTCTTGTTTCTCCATATCCTCTTCAACATTTGTAATTGCCTGTTTGCTTAATAGCAGCCATTCTTATAGGAGTAAGGTGATATCTCACTGTCCATCTTAATTTGCATTTCCCTTATAGCTAATGAAAATGAGCATCGCTTCATGTGCTTTTTAGCTATCTGTATATGCTCTTCAGAAAGATGTCTATTCATATCCTCTGCCCATTTTATATTTGTGTCATTTTTTCTTTTGTTTTTGAGCTGTGTAATTTCTTTATGTACAGAGGATATCAAGCCTTTATTCAATATGTGGTTTCCAAATATTTTCTCCCATTGAATTCACTGCCTCTTCATCTTTTTAATAAAGTCCTTTGAGGCCCAGAAGCGCTTGATCTTAAGGAGTTCCAATTGTCTATTTTTTCTTTTGCTGCTTATGCTTTAAGTATAAAGTTTAACACACTACCTCCTATTACTAGATCTTGAAGATATTTCCCTGTATTTTCTTCTAGAAGTTTTATGGTATTAGCTCTTACATTTAGGCCTCTAAACTGTTTGAATTATTTTTTACATAGGGTATAATGTAAAGGTTTTCTTTCATTCTTTTAGCTATTGATATCCAATTCTTCCATGGCCATTTATTGAAAAGACTATCCTGTACAAGTTCAGTGGATTTGGAGGCCTAAATCAAAGATCAAATGCCCATAAATTTGGTGGTCTTTCTATCTCCACACTCTCAATTCTATTCCATTGGTTGATACTTCTATCTTTCTGCCAGTACCATGCTGTTTTGACCACTATGGCTTTATAGTAAGCTTTAAAGTCAGGAAGTGATCGTCCTCCAACTTTGTTCTTCTTTTTTAAGATTTCTTTAGATATTCTGGGTCTCTTTCCCTTCCATATAAATCTGATAACTAGCTTTTCCAAGACTGCAATGTAGGTTTGGGGATTTTGATTGATATTTCTTTGAATATGTAGATCAGTTTGGGTAGAATTGACATTTTAATGACATTCTACATTTCTATCCATGAGCATGAAATATGTTTCCATCTATGTAGGTCATTTTTTATTTCTTTTAGCATTTTTTTTTAACTTTCTGTGTATAAATCCTTGACATCCCTGGTTAGGCTTATTACTAGATACCTGATTCTTCTGGTCATATTTTAAATCGAACTTTTTCCTTTATTGTCACCTCAGATAGGTCATTGCTTGTGTATAGAAACATTACTAATTTTTATACATTAATTTTGTATCCCACCATTTTGCTCAATTTGTTTATTAACTCAAGTAGCTTTGCTATAGATTTCTCAGGGTTTTCTAAGTATAGGATGATGTCATCTGCAAATAATGAAAGTTTTACTTCCTCCTTTCCTACTTGGGGGCCATTTATTTCTTTCTCCTGTCTAATCATTTTAGCTAGGACTTCTAATATAATGTTGAATACCTATGGTGGCAATGGGCATCCTTTTCTCATTCCTGATCTTAGGGGGAATGCTTTCAGTTTCTCATCATTAAGAATGATGCTGGCTATGGGTTTTTCATATATGCCCTTTATGACATTGAGAAAGTTTCCTTCAACTCCTCACTTTAAAAGCGTTTCTATCAGGAAAGGATGCTGGATATTGTCGAATGCTTTTTCAGTATCAATCAATATGATCATGTGATTTTTTCCCTTTCAATTTGTTAATGTGTTAATTACATTGATTGATTTTCTTATGTTTAGAGACCCTTGCATTTTGTATTATTCTTTTATTGTGTTTTTGGATTCAATTTGCTGGTATTTTGTTATGAATTTCTGCATCTATGTTCATTAGGGAGATTGGTCTGTAGTTTTCCTTTCTTGTAGAGTCTTTATCTGATTTTGTGTATTAGAGTGATGCTAGCTTCATAAAATGAGCTAGGTTGTGTTCCTTTTTCCTCAATTTTTTGAAGACTTTGAGCAGGATTAGTTTGAGTTCTTTTTGGCATGCTTGATAGAATTTGCCTGTGAAACCATCTGTTCCTGGGTTTTTCTTTGTGGGAATATCTTTGATGACAGATTGAATCCCTTTATTTGTGATTGGTTTGTTGAGATCTTCTATTTCTTCTTGAATCAGTATAGGTGATTCATGTATATCTAGGAGTTTGTCCATTTCAAATAAGTTGTCTAGTTTATTGGCATATAGTTGTTAATAATATTCTCTTATGATTCTGTTAATTTCTTCACAATCTGTGGAAACCACTCTCCTCTCATTTCTGATATTTGTGCCATCTTTTTTCCTTGTTAGTCTAGTTAGCGGTCCATCAATTTTATTGATTTTCTTAGAGAACCAACTTTTGGTTTTGTTGATTCTTTCTATAGTTTTATTGTTCTCTAGTTTATTTCTGTTTTTATCTTTTTATTTCTCTTCTTTTATTTGCTTTGAGGTTAGTTTGCTTCTCTTTCTCAAAATTGTCCAGATAAGCAGTTAAATTTAGTTTTGCTCATTCTTGCTTTTTAACATAGGCCTTTAGGGCAATAAATTTCCCTCTCAGCACTCCCTTTGCTGTATCCCATAAGTTTTGATATGTTGTATTCTCATTATCGTTCATCTCCAGATATTTACCAATTTCTCTAGCAATTTATTCCTTGACCCACTGATTATTTAAGAGTATGTTGTTTAATCTCCATATATTTGTGAAAGCTCTGGTTCTTTGGTGATTGTTGATTTCCAGCATTAGTCCATTGTGTCTCTCTATTCTTTAATGCAAAAAGTTTTATTCTTCTTTTGAAACTAAATTTATTCCTTATTAGTGGATGTAAACATCTGACTATATTTTTGTCTTCTAGTGTACTCATGCATGATTATGACCATATTAAAATTTACCTTAATTTACTATAAATTACTTCTTTTATTTACATATTTTTATTATGTACAAGGCACTATAACTGTCTACTATAATAACATTTATATGCAGATTGTATTATTTATGAGTTTTACTTTCTAGATAAATGAGTCATTATAAATTGTAACAAAATGGGGGGAGGAGCCCTGAGTCTAATAGGGTTGAGTACTACAAGTAGTTTAATTTATTAAAAGCCCAACCTCTTTCAAATTGTATACGAAATAAAAGATTATCTTGCTGTTACAGGAAGAATCTCTCCAGTCTGTGAGACTGTTAAAATCAGATTCTTTTCAATAATAATAGTCAATGCTTATTACCTCACACTTGATTATATACCAAGCACTACCATAAGCACTCTAAGTATACCAACATATTCCATCGTCAAAACAATCTTATGAGGCAGCTTTTCTTCTTATCCCCATTTAATAGAAATGAAACTGATGCATAAGTAAGGTCACAGAAGTGGAAAGTAATTGGTAAAACACATGGACTAAGATTAAAAAATAAATTCTAGTTGTTTTGTTAGAATAGTTCACGGTAGGCAAAGTCTCTGAGTGAGAATAACTAGAAAAGTCTGATAACGTCTGATATATAAATATATATTAAAAACAAACCAAGGATTAGAGAGAATCAAATTTCTGAGGGTATTTCTGAGGGGTACCTGAGAATCTAAGTGACATTTCCTAATTCTTTGTGAAGTTAGAGGTGGAGAATCTGGATCACAGGCATACCAAAAGGAACCTAGAAAGCAGTCAAGCTTTCAACAGTCTTACAGATTGGAGTGACAAAACTTAAGAATTAAGGTACTCAAACACAAGTTTAGAACCCTCCTAAATACATTCGATGAATTTTGAAAGTGCAAAGGGTAGGTGGCTAAAGAGATAAATTGATACCTCAGGAAAACAAAACGAAGCAAAACTTGGGAAACAATGACGTTCCAGTGGGACCTGAGATCTCCAGGTGAAACTGAAAGCCCTCAAGAAGCAGTGATTTGGTATTGAAGATCGGCGGCGGCTTTTCACCTGGATGCACTTGCTAGAAACTGATTATCCAGAACGGATCCCTCACAGAGTCACGACTGGAAAACAAGAGACTTTGAACTAAATAGCAGTTCTGAAACAAAAGCAAACAAAACACAGTATTTCTATGCCTTTTTGGTCCCACTGAATTATTGCCCTTCTTCTGAAGTTTTCTAAATGCTTTGTGTTTGCTCCTTTTCTTTTCCAGTTTTCTTCCTTTCCTTCTCCTGAACATACTGTTTTCATGCAAAAATAGGACTTAATTATTTTTGCCTAAGGAAAAAAACTTGGATTTATTTTTTTCTATGTCCTAACATTGTTATAAGTATTTTAAATATAGTAACTAAATTTACCTCAAAAGAACAGTGTAAGCTACATGCTATTATTATTATTTTTATATGTAGGTGCAGATAGGCGAAATAACTTGTCAAGCAAATAAGTGGCAAAATTAAGATACAAGCCCAGGAAATCTTGCTTCATGGTCTAGGCTCATAAACAGTAACCAACACATTAAAATTCCACACAAGTCTGAACAGAGATGAGAGGAAAGGGAACATTTTAACACATATAATCACTTAGAAAAGAAATATGTAGTATCACAAACTTATCAATATATGAATAAGAGCGCTCACCCTTTGCAACTAAGACAACGATCTTTACTCCACATACTGTAGATTTTGTCTATTAACAAAAGTTCATTTCATCCATGTTCCTTTATAGCCAGAGTATGTGCTGGACATTCAGTCAATAGGTTTTAGTCCAATACACTAATTTTTAAAAGGCATTTGAATCATGCATTCTCAGTTGGGATCTTTATTTTGCCAATTACTGGGCTGCATGACATTGGGCAACTTAGTCTCACTGAGAGCTTTGGTTTTCTTATCTGTAAAATGAGAAAACTAGTCCTCTCTAATAGATTTGTTGTTGGGATGTAACAAAGTAATGCAAATGACTCCTTTAGCCCAGTGCCTGTCATAACTATTCAATACCCAGCAGCTATTTTAATACACATGTATACCAATATCTATGGTAGAAAGAAAAACAATGATTTGTTAAAGAAAGAAAAACCAATAAAACACCTTTTAAATGCAATATATTATATTGTGCTCTTTTTCTAAAGAAATAAAGAAAAATCTCTGGGTCTATGAGTTATGACAATTTCCATATAAACACTAATGTTCAGAACTATGATATTCTTATATCATGATAATCATACTTTCCAAGTATGTGTTGGGATCTTCTTTATGCTAGGTAACAGAGCACAGCTAACAAATTAGTGGGTTTGAAAGAAGCAAAACTGCTAGATATAGATATGCCTATAAAAGTATAAATTCATAAAAAATGAATTGAGAACCCTTTCCCAAACTCTCCTACTTTATTTCAACATAATTGTCTCTCATTTTACTTCATTTTTACCTGAAGATACTGAAAAAAGCAAAATAGGCTGTTTGATGAATATTTTCAGAGAATACCAATGACTGAAAATGAAATTTAGTCCATTTTTGTGTATTTCAGCATTGGTTTCACATTTTTGTTGTGTTTATTGAGTGAGAGTCTAATATACAGAGGCATTGGTATGTGTCAAATTTTGTGCTAGTAAGTATAGATGCAGAAAATTTGAATTAGCCTTAATCTCAACCCTCAAGGAGATGAAATTATTATAAAACTGGTTAGGAGGGAGGAGACATGGAAAAGCTGGGTAAGCTGCACAATAGGCATTACAAAAAAAAAAAAAAAAGACATCTGAGTCATCTAAGAGAAGTTAGAAAAGGCAGGTACCAGACAGGAGGACCAGGGTTTAGTATAAACCCTGCTTTCAGGAATTTTCAGAAACTTTAAACCTGAGTACATTCACTATTATGACTATTAGGAATAGATCTTTAAGACTTAATGTAGGTGCTTTGCTTCAGAAGCAAGAAGAAAGGCTCATTGAGTTATTCATCTCTTTTTGGTTCTCAAAGGAATAAAAGTGCCAGAGAAACTAGTGATTAACTTTCGTCACTTGATAGAAGTGTTCCATTTGCTGTGTTCTATCTAATAAATATGTTGGGTTACAATCCTAGAATCTTTGGTGTGTCCAAAACCATAGCTTCTGCTTGGACATATTTTGTGTATGCCTAAACTGCTTATTTCCTAATTAGGGAATTTATTTGGCTACAGTAAATAGGATATATAAAGGATTCCATTTTGTAGTGGTGTCATCAAATATAACTTTTAGGTACATTGAGAAGAAAAGTCTTACAAGATAGATTTTACCACACAAAATATTAAAACTTCTTTAACACAACCAAAATTATAAGCAAAATGAAAATAACAAACTAGGGAAAACTTTTGCAAGAAATTGACAAATGAATGAATAATATCCTTGATAAATAGAAATCAAATAAATTAAGATTAAAGTGTTAAACACACTACAGACACAAACAATTGAATAAATTAACACTAAACATATGAAAAATATTATCATTAATGATCAAAGAGATAAAGATTAGAGAAAATTACATATCTTTCACTTATCTAATTAAACACTTTAACAAATGTTTAGGTAAGGGTGTAGGTAAGGATGCCACTATAATGAACATCCTCAAATCTGTAATTGAAGAGTAAATTCAGTAAACAAATGTTTGAAAATCAATTTTGCAATAAATCAAGAACGTTTTATCCATTCATTCATAATCCATGCAAAACTGTTTATTAGAAACTTAATGAGTTTTATAGGACTAGGGCAACTGGAACAAAGAAAACTTAAAAAAAGAGTTGGACCTTGTGAAATCCTTTGAACATCAATGACTGAAGCCAAACAGGGCATGGGGAGGCCTGGAGGTTCATGGCAAGTGTGTCCAAGAGCATCGAGAGAAGAAATCACTAAGTCCCTAAGTTTGGTGAGTCCTAGCACATGTGAAGAATGATATAAGAACACCCTATGGACATGGAAACAAAATGTCTTTTCCAACCTGATTTCTATTATTTAGAGGTAAAATGTGTCTTGGATAAAATCCTGTGGGAAATTATGCACCTATTGTAGAATAAAAATGAGGTGATTTGCCACAAAAAGGAATGGCCATAGAAGCACAGAGTACATCTAAATGCAACGGTATGTGAGTATATGAGAGAAGAATATAGAGTATAATGCTTTGGTTCTTTAAATGACCTAGTGGAAAAAAATTTTAGGAGAAGCTTGATACTTGCAATTAAACTAAGATTTAACTGGGTCAACGGCTTCTAAAAATGGGAAATAGGAAAGGGTGCGGAATGTTTATGCACAACTGTTCTATTTTAGAACAAGGATATCATACTTCCCCCTAATATTTCATTTTGAAAATGAAATATTCTGAACTACATTCTTTATCCATGTCCAGATGGCCCTTTATCTGGCATCTATCAGTTACAAACAGTGCCTGATTCTCAAATGGTATTTTTTTATTCTGTCATGCAGACCTTTGTAGATGAGCCTGGATTCTAAATTACCATTTATAGCCTAACCTAATGCCTTCTACTCCTACCCATAAGAAACAGATTTGGAAGTTCTAATATTCAGGTTCTAAACAACCTAATTATAAGTTGGAAATTGCCTGTAGCTAAATTCTCTACTAGGCTAGAAAAAGAGAGGAAGAAAAATATGTGTAAGAAAAATTTAGAATAGGGCAGAAAAATTGCATTTTAAAGATCGCACATCAAAAACTTGTACATTAATAAAGTTTCTAAATGGAACAATTTACACTATATAGGCAGTCATCATGTATGACTTGTCATTTAAACATATATCTGCATGCCTTTCACAAAAGTTTAGCATCTTTTCAGTAGGAGTGCTATTCTCAAATCTTCTACAGAAAGAGTGATCCAAACATTTTTTAGGGCTATCCAGTTTGCAATAAAAGCAATTCCTAAGAGTACTTCTTTGTTCTATGTCAGAAAGGAAAGTTGGATATTTTCTCTTGGTGGTTGCCCAGAACACTTGAGTTTGAATTGAGTATTATGTTTTCTTCTCAACCTTTGGAGATAATAGGTAGATAGATGATAGATAGATACATATACACATATGCATGTATTTTCTTTTAATATTAATTTTTGCATGTATGTTTTCTTTGTAATTATATATAGAAAAATATCTATACCTTTGGGACTTTGATGACTATGGGAAATACAACATTTAAGTTAGACAAGTTCAAAGTCAAAAGTCACAGAGCAATTAATTCCCTCCTTCCATCCTTGACTGTTTCTAGTTGCAGGGGTCGGACACCCAGCATTCCACCAAGGAATGCCAAAATGGGTGTAAGGCAATTGTTCCTTTCAAGCGTAACCAATCCAAAAACCCTCCTGAGCTGAAATCACAAACTGTATCTTAGATTTCTAGTACGAGTCCCCATTGTTTTGTTCAGCGGGCATAGCAGGGTTCTCCCAATCCATTGTATTCAGGACTCTGGTTGGCATTCAGAATGAGAAAACTAGAGATATGAAAGAATGACAGTTCATTTAAATCACATCTCTGAAAGTAACATTGTCAACGAGATATTCAGGCACTGCCTTAAGAAATTACTGAAAAGGCAAAATGCTAGGCGTTTTAACATTAATAGTGCCAACTAAATAGGATTGATACTGAATATAAGAGCTTTTACTTGAAAGGAATTGATGGCTTGGAAATATGATCTGCATGCAGGCTAAGTGACAACTTATACAAAGAAAGCTGCTACGCTTAATTTTAACGGTTTCCATGAATGTGTGTTGGTATTATGAACTTGTTTATAGTAATAACACTAATGCATCTGCTCCATCTTTGTGTGGTTACCTAGACTACATTGCTTGACACCACCATTCTGTATTAACCTCCATCTGCTGGGCTATGTCTGTCATTTCTTTCACTATAACATAATGTGACAGAGGCTTCATTTACTTAAACTTATCTTGGCAACTTGTACTTCATTAAAGAGAATCTTGCAAGCATCAGTTAAAGCTTTTTTATCTGGCCATGCATAGCCAAGTGTCATAAATCATTCTTTCACTTTCCATTTTGCAGCTTCTGGAAAGGTAACATTATTGAATTCAGATCACTGGAAAAGAGCAGTACTAAAATGTTTATTGACCAGCTTTTAGGCACAGAGCTCTGCTTTGAATGCAACCAGTAACACGAACCAAAGCTTTTGAATTTAAAACTCAAGTCACTAATACGGTTTATACAGTGTTATAAATGCCTCTTGATATCAGCCACTTTAGCAAGTTGGTACCAATCTAATGAAGAAAAAATATTCTGGCCCCTTGCTTCCTTATTTGTTACTATCTAGCCTTCTTTACCTTTTTTTAAAAATTTTTTTTTCTAATTTATAAAGTCATCATCATGTCTCTACCACCACTAACTCTAAACACTGTATTGAATAGGTAAAAAATACACAACTAAGGCTACTTTCTGCTCATTTCTTTCATATTTCGTATTGAATTTACAAAAGAGTGTTCGTCCAGTTTGTCTGTTCTATGAATTAGCAGCTGGAACATCCTCAGCAACATATTATGGGTGAAATTGGTCTTTTACTAAAAGGCAGCAAGGACAAATATCTTATCCCATAGGTTTGTATGCATGTTTCTGGAAGCATTATCACTTTATACTTGCAAATTTGTGGTCTTTGAGAGCTTTGAAGATTTGTCACCATAGAAAAATAAAAGGACCTTGAAAGCTGAAATTCTATGAGGTGTGTTCTTGTGGGAAAAATAATTATTTTAATGTATTTAGTGCATTCTGGCCAAACATGAAGCACTTTATTGCACTCTTTACCCCCTGCCCTGAAGCTCTTGATAGCAAGTATTTTAGATGAGTACATGGCAAGCAATTTTGGTTTATTTACTCTAGGTCATTTGGGTGAAACTCTATTTTCTGCCTTACGTGTGTCAAATCAGCTGTAATATATTCATATTTTTATTTACAAGATGAATGGAAATAAGATTTTATCTAGTTTTATTTTGAAAAAACGGACAACTCTATTATGATTTTAAAGGAAATTTCTAAAATGACAGTTTAGAATCATTTTACCTTTTAATTTAAGTATTGTAATTAATAAATTCATATGATTTTAGAGCTAGAAGTAAACTTACAGAAAATCTGGCTCAATTGATTTGCTTTTTGAGTAGAAACAAGCTCTTAGTTCCAATAATTTGCCCAAGCTCATAGGGAAAGGAATGGCAAAGACAAGAATTCTAAAAATTACAGATTTCTGATATAGCTTATCATTATGTGTTACATAAGCCAATGCATATAATTATTTTCATTACAAATGAGCATTTGATAAGGAATATCAACTACATGCATATATGTTTGTGATAAAAGCTTTTCTTTTATTGATGGATTCTCAATTATCTTAGAAAAAAGAAGCCAGAAATTACATGCATGAAATTACTATTTCTTCCCTAGGCTGTATCTTAATTTTTATCATAATTCAGAAGGTACCACTTTTTTAATTGTTTGGCATAGTAGAAATTGAATATATATGTATTTATACATATGGCAAGGCCATATCTCAGTTGATTTCTATGTATACTTTCTTCTGACAGCAAAAACATAGCAGACAACAGTAGATTTGTAACTAATACTGGAAGTTAATAAACCAACATCTCAATTTATAGAAGAGAAAATAGAAGTCCAATTGAATGACCTACACAATTATAGTGTTCTCCCCATTATAAAGCATTACCCCTTTAATCCTAATAAATGACAGATATTTACCACATATTTATTAATCCTCCAACTGTGAGAAAGAATTGTGTAGGGCACCTCAAGGAACTCACAATCCAGTAGGGAAAATGAATATTTAAGTAACAAATAATACCATAACAGCTTTCTAATAGATATAAATGGTAAAGAGAACATAAAATAGGAGCAATGAATTATTCAAAGGAATAAAATAAAAAGGGAAGAAACAGAAGAGTTGGAGTTTATCATCCAAAAAATGGAAGGACAGACTCTCCATGAAGGAAACACACTAGCAAGGGCATTACTTGGGGATCTTTGTTAGTGTCATCAAAGAGCCCTTGAGGTATTTTAGAGTGCTAAATCTGTATCATCCTAAAGAATCTAATTCCCCACATTGAATAAATAAAGCACTACTTGTTTAGTTTCAAATTTGCTGGGCGAATTTATTTACTTTGACTAAAGGGGTTAAATGGATACAGAATATACAGTCAGGTAGACGTAGGTTAAATTCCTGCTTTGATTAATATTGGTATGGACTTTAGCAATTAATTTTTAGTTCTTCAGTTCTCTTAGATGTGAAGTTGCACTAAATGGCACTTAATCCCTAGGGTTATTTGGTGCTAAGTTTTTGTACATTGTATACCTATGACTAGGTTCTCAAAATATGGTGGCTGCAATCCGTTTCCTTTAATGGTCTCATTAAAGAACCATTAATAAGATAAATAAAAGAAATGCCTAAATGCATGATAGACCTCTGTGCAGAATAATTACTGTGCAATTGATTAATATTAGCAAATACCTTGAATATCTCAGGTGAAATCTCGTATCAGTTCTAAGTAGTATTTTTATTTCATCTAATTACACAATCAAAGCATTGCTAGCATTTCTAATTATAGCAGTTTAGAGCTATATTACTAAAATTATAGAAAGAACTGTTTCCCATAGCCATTGTAGCCTAAAGCAGATATGCATAAGGTGGGTTTCCCAAATGGAGCTGTTCGCAATATCTAAAATTAATATGGACCCTAGGTGCAGAGCAATTCACAAAGAAATACCCTCTTATTTCCTTGCAAGTGCTCCTGAATTCTTAACAGTAACCTCAAGATGTAGTTTCATACATGCAGTGAAAACTGAAGCCCTAGCCATCCTATAGCAAAGTATATTATATTCAAAAGATAACAAGTTCTTGAGAATGTTTATTTTCTTATCACATTCCCTACGTTAAGATGGTTCTCACACTCATTGCCTTTCAGGTCAGGCAATGTTTGACATACAGCATTACCAAGTAACTTCTATTATATAAGACTTTCCCATATTCTGATGTTCATTCAGTAGAAATGAAAAAATCTTGTATTGTTTTGCAGAGATACCAAAACTCTATTTAACAAAATAGCCTCCCCATTCATCTAGTTTCAAGTCTCCACACAAAAGAAACATATTGTAATTTATCCACTAAATTAGTATTCTTTTCTTGAGTCAAAAAGCCACTTGTAGCAGACAATGGGTTTTGTTAAAAATAAAAACAAAATTACTGCATTAGGTAAAAGATTTCTTTTTCTTCACATACTGAGGTTGTCAAGAAGGTTTGTAGCTAAGAGAGAGAAAGAAAATTTCTCTATAGAATTTAAACAAATAAGCTGATAATTCGCCTTTTTGCTAATTTATTTTGACTTTCTAAATACTGAATGTTGAAAAGTTTTGTTGATTTTTCTAGAGTAAATGGTCAGTGACCTTTTTGTCTCTATTAAAGAACTTAGTTTCTATGAAGTCAGAAGGAGTTGGCAGTTAGTTATTTGACTTAGAGGCTTGGAGTTCAACCAATCTGTGAATTGTTACCAAAAATCTGTTTGCCTATTCTTTCCTGGCATGAAGAGAGGTTTCTCAGTCTCTTTTACAGTTAGATATGACTTTGTGACTTTTTGCGCAGTGGAATTCAAATGGAAAAGATGTGTACTACTTTCAGGCATGAGCCATAGAATCTTTATATGTGTGATCTTCATTCTTTATCCCAACCCAATAGCTGACTGAAGACTCTGGAGTAGGGTGGAGCCACAAAGTGGAAGAAACCTGGGTCTCCAAATGATTAGGTGGATGACTCAAACACATACATACTCATGCATATGCCACACATACAAAGACACATACACACACACACACACATGCACAAACAAACGCTATGGGTGTCAACTCAAAGAGCCTGGTATAGTAACAGAAGTAAAGTTTTCTGTTAACCAGCCTCCCATTGAAAGCATGCTGTCCACAATCCAAAATGGTGGTGGAAGCCTCCCAGCAAAATTGGGTTGTTTCTGTTGAAGACTTTACTGTTGATCACAGATATCTCTGGGCGCATGTTAGTTTTGACCATGTAAAATGCTTTGGCCAATGATATGAGAGTGAAAAAGATGTGGATCATATTTTACAGAAGGCCAAAATTTTAACTGCCTTCCCCAGATAAATAAATCCACATTTCTTTAAGCCTCTGAGATTTGTCACTTATATGGTACTGTAGCATAAACTAATGAATCACAAACTTCCAGGAGATGGCCCATGCTGAGTAGGCACAACCTGTGATTCTGATTTTCCATGTAATAAATTGTTGAATACCATCTTGCAAAATACAATACTTTACTCTGGGAAAGGTACTGTGCTGGTTTCAAAGTATTATGTACCCTAGAAAAGCCATGTTTTAATCCTGATCCAATCTTATGGACACAGACATTTCTTTTAATCCTGATTCAATACCATAAATTGAAATTTTTTATTAAATTATCTCCACAGAGATGTGACAGACCAATTGTGGGTGTGACCTTTTGAATAGATGGAGACCTGACTCCACCCATTTCAAATGGGTCTTGATTAGTTTAAATCCTTTAAAAAAGGAAACATTTTTGGGAGAGTCAGAAACAACAGATGCAACAGAAATGACAGAGCCAACAAAAACTTCAGAGCAGAGATAGACGACACTTGGAGAACAGAAAAATGGATGTTTGGAGATGCTTGGAGCCCAGCAGACGTCGCCATGAGATGTTAAGCAAGCCAAGACCTGGAGAGAGCCAAAGGAAGCCAAGAAATGAAAGCCAACACCAGAGAAGTAAAGTGAGGGACCCCTACAGGAACAGAGGTTGAAAGCAATGGAGCCCAGGAGCAAGGAACCAGCAGATGCCAATCACATGATTACCCCAATGACAGCTGTTTCCAGATGCATCGGCCTTCCTTGAATTAAGGTATCTTTCCCTGGATGCCTTAGTTTGGACATTTTTATAGGCTTAGAACTGTAAACTTGTAACTTATTAAATTTCCCTTTTTAAAAGCCATTCCAGTTCTGGTGTATTGCATTATGGGAGCTTGCAAACTATAACAGATTCTGAAATATGGAAGGTGTATGTTTAACAACTAGAACATTTATTATGTTTGTAATGAAAAAATCAGACAATAGTTTTAGAGAAATTCTAATAATTAATAAGAATAGGTAGAGAATTAAGCTGTACAACTTTCTCACCTTGTTCTTAGATTTCTCTCTCACTGGATTTGCCTAAAAACATGGAAAACTAGCCATACTGTATGAAAATAGGGTTAGGTAATGTTCTAGTTTGTTAGCTGTCAGAATGCAATATACCAGAAACTGAATGGTTTTTAAAAAGGGAAATTTAATGAGTTATTAGTTCATGGTTCTAAGGCTGAGAAAATATCCTAATCAAAACAAGTCTATCGAAATATGCAATCAAAGGCGTCCAGGGAAAGATACCTTGGTTCAAGAAGGCTGATGAAGTTCAGGGATTCTCTCTCAAGTGGAAGGGCACATGGTGAACACAGTCAGAGTTTCTGTCTCATCTGGAAGGGCACATGGCAAACATGACATCATCTACTAGCTTCTTCTCATGCCTTCCTGTTTCATGAGACTCCCCGGGAGGCATTTTCCTTCTTCATCTCCAAAGGTCACTGGCTGGTGGATTTTGTTTCTCATGGCTATGTTGTTCTGCTTTGCTTTCTCTGAATCTTTCATTCTCCAAAATGTTTCTCTTTTATAGGACTTTAGAAACTAATCAAGACCCACCCAAATGGGTGGAGACATGGCATCACCCAATCCAGCTTAACAACCACTTTTGATTAAATCACATCTCCAGAGAGATGATCTAACTACAATTTCAAACATACAGTACTGAACAGGGATTAGAAGAAATGCTGCCTTTAAAAAATGGGATTAGAATTCAAACATGGCTTTTCTAGGGTACATACATCCTTTCAAACCAGCACAGGTAATACCTAAGGACCACTTGCATTCCCATTTATGGCCCTTCACCATATTAACTATTCCTTCTCTTTAAGCACTTGTTTTCTCTTTACCTTAGAGTCTCGTTTTTACTCCTGAGGCTAATCACATCATGCCTCCCATTGAAGGCATGTTGCCCACAACCTTAAATGGGAGAATGTGAAGTCATGTCTAAGTCTCCAGGCCTGTCTCCTGCAATGTTCTTTACCCAATACCACTCCTTTCTGATTCTCTGATGTCTCACACTCCCCACATTGCCTCCATCGAGTGTCTCCATATTCTAGAGGCAAGACAGAGTGTCTAAAGAGTAGGTTCTGAAGAGTCAGACATGACATCAAATTTCAGTTCTGCCATTGACCAGCTATGTGAAGTTTAAGAAATTGCTCTTATTGTAGGTAAATAACTATTAAGCAATAACCACTGTCAACTTATGAGCACTTTTGTAGAATAACAGTTTCCTTTTCCATATACACAGCAATGATGGCAATGGCTACCACCCTTGTCACCCTTTCTCTAACCCTATACTTTTATCTAATTTAATCTCCACACTGTCACAGAATAAGTGTTCTTCAGAAGGTAAGTGTATTTGGTACTTTCCTGCTCTGATACCTTCATTTCATGGCATACATAGCATGGCAAACAAAATATTTTTAATTATATATTTTTAAATTTTGCCTCCATATGTTCTTATCTTTCCAAAGAGTCTTCCTGCAATGTACCTAAGCTGGGCCTGGGTGAAATAACCTGCTTAGAACTTCCAAAAAGACCCACGATTTCCCATACCACCTTGGTTTGGCAAATGCAAGTCCCTCTCTCTAGATTGCTTTTTCCTTCCTGCTCAGTCCTGTTTGTCTTTTAGACTCAGCTCTGAGGATCTGACTCCCCTGATTCCTTAGATAAGTTAAATTCTCCTTCTCTTTTTGTAGCTGTAATATCCTCGACACCCTTCTCCTTTAACACATATTATAAGGATTAACTTTGTTTTATACATGTCTCTCATCCTATTTATTGGAAGCATCCTTTAGAGCATCAAACACGTTCTTTTAGTTTGTGTCTTCTCAGCACCTCATTCATTATTTACCAAATAGTAGATACCCAATAAATATTAAATTAGTGGATGAATGGAAATGGGAGATGATTAGTAAATGTGTTAGAAACCGTTACTTAAGTCAGGTATGTATTAGTTACCCTATCATGCATAACAAACAATAGCATAAGAACTCTTTGACACCAGAATAGAAAATTCTAGATAGAGAACAAAAATATTTTAACAGGTGCCTCTAGCCTGAATGTGACCTCTTTCACGGCATTGACTTAAAGTTTATGAAGCCATTTATTTCTCCCTCAGCTGGGGTTTCTCTGCTCTGTTAATTTTTATCGTGTTCTTCATTTATTCAACATTTTAGTCTTTAGAACTACCCGGGCTTTTGAGTACACCACAGAGAAGAAAATGCAATACTCTGTCCACTCAGCAAGCCCATCTCTCTGGAGTAATGGCATTCATATAAGAAAATAACACTTATACAAATTATGGTTGCCATAGGTTTGCAAAACCTGTAAAGCCTCTGGGAATCAAGATATATTGAAAAATCCATTCTGCCAGCTCCATAAAGACACTTAAAAGCATCAAGATTCTCTGTGCCAAGTGGAGAAATTGCAAGGAAAGGTGAAAGGATATTACTGTAGACTAAGGTATTTGCCTTAACAGGTTTTCCTTTATTTTTATTAAATATCTATGCATCTGGCATAGTGATTTCACTTTGTATAAAAGCTTAATATATCAGAGCATAGTATTTTTAAAAATCATTACTGGATTTTTAGGCAGGATCTGATTTTGCTGCATATTTCCCTTCTCATTTAATGGTCACAAATAATTTAAAATAAATTACTGCATTAAAAATGTATAAAAATAAGATTGGCACCTGTAGAGAGCCGCTTTCCGGGTTTGGCCTAGTGGACACGCCGCAGCCTGCTCTAGAGTTCCCCCCGCCCATCGAGTGAGCCAAGATGGCGCTCACATCCTGCTTCCGCAAATGACGCACACGCCCACCAACCCTATCTTCCAATCACCTCTGTATACGTGGCACTAACCTATTGGGTTTGGGCACAGTATATAAGAGGTTACCCGGACGGGGTGGGTGGAGACGACCCACAGGGAGCCGTGCCTGACGGCCGCATAGAGGTTGTTCCCCCGCGGGGTGCTTGGGCCCGCGCGGAACCTGTAACAGAGAATGCAAGCTTAACTCCAGTAAAGGTCTGTGCTCACAACCGTTGCGTGCCTCGAACCCGTGTTTATCACTCGAGTCGGTTTGCCTGCGCCTGTCTCTTTCTCCCCTCCTGTTCCCTTCGCCGGCCGGGGATCAGAAGCCGAACGAGACGGCTGCGGACAGGCACCTAGTATTGCACACAATATATGATAGCTCCACAAGAGTGCTGAACACATATTTGGGTAGTATAATGTCCATTCGTTTCATTTTATGAAGATAATGGGAAAACATATCAACACTTGTGGCACTGTATGCATTACAAGGCTACTATTTCATTGCCGAAAAAGCAAGTGGCACGGCAGATCTAATCATTTAACGTATGAGTACATATAAAATCCATAAACATATGTTTGTACATGTGAATGCCTATGCATGTGTACATATGTACACATAGATTAAATGTTACATATATGAGAAAATCACTTTAGATTCCCTTTAAAAGTGTTCCTTAGAAGAGTAAATTACTCTAAATATTTAAGGTTGGGTTCCGATGGAGGCAAAGAGAATACTCACTCTAGAATGAAGAACTGTAAATGCAAGATCAGCCCTTGTCCTCTTGCTACCACCTCAGTGCCATTGTGACATCTGGAGGTGCATGTATTCACGGAGAGGTAGAACAGCCTTTTGAGAGCCCATAAGTAAGGAGACAATGCTCAGCCAGCCTAAGCACGGAGAGAATTAGACCGTGCAGCAGTAAGATGCCGTGAAATTGACAAGCTAATCAGACCTCAGACCCCAGATTTCTCAGCACTTGACTGGAAACTCAGATCAGCCTCTTAAACTGTATAAGCGTTTGTGGTACAGGGAAAGGAATTTTTCAAGAAGACCAGAGTAAATTTCCTGTTAATGAGAAATGACTGTGTTCAAGAAATCAAGTAGAAATACAGAAGAGATATGAGTGTACTTTTAGTTTGGATTTGTGGAGTCTGCCATAATTATATTCACGTATATACATACCTACACACACACATTTTCCCATGATTTGGCTTTTTTGCCCCATCAACTCAATCATCCAGCCCAGAAGTAATAAAAACTTGAAATCTAAACAAAAATTAGAAACATCAACAAAGTAATTAGCATCAGATGGTAATAGCCAATGAAAAAGATTACCAAAGTTACCCCGCATCAGCAGAATAATCTCTGCTTGCACTCTAGCGAGAAAGACAGGTGGATATTTTGAGCTCTGCTAAGCAGTCAAGTTTTTATGCGTCTCTCTGGAAATGAATTTGGATTGATGACTGGTCTGCCATCAGCTGTTAGAAATACTGAACCATTTGGTAAATAATGTGGACAGATTCCCATCAGCCTTCCCCCCTACATTACTGTCTTTGTGCTTATCTAACACAGAGATTTGTTTCTAATTAAGCCAGAATATTGAAAGAAGACAAATTGAAGAGTGGATATAAATTAATGTGATCATGGAATGGAAACACCAGACCAATAGAACAGCTTCCGGCAGCGGGAGACAAAGAAATGATCACGAGCAATAATAGGGAGGATTACTCTGTGTTGGGCCATTGGTGATTTACAGAGCTGATGAGAAACCTATGTTTTGTGGCCTTCCTAGAGCAAAGTGTTAAAAAGGGACATTGCTTTCTTCTGCACAGTCCAATTTTGAAAATCGAGATGGGATCATCTGAGTCTGAACTTGCCAAATAGTTAAAATTAATCCAAGAATTGCTTTTAGCAAAATTCTGACATTTTGCAAGCTAAGGGGATGGACTGATTCACCAGAGTAATGTGCTGTCACTAATGCACTGACCTTGAAATAGAGGACATGCTTTGGTAAAGGGGGGTCTCTGAGGAAACCAAAATATATTGATACTAGATGCAGGGTGATTTATTTCAGTGGACACTGGTAGAAAGCAGAATCTGGAAATACCACGGAATGAAACTGTAGACAATACAACTTCTTTCTAACCAACAACGTGGGGATTCAGTCTAAGTATTAACAAAAATTTCATGTGGCCCATGTCTTTATATTTATGTACAAACAATAAAGAGGCTGATTATTTTACTTATGAAATTTAATAAATTCTGTCAATGCTCAAGCAAGTTTTTGTCAGACTTAGAAAAATTAATGATGCTTTTCCAGCACTATTCATTACCAATATACCAATTCCCTGACAATTCTTGCAGGTAATAAACAAAGCATCACTTTTTAAGTTCATTTTTATTCTAAAAGACCAAAATAAACAACCAAGCAAGGTTTGGACCACCAGTGATGATCACATTTTTCAAGGTGCATGTAAAATAATATATATTTCTCCATGTGTGAGTGTGTGTCTCTGATTTGAAGTCTTAAGTTATTTCCTCATATTAGCATAGTAAATTATCAGTATAAACATATAGGGAGGATGAAATAAAGGATATAATTGAAATGAACATTTTTCCTTGGGGAAATTCCAAGAACCTCCGGTACTGCTAATCTTGAGAGTCAAGAATAGGAGATCTGTGTTAGTTTGCAAGCTGCCAGAATGTGTTATACCCGAAAAGGAATGGCTTTTAAAAAGGGGAATTTATTAAATTGCAAATTTTCAGTTCTAAGGCTATGAAAATGTCCAAATTAAGGCAAGGCTTTGAAAATGTTCAAATAAAGGCATCCAGGGAAAGATACCTTGGTTCAAGAAGGCCAATGATGTTCAGGGGTTCTCTCTCAGCTGGAAAGATACATGGTGTTGCCTGCTGAATTTCTCTCCAGGAATCTTCAACAGCTTCCCTGGGGCTCTGTCTGTTCTCTTGGCTCTGTGGTTTTGGTGGCTCTAAAGCTTTTTCCAAAATGGTTTCCTCTTAAAGGGCTCCAGTAAGCAGCCCCACCTTGAATGGGTGGAGACATATTTCCACTGAAATCATCTAATTAGAAGTTACCACCCACAATTGGATGAATCACATCTCCATGGACACAATCAAAAAGCCCCAACCCAGAAGTCTAAATGAGGATTAAAGATCTTTTCTAGGGGTACTCAACAGATTCAAACCAGCACAACATCCATCAGCCATGGGCGGGCCAGGGTGGCTCAGCAGGCAGAGTTTTCGCCTGCATTGCTGGAGACCCAGGTTCAATTCCCAGTGCCTGCACATGCGAAAAAAAAAAAAGATCCAACAACCATAAAACTTGAGCCAACATCCCTGGTATCCCCATGGATAGTCTTGCCCCTCCATATTCACCTCAAATCCCTGAAAAGAAGTTTGGAAATATAGAGTTTAGAGACAGAAAGAATATGGCCTTGTTAGCCAATCTACTGATTTACTTCAGTAACTTGGTCACTTCTCATGTCATCCTTTTGACAATAAAATAAATATTTTAACCTGGAGGTTAAGACCTCTTGTTTATTGAGTGGCTCTCAATTATTAATAGCATAAACCCATTTTAATACTAAAATGTTCTAAGTTATTCATATTACAGTAGTTCCTTTAGAATCCATTGATTAACACAATTCATAATGATAAACATTTTTTACAAAATAAGTATGCGTTTAAAGAATGTAAATTTTATTAATGCTTATGCATCCAAATTCATTATTAATATCACATATTTTATTAAAGCTAAATTAAGACCAAAGTGACAGTACTTTGTGTGTACATGAATTATTGAATCTTTAGCATCTGGGACCCATACTCCAATGATTTTGAACCCTATTCTTGTCCATTCATTTTACTGCAAAGTTTCTTCTCACTTAGAATTACTCTCAGCTACCTAACCTCTTTTCAGTTCTCCATACTCCATTCTCAACCCAAGTGATCCTACTAAAATCTGACACCCCTCTGTCCTCCGTGGCCTACACACTCTACAGGATCCTGTATCGCCTTGTTGGCGTCATCTCCCCCCTCTCTCGTGCCATTCCAGACACTGACCTCTTATATTTCCGTAGACAATCAAGCCAAATAACTCTCACCTCAATGCTATTGACCTGGATTAGTATGCTTTATCTGGATTACTCTTATATTAGGGATCACTCTCTTGCCATTTTCAAGGATTTACTGGAATATTAAAGAGACTTGGTTGATTATTTATTTTTAAATTGCTCTCTAAACTCCTTTCCTTTTATTTTTTCCATAGCATTTATCATTATCTGATGTAATGTAAAGTTTATTTACCTGGAGTTTATTGTCTGTGTTCCCCCATTGCAGTTAAAGCTTCTTGAGGCAAGGATGCATGTACATTCATGTCTTTTTATTCATTGTTCCTTCTCCACTATTTACAACAGTGTCTGGCACATGGGTAGGTCCTCAATGAGTATATGTGAACAAATGAATGCATAAAAGAATCACTTATTTTCCATATTTAACTCAAAGAATAATGCTCTAGAATTCTTTCTTGATAAACCATAAATTACAGTATTCTCATTCAGTCTCAAGATTGTAATTTTATATTTTTTCTGAATGCACTTTGCCTAGTTCACTAACTCATTAATGCGGGATGTGTTTTACTCTTTACCAACTGCACCTGACACAAAGATAAGCTCTTAATAGACTATTAAAGAAGGCTCCTTGTTTTTAAATGAATTACTTTGAAAATATGGGGGAAAACAAGTCCCTGTGCCTTACCCTCTGTCATGGTTTTGTCTCTGAGAAGCACAGGATAAAGAGGGAAGCAACTTCCAAATAATACAATTACTATAAAAATGACTGAGATAAAGAACAAAAGAAAAAGATAGTATTTAAGTGAAAAATATAGAATTGCCTTTGCAGAAGCAATACAAGTGTGACAGTGAGAAAATACTAGAGACAATCCCTAAAATCTGGCCACAACTTCCTCCTGATCCTCATTGTTGAGGGGACTCACTAATGTACAGGGCACAGCAGCCAACCTGAAATACATGTTCTGACACACACTGGGATGTCTTTGCTTATTCTCCCAACAGAAAATAATCTGGGGCAGGCCACAGTGGCTCAGCAGGCAAGAATGCTCGCCTGCCATGCCAGAGGACCCGGGTTTGATTCCCGGTGCCTGCCCATGAAAAAAAAAAAAAAGAAAGTAATCTGATTTTTCCTTAATTTATTGTAATTAATCTTTACATTTACTATCCTGTTGAACAAATAACACCTATCATGATTATATAAACATTTTATCTTATCTCTCAGTGTGTAAGCTTCTTGAGGACCTGACCTCTGTTGATTTATCATATAATCTAATTTTCAACCATGATTCAGTGGTTTGCAAGTGGGTACTCAATATGTTTATTGAATAAGTAGATGATGAATGGATGAATGGATGATAGATAGATTATGTATCTATCAATAGCAATATTATATATACATTGATATGTATATATCGATAGCAAAGCCTCAAGTTCAAGAACACATAGTTAGATTGCCAAGTACTAAATTCTTAGTTGGCAGTCATTTTAAATGTATTTAAAAGAAAATCAAAGGATTTCTTTTAAAACAGTGTTTTCATATCCCACATTTAAGAATGAAAATCTCAGTGGCATTAAAGTTTCTTAGAAAATATATAGTGATCCTTCGAAAGTTTTTAAGAAACAAGCAATTTGAGGTCATGGAAAAACATCTTTCTATAATGATTGCCTTTCTGCTCTCATTAACTGTAACTCTGGATCAAGAAATGTATTTTAACCTTTTTATTTCAAATAGGATCATAGCAGGGAGGAAAAAGTAAAAAAATGCAAAATACTTTCCCTTATCAAATAATAATAATAATAATGATGATAATATCATCTAACAGGTACATAGTACTCATTAACTACCAGATATTATGCTAAGTGTTAAACTATCATATAAGTTAGGAAATATTATTTTTATCAGAATTTCACAGAAGGGGAAAATTTGACTCAGAAGATACATGACGCCTTCGAATTCACAGTGATTGTTACAGCCAAAGTGGGAATAGCACCCAGATAGTATAGCTGTTTTGCTTCCACTCTTAACGACTACATTTTAGCACTAATTATTTTAGTTTGTGTTTGTTTGGAGTGACTTTTTTTTTTATTTCCATAGCTTCTACTGCATATATTTAGGCAAAGCTAAAATATGTTTTAACCACAAATATATATATACAACATAAAGTTCAGTCTTTGGAAATTATTGCTTAATAAAGTCACGTTGCATTTAAACCTTTCCTATGTCATTCGCAAATTTAATTCTAAAACCAAATCTAATTGAGAATAAAAAAATAACCTCTTAATCCCATGTGGATTTTCTATAGTCAATTTGTTTCACATTGAATGTATTCCTAATTATAAGTTTTAAATTTCTTATAATAATAATAACACTATTTAAAAGTAGGTGAAAATTTATGTACTTTCTTGTTCAAATGCCTATCTCATTTATTCTAATATAAAATAAGTCCTAAGCTTCTTAACTAGTTCTAAATAGGTTAAATATTAAAACATATCTGGTATCTGTTGAGCCAACTGAAAAAAATATGCCCATGAAAAATAAGAGTGCAACACTGAATAAAATTAAAATGGGAAGCAAGACTCTCATTTCATGACAAGAGAGGAGATCGAGAGGTCAACAAAAGGGCAGATGAATCAGAAATAAGAGAAGCACTTACAAAAAGAAACTTTTACACAATGGTCAAATTCATCTGGTCAGAATATCTTAAATGGTCCATCAAGTGTGGTCTTTTCCTAATCACTGTAGGAAAGCATTCTAGGGTAAGAGACAAAAGGAATTCACGAATATTGGCTGTCCGCTGCAAGCAGACAGACTTCTTAATATATACAACTCACAGAATGGTCACAACAAGGCAGCATAATAATTTTAAAATCATATTCTACCAAACCTTTGGTAACTTATGTTCCATCTTTTACCCAAGGATAGTGTCATGTTACCATTCTCACTTTATCAATACACTAATATTTCTCCATCCCATACTGAAAATCACATTTTTGCTTGCGTTAACTGTCACTGATTCCATCAGTAAGCCTTGCTTTGTTGTGAGGATGGAAATACAAAAAATGCAAAATAGTGTTCTTCTAGGGTCTCAAAACTTCCTGGAGGAAGCCACTGTGAGTGTTGGATACTAAGATATGTGTGAAAGCAAGCATGTATACATTTATCAAAGATAAGGAAAAGGATGTGGATATGTACATACAGCAGATATTATCTGCAAAAAATTCCTACACAACTGAATGCCTAAGTTGGTTTGGAACCAAAAATTATTTTTTATTTGCTTAAATAATTAGAAAATATTCTGGACAGTAGTAATAAGGTATAAAAATGTGAAAGTAACAATGTATATGAGAAATTTTTCGATTGCTGAAGTACAAATGAAGGATAAAGTGTAAGACCTGTGAAAATGGTTTTTGAGAGATAGGAGCAAAATCATGAAAAAGTTTCAGATGTCATAATGGTAGATGATGGTGTCTTAACGAGCAATGGAGTGGAAAAGACTAGATTTGCATTTTAGAGAGGTCTGTTTGGCAGCAGGATAAATCATGTATGATTTCTCAGTAAGGAAATATCAATAGGAATAGAGAGTAATAGAACAATAGAACATAATAGAGATATGTTGAATAGTTAGCTGTGGAGTAGGAAGGATTTGATAAGATGATTCCTACATTTCTAGTTTGGGAACTAGAATCAATCTAGGTCTCACACACCAAGAGAGTGAACATGGGACTTGCAAATACTGGAAGAGAAAGGGCATTTGTTTATTTTGGAATTTGGATTTATTTATTTTTATTTTTTGCAAGGGCAGGCACCGGGAATCAAACCCAGGTCTCCAGCTTGGACATTTGAATTTGTTAGACATCCATATGGCAATCCATTTGGATAAGAAAACTTTTTAACAATTTGTGTTTTAAAAAGCTTTAATTTCAAAGAACAAATATAATTAAAGCTAAAGAATTTTAACTCTTGAAAACAATGTTAAATTTTATATAGGAATTTTAAAAATGAATTTTTTGTTTATATTTTTAACAGTCATCAGGTTTACAATTTTAAGTATACAGCCACATAACTTAAATGCCCTTGTGCAAAGGCAACTTTGGGGGACATCTAACTTTTTCAATATCTTCCTTTCCTGTCACTATCAGGAGTACCATTAGTCCTGATAAAATAACACATTTTCTTTCAGATTCTTTACCTTTGTTAGTGATCATCATGAACACAATCTTTCAAACAATTCAGTCACTTACTAGCAAAATAGTTTGTTTGTTTGTTGTTTGCATTGGAGAAGCTCTAGGTTTACAGAAAAATCATTCAAAAACAGCATGATAAGTTATTAATTTTATTTTAAGGCATAGTGTTAGTTTCTAGTCTTCTGAAGAAAGGACTGCTGTAAGAAGTAAAGTCATCTGGTTGCATTTCAAGATCTTTAATTTATCCATCTGAAAGACTGTATAAGAGAAATGCCTGAATGGATCTGAAACCCAGGAGGGAGGTATGGATTTGCTGTATAGATTAAGGTGGGATCAGATTCACAACCATGTTTTCAGACAGAAGGAAGCAGTAGTGAATTTTGAATTAGCCAAAAGGAAGGCAGCAAGAAAAAGTGGGGGCACGGTGAAAAGAATGTAGAATAATAAAATGTTGGTGTTATTAAAATTTTCTTAATTAAATAAAAAAATGACATAAATAAGAAAAGAGAAAACCACCCAAAGTGTACACCTCTGGATTTTATGAATAGCAATATTGTTTTGTAAATAAAGTAAGAAAATTGTTTGCTTTTATCAAACCCTCTTTTTTAGTGTAGTTTGCCATTCTTTTTAAAGTTTGGGTTCAGTTTTCTTTTGTATTTTAATATCCCTCTTCCTTGTGGATGCGTGATTCTGAGTTTGACATGGGGGAGGGAGAATCCTAAAGATGTCTAGAATTCTTATCTCCTCTCCCTGTAGGTCTGTGTTAATTCATTCTCCCCACTTGTACCTCTACCCTCCTTAATAAAAATGAAATCCCTTTTTATTCATTAGCATTTTAATAGGAAAAGACGACTACAATCATAGTATATGCTATGTCCATATGTTATGTTAAATAGGACAGAACATTCTATAATTCCCAGAAGAAAAGTTTCAAGCAGGCTAACTACGGCATTTCGATTATACCAGCACTGGGTACAGTATTATTACCTTTTCACACAGCAATTATAATAAGAGCACCTAAATCTCTAAAAATAACTTTGGGTAATTTTGCCTGTGTTGGGAGAGCATATGGCATCTGCAGAATTCTTTGATTGAACTATAATGAGGCACAATTGAAATAAATATCTTTTGAATCTAATGCAACTCTACAATAAATCAGCCACTTCAGTTCTCCATCAGGCTCAATGCTACTCTAGCAGCCATTGCAATGATGCTTCAAATTTATTACCTTGGATATGCTAATATATTAACAGGGGTTCAAAATCTTTTTTTCTGAAAAATGCGTTTATTGTCTTGTCAAACACATTTTATTTTACAGTGGCCAGCAAAAGTGAAAAATGGCTCAACTGTGATAAGCCCAATACATCCTTTAAGTACAAAACTGTGACACTTACACTAAGTCAGCTTTGGGATAGATAAGTCACCAAGAAACAAAAAGATGATAAACTAATGAATAATTGGTCAAATGTATAGGCTCTATTAAAGTAAAAGAGACAAATAAATAGGGAAAGAAAAACCTAGAGTCTACCAGGCTATTTTTATGTATAATTTTAACTGTTTCCTTTAAGGCAATATATGAGGAATTGCAACAATTCTCAGTTAATTTGATAATTGTTTTATGATCTTTTTTTTTTTTTTTTTTGCATGGGCAGACACAGGGAATTGAACCCGTGTCTCCAGCACGGCAGGCGAGAACTTTGCCTGCTGAGCCACCGCCGACAGTTAATTTTTGAACTAGCCAAGTATGTATTCCCAATTTGGAAATAGAGCTACCTCTCCAGCTTTGAAATATTTTTGCCTTATATTTTTGATGGGCCTCTACAGACCAGCTTATAAAAAGTGAAGGGCATGTATCTGCATGCAAAGAGCAGGTGTCTCTTTACTGTAAACTTTCTTTCATGTTTTCATAGTATCTTTAGTGGGATGACTTACAGTTACTCATCAACAACAATAAAAACTATAACAAAAGTAGCAATTACCTTGAATGATATATACTACAGTTTATAAAGTCCCACAACATTTTCTCATTTTGATTTGTGGCATTTAGATAGCACAAGTTTAGGTGCTGTTACTTTTTGTGTATAATTAAATTGCGGCTCACTTATCTATCCAAGTTCAGTCAGCAATTTAATAGCTAAGACAAATTGCAAATCCAAATCAGAGATTCTCCTGTTCAGATCTCTTTAATCTGAATTTATCAAATCCTTAATGTCACAGATACTTACCAGCTGAAAGCTTATTAGTTTAACTGAATTTATTTTCTTGGGGTATAGATATCCACCTTTTTCTTTTTTTCTCTCTCTCTAGGTCACTTTCAGTCACACTTCTTCCTGAGACTGTATGGTTTGTATCTCTTGTTCACTTAATTAGTGCCCATATATTCCCTTTGGTTAAATGCTGTTTTAATCTAAACTACATTATATATACTTTCTATATCTTCCTTTTAATCCTTCTTTATGCACATGCAATGTTCCCATGAGCTGTATAAGATGCAGTTCTTTAGGATGTTGAATATTAGACCATGTGTTCAAAAAATTAACATCTAGGCACTGGATAAGATGGATTCCCCAAGGATTTTAACCGATAAATAGCGGTGAAGTAAATCATGGTATCTCAAGCTACTCGGGCAGAGAGAAAAAGCACCCTTATGAAAGGCAAACTTCAGAAGAAGCCACTCCAGTTACTTGGCTTTAGCTTTTCTACTGGAGATAGGTTACTATGATTAATATGGTAATAAGGGGAGATTGTGGCGAAGGATCAAGATGACTGATAAGTGCTCCTTTATAGAAGCTTTTCTCTTTGTTGAATCAGCTTGGAAAAATGACAGGCTTGCTCCTGCGGGGAGTTCAGGTAAACAACAATATTAATAAAATTAGAAAATTAAGAATGTTTAATCAGAATTATAACTTATGCTGAATGTAACCTACAGACCAGAGATTGTAGGTTGGAAGGAAGAGGTAGAAAGGGTTGCAGATGGAACACAGAAGAATATAAAATGCCCAAACGTGTTAGCTATGATTTTCTATGCTTCAAATCAAATGTTAAAGGGCACAGGGGCAAACAAAGGAAGATTAACATAAATAATCATTTAAAGTGATGGAAGAGTAACTCAAAGATGTAAGAAAACTAGATATCATACTCTAAGGTTAAGTGAGAGTTTACAAGGACAGATAAATCTGGAAGGGCTTCAGACCGAGTTGAAGAAGGTGGAGTTCAGCAGACCAGATAATGAGAAATGTGATAATTTGGCCAAGTTTCCAGACACAATATGCAGTCCTTGAGGAAGGAGCAGCTTGGCTAGTGCCAACCTCTGAGCTTTAAGCAAGCTGTGTGGGGACCAAGAGAGGGCGTGAAGAGGAGTCAGGACATAGGTAGGTCAGAAGCCTTTGGACATCAGTTTCTATCTTGAGATAACCACAGAAAGGTTATTGCCAGGCCAGGAAGGCCAGGTTCCAGAGGGACTGCTTTGTGAATCCATGGTTATGCAGCAGTTCACCAAAGATGCGTACATCGGCCAACTGCTACAGTGCTGAAGAAACTGCATGAGATTGTTTTCCACCTGCAATGTTAATCCAGCACCCTTTTCTCAGAAAACTTAACATTCTATTCACTTATAATGGGTAAAATGCTTAAAGGAATTCTCTTGTTTATCATAAAGAATATATTGAAGAGTTCATAGGGAGCTGAGAGGCAATAAGAAAAATATGTATACATATGATTGAGCATTGTGCTGCTACAAAAAAGAATGAAATTGTGAGCCATACTACATCGTGAATGAAACTGTGGGACATTTTGTGAGGCAAAATAAGCCAGAAACAAAAGAGCACTTATTGTGTGATCTCATTTAGAAAATACTTACAAGAAAACAGGGTCTTAGATTGTGACTTCTTAGAGCAGTCACATTTAGTCCAGAGCAGAAATTGTTTCTGAATTTTGAGAGTCTGTTGTATATATGTATAACTTGGTATTTACAGATAAGAATGAGGTTGATCAGGTTAAGATTAAGGTAATTCAGAATACAGGGGTAAGGAAGTCATTGTCTATATTTTAGAACCTTACCTACTCTTTGAGACTAAAGGAAGAAAGGTATATTTTGTCCAGAACCTAATTTTTCTGAAACACACAATCTAACTCAACCTGTCTGGATAGATCATTTAAACAGTCCAAACACTGGGAGTCCAGAATAAGAAAGAGAACTTTTAATCCTGTATAGCATAATGTAATACCCAAATACATCCCAGATTATATTAAGCTGATAATTAAAAAGTATTGCAAAGTCCTTTGAGGGAAGGGAGAAAAAATATGGAACTACTAAACTTTACTTATGGGGAAACCCCTGATACCGTGTCAAACATTAGGGACACCCAAATCTATAGGTCAAGCCCTTGATCTTCAGGCTTGCTTTTGTGAAGCTTATGTAGGTAGTGGAGAAGCTTAGCCCACCTACAGGTATGCCTAAAAGTTACTTCTGGAAGACCTCTTTTATTGCTCAGATGTGGCCTCTTTCTCTCTCTAAGCCCAACTCTGCGTTAAAATCATTGCAATGCCCCCTTACATAGGACATGACATCCAGGGATAACCATCTCCCTGGCAAGTTGGAAGATGACTCCCAGGGATGAGTCTAGCCTTGGCACCATGGGATCAACAATGCCACCTGACCAAAATAGGGAAAAGAAGTCCTCAAATAAGGCATCAGTAGCCAAGAGAATTCAAATAGAGTCGAGAGGTTACTCTGGAGGTCACTTTTATGCAAGCTTCAGTTAGGCACTGCTACCTATCATAGCTTGCCAAATCCCAACCAAAATCATTCCAGCCAATCATAAAGAACACCTAAGGCATTATATAAGATTCTACAAAGGTTCCATGCACTAGGGTAACTTTCCAGAAACCTACAACTTCCAAATGGGTCCCTGGGCCAGATAAGTCCTGAAATGGCAGAGGGGCCAGCTTCTCCAGAATATCCACTAGTTCCATCTCCCTATTCCAACTTTCAACAGCCCCTTTCAATGTATAAAAGTTAAAATGGGCATAGCCCAAATACCCCTAAATAATGGGGGAAAGATCAAAGGTGACAATGGAGTTATTACAGAGAAGGTACTGCTTAACAAATGAGTATGATTGCTGAATCCTTATGTTGATATTTCCTTTAGTCTCCAGTATCTTAGAACAACTAGAAGTAAAAACCTAAAATTGTGGAATTATAACCCATATCAAACTCTGAAATCTGTTCTACAGCTAATTATTGTGCTGTGCTTTGAAATTTATTGCTTTTTTGTATATGTTATTTTTCACCAAAAAATATGTATATTTCTTCTAACGTCCAGTGTTTTGGAGCAGCTAGAAGGAAAAAGTCTGAAATAGTGGGATGGTAACCCATACATTGAAATCTGTTCTGTAACTGGTTATTGAAGTGTACTTTGAAAACCATTGCTTTTTCTTTCTTTTCCTTGTATATATGCTATATTTAACAAAAATAACATTTAAAAAGAAAGAAAACTAATACAGTCCATCTCTTATACCCTTCCACACACATTTTAACTCCAATACAACAAAACAAATTACTCTTGCTCTCTCTCTGTCTCTCTTTCTATACACACACACAGCCTTCTCACAAATGAAGAGATTCTTACTCTTCCACAAAATGAGAATCACATGGTTCCAACAGCCAGGGACTATATTAATATTAATCAACTTCTGGGAAGATGTGGAATAGAACAGGCTGAAGTCATGCCTGTTCCAAAAATCAGCTAGAGAAGTGACAGATAAACAACTGGGACAGTGATTCCAGAGTGCAAGTGATCTGAGAGGGTCTTTTATACCACATAGGGAAGACTCAGTTGAAAAAGCTAAGGAATTGAAGCACAGAGAACTGAAGCCCTTCCAGCTAGTGCCCGAGCCCAGCAGCCCCTCTCCCATGCACATGCACATCCTGGCCCTGATCTCTGGAACACACACCTCACTTCCTCCCACAAACATAGGTGTTCATACATGCCACGACTTCACCACTCAGTGCATGTATGAAACTGTCCCTCATCCCCCCTTACTTGCACACCTGCGCCAGGCACAATCATCCCTCCTAGGATCAACAGCAAATATGTGCTCCTTGCCCCCCTGACCCATACCCTGCCCCCACAGTGATCTGTTCACCTGTGCCCTGTCCCCTTGCCCTCACGCATCCACATCTAACCCCCCTCATGGACCACCACCTTTTGCACACATACACACCCAACACCACTCACACTTGTGCCCCATCCACTCCACATAAAAACTCCCAACCACTGCCTCTTGCTCATATGCACACACACTCCCCACCCCCTCTGTGCCCCAACCTCAGCAACCTGAGCCCCATACCCCAATACCCATCTCCATATGTGTGCACAATACTCTGCACATCTGTATATCAACCCCAATCCACCTCCCACCATGCCTTGTCTCTGTGTCCCTCACACACACCTTGCCCCTGCCCTCCAGGTCTTGCCTGAGCTGCACCCCACCCCCAAACACTCCATTCTGCTGCCCTACAGTCCTGTGACAAGCACCCCAGGCTCCCAGGAACAAGCATAGAAGCCCCACCCCCCCAGCCCTGTGCCACAACCCACTACTGTGCCACTCAGCTCTGTCCCATGCCCACATCCTTCCCTACACACCCATTCTGCAAATACAAAACTTTAGACTCCTGAAAGAAGTAAACTTCTAAAGTAAACCTATCTAGATAATTACATGCCTTGAAGACAACAAAAAATCATAAAGAATATAAAGATGCAGACCGATATAGCCCACCTTAATGATCAAATTAAAACACTGGAGGAGAAACGGACTTTGGAACAACTAATCAAAGATGCTCATATAGTTTTACTAAATAAATTCAATGGGCTGGCTAATGACATAAAGGAGATCAAGAATATATTAGAAAAGCATAAAGAAGAATTTGAAAGAATAAATAGAATAACAGTAGATATCACAGAGATTAAAGATACTCTAGCCCAAATAAAAAATATACAAACCACACATCAGATATGAAGAGGCAGAAGAAAGAACAAATGAACTAGAGGACAATATAATTGATTTTAAATACATAAAAATAAACGGCAAAAAAGATGGAGAAATTTGAAATGGATCTCAAAGAAATGATGGACAAAATGAGGTACACAAATATAAGAATCATCAGTGTCCCAGAAGGAGAAAACCATAGTAAAGGGCTAGAAAGATTAATTGTGGACATAACAGGAGAAAACTTCCCAAGTCTTATAAAAGACATAAATATGCAAATCACAGAAGCTCAATGAACCCCAAATGGAATAAACCCAAATAGGCTTACCCCAAGACACATGCTAATCAGCCTATCAAATCTAGAAGAGAAGGAGAATATTCTGTAAACAGAAAAAAAAGCAATCTACTACATACAGGAGAAAACACGTGAGACTAAATTCAGGCTACATGACAGGCACCATGGAGGTGAGAAGGCAGGGGTATGATATATTTAAGACCCTGAAAGAGAAAAACCTCCAGCCAAGAATTCTTTACTCAGCTGAATTGTCCTTCAAACATGAGAGAGAAAGACAAACAAATGCTGAGAGAATTTGTCAACAAGAGATCAGCCCTACAAAAAATATTAAAAGGAGTTTTATTGGCTGAAAAAAAATCAGAAGAGAGAGAGATTTGGAGGAGGGCACAGAATGGAAGAGTACCAGTAAGGGTAATTAAAGGATAAAAAGAGAAAGAGGGAAAAGAATATATCAATCTGGCAAATAAAATCCAAAGGATAAGAAGGTAGATTCAAGAAATGCCTTGACAGTAATAGCTATGAATGTCGATGGACTAAACTCACTAATTAAAAGATAAAGATTGGCAGGATGGATTAAGAAATATGACCCATTATATTTCTTTGTTTCTTGCTTACAAAAGGCTCATCTTGGACCCAAGGATACAAATAGATTGAAAGTGAAAGGATGGAAAAAGATGTCCCATGCAAGTTTTAACCAAAAGAAAGCAGGAGTACCTATACTATCTGACAAAATAGACTTTAAACATAGAGACATCATAAGAGACAAAAAAAGAACACTATATATTAATAAAAGGGACAATTTACCAAGGAGAAATAACAATCACAAATGTTTAAGCTCCCAGTCAAGGAGTTTTAAAATCCATGAGGTAAACATTGGCAAAACTGAAGGGAGTAAAAGAGATTTCAACAATAATACTGAGAGATTTCGGTACACAACTCTTCTCTATAGATAGAGGCAGACAGAGAATCAAAAAGGAAATGGAGAACTCAGACAATTTGATAAATGAATTGGACCTATTATACATATATGGATTATTATACCCCAGAACACCAGGATATACATTCTTGTCTAGTACTCATGAAGCATTCTCCATGATAGATCATATGCTGGGGCAAAAAAACAGGTCTTTATAAATTTAAAAAGATTGAAATTATTCAAAGCAAGAAATACTCTGATCATAATGGAATGAAGTTTAGAAATCAATAACTACCAAAGAATCAGAACTTTCATAAATATATGGAGATTGAATAATGGACTTTTAAACAACAAGTGGTCAAAGGAGAAACTGGTAGAGAAATAGGCAACTATCTAGAGATGAATGAAAAAGAGAATGACATATCAGAATTTATAGGCTGCACTGAAGGCAGTGCTGAGAGAGAAAGGTATTGCCCTAAATACTTATATTTAACAAATACAAGAAAAAGCAAAAATCAAGCATTTAACTGCTCACCTGGAGGAACTAGAGAAAGGACAGCAAACTAACCCCAAAGCAAATAGAAGAAGAGAAATAGCAAGGATTAAAGTGAAATCAAATGAATTGGAGAACAAAAGAACAATAGAAAGAATCCATAAAACAAAAGTTGATTCTTTGAGAAAATAAAAAAAAATTATGAACTACTAGCTAATCTGACAAAGAAAAAAAGAGAGAGGATGCAAACAAACAAAATCAGAAATGAGAGGATAGTTGTTACCATGGAACTTGAAGAAGTAAAAGCAATCAAAAGAAGATACTAATGAACAACTATACACCAACAAACTAAGCAACTTAGATGAAATGGACAAATTCCTAGAAACACATGAACAAACTACACTGACTTGAGAAGAAACAGAAGATCTCAATAAACTAATCACAAGTAAAGAAATCCAATCAGTCATCAAAAATCTTCCTACAAAGAAAGGCCCAGGGCCAGATGGTTTCACAGGTGAATTTTATCAAACATTCCAAAAAGAACTAACAATATTCCTGCTCACTCTTCCAAAATATTGAGGAAAAGGGAATACTACCTAACTCATTTGATGAAGCTACCATTATTCTAATACCAAAACCAGGTAAACAGGCTACAAGAAAGGAAAACTACAGGCCAATCTCCATAATCAATATAGATGCAAAAATTCTCAGCAAATTAGTAGCAAATTAAATCCAATGACACATTAAAATAATTATACAACATGACCAAGTGGGGTTTATATCAGGAATGTAAGCGTGGTTCAATGCAAGAAAATCAATGTAGTATAGCACATTAACAAATCAAAAGGGAAAAAAAAAACACATGATCATCTTGATTGATGCTGAAAACTCATTTGACAAAATTCAACATCTTTTTCTGATAAAAACACTTCAAAAGGTAAGAATCAAAAATAACTTCCTCAATATGATAAAGGGTATATATGAAAAGCCCATAGCCAGCATCATATTCAAAGGTGAGAGACTGGAAGCTTTCCTCCTAAAATTGGGAATGAGACAAGGATGTCCTCTGTCACCACTATTATTCAACATTGTACTAGAAGTTCTAGCTAGAATAATCAGGATTGAAAAAGGAATAAAAGTCATCCAAACGGAAAAGAAGAGGTAAAATGTTCATTATTTGCAGATGACATGATGCTATACTTGGAAACTCCAGAGAAATCTATGACAAAGCTTCTTGAGCTTATAAACAAATTCAGAAAGGTGGCAGGATATAAGATTAATGTGCAAAGATCAGTAATATTTCTATGCACAAGCAATGACCTAACTGAGGAGTAAATTTGAAAAAATCCATTCAAAATAGCAGCCAAAAGAATCAAGTATCTAGGAATAAACTTCTAAGAATGTAAAGTACCTATACAGAGAAAATTGCATAGCCTTGCTAAAAGAAATCAGAGAGGATCTAACTAGGTGGAAAGACATTCCTTGCTCATGATTAGGGAAATTAAATGTAGTTAAGATGACAATTCTACTTGAATTGATCTACAGAGTCAATGTAATAGCAATCAAAATTCCAACAACCTACTTTTAAGATATGGAAAAGTTAGTTCCAAATTCATTTGGAAGAGAAAAAAAACCTTGAGTGGCTAAAAATGTCATATATATATTTAAAAAAAGAATAAAGTGGGAGGATTAACACTTCCTGATTTTAAAGCTTATTATAAAGCCATTATGGTCAAAACAGCATGGTACTGGCACAAAGATAGAAGTATTGGCTAATGGAATCAAATCAAAGAGTGAGGAAAAAGATGACCAAATATGTGGTCAACTGATCTTCGACAAGGCCACCACTGATCTAGGACAAAATTGCCTTTTCAATATGGACAAGGGAAAACTGTCCAGAGGAATGAAAAAGGATCCTTACCTTATAAAGTATACAAAAATTAACTCAAAGTGGATCAAATTCCTAAATATAAAAACTAGTACCATAAAACTCCTAGAAGAAAATACAGGGGAACATCTTCAAGGCATAGCAATAGGAGGTAGCTTCCTAGATTTACATCCAAAGCACAAGCAATGAAAGAAAAATAAATAAATAAATGGGAACTCCTTAAAATCAAGTGCTTCTGTGCCTCAAAATACTTTGTCACAAAGGTGAAGAGGCAGTCAACTCAATGGGAGAAAATATTTGGAAATCACTTATCAGATAAAGGTGTGATATCCTGTATACATAAAGAAATCATACAACACAACAACAAATGAAAAAATAACCCCATTATAAAATGGGCTCAAGGTACGAATAGACATTTTTCCAAAGCGCGTATATAGTTGGCTAAAAAGCACATGAGGAGATACTCATTTTCATTTATAAAGGAAATTCAGATCAAGACTACAATGAGATATTACTTCACACCCATAAGAATGGCTGCTATCAAACAAACAGGAAACTATAAATGTTGGAGAGGATGTGGAGAAATTGGACACTTATGCACTGTTGGTGGGAATGTACAGCTGTTATGGGAGACAGTCTGGCAGTTTCTTTGAAAACTAAATATTGAGTTGCCTTATGATCTGGTAATACCACTACTCAGTATATACCCAGAAGAGCTGAAAGCAGTGACATAGACATTTCACACCAATGTTCATAGCAGCATTATTCACAATTGCCAAAAGATGGAAAAAATCCAAGTGCTCATCAACAGATGAGTGGATAAACAAAATGTAGCATATAAAAATGATTAAATTTTATGCAAATTAAGAAGAAATAATGTCCTGAAGCATATGACAAGATGGATGAAACGTGAGGCCATAATACTGACTGAAATAAGCCAGAAACAGAAGGATACATACTGTATGATTTTGCTTTTATGACCATGGCAAAAGTAAATGCAGAGTTTATAATGCAGAATATAGGGAACCTAGAGATCCACAGAAGCTAGAGATGGGTGAACCATTAGCTATGGAGGTTGAATTTAAATGTAAGGGAAAGGATAGAAGCAAGGGCAGTTCTTAGTGAGTCCTAAGTAACAGTGCCATATTGAAGGTGAACATGATTGAAAGGGGTTGTATGGAGCCGTGTATCCCGCCAATTAACACTGCAAATATAAATAAGTTCTTGCATGCACTATTTAAAAGGTATGAATCTTGCACAAAGAGTTTATAATACTGAGGTATAAGGGGAAAACCAGTATTGCATGCTAATGGACTATGTTTAACAGGAAGACATCAACAATACCACAGCAATACCAGGGATAAATAATGAAGGCTTAGTGACAAGAGTAAAGAGGAGATTTGGATTTTCTATTTGCTGAAGGTGTATTTATTGGTTATTTTTCTCTTGGGAGCAACGAAAATTGTCTAAAATTGAGAGTTGTCAATTGAGAAAGTGAGGATAATGTGAGACATGGACTATTGACTTTGGGCTCATATGTAATGCTCAATGGATGGAGGTGGCTGAAGGATACATTGACTGAGAAGTAGAATAGCAAACTGCGTGGTATACATATGATCAAATATTTTGCTGCTACGGAATGGAACAAAGTCATGAGGCATGCACTGATATGAATGAACTTATGAGACATGATGTGATGCGAAATAAGCCAGAAACTAAAGAGCAAATATTGTATGGTCTCATTTAGAAAATACTTACAAGAAAATTGGGGCCTGGATTTTAAGCTCTTATAGTAGTCTCACTTAGTCAGGGGTAGTGACTATTATTTCTAGATTTTGAGAGGCTGTGCTAGATTTTGAGAGGTTCTGCTATATTTGTATAATCTGGTATTTCCCTGGAACTTTGGATACCTGTATAATAATACCTAAGTCTCAGAGTAGGAGTTCTGCAGTTCTGAACATCAGCTTTGTCACATGCAACAACTTGTTAAAGAAACTGAAAAAGAGATCAGGCTTCAATTAGAGATAAGAATGAAGCTGATCAGGTCAGGATTAAGGTAAATCAGAATACATGGTTAAGGAAGACATTTTCTCTATTTTAGAATTTCACCTACTCTATGAGACCAAAGAAAGAGAGGTTATTTTCTTTAGAATCCAAATTTTCTGTGGCACATAATCTAACTCAACCTGTCTGAATAGATCATCTAAACAACACAAACATAGGGAGCTCAGAATAAGAATGAAGGCTCATAAATCTATACAGCTGTAGTAATGCCAGGATACATCCCAGAGTATGTTAAACAGATAATTAAAAATTATTGGCAAAGTTCCTTGAAGGGTGGGAGGAAAAAATGGAACTATTAAACTTTACCATCGGGGAAACCCCTGATACTGCTTCAAACTTTGGGGTCTCTCAAGTTAATAGGCCAAGTCCTTGATCTTGAGGCTTACTCTTGTGAAACTTATTTATACAGCAGAGAAGCTTAGCCTACATATAATTATGCCTAAGAGTTACTTCCAAAGTACCTCTTTTGTTGCTCAGATGTGCTGCTTCTCTCTCTTAGCCCAGCTCTGAAAGTGATATCATTACCCTCCCCATATGAGATATGACACCCAGGGGTGAAAGTCTCCCTGGCAATGTGGGATGTGACTCCCAGAGAGAAAAGAGAGGGAATAATTGTAACAAATAAGGTGTCAGTGGCTGAGAGAGTTCAAAAAGAGTCCACTTTGGACGCAAGTCTTAGGCCAGCTTCAGCTAGATATTGCTACTTATCATGGTTTGCCAAACCTTAACCAAACCATCTTGCCAACCCTAAAGAACACTTAGGGCATTATCTGAGATTTGACAAAGGTTTCATGCACTATGATTATTTTCCAGAAACCTACAACCTCCAGATGGGTTCCTAGACCAAATAAGTCCTGAAACCCTGTGGGGCCAGCCTCTCCAAAACATCAACTTGTTCCATTCCCCATCCCATATTATTGACAGCCCTTTCCAACATGAAAAAGTTAGAATGATCATAGCTCAACACCCCTAAAGAATGGGAGAAAGATCAATGGAGAAGGTGAAGTTACAACAGAGAAGATAGGATTTAACAAATGAGTGTATTTCCCTTCACTACTGAACTTCAGAGTCAAATCTGAATGAAGTAATAATGCTGCAATATTCCATTTTTGGGGGTGGTAGCAGCATATCATGTGATCCATCTATAAATCAGTCTCAGCTGTTCTTCCTCAGTTATTTGATCACTCCAGGATTACATAGGCTTGGAGTAAGAGAGAGGAGACAAGTTAATAGGGATTGGTGTCATAGGAGTGAGTCATCTATTACTAAAGCTTAGTTGCCCTTGCTTATGAGGTACAATCAGCATAATGCCATCAAATAGTGGATCATTATAATGGCTTTTAAAATGTCAAGATGATCCAGACACCAGCAGACAATATCATGGCAGAAGACAGGGAAACTTATGTAGCTCTGAGGCAACATTTGGAATTTATGCTATTGCCCCTGGCATGTAAAAGTAAACTGTTTCTGATGGTACTTAAAACTTGATGTATCTCACCTGCCATGCTGGAGATCCAGGTTCGATTCCTGGAGCCTGACCATGACAAAAAATTTTTAAAAAAAGATGTAAAGAAACGGGCATGAAACATGTCAATAATGATATCCAAAGCACCAAGAGGTATGTTGATTTGCTTCAGTATAGCAGCTGCAGTTGTAGTCACCACTTGATTGAATTTACAATCATTCACTATCACCCTCCCTCTGATTTCTGCACAGGACAAATTGGTAAATTAAATAGGGATGTGATAGGTATCGCCACCTGATTCTTTCAAGTTTTGATGGTGCCATCAGTCTCTTCAGTTCCCCCAGAGGTGCAATATAACTTCTGGTTTATTATTGTCAGGGAGATGAAATTCCACGGTCATCTGTTTACTCCTTCCATCATGATGGTCCTCACACCATGGGTTAAAGAGCCAATGTGGAGGTCCTGATAAGTAAATTATGTCTATACTAATTATACAGTCAGGAGCTAGGAAATAACAACAGGTGAGTCTGTGGACCAACTGGGCATACTGAGACTCAGAATTGAATTAGGATTCTGTATATTAGCTGACCATAATAGGCCCACTTTGACTGGTGGGCCACAGTGACATTTCTCGTCACTGGAATTAGCCTTAATTCAGAACCAGTCTAGTAATCTCTGAGAGGCCTGGGCATTTCATTTTTGCCAATGCACTGTCATTCTAATATGTTCCTGCTACTCCCGTTTGGGAAGGCTTGGGAGAAGATTTATATTGTGTACTTGCAGCAGCAAAACAGGATCCTTCTTCAAGCGGACCTGTTCTCCCCTGCAATTAAGGAGCTCTGGGTCTGTGAACTGACTTAGATCTATAAACGTAATTTTTCACATTGAAAACCCAAGTCGGAATTCTTGCTATCAGACTTACTGTTTTTCCTATTATATAAATCAAAGTACATTATCAGGTTGTCCATCCATTTTGTTTCTAGGGACAACGTGATTAATTAGCCACTGCTAAATATCTCTGTAGACCAAAGCATTCTAATTAGCAGCACATCACTGTTTACGGTTGATGCTCTACCTTGTCTTTGACAGCTAAGTGTTGCCACTTGGCCTCTGATATCTTGGATTCTATCATTTTTGGTAAGACCTATTGAAATAAGAGAGTTCATATCAATGGTGGAATCCCATACCTCATACCGGCCTATAATGAAAAGCAAACACAGAACTTTTGTAAGATGCTCCCCTCACTAATGTATTTATCAAGATGTTCATGAAGAGAATGTCTTCTAAGTCTTCTCATTGAATATAGTTGTGGAGGGGGTGGGCAAGTTGCACCTGCTAAATCCAGTGCAACATTTTAATCTTGCTAAGCCTTTAGATTATCTCTTCACACCATATAATACAGTCCGGGAAGCTCTGGTGTCTCCACCTCATTAAATGTAGGCCACAGTTGAGTCTACATCTTGTCAAACAACAAGTAAGTGACTACAGGACCACTTAGCTGCAGAAGATAACACATTAAATCTGGAATATCTAGTACATGCACTCATATCAATGAACAGCTCAATCTGGGCTGTACTTTGTACTCCTTGATCCAATACCCTTAAAATCCCTTCCCAAATATTTCCCAAATTTGTGCTAATTTATGTTAGCAAGGTATTACAATTCTTTTGGTGTGTGAGTTATTTCTTCCTGGGTCATTATATGTTACTGTCTCCTGGGAACATACTGATACTTTTAGTAATGAGTATAGTGGCAACAAAATGGTTGCAGTGGGTGTTCTAGTTTGCTAGCTGCCGGAATGCAATATACCAAAAACGGAATGGCTTTTAACAAGGGGAATTTAATAAGTTGCAAGTTTACAGTTCTAAGGGCGAGAAAATGTCCCAATTAAAACAAGTCTATAGAAATGTCCAATCAAAGGCATCCGGGGAAAGATACCTTGGTTCAAGAAGGCCGATGAAGTTCAGGGTTTCTCTCTCATCTGGAAAGGCACATGGTGAACGCAGTCAGGGCTCCTCTCTCGGCTGGACAGGCACATGGCGAATACGGTATCATCTGCTAGCTTTGTCTCCTGGCTTCCTGTTTCATGAAGCTCCCCGGGAGGCGTTTTCCTTCTTCATCTCCAAAGGTCGCTGGCTGGTGGACTCTCTGCTTCGTGGTGCTGCAGCATTCTCTGCTCTCTCTGAGTCTCTCTCTCTCCAAAATGTTTCCTCTTTTATGGGACTCCAATAAACCAATCAAGACCCACTCAAATGGGTGGAGACATGTCATCCCCTAATTCAGTTAAACAACCATTCTTGACTAAATCACATCAACCAGGGAGATGATCTCATTACAGTTTCAAATATACAGTATTGAATAGGGATTATTCTACCTTTATGAAATGGGATTTATATTAAAACATGGCTTTTCTTAGGGGGCATATATCCTTTCAAACCAGCACATTCCACCCTCTGGCCCCTAAAAAAGACATGTTTTTCCCAAATACAAAATACATTAATTTCATAACAATATTAGAAACCTTAAACCTTTCAGTAGCAATACAATGAAGTACAAAATTAGAGACAGTATAAAATGTCATCAAGTCAGTTACAGGCATGGTCTGTCCTAAGGCAAAATTTTCTCCATTTGCTTTGGACCTTTGAAAACTCATCCACAAGTTATTTGCTGCCAACATACAAAGAAGGAACATTCACAGGATACACAGACACATTTCCATAGGGAGGAAGGAACACAGGGGTCACTGGACCCATACAGTTTCGAAAACCCTCAGGGCAAAGTCCATTAGATTTCAAAGTCTGAGACTCATTTATCCTCAGGGCTTTAGAAAGTGGCAGTCCCACCCTTTCCAAATGCCTACGCCTGCCTCTCTGAATGCAACCTTGGGGGATATTGGGGAGACCACCTTTCTCTCAGCTCCACCCTCTCCAAGCATTGGGGCCACACCAGGGCTCTCTGCCATCTCCGGGGCACACGCTCAACCCCTCCATGTGGTGGCAGCCAGGCTCTCCCCAAACCCCAAGGAACGTGCTTCACTCTCTCCAAGACCTGAGGCGGCATGACTCTCCCACTGCAACGAGGTGGAAGGCCCATTCTCTGCCTTTGGGGCAAACTCACCCTCTCCACGGACTTGGGTGGGTCCACTCTCCTGGCCCGAGGCTTCTTGACCTCAGACCTCAGCCTCCACGGTTTTGCCTCTGAAGTTATTTTTCCTCCAATGTGTCCCTTCTCTGAACCCCTCAGTCCAGACTGGCAGCGGCTCTGTTTATACAGGTCCCACAGCACTCTCGTTGGCTTTCTATGCAGTAGCCTTGGATCATGCCCATCAGACATAAGGAGTTTCCACAAATCTTTCCTGGATAACTCCATGTCCGATCCTGACTTTCTCTGAAATGGCTGGCTGGTTCCACATTTGGTTAAATCCACACTCAGGGCACTATACTCTGGAGTCTCCCTTTCTGTAGGCCCAGAATTTTCCAGGACCTCAATTTCTAGTTTCTTTTTACTCAAGAGTTCAGTTCTCAGCTTATCTCTTTCCTTTCGCATTTCACTATAAGCTGTGAAGAGAAACCAGGCTGCACTTTCAACACTTAATTTGGAGATCTCTTCTGCTAAATATACAAGTTCATGGCTTTTACAATCTGCCTTCCAGCCAAAGCCACGAGTCAATTTTGCCAGATTATCTGCCATTTTAAAACAAGGCTCACTTTCCTTCCAGTCTACAATAACACGTGCTTCATTTCTGTCTAGGGCCTCATCAGAGGTATCTTTAGAGTCCACATTTCTCCCAACAGTCTCTCCAAAGCATTCTAGGCCTTCTCTATCAAGCTTCTCACAACTCCTCCAGAATCTTCCCCTTATCCAATTAAAAAGCCGTTCCAACATGTTTGGTATTTGCAAACTGCAGCAGCAGCACCCCACTCTCCGGTACCAAAATCTGTTCTAGTTTGCTAGCTGCCGGAATGCAATATACCAAAAACGGAATGGCTTTTAACAAGGGGAATTTAATAAGTTGCAAGTTTACAGTTCTAAGGGCGAGAAAATGTCCCAATTAAAACAAGTCTATAGAAATGTCCAATCAAAGGCATCCGGGGAAAGATACCTTGGTTCAAGAAGGCCGATGAAGTTCAGGGTTTCTCTCTCATCTGGAAAGGCACATGGTGAACGCAGTCAGGGCTCCTCTCTCGGCTGGACAGGCACATGGCGAATACGGTATCATCTGCTAGCTTTGTCTCCTGGCTTCCTGTTTCATGAAGCTCCCCGGGAGGCGTTTTCCTTCTTCATCTCCAAAGGTCGCTGGCTGGTGGACTCTCTGCTTCGTGGTGCTGCAGCATTCTCTGCTCTCTCTGAGTCTCTCTCTCTCCAAAATGTTTCCTGTTTTATGGGACTTCAATAAACCAATCAAGACCCACTCAAATGGGTGGAGACATGTCATCCCCTAATCCAGTTAAACAACCATTCTTGACTAAATCACATCAACCAGGGAGATGATCTCATTACAGTTTCAAATATACAGTATTGAATAGGGATTATTCTACCTTTATGAAATGGGATTTATATTAAAACATGGCTTTTCTTAGGGGGCATATATCCTTTCAAACCAGCACAGTGGGTAATAAGATGATTGGGTATCCTCTTTCAATGTTAACACAGAGTTTTTAACCTTAGCAAGGCTAGTCTCCTTGGTCCTTGGAGAGCCCTTTGTAAGGGAAGCTCAGAATGACTACATTGGGGAAATCTAGGACAGAGTGGCCATCTCCCAGCCCTTACCTAACCCTCTCATTTTCTCCTCTTGCCTGTTCGAATGTGAGTGGTATATTTCTCCTATTGTTTGTGTGTAGGTATTTCTTATGTTTCTACTCTTCTTTGTTTGGATTCAGATGTTTATGTTCTATTTGTGCTTGTTTGCATGCAGGAGTTCAATGTTTTTATTTCCCAAAAGATTGCAGGCATCCAAGGGAGATGTTAAATCTTAACCAGTACTAGATTCTTTCCAAGGCACAGAGGTTGCTCAATAGCCAGGTACCCCCAACCCCACTGGAGTGTATAAAAGCTCAGCACTCATACAGCGCAGGCGCCTCATCTTCCACATGAAGAGTGCTGTGTAGAAATGCCAGTAAATTTGGCTTCCCCAGGAGACCAACCCCAACTGGTTCTCATTTCCAAAACAAAGAGAGGCATTCAGAGCTGCCATCCACCAACTCTGATGACTTTCTTGGGAACTGGCCAAGGGTGAGCTCTTTCCCCTGCTTTTTTGAACATTTTTTGCTATGCAAGCAGTAAAGCGATCATTTGCTGCACATCTCTTTTGTGACTGAGCTTATATTTCTACAACACACCATATAATACAGAAAATCACTCTATAGGTTAATGCATTCAAGATTGTCAGTTTCATCTAGGTCCAATGAAATATCCTCTGTCCAAGTTTCAGGATATCATTCTTTCCTGATGAATGCCTTAACTTGCACATGAGAGACTTGGGGAAACTGAATGCAACAGCAACTGCACAAAAAAAAATGTGTGTTTGATTTTCAGCGATATCAGTCCTGTGGCTATCAGAATTAAAAGAATCATTTAGGGCTGTCAAGAAGCTGTCTGGTTATCACAATCAATTTTCAAGTTATAATATACCATTTGAAATATAAGGATCCCACAACAGTGTATCCATGTTCCTCTCCCCTGACCTTTGTGCTATTTTTGTCATATATTTCATATCCACATGAAGTAGATATTATCTACAATACAGTGTTATTATTTAAACAATAAATTATCTTTTCAGTAGGATTAAATAATTTAAAAATATTTTTATTTACACACACAGTTAACTCTCTTAGTTTCCTAGGTGTGTCAAAAAATGTTCCATAAGCTGAATGACTTAAGACAACAGAAATTTACTGCCTTACGATTCAGGAGACTAAAAGTCTGAAATTAAAGTGCATTAGAAGGGTCGTACTCCCTCTGAAAGTTGTAATGAACAGCCTTTCCATGCCTCTCTCCTTGGCTTCTGGAAATGGCCAGCAACCCTTGGTGTTCCATGGCTTGCGGTAGTGTAAATCCAATTACTACTTCTATCTCCATATGGTCTTATTTCTTGTATCTAGTTTCACATGACGTCTCCTTTCTTTTGTCTCTCTATCTCTGAGTCTAAATTTCCTTTACTTATAATGGCGACAATAATATTTGATTAAAAACCCACCCTAATCCAGTATGATCTTATTTTAATTTAACTAACTCCATTTGCAATTATCCTATTTCCAAGGAAAGCCACATTCACAGGTACTGCGGGTTAGGACTTCTACATATCTTTTTGCAGGATGTAATTATAAACTCATTCCATGTAATCTTCCTTTCTTTGTATAAATACAGATTTCCATCCGATATCATTTTTCTTCTTCTAGAAGTATTTCATTTGATATTTCTGGTAGTGCCAGACTGTCTTTAATAAATTCTCTCAACTTTTGCATGTCTGAAAATAATTTTTTACTTTTCATATTTTGAAAGTTATTTTCTCTATTTACATAGGTTGTCACTTTTGTATTTGTCTGTTTTGTTTTTTGTTTTTATCTCAGTACTTTACATATGTTGTTCTAATATCTTTTGACTTGTATTATTTGTTTAGAAATTTTCCCCCATTCTTATCATTGACCCCAACCCCAGTAGGTAATGGGTGTATTAGTTAGGGTTCTCTAAAGAAACAGAAGCAACAGGGAACAGTCGCAAATATAAAATTTATAAAAGTGTCTCACGTGACCATGGGAACACAGAGTCCAAATTCCGCAGGGCAGGCTGTGAAGCTGATGATTCCAATGGAGGGTCTGGACGAACTCCACAGGAGAGGCTCACCAGCTGAAGCAGGAAGAGAGCCTGTCTCTTCTGAATCCTCCTTAAAAGGCTTCCAGTGATTAGATTGAGCATCACTCATTGCAGAAGACACTCCCCTTGGCTGATTACAAATGGAATCAGCTGTGGATGCAGCTGACGTGATCATGATCTAATTCTATGGAATGTCCTCATTGCAACAGACAGGCCAGCACTTGCCCAACCAGACAAACAGGTACCACCACTTGCCCAAGTTAACACATGAAGCTGACTATGATAATGGGTAATATTTCTTTTTCTTTTTTGGTTTGGATCCTTTTAAAATATTTCTCTTTTTGCTGGCTTTAAAAAGTTTTATTATAATGCCCTTTGGTGTAGTTTTCATCATGATTCTTGTGCTTTTGGCTTATTGAGATTCTTATAACTGTGGATCAATATTTTAATCAAAATTGGAAATTATTCACTCCTTATCTATGCTTTTTTTCTTGCTCTCCCTTCCTTAGAGGAATCAAAATATGCTTACATTAGGTTACTTGTTGTTGTCCCACAGATTGCCTATGTTCTGCTCATTTTATTTTTCATTTATTTTCTTTGTATTTTATTTAGGATATTTCTGTTGTTGTGTTTTCAAGTTCATGAATATTTTCCATACTGATGTCTTTTCTGCTATCAATCCTATCTAATGTATTTCTCATGTAAGACATTTTTTTATTTCATGTCTAGAAGTCCAATTTGCATTTTTTTATATTGTCCATTTCTCTACTTAAAATATTCAGTATTTCCTGTAATTTCTCCAATACTTATACAAAACTGTGCATCACATACTCACTATTCCATTATGACCTCGTCTTCTATCACTTTCTCCTTTGTTCACCTGATCTGAACAGGATCTCCTTCCTGTTCCTTAAGGGTTTTAAGCACACTCCTGCCCCAGGTTCATTGCACTTCCTACTCCTCGTGCTGGAATGACCTTGTCCCGTAATTCTGCATGGTTCATTTCCTCATTTCCTCTTTTTAAGTCTCTGCTTCTGTTCATCTTCTTTGAGCGGTCTTTCCTGACCACTCGTGTCAAAATAATGACTAGATATGCCAGATTTAACCAATAAAAATACAGGGTCTCCAGTTAAATTTGAATTTCAGATAAATTATTAAAAAAAATATTTTAGAATACCCCATGCATTATTTGCAGCAGATACTAAAAGAAATTAAAATCTAAATTTAATTGCAAGTGCTGTATTTTATTTGGCATTCCTAATAATCATCCCACCCCATGTATTTCTTACCTTCTTTCCTGATTTTATCTGCTTAGCATTTATCAACAATATACCTCCTATGTTTTTCTTTATTTGTTTATTGCCTACTTTCTCTCACCAAAAATTAAGACCTGTAGGGGTACCTATATTTATCTGTTTTGCCCACTGCTGTATCGCAGTACCTATGACAATGCTGACGCATTGTTAGTATTTCTTAAATATTTGCTGAATGAATAAATGAATGAATGAAGCTATGCATTTTAATTAATTAATTAACAATGGAAGGATATTCTTCATGAAAGCTAAAATGGAGAATGACAGTGGATGGTTGAAAGAAGAAAAGGAGACTTGTATAAATCACAGTGCTTTCTTTTTATCATCTTCCACTTTCCTGATTAAATTTCAGAAAACATTATTTAGAAGTAGACAGTGATGTATTCTGTGGTTTTCTGAGCACTTAGTTTTCAGCTGAATGTCCTACCAGAAAAAGTCACTAAATGAAGTGTACTATTTACTTTATGTTTTCTTTAATTTTCTTTCTCAAGGGTGGTGGTTGGGAGCTTTGTACCCCAGAAAAACATGTTCTTAAACTTCATCTCTTTCTGTGAGTGTGAATCTCCTTAATTAAGACCTCTTGATGAGGTTACTTCAGGGAAGATATGGCTCGACTGAATCAAGATGGGTTTTAATCCTATTACTAAAGGCTTTATAAGGAAGGCCACAGTAAGAGGCAAAGCCAGAGGAGGCAGCCAGAAGCTTGAAGTTAACTGAACACAAAAGAGAAAGAGATGTCAGTACAGGCTGCTATGCACATTGCCATGTGGCAAAAAAGCCAAGGACCAAGGATTTCGGGCAGCCAGTCCCAAAATGCCAAAGTCTTCTGGGAGAAAACACAGCCTTGATAATATCTTAATTTTGGACTTCTAGCTTCAAAGCCATGAGCTATACATCATCAGTGTTGAAGTAAACCCATTGCATAGTATTTGTTTCATAGCCAGGAAACTAAAACACTTTTTCTGACACTTTTTGTGAGCTGCTTTTTTTTTTTTCTCATATCAGAAGACCTTTAAAACACTTGACTGCTTTCGCCCTCTTTTTCAGATTGAAGGGTGGTGGAAAGGACAGTTTTGTATACAAAAACAGGGTGATGTTTTAATTTTTTTTCCCTTGTTCCTGTGAAAGTCAACCCTGTAAATTCTGCTGTCTAAATAATGAGACTTGTGAGCTTGGGTTACCCTTAAGGATTCCACAAAGAGCATACTAGATTACAGCTTCTTTCTCTAGTTCCTAAATGCCGGCATTGATATTACCAGGCAGCTTAAAGATATCAATCATCAGAAAGCCTATCGACTGTTCAGAATAGTTCTATCAATATCTAATTTTCTGTCTGATCTGATGCACAGTCCATTGGTACAATGTCAGCGTGTTCACTCTGTCTTTCAGAACAGGTTGTCTTTCCTCTATAGACAATGAAAAAAGTCGTCACTCTATCCTTGGACTCTACACACAGGGAGATCCTCTTCATGTGTGGAGAATGGAAAATGTTAAGGAAAAATGGGAACCTTTCTGTTCTTGTTTTCTCTACAATCTGCCGGTTTAGAGTTTAAGGTAATACAGTGTATCTGCCACAAAGTTTACATTAATAGTCAGGCTTAGTTAACGCATCCTATCAAACTGTTATCAGTGAACTTGCTCATCACCTATTTTGAAATATTTACCATTAGCGACTATATATATAAATCGCTTTACAAATGTGACTTTCAATCTGAAATGACTCCTCAAAGGGATAATATGGGCAAAGGTTGAAAAGAAGCATATATAGTGCCTAGTGTTCATATCAGATTTTGAGAGCTACTCTGATATAATTTTCTGTGTATCTCTTTGTACTGTTGCATTCATTTTCTTCTCAAGTGCAAGCAGAAACCCTGTCTAAAGTATAATCAGAAGAAATTCCTTTTATTGGAAACAGTCTTGGACTACCTAAAAATGGCCCATACAATCGAAAAAAATGACTCAGTCAATCATTTACTCTAATTCACCAAAATTTTATGATCACAGTTGTATGTTTCCAACCCTGTGCCTGTCACATTGTGGACAAAACACCAATCAACATAGATCTGATCTTGTCTTCATGGGGTTTAGGGTCTAGCCAAAGGGACGTCTGTAAGTTCAAAGCCTCAGTTAATCTGATATTGTCACATCTCTATTACTATATGTATCTTGTTTTCTTCTGTCCCTGAATTTAGTTTGGCAAGTGTACAGTCATTTAAAGAGCCCATTTTTGGGAGCATATTAAATCTTATAAAATGTTTGAACATATAAAAGTGCAGGGAAATGTAGGAACTTTGATCCTGTTTTCCAGAAAAATACTATTCACTTTCCATTCACTTCATCTGTATGCTACAAATATGCTAGAGAATTTGTGGTGAGAGATATATCATAGTAGTCTTTCTGAAAAACAAGTAATAGTTGATTGGCAGCAGAATGAAACATGAGAAAGAATAGAAACTTATGTTAGAGGGTTTTTCTTTCCACTACTGAAAAAAGAAACTTTGCAATTATTCAAAATATTTCTCAATTCCCAATGCTGTCCTCAGTGATAGCAAGAGAATTTGCTTCTGGGCTGGAACCATTTGATTTTAAAAACTTTATCAGATAATATCTTAAAACTTAAAGTTCTGTGTGAGACTAAAGCAAAAAATGTTTATTTGGTACAAAATTTATATTTTGACTGGTACATTTTCTAATATAACTTACGTGGACAGTTTAATCAAACACTGTAGTACTTGAAACGTTGAGTAGAGCATGAGATCTTGTAGGTTTGTCCAGAGTGATACCCTGATAAATCCCAGAGTGATTTAAACAGTGAAAAAAAAAAGTATTTGCAAAGTACCCTTGGGAGAATGCTGAGAAAGGGGGAAAATTCAACTTCCCCAAGTGGGGGAATTCTTGATATTCTCTCAAGCAGTGGGGACAACCAAAGCAATAGGCTGAGCCCCCAGTCTTGGAGTTTGTTCATATGATACTTAACCCCGCAAAAGATAAGCTAAGCCTACTTAAAATTAGGCCTAAGAGTCACCTCCAAGGGAACCTCTTCTGTTGCTCAGATGTGGCATCTCTCTCTCAGCCAATATGACAAGTAAACTCACTGCCCTCCCCCTCTGTACATGGGACATGACTCCCAGGGGAATAGACCTTCTTGGCAATGCGGGACAGAAATCCTAGAATGAGCTGGAACTCAGCATCAAGGGATTGAAAATATCTTCTTGACCAAAAGGGGGAAGAGAGAAATGAGACAAAATAAAGTGTCAATGACTGAGAGATTTCAAACAGAGTCAAGAGGTTATCCTGGAGGTAATTCTTATGCATTAAATAGATATCACCTGTTTAGTTAAGGTGTAATGGAGAGGCTGGAGGGAAGTGCCTGAAAATGTAGAGCTGTGCTGCAGTAGCCATGTTTTTTGAAGATGATTATATAATAATATAGCTTTCGCAATGTGACTGTGTGATTGTGAAAACCTTGTGTCTGATACTTTTATCTACCTTATCAACAGATGAGTAAAACATGTGGATTGAAAATAAATAATAGGGGGAATAAATGTTAAAATAAATTTAGTAGATTGAAATGCTGGTGATCAATGAGAGGGAGGGGCAAGGGGTATGGTATTTATGAACTTTTTCTGTTTTCTTTTTATTTCTTTTTCTGAATTGATGCAAATATTCTACGAAATGATCATGATGATGAATATACAACTATGTGATAAAAAAACTTTATCAGAGGGGTAAAAGAAGTGTAATTAATAAAGTATTGGTGGCAGAGAGAGTTCAAACAGAGTTCAAGAGGCTACTCTGGAGGTTGCTCTTACTCAAGTTTCAGTCAGACCTTGCTACCTATCATAACCTGCCAACCCCCAACCAGGACAATTCTACCCAATTATAAAGAACACCTAGGACAATATACAGGATTCCACGAGGGTTCCATGCACTGGAGTAACTTTCCAGAAACCTACGACCTCCAGATGGGTCGCTGGTCCAGATAAGTCCTGAAACCTAGAACATCAGATAGTTCCATCTCCCTACCCCATATTAGTGACAGACCTTTCCAATATGAAAAATTTAGAATGGACATAGCCCAGTCACTCCTAAAGAGAGGGATGGAAAGACCAAAGAGTATGGTGGAGTTAGATAGGATTTAACAAATGAATGTGAATGCTGAATCATTAATATCTCCTAATATTAATTGATATCTCTTTTAGTCCCCAGTATTTTAGAGCAGCTAGAAATAAAAACCTAAAATTGCAATCCATGTCAAACTCTGAAATATGTCCTACAACTAATTGTGGTGCTGTGCTTTGAAATTTATAGCTTTTTTACATATGTTATTTTTCACAAAAAAAGAAGGATAAAAATTTGATTGTGATGATAGAAAAATATTTAAGCACTCTAGCCTCCTATATTCTGGAGTAGGTATGAGAAAAATATGAGAGGACAAACTCTGGGATCTGTTCTGTATCTACTTGTTGAAGAGTGCTTTGAAAACTATTGCTTTTTTTATTTCTTTGCTTTGTATATACGTTATACTATACAATAAAAAAATTAAAAATAAAATAAAATGTAGTTATAAATAAATATAAGGAAGTCATGCTAAAAAAAAAACTTTATGAGAAAGAATATAAATAACATAGGCAAATCCCCAGGATATCAGTAAAGAGGATTATTGTATAAAAAATGACATTTAAATACTGACTGAAATAGCATACTCTTTTCCAAAATGCAGAAAATACAGATCTGAGATCCTCAGTGAATTTTGGAGGGCATTGGGTTTAATAAAAGCCTAATCTTTCTAAAGTAAGAAAATGAAAGGTCTTATAGACTTTATAAGTCCATATAGAAGATTTTTGGTGAGAAGAATCAAATTTTTACAACTTCCATATTTAGGCCTCAAAATAAAAACTCAATCATTACAGCATAGATGGATGAATTACAGTTATGATACACACTTTTATCATTCAAAAAAGAAAACCAAACCAAACCAAAATCCTTAGATGGGAGCTGTATGAGCTTGCTATTATAGCATAGCAAACTACTCAAAAAACTCAGTAGCTTAAGAAACAATCACTTTTATATATTTGAAGGGAGGCTGAGGGTTGGCTGATCTAGCTGGCTTGGTCCCAATGGTTTGACTCATGCATGTGATACATGTCCTTTTCCTGGCTCCAGTGGGCTTATGGTATTAGAGGACATATGCACAAATGGAACCTTACAGCCTTCTTAAGGTTCAGTCTGAACCAGCATACTCTCATTCCTGCTTCATTGTGTTGGGTAAGTCAAGTCACATAGTCAAATCTAAAGTGAAAGGCCAGTAACATATATAATGCCTCTTTTGTGGGAGGAACTTCACTTAATAGAGGGAAGGGTGAAAAAATACCAAAAGTAATGCAATCTTTATAAGAGATAACAAAAATCCATGTGTTCTGTGTTCTCTGCAGAGGAATTTACACTATCCTTAAATGGCCTTTGATTGCTACTCAAGACCACATGGAGACAGTATTTTTCTTACTGCAGCTGTGACAAATTATCACAAACAGTGTCTTAAAACACCACAAATTTATTATCTTACAGTTCTGGAGGTCAGAAGTCCAAAATGGGTCTCTCTGGGCTGAAATGAAGGTACTGGCAGAGCTGAGTTCTTTCTGAAGACTCCAAGGTAGAATGCACCTTTGCCTTTCCCAGCTTCTAGAGACATCCTACATTCCTTGGCCCATGACCCCGTTCCATTGCCTCCCAAACCAACAAATTGAAACCAAGTGTTTCTCACTGGTTCTCATCTCTTTCCCTTTTAAGAACACTTGTGATTACATTGGGACTGCCTCCATATGCCAGGATGATTGCCCTATTTTAAGGTCAGCTGATATGCAACTTTAATTTTATCTGAAAACTTAATTCCCTTTGGCCATGTAACCTCATATATTCAAATTCTGAGAATTCAAATGTGGATATCTTTGGAGGGCTATTAATATGCCAACCACAGAGATCACCCTTTTTTAATCGCTAGTAGTTTATAAGAAACAAGGCTTATGAATTCTTGGAGAATGGTGAAGAGTTTCACGTACCCCACTTGTATCACATATTTTTAAAAATAACATTTATTGTTATGATTATGTTAGTAACTTATGTCCATAGTGGAAACTTTGATAAATAGAAAAATAGCAACAAAAAATTATAGTCACACATAATCTTGCCAATTTGATAGCTACTATTTATACTTTGAGTATGTATTTTTGTGTATAAAATATATTTTATATTTAGATTCATATGCTTTCATTTAAATCTCATTCTCACTAATATACAATCAGTTAATTAACTTATAGGATTGAGTTATGGGAAATTGTTCCTGGTATGATTAGGGAAAGAATTAAAAAGCATGAAAACATAGGTGCAAATTGAGTATTTGTATGTGGAGTGGAGGTTAATATTATTTTGAATAGAATAATCTGAAAAAAGCAGAGAATGTCACCTATGAAAACCACATTTTCAACCTTAAATGGATGCCCACATTTGCCCTTACCTTCAACTGTATATAAGAAAACTTGAAGGCAGGTATACATATGTACAGGGTGGGGGTTGGGGAGAGGGCTGCATTGGGTCTGTCTAATAGAAACTTCCATTTAACTGTATGAACATGCTAAAAGTTTCATGGAATTTATTAAAAATGCATGGCTTTCTCTTTACTTTTTTACCAATTTGGAAATCTCATTCATCAAAGTAGTATAAACCAGGTGCAGAAATATGATGGTAGTTCTGTGATTAGTTATACCAATTATATTATTAATGTGATATGGAAGAAACAAGGAAGAAACAAGGTACAAGAAACAAGGTACAAGGTTATTATCTCTGGGATATTGAGCCCACAATTCAAGGTAACGGAACACAAATGGAAATTATTCCTTATTCAGGTTTTTGGGTGAGGCTACTAAATATGGTAGTTGAAATATGGCATAATTCATAACACAGACAGGAAGAAGAGAATATGAGAAATTGAATAGAGTAATCAGGTAATGGCAACTATCCTTTATATTTTTTTCATATATGCTCTTCAATTTATTGGGGTAATTTTTAGATGCAGTCTCTTCCTTTAGAAATTCACAATCATAAATTTAACTCAATATTGATATGTGCACTGGGAGAAGCAAAGAGATTATTTTTCTTTGAAAGTGGCCAAAGCAAAATGGATTTATAAAACTAGTTATTTTCAGAACAGCTATGAGAGCACAGATTTCTTGATTCCCCAAACAGACAATTGTATACACTTCTTCCAGAGTTCTTCTTTAAAATCTCAAGCTGTAAACATGGTGCCTGTATGAAGTTACTATTAGTCATAGACCTGCAACACATAATCTGGAAATGATTCTTCTTGGAACAAAATGTAAATAATACAATCAGTGTTTTCACCAGTTCCCTATGTGTCCTGAGTAAGTCAGTTGTCTTCTCTGCACATCTTTTCCCTCATCTTTAAAATAAAGGAATTTGATCAGTAGTTCCCAAAATTCCCTTCTAGTGCTTTCATTCCATGTTTCTATAATTTGCTCTTAGAGAATCCAACATGGAATCTAACATACACTGGGAGATCATTCTCTATTGATATTTCTGCACCTTCTGTTTCAGGTTTTTGTCCCAGACTATCTTCTCAAGAATTTTTGTTCAACAAACAGCATTGGGAGATAAGGCAACCCTCTGAGGCAGAGGACACAGTTATTTCCCAAATGGTATAATAAAGAAAATACCTTCCTCTGGAGAAAAATTGGGGCAGTTTGGAGCAGTCTTTTTTAAAGACTGGATGGTTCCTAAGTTGAGGTTGCTTCTGTTGTGTTGCAAACTCCTGCAGGCTAGGAGCCACCCTGGTCTACAACAATCTGGGCTTTAAATCTGCATGGCTCCCATGAGACATGAAGCCAAGAGGAACCAATGAAAACATGCTGCCTCCTGTGCCAGGAGTTATTAAGTCCTTCACTCAGACCCAGACCCCTATGTTTCTGCTGGCATCTCTGAAACTGTGGCAGCCCAATTTGCTAGTTTATGTGTATGAGGAAATCCCAGGCCATTCACAATTTTTGACAAATTATTGTGCATTATAAAAACTTCAGAAGAGGAAATATAGCCTTTGTTTAAAGCTAACTGTGCCTTAGTATTTTTTCTTACATGTGGGAAATACTCAGGGCAGTAAGCAATTTACATTATCTGGGTTTAGTTAATAAATTTGGTTGTTAGATACCAAAAACAAAACCCTAAACATTTCATTAGTTTACACAATAAACACTGATTTCTTGCATACTTAAAGTTCCAAATAGATGTTCCTAATCTGTGGAGACTAATTATTCAAGTATCCAGGCTCCTTTCATCTTGCAGCTCTACCATGTCCTAGGTTTTCTATGGTTCTCAATATGTAGCTGATGCTCTGGAAAGAGTGGGAGGTTACTGCGAGCCAGGCCTAAAAGTGGTGCATAGACTTCCATTTTCTTCCATTGATCAGCACTCAGTCTTATGACCACACTTAAGTACACAGGAGACTAGGAAATGTGGTCTAGTTGTGTATCAGGAAGAAAAAAAAATGGTATTGGTGACCAGCTGATCAGTTGCTGCCAAAACTAGGTGAAACTAACCTCTCCATTTTTGAAGTTCAGCACACTTGAATTTATTTGATTCATTACTCAAAAGTCAAACAATTTTCAAACTACCTACCTTCCATTTGTAGAAATAATAATTATTATAACTTTGAATACAGCTCCATACAACAATCATTTTGCATTAGCATAGCAAATAGATTTCTCCTTTATTTAATTTTCTTCCTAGCCCAAGTGAAAAAAGTAATTCAACTCAAATGGAACTCAGATAAGCTACAGCATGTGAGCCACTGCTGTGTGTCCTCACCTGGTCCCATGTGGTGCGAGAGTTTATCCCTGAAGTGTTACTTGAATGGAGTAGAAGATGTATTCAAGTTCAAAAGTCACCAGCTAATCCAGGGCTGAAAGGGGGTGCCAGGATACCAACAGCCTATGGATGTTTTATTCAAATGGATTATGGGTTATAGTATTGTTATCCCATTATGAAAATAGTTAGATCAAGAAAGTAAAAGCTTTATGAATTATCTCAGTGATTGAGATTTAAAATATTGCTTGAAAGGTTTTCCATGATGATTGTAGCTACTCTCCAAATGGAATCATGATGTCCCATCTGTTAATAATAGATACCATTCGTATCACTACAGAAAATTTGGAATTATCCTTAACTCCTTTTCTCTTCATTTCCTCTCAGGTCACCTTTTCCTGGGGTCTATCTCCATTCCCATTATCCGTGGATAATGCAAGCCCCCATGAGATCTCACGTCAAAATTGGGATCCTGGCTTCAAAAATTTTCACCCAAATGCCTAGCTATCATGACCCATAATGCTATTTTCAGAACAGTTATGAGAGCAAGATTTCTTGATTCCCCAAACAAGTGCTAATGCTAGCCATCTCTTTTTTCTAAAATCCAAATACTAAACCACTTCATAATTAAAATTGATGGATATAGTCAAGAATAAAGTTTCAATTTCTTAGCTAAATACCCTCTGCACTAAGGCTCTTATTTATTACTCTACCTCATCTCTTACCATTTCCTTGTAAGCATGTTCCATTGTGGTCATGTTACACTAATTGTAATTGAAGACATCATGCTGTTTCTCAATGCTGTGCTTTTATGTGGGCTGTTCTATCTATCTGGAAATTCTATCCTTCCCTTTGTCATCCAAAACATGATTCTCTATCATCTTTTAACTGTAGCTTAAACACTTTTTCTTGCAGGAAAATGTCCATAATAACAAGTCTGTCCACAGACATTCCCTTTCTGAGTCCCCATAAATACAATATAATGTAGCCATCCTGCTATTGCCAATTTTTGTTTTCTGTCTTCCACTTAACTCTAATATCCTTGAGAAAGTACCATATATTATGTACTTTAAAATGGAGATACATGCAGTTTACAAACTAAGAATAAACTCTAATCCAAAATGTATTAACTAATCATTGTTTAGGACTCAAAATTTATTCCCCATTAAATCAATTTTATATACTTTAAAGATGTTCATTATGAAAAATACTTTATTGCTATAAAGTCTCTAAGGAAGATTTTTATGTGAAGAATATTTTAGAATAAAAACTACAGGTTTGGGTGGGCCAGGGTGGCTCAGTGGCAGAGTTCTTGCCTGCCATGCTGGAGATCCAAGTTCGGTTCCCGGTGTCTGCCCATGTGAAAAAAAAAAACAAAACACTACAGGTTTCTGGAGTTCAATAATGATTTTTTAAATGTGATATTGATGAGAAATGAGAAATAGAAATAGAGCAATAGTGGGTTCCAAGAACTTTTATAGTAACTTTTTGAGGACTTCCAAATTAGGGTAACACTCTAAGATAAAAGTTTGAACTGCACCTGAATAAAAATCATCAACCTAGTTTTGAATAATAGTGTATATTCAGCACAATTTCACAAATAATTGATTTATGGTATCAATGCACATAACATTCCTTCAGACATGAATTATTATGGTTCTAAGTATTTAACCCAATATTCAAGAAATATCCTAGTACTAGTACAAAACTGGGCATGGCAATTTGGGAGAGGAGTGCACTTTGAAAATTGAGAAAGTGATTTATGTGGAATTAAATACTTATATAAATTTGCAAATTGGAGAGTTATCTTTACTCAGGTTATTTCTTAGTGCTTTTTTGGGGGGGGCGGTGGGGTGGGGAGGTAGGCGAGAAAAGAGGTAAATATCAGCTCTGCTCCTTTATTCATAGTTTCTGACTAGACCAGCTGCTCATATTATCTATCCTAAGGACTTTGCTGATGCTATTTAAAGTAAAGATTTAAAACTACTATAATGCAAGTGACTCAGAGAAGTTAGAGCAGTTCCACATGGATGCAGTGCCAAGAATGAGAGATAGAGACATTGAATTATTGTCAGATAATGCCACTGGATAGGTCCAGGAATAACAGCCTTAGTGGAAATCAGGGCCAGTGCTGGTTTGAAATTGTTATGTGTGCCAGAAAAGTCATGTTCTCTTGATCTTGATCCAACATTGTAGGGTAGAACTTTGATTAGGTTGTTTCCATGGAGATATGGCACACCCAGTTGTGGGTTGAGGCCTTTTGATTAGATGGAGATGTGACTCCACCCATTCAAGGTGGGTCTTAATCAGTTTACTGAAGTCTTTAAGAGAGCTCATGAAAAGAGACACAGACAAGAAGAGAAAAGACATAGACACAGAAATGCAGAAGCCCCAGATGTTTAGAAATGCAGAAACCCCAGGAATGTCAGGAGCTAGAGAGCTGACAGAAGCTAGACAGAAAGCAGAGCAACATCAACACAGATATTTGGAGATGCTTGGAGTGCTGAAGGAAATACTTTGAGTACCGACAGAGAGAGCAGGCGCCTAGACACAGACGTTTGAAGATGCAGAGCTCAGCAGATGTTGCCACATACCTTTCCAAGAAATGCTAGGCAAGCCAGAAGCCAGAAGGATCCACAGGAGCTGAGAGAATCATTTGAAACCAGAAGTTGGGAGAGGACGCAGACGCCAGCCGTGTGCCTTCCCATGTGGCAGACATTGTCCTTTCTTCATCGTCGAAGTATCTTTCACTGTATGCCTTTATTTGGACATTTTCTGTGACTTTAGAATGATAAACCTTCAACTTAATAAATTCCTTTCTAAAAAACCATTCCAATTCTAGTGTATTGCATTCTGGCATCAGAGTGCCTGACATCTGTGAATCTAGTTTAAAAGAAACTCATGGTTGCCAAATTATGAAGAGCATCAGATCTTCACTCTCTAGACAGAGGGACTCAGAGATCACTAGGGGCTAAGATTCTTATGTCTGATTTCTAACCATGAATTGTGGAAATGAAATAAATGACTATGACTTTTGTAGGCCTAGAATTGCTATCCTAGTAACTAATTCCCTGGGGTATGTAGAATAATACTTGAGTTTCTGAAGCAAGTTGATAAAGGACTATTTTATAAGAATGTTATGCAGAGATAATAAATATAGCTTCCATTTCCATAAACCAGTAAACTAGTTATTGTTTTAATCCCATTAAAAATCTTAAGTATCTTTTTAAATTCATGGGGGGAAATGGGGACATCCTAGAGTCAACAAATGGAATGAAAACAGGAATTAATAAAAGCACAGAAGTAAGCTTGGCTGTGCCTGGGAAAGCTTGCCCAACTCCACTGTGATATACTGACCAAATGTGACTTTAGACAAAGTCCAGGCACATTGTTGGTGGGTAGGTGGCTTAGGACTTTTCAGAGAAAGAGAGAAACAGAAAAACAGGATATGTAATATTTTCATATATGCCATCATATATATATAACATATTACATGCATATATTTTTATTGTGTATAAATATTAAGATTTATTATAGGAATTGATTCACACAACAATGGGGATCAGCAAATCTGGATTCCTTAGGGAAGATCACAAAGTTGGAAACTTGATGAAGTTGACCTTAGATTCCCCAGGAGAAGCTGGCTGGCTGAAGTAGAGATAGAATCCATTTTTTTTCTGACTGCTAAAATACTGAGTTCTCCCTCTGAGGACTCCAACTGATTGGATAAAGAGACTCCTTCATTTCTGAAGGCATGCTCCTTTGTGGATTGTAGATGAAATAGCCATGGATGTTATCAACTGGCTAATGATTTAAATACCTTAAATATCCTTAAAATAACAATCAGGTCAGTAATTGGTTGACCAAGCAACTGGTTACCATAAACTAGCCAAGTTGACATATGAAATTAAGCTTCACAGGAGACACATACACAGAATCCCATATAAAGATAGGATTTCCTAGAAGATCCTACCCTCAGTATAAAAGAAGAATGTGGGACAAAAAAAGAAAAATACAAATGGAAATGCTGAGAAAGCCTGTCTAGGCCTGCTTGTGAGTAGAGAGGGAAAATGTCTCAGTTGGTGTTAGAAACTGTTTACATAGTCTTATGGGCTGTTTTACATAGTCTTATGGGATCCAAAACATCTGAGCCAAAAACTTTAGTCTAAAAAGGGATTAAATTGATAATATCTATAAAGTACCTTGCAGATGAAAACAAAAATCCATTTTGAAACAACCTACTTAGAACACAAGCTTCAAGCTTTTTAAAGATAAATTGACAAAGGGTAAGAACTCATAATTTAAAAGTTCACAAAACACAGAAGACAATATTAATCATTAGATGCTCAACTAATCAGATGAATTTACATTACACGTGGCTGAAGGGAGAGCTACTAAATAGGATTATAAAGTTTATAAATTACCCATAATTCAGAACAGTGAGACAAAAAGAAGACAACAACTAAAGAGAAGTTAAGAGACTTTGGAGATTAGAGTGAGTATCTAATCAGAGAACCAGAAGTTAAAAGAAAAAAGTAGAGGAAGGAAAAGTAATGTTTAAACTGTGAATGAATAAGTACTTCCATGAAACACTGATAAATGAAATACTCAAATTGTGGAGCACAGAAAAATCTCAAGCAGGATAAATAGAAGGGAAACTGTATCTAGATACGTCACAGTAAAATTGTAAAACAACAGCTTAAGAGAAAGCACAAATTAGCCACAAATGACAAATCTAAAGATTTTTATGACAATACAGTTTAAAATTAAAAATGGACAAATTTACAGAAAATATAATTTAATTAACCTGGTTCAAGAAGAAACGGGAACACAAAGTACACTTATAATAATTAATTAGTTTAACATCTTTTCACAAAAAGAAACCAGTACTACCACTACGAACAACAAGAAGATAAGAACAACATGGTACAGATATATTTAGAGGCAAATGTAGCAAATATACAGGGAATGGTTGAGATATCTAACAGATTCTTCCAGCGAATAAAACAAGACAGAACCCAGAACATAACCCATTCATTTTTAGATAGTAATATTACCTTAATACTATAACCAAGCAAGAACAGTCCACAAGAGAAAAAGTATGGATCAATTTTGCCCATGGATATAGATGCTAAAATATTACAAGAAGTATTATCAAATTGAATATAGCAATATTTTCAAAAAGATAATTTATCACAAACAAGCTGGGGTTATCCCAGGAATACATTGATTTTTTTATCATTACAAAAACTGCAATTTCTTCACCACAATAACCAATTCAAGGAGGAAAACAATCTGCACATTTAAAAGGTGAGGGTAAGGTGCATTTAAAAAAATATTCAACATCCATTCTTGATTAAAAAAAACTAGTAAGTTAGGAGTATGCCTAAATCACATAAAAGACTTTTGAATGAATCAATGAATTAATTAATGAATGGCATAATGGTCATGTTCTGGTATCAATATCTTGAATTTGTATTTCTAATTTCTAAAAGGAAATAGGATAATGGATAATTTTAAGTATGGTATAAATACATTGATTTATATGACTTCAGTTAATAGAGTTGCAATAAATAGATATAAAGGCTGTTGTTAATTATAAATCTGTATGATTTAGAAGTGGCATAGAAAGAAGTAGTAATACCTGTATCTTGATAGATTATATTTAAATGCATCTGAGATCCTCAGATTTTTCTGAATGCTTATTAAATCTTAACATAGCACTTCATATGTGCAAAGTTCCTAACTGTCATTTTTATTTGTTATTTGTTGCAACATCATCTAGAGATAATATGGTATTAATAAAAAGATTTAAAAAGAAGTAAAACTTTTCCAAAGTATCATAGACTATCTATGCTGATATGCACAGTATACATCACATAAAGTGAATAAACATTTGGCCCCTTTTACTTCCCAAACATTTTTTCTTTATGCTAGTTTTATATGTTTTATTTCATTAACAGGTTTTATTATTGTTTAGAAAGAAAACGTCCCATTTCCATTATAAGACCAAACTATTCTAATATACGTACATGCATGCATATGTGTGTTTAATTTACTATATCCTATTGAAAAGAAACACTGATAGATTAAGGTAGAAAGTAGATTATATTATGTAAAATACTTTCTTCACAAGTATCTACCTATCTTATCTATCTATCTATTTATCTATCTATAAATATATAAAATGATCATCTTCACAAATACACACAATGGAAAGGAGCTATTGCATTGAAAATGTAGCTTTTATAGTGTGCTGGACAGCACAATAGATTGTTATCGGAAAATAATTTGCTTATACAGTGATTTGCAATGTCCTTCAAATCCATAGCTGCAAATTATATATTTAATAGTCACATACCAAGCTAAGGGGCTTGTCACCAGTGTGTACATTTTGATTTCCAGTTTCAGCTTCCATTTCTCCCACAATGCCAAGGCAACTTCCAAATAGTTTCTTTTGTCCCCCAATGAGGAGTGTGTGTTTGTGTGTGTATGTGTGCGTGTGTGAGAGAGAGAGACAAAGAGAGAAAGAGAGAAGGGACATAGCGATTATCTGTTTGATGATCAGAAATAGAAGTTGTGCTGTAGCATAAATCTGGTTCATATCTCTAAAGTTTCTGCTGTTTTAATTGACAAGGATCAAATATAACTCTTTGCTAAGACAAACATCACTGAACCATAAGTGATGACATGCACTGCAAGATAAAAACAATTGTAAACATAGGCAAAATAAGTCACTATATTGGGAATCATTAATTAGTAATTAATTGCTCATTAATCATAATTGGTCAAAGAGTACAAATATGTGTAAATGTTTAGTATGTATTGCCAAAATATGTTTAAAATAAGCCATAGTCCAAATTCCAAGGTACTTATCTCACCATGTTCACACCCTCATTTTCTTTTACTTTAATCTCAGTTTAGAACTAAGGAAATGCCATGTCATTTTTGTTGGTAGAGTTACTCATTCAAAATGCTAATTGTATGTCTCTTGTGAGCTAGGAGCTGTCATATACACTGGTGAACCAATAGACAAGTTTCCTGTTATCAACAAACCATCCTATGCTAGGGAAAGAGAGATCTTACTCTAATGGAACAATAAATAAAAGAAAATTGAATCTTTCAAATGCCAAGAAAAAAGTAAATATGGTAATGTCATTGAACTTGAGGAATCTTATAGATTAGTGCTTGAGGAAATCCTTTCTGATGAGATTTTTAATTTAGAACTAAAATATAGATGGAAAAACCACATCAAGATGTAGGCAATCATATTTCCAGGCATCAAAGATCCTAGAATAAATTCTGAGGAAGATCAGATCTTGACATTTCTGAGAAACTGTACCAACAGCATTGGCTAGATGAGTGAGATGGCTCTGAGTGAAGTGTAAGCAAGTAAGATATGAAAAGTTCTAGTACAGAAATAATTCTCAACCCTCACTATCCCTGTTAGGACAAAGCCCTGCAGCATGGCAGTGTTTAGAAACTGAGCAGAGGAGAGGAACCCTAAAATGAGACAGATAAAAATGGCCAGTGAGGCTGGACAAAAACTAGGATCAATCGAAGCCAAGAAAAGAGAACGTGGAAGACCAAGGAAGACATGGTTAGCTGATCTAAACACATCTGAGATAAGAAGAGAGAAGAGATGCCTGGATAGTTTTGAACATGGGATCTAAGCTGAAAAAGTGACAAGTGAGGAAATAGTAGAAAACTGGCAGAATCATTAGGTTAGAACTCTCAACGGAATTTCAAAATTGGTATGATAAGATCCTGAGTAATAGCTGAAAGGAAAGGGAAACAACATACTTGAAGTTGAGATTCTAAAGTTGCTACTTGTTTTTAATGGAAGAAATTCTAGTATGCACTTGTAGCACATATAAACACATACGGGGCATCTACCATATTGGATATTCCCCATTCCTCAGCTTTTCTTAGAACCACTGACTCCTGGACCTGCTTGCTCCTCAGCTATGACAGGAGAAAACCTATTCCATCTAGGTCCACGCCGCCTTCCAGTTACAGTTAACTTCCACTTCAAGTGGTCAGTCCACTTCAATTTGCTCTGCGTTTGCTCAGGCATTGTCATTCAAACAAATTAAGAATAAGAAAAAAAAAGTACTAGGGCTGGTGAGATGGGTACTTTGATGCTTTGAACTTCAGTTATGACTTGTTTTTAAAAAGACTTTTGGTAATATATACCAGAGAATTTGAAAGCAATCTGTTCTAAAGGATGACATCATCCATATTTTAAAACCTCAACTTCTGTGTGAGACCAAAGGGAGAGATGTTTGTTTGGTGCAAAATTTACATTTTGGGTAGCACATTACCTAATTTAACTTGTTTGGTCCTTTTAGTTGAACACCATAAGTACATGGAACCTTGAGTAAAGAATGAGATCTTGTTGGTTTTTCCAGGTTAGTGTGATGCCCTGATATATCCCAGAGTAATTTAGTAGTAAATGAAGTATTTTCAAGGACCCTTGGGGGACTGGGGAGAAAGGAGGAAATATTCAACTTCCACATTTGGAGAATTTCTGATATTCTCATAAGCAGAAGAAACAACCAAATCAATAGGCTGGGCTCTCAATCTTGGGGTTCACCCCTATGAAATTTATTCCTGCAAAGGATAATTTAAGCTTACTTAAAATTACCCCAGAGAACCTCTTTTGTTGCTCAGATGTGCCCTCTCTCTCTAAGCCAACTCGGCAGGTAAATTCACTACCCGCCCCTCCTCCGACCACCATGGAACATGACTCCCAGGGATGTAAATCTCCCTGGCAATGTGGGATAGATCTTTGGGATTTTCTGGGACCCATCATCATGGGATTGAGAAAGCCTTCTTGGCCAAAAAGAGGGAAGAGAGAAATGAGTCAAAATAAAGTTTCAATGGCTGAGAGATTTGAAACTGAGTTGAGAGGTTTTGCTGGATGTTATTCTTATGTATTATATAGATACCCATTTTTAATTTGTGATGTATTGGAATTGCTAGAGGGAAGTACCTGAAACTATTCCAGTAGCCTTGATTCTTGGAGACAATTGTATAATGAGATAGCTTTCACAATGTGGCTGTGTGATTGTGAAAACCTTGAGTCTGATGCTCCTTTTATCCAAGGTATGGACAGATGAGTAAAAAAATAAATAAATAACACTGGTGATAAGGGGTCAAATAAATTGGGTAGATTGACATATAAGTGGTCAATGAAAGGGAGGGTTAAGAGGTATGGGATGTAGAAGTTTTTTCTTTTTTCTTTTTATTTATTTTTCTGGAGTGTCACAAATGTTCTAAAAAATTATCACAGTGATGAATATACAGCTATGTGATGATATTATGAGCCATTGATCATACATCATGTGTGACTGTATATGTATATACTGACTAAATGTTAGTTTCTTTCTTTTGTATGTATATTTTATATGTACTTTACATAGCTTGAAACACACTACACATTATTTTTTAATATTCTCCTTAGTATCAAATGACCCTTCATACGTTAAAATCTGTATAAATGTAGTGTTACTTACTAAATAACTTAAGATTGTCTTTATATTATTTTCAAATTGAGCTAACATAAGCAAGTTGTTATAAACACATATATATATATATTTAAGTGTCTTATAATTTAGGTTATTTCCTTAAAGATGATTCTTAGCTATAGTTAGACATTAATATTTTTATGATATTGGAAAATAGAGCTAAATAACTCACCAAAAGTTTGTCTCAACGTGTGTTCAACATTGATAAGTGAAAATACTTCTTTTACCATACCTTCTTACATATTTTGTATAACTCTTTTTCAATTGAACTGCTATGCCTTTTTAAAAAGGTAGCCATGTAAGTGCTTTACATGTTCACTTTCTAGTACAAACATATAATTTGATGAGGTTTTTAGCTTTTTATGTTTCATTATTTTTATATGGTTTAACTTCCTTATTTACTTAAATAAGCTATTGATATATAAGTATAACTTTCTTATATTAAAACTTTAATTATATATTAATTTATTTCAATTGTCGCTAATAATAATGGATAACGATCTATAATTTGCCTTTGTTTTTAGTTCACCATAAATTTGCTCATATGGTTTCATGTAACCTAATCCATGTGTTTCACTTTTGTGTCTTTTACCTATAATTTCAATTCAAGAACAATCTTTCCTTTATGTGACATAAAGGACAAATAGTTTTTGTAAGTTTTGGGGGGTATATAATTTATTAAACACTTCAATCCAACTTGATTGGGGATGGTATACTATGCAATCTAAATTTATTTGTTTAAGATAAACAGCAAATTATTCCAATGGTTTATTAAATGTCCATTGATCGATGAATCTTTTTTCATTAATGTTACACACACAACCACACACCCAGATATAAGTAAATTTGTCTTAAGAATGTTTCTCCTAAAAATGTTTTATATGCAATATCTTTTATCTTTAGATTATTCATTGTTCTATCCATTTTGGTTCTCTATCTTGATATTTAAATATATCGGTAAGGCTGGTATAGCAGGCTTCAGGCTAAAACTGATGTAACCCAGGATTACAACAGGAACTGTCAAATTGATCAAAGATATTAATTCAAGCTCATGGAACAATCAACTAAAAAAAAGAATTTAGAGGTCTAACATTTTAGATCATAACAGCATGATAAAATCAACTCCTCTTACAATTACAAGAGAAGAGTACCTCATAGTTGTTTATGATTGAAAAAGTTTTAGTGTGTTTCCTTTGTTCTGAGCCAAAGCAGTCTTCCCGAGGGAGTCAATCTGCTTAGGACCAAGCATGATTTTGTAAGTTGTGTGTATAGTTCTTCTTCATGATTTCATCATAGAGAATTGATGATGGTTTAGTTTAATCAATTTTGTCCTCTGGAAGGTGTTAACAGCAAAGTTTGTGTGAAGTAATGTTGCTTTAGAATTTCATGTTAGCTTCTTTCACCATAGCTAAATTAACCATGACTGAATTTTACAAGAATCAGAGGGGAAGTGATGCCCTCCAGATCCTGTTGGCATTTCTGAAAGGTTTAACTCCAACAACTGAATGAAAATGATGAATCACATCATCATTTCTAACCAATCAAGCAAGAGAAAGGGCCAAGACATGAAAGAATGCTTTAGCCTTTCTTATTTATCACTTGTATTTTTCTTTTAAATTCATATTGCACTTATTCTGAAAAATGTCACAAGTGACACGGAGTCCCTCTTGGGTTTGTATTTCTAAGGACAGTTTAATTTCTTATTTCTTTGTCAAATCTGTCAAAAAGCTACCATAGGGAAGAAAACACATGAATAATTTAAAAAAAGCAAAAATAAAATCACCTTCGCACTTTCTTTATAATACTGGAAATTTCTAAAGCTCAAGAGAAAGGCAATTCTTTAGATTGGTTCCTAATGTAAAGAAGTCATTCCACCAAAAAAGTCAATTAAAAGGTCAACATTTTAAAATCACCTACAACAGGAGAAATACTGTAAGTGAATAGATGTCATACAGAGGAATTTCTGTTCAATAGTGCTAGATGGGCTGTATAAAGAGAACATTCCCTCTTCTTTTGTATTAGAAACATACTTGAGTAAAAAATGAAATAAAAAGGTTTGCTTAAGCACATTTCTAAGTACTTGTCAATGATATTATAAATGATATTTCAGATAAAATTAATACACGATAATTTCCATCATGTAAATAAAGGAGTTTGGAGAAGAAGATCTACTCAAGTTAAGGAAGCAGTTAGGGTTTATTTGGTGGCAAGTTGAGCCTGAAAAAGAAGGATGCTCTTAAGGAAACAAAAAGACACACTGACACTTTAGCACATTGCCAGTACTAGAGTAGCTATTGTATATATATATTGTATATATAGCTATAATATATATATATATATATTTACATAAGAATGAGTGAATGAATGCATAGGTAGAAGATTTGATGAGTAAAGGAAGAACAAATGAGTGGACAACAAGACAAGATGGAATGTTTATATCTGGGTTGCATGGAAAGGCATAGGTCTTAGAAAAAACAAAATAGCACACATGGTTTGCTGTAGGTTTTCTATAACTTCAAGTAGGTAAAGAAAAGAGAAAATGATCAAAGTTTTTTAAAAAATGCTTTGCTATTTGAGAATACATGAACTGGTTATTTTTGCCCACTGGTAATAGGTCTAAGAAAGTTTCAAAATATGTGAACTAGTAATGCCCAAATTGTTCAGCACAAGGGAGGATATGTAGGATGGAAATATGAAATGGACAGTGTAGTATAGGGTACAAAGCAAGGAATCTGCCATCTAAACATCTTAATTCCAGGATAGACTCTACTATTCAATTTATTTCCCACATACACTTAAACAACATGCTTCAATGGACTTGAGATTGTTAATGGAAAATTTTATTTCCAAAAATAAAATTATGGAGAATAACATTCACCAATGTAAGGACGAGGCAAAATGGCAAAGGCTAGTAGTTTGTCATGTTCTTTTCTTTTCAATAAAAGTAAAATAACATGTGAAATTGAAGTCCTGTATGTCTTCCTCTCCAGTCTCCTAGCTTTCCCTCTCCCTCTTCAGCAGCAGTCCCTATAATGAATTTGAGGTTGATCCTTCCAGTTCGTATTTTTAAATAATGTGACTACATATTTGTATCTTTAAATAATTTATGGATTGTGGATATCTTTTTTTTATTGAATATATCTTGAAAATAGTTTCTTTTCCTTCATATAACTTTTTATGATGGATACACATATAGAATTACTCCATTCATTTAAATTGGCTATCAAACTACAACTGTGTGAATGTGCCATGATTTGATTTGATCTATTATTGGTTTACATCCAGGATTTCCACCATTTTCCTATTCCAAGCAATGCTGCCATGAACATTATTGTCTTGGTTTCTTGGTATCCTAAAATATGTATGTATTCATAATGGAAGGTCTGAGTAATAGGAAGTGTATAGAATGTACACCCTTTCAAAGTTTTCAGATATTGTCAAATTGCTCTTCAAATGTTTGTTTTAATTTATGTTACTGCCAGCAGTGTTTATGAGATCCCATTCTAAAACATCTTCATCAACTTTGGAATTTTGGTACCTTTTTTAACCATCATTTAATGATTCTTAATGGAATGTCTCAAGGTATTTTGAGTTCCACAACCATTTATTACATGGAACTGTCCAACGTGTTGTAAAACATTTAGTATCCCTGGATCATTAGCACCAAATCCCAATATCACACCACAATCAACAATAGAAACACCATAACTCAACAAATTTCCAAATTTCCGGTGCTACACCTATTGGAGATCACTGAATGCAGGTGAAATATTCTTCATTATTTTAATGAGTTGAATAATTAACTCATAATTTCCTGGTTTCTTTTTTTTCTTATTTGTGGATTAAATGTCTAAAGCCATAGGATTCTGTCAAGCCATAAGGAAGCCACCTTTTACCTGCGTGTTACAAATGTTTGCAAAAAATAGCCTAATTTAAATCAAAGTAATGTGTAATTTATTTTGTAATTTGCTCTTTAAATGACGAGATATTTACAAATATTTTCTCAAGCATCCTGGATATTATATGGTTACTCTTCAATTTAACAGCATTATCATCAGGGAAACTTGTGTGCATATCAATTTGGATATTTTTAAGACTCGTTTTGGGTGTGTGTCTAGTACACCCCAATTCAGTAAATATTTATGACAATCCCATCTGGTATTGTTGCATGTTTCTCACAAATAAGAAATACACATTCTTCTTTAAAAAGTCGTCTTCTGAAAGAAGTGTGTTAAAAGTAACATAAATATTTATTATGATTATGAATGTGCCAATTTTTCCTGTCAGTTCTCTTAGTTTGTATATTTCAATGAATATATCCAATTGCTTTAAGTTTATCTTTGCTAAATCTTCTCAGTGGATTTGCTCATTATTATCTTGTAGTATCTTTCATCTATACTAATGTTTGGCATGAAATTGAATTCACTTCAATATTGATGGTTTAACCCATATTTCTTTTTGCCATATATGGCTTTGGTGTATTTTTTCTATCTTTGGTTTCTAAACTATGTTTTTTGCCTTAATAGAGTTTGATTTTCTTGGTGATGGTGGGTGTTATATATATTTTGATGTTTCCCTTTTTTAAATAGGTAAGTTTGTTTTGTTTATATTTATGGTAATTATTGACATATTTGTTTTTATTTCTACCTTTTGTTTAAATTATTTTCCTTTGTTTTGAATGCTACTGAATTGATCAATTTAAAAATATATATATATCCCTTTTTTTAAACTCGACTCATCTGGAACTTAAACATTAAAATTCTCTGCTTGGGTTGGTAACTCTTGCAATTAACATTGAAATGTTTTAACATGCAAACCTGATAATGTATTTTAATAATAATCTATTTATTAATAAGCAAAAAGCCTTAGAATAGTGTAACTCTGTGATTTGACCTTCCGTTTACAATGCTGTTGTCTAAAATTTTAAGTCAACTGTAATCTGTTCCCAGAAATTAATTACTTTTGTATTTAGTACTTATCTGGGTTTTCCAGCATGCTTAAATTAACCTCTTGTTCCTTCTGCATTAAATTTCCTTCTTGCTGAAGGAAACGCTTTAGAATATCAGTGTGATTAACAAACTTTCCTGTGAATGTTTGATAATGATAATTTGTCTAGTAGTAAAGCTATATGTGGCCACTTCTTTCTGACTAATTACAATATGATTCTATTATGTTTAGTCTCTATTTTACCTGATTTAATAATCTTTTGTTAGCCCAATTATAATTTCTTTGTCAGTAACCTTTTATATCCAATTTACTTTGGTGTCTTGAGGTTGTAATACATTGTCTTCATGTGAATCTCTTTTTGGTTATCATGCTTGAAATTTGACATCCTCTTTCAACATGACTTGAATATTTCATTAATTCCTGAGTGTTCTTGACTTCAAAGACTGCTCTGTTATTATTTTCTTTATGAATGTTTGCTAGATTTTTTTATATTTCTCTCTGTGCTTCATTCTGAATGATTTCCCAACATGTATCTGTATTAATAATTCATTCTTTAGCTGTCTGATCTACTCTGCAAACCCTTCATTTCATTTAATTTCATTGATTACATCCTAATTTATAGAATACTTATTTTTGAAACTGTCCACTCTTTTATTTTAATGCCTTGTTTTTGAATTTGATTTTCACTGTCTTACTTTGTAACCTTACTTACTTTTGAATGTTTTCAAAAAATTTGTCGAAAATGTCCCTTAGCTTTTTGATTTTATGGTACAAACATTCCAGTTAGTTGCAACAACTCTAACTTCCTCTGTGCTTTGTATCTTTTTGTGGGCTGTAACATGTCTGTAATATGTTCTTCATTGGCAGTTGTTTATAAATGTACCATCCATGCACTGGATAGTTGCTTCCAGTAGAATTGTTACTCAAGATTGTGCCCTATGCTTCTTTTAAATATATATGGACTTGTATTATTTATCCTTTTACCGCTCCAAATCATTAAAAATGTAGAAAACCAGTATACCTCTAGTAGGGTTCTGTAGGTCTGAAGCAAGTTCTTATATAACTTCTTTAACTTGAAATCCCCTGCATCATTTGAGTGGAGTGTATTTTGACCCAACAATTGTTTATGGTATAAGCACAGTGCTCTGTTTTCTTAAGAACATGACTATCCACCCTTGTCTTGGAATACACTCCAAATTTTCTTACTGTGTCCTAGGAGATATGAGTCATTTCCTGGTTCCTTCTGTTTCATGGACAGAGTAGAATTTCATGATGCCTAGCTTTATTCAGATATTTTCGTTGCTACTTATCATGGACACAGAATATTTATGCTTAGGTTCTCCTTTGTTTGCATGCTTACTAAATCCAGCCACCAACTCTTTAAATTTCTTTTTTAATTAGGGAAGTTGAAGGTTGACAGAAACGTCATGTATAACATACACAAAATATACAGAGCTCCGTTATACCCTCCTATTATTAACTCCTAGCATTAATATAGTATATTTTTTACAATTAATGAAAAACACATTTTTATAACTGTACTATTAACCATAGTCCTCTTACAATAGGGTTAACTGGTTTTTTGTACAGTCCTATGTTGTTTTTCTTATTCTAATAGCATATGTACAACTTAAGATTTCTTCTTTTAACCACATTCACATATATAATTCCCATATATAATATAATTCATGTTCATTGTCATCACAATTTTGTTTCAGTCACCAACTCTTTTTGCCTCTATTTCATGCACATATGTGCATGGGTCATTTCAGTTTCAATTCCTATTTATTTTTCATTTTTGTTTATGGAACTTTGACATTTCTCTTTATTGGATTTGAGCTCAACTAGCCATAAAATTGGTGGTATATAATTTAAATACCCTACATTTAAAGTGCTGGGGTAAGAGGGTGGTTTTTCCATCTTACCACAGTACACTCTACTGGCAGAGCTCCAGCTTGTGTCCTGCATGTAGAAAAGTCTTCTTGTAGTCACTCCATAGATGCTATGGAACCTGCACCACAAATTATGCTTGGCTTTTGACCATGATCATATCACACACACACCAAAAGGATATGAAATGGAGTTTTCTTGGGAGACCTGGACAGTTTCCCAAGAAGATTCAAAAATGGCTTGGGAGAGTAGATGAAAGAAACTATCTTGGAGCTTCTGATGGTTAAGAGATGGGGCTGAATAAGAGTCCCTCTGTACAGCTTATGATGGTTAAGAGATGGGGCTGAATAAGAGTCCCTCTGTGTAAGGCAGGGTTTGCACGATTTAATCTCCTTAGTGGTGCCAGGAGAGGCAGCACCCAAGCTTTATTAGCTTGCTTAGGTGTGAGGCAGAAGAGGTTGATGGAGTGAGTGGTGGGCTTTGAAAACTGCTTATAGTCAAGCATCAAAAATGGAGTGAGACTCTATTACAATACTTTATGTACATTTATTTCTTTATGTTTATATATTCATTGTGCAAATTAATCTACTAAGGACTACCCAAAAGCAAAATTAAACTTTATAACATGATCCATGGCTAGGAATGTTCAGGGAGTCTTCAAATTTCCATTAAAATTTCTATGTAGCTTTCTGAAGTTACTTTTATGAAATCACTATAGCTCAGGATATATAGCAATAAGTAAAAAGGTTGAGAAGACCACTGTGCTTGTTTGAAATGATGTGTATACCCTAGAGAAGCCATGTTTTAATCAAAATCCCATTTTGTAAAGGCAGCCATTTCTTCTAATCTCTATTCAGTATTGTATATTTGAAACCATAATTAGATCATCTCCCTGGAGATGTGATTTGATTAAGAGTGGTTGTTAAGCTGGATTAGGCAGAGGCATGTCTCCACCCATTTGGGTGGGTCTTGATTAGTTTCTGAAGTCCTATAAAAGAGGAAACATTTTGGAGAATGAGAGATTCAGAGAGAGCAGAGCAGAATGACATAGCCACAGAAGCAGAGTCTACTAGCCAGCGTCCTTTGGAAATGAAGAAGGAAAATGCTTCCTGGGGAACTTCATGAATCAGGAAGCCAGGAGAAGAAGCTAGCAGATGATGCCGTGTTTGCCATGTGCCCTTCCAGATAAGAGAGAAACCCTGACCATTTTCACCATGTGCCTTTCCAGATGAGAGAGAAACTCTGACTGTGTTCACCATGCTCCCTTCCACTTGAGAGAGAAACTCTGAAATTTTTCAGCCTTCTTGAACCAAGGTATCTTTTCCTGGATGCCTTAGATTGGACATTTCTATAGACTTGTTTTAATTGGGACATTTTCTTGGCCTTAGAACAGTAAACTAGCAACTTATTAAATTCCCCTTTTTAAAAGTCATTTTGTTTATGGTATATTGCATTCCAGCAGCTAGCAAACTAGAACAGCCACTCATAATTAGATTTATCTAATTAAATATGTGAAACAGAAGCATATTTAGTCCATTTGATCCTGAGGGTGTGTCATTTGTTTAATTCCATGCTCCTCCAAGAAAAAAATGGTTGTTAAGTCACAGCCATGGAATAATCAGTAATAGTCATTATGTTATTGATTCATTCTTTAGTTTTAAAATAAATAATTGACAATTTAAGCATAAAACATACTTCAATTTTTAAATATTCAGATTTATGAGGATATTTTAAAATTTTCACTTGCCAAACAAAAATGTTACACCTCACAGTTTGCACAATTTAAAATCTAAATGCAAATAAAACTTTTAAGCAGTTATATTGAAAGAGAGAATTGAAATGCTTTAATTCAGTTTCTCAGTCTGTACAATAAGGCAGCTATCATTGCTTATTTTGAATAAACTGTTAAACACAGGATTATGCAATACCTTATACCATAAAGGCGAAGATAAAGACTGTACCTGAAGTGATCTCGAAAATACTTGAACCATTATAAACTTACTCTCAAAATGCATGTGTATATCTGCGTTCACGTGTTCTGTGAGCCAATATTAAAACTGAAATTTCTTTTGACTTCCATGTACAATAAATGTAGAATATATGTTTATACAGTATTTACAGGAATTGTTTAGAACTTAAACCTATGCAAGATTTGGGGGAAAAAGTTATAAATTTTATCACTGGCACATTGGGATATATAACACCAACGTATTTAGTGAGTTTTAGACTTGCATTTGAATTCTTTTCAAAAAATGCATCCTTTTATTTTATGAACCAAGGGCAGACTGCTCCCACCTCTTTGATATTGGTATGCTAATGATATGATACCAAAAAGGAATCTTATCTCATTTGACTATAAATATAATTTTGCTTTCAGAAGCTTTGGAGATCTTCAATACATAATATGCATAATATTTTCTCTCCTCTATCCCCAGGAAGAAAGAATTTAGCTGACATTTACTATACATGTATATAAGCAAAGTGTTATCTGAATAATGATTTCAAGATGTTATAAAATTATAGTCAAAGTTGGTAGATAAAAATTGAGATGAAACACATATTCTTTTGCAAATTCTCAAGTGAATAGTAAACATGTCATCATTTATTTCAAAATTCAAGTTATCTAAAAGACTGTCAATAGTTCAGTTCATTTTCTCTTATGTTTATCACTTATATTGTTATTATATTTTAGAACCAGTTTTTAGTGCTTACTTAGGTGAATGCGCCCAGTTTCATTATTGAAATATAGGAAAATATATCCCACATTGCCAGAAGTCATATATGGTTGACCAAGGCTGACCAAATCAAAGAAATATTTAAATTACCTACATATAAATTACATCCATTAACAAAATGGAGAGGGTGTCTGAAATTTTTAACTATATGATAGACTGACCAAGACTGAGAATAAAACTTCAGATGTTTTAAACTGAAGTAGGAGTAAAGTAAAAATAGATGTTACCTTAAAAGTATTAATATCTCCCAAATTGGTGGTCCTCATCAGTAAATGCTTACTTCTAACTCACATTTATAATCATTTTATTTTGGTTAATGATAATTTTGAATTTACCATCATGCATCATTTCCAAATAAGCATAGAATTATATTTTCTTGTTAATTCTTTATTGGCATATGATAACTATATTTGTTAATAATTATCCTACATAAAATTTTTAGAACACTCTTAAAGCCTTTCTAACTACAGAAGAGAAATTTTCATATTGAGATCCCCATGTCTCTTTCAATACTTTTTTTCTCTAACAATCCATATTTCTATATAGACAGAGTATTTTTAATTTCAATGTGAGTGCCCTCATGATGTTTTTCAAATTGAGAATATTTCAAACAGCAGTATATGATAGAAAAATTCATAATCTTTTATGCTAGCATTATCCTTTATTTAGAATTACTTTTATCATTCATTTTAGCAGATCATTTACAAAAATTATATAACATTTTAAGTTTCTTTTTTATATTTTCCAAATATTGCCATATATTCCAGAGCTGATTCATGTAGATTTTCCTTTCAAATTCACTATTTTATGTTAACAAATGAAGCTATAAAATGTCTGCTAGTCAGATTTTATAAGCCCTAAAGTAACAGAATTTCATTAGTAATGAAGTTAATTCATGAAGAGTAATTCCATTTTTCCTTTTTATTGCCACATATTCCTTTAGATATTAGAAAAGATTTATTTAACAATTACGCCTTTAGAATGTGTGACGTCCCCCATTCAGACATTTTAATATAAAAATCAGAAAAAACAGACGAGAGAATTTTTTTGAAACTATTTATTTATGTTTTGAAAGAATTTATTCACCTTATAAAACAAAATTCTTCTGATTAGTGCATTTAATGACTAATAAGCATTGATTTATATAGATTACTAATTACTTAGGAACAACATAAACTTAAAGTGACAGAAGATACCAATTTTTAGAAACTGAGAAAATTCCTAATGATTGAATTGATTTGCAAAATTTAATTTAGCTGTAAATTTTCATAAATATAGGTAAACTATAATGAAATATCCCCATTTTCAGAAAAGTATAAGTGTTTCAGTGTGGTTTTCACTAATTCTTTTTCTTTTACCTTCTAAGGATCAAATTCTGGTTTACATAACTACACAAGAACATCAACCAGGCTACTTTACAGTGACTTAGTACCTTAATTTAGGTTCCCTTTAAAAATAATGTCTTGATTTAGGATCTTTTAAAAACACAGCCCATGACAAGGACATGGATGCAGTTATTTTATTTCAAAGGTGATTGCAGAAGCAGGAGTGAAGAAGCAAAGAAAATGAGACAAGGAAGGAGGAAAAGCCCATGGGAGGTGCATTATCAAGTCTGCCAAGGCAAAGTTTTGTTAGGACCTGGGAAGCATACACAACGCCACTGTTAATGGTCCCACTGAAGGACAGGAACCACTTTGCATTAATTGAGGTTTGTCCCTGAGAATATAAATTCTCCCCCATTTCTAGCCTGAGCTTATGCTGAGAATTATTGGGCTTCAGCACCATAGGAGAAGGTGATGTGTACAAAACAGAAAGGAGCTACACTAACTTGAGATAGAACACAGTTAGCTCATGCAAAGCTTGAGCTCCCTCAGATCATTAATCCTCGGCAAAAACCAACGTCAGAGGCTAGTCAAGCGGCTGTGATGCACAACTCTTGGTGCATCTTATGTTAGATTCAACAGCTCAAAAATGCTGCTTTAGTTTAGTTTCCCACCAGTCATTAACTAATGTGGGCATTCTTAGCTATTCACTATTTAAAGAGTCACGGGAATAACTAAGAAAGTGCTGTCCTTCTTCATTTACTTATCTTACATAAATTGCTTGCAAAACACCATGTAAAGTAATTTGTACACATTTTCTCCCTTAGCTCTTTTATTTTTAGGGCTATATTTATGTTTATGGTCTTCCATATGTATCTTAATATAAATTGTAGTAACGTAAAAAAATTTTTCTATAAAATTGTGGGGTATAAAAGAGTTAATTAACTTTCCCAGGGACCTACAGATTTCTCAGGTGTAAGGTTCACTATGTATTGAACTTCCAAGGACATACATACGTTTTGTTCTTATTATTCAAAAATGAGGTTACTAATGGGGATTGTTCTGTCATGACTGAAAAGATGGGATGTGTGACTAATGGCCCTTTCCATCCTAGATAAATGCATACACTGTCCTTCAGTTATGACTTGCTGTGTCTGACGCTATTTACAACCACGTCTCTTATAATCACCATCTTTCTAACACCTTCGCTGAAATAGAAACACCCCTTTTTGAATTGCATTATGTGGGGCTAAATTGACATTCACTAAAAAATGTCAAAAACTGTCTTTTAAATAGAGCACTCTTTAACTTCCATTCTATGTCTTAAAAACATTAACCAGTACATACAAGATAAAGGGTAAAGAAGGGAGGGTTTGCTTTTCCCATCGAGCACATAGCGGGACAGTACTTTCTAAATTACAAATGTTTCAATTTATTACACATATCATTGCTTATTTTGTCTGTGTTTTTCTATTGGTTATTGTGCTCTTAGAGTAAACACAAAGTTTATTAGAATAAGATTACCTTGAAGAAATGGATAAGCAATCTAACTTTTAGAGTCAACTCCCTCTAGCTTGAATCCTCACCACAGCCATCATCCTTTTTCCATATCTCATTGCTTGCCAGATCCTTTGGGATTTTCATTCACCACAAATCTCTGGCTTCCATCCTGACATTTCCAGTCTCATTGCTATCACCTAGCCAGTTTGTCTTTCAATATTTATTTAAAATATACCATAGGCTAGGCATTGCACTAAGTATAATTCACTCCTAAATTGCTGCTGACATCTACCAGTTAATAATAACTCTTACTGCTAACCTAGACATTTTTTTTAGCTTGAAGTAACAGGAAATTATTTAAACTAGCTCCAAAACAGTACAAAGATTAGTTGGTCGGAGAAAGAGTTATCTGAGTGGACCAAAGAATTAACCAGAGCTGCAGGTTTTTAGAAGCACCCGAACCAGGAAGTAGAAAGTGATCAGAAACCCACACAACTGTGACCTTTGTCTCATGGCTATGTCTCACTTCTGCTTCTCTTTCTGTAAATGCTACATACTTTGAACATCTTTGCATACCACTTTCTTCTGTTCCTTCAAGTGTTCACTTTTAAGCATAGTCACCCAATTGCTCCTGAGCTATGACCTACAATTGAATGACTGCCAGAACAGCTAATTAACACATTAACGTGAACCTCTCACACTCATTTACCTATTAAGACTTATCATTGCTCCTTCTTAGTTACTCCTATGACTCTTTAAATGGTAAATAGCTAAGAATGCTTACAATAGTTAATGACTGGTGGAAAACTAAAATAAATCTTCAGGATCTTCCTCACCCTCAGCTAACACATTCAATCTAAATAATGATATTCTAAATACAAAAACCTAGACATTATTGTCTAACCCAAGGAATTCACTCCAATCTTGGGAATGTCATATATTAAGTCAAAAGGAGAGACAGAATATCAGGTTAAGGCAAAAATGTTCTTGGATAGGACAAGTTCCACAGTGTCCTTTTAACTCACACTTCCTAAGTATCAGCTCACATTTTGTTTGGTTTGATGAGTGTTAATGAACAAGAGTTCAGAGAAAGGACTTATGCTAACAACCCAGAAATTATGACAATGTCAGGACCAGTTATTTGAGATCTCACAGCACGAGAGTGGAAGCTTTTCAGAAAATTCTCTGGCACCTAGAATTGAGGTCTTCACAGTGCAATAAGAATTCTTGCCCTGAGCATCCTAGATGAACTCTCCTGCTAAAAAGGAATCAGGGCAGCCACTGAGATTTATTGGTGTCAGTAGGCATGTGCCATACTGGGCACAAAGACAAAAAGAGTAGTTAGTGTACTCACTGCAGGATCACATTAAATGAGGCCATTATATTCTGAAGACTTTCAAAACATTTCACAGGCATATTCTCAATCAATGAGAACTGCTGAATCATCTCACTTCTGGGATAGTACTTTCAGAATCCCAGTGGGCAAGGGACTATGATATTTTACAACTGAATGGGCCCCAAAAGATCATGTTCTTAAAGCTAATCCATTCCTGTAAAACCTATTGTGAGTGGGAGCTTTTGACGAGGTTATTTCAGTCAAGGCATGTGCAGGTGGGTCTTAAGCCACTTATTGGTGTCCTTTATAAGAAGATGAAATTCAGAGAAAGTCACAGAGAAAGATACAGAAACTGAGAAAGAAAGCCACAGAAACAGAGAAGATAACACAGATGCCAAAAGCTGAAAGCAACAAAGCGCAGAAGAGAAGGGAGAGACCAGCAAGTGCTACCATTTGTCTTGCCATGTGACAGAAGAGTCCAGGCTTACCGGCAGCTGGTCTTCAGGGAGAAAACATTGATAGATGATACCTTGGTTTGGACATTTTTCTCAGTCTTGAAACTATAAGTTTGTAAGATGACAAATCTCCATTGTAAAAACCAACCCATTCTATGGGATCTGCATTTTGGCAACTTTAGCAAACTCAAACAGGGGCCAACTTTCTGAGAAAGTATAGAGATTGTGAACAAAATTGCGTCTTCTCTTGACAAAAACAATCTCTCTTTTTGCATCACTGCAGGCAAAAGAGAACTTAAAAGCTGTGTCTACTTGGGAATTGAACCCAGTAGGTCATGTCTCCACAGAGAGTGCAGCAATCTTTCCCAAACTAGCCAAGCGCTATTCATAGAATATAGAGGTTTTGAGGTTTGGCTTCCTGCCCTTAGCCTCTGTTCTTCCTGGGAACTTCAGGAAGAACTCATCTGGCAAACTCTGTTCTATGCAATGCCAGGAAAACCCAGATTCAAGGTGGGCACACACATTCAGGATGATCAGAAAATTCCATCTATGTCCTTCACCAGTCAATGTGGCCTGAAACAACTTGTGTGTTTTCCTACATAAAAAGTTGACTGCCATGAAAGAACATAATTGCTAGTTATTGAAAGAATAACTGTTCATTTATATTTCCTTGTCTGTGCCTTTAGTCACTTTTAAATTATATAAACAGTTAAATACGGTTTTATATATGTACAAAAAGTTTTAGTCACTGAAATCATTTAGTTAATTATATTTAACACCAAATTATGACCCTAAGGAACATTTTAAAGTAATTACTTAAGAGATATATCAAATAGATACAGAATATTTGCACATACTTTATTCCATAAAGCAAGCCCTGTTGTAACAGTCTTTTCGAAAGAGCATTTGAGCATCTTTGTTTTAAGCGCAGTGATTCCACATATAAATAATTTGGGAAGGCTGTAGCATTCTGCTTTTAGAAATGAGGTCACTTTTATATCAGTATCCTAAATGACAGCAGTTAATTAATAAACAAAAACTCTGTTTTTGCAAAATGTTATCTTCTCTAGATAGCTCCAAAGCTCCCTAGTGGGTATTTCCCATAGAATTTGTCCTCCTTTTCACTGCCTCTAGCTTCTCTCATGAGAACTCAAAGATGCCTGTCAAGGTCAAACTCATAGCCCACTCCTGATCTTGATTTGATCCACTCCTGGTGACCACAAAACCTTCTCCTACTCATTTCAGCTACATCAAAACACTGCACTGAATGGTCAGTGGAGGAGGCAATTTCAGTTAAAGTTCCATCATCTTAAGAAGCTAGTGATTTAAAGTGAATTCTAATGCTACCACTAGAATCTCTCCAACTCTTACTTGATCCAAACAGGAAAAGTTAAACCAGGTTAAGAAGGAAAATACTTCCTACCTCTATGTTAATGTTTCATCATAGCATTCCACAGAAAAACTGGCTAGGGCCCAAGTATTACAGATATTTAATTGGGTAGCTTTTTTCAATTAATAAATGTTTAGACACCATCCGACGTACATACCTCAGTGATTTCAGGGTTGAGATGAATGTCTACCAGCTGTATTTGTGTTTGCAACACACAGAGCTGTGTTGTCCTATTCAGCAAGCCTTAGTAAAACCCACCCACCCATAGTTGCACATTGTTTCTGGAAAGAGAGGGACCCTGTTCTAACCAGCTATGAGCTCTTAGATCCAATCCATCCATCAAACTCCTTATCGTATCTTAAAATTCAGTGGGGGTGGGGCCAAGGCAGGAGAAAGAGACAATGTACATTTCTGGAAGAAAATATATATTTGAAGAAGATCACTGCCCCAAAATCTGGAGCCAAACACATCAAAAACAGAAAAAATATTTGGAGCAAGGAATGACAACACACCCTCCTACTAATAGATTCTACATAAAAGGTCACAAACCTGGGTAAAATCATGACAAGCTAGTTTTTAACTTGTAAAATTTTTCTAAATATCTATACCCAAGTAATAAATCTAAGATTGTATGAATGGCATGCCATGTCCACAATAAAGGAGCTCCTGCATTGCATAATTATAAATTAATTTTATTTATTCTCCCTGCTTGCCCAAATAGCTCATTATGTATCTCTAGGATTTTATAGATTAACATAGCTTTATGACTCTCTTTGTCTATTCTGTAATAGTCTGAATATAACCTTTAATTTCTTCTAAAAGCAATAGCAATTTAGTGGCCTTCCTGTTGTGCTTAATCCTTTTGTTCTTATATAATGTAGACTACACTCAAGCTGACTACCTACCTCTTCACTGAACCCAGAGCTATTCATGTGTGATTTTTTTTTTCATTCATTCTTCTGCTATTGCCCATTAAGGAGTAGTGTATGCTACGTGAGATTACTGAATAGTCAAGGAAGGAAAGTGTAATTATTTCTAAAGCTGAGTGTGATCTATGCCCCTTAGATCAGTGATTTCCAAACCTGGATGCTCAGCAGAATTATGTGTAAAGCATTTAAATGTTTTTCAATTGTCTGGGCTCCATCTTGAAAGATTCTCATTTAGTGGACTCATGATAATTTTTATTTGAAAAAAAAAATAAGTTAATTCTAATGCTCAGGATCATTGTTCTATCAGAGAATAAAGTTTGGAGCACTGTGATGCCTCACTAAGACCCCCCTTCAGAAATAGAGGACTTGTTTTCCCAGTTGCTGTAAGTGCTGCTGGCAGAAAGACCTAATCTGCCACCTCCTGAAGGGATTGTCTAAACCGAAGCAGCATTCTCACCCAAGGGTACGCCATTCCACAGGGATACAGTCCCAGCCCCTCAACCCACTGAGGGACAACTCTGGATGTTCATTCTAGCTACAGAGCTGCCCATACGGATGGCAGAGGCCTCCAGTGACTCTGCACTACAGCTCTGGCCAGCTGCTTCCACAGATCCTAAGAGCACTCCCATACAAACATCCTGCACACTTCTCTTTATCTCAGAACTGGCCTCCTGGGAGATCCATGCTGTGATGGACACTATTCTGAGAGTTGGAAGGTAGAAAGGGAGCTCTCACTAACCTAAATAATATTTTCTCAATAAGAATATAACTCCAAAGAAGCCCCAGCTGGCTTAGATGCTTCCTTTTACTCAATCACTTGCTCACAGCACTTGCCTATAACTATGCAGTTATTTAGACAATGAAAAGCCCTCTCTTTTACTTTTCTTAATTCAAACCCCATTTCTGTCATTACTACTCACTACACTCTTGCTTGAAACTTTGACATCTAACTTTCCAAAAACGTAATTATGTATATATAATCTATAGTATAATCAAGATTTTCCTTACATATTGGCTTGTTATCTATAAAGAACATATTGCTAGAGAGAAAGACTCAAGTCTGATGATTTCTTTTGGGTTTACTTTAGTTTTCCTTTGTTTTACATCACTGCTTATTGAATGTCTAGAAGGCAGTAAAGCATAATGACCGAGCCTAGATTTTGTAGTCTGACTAAGAGTATTCAAATTCTGCTTGTGATTTACTAGCTTTGAAATATCAGGCAGGTACCCAACCTCTGTGCTTCGGTTTGGCTTTATAATAATATGAGGATGTAAATAATGCTCACAACTTAGGGTTGTTGAGAGGAATGAAGGGGGATATTAATGGATTCACAATATCTGGAGCTTGGCATGAGGTAAGCTCATGGTAAAGGTTAGCTCCTGTTAGCATTTGACAATATTCTCACAAGCCAAAACATTACATTGCAGTTGATATGATATTTCTGTATTAGAGGAGTAACCCAATGATTGTTTTTTACTTTCAAATCTCATAAATTGACATGAAACCTTAAGACAGGAATATATCAAATGGAGCAAGCTAATTTGATACTGGAGCAGAGTTTCACTTATGGAAAAAAATACTCCTTTGTTAGTGAGCCAACTGTCTAAATCAGTGTTCCTAAACCACGGCAGTTAGAATAACTTGTGCAGGTTTCAAAACTATACTTTCTGATTTTAATCGGATATTCTAATTGAGATGGAATGGCATGGGACCATGATATCTGTATTTCAATATTTCTACAGATGATTTTGATATGTAGCCAGGGTTGACAAACCCTGGTAAAATCGGTGGGTTAAAAAAAATTGGTGTTATTAAAAAGGACAAAGAGAAAAAAGTAAGGTGTTTCTTGGAATTTGTAAAAGAATATTGCATGCTGAAATCTAACTACATGTAAATACATAATGCTTTTGGGCCAAGAGGTAAAGTTTCTTTAAAATGAAAGAATGGCTCCAAGGACACTAACATATAACTTCACCTTACTGAAGTCATTAATATCTCTAGAAAAAGCATTCATCCACTGGAAAGTGATTACTGGAAGAACAGCAAATGGAGAGTCATAGAAAAAAATAGTGTTCATTCAAGAACTATGCAGGAAAGTGGAAACTATTACTAGGAACTTTGAAAACTGGAATTTTATTGGTAAAGACATACTTTTCAGGAAAATCTATTTAGATAATATGTTAACCTGATGTCATTGATAATTCTTAAATTTATATTCTACAGTGTTCTCATTCTACGGATAGCCCAGCAATCCACTGATACTAATTTGGCAATAATATCAAGGAGAAAGTCCTCAGGTTGAATGGATGTGAATAGTTCTCCCAGCTGACAAAATTCTCACAGTAAAATAAGACGCAGATATGTCCAAGATAAATAGTAGGTCCTCTGTGTGTTTGGGAAATCTGAATAAAAATACCAGTATCTAATCAAATTTAGGATCCCAACACGATGAATTATTAAATCTAAATAGCTGAGGGTCAGAATTCAGATGGTGTAAAATCCTAAGTTTGAGGTTTCTTGGCACAGAGCAAGTTCCTTTTTCCATCAAGAGACATTCCTCTGCATTGCAGCCACCAAACTTGATTTCAGGAAATTCATCAGAATTACCAAGTAACTTCCTTAAGCAATAGGAAAGAAAGCCTCACCTCAATGTTTAGTATTTCAGGCAGGAAGTTTTTGCAAAATGATTGCATACTTATAGCTTTCCTTCCATCACTAAATTGGCCTAAAAATAGTGGAAAATACATTTTAGGAAACTTCAATAATATTGTGTCTGACAGTGATGTGAGCAGAATCACTAGCGATGTCGCCAGTGAACACACAAAGGGAGGCTGGTTTGATCGATCAGAGAAGGCATCAGTGTTGACGATATTCCACTATCAGAATAGTCAATCTGTAAAGTGTTATCAGTAAAAGAAGTAAAGAAGTGCTGAATGGAAGGAGAATAGGTGATTGAAGGGATCATTTAATATTTCCTTAGTGACAGATCACAAAAGACCTGAAAAGTGAAAAGAATGCAGTTACTTCTGAAATATTTGAAAATTCAGTTTCTGGACATATTTCTTATGATAAAGTACTGTTACAATAAAAGAGGTCAAGGCAAAATAAATTTTAAAAAATCACAGCTCAAAATATAAACTGAGTAAAGGAAATACGTACATTTGAACTGAGGTTCAAATGTACTGCAAATAAATAATATTGATATATACAACTATTTTCTTAGTTTCAGAAGGAAAAGATAGAAACTGAGATAATTCCTTGTAAAACCCAAAGAGGTAAATCCTGAAACCAAATGCTTATTCATTTGGGCTAGAGAGGAGATAAAGCTTTTTTATTACCTCATTCAGTCACTTTTTCATTTGAGCATCTTCTACAAGAGAAAATGTTACACACAATTAAAATGAAAGCATTTTGGTCTTTACCTTTTGTAAGAAATTGATTCCATTCCTTCAGATCAAGTTGCTTCTACCTCATGCTCCAGAGTAATTTGATTCTTAAGTCTACATGAACTAAAAGAGAAGAAAAAAGACATGATTCTTTGCTTGTTTCCACATAAAATGCGACCCCAGAGAATGGTAGTGTTTTAAATATATGTGTTATATGTTGTAACAAAATGAAAGAAATATGGAACGTAAAAACAGAAAATGAAAATCCTCATGGTTTTGAACCAGAGATTATAGATTATTTTTTCAGTTTTGATAATGAACATCTTAGAATATTTCTTTTCACATTCACCACATGTATACACTTACATTTATACATGTATGTGTGCATACAGACACTATTCTGTGTGTGTATGAGTTTATGGGTATATATAGAGAAACAGAGATAGTTAGGGATAGAGATAGATTTCCAGTAGTTTTTTGATGCATCAGGCAGTTCAGCTATATATAAAATTTTTAAAAGAATGTTAATGTATTCATTTTGTAAGTGATAATCTTGATTAATTAAATTATCTCTGCACCAGCAAGTTTACGCACTACTTTCAAGTAAGTTTTCCAAAGTTGAATCACCACTCTATAAGTAAAAGAAATTGTTATTTCTAAATTCAAGAACAATGATGTGAACAGTGATGAAAATATACAATAGTTCACATGCAGGTTCTGTTACTATTAATATGTTATTTCACTTCAAATTCATGTATTTGAAAGTACTAATGTCTATGATTCTCTTTTGGGACACTTTGGCTTCGATAATGAGAATAATGTATCACCTGTGCATTTTAGGGATAGTTCTAAGAAAATGTTCTCATAATTAGAAGAAAAAATGTCACAAACTACATATGCAATGACATAAACATATATGATGTACTACATCAGTGTATGTTTTATCATATATTTGTTTTTTTTATAGTACTTCTGTAGTGGGTTTGCAGTGCACCACACATCTCCCTACCTTCAGGACTGAAGCACAGATTCTCTCAACTACTGTGAGTGCTGACAGCTAACAGCTCTAAACCCATTCTAGGGATTACCCTTGTCTGAAGAGAGTCCCTTTTCCCAATTCCATGCTCTTTTCCCAGAGGTATCCCAAATCTTTGATCGGTATCGTGTCTAGTTCTCCATTGTGTTACCTCTGAAGGGCCATCCCAGAGGCAGAGCTCACCACCGGCCTGGCTCTGTCCAGCCTTTCTGGTAACTGTACCACAGTTCAACTCCTCCCCGCTGTCCAAGGTGGCTTCAGCGCCCTCATAACCCTTCACCTGCTCCCCTCCATCTCAGAGTCTGCTTCCTAGGTTATCTGACCTAGAATGACAACTTCTTAGGAATTAAACTACTCTAAAGTGTTCCCTGTATCTTGTGGAGGAGAAGGTTTGTGATCTAACTCCCAAACCGGAAAGTCTTGTCATTTAGGATTTTATCTTCTCATCACTGTATTAGACCTTCACTTTGGACAACATCATTAGTTTTCATGGTAGCGCAGAGCTTTGTGGTCACTGATAAAAAGTCTTCTCATGCCTAGTTGATAAAAATGTGGAGCGAGTACACCATAGAAATGCACATTAGAATAATCCTTTCTCAAAATTGATTTTCTGAAGGATTTCAAAAATCTATGTGACCTTCCTTTGACATAGCTGAAAGCTACACAATGCAAGGCTATTGTTAACCCATTATGAATATAAAAACTAGCCCTCACATTACATACTTCAAACACCTACTTAAAGGCGGCTGTTACAAGTGGAAACCAATGCTGCTGCGCAGACAAAACCTATACTTTATCCTCCTTAGGAGTGTTTCTTTAGTCAGAACTTGTGTATTTCAATTAAACTTTAATTCTTATAGGTGTACTGTACAGTTTTATGCCTGTGTTAAAATGGTCCAGTTGGAAAAAAGTGATAGCGGTAAAGGAAACTGTCTCCCTATCGCAGTGAAAAGTAAAATGATCAATAAGAGATGGTGTTACTCTTCTGAATTCTGTTCATATCACAAAGTAAGAACAAGTTATAACTATCCTTATAAAGGCTTTATTTGTGACAACTGCTCATCAATAAACAACATTAATTTTTATTTAAAAGCATATATTGAGGGCAGGTAATGGTCACTCAGTGGCAGAGTTCTCACCTGCCATGCTGGAGATCCAGGTTTGATTCCCAGTGCCTGCCCATGTTAAAAAAAAAAAAATGCATATAAAAATGCATATATTGAGTATGTAGTAGGCACAAGTCTCTATGACAGATGGTGTATGGAATATAAAGGAGTTGGCAATATCATTTGAGAACACAAATCAAATGTTTAGCAGTCTAATGCAAGGCAGTAAAATAACTGAGGGTTTGTCCAAAGAAATTGAATGAAAATAAAGAATTTTACTGGGTGGGGGCACACAAAATGTTTCATAAGAATAATGTTGTTTAATATAGGATCAGAGAAGTGGATTAAATTAGAAGAGATAGAAGGAAAGGAGTAGTCATTTAATCCAGTTGAGTAAATAAAAGGGCCTAAGATTAGGAACAAATGGAAAGAGGTATCCAGGGAAGGCAGAAATAGCTGTAATTATATTTCCACCTGGGAATTTTGATTAGTAATGTAATAAACCACTCTTTTACTTCTAATACCCTAAATCCACTGAAAAGAAACAAGATACTAATATGAGAGCTAGTAGAGTTAACTGTACCAGTGACAATACTTTCAAAAGTAAGACATAGAATTACTCTTTTGAAAATTTCTCAGACGAGCAACAATGAGCGTTAAAAAAAAACAAAAAAACTGAACAGAACTACTTTGCTAGGAGCTTTAAGATATTGACAAAAAGGAATTCAGATATATATTGAATGGGCTTAAACCTGATAGTGCTAATGTAAAATCTGTTAAGATCTATTTCTAGTATTCCTCTTGAGTTCTTAATAATTATATTTCATATTTTTCAATTAAAATAGGCAATTTTTTGTTCCAGTGGATGGTAAAATAAAAGAGTTCCTTTAAGCTCTAGAATGATAGAGCTGGTATCTAAGGAAACTATTACTATTATTGTACATATTTTACATTTCTTAAAACTTTTGAAGAGCATCTTATAATCATTTTATCAGTTATATAGGAAAAGAGATTACATAAGGTAGGTAGTGTCATTTTCTCCTTTAAAATGAAGATGGCTGACTTAGACTAAAGCGACACTACTTATAGTATTATTTAAGGGCCTAGTGTCATGGTCTATACACAAGTAAATTATAATTTTAGGTTAGATAATAAATTGTCAGAAGCAACCTGCTGTAATATGTTGTGGTCTAATTTTATTAATAATAAATAATAATACAATTGAGGGGACAGAAAGTTTTCAAACTTGGCCTCCTCTTTTCACCATGAGGGACTGGCTTGAGGTTGGATGGCTTTGTGTAGCTAGCCATCTGAAATTAACCCATCCTTGTCCTATTTTCCCAGTTGATTCTGTTAGGAATACTTCCCTCTAAAACAGGCCTCAAGGGCTTGGAGGAAACTACAATCATCTGTAAAGAAGTTTAAAAAATATCAGTAATTTCTGGTTACAGAAAATCCAGTGTGCGGCCTTTTGAGACTTGTTACGAAGTGTAAAAGAGTCTGTCATGTCCTGTGTGAATTATCAGAGAACAAGATAAGACCTCTTATCCTATAGCGGGCAATTCTAGTGCATCTGTTCTCTTGATGGGTTGCCCTTCACCTCCTGTCACCCACTCCCTGCTGGTAACAACAAGCTTCTAACATCTTCAGAAGGATATAAAGATGCAAACTTCTTTAATTAGCATCTAATACATGCCAGGAACTACTCTAGAACTACTCACCATACACTGGGAAACAAAACCAGCAGTGCACCCAGCATCTAGAGAGTGCATGGTCTTGTAGAAAAGACTGGATTTAAGCAAGGGAATCAACATATGAATTTATAAATTAATGCATTGGTGGGTCTTCTTAAGGAAATAAAAACAATGATGGGGGTTGCATGTTCATAAAACAATAGTTGTGTAAGATTTCTTTTTTAGATGGAATATTCATGGAAGAACTCTCAGAATTTGGCTCTGAAACTCATGTCTGAAGAATAAGGTAGTCAGTCCTTTGAAGGTGGACCAAGGACCCTTAAGCTCAGAAGCTGAACATTCCTTGAGTTAGGATAAACTTGACAGGTCCTAGGTTATGAAAGAAAGGCACTGGGCTGGGAGGGAGGGATACGAAAGGGAGACTTGGAAGCCAAAAGGGTCAGATTATGCCATGCCATGCTGGCCAAGGTAGAGTGTTTATTCTATTGCAGCTGGAAGCCATACTAGGGTTTTAAGCAATCTGATTAAACTTTAAAAGATTATTTCTATAGTGGTCTCCAACAATTTTAATGAGATCAAAAGTATTAATTGGATCATTCAAATCTTATATATCTCTGTAGAATCTTGCTAAATTTTCTTGATCTCAGTTGTAAAATTAAGTACTCTCTTCCAGTTTACTTCTTATCTCTTTGTAATACATTAGTAACTGTTTTATTTCAACTGTTATTTATATTTACATACACCTATATTATATATATTTTTAAATCTTGAATAGTTCTAATTGCTTACTTTTACTGTCAACTTGTTCTTGATGAAATAAATTTGTTGTTTTTTTTTCATAATGACGTGAGGGTCTTAAATATGCTTACGTTAATTCTTTAATTTTTGTATTGCCCCAGGAATTTCTTCTCCCATTTATTGACTTTGCAGGATATATTTCTGCTTTAGTTTACTAAAACTACAAGAATGCAATATACCAGAACTGGAACAGCTTTTCAAAGGGGAATTTATTAAGTTGCAAATTTACAGTTCTACAGCAAAAAAAAAAAAAAAAAAAAAAAAAGCCCAAACTAAGGCATCCAGGAAAAGATATCTTGGCTCAAGAAAGGCAGATGTATCCAGAACACCTCTGTCAGCTGGTAAGGCACATGGCTGGCATCTGCTGGAGTCTTTGGTTCCTAGTTTCAAACAGCTTCCCCAGGGGCATTTTCTTTCTTCATCTCCAAACATCTGGGTCTCATGTTAGCTGTGTCAGCTCCAAAGATTTTTCCAAAATGTTTCCCTCTTAAAGGACTCAAGTAGGCAGATTAAGACCCATCTTGAATGGGCAGTGATACATCTCCATGAAAACCACTTAATCAAAAGGAACCACCTACATCTCCATGGAAACAATAACAATGATCCCACCCAACAATATCAAATTAGTGTTAAACAACATGGCTTTTCTGGGGTACACAACAGTTTCAAACCAGCATCCTTTCCTTAGTTAGTTTTCCACATCTCTTTTGAAATGTTCCTTTGCAAATGTATTTCAAGTGAGAATTGAGTTTTGATTTATTTTGAAATTTATTTTTCTTTTTCTTTGCTCTGCCCTGAAGTCTGGAAATTTTGAATTTGCTTCAAGTAAAGATGTTGAGTTTCCTTAGTTCCAAATAACATTATGTTTTGCTCATTTCAACATTCATAGCAACTAGGGAATCAATAAGCTAGTCCCACAGTTGACCTAGTTCTTCACCGTGTTGCATTTTCTGCTCTCAAACTTCTCTCCAGCCAAGGAGTTCCTCATAGGCCACAGGCAGAGATGTGGGCAGAGGCAGGTACCCCAGCTCTTTTCTGCCTCTATGACACATTGAAGAGCCCTGGCCCAGATCTATTTTTATGCATTAACTCTTGTACCAAAGCCCTAACCCATGTGGGGCTGTTTAAGTCCCTGTGTCCTTCAGGAGTAAGCTCTCAGATTATTTCTGTTTCTGGATCCCATGGTCAATGCTAATTTCAGTGTGTTTCTATTTGTTTTCTTGGTACATAAATACATCTTAAGCAGTTTTTTATTTCAAAATTGAGGGGGCAACTTGCAGTAAACAAGTCTATATGTTCATAAGCATAGAAAAGTCTGGAAGTATATACAGAAAGTAGCATTGTTAATAGTACTTATCTCTAAGTATAGTTTCCATAACTATTCCTAGGTCTCCCTATGTCCAATCTCCCCCCACTTCCAGATTCAAGAAGTAGAAAGGCTGTTGGGATATGTTGTTCCCACATTACACAGCACCAACTTACACAAGGCCAACAGGCACCAGAACTAGAAGTGATTGTATTATCACTCCAAATGTTGTTATAGTATTTTTGTAAAAATCTAATGAAATAGAGAACTTCAGAGCACCCTTAAAGTTTTAGCACTGCATAATTTTAGGTATAATTAATACAGCTACATCATGCTCTCTCATCATGCTATTCCCACCTTCTTTTTTCCCTACCTGATAAATACTGTCTATGTGTTCCAGAAAAACAAAACATATGTGGAAATATTTATATATATCCTTCATGAGTGGCAAATATAGTATTGTGTGTTGCAATTTGCCTAAGAAGTGAGAGCAAAATCAGTGATTTTTAAAACTGCAAGGAATTTGGAAAATAACTTTTAATTCTAATCAGATAATCATAAATAATGAAAAAAATGGGATTAATTTGGATAAACTCTAGACCAATAGCACTGTCTAAAAGAAGGTAGACACACATTTGTATGCTGTCCCTATTCCTTCCATTTCTTCACTTGAACGGTTTCAAATCTTTTAAAGTACAATTTATGGATTAGCTATATCATTTCCTAACCTTCTGTTTCTAGAAAAATGATTGATATCTCATCTAGGTAAATAGCTAAAATTGAAAATGCCCAGTTCCTAGTTATATTTTCTTTCTAAGACATAGCTGGCAAGTAAATTTAGAATGACTTAAGAATCACTGGTAAATCTAAAAGTCTATACTCCATGGTTTGTTGGTCAGGATTTCACTTTTATAATGCTGTGTAACAAAACACCCCCGGACCCAGCCACATAAAACAACAAACTATTTTTCCCATGCAGGTTGAAAGCTATTTGTTGATCTAGATGGATAGATTGGCTGACTCTGCTTCAGGCTGTGGTCAATTGGGTTTGGCTGCTACAGGCTGCAGTTCATTTCAGCTCAGTTTTTCAAGTGCTTGTTTTGGGACCTAATGTGAAGAGGATCTGCCTGCTCTTCTCGTGACAAATCACTGGAGCACAGAGCCAAGCCACACTATAAAAGAATATTTAAGGACTCTGTGTCGCATCTGCCAACATTCTATTGGTCAAAGTAGGTCATGTGGCCAAGCCCCAGATCAATAGAACAGGAAGTGTACTCTACAGTGGAAGAAGAGGAGCTAAACATAAGCTAGATAAAATTCATATTATCATACATATCATAACTGAAAAAGAATTTTGCTCTCGTTTTGTTAAAATGGTAATTCTTGTAACTATTTTTATCAGTCTTTAGATCACACAAATGGAGCACAGTGTTACTGTAAGACCTGCTTTGAGTATTATCTGGCTTTAACCCATAGATAAAAAATGATCAGCTTATTAAAAAATATGTCCAGGGAGACAAAGATATTGTTTTGCATTTCATCAAGCTTGTATATCCAAAAAATTATTGAATAGTTCTACAGCTTGTTTATTTATGTTTATGTATCCTCCAGTGCATATAAAATTAATGGTATATTAATATTGACTAAATGATAAAATTCTTTCATTAAACAACATGCAGTTAGTCTGTGGGATTCATTGTCACAGGAGGTCACTGTATCAAATACTGGAGCTAGAATTTTGAAAGGTCTTGGAAAATTTTTGATGATTAATGGCCTTCATCATTATTCATGCCTAGCTCCAGGTAATGAACCCTCCCACTTGAGGCTCTGACTTATCACCTCTGAGGTCAAATGGAATGATTACCTTTGTGTAGCTAAACAATAGACTATTCATTTGAAACACCCATAATCTTGAAAAACAGATAGAATACTTACATTGGAGATCTCCAAAAATCATGTTTTGCTTCAACGTTTCTATATGATAAGTGCAATCCTATGCATCACTACCAAAATTGTTCTTTGCTATTATGTCTTTAGCCCAATTGGCTTTGATCACTCAGAACTGAAACAGGATTGAAATCGCAGCTATTTCCCAATTGTATATAAAGAGATAATACATTTTTAATGCAGAATTCCTTGAAAAATCTTAAAAGACAAAGAAATATGCTAGTTTTGCCTTTAAAAAGTCATACTAAGTCTTATTCTAAGACCCTATCCAAAGAGGCACAAAAAAAGAGTAGTATTGAAGAAACTATTTTATTTTCTTCCATTTAGCTCATCAGTAAATTTTCTATTCCCATAGGAAATGCAGGAAAAATCCAACTGCTAATGTTAGTCTCCACTGCATTATGGAGTGGAAAGATAAAAATGAGTTAACAAGGATAGAAACAACTTTCTTGTTCCTTCCAAATTGGTTTTCCAGTGCTGTTTTTAATCTTTTTTTTTTTCAGAAAGATTATGTATAATCAGAACAACAGTTACATTCATATTTGAATGCAAATAGAAAATTTAACCCCAGGCCAAAGCATACATGTTTTGGGAAATTACCTGCTATTTTTAATTATGTAAACTCCTATTCTCTATCTTGATCAAAGGCAGGTACAAACCTCCTCAAATCAGCTTCATTTTAGTATGATTGTTTTCTTGGGTAGAGCAAGGATTTCATCTTTTGTTTAAAAAAGGGAAGCACAACATATAAAATCTTTCAAGTTGTTTTTAATCATTTATCATTATCAATAATACCATGAAGAGAGAAAGGCTATATTTGGGGGGATAAGAGTTTGAGGGAAATTGAAAGGGAGACAAGGTGAATGAGAGGAAGATTGTTGAGTTCTCCAGTTTCAGAAGAAATACAAGTATAAAACAGAGGTAAAGTCAGTTCTCAGAAGCAAAGTTAACATGTAGCTGAAAATGTCAATATTCACAAGTCTATTCTTTACTTAGAAGGATATAAATAATTTTATTAATGTGATTATTTCTTCTTATTTTTATTGTTTTACAGATATAGTTCAAACTCATTTACATTTTTAAAACTTTGTAGAAGTTTATTTCTTGTTACATATTCCAGGTTATTATTAGCTTAGTTAATTTTATCTGAAAATACAAGAATCTGTTAGGAATGTGCTAGTACTTTATGTTTGTAAAATTGGAAGAAAACGTACCACTCATGATTCAAAATTCTATTGGAATGCAGTAGATGTTTGGCATTTCAATGGATCTGTTTCGATTGTCCCCAAATGATCACAAAAGTTCATGGACTACTGTAGTTAGTAATTTTCTGAGACATAAGCTTAGTAATAGGGGGTGTGGCTCAGCTGTGCTTGGGTAAGGACAGCTGGTATTCATTTGTCTTTAGAGTGATGCCTGGGAATGCCAAAGAAGTTGGAGGTTTGGGTCATAGCGGCTCATTGCTGGTGAAGGACGCAGAGAGGAGCTGGGATAGGAGGAAAGAACCTTCTTCCCCTCTCCCATCCACAATCCATAGCTGATTTCTTCCACTGTCAGAACCTAGTGGGACAGGTCAGCTGTCAAGTGAGTCTAGAAAGAAGACTTTGTAGAGACCCAAATTCAGCATCACAGACATAAGTTGGGAATGCAACGGATGAAACAGATAAATAACCAGCACAGAAGCTTGTTTTGTGGGGGGAAAAAATGAATGACTAATTCGATTACTTGTACAGCAATATAGAAGATGGCTATATTTAAGGAGATGATAGTATTTGAAAATGCATGGATTTAATACTTCGTGTAGGAAGATATTGCTTATAAATCGCATTTTTGTTTAATTTAGACAAAATTGACTACCCATAGCATGTGTCATTTGAATTTCTTCAAAGACATTAATCATTCTAAGTACGTTGGAGAATCATACTTGGGAGCTTGGGAAAAAAGCCTTAGTTACAAAATTATCTATTACCCCCAAACTGAATATTCAATGTTGACTCTGTCTTCACTTTTTAAAACAGCCATTTTTTATATTAGTGTATACTCATGATGTATTTTGGTAAGTATAGAAAATAAAGGGAACTATAATTTCAGTAGTTTGAAAGAAATTCTGATGCATAATAGATAATTAAAATTGTATCCTTAAAAATCCCTCATACGCTCCCTTTTTAAAGTTGCATATTATTATGTAATTAAGACAAATTTTAATTTTTATAATAGTTGGACATGAAGGTTATTTCTATTTTTTTCCAGTTAAGGATAATGCTACTTTAATTGAATTGTCATCTTGCTGATTGTTTGTTAGGAGAGATTCTAAAAATATGTCACTAAAATGTTATTAACATTCAGTATATTTATGTTTAAATATATTTATTAGTATTTTAGAAGAAAAACTGATATGTGTTATAGTTAGATTTAGTTTGATTTAAAATTTTATTGTTATATAATAACATTTTACAAAGAGGAGAACCAAGTAGATTTCTTTCCCTTTCTTTTTCAATAGTTAACCAATTGTTTTAATTCAATCAATTTGATACATTTACCTTTCTTGAGAATGTATTCTCTCCTTTATTATATATTCTTTAAGATAAAAGCTAGGGTCTTTTCCTCTGTCTATTCTAGTAAATAGAGCCACCCATCTATAGCAGCAGACAGACACTGATTTAATTCTGTAATTATATGGCACATTTTAATTTCTGGCAGAGTCTATATGTTCTGAATGCACCATAAATCATTTTCAACATTGCTTTTATTTTTTTATTTATTCCACCTGAAATTAAATATCACTTTGTCAATTTTACAAAAATTATTCTGTCAAATTTGTTTTCAATTCCATAAAATTACTAAGTTAATTTTAGAAGAATTAAAATCTTGAAAATACTTATTTTTCCTAGGAACTTAGTGTGACTCTCCATTTTTTCATATTCTTTTATTTTCTCTCTACAACTCATTCTGTTTTCAATTTCTAGTTTTCTTATTATCAACACTTCACAAATTTTGTTAATTTTCTTTTATGTTATATTGAATTAACCTGAACATCAACAATATCTCTGCTTTTCCTTACTAAAACAAGGATGAAACTTGAGTTTAACTCTTGACCATGTTTACTTTTCTTTTTCTTGAGCCGTTTGAATTATTAGTCAGGCTCTTACTTGCTACCACATGTGTAAGAAGGAATATTTTGATAGTTTGAAAGGGAATTACATTTTCCACCCCAACCTTTTTATCTGAGAGCTTTGACATATACAGTGTACTCTGAAACACACTGGTCTAGTGAGCTCCAGTCATCAGTAGTTGAAGGGTGCCCAGTATTGCACTAGATTCTTCAAAGGTAAAAATCTACCATTTGCTTTCAAATATTTCCACTTCAACTGATTAGACAATGAGGGTTTTATTCTAGGCAGCCTCGAATAACGACACCAAATAATTATTAGACCTAATATTGATTGAGCGTGTACAATGTTCTGATCATTGACCTTTTTACACAGACTCTTACTAACTTTACACAATTATCTTTTGAGACAGGGTTTGGAATTTATTAGATGATCAATCTCAAGCTCAAAAATGGTTAAAATACTTGCCTAGGTCAATTGGTTAATGCCTACCCCAGCTCAGTTTAAAGTACAGGCAGTCTAGCCTAGAATATTCTTCTTAAACATTGAGTTACCCAGTTTTCTGAGATCACAGAAAGGACAGTCAATTAGATGATAAACGCTCACGGCAACTGTATGGAGTTGTTAAGGATGAGGTGTTATTTACAGAGTGAATAGCATTCCAGATAGAGTCCCCTAGAACAGGAGGTTGGTGGGAAGAGGACATTGAAGAAGCAATGATTAGACTAGTCTGACTAAAGCAGAGGGAATATAAAGGAGAATTATGATCTTCGGTAAAGATTGGAGAAAACCAGGAATGCTAACCTAAATATACTATTTTATTTTGATTCTTACCTGGTGGGTAATTAGGGACCATAGAGGTGATGGAGCACTATGGAACAATAACTACTCATAGCAGGATCCTTAGATATTTTTCAGCAGTGAGGTTAATAAGGAAAATTAAGATATTTCAATCGAAAGCATCATCAAGAAAAAGAGACACCAGAAAAATCACAAGTAACAACAATCAAGGCAAAGAAAAATATGTGACATAAAGAAATGAACTAGTTTGGATGTGCTAAATCTTTTTCTATAAGCCTATTGCAGCCTCAGTGGGGGCAGACAGAGGGAACAAAACCTTGAATTCAAACATGCTGATGCAATTTCCATCTTCAGAATTCTGTCAAATTGAGCTGGAAATATTTTTATCCAAATCCTCCTAAGACTTCCATAGCCTCCAGCTATGCTGAACCACATTTCACATTCTGTTTCAAAACTTCCATTTCTTTTATGCCTGAAAGATGGGCTTGCCTTATCTTAAAACACACATGCATGCACACATACGCCACACACTAGCTAAAAGCCAACAATAAAGAAAAGTTACAGAAATCTTTCAGAATATCAGAAAAGATTAGCTTCATAACCTAGCATGAGGGTCTCATTCAAATTTATCTTGCTACTTTGTTCTCCCGTAGAAATAATCTTAGAAATTAGAACAAGTTAAAGCTTTAGTTAAATTACATTTTAATTGACTTTCTAAATTTAGAATGTCTCTGTTTTTAACCATTTCAGAGTTTTTGTGTATACCTTAAAGGGTATGAGGTCTAATGCTTTTTCAGCAGCTGGCACTTTACAAGCTAGAAATTCCATACTGTCTTATTTAAATAGTCAGATGGGTGGTAACTGATAAAACTATTTATAATTGCAATTACTACAAAAGGTTCCCTACTTCTAGAAAAAAACTGTAGCAGCCTCAATCCACATTTCCATGTGAAAAGGGACATTTGCATGATCAAATCTGAGAACCACATTTTAGTCATTTTACAAATGTTCACGAAGAGCAATTTAAATATATGTGTTAAATTGGAAATATTTTTAGACATTGGTGTCGGAGATACCGTGAGTGACTGATGCCAGAAAAAAAAAAAGTGTAACTCTATGAAATTTAAAATTTTGCATGTGTTTTAATCTGCCTGGAAGTTCTTTTCAGAAATATTTTTTGATGCTTTATTGAAAGCAAATAGAAGCCAAGCTCTAGAGCGACGAGATCCAATAGAATGTTCCACGTGGATGGAAATATCCTTTATTTGCGCTGCTTAATACAGTAGTAGCCACCAGCTACTTGTATTGAGCATTTGAAATGTGGCTAGTGTGGCTAAGGAACTGAATGTCAAATTCTATTTAATTTAAAATTAAATTATTTAATTTAAATAATTAAATTTGAGTGACAGCTACTATTTTTTTTAATCTGTTGCGTGAGGCCATGTATCAACCAGTAACCACTATAACTGTACATTAAGTAGAGCTACTAAATGAAAGGTGAAATTTGAATATCTGCATGGAACTAGCAGCCACCACATGAACGGTGCAATCCAGAATCTGCACAAAATAGAAATACATTATCAGTTTGCATTAAATATTTTGACAAGTATCACTGCTTATGTAATTTTTGCATTATCAGTAAAAAAATAAACATGAAACACAAGGAAGCCTAGCATTACAATTCCTTCATTTCATATAGATGTGTATATATACAGGTATCTGTTTAAGTATATATATATATTCATATACATGTTTTTGTTTTCTCAAAGCTGAAAATAATACAGTAAAAATTCATTGCTGCTAGAAGAGGAGAGAAGCAGACCAAGCATTTTGTAATATGTGAGTTCTGCGTCCGTATAGACAGGAGGGCTACACAAAAGGAAATTACTTAATACCCATTTCTGCATTAATATATTGCCATACATTCACTATCTGCATGGAGCTTTAGAAATGAACCATTCTCTTCTCTGGCTAAAGTCATTGACAGGATATTTTTTCTGTTAAATATATGCCCTTCAAACATCTTAGCTCTGTGTGTGTCTTCACAATATCCTCAAAATATCCCCGAGACATCTTTCATTTAGTAGCTCTTCTTAATGTACAGTTATAGTGGTTACTGGTTGATACATGGCCTCACGCAACAGATTAAAAAAAATAGTAGCTGTCACTCAAAATTATTCTCCCTCTATCTGTCCAAGAAGACTTGCTTTTGCAGTGCTATTACTGCCCAGATCCCTTTCGTGGTCCACGCTACTTCAATTGATTTTAGATATTTTTGGTGTTTCTCTCCCTCTAATGTATTGCCTATTTTACTTGAATATGTAGGTGGTACATTTTTAAGTGAATCAATAATGAAATAGTTGAGCCCAGAAGCCTCATCACCCTCTATATACTATTAGGAATAGACTCCCAAGGGCCAAGCGTGCAGTGAACCGCAGTAATGAGGTTGATAGTTCATGAAGGGACTAATGTGACAAATTGCCAACCTGCTGCAGGGACAACCTCCCCAGCCTTCCTGAAGGCCAATGTTATTCCAATTTTCATCCAGGTTTGCTCTCATTCTAAAGGTACTGGCGCTAACATCGTATTTAAGTGGATACACCAACCCCCCTTGCAAAGGAGAGCACTCAGTGGCATGTACATTTATAATCCCCTTTTCAAATTGACATGCTCTCAGGGCGAATTTAATCAGCTTTTGTCATACACTTTAAACAACAAAAAGATGTTTCATTTTTCATGAGTTATTTTAGAGGCATTTGTGAAAATGAGCATCTTCATTTATTGCCATTCTGGATCCATAAGGACACTTTCAGCTCTATTAGCAGTTCCTCTCTGACTTTTGTTGTATTCCCTCATGTTTGAATGAAACACCTTGCAGACACCTTTTTACTCCTTTTCTGCCTGAGTCTAAAATCTGATTAAAATGACAAAACTCTCAACTCATTGAAAGATGCTCAAGTACTCTTAAATCAGGTGAATTGCTTTGTAGATTTTTTTTAAACTCATCTCATTCTTTATTTCTATCATATCTCCTCATCTTATCTTTAAAGGTATTTTCTATAAAGATGCTATTGTTGGCAAGCGGACAATGAGAACGAGTCATCTCTGACTTTTAGGGAGAATAAAAGTAACTGAATTGTACTATTTGTGAAATGAGTCTTTTATAAGGCATTCATAAGCATTTTAAAGAAAGTTTATATTTCAGAGAATGATTCCTAAAGCACCATGGATTTCCCCTGCAGGGAGGTATCTGGACATTATGTACTGAATTTATGATGGTCATCCTAAAAGTGTTCTCAGAGGCAGAGGCACTAAAATAAATATTTTATTTAGACCGAGATGCTTCTTTAAATTCTTATTTCAGATTAATTCCCTCCCAAGATGAGTAGATAAACAATCAAAACCTTGGAACTCTACATCTTCAGCCCCTAATGTGCAGACTTCTATGAATTCACATAGCACAAAGTTTTTCCAAGCCTTAATTCTCTAATCCCCCAAACGGTTCATTTTCCAGTGGCACATATATTTTGAAGCTATGTTGTTTCACCTTGCACTTAATTGTACAAAAAACTGCAATTAATCTAATGCTATTTCTTAGATGCATGTCTTGTCTTCTTATCTAAACTCAAGACTAAGACAAATATGATGCTTTTGGTCAGACCCTGACTTTAAGATTTGGAGTAAATGCTGGTTGGTTGTGTCCTCTCAGTTAATACTTACCCTCATCATTCACTCTGGAAATCTCATCACCTTGCAGTGTATTAACATGAGGATTCACTTTTTCCCTTACACTACTCAGAGGTTACAAAACAGCAGTCCACTAACTGGATTTTTTCCCCACTAACTGGATTTAACAGTTATTTAGTTGCTCAGAAAAAGTGTCATTAAAATTTAAATGTGTTTAGGGCACATGCGCTTCAGTTCTATTCAGCCCTTCTACTCCCTACGCCTTGTAGCCTTCAATAATCTACTATTAGCCCGTGAACATATTTGAGTTAAGCCTCCTTTCTTGTTGATTTTATTGCCCTGTGTGGCATCTTCATTCATTGAACATATACCTGTTAAATGCTAATATGTCCAGCCACCGTTCCAGGAGCAGGTGTCCCTGTAAAGCAGGTTTATTTACAGTAGTAAACAAATGACACAAATCCCTTTCCTCATGGAGTTTATATTCTGGAAAGCTGTATTCTGGTTTCTAGTAATTTCTCAATATTCAGGAAAAATAAATAAATTAGGTATGATACTCTGGGTCCTCTGAGAAGCAGGTTCCAAGTTGAGACTGAATATGCAAGAATTTTGTTACAGAAACACCTGTGTGAAAGGAAAATAAGGACTGTCCCAATTTATGGCTTGGCCTATCTGACAACACCCAATCCAAAATGGGTGCTTCTATATACAAGGCCATTTGCAACCTCCCTGGTCAAGAATTTCATTTTCACCAGGGTCCAGTAATAAGACTTTTGTCTTAAACAGTATATAATCCTCTGCTGCTTCAAATTCTTAGAGTGCTGCATTATGATTTTGTTGCTGGAGCTTGCCATAAACTCCACACTGCCTCACTTCCCCTACTGATACTGACAACACCATAGGTTCTGCTAGATAAATGGCACGGTCCATGTGGCAGGGCTTATAATGTCTATCCTGGACATGCTGCAGTGCTATGTTCCTGTTCCTAAAATATAAGTATATAAATATGGAAAGTGTTGCTTCAAGAGCACAAAGTGGCCTACCAAACAATGTGCTGTCTTCCTTCTGGGAGGATGCAATTCACAGCAAGTTATAACTTTGAAGGGGATATTCCAGTATGCCCTGACCACTGGGTACTAAAATATTCACTGAGTGACCAGTCACTGCATATTGGTAGGATTCATCTCTAGCCCCCTGGAGCACATATGTCTAACCAAGGTTTCCAGTAAACTTGACGCTTCTTATTTGTCTCAATCAACATGATATTGTCCATGTAGTGAGTTGATGTGTTCTATGGATATCCAGGTTTTCCAGATCTCTTATGACTATATAGTGGCAGAGGGCAGGAGAGTTAGCATAACCCTGAGCAACATTCTAAAGAATATTTACTTCAGGGTTCTGTCATTCCTATGAATGCTAATGAGCCCAACTGCGTGATGGCCACTCCTACCATCATCCCTGGCCTGCAGATAAAAACCATCATTGGACTTCTTAGAAATGCAGTTACCTATTTCATCACTGCATTACTTATGACTTTGGTAAATGGCCTCTGGACCTTCTCACCGAGCATAGGTGGATTTCCTGACACCCACCTAACATATCTGGCTGCACCTAAGTAAGCACTTAGGTAACACTTACTGCCCTTATCCTTTTTTATTCCTTGATCTACCTTCTGCCCCAGTAACTCAGGCATTTCTATTTCACTGAGAATTGTTGACCACTTATTCCAGGCTTCTATGAGTCTTCCAGCAGGAAATTTAACGGATCCCTTGGGGTCAGTTAGTTGCCAGGGCTGCTACTACACAAGCCACATCATAGGTTGGCTTCCACAACAGGTATTTATTGGCTCATAGATTTGGATCCCTGTGTGATCATCTCCATCCCACGGTGAGCTACCCCTTTCTGTCTCCTCCTCCGGTTTCTACTTCAGTATCCAATTTCCTTTGCTTATAAGAACTTCACCCATATTGAATTAAGGTCTTAGCTCATTCTGTTTGGTCACATGTTAACTAATAACATCTTCAATGATTCTATTTACAAATACGTTGATGTCTACAGGTCTGGGGTTTAGGACTTGAGCATATCTTTTGGGGGAACATGATTCAATCTCCAATAAACTAAAATTACCTGTCAAGTCCCCAACAGTCTAAAATTTCTTGTCAAAGAAAGTGTCCCCAATTCAATCAGTTTTTCCTTCTAAGCCCGGTATTAAAGCCCTCTGATCAAGCACTCTCAATATCCAATCCTGTAGTACACCCCTGGATCCTACTGGTACATGTCAGCTAGTTCTTACAATTCTTTAGGTATATAGTCTCTTTTGTCCTTTATCAACTGAGTTATACTGGGGTTTAGCCCTATTTATTAGCTTGGCAGCTGGGAAAGGAGGTGGGAAGCTCTCGATAGAGCCCTTTAGCGCTTTGTGGGAGAGGCTTTTGCCATGCCACCCCTCACAGTGCAATGGTGGGCCACCTCTGCTTGCCTGGGGTCTGGAGGGGCTATAAAGGAAAAAACCTCAGGGGCATCCTTCAAGATGTCTCTATTTCTGTTCTCAGGATCCTAAATATTCCCTACCAGGGCCTGAATCTTCATGTAACAGATTTCCCTTGGCTGGAAGTTCAAATGTCTACGGAACTCTGCAATACTTATAATTAGATTTTCAGGATACCTTTCAATTGTGTCTATCCTTCTGTTACTGATGATAAGGGCCTCTTTATAAGCCGCCATATGAATGCTCTGGTTTTTAAACTTAGCTATTAATTATTTATTAGCAACTCTCATTCTCTCATTATCTTTTCAGGGTATCAATATATCTTAATAGTAAGCAGCCACTCTGTTATCTTGGTTGCACTGTTCTCCCCATATTTTCCCAATCCCTGCACAGCTGTACTTGGCACAGAATTCTGTTCCACCAGGGAATTTTCCCATGTCACTAATAGTAAAATCTTAGCAACTGAACCACCAACTTGTGCCTGAGACTTGTTTGTTCCACCTACCAATCTGGAGGGGAAATAAGCTTCTTCTGCCAAGTGGTGGGTGATCCAGGCCCCCATACTCAATATCTCACCTGTTCTGGCATTATTCTTGGTACTACTTGTGTTAGTTTGGGTTTTCTGGAGGAGATAGAAAGGCAAGATTAAATGTGCAATAATGATATCAGAAGATACCTATGCTTGTGAATAGAAATAGGCAGGAAGGTTATGAGAGCTTTCAAAATTATGATACAATCTGAACACTCATGAAAGAGAGATGGAGAAAAGGTTGAGTGGAAGCTTCCTTGACTCAAAGAAGTTTTGGCAAAATCATAGGAGAGTTCTTGAACGTGAATCAGTCAAAAAAGTAGTCACCGGAATAGGTATACCTTAGTATCCCATTGCACTCGTTGTTTGTGAGGACATACCTGTAAGAAGTGTGATCTTGGTGCAAATACTATGATGGAATACAAAGTATAGCAGCTGAGACCTCTGTTCAATTAAGTTTTCAGTATTAGGGGGACTGTTGGGGGCATTCTCATAGTTATCAAAATAGGTGTGTGGGTAACAAAATGCGGAAGAGAGAAAAGTCAGGAAATGACAAAAAGTTAATTAAAAAATTAATTTAAATAAATTATTTAATTTATATTAATACTAATACTAAGCCATCAGGGAAATACAAATCAAAACAGTGGGATACCCATTTGGATGGCTATAATTAAAAAGACAGATAATAACAAGTGTTGAAAAGGATGTGAAGAAATTGCAACTTTCATAAATGCTGATAGAGGATGTAAAATAATGCAGGCATTTTGGAAAAAGTTTAGTAGTTCATCAAAAATTAAACATAGCATTACCATATGACCCAGCAATTCTATTCATGGGTATATACCCCAGAAAATTGAAAACTTACTTCCACAAAAAAGTTTAGATATGAATGTTCATTGAAGCATTATTCATAATAATCAAAAGGTGGAAACAGCCCAAATGTCCATCTTCTGGTGAAAGGATAAATAAAAGATGGTATATTCATACAATGAAATATTGACAATAAAAAAGAATTGCCATGCTACCATATGGCTGAACCTTGAAAACATTATGCTAAGTGAAAGAAACTAGTTACAAAAGACGAAAAGGTAGGATTTTATTTAAACGAAATGTCTAACATAGGAAAATATATAGTACAAATGCAGATTAGTGTTTGCCTAGTACTGAGGGTGGGGGTGGAGATGTTGGAGGAAAATTGGGAGTGATTGCTAAGGAAAAGAGTTTCTTTATGGGGTGATGAAACTGTTCTAAAATTGAATGTGACATAATAGTTTCACAACTCTGTGAAGAGTACATTGAATTTTGCACATTCAAAAATGAAAATAGTAATGTTTCAAACTTGAAAATTGTACATAGTAAGAATATGGCTACATAACCACGTCTTTTTGCTTTGTTTTTCTTCCTATCTCTCCCTTCCTCTCTCCTTCTCTCGTCTTCTTCCTTTCCTTCCTTCCTCTCCCCATTTCTCCTTTTTTTGCATAGGCAGATCGGGAATCGAACCCACGTCTCTGGCATGGCAGGCAAGAACTCTGCCACTGAGCCATGGTGGTCACCCTTTTCCTTCATTTTTAATATTTATACAGGTTTTGGTCTCTATCCTACCCTGCATGTGCATGTATATAATGAAATGGGAAATCTTTGCACAAAGGAACATTGAAGAAAAGATCATTTTCCCCAATGCTTCTTCGTCATTGAAATGATCATTAAATTCAATTCTCGAATGAATAATTAGATGAAAATTGTCAAAAAATGATTGTTTAGATCCCATTTATATTCTTTGTAAGCTTGTTTTGCTGTGGGGTGCTGGGTTGAAAAGAAAGACTATGAGAGGTGATGAAATCTAACACATTTCTTAATATGTCATAAACTTTCCCGATGAGGTGACTTTTAATAGAGAATGTTATGTATGTGTTGACTTGTCATGAAATGAAGGGGTAAACAAAATAAAGCTCATGACAAAATATACTTCCCAAAAATGCTTTTCCAAACTGAAGATTTTCTCAGCCTATTGTCACTTATCTTTTTAAATTCTTGGTAGCCACCATCTGTGGTGGAAGAATGAAGATATTTATTTCATCAAAGTGAACTACACTAGGCTTGAGGTCTTTCCATCACTCTCTTAATGTCAATCTGCACAGTGAGGTAAACACTGCATTTTCATGGGAAAAGTGAGAGTAAAACCACTGCATTGAATGAAATTGTAGGTAAAATATATAAACATTGTGTTTGGTACAAGAATATGTATGCACACATATTATTTTTCTTTTTCAATTTATAGATTGAAAAAAGTACACACATGCTCATTGCAACAAATGCAATAGTCTGCAGAAGCATACAGAAAAGTTTAATTGTTTTCTCCACTTCACCTCTATTTCTCCCGCCTTGAAGTAAACATGTTAAAAGTCTGGGTGAAAAGAAAAAAAAAAAAGTCTGGGTAAATAATCCATATCATTCCCCATACTCAGAGAAATTATACACTAATACATCTAGCTTGTAGCTTTATAGCAAGACTACTACCATAATATCTATAAACAGTAATACAGCACTATCAATAAACACAGCTCTAATTCATTAATTTAATACACATTTAATTAAAGATGTACATAATACATTAAACACCTCCTACTGATGGAAATTTGGAATTTTGGGTTGTTTCAATATGTTTTCAAAAAATCTGTAGAACAAACTACCACAATGTAGATTAAAATGTATTTTAAATTGTATGTCAGTTACTAGATTCCATTACTGTTCTGTTTCTGTTATAACCATTTACACTTTTATGGACAATCTTTGAGATTACCCATTATATTCTCCAATAAAGGATTTCAGTTTTTTCAAATTCACCAATCTGGTGAATGAAGAAAATATTCTCTTTGTAGTTATGATTTGCGTTCTCTAAACTAGCAGTCAGGAAATATTTTTATTGCCCATCTAGCTTTCCTTTTTCTGGTCATATCTTTTGTCTACTGTTCCATTGTGCTGTTTACATTTTACTTGTCAATTTGTAGACTCTCTTTGTATATTAATATTGAAAATAGTTTCTTTGCATTTTCACTTTATTCATGTAGTTTTCAATATGGCATATAATGTAATGGATTTGCAGATATATATAATTTTTTTACAGTCATGGGTTTTCAGTCTTGCTTAAAATGTCTCTATACATAAAGACTATGCAAATATTCTCAAAAATTTTTAAATACTTTTAATGTATTTAACATATATACTTATATATGGTAAAAAAAAAAAAGGTGTCTATTTTTGTGTTCTTATAGTTAGAAAGCCAATTATACCAGTACCTTTAATTAAGTAATATCAATTATGTACTAAACTTGAAATCACCTACTGAGGGTATATTTTTTTAAAAAACCTGTTTTTTCATTTTCTGGATTTCCAAAATAATCTCTTTTAATATCTGTAACAGTTATTTCTTTTATGGATTTTTTTGTTCTTTGTTTTTTGGTATCATAATATTTCCATTTCTATGAAAGATATGCTGTCTTTTATTATCTATGCAAACTCATTTCAAAATCATGTTTTTTTGTTTTGTTGTTTCATTCACTTTGGAAGTTTATTTTACAATGCTATTTTAGCCATTTCCCCACCCAGTCCACTAAGACCCCAGTCCATCACCCCACCTTTCCTTCCTTTATTGATATTGAAGAGACCCCAAATCCACACACTGTGTCAGCTTGCAACGTTATGAGCTGCATTTGTGTGATTGTTCTAACACCTCTAACTCCCAGCTTCATGTTGACTCAAGTTTCAATTTTGTCAGACTGCGCTTCAGGTGCATGTTTCAAAAAATGAGCCCAACTTCAACTCCAGTCCCCTTAATCCCTGGGATGTTTTGAGTTCATGCCCTCTGCAGGGATAAAACTCCCAGCCACCTTTGCTAGCCTCTGTCCCACAACCACATTATTTTTCTCTTCAATTTCTAATAGAGGTATTTGCCTAGATCTTCACTACAATGCTGAATGATATCAGTCACAGGTATATAATTGCCATGTTCTAATTTTAGTGAAATCAGTTTCAACAATTCTTGATTTAAACTATTTATTTTCATTTTTAAAATCTTTATTATTTTATGCAGTTTTCTTCTATCCCTACTTTATGAAGAGTTTGAATAAGATATGGTTGTTCAAGTTCACCAGTGACATTTTAGTATCTATTGATACAATCATATTTTTCCTTCTTTGGTATGTTAATGTCATGAGTTATCCTGAAACTTGACTTGATGAACCATCCTGGTAGTTTCATTCTAGGCAATCGCATGAGTTTTTCTAAATAAATTTCTGGATTCCCTTTGTTATTATTTTATAAAGAGTGTTTGCATTATCTCTTTTACAAATTTTATTTTTACAGTCTCAAAGTATTTATTACATTGAAATTAAGACTTCTTAGAACTCCTAACATGAAGTAGGGCATTTTCCATATTTTTCTCTAATCTAGACTAGTTAAATAGCAATCAGAATGTTGTTTTAAGAATTTAAATATAATTTAGCTATAAAACAATGCTACTTCTTATTATTTTTCAATCTATTTCACAGTTATTGTTCCCTCAATTTCTACCTTTTCCTGTATCAAATATGGTTCATATTATCAAGAAATAGCTGTTTATTCCAAATGTGCTCCACAGATTTGCATAAAATAGCTTCACGAGTTGTAAGATTTTTTTCTGGCAATTACATGTGATCATTTTTTGTATATATTCTAAGAACAAAAGCAAAATCTCTCTCAGAATATAGAATATAATATCTATTACAACAAAATAGTTGATTATATTATTGCTTCAGCTCTTTTATCAACTTGATCTGTCAAATTTCTGAAAGAGGTAATATATTGCTATTAACCACTATAAAATAAATTTTTATATAGTGTTCCTTGTATTTTTATGAGTTTATAGATTTGCCTCATATGTTGTTTGGTGCATAAAGTTTTATGTCTGTAGATTATTCACAGTTTACATCTTTTATCATTATACAATAAAAATCTTTGTCCTGTTTAATGATGTTGTGTTTGAACTCTTCTCTGTCTTGTATTGATAGTGCTGCCTTTGCTTTATTTTATTTACATTTGCTTGAAATATCTTTGCTCATGCCTTTGTATTCAACCTCTATTTCTTTTCCGTCAACTCTACTTCTATGGAACATTCTAAGTTTTATGGCTAATTTTCCTTTTTCAGCTTCTTATTTTTTCTTGAATGAGCTATTTTTTCATTTCCTGTTAGACTTGATTTAAAAAAAAATCAAACAATAAAACCTGAACAAAATTCAGAAATAAATTTAAGGAGATAACATGGAAATGCTGTTATCTTTTCTTCTTGTTGGTCCCAAAAGACCCAACCAAAGAGAAACCAGAACTGATATAATACCCCAGAGTGGGCCCGGATCTAGAAGCCTCTGAAAGATATACAAAGAATTTGATAATAGAAATTGAGGAACTACCCCATACAAACGTGTATTTGCAGAAAGCTGAAAAGATATGAAATGGGAAGACCAGGAACATCAGTGCAGGAAAATATACATTTCAAACAAAAATAATCATTATTGAGTTTCAAAGTTATGCAAAGTGATACAGCCATAGTAAAGTAAGGATATAGATATTCACTGTGCTTTAGAAATTTTTTGAAAATTAGACTTTAACGCATAGCATAGGAAGCATGAGACTAGCTAAAAGAGAACCAGATGGGACAGTAACAGTTTACATGCAGGCATGGTTTGAATGTTTCTGATGGCTGGGTATTTCCAGAATATCTCAAACACAGAAAGAGAAAGCAGCAGATTTCATAGACATAGGACTAGAGAAGATTAAAAAACAAAATTGAAAGGACTATGTTAGAAAATCAAATATCTGGGCCAGGAAGCAAAGACAAAAGAAAGAAGACATGCAATGTTGGCAAAGAGTATTGACCCTATACATAATAGACAAACGAGAGAAAGAGAGATCAATTTAAGAAACAGGTTAAGCTGCTAGAAACTATAGAAATAATTGAGAAAAATGGAACTGTGTACCCCACCATTTCAGAAAAATGAATATTAGAAAGAAGTGCTAAAAATCAGTAACTAATATGTTCAAATTCTGTGTGAACCTAGGGTTTTGAAGGCCAAATGTCAGTGGCACAGGTCTTTCCTAGATTCTGGAAACCTCAATAAGTGCCTTAGCGTATGAATTCAGTGAGGGTGATTCTCTGGTTGAAACACGTGGAATGAGTGAGAACCCTTCCCTAAGAGGCAGTTTGTATATGTATGGCTTTCAATCCTGACAGCACACTCTAATCACCTAGAAAGATTTTTTAAACCACTGATATCACAGATATACCACATCAGAGAATCTGATTTAAATATTCTGGGGTAGAGCCTAATCATCAGTATTTTTTTTCTCCCTGAGTAATTCTAATGTACAGCAATATTTATGAACTATTTTATGTGCCTAACCAAGTGGTTCTCAACCCTTTGTTGAGAATCCCTTAGGAAGCTTTTAAACATATCCCTGCCTGAACCCAATGCCAGAATCATTAAACTGGAATCTCTGCGATGGGGTCTGGACCCCTAAATGATTCCCAAATCCCAGTCAGCCTTCATTTGCAGTCCATATGCAGTGTTGACAGTCATTACAGTTCACAACCTATAAATTCCTACTCATTTTGGAAATTTACCCACACTTAGTTCAATTCTGAGCTGATAGAAACATAAGGCTCAAATGGGAAATGGAAATGCAAACATTTTCAGGATGTAAGATAGACACGTCAATTAAGACATACAGGTCTGAGGGAGACAAGACTGTAAATTTTAACCTTTGCAAAAATCCTGCAATATCTCAAAGACCATCTCAGAGAAAAGAGACAGGTTATATGACTAGACTTTCCCATGGATATAGTAAATGTTTGATGGGAGATTCTGTTGTGAATTGTTTCCTTGAAATATATTTTCTTATTGTTACTTGCTAGTATGTACTAATTAATTTTTACATATTGACCTTGAATCCAGTGAGAATGCTAAATATACCTATTAACTTTAATGGTTTTTCTATGTTCAAGATCATGTTATCTATGAAAAATTACATTTTATTTATTCCTTTGAAATCAATGTATTTGATTTTTCTTATCTTATTATACTGGCCAGGACTTCTAGCAAAAATGTCAATTAGAAGTAGAGAATGGACATTTTTATTGGCCTTAATTTCAAAGTTAAAATAATTTCACCTTTAATTGCAATGCATGCTGTAGGGTTTGTTTTTTTTTTTAATGTATTAGTTTTCTATTGCTGTGTAACAAATTACTACCAACTTTGAGACTTAAAACAATATTTATTTATTAACTCACTGTAGGTCAGAAGACCAAAAGAGCTCAGCTGGGCTCTCATCTTAGGACCCCACAAGGTCAAAACTGATATATTGATCACCTGTGCTCATATTTGGTGGCTTTGAGGAAGAGCCCACTTCCAGGCTGTATCAGAGTGGAAGGACTGAGGTGCTTGTGTCCTTACTAGGTGCCAGTCAAGATCACTTATGGTTCCTAGAAGCTGCCATCCAATCCTTCCATGTGGCCTACTTCATCTTCAAAAACAACAGTGGTGCACTGAATCCTTCTCATGCTTTGAATCTCCCTGATTTACCTTTCTATGACCAACTGAAGAAAACTCTGCCTTTAAAGTCCCTTTTGATTGCAACAGGATTATGTTAAGTCCCAATGTGATAATCTCCCTTTTGTCATATAATTTAACAAAATTGCTTGATTTATATCTCATCAAATTCACAAATTCCATCCACATTTAAAAGGAAAGACATTATACAATGGTGGGAGTCATTGAAGGTCATTCTTAGACTTCTGCCTATTATACTATGGAAATTTGATTATCTTTCCATTTGCTTAACTTTTATCATTAGTCTTATCAACTGTATTTTCTGTATCCTTTAGGATAATCACATACATTTTATACTTCCTTCAGTGAATTGAATGGACTGATTTTCAAATTTTTAACTAATGCTGCATTCCTAGAATAGAATTAATTTTTTCATGATATATTGCCATAATATACACACATATATATATTCAGATTCATATATACATTATGTAGTTTATGTATACACACCTCTATACATATGTATGTTAATATATTATAGATATAATTTTTAATATATATAGTACTGTTCATATTTTCCATCATATTATGTCTTAAGTCATTTATAACTTTATAGTAATTTCTCCATTTTCTCTAAATCTTCAAATGTGTCAGTATAAATTAGTTTTTAGTATCCCCATATTATTGTTTTAACATCCATAGTAACTGTAGTGATGTCCTTTTCTATTTCTTATACAGGGTATTTTTGTCTTTTTCACTCCACAATATCCAACATTGCAAGGGTTTATTAGTTTCAATGTTGTTTTCTTCTTTCTGTTTTTTTTTTAATCTGACTTGATATACTTTTCCTAATGTCTTGAGAACAGCAATAAATTCACTGATTTTCAGTCTTTATTCTTTTGATTATGTACTTAATTAAGGTTATACATTTCCTTCTATGCTTCAGCTACGTGCTAGTCTGAAAGAGTTATATACTCAAGAAAAGCCATGTTTTTTTTAAATCCTGATCCAATCTTGTGGGGGCTGCCTTGTTTGGGTAATCCTGATTCAATACTGTGGGGTTGAATCTCTTGATTAGGTTGCTTCCATGGAGATGCAACAAACCCAATTATGGGTGTGACCTTTTGATTAGATGGAAATGTGACTCTGCCTATTCAAAGTGGGTCTTTATTAGTTACTAGAGTCCTTTAAAGGGGGAAATATTTTGGAGAAAGCTCAGAGTCAAAATAGTAGCAGACTGTTGGAGATACAGAAAGAAAACAGATAATTGGAGATGCTTGGAATGCTGACAGAGAGCAGACACCTCGACACGAATGTTTTGAGATGTAGAGTCCAGCAGATGTCTCCATGTGCCTTCACATGAAATTATAAGCAAGCCAGAACCCAGATTTTTGCCCCAGAGAAGCTAAGTGAAGGTCCATAGACACTTAGACAGGAAACCACTGGAATTAGAAGCTGGAAGCAATGGAACTGGAAACAAGGATGAGCAGATGCCAACCACACACCTTTTACGAGACATACCACAGCCTTTATTTGGAAACAAGGTATCTTTATCTGGATGCCTTAGTTTGGACATTTTCAAGACCTTAGAATGGTAAACCTATAACTTACAAAATCCCCTTTATAAAAGCCAATATACATTTCTGGTATATTGCATTCTGGCAGCTTTAGCAAACTAAAACAGGCTATATCTCATGAGACTTTATATGTAGTATTTTAATTGCCATCCAAAATAAAACACTTTATAACACCTATTGCAATTTCTCTTTTATCTTATTTACGTGGGAGCATATTGTTATACTATCAAACATAAGGAAATATCTAGTTATCACAACAGCATAAGGAGTATTTGTTACTATATATTTTTTAATAGTCTGCACAGGCCCACCCAAAGAAATACATCTCAGGGATAATTTTGGTTAAAGTGAGCTCACTAAGTATCTTTTTTCTTAATTAACCAATTAATTAGTTCATCTTTTTGAAAAGTTTATACAGGTATGTTGGGAATTAAATCACATTCCCCATTAAGGGCATGTTCAGAGCCTAAATAGGATATTGAGGATGTTATTAGTTAAGGTGTGCTCAAACTGAAAGAGTGGGCCTTAGCCCATTATGGTTGAAGTCCTTATAAGCAAAGGAAATTGGACACAAAATGAAAAGTCACAGGATTTCCAGCTAGAAACTGGAAATAAATGGATTGTGGAAGGGAAAAGAGAAGATGCGACCATATGCATTGCCATGTGACTGAAGAGCCCGAGATTATGGGCCAACCAGAAGATATCAACCAACCTTCTAACTTCCAAATCTGTGAGCCATTAAATTCCCATAGTTAAACCAACCTATTGTATGATATTTGTTTTGGCAGTCAAAAAACAAACAAATCAACAAATGAAGTTCAATATGTATTTGTGATTACACATTAGTCTTTTAAGTTAGTTGGTAATTTATCATGAGAAATTGTATATCTAAGTCACTTGTAGTCAATGAATGTAGTATACTAGGCATTTAAATTTTTATTTTTTCACTTTTTGTATCATAGTAGTGAATTCAAACCATGCATTTTAGTTTGGAAACTTCTTTCCAACATATAAACTTAGGAAATCAAAATATCCTAGGTTCCTCTTAGTAAATTGCCCCAGCAAATTCTTTAAGAAAATAAAATCTTAAGGGATCAAAAAGGCAAGATAATAAAATCTAAAGTATAGCTCATCTTTCATGTGGTATGTACAAAAAAGGTATTGATTACAAGATAAGAATATGCCCAAGGAGGTACCCTGGGAAAATTTAATGTTGTTTATGGTAGCTAATAGATAACAATTGTCTGCATTTCATGGGCCTAGTTGTGGAAGACAAATAACATTGATAGAAGTAAACAAATTCTGTATTTACCATTGCTAAAACTTAATGAAAGAATAGACAGACCACAGTCTACATCATAAGTCCCAGAGCATTTCCCATTCCTGATGCCCATATGTTGACAAATATTTTACAAATATTTGCTTTGAAAAAAGGAAAGTAGGCTTAAACTTTATAGCAAAGAAATCAATTAATAAAAAGATAAAAACTATACAAAGAGTTCTAGTTTGCTACTTGCCAGGATGCAACACACCAGAGATCAGTTGGCTTTTAATAAAAGGGGATTTATTTCATTAAAAACATGTAGTTCTTCAGAGGAAAGGCAGCTAAATTTCAACTGAGGTTCTTTCTTGCATGGGAAGGCACAGGGTGATCTCTGCTGGCCTTCCTCTCCAGGCCTCTGGGTTCTAACAACTTTACCTGGGGTGATTCCTTTCTGCATTTCCAAAGGCCTGGGCTGAGCTGTGAGTGCTGACATGAGGTATGCTGAGCTGTTTGGGCTGTGCTATGTTGAACTCTCTCATTTAAGCACCAGCCAATTAAGTCAAACATCATTCATTGCAGCAGGCATGCCTCCTAGATGACTGCAGATGTAATCAGCAACAGATGAGGTTCACATGCCATTGGCACATGCCCACAGCGAGAGAACTAGGCACCTTCGCCTGACCAAGTTGACATCTGAACCTAACTACCCAACAAGGGTAGCTTTTTAACAATTAATGCCTTGAATTGACATGACAGAAAGGCATAAAGAGAAGGAAGATTATGTGTTTTGGGAAGAAAACATCACAGGTGTAGTGTCATTTTTATCAACATCATATCAAAGGTACATACTCTCAACTGTTGATGTTGATCTTAATCACCTGGCTGAGGTAGAATATGTCAGAATTCTGCACTGCAAAGTTGTCCTTATTCTCCTTTTCCATGCTAATCATGTAACCATGTACAGCAATACTTAAGGAATAGGGAGTTATGTCCACCAACTTGAAGGAACTGTAACTACAAAAATTGACTGCTATTCTGCACAAAAAGTTGTCTATTTATTTATTCCATAAATTATTCATATCAGTATGGACTTTGGGGTGTTAATTTTGCATGTGGGGTCATAAAAATAGTAAATTTACTCTAGATTTGCCCATTGGAAGTTCTTCCAGCTGGCTTCTGTATTCCCATCAATAGTTTGCTTTTAGCACTTCCTTCCTTTTTGGCACTACAGGATGCTAACTTGTATGTTTCCTATCCCAGTTTGAGAGAGAGCTATAACTCTAAGGACCCCTGGTTGCTTTTTTTTTTTTTTTGACTTTTTAAATTCTTTAATGAATAAAGATGCAAAAATCCTCAACAAAATACTTATAAATTGAATCCAATAGCACATTAACAGAATTATACAACATGACCAAGTGGGATCCATTAACCCTGGTTCCTTTTATTGGAGAATTATTTTAGAAACAAATACCTGGGAAGTAGGTGTGTTTGATACCAAGATTAGTTGATTCTAGGCCCCCTCAGCTGACAGCACAGAGAAACAAATGCATGCATGTTAACCCCTATATATACAAAACTATATGTATTTCTTTATGTAACCATCTATGTTCATGTTATGCTAAAACATGAGTTTTTACTGATAGCAACAACTCAAATTTAATACCGCATGGATATTGTCATGGTTAAGGACATGTGTCTACTTGGCCAAGTTGTGGTAGCTGTTTATCTGATTGGGCAAGTACTGGCCTGTCTGTTGCAATGAGGACATTTTATAGGATTAGGTCATGATCACGTCAGCTGCATCCACAGCTGATTACATTTGAATTCAGCCAAAGGGGAGTGTCTTCTACAATTAGTGATGCTAAATCTAATCATGGGAAGCCTTTTAAGGAGGACTCAGAGGAGACAGGCCCCATTCCTGCTTCGGCTGGTGAGCCTCACCTGCGGAGTTCATCCAGACCCTCCATCAGAGTCGTCGGCTTCACAGCCTGCCCTGTGGATTTTGGACTCTGCATTCCTGTGGTCACATGAGACACTTTTATAAATTTTATATTTGCAAGTGTTCCCTATTGATTCTGTTTCTCTCGAGAACCCTAACTAATACATCTTGGTACTGGGAGTGGTTCTTAAGAAACAGAATCTTAAAAATGGGTATTTATGAATGGTTTTCTACTCTGACTGGACTCAGAGACACTAAGCACCCTGATTCCCATAATCAGAATGACACTCCCAATCCATGGAGTGAGTTGCCAAAGCAGATAGTCAAAATATCATCATTCGATTCTCCTAATGCTTCTCTTGTACTAAGCCAGACTCTGGGGGATAATGCTTTTGAAACCTTTACAGAGTTTTGTAGAAATAAGAGTTATAGAGATGTTGGTTGGTTGTTCTTAGATACACTGTCTACATTAAGGGGTGAAAGGGATGGGCTTGAGGCTTCTAATGAGAAACTTAAGTGCCATGTGAAACATGCAAAAGTTTCTACGAGTATCCTGAAGGAAAATCTTATTTCCTGTAGCCGTAGACTTGAGATCTCTGATAATCAGACTCAGAATCTTATTGTTAGAGTAGCGACTTTACAACGTAAACTGAAATCTCAGTCTTGCATGGTGTCTGACGTTAAAGTGAGGGCATTGATTGGAAAGGAGTGGGACCCTAAAAGATGGGATTGTGACATATGGATTGATATGATGTTGGAGACCAGGTTGAAACCCTAGACCATGCTGAATCTTCTCTAGATAACCCTGTAATAGTCTGCCCTGAGGACAGAGCCGCCCCACCTTCAGCCTGCCTTGAGGAATTGGCCACCCAACCTCCTCCTGAAGGGATTAGCCCTAGAGTGATTAATCCTATTTCACCAGATGAAACTGCAAAAGAAGGCCCTAAAGCAAATGGCTTGGAAGATATTTCTAATTCTTTTCATGACCTACCCCTACCACCCCTCGTTTCTTCCAGACCTATAACTAGACTAAAGTCCCAAAGGCCCCTAAAGGTGAGGTACAAAGTATTACACATGAGGAGGTACATTATACTCCAAAAGAACTGTGTGAGTTTTCCAATTTATATAGACATAAATCAGGGGAATATGTGTGGCAGTGGATTTTAAGAGTGTGGGATAATGGTGGGAGTAATATAAGGCTGGATCAGGCTGAATTTATTGATATGGGCCCACTAAGCAGAGATTCTGCATTCAATGTTATAGCTCTAGTGGGTAGAAAGGTGTTAACAGCTTGTTTGGGTGGTTGGTTGAAACATGGATCAAAAGGTGGCCAACATTACCTGAGGTTGAAGTTCCAGAACTGCCCTGGTATAATGTAGATGAGGGGATCCAGAGGCTTAGAGAGATTGGAATGTTAGAGTGGATTTATCATGGAAAGCCTGCTCTTACACCCCAGGAATGTCCAGAGGATGCACCTTTTACCAGAACAGTGAGAAATAAATTTGTGGGACTAGCACCATCATCCCTAAAGAGCTCTGTGGTTGCACTTCTCTGTAGGTCAGATATTACTGTAGGAACTGCTGTCACTGAGCTGGAATCCTTAAACACAATGGGGATGACAGGATCCCGAGTTGGCAGAAGCCAGGTGGCAGCACTTAATCACCAACAATAGGGTAGAGGTGGCTATTATAATAGACAGCAAACTCAGAGGAGTCGAAATTATATGACATGTAGAGATTTGTGGCATTGGCTAGTAAATCATGGGGTACCTAGAAATACAATAGAAGGGCAGTTTACTAAATTCTTGTGGAGCTGTATAAGCAAAAGGGTTCTAGGTCAAGTAAACAGAAGTCTAACCTGAAATACAAAAAACACAGAGTCACGGCTCCTTAATCAGTTTCCAGACTTGAAACAGTTTACAGACCCAGGGCCCCTTGAATGAAGGGGAGGCCAGATCCTTTTGGGGGAGAAACCTGTTACACTGCCACAAATTTACACTGTTAATCTCCCTCTGAGTCTTCCCCAAGGAGACCGACAGCCTTTTACCAGAGTGACTGTGCATTGGGGAAAAGGAAATGATCAGATATTTCGGGGATTATTAGACACTGGTTCAGAAGTGACATTAATTCCAGGGGACCCAAACCGTCACTCTGGACCACCAGACAGAGTGGGGGCTTATGGAGGCCAGGTGATCAATGGAGTTTTAGCTCAGGTCCATCTCACAGTGGGACCAGTGGGCCCCCGGGTCCATCCTGTAGTTATTTCCCCAGTTCTGTAATGTATAATTGGCATAGACATACTGAGAAACTGGCAGAATCCCCACCTTGGCTCTCTAACTTGTGCAGTGAGGGCTATTATGGTGGGAAAGGCCAAGTGGAAGCCACTAGAACTGCCCCTACCAAACAAAATAGTAAATCAGAAGCAATACCATATTCCTGGAGGGATTGCAGAGATTACTGTCACTCTTAAGGACTTGAAAGTTGTAGGGGTGGTGATTCCCACCACATCCCCGTTCAACTCTCCTATTTGGCCTGTGCAGAAAACAGATGGGTCTTGGAGAATGACAGTGGATTATTGTAAACTCAACCAGGTGGTAACTCCAATTGCAGTTGCTGTTCCAGATGTAGTATCATTGCTTGAGCAAATCAATACATCCCCTGGTACCTGGTATGCAGGCATTGATCTGGCAAATGCTTTTTTCTCAATAGCTATTAGTAAGGACCACCAGAAAGAGTTTGCTTTCAGCTGGCAAGGTCAGCAATATACTTTCACTGTCCTACCTCAGGGGTATATCAACTCTCCAGCCCTCTGTCATAATCTTGTTCTCAGAGAACTTGATCGTTTCTGCCTCCCACAAGACATCACACTGGTCCATTATATTGATGATATCATGTTGATTGGAACTAGTGGGCAAGAATTAGCAACTACTCTAGATTTACTGGTAAGGCATTTGCATGGCAGAGGATGGGAGATAAATCGAACAAAAATACAGGGGCCTTCAACCTCGGTAAAATATCTAGGTGTCCAGTGGTGTGGGGCATGTCAAAATATCCCTTCTAAGGTGAAGAATAAGTTGCTGCATCTGGCCCCTCCCACAACCAAAAAAGAGGCACAATGCCTAGTTGGTCTTTTTGGATTTTGGCGACAACATATTCCTCATTTGGGTGTGTTACTCCGGCCCATTTATCGAGTGTAATTTTGAATGGGGACCTGAACAATAAGAGGCTCTGCGACAGGTTCAGGCTGCTGTACAAGCTGTTCTGTCCCTTGGGTCATATGATCCAGCAGATCCAATGGTGCTGGAAGTGTCAGTGGCAAATAGAAATGCTGTTTGGAGGCTTTGGTAGGCCCCTGTAGGAGAATCACAACACAGACCCTTAGGATTTTGGAGCAAAGCCTTACCATCTGCTGCAGATAACTACTCTCCTTTTGAGAAACAACTTTTGGCCTGCTACTGGGCCTTAGTAGAGACTGAACGCTTAACCAGGGCCCACCAAGTTACCATGAGACCTGAATTGCCTATCATGAGTTGGGTGTTGTCTGACCCACCAAGCCATAAAGTTGGGCGTGCACAGCAGCACTCTATTGTAAAATGGAAATGGTATATATGAGATAGGGCCAGAGCAGGTCCTGAAGGCACAAGTAAGTTACACGAAGAAGTGACCCAAATGCCCATGGTCTCCACTCCTGCCACATTACCTTCTCTTTCCCAGACCAGAGCTATGGCCTCTTGAGGAGTTCCCTACAGTGAATTGACTGAGGAAGAGAAAACTCGGGCCTAGTTTACAGATGGTTCTGCACGATATGCAGGTACCACCCAAAAGTGGACAGCTGCAGCATTACAACCCCTTTCTGGGGTGTCCTTGAAGGACAGTGGTGAGGGGAAATCCTCCCAGTGGGCAGAACTTCGAGCGGTGCACTTGGTTGTTCATTTTGCTTGGAAAGAAAACTGGCCAGAGATGCATTTGTATACTGACTCATGGGCTGTTGCTAATGGTTTGGCTGGATGATCAGGGACTTGGAAAGACCATAATTGGAAAATTGGTGACAAAGAGGTCTGGGGAAGAAGTATGTGGATAGACCTTTCTGAGTGGGCTAGAAACATGAAGATATTTGTGTCCCATGTGAATGCACACCAGAGGGTGACTTCAGCAGAGGAAGATTTTAATAATCAAGTGGATAAGATGACCCGTTCTGTGGATACCAGCCAGCCTCTTTCTCCAGCAACTCCTGTCATTGCCCAATGGGTTCCTGAACAAAGTGGTCATGGTGGTAAGGATGGAGGTTATGCATGGGCTCAGCAACATGGACTTCCACTCACCAAGGCTAACCTGGCTACAGTCACTGCTGAGTGCCCAATCTGCCAGCAGCAGAGACCCACACTCAGCCCCCAATATGGCACCATTCCCCGAGGTGACCAGCCAGCTACATGGTGGCAGGTTGATTACATTAGACCCCTCCCTTTTCAAGGGGCAGTGATTTGTTCTAACTGGAATGGACACATACTCTGGATATGGGTTTGCTTTCCCTGCACACAATGCTTCTGCCAAAACTACCATCCATGGGCTTACAGAATGCCTTATCAATCATCATGGTATTCCACATACCATTGCTTCGGATCAAGGAACACACTTCACAGAAAATGAAGTGCGGGAATGGGCTCATGCTCATGGAATTCTCTGGTCTTACCATGTTCCCCACCATCCAGAAGCAGCTGGATTGATAGAACGGTGGAATAGCCTTTTGAAAACTCAATTACGGTGCCAACTAGGTGGCAAAAACTTGGAAGGCTGGGGTAATGTTCTCCAGGAAGCTGTGTATGCTCTGAATCAGCGTCCGCTGTATGATGTTGTTTCTCCCATAGCCAGGATCCATGGGTCCAGGAACCAAGGGGTGGACATGGGTGTGGTGCCACTCACTATTACCCCTAGTGATCCACTAGGAAAATTTTTGCTTCCTGTCCCTGCTACCCTGAGTTCTGCTGGTCTACAGGTTTTAATTCCAAAACAGGGTGTGCTTCCTCCAGGAGAAACAACAATGATACCACTGAACTGGAAGCTAAGATTGCCACCTCATCACTTTGGGCTACTTATGCCTCTGGATCAACAAGCCAAGAAGGGGATTACATTATTGTCTGGGGTAATTGACTCTGACTATCAGAAAGAAGTACGACTGCAACTACATAATGGGGGTAAAGAAGAGTTTTCTTGGAATATAGGAGATTCCCTAGGGCATTTATTAGTACTACCATGCCCTGTGATTAAAATCAATGGAAAACTGCAACAACACAATCCAAGCAGGACTACTAATGGCTCTGAAACTTCAGGAATGAAGGTTTGGGTCACCCCACCAGGCAAAGAACCATGGCCAGCTGAAGTGCTTGCTGAGGGGAAAGGGAACATGGAATGGGTAATGGAAGAAGGTAGTGATAAATACGAACTTCGACCACGTGATCAGTTACAGAAATGAGAACTGTAATGCTGTTTTGTTCATGTTATACTGTTTTAATTGTAAGATATCAAGTTTAATAATGAATGTTGCCTAAGGATTTCCACCCTATTCTGGAGAGATTTAATGTGTTTCCAGTTATATGCAGGACAGTTGAGTATTGTCAGGTAAAAGAAAAAAAAATGTGTGCTTATTTGTTTTCAATTGGAAATTAAGTATGGTTTAAGGTGATGTATATATAGGTGCCAAGTTGACAAGGAGTGGACTGTCATGGTTAGGGACATATGTCTACTTGGCCAAGTTGTGGTAGCTGTTTATCTGATTGGGCAAGTACTGGCCTGTCTGTTGCAATGAGAACATTTCATAGGATTAGGTCATGATCACGTCAGCTGCATCCACAGCTGATTACATTTGAATTCAGCCAAAGGGGAGTGTCTTCTACAATTAGTGATGCTAAATCTAATCATGGGAAGCCTTTTAAGGAGGACTCAGAGGAGACAGGCCCCATTCCTGCTTCGGCTGGTGAGCCTCACCTGCGGAGTTCATCCAGACCCTCTATCGGAGTTGTCGGCTTCGCAGCCTGCCCTGTGGATTTTGGACTCTGCATTCCTGTGGTCACATGAGACACTTTTATATATTTTATATTTGCAAGTGTTCCCTGTTGATTCTGTTTCTCTAGAGAACCCTAACTAATACAGATATTTTTAGGCTTTTCTCCTTCCTTATCTGTAAATTCCACAGTAACAATGAGAAACATGGCTACCCCCATACACCATTCATTTACTTAATTATTCAATTCCAGTGTAAATGTATAATATTTTCCACGGTGGGGGAAAACTATGCATTGCTTATGTGAAAATCCTTTCTCTTTTAGTTTTATAGGTGCCTTCCATTTCTTAATTTGTTATATTTACCCATTCTCTTCAGTGAGCTTTTTTCATGTTTCTAATAAAATTAGATTTTTTTGTCACTGACTATATTCCTTTATAGTATCCCCTGAACTTCTGAAAATTTATATTTAAGATTTGCACACAATAAGGATCACTTCTCATGTTGTGATGTTCTATATGCTTTGACAAATTAGCCATTCCTACATTCATGAATTGTTGAATGTTGAACCAACCTTGCATATCTAGACTAAATTCCACTTGTTTTTGGCATATGACTTTTTTTGTGAACTGCTGGATTAAATTTGCTAATATTTTGTTGAAAATGTATACTTCTACATTAATAAGAGATGTTGGCTTTTAGTTTTCCCTTCGTGTAATGTCCATATCTGGTTTTGGTATGTTTATAATGCAGGTATCAAATAATGAGTTAGAACATCTTCACTCTGCTTCTATTTTCTGGAATAGAGTTTGGATCTAGTATCATTTCTTTCTTAAATGTTTGGTAGAATTCACCAGTGATACATGGACTTATGCCTCTTTTAATGTATATATTGGTTATTGACTACTTTTAATTGATAAAGACCTATTCAGATCAGCTGATTCTCATTCGTTGAGTTTTTGTAGTTGATGTCTTTTATACAATTGGTCCACTTCAATTTGTTAGCAAATTTGCGTGCATAGATTTATTCATAGTATCCTCTATTATTCTTTTAATGATCATGGGATCAGTAGCAATGAATCTATTCTTATTTCTAATGTTGGTAATTTGAATCTTCTTTTTCTTCTTATTTAATCTGCCTGGGGGTTATAAATTTTATTGATCTTTTCAGAGAACCAACTTCTTGTTTCTTTAATTTTCTATATTAATTTATTGTTTTAAATTACATTGGTTTCTACTCTTATTTTGATTATAGCTTTTCTTCTGCTCCGTTTATGTTTAAATTAATCTTTATTCTCCATTTTTCTAGAATTGAGGCATAGATAGATTTCAGATCTTTCTTCTCTTTTAATATATGTATTTTACTGTAAAATTTCCTCTACTTACTTTGCTTTTCCCAAAAAATTTCAATGTTATATTTTCCTTTTGATTTAGTTCAAAATATATTTTAATTTCTCTTAATACTTCTTATTTGACACATGTATTATTTTAAAATGTGTTTAAACTTCAAATATTTGATGATTTTCTAGTTATCTTTCTGCTGTTGGTTTCTAGTTTAATGCCATTATGTTATGATCGCATTCTTCATATGATTTCTGTTTCTTTAAATGTGTTAAGATGTTTTTTATGACCTAGAATGTAGTCTATCTTGATTAATGTTCTGAGTAATCATAAGAAGTGTATTCTGCTATTTTTGGATGGACTACTCTAAAAATGTTAATTAGATAAAGTTGATTTACAGTGCTTTCAGCTCAGCTATATCCTTGCTGATTCCCTGATTGCTTGATCTTTCAATTACTGAAAGAGGGGTATTGAAATCTCCAACTGGAATAGGGGACCTATCTATTTCTCCTTATAGTACTATCATGTTTTGTCTTCCAAATTTTGATGTAGTGTACTTAGTTACATACAAGTTAAGGATTAATATGTCTTCTTAGAAAATTGATCCCTTTATCATTAGCTAATGCCACTCCTCATCCCTAATAATTTTTCTCATTAAAAAATCTGATTATTCTGAAATACAACTCTACCAGCTTTCTTTTGATTAGTGTTAGGATGTTGCAAATTTTAACTTATCTGAGTTTATATATACAAAGGGGGTTGGTTCTTATAGATAAAGTATAGCTGGGTCTTATTTTTTAATCCAATCTAACAATCTCTGTCTTTTAATTGTTGTATATAGAACATTCACATTTAAAGTGATTATTGATGCCATTGGATTACTATTTAACTTGTTAGTGTTTTCAGTTTGTTGCTCTGTTCTTTGTTCTTTCTTTATGCTTCCCTCTTTTTCTGCCTTCTCTGTGTTTAAGTGAGAATTTTATATGATTCCATTTTATCCCATGATTCCATTTTATCCTCTACCTTACTTAATCAATTATATTTCTTTTAAAAGTTCTATTAGTGGGCCTCTTGCCTTTCTGATCTCTGACTTTGTAAGAATGCATTTCTGTCCTCTCACATGTGTTCTCAAAAACTTTTCTATCTGTTTACTTTGTGCTGTGCTGTGGTGCATCCTTAAATTCTTTCTCATGCACAGCCAAGAACATGGAAGCAGAATCTAGCAACATATTTTGGTAAGCCAGCCAGGAGATACTTCTCTCTGACCATATGGACTGGTAGTCATGGTTATTGACCAGGAGGATCAGCCACATGCTTTCACTTTTTTTTTCTCAATTGGTTCATTGCTATCCTCTCCTATGTCCTCATGCAACTCTGGATTTCTAGGAATCTAGGGACTCTGATATGGCTTCCCCAGGACCTAAACTCAGTCCACTCGGAGCCTCTGGCTCCATCTTCGGAGGTGTCAGGAGCCCTTCTTCATGCTATGCAGATCCAAGGAGACTCAGGGTGGCAGGTGATGCCACTCTTAGGACCTGACTAGAGGCTTCTCCCTGTGTCAGGAAGAAGTCCATTGGAAGCCTAATCAAGTCCCCCAGTTTCTCTCTCTCTCTCTTTCTTTCTCTTGGCTCTCTGAGAATCCCCCACACTCTCTTTTCCTCCTGTCTGAGGACCCAGACCATTCTCCCTGCTGAACCTATTCCTCTTTGTTTCTTTGACAGAGGTCCTCTCCCTTGCCTCCATGAGAATTTCCCAGAGAGAAATTTCAACCAGAGAAGGTCTGGTTTTCAACGACCTCTGAGATATTCCATCTTTTGTAACACAGGATTCTAGGTTAAGAATTTCTGTACCAAACAAGGTGTTGTCTTTCACATTCTAGGAGGTCACTTCCAGCTTACACCCAGGGTAACTGGGTATTTTCCAATGAGAGTGTTCCCCGTCTAGGCCTTGGTCATTTAGTGTCTATTAAGACCCATTGCAGCTGAATATAATGCTTCCCTTCTTTGCTGTTTTTTCTCAGGTAACAGGAAAATTAGAGACCAAGGGTATTCCAAGGGGCATTTCTAGACTTCTCTCAGGTGGTGCAAGTGTCCCCACCTTGAGAGCAGAGGCCTAGACATTTCCTAGGAAGGAATATCCCTAGGATACCTGGCAACTCACCCTCGGGAACATGATGACTTTATTCCCCAGGTTCCAACGAATTTGGACTAGTGGAGAGGAAGGACTCCTTGAGAGCATTGTCCCTGAGTTCTTCCAGACAAGCAGAGGGTTAAAGTTCCCGACCTGTGATTGGGAACTCCTTGGAAGTGTAGGTCCAAGCGTTTCTCAGTAAAGGTGTCCCAGGGACATCCAGTGACTGTTACACCCCATGTTCCTAAAGGTATGGGCTGGTGGAGAGGGAAACACCCAGCTCTGACATGTGTTGTGTTGCCATATGGTCACAGTGATGCTAATAAGACTTCTCTATTTCCTTTTCTAGAGAAAGTGGGAAAAGCCAACAGTCAATATAAGCTAAAAAAAATGGGAAAGCATAGTCCTTCAATTGGACTCTCAATCTCAATCTATAACAGACAGTGAAAATAGTCAGAAATTCCCTATGCTCAGATGTTTGCAGGTCTCCATCAAAACAAGGACCTGAGCAGGACTTGTCACTTGTGTTATGCCGATTTCTCAGTTTCTATTAGAAAATAAAATATTCTTAACAATTCCCTTTTAAAACTTGCTTGTTAAAAAGCATGAGAAAATGTACCACCAAGCCAATTAATTATAATAACCTAATGAAGATCACTCAGGAGAAAGAGGAAAACCTGGCTCTTTTCCAGGGAAGGCTAATGGAAGAAATTTTGCTTGATGCTCATTTTACCAGCCAGTCTGCAGATATACAGAGAAAACTGCAAAAGCCCTCCATGGGCCCACAAACTCTCACTAATAACCTCTTAAAACTGCTTTTTCTGTCTCTAATAAATGAGACAAGGCCAAGGAGGGGAATGCAAAAAGAGGCAAGCAAAAGACAAGATAATAGGCTCATATTGCAGTTGCTGTTAAAAACTCCTGGCCCCGAGGCTTACCTGAATTGTGGCTCCAAACCTCAAGGGTCTTGCTTCAACTGTGGGTCAGAGGGCCACTGGCAGAGAGAATGCCAGAAACATTGAAACAACCCTCGACATTAGGACCCAATAGAACCTTGAACAAGTGCCACCAACATGGACATGGAGCCCAGGAATTGCACTGTCTCAAAAAGAGAGGGTGGGACAGCCTCTTAAACTTGCTTGCAGTGAATAAAGAAGACAGAGTATCTGAGGCCTTATGACTCTGCTGACTTCACATCTGACCATTGACTTGTGACACTCAACGTGGCAGGTAAGATATCAATTTCTTGATTAACACTGGAGCCACTCTGATCTGAACTGCCAGGCTGAGCCCAATTGCACTCAGACTTGGCTACTTATGGGAGTTGATAGTAAAGCCCAAACTAGGACCTTTACCACTCCTCTCCTTTGTAAGCTTGAAGTCATTCTAACAACATCCTATCATCCCATCAATTTTTCACTGCTCCTGAATACCCCAATCCCCCTTCCTAGAGAGGAATGTTCTTCATTCCCTGGGGGCCACTGTAAGACTAATAAACCCAGCTAGTATTTGAGCCCTTGTTTGCCTTGAGGCCCCTACTAGGTCAAGGCCTCCTAGCATCCCAAAGAAAATCCTTAAGCACATAACACCCTCTGTATGAGATGAAGGCATCCCATGGCTGGCCCAAGAGTAACCCCTAACTGCACTGAAGTTTTCAGTCCCAAATATTAAAAACTAAGTTTTGTATTATTCTTTACCCTTACTCTAAATACCTATTTGCTTTTGAATAACCAGAACCTAACAATAAAATTCCTGCCCAGCTCACTTAGATGGTGCTGCCCCAAGAGTTTCAGAATCATCCTCATATTTGACACTGTCTTAGCAGCAGACCTCACTGACCTCCAACTGCCTCAGAGCACAATCTTGAAAGGTGTTGAACTAACATATTCCCAGTATGAAACTTTGTAACTAATATATTCTTAATATGAAAGTAAATTCTGTCTACCATAGTCAATGTTAGCCACAATTTAATAAGCCTATTTACAATATTCTTTTTTAAAAAAGCTCTTGTGCAAAATCATATATTCATATAAAACTAAAAGTTAATTTTATCCCTGTTAAAATAATGTGAATTTTTGGTGTGTTCTTAATAAAAAGTTATAAAAATTTTTGCTTAACCATTTGATTATTCTGTCTAAAAAATAAAGTCCTTAATATCATATCAGAATCCTTGTTAATATTTATGTTGACTTTATCATTCTTTATTTCAGAAGGCAAGTGTGGTAGTTAGATTCAGTTGTCAACTTGGCCAGGTGAAAGCACCTAGTTCTGTTGCTGTGGACATGAGCCAATGGTAGGTGAATCTCATCTGTTGCTAATTACATCCGCAGTCGGCTAGGAGGCGTGTCTGCTGCAATGAGTGACGTTTAACTTAATTGGCTTGTGCTTAAATGAGAGAACGCAATGTAGCACAGTCTAGCAGCTTGGCATTCCTCATCTCAGCACTTGCAGCTCAGCCCGGGCCCTTGGAGATGGAGAAAGAAATCAGCCCGGGAAAGTTGTTGGAACCCAGGGGCCTGGAGAGAAGACCAGCAGAGACCATCCTGTGCCTTCCACGTAAGAAAGAACCTCAGTTGAAAGTTAGCTGCCTTTCCTCTGAAGAACCAACAAAATAAATCCCCTTTTATTAAAAGCCAATCCGTCTCTGGTGTGTTGCATTCCGGCAGCTAGCAAACTAGAACAGCAAGTCTTCTAACTATTAAAGGAAAACTGTTACAATGGATTTGTTCTCTCACCTTGTAAAAGTGAAGTGTCAAAATAGCTTTAAAATATTAAATATTGCAATAATTAAAAGAGATTTTTTATCTTTCTGTTATGCTAAAATGTCATATATTTAGAAATTGAATAAAATTCCTGAAAATTTAATAATATTCTCACTGTCCATGTTATATCTTAATACTTAATGAGTGTAATAACCAAATATACTTGTCATTTACCCTCTTTACACTAAGACTTTTATGAAAGTACACACAGCTATAAATCAGAACTTCATCTTCAACAAAAAGAATTTTAAAAGAGAAGCAAGGCAAATATCTACATTATGTTCTACCTGTCAATGAACATAACCCTAATAAATGTGTAAAGATAAAACAGGACAAAATATCTGCTGTAGTTTATCAAATGTTTTCATTTGTAAAAAGTAGTTTCATTAACCAAACAACAAAAAAGCAAAGTATGTGATAGTCACCAAACTAGAATGAAGTCAAACTCTGCCCCCAGGAAATTTAGCTCAAAAAGCATAACTACTTGCCTTCACCCAAGCTCTAGAGCTAGGATGAAGGAAAAGGCTAAATCTCGACATCAATAACAAGTATGCTTTCTTAGTCCTATATGCTCACACAGCAGCATGGAAAATGTGCGACTTTTCACAAAAGGCAGAACCAAAATTAAATGCTACCAAGAGATACTCAATCTCTTACATGCCATGATCTTACTGAAAGAAAGGATTGTAATTCATTGCCTTGGTCATCAAAGAAATAATACTAACATCACTTGAGGAAATACCAGACTGATGCAGCAGCTATACTGCAATCTGATCAGTTGCGCCCCTTCTAAGCCTCATTCCTACATCTCTTACACTGGCACATGTACTGCCTTATTCCTCAGTTGAGCAAGAATGAGCCATCCAGCCCCGATTTCACTTTTTTTTTTTTTTATTAACGGAAAGAAAAAAAAAAAAGAAATTAACACAACATTTAGAAATCATACCATTCTACATATGCACTCAGTAATTCTTAACATCATCACATAGATGCATGATCATTGTTTCTTAGTACATTTGCATCGGTTTAGAGGAACTAGCAACACAACAGAAAAAGATATAAAATGTTAATATAAAGAAAAGAAATAAAAGTAGTAGTAATAGTAAAAAACAACAACAACAAACAAACCAACAAGCAAACAAAAACAAAAAAAACCGTATAGCTCAGATGCAGCTTCATTCAGTATTTTAACATGATTACTTTACAATTAGGTATTATTGTGCTGTCCATTTTTGAGTTTTTGTATCTAGTCCTGTTGCACAGTCTGTATCCCTTCAGCTTCAATTACCCATTGTCTTACCCTGTTTCTAACTCCTGCTGGACTCTGTTACCAATGACATATTTCAAGTTTATTCTCGAATGTCCATTCACATCAGTGGGACCATACAGTATTTGTCTTTTAGTTTTTGGCTGGATTCACTCAGCATAATATTCTCTAGGTCCATCCATGTTATTACATGGTTCATAAGTTTATCTTGTCTTAAAGCTGCATAATATTCCATCGTATGTATATACCACAGTTTGTTTAGCCACTCTTCTGTTGATGGAGATTTTGGCTGTTTCCATCTCTTTGCAATTGTAAATAACACTGCTATAAACATTGGTGTGCAAATGTCTGTTTGTGTCTTTGTCCTTAAGTCCTTTGAGTAGATACCTAGCAATGGTATTGCTGGGTCGTATGGCAATTCTATATTCAGCTTTTTGAGGAACCGCCAAACTGCCTTCCACAGTGGTTGCACCCTTTGACATTCCCACCAACAGTGAATAAGTGTGCCTCTTTCTCCGCATCCTCTCCAGCACTTGTCATTTTCTGTTTTGTTGATAATGGCCATTCTGGTGGGTGTGAGATGATATCTCATTGTGGTTTTGATTTGCATTTCTCTAATGGCCAGGGACATTGAGCATCTCTTCATGTGCCTCTTGGCCATCCGTATTTCTTCTTCTGGTAGGTGTCTGTTTAAGTCTTTTTCCCATTTTGTAATTGGGTTGGCTCTCTTTTTGTTGTTGAGTTGAATAATCTCTTTATAAATTCTGGATACTAGACCTTAATCTGATATGTCATTTCCAAATATTGTCTCCCATTGTGTAGGCTGTCTTTCTACTTTCTTGATGAAGTTCTTTGATGCACAAAAGTGTTTAATTTTGAGGAGCTCCCATTTATTTATTTCCTTCTTCAGTGTTCTTGCTTTAGGTTTAAGGTCCATAAAACCACCTCCAGTTGTAAGATCCATAAGATATCTCCCAACATTTTCCTCTAACTGTTTTATGGTCTTAGACCTAATGTTTAGATCTTTGATCCATTTTGAGTTAACTTTTGTATAGGGTGTGAGAGATGGGTCTTTTTTCATTCTTTTGCATATGGATATCCAGTTCTCTAGGCACCATTTATTGAAGAGACTGTTCTGTCCCAGGTGAGTTGGCTTGACTGCCTTATCAAATATCAAATGTCCATAGATGAGAGGGTCTATATCTGAGCACTCTATTCGATTCCATTGGTCGATATATCTATCTTTATGCCAATACCATGCTGTTTTGACCACTGTGGCTTCATAATATGCCTTAAAGTCAGGCAGCGCGAGACCTCCAGCTTCGTTTTTTTTCCTCAAGATGTTTTTAGCAATTCGGGGCAACCTGCCCTTCCAGATAAATTTGCTTATTGGTTTTTCTATTTCTGAAAAATAAGTTGTTGGGATTTTGATTGGTATTGCATTGAATCTGTAAATCAATTTAGGTAGGATTGACATCTTAACTATATTTAGTCTTCCAATCCATGAACACGGTATGCCCTTCCATCTATTTAGGTCTTCTGTGATTTCTTTTAACAGTTTTTTGTAGTTTTCTTTATATAGGTTTTTTGTCTCTTTGGTTAAATTTATTCCTAGGTATTTTATTCTTTTAGTTGCGATTGTAAATGGGATTCGTTTCTTGATTTCCGCCTCAGCTTGTTCATTACTAGTGTATAGAAAAGCTACAGATTTTTGAATGTTGATCTTGTAGCCTGCTACTTTGCTGTACTCATTTATTAGCTCTAGTAATTTTGTTGTGGATTTTTCTGGGTTTTCTACATATAGTATCATATCGTCTGCAAACAGTGATAGTTTTACTTCTTCCTTTCCAATTTTGATGCCTTGTATTTCTTTTTCTTGCCTAATTGCTCTGGCTAGAACTTCCAACACAATGTTGAATAATAGTGGTGATAGTGGACATCCTTGTCTTGTTCCTGATCTTAGGGGGAAAGTTTTCAATTTTTCCCCATTGAGGATGATATTAGCTGTGGGTTTTTCATATATTCCCTCTATCATTTTAAGGAAGTTCCCTTGTATTCCTATCTTTTGAAGTGTTTTCAGCAGGAAAGGATGTTGAATCTTGTCAAATGCCTTCTCTGCATCAATTGAGATGATCATGTGATTTTTCTGCTTTGATTTGTTGATATGGTGTATTACATTAATTGATTTTCTTATGTTGAACCATCCTTGCATACCTGGGATGAATCCTACTTGGTCATGATGTATAATTCTTTTAATGTGTTGTTGGATACGATTTGCTAGAATTTTATTGAGGATTTTTGCATCTGTAATCATTAGAGAGATTGGTCTGTAGTTTTCTTTTTTTGTAATATCTTTGCCTGGTTTTGGTATGAGGGTGATGTTGGCTTCATAGAATGAATTAGGTAGTTTTCCCTCCACTTCGATTATGTTGAAGAGTTTGAGGAGAGTAGGTACTAATTCTTTCTGGAATGTTTGATAGAATTCACATGTGAAGCTGTCTGGTCCTGGACTTTTCTTTTTAGGGAGCTTTTGAATAACTAATTCAATCTCTTTACTTGTGATTGGTTTGTTGAGGTCGTCTATTTCTTCTTGAGTCAAAGTTGGTTGTTCATGTCTTTCCAGGAACCCGTCCATTTCTTCTAAATTGTTGTATTTATTAGCGTAAAGTTGTTCATAGTATCCTGTCATTACCTCCTTTATTTCTGTGAGGTCAGTAGTTATGTCTCCTCTTCCATTTCTGATCTTATTTATTTGCATCCTCTCTCTTCTTCTTTTTGTCAATCTTGCTAAGGGCCCATCAATCTTATTGATTTTCTCATAGAACCAACTTCTGGTCTTATTGATTTTCTCTATTGTTTTCATGTTTTCAATTTCATTTATTTCTGCTCTAATCTTTGTTATTTCTTTCCTTTTGCTTGCTTTGGGATTAGTTTGCTGTTCTTTCTCCAGTTCTTCCAAGTGGACAGTTAATTCCTGCATTTTTGCCTTTTCTTCTTTTCTGATATAGGCATTTAGGGCAATAAATTTCCCTCTTAGCACTGCCTTTGCTGCGTCCCATAAGTTTTGATATGTTGTGTCTTCATTTTCATTTGCCTCTAGGTATTTACTAATTTCTCTTGCAATTTCTTCTTTGACCCACTTGTTGTTTAAGAGTGTGTTGTTGAGCCTCCATGTATTTATGAATTTTCTGGCACTCCGCCTATTATTGATTTCCAACTTCATTCCTTTATGATCCGAGAAAGTGTTGTGTATGATTTCAATATTTTTAAATTTGTTAAGACGTGCTTTGTGACCCAGCATATGGTCTATCTTTGAGAATGATCCATGAGCACTTGAGAAAAAGGTGTATCCTGCTGTTGTGGGATGTAATGTCCTATAAATGTCTATTAAGTCTAGTTCATTTATAGTAATATTCAGATTCTCTATTTCTTTGTTGATCCTCTGTCTAGATGTTCTGTCCCTTGATGAGAGTGGTGAGTTGAAGTCTCCAACTATTATGGTATATGTGTCTATTTCCCTTTTCAGTGTTTGCAGTGTATTCCTCACGTATTTTGGGGCATTCTGGTTCGGTGCGTAAATATTTATGATTGTTATGTCTTCTTGTTTAATTGTTCCTTTTATTAGTATATAGTGTCCTTCTTTGTCTCTTTTAACTGTTTTACATTTGAAGTCTAATTTGTTGGATATTAGTATAGCCACTCCTGCTCTTTTCTGGTTGTTGTTTGCATGAAATATCTTTTCTCAACCTTTCACTTTCAACCTATATTTATCTTTGGGTCTAAGATGTGTTTCCTGTAGACAGCATATAGAAGGATCCTGTTTTTTAATCCATTCTTCCAGTCTATGTCTTTTAATTGGGGAATTCAGTCCATTGACATTTAGAGTTATTACTGTTTGGATAATATTTTCCTCTACCATTTTGCCTTTTGTATTATATATATCATATCTGACTTTCCTTCTTTCTACACTTTTCTCCATGTCTCTCTCTTCTGTCTTTTTGTATCTGACTCTAGTGCTTCCTTTAGTATTTCTTGCAGAGCTGGTCTCTTGGTCACAAATTCTCTTAGTGACTTTTTGTCTGAGAATGTTTTAATTTCTCCCTCATTTTTGAAGGACAATTTTGCTGGATACAGGAGTCTTGGCTGGCAGTTTTTCTCTTTTAGTAACTTAAATATATCATCCCACTGTCTTCTAGCTTCCATGGTTTCTGCTGAGAAATCTACACATAGTCTTATTGGGTTTCCCTTGTATGTGACGGATTGTTTTTCTCTCGCTGCCTTCAAGATCCTCTCTTTCTCTTTGACCTCTGACATTCTAACTAGTAAGTGTCTTGGGGAACGCCTATTTGTGTCTAATCTCTTTGGGGTGCGCTGCACTTCTTGGATCTGTAATTTTAGGTCTTTCATAAGAGTTGGGAAATTTTCAGTGATAATTTCTTCCATTAGTTTTTCTCCTCCTTTTCCCTTCTCTTCTCCTTCTGGGATACCCACTACACATATATTTGTACGGTTCACATTGTCCTTGAGTTCCCTGATACCTTGTTCAAATTTTTCCATTCTTTTCCAGATAGTTTCTGTTTCTTTTTGGAATTCAGATGTTTCATCCTCCAAATCACTAATTCTATCTTCTGTTTCTTTAAATCTGTCATTGTAGGTATCCATTGTTTTTTCCATCTTTTCTACTTTATCTTTCACTTCCATAAGTTCTGTGATTTGTTTTTTCAGTTTTTCTATTTCTTCTTTATGTTCAGCCCATGTCTTCTTCATGTCCTCCCTCAATTTATCAATTTCGTTTTTGAAGAGGTTTTCTATTTCTGTTCGTATATTCAGCATTAGTTGTTTCAGCTCCTGTATCTCATTTGAACTATTGGTTTCTTCGTTTGACTGGGCCATATGTTCAATTTTCTGAGCGTGATCCGTTATCTTCTGCTGGCATCTGGGCATTTAGTCAGATTTCCCCGGGTGTTCGACCCCACAGGTTGAAAGATTTTTCTGTGCAGTCTCTTGGTTCTGTTTTTCTTATCCTGCCCAGTAGGTGGCGCTCGTGGCACACGTTTGTCTGTGGGTTCCACCAGTGAAAGTTGCTGTAGGTACTTTAACTCTGGAAAATTCTCGCCGTAGGTGAGGTTCGGCAGCCGAAGCGTCTTGGAAGAATGCCAGCCGGCCTGGGGTTCCGAATGCGGGGAGGGTCGCCGGCCGTCGCAGCACAGGAGAGCGTCCGGCCAAATTAGCTAGTCGGCCCGGGGCACCAAGCGTGGCGGGAGGGCGCCAGCTGTCGCAGCCCGGGAGAGTGCACTGTTCCCAGCCGACGGGGTAGTCACGTGTTTGGAAGGGATCCCCCGGTCACTGTTCTCCGCAGTCTGGGGATTTCCGACCCAACTATCTCAGTTGTTCCGGGGGGCCTCGTGTGGTGGGGGCACCAGCCGCCGCGGCCTAAGGGGACCGCCTGTCCAATTCTACCAGCCGGCCTGGGAAGGTGGAAGGGAGGGACTCCGGTCGCCTGCCGTCCCACCCAGGAAAGCCCGTGCCCCTCGGCGATCTCACCAGAGCTGGTTCTCCCAGACAGTCAGCCGCTCCAGGATGGGGTACGCTGTCCCTTTGATCTCCCTCGTGGCTCCGGGAGCTGCTCTGTACTATCTCCACTCCCCCAGTAGCTGTTCTGGAGGAGGAAAGGTGAGGGCGGCAAGGCTGTCGAGGCTGGTGGCGGAGGAGCACGGTGAAGGCGGGGGAAGAGGGCACCGTGGTGGTTGGAGAGCAGCCGGAGCAGGAGGGGGAGGAGGGGGGCGAAGGAGGTCGGGCGGCTCGGCTGCTGCGGGGCATGGGCGCCGCGCGGCGGGCCAGCGGAGAAAGAGAGGGGGGAAGGAGGTCGGGCGGCTCGGCTGCTGCGGGGCGTGGGCGCCGCGTGGCGGGCCGGCGGAGAAAGAGAGGGGGGGAAGGAGGTCGGGCGGCTCGGCTGCTGCGGGTCGTGGGCGCCACGCGGCGGGCCGGCGGAGAAAGACCCGATTTCACTTTTGGACCTGAAGGATGGTCGCTTCCTTCCATCTTCCCCAGTCTCAATTGGCTAATGCCACTCATAGCCCATTCACTTCTATCCTCCTTTTGCTAGCCCTTGCATTTTTAAGCTTCTCACCAAGTTTATTTCTTGCAGACTAGAAGCCTTTCACACCAAACTAATGCTAATGCAAGGATTTTCAGCCCTTCCAACTGCCCTTGTGGATTCACCCTTCTCAAATTAGATGAGATACCAGAAAGTTCAGTGCCCTCTCAGGTAGGGCCTAAACCCCCTGACAAACAGGAAGCAGACAGAGAAGACAGATTTTCATCACTTTGCAACCCTTAAGATTAAGGGATGAGAACTCTCTGAAGGGGAAGTTGAGGCAGGTTAGAACAGGGAGTCAGGGCAGAGAGAAGAAAACATGAAAGAACTTGTACCAGTTTGAAAGTATTATGTACTCCAGAAAAATCATGTTTAATCCTGATTCCGTTTTGTGAAAGTAGCTGTTTCTTCTAATCCTGATTCAATAATGTAGGTTAGGGTCTTCTGATTTTAGGACATGTGACACACCCAATTGTGGGTGTTAAACTTTGATTAGAGGGAGATGTGACTCCACACATTCCAGGTGGTTCTTGATTATTTTACTGGAATCCTTTAAAAGAGGAAATATTTTGGAGAGAGAGAGAGAAATGACAGAGGCCTCAGAGCTGATAGAAACTTCAGAGAAGAGCTGACATGGAGACATGTGGACAACAGAGATACAGATGTTTGGAGATGCTTGGAGCCCAGAACACGTCACAATGAGATGTTAAGCAAGCCAGAACCTGGAAAAAAAACCAAGCGTGGCCAAAAGATGAAAGCCAGCTTCAGGGAAGAAAAGTGAGGAACCTCCACACAGACAGAGACTGAAAGCAACAGAACCCAGGAGCAAAGGAACAGCAGATGCCAGCCACATGACTTCCCGGCTGACAGAGTGTACCAGACCAATTGTCCTTTCTTGAGTGAAGATAACTTCTTGTTGGTGCCTTAATTTGGACACTTCCACTTCCTTAGAACTGTAAACCTGTAACTTATTAAATTTCCCTTTTGTAAAAACCATTCCAGTTCTGATACATCGCATTCCAGCAGCTAGCAAACTAGAACAGAGGCCTTGAGGAAAGATGATTAATCAAGGTCAGGAGGACGTGTATTCAGCACAGACACCCTGCCCAGGAGCAAAACTTACAGGAAACATCTAGCAGCAGCCAACCTCGCTGAAGCTAAATGACCCCCACCTGAGTGATTAATTTATGGAGCAGGGTGGAACCAACCGACCCACACGAATGGACTATCTATCACCATGCCATAGTGATCACGGAATTTTGGTTTTGGCTCTTCATCAAGACAATCTTGTGAGATCTCTAGAGGTAAAACCTATGAAAGTGCTGGATGATCTCTCTAAGACTGACACCCTGGGAGTTTCCCACTCTGATGCTTCTTTACCCACAGACTCCATCAATTTAATAAATTTGCTTTTAAGTGTTTCTACCCATTTATGGCTCCAGTGGCTTCTCCTTCAGGTAGGCATGTCTCAACTGTGATACTTCATATTTGCTTATATCTCCAGATTTAAATGTGGAGATTTCCTCAATTCTTTGATGGGTTCAAAAGTAGTTGATTTTCATTTTGCTCAGCTTTTTCCTTATTATAAACATGGGAGTGATGACTTATAAGTGCTTTACATGTCAGAGCTGAAACTGAAAATCTCCATTTCTGTCTTTCAAAGAGACATTTTATTTTTGCTTCAAAACCACAGATATATTGCCTAATTTAATCATCAATAGACATACTTAAAATCTAGACATCCATCATGGTAAAGGATGGTCTATTTAAAATTCAAAATTTTTCTTGGCTCTTTAGTGTGAGAACCTTGTCTGAAATACTTTCAAGTTCCCCTTATCTTTGAACTTGATAGTGGAGGGCCTTGACTCCAAACTTTGTCAGTCCTTTCTCATCAGATTGCTAGATACACTATTAAACTTTTCACCCTGTCACCACAATTTTTACTCTATTAGCAATCTCAGCCTCAGAAATATTGCAACAAATGAAGGCCCACTTATCTTGGCTTCTTTTCAGTATTTTTGCCCATCAAATTCTTATTGCCTCAGTAGCTTTCCAACACCATCAAACAGATTTTTACATACACCCCATCCAGTTTTTCTTTTTTCTTTTTTTTTTAATAATTGATTGTCAGAGGGTGTGCTGGTTTGAATCTGTTGTGAACCCCAGAAAAGTCAAGTTCTTTATTCCTTATTCAATATTGCTGGGTGGGAGCTTTTTTATTGTTTCCATGGAGATATGACCCACCCAACTGTCGGGTGGTACCTTTTGATTAGATGTTTCCATGGAGATGTGACTCCATCCATTCAAGCCCTTTAAAAGGGAGCCATTGGAAAAAGCTTTAAAGCCCACATAGCCAGAGACCTTTGGAGATGAAAAAGGAAAATATCCCTGGGGGAGTTTCATGAAACAAAAACCCAGGGGAGAAAACTAGCAGACTTTGCCATGTGCCTTTCCAGTTGAGAGAGAAACCCTGAACTTCAGAGGCCCTTCTTGAGTGAAGGTAATCTCTTGTTTGTGCCTTAACTTGGATGTTTTCATAGCCTTGCCTTAATCTGGACAGTTTTACAGCCTTAAAACTGTAAACTTGCAACTTAATAAATTCTCCTTTTTAAAAGCCATTCTCTTTCTGGTATATCATATTCCAGCAGCTAGCAAACTAGAGCAGATGGTAACTAAACAGCCAATTCTCGAGGACAATATTTTTTTGCATGCTGTATGGTGGAGGTCACATTTCATTCTTTTTTCCATTTGACTATCCCGTTATTGGAGCACCATTTGATGAATTTTTTCGGGGGTGTGTGCGAGGAGGGTAGTGCATGGGTCAGGAATCAAACCCAGGTCTCCCACATGGAAACAATTTTTGATGGCATAAAATAATCTACCAAGCACTGGACTAAGTACATTATATAAAGTATCTCATTATATAACAAATTATTATACCTACTTTACCCCAGATAAAGAACTAGAAGATTAGAATATGTATACTTATCATTTGTACTTGGTTGCACACATGGTGAACAATGGGTACCTGAATTCAGTCCAAGATTATTCTGGCTCCAAAGAGACTGTTTCTTAGTACTACCTTCCACAGCTTAATGGAGTATTTTGGCCTTATAAAATTGCCTGATATGGGTTAGAATATGCTTCATTTTACCTATGTCTTATCGCACTCTTCCTAGAATGGTTTGATTCTGGTGAATGTCTGAACTTTTATTTCTTTATAGACATTTTCTTTTTCCCTAACAAATTTTTATATAAGTCCTATGTGTCAAGCACAGATTTTAACACTTCAATATATTAAATTTTCAATCCTTGCAATCATTTGATGTAGATGCTATCAGTATTCCCATGTACATATGAAAATATGGGTTAAAGAAGTTAAATAATTTTACAAAGACCGCATACCTATTAAAAAAAGCCGGTATTTGAGTCATTTTAACTTGAAGTTCACACACTCACGCTCAACACTATGTTATTTAAAACAATTAATGAAATGGTAATATTTCCCTTATAGAGTCAGTATTCATTTCTAACTCTTATTTCATTGATGATTAATATATAAAAATTCTGTTATTGTAATTATGATCTAATTATCCATATGAATAATAATTACTAAAATTAATCCCATTGCATTTTACACTCAGTGTTTAAGATCACCTAAATTCTTTTTCTATACACACTGACACCTTCCTTCCACCCCCACCTTCATTCTTAATCATGTCCTTTTCTCAGGGAATGATGACATCACTCATATACATTATTTCCATTTGGCAGCTGTCAACATATCCTGGAAAATCCCAATATTTCCTTCAGTTACACCACTTAAAATATGCATTACTTCACATTTATATGTTATGACTCACAATCCTGCTCCAATCTGGAATAACCATCCATTTAAGAAAGAGCATGTATAATGTCATAAGGGAAAATGGGCTTTAAAATAAACATTAAATGAATTAAAAAATTTTTTGCAATTAAAATATATGCTTATCAGCTTTTAGGTACCTCTGAAAATTGACACACATATATAAATACTCATATATTAATTGTTATTCATGTGTAGGCATAGCAATTTTCAAATGTTTACTTAAAAGTTCATATTTAGTCAATAAAAACGATATAATACAAAATGGAGCAGGTTGGATTATTGCCTTTATGGAAGTTACCTATTTCTTCCTCATTGTTTTTATCTTGCACAAGTTCCTAAAATGTAATTGTGAGAAGAATTTAACTGAAAATTCTCAGAGAAGAATTCATTCTTGAAGGACAGTCATAATAGCCTTTGAAAATGTTTGCTTGTAAATGGCTTTTCCTCTGGATAGTGCAGATTAGCACAAGTTGGAAAAACAGACACAATAAAAACAGACACAGTAAAATCAGCCACAATTAACTGTCAGTATTCACCCACACAAATATGTAAGCACCAAGAATCTTACCAAGGAAAAAATACCATGTTTCCTATTCTTGAAATGTTTGAATTTTGAGAAAATGGAGAGATGGACCTGAATCTAATAATTTCAGTCAGAAGTAATAGCAGCAACCATACTTCGATCCATGAAATCCTAACTCCTATATATTTGTGTAAAATTATTTTAAGTATATTCTAAAATATAATTGCCAGGGATGGGTATTTAGTTTAAACTGATTTAAAAAGAGGATAACTATATTTTAATATAAAATTATTCCAAACAGGAATATGTTTATATGTAAAAGAAGGAAAATGGGATAAAATTATTTACTGTTAATAAGATATGATAGTTACCAATAGATTGCAAATAAATTTATCACATAAATATTAGTTTTCTAAAACAGAAAGGATACAATATACTTATCACATCTACAACAGAAAGAAGAGATGATAAGGAGTATGGTAAGAAAATAAAGAAGGAAATAAATGTCCTAAAGGATTATTTCTCAGTATATGTTGGTTTACTCAATTAATAAATGACTGAGTGAACTAAGGAATAAATGAACAAGCAAATAGAATCATCTTTGAAAAAAAAAAGACAGTCTTTGGAATATGGAGATACAAGCCATTCCTCAGAACAGGAAAATTCCATTTTAATCTTCTTTATTTTCTTCAAGCTACACTGCTATCATTTTCCATCTGTACCTTTTATTTTAAGACCCTTGGATTTCACATATATTCATATCATTTGTAATTTATTTCTCTTTCCACTGCATTCTAGCAGTAATTCTGTGTGTCTTTATCTAACTTAAAATATCATGTGTTCAACTCTGACCGTTTTATAAATTGTGTGCCTCTCTTGAGATGTTTTTCCAAAAATCATGTGGTGTGGGTTTTTTGAAAATGGTTCATATTTGAGAGCTATATATTTTACAAGTTTCCTTTCTAATACAGCATCCTTTTTATTAATGCACAAATATCATTGAAGATTATAAATAGGCCTTTAAAATTGTCTTTTGCATTAATTGTGTTTCAGTGGAAACCAGTTTCTCTAATTGCCAATTTTCCTCAAACAGATAGTAAGTCTTACATATTTCATATTTACAAATGAAGCTATATCCTGATGGCTCTGCTTCAGTTTTGACTGAGGAGCCCGAGACCAAAACATTACAGTTAGGGCTAAAGACCATCACATCCTAAGGGAGGTGAAATCCACCCAACTGGGACACATAATACTAGTAGTAGTGATTTCTCATCTCCAGCCTATAAAAAATGGAGATTGCAGAATGGAATGAGAAAAAATATTAATATCGATTTACTGAATTGAGGTAGCGTTTTTCACTTTTTAACTTGGAAAAGCCATGAGATGTGCAAAATCTAACTCTGGATCAGGGAAAGAGCACATTTTCTCATAGATTGGAATTGAAGGGACAATGGAGGAGAGTAAAAGCAGATTAGAGTGAAATTGCACTATGCAGTGACCCCCCCCCCCCCATAGTTATAAACTCCTCTGTAAACTATGGACTATAGTTAAAAGAACAATGATAAAAATGTGTTTTCATCAATTGTCACAAATATACCACACCAATACAGTGTTAGTAATAAGAGACAGATAGTAATCCTGTATTTCATGCTTGATTGTTCTTTAAACACACAACTTCTCTAATGAAAATAAATTCATTAATTTTTAAAAGTCTAAAATCAAAGGATTTAGAAGCTCAAAGGAGGAATGACCTCTGTTTGCTTTTCTTCCCTCCTCCCTGCCCCTCCCCACTATCGCCTAATCCAGGCACTCTAATCCAGGTAGTAAGGTAACCATCAGTGACAATCTTATTTCTCTAACACTTACCTTAAAAATGATATCATCTAGGGGTTGCGAGGGTAGTTCAACTGGTAGAATTCTCACCTGCCATGTGGGAGACCTGGGTTCAGTTCCCGGCTCATACATTTCCCAAACAAAACCAAAACAAAGAAACCAACAAAAACAAACAACAAAATTTAACAAAGGGTGCTGCAATAATGGACTACTTACATGAAAAAGAACGAAATGTGACCCCACTACACAGCATACAAAAAAAAAATGATATCAGGTGAAATGATATATACACACAGCAGAGTATTATTCAGCAGTAAGGAAGAATGAAGTTCTGATGTGTTTTACAATATGGATGAACCTTGAAGACATCATGATAAAATAATTAGATATGCAAATTCCCAAAGTCAGAAGAGAGTACAGGTTACCAGGGACAAGGTGAGGATGGGGAATGGAGAGTTAATCCTTAATAGTTACAGAGTTTCTGTTTGGGGTGATGGAAATTTTGGGCAATGGATAGTGGTGATGAGGGCACCATTGTGAATGTAATTAACATCACTAAATTATGTAACTTGAACGTGGACAAAATGGGAAATATTAGGTTACATAAATGTTACTAAAATGAAAATTTCAAAAAGCCATTGCACTGTACAATACGAACAGTGAACCCTAATGTCAAGCATGCACTATAGTTAATAGCATATTTGTAATAATATTGTTACGTTAATTGTACCAAAGTGACCAAATTAATACAAAATGTTAGGAACGGGGAAAACTCAGTGGGCTGGGTGGGGTAGGGGACCCTGTGATAACTGCATGATTTGGCTATAAAACTACAACTGCTCTAATAATAATAATAAAGTAGTTTACAAAGACAGCAGATTGCACCCTACAGTGTTCAGATCATAAAATAAAAATACCCAAGTTTATGAATATGACTAAGCTGTTGAAGCAGTTGTGTGAGTTTTTTGTTTGTTTTGTTTTAATCTTTTACTACTGGACAGCCTTTCTTCTCACTGTTTTTGTAGGCATCTTTAGAAGTTTGCCCTTGACAAAGACCCCCTTACTTCCTTTTGCCCTTGACAAAGACCCTCTTACTTCCTACGCTCTGTGCTCCAAATCAGAACTGGGAGACAAAGGATATGAACTAGTGTACTGTGTGATAGCTTTTGTGACATTCCCTTAAGAAAAGCATTTCCTATTTTTAATCCTCTAAGAGTAACCCATGTTGCCCCAGGAATAACTGAAAAAAGAAGTCCCTGCCTGGGTAAGAATTTCAGCTCCCAGACCTCCTGTCCAAGAACATGTCATGCAAGGGAACTTCCTCTAAGTTACCTTGTCTCTCCTAAAGTCTGTGCTTTTAAGTCAGTGGTATGTGATGTGACCCTGGGTGGAGTGAGGGCTGGGTCACAGGACTTCTCTTGATAGTCTATGAACTCAAGCAAAAAACATGAATACTTTTGCTGAGGGCAGCCATCAAAGCATTTTATAAATGTTAATTTTTACATGTGATTGAAAGCAATTTGATATTATGTATAGGTTCATCAATGTTAGATTTTAGCCTGTTTTTGCCCAAAATCTGCTCTGAAGTTTTGAAATCAGCTTAGCCTTTTCCCATTTGTTATTTTACTTTTAAATTATCATATGTTCCACTCATTATGTACATTTAAAATTTTTGTATAGTCCAATGGGAATTTTCTTTCTATTGGTCCTACACATTTCCTATTGATTTTTAAGCTGTCATATTTATTTTGTTGTTATTTTATGTAGAATGATTTCTCCATCCATATTTTACCTTTTGAATGTAGAAAAATATTGCTTTCAGAATATTCATTTTGAAACAGACCACCTTACTGAATTTTATATTGTATTATGCATCACAATGTTTTTTCCCTTTCCCTTGGGCATAAAACTTGTGGGAAAGTATTTCTAAGTATCAGTATGTTTATTCTGTACTCCTTTATGAGCGCATAATTTACATAATTCTGGAAACTGAACCTTTTGAGACACTTCACCATCACTACCATCTGCCCAATAATAAACATCAGACATCTCCTGGGGAAACAGAACCAAAATTTGGAAATACTGAGATAGAAATCTCAAGAGCTTGCTACAGAATGGTTATTTTAGTTTCCTACGCTGCTCTAGCAAACATCATGAAATGGACTGTCTTAAACAATGGGAATTTATTAGCTTGCAGTTTTGAGGCTAATTGAAAAGTCCAAATCAAGGCATCGTCAAGGCGATGCTTTCTTCCTGAAGACGAGTTGGCTCTTCTTGCACATGGTAAGGCACATGGTGGCATCTTCTGGTCTCCCTCCTTTTCCTGGTTTGGTTGATTTCAGTTTCTTCCTTCCTCTCTCTCTCTCTGAATTTCATTCTGTTATACTAGAATGCAATAATAGGATTAAGACCAATCCTGATTGAAGTGGGACACACCTTAATTGAAGTAACGTCTACTTACAGTGGTTCACACCCACAGGAATAGATTAAGTTTAAGGATATGTTTTTCTGGGGTCTAATACAAGTTCAAACCACTGCAGTGATTTTCTCCAGTTTCAGAGACTAGATGAAGTGATGCTAGGAGAAAAGAGAAAAAAGCAGCCAGAATGGAAAATGGCTTAGAGGAAAAGTCATAGGAACAGGATTCTGAAGAGTTCTCCACATTGGCCTCAGAGTGAGAGCCCTGGAACCCATATGGTCATATGAGAATTGGGGGGGAAAGTTCTAAGCTGTCTTTCCAGCCAGGGCAGGTGTTCAATAAATGCTTGTTCAGTGAATGAATGGACAATGTTCAGTAAGAGGAGAAAATACAGAGGGCAAGACAACTGTCATCAAAAACTTAGAAGGTTGTTTTACAGAAGAAGGATCAGACTTTAATAAATGATTCTAAGAGCTACTCACATTGAAGAGAAGGAAATTAATCTAAAAGGTAAGTTTTTTCTTGCTATCTTTTGGGGGAAGAAGGGCTTCATAAAAATGAGAGTTGTCAATTAAGGGAAATTTTTCCCTCACCAAATATGCCTCTGATATGACAGAAGATGCTAGGTCTGGGTTTTCAATGGTTACAAATATTCGTTAAGAATTTATGAAGTTGCAGAGGGTAAGGAGCAGAGGAGACCAAAACTGAGCAACTAATTACACGTAATAATTGTTATGGAGAAGAACCACATGATGAACATTTTAACAGGGTACCTCCTGTGATACAAGGATTAAAGTAGGATAACCTGAGGAAGCAGTAACAGAGTTATAAGTTTAATAGAGAATGAGTGATATGCCACCAGGAAAGAAAAAGACTGTGTAAGGTCTTTGGACAGGAAAGAGAAGATGAATGTGGCAAAAGCGGTCAGAAATATTGACTGACTGGTGCCTGACATGAGTTAGAGAAAGTATGTTTTGTTGTGAATATCAAGGAGCAGGGTAGAAACCAATACTATCACCCCACAATCATGAGCCATCTTGCTTCACCTAGGTGAAAATTCTCAGTCTATTACTCAACTAAGTGTATAACTTAGAGGGAACTCTTCAGTGCCCCAATATGTCTCAACCAGTCATATGCACCTCTTGACCACTTCAGTTTGGACGCTATTAAGCTCCCAAGAATAGATGGCGCAAGGCTTGGATATCTTGAAAGATAATTCAGTTTTAAAGCAAAATACACGTAATTATGCAATCTGCACAAAACAAGATGTTTTCCTTCTCTTTTTTAATATTTTATAGATTTTTTTTTTCTGACTGCAATATATGGTAACTCTATTAGTTCCTATACAGTGTTAAATAATTGTACTGATAATGGTCATCTTTATATTTTTCCTGACTTTTAATGTGTCTAGAATTTCTTCACTAAATATTATCCTGGCCATTGTCTTAGAATATTTTGTTCAATTCCATTAGAATGTATTTATTGAATTATAGTTTATTACAAGTTCTTATATTTTAAAATAGGAATGGATGTTGAATTTTAAAAACGGTTTTCCCGCTGTACTACACAGCTTCTCTGAATTATAGCACACTTTACTATTTGATAAATAAAAAAAGATTCTGATGGGGTTGGAAAGGTTAAAATATGATAATGTGGAGTGATAAATGGAAGTGGATGGGCTATACACTTTATGAAATACCTCCACACCTCTAGTTTCCAGTGTTACTATTTGTTAAAGAAGAATTTTAAAATATATGGCAGAAGTATTCAAGCTCTTTTGGAAGGTGAACCAAATTTGATTTCCTAAGATCACTCAATGTGGTGAGAAAAGTCTACACTACAAGATAGAGACCTGCGCCTCTCAGCCACAGCGTCTTTCTTAATGGGAATCCAACACAGTTCGTCCAGTCATGCAAGGTATATCCCTTAAAACTAATAGTTATTATTACTTCTCCTGCTTTCTATTCTTGCTTTCTTACTCCACCAAGGTTCAAACTTATCCCGGTGATAATAATTTTTGCCATGAACAGAGACATCTTACTATCTGTTTTTGAGTGAATAGAAGAGAAAGTGACAGTTCATTCTGCCTCACTTGCCTGAGACTTCCTTGAAGAAGGGAATGTAATCCCAGCTCTTGTTGAAAAATCCTGCTATAGGACACATGGCTTCTTCTCAGAGCAAAGGAAAAGTGAGTGCCACTTGTGATAGTGCCTTTGTCTGTTTCACAGAGAGGTGATGAAATTTTCTTCTCCCAAAATATAACTCCTGCAAATACAAAACTTGTCAATGAGACATAATCTGAAAGAAGAGAAGGAGAGTTATAAATTATATACCATTTTAATGAAATGTGAAATTGTCACTCATCAGGTGGCCACAGCACTTATAAAGACCTTCTCAGATCATTGCATTGAACTTCTTAATTTAGCTCTTATGAGGTTGTTAATTTTCTTTTAATTGAAAAAAATACCCATTGAAAATGAGTTCTAGGAGCAGATGAATAAGGTGGTGATTTGCTCAGCTAGTCAGAGCTATTGAACTTCTTTCTTTTAGTAATTCACAGTGATTTCTTTATGAACTCTGAATTTTTAACTTGTTTCCAGAAAATGTCATGCATTCAAAAAAAAGGACTTCCAGTTGGCTGTAATCAGTCATCTTGCTGTCAGTTATAAGAAAAAAAAAAAGGAAGAAAGGAAAAAAAGGCAGGCAGATCAGGTGGACATAGAGGAAAATTAACCTAACATAACCTTAGGTTTATGACACTGAATAGCTAATTAAGTGGGTTGTGGATTGGGCATTGTAGTAAAATACCTCTGTGAATTGTAAAATGAAATAAAAACTGTCCACCAATATGCTTCGATACTGCCTAAAGCAAAGTATTTTGTATTTGCTCCTGAGGGAAAATGGCTATGTTATTAGGTTTATAAGACACTTAACTCAGCACAAAGAATATTGTTTGATCACTCATTCTGAAATTACTGAAAACAGTGATACTTTTCAATCAGAATAGGATAGAAATCATTTCAAATTTTCAACAAATATTGAAATCATTTTCTTCTTTTTTAATATATGTATTTTGCTATGAAATTCCCTCTAAGCACTAGTCCTTCGAATAATAACCTGCCTCTTAATATAATATAATGGTTTCTTATATTGCTACCTTAAATTTACATAGCACTGCTTTATGGAATACAACGTGATTTCTAGAACATATCTCATTAATTCTTCTAAACGAAGGGCCAAGGGAAGAAAGGCCAAGATAAATTATGAAATCTTTTTTCTATTTTAACAAAATCCCTTCCTTGTTAAAAATTCTTTATCTATATCCAGATTCTCTATATAGATTACCATCACTTATGTTGTTAAGATCCAAAGACTTTTTAAGTTTCATGTTTATTTATAATAACTTACAAGAAAAATTCCTCTTTGATGTCTTTTTTTAAGTAAGAAGAAATTGAAAGAAAGTAGCCTTATTTATAGTGAAGAAATTGAAGAACTTTTGACAAAGTATTAAAGGGCTTAGTCAGGCTTCTATAACGAGAACACACTGCACAAAAGAAGTTCATCTCATTTAAGTCTGGACATGGTGGAACTTCGATGTGAGTTTTCAGTGTTGAAAATATAAGTGAGGTTTCAGCTAGTTTGTTAAGCAACAAGGAATCTTAAAACTACTGGGCAGATTTTTGAAATGATTATTGTGCAAATGTAGTGATGCCATCAAGAGCAGTCATTCCAAATATACTTATTAGAAATGAAATGCAAAGAACTTTCAAGTTTTTCCAAAGTCAAGATTATTTATGGGGAGAGATGGAGGCTTGACTTGAAGATAAACCCTTGATACTGTCACTTACCCCTCACCAATTCTGTAAAGAACAAAATAAAGGAGCAGTTGAAACTGCCTTGGAAACAAGTTAAAGGGAAATTCTAAATGCCAGAAATGTGGAATATCTGCTGGCTTCGATGCAGATATAGGAAAGTCACCCAGACCCATACGCCAGCTTCCTGATGGCAGTAGCCAATCTTCACCAGCAGTGACTAGGGATACATCTGGACTCCAGAAATGCTACTGAGCTTAGCAAGTTAAACTCCTTCTCCAAAATGGATGGAAATCAATAAAACAAGATAAGAAGAAAGCCAACGAGACTAACAGAACATAGCTACTGAAAATCCCTTTGGTACTGCGATTTGATCAGGACTTATAAGGCAGTACTAAATGGCTCAAATAAGCAGAAAACTAAGGTTCAGGCTGCACTGCATTCTTTATACAGGGAATTCCAGAAGTCCTTCGCCTCAAAAGGCCCTGGGCTGTGAAAACTAAGCCACCAGTCAACTTGGAGGTGCAGTTTTTGGGATGAGCATGGCGGTGGAGGGATGTTAAAACTTTCCACAATGAAGTGGTGGGTAACAGTCCAGGAAAACCAGTGGGAAGAGTTGCAGACACAAGCCCATGCAAAAGCAGCCACAGCGAGTGAATTGGTGAATTCTGGAGAAGGAGCTTCAAAAGGGAGAGCTATTCTTTTGTGGAAAGACAGCTGTCAAATCCATCCCCAGAGACACATATCTCATTCTACAATGGGTCAGAGCACCCGGCAGTGAGGGACTGGCACCCAGCTCAGCAGCTTCACCAAGTCCTGGGAGAAACCATGCAGAAAACAAATTTCCTCTGTCAGGATTACTCATGGGCCAGTGCCCTCAAGGAAACACAAATTAAAACAATAACTCAAATGTCATGGATGTGGAAAGAGCATAGAATTGAAAATTAGAAGACCTTTCTGAAAAAATTCTAAGTTTTTCATATTCATAACTTTTTTTTATAGTCAACACCCTATGAAACGGATCAAAGAAGGTTTTACCATCACTTTAGGTGGAGGTAGCATCACAGAGAAATTAATTAAATGGCATAAGGTCATTCAATCCACTATAAGAAAATTCAGTTTCCTGATATATGGGGTTAGGAGAGGTTGCATCATGCTTTCTTTTAATCTCATTTATTTAAAAGATCAAATGATACCATATATTATAATACTGACTCCACACTTAGCTATTTTTCTGAAGCATCTTAAACATCCCTATAAACAGATGAATTCCTATTCTTACATAATTATGACTCATAAATTATTACTAAGTGCTTTATTTGTCTATATTTGAGACTTCTAATTAATACATTGGTGATTGACCACTCTTAATCTTATCATTCTAACCACAAACACACTCCTTAACTAATCCCTTGCATCTACTACGGACCATGCTGTAGATTGGGGTATAATGACAGATAAGGGTAAATTTCCACTCTAGGAGTTCACTATGTAGTTGGGGCGAAGAATAGATTTAAACCATAATGCAATGGTGACAAGTGCTACAAGACACGTAGATGCAATGTGTTGTGGGCAAAACAGAGCAGTGACCAACTGCATTCAAATTGTTGTAGAATACTTATACATGTTTTAACACTCGCATATTACTTCATAGTTAACAAAATATTTTTAAAAATCATAATTTACATTATATTCACAATGATTAGAGACATTTCTTTTGTAAAGTAAGTGAAATGAGGCTTAGAGGTGTTAAATGGATCATGAACTTGACTTGTGAGCAGCAGAACAGAACACAAATCTCAGACTTCTGACTTTAGACCCTCTGCCTTTCCAATTATGACGTTTGAAACTTTTGAATCATGGATACCAACAAAAGACATTTTCTTAGCCTTAATCTGCATTCCTGTGGGTGTGAACCCATTTATAAATAGGGCTTTTTGAAGATGTTATTATTAGTTCAGGTGTGGCCAACTGAAGGTGGGTGGGTGGATCTTGATTCATATTATTGGAAGCCTTGTAAATAGAAACCAGAAGTCAGAAACAACACAAGAGTAGACCAAGGACATTTCCATGTGAAAGAAGACTGCCATCACCAAAATGCCACTAGCTCTGGAAGAAAGCACTGACTTGCTATCTTCTTGACTTTGGACCTCTAGACTTCAAAAGTGTTGCACAATTTTGCTGTTCAACCAGCCCATTGTGTGTATTTTGTCACAGCACCTCTGGCAAACTAAGAAAAACCTAACGTTGAAGGAGATTTTGCAGTAGGTTGAAGGTAAGACTATTAGATGGAAAGTATGATAAAAGCTTTTATAGATGGAGAGAGGAGAAATGCAACAATCTTAATTTTCTCCTCTCTATAAAAGGGACAATATGTCCTAGTATGAATGTACTTTGGAAAGATGCAATGATATAATGGGGCAAGTGGAGACCTCAGAAAGACCTCTTAGATGGTAGTGACTACTATTGCTAGAGTGTAGGAGACATAAAGCTGGAGATAAGTTTGAAAGATTTGGGTGTTGTATCTTGATTCCCTGCTCAGTATTGTGATGGCAATCTGACATCATATCTTTGTTAATTTCCTCTGCCTGAAATGCCTTCCATTTCCATAAGAAGCTTCTTTTGAAATCCATGGAACTTTATCTGAACTTTGTCTTAGTAAATCAATCATATTCCACCTTTTTTTTAGAGATAAGTCCTATTTGTCATTTCACTCTATTGGTGAGGTTAGCAAGAGCACTTTATAGTCTTTACTGGTCTAGACAACTCATATAATGTTTAACAAATTGAAAATACTTGAACATGGTCAGTATTTGTATAATGTTTTATAAGCAAAATGAAATTTAAGATCTCCAAACCCGTATTTATAGCCCTGATGCCTTTTTGCAGTGCTCAATATGCATTTGAATGAATTAATAAATGTGTAAGACTTGATCAATTAATATGTTTAAAGTTTCTTAAAGCCAGATTTGAGAGAAAATACCTCATTTTGCATTCTATAATATGTGATATATTTGGACGTGTTCAGCATTCTTTACTTTTAAAACAAAGTAATTTATGTAAAGGATATATGCAAGTGAATGACCCATATTTAAACTATGGGTAACCAGCATTTTGAGTCTCTGAACTCAAGAAACAGTATTTTTCTCTCTCTTACAATACCTTCAAATGTGATTTATTAGATCTCTTTTCATTGCAGTAGATTACAACTCTGGCTGATCCCATAGATTATCATGCCTTAGCAAAGGCATGGAACAGTATCATTTCCAGGGTCTTCAGAAATTCAGTGTACTCTAAATAAAAATTTTAATCTCACATGCAATGTAAAGATCTCCCTTCCTTTCACACCAGTATGAGTAGTGGCTCAATGACTAGTAATTTGGAGGAGAACACTTGGTCTGTACTTGGGAAGAAGTAGTAGATGATAAAAGTTAGTTTTGCTTACTTAGCTGGTGTGCATTTGTAGTGGTTCTTCACTATAAAATATCCTGCATCATGGAGAGTGTTTTAGTGAATTCTTCCCAAGGAAGTGGAAAGGGGAGCTTCCTATTGTACAATAAGTTTCCTGTTGCAAGTGATGCTACTTCCAGGGTCCTTCTCAGGGCTTCCCCACAGCTACTGCTTCTTTTTGTCTATTTGCCCTCACACTTGTAGGCAGGCAGGCCTCTTGGACAGGGTCTTTCAAGGGACCCACACCTGTCCTCCCTTTTAGACTGTGTTACTCACTCATCCTCGTCCAGCAAAGCAGTAGAAGTTTATACTACTTTCATAATCTCTCATACTTTCATAATCGGCAGCCACACTCTACTTCTTATCACGTGTCAGGTTCTCCCAAGACCTTTTTTTTTTATTAACTTTTATTAACTTTCTGTTAATAGCCTAGAGCAGACATAAGAGTTACTGAAGCTCAGCAAGCATCAAATGTAGTAACAATGTATGACACTGGTACAATGAGTCAATAATAGAGAGGTGTTTAGGGGAGAAATACCTATTATTAGCTATGGACTATATTTAACAGAAATACTTTAAAATTCTTTCATCAACAGGATGCATGGGTGGTTCAGTGAGAGAATGCTTGACTTGCATGTGGGAAATCCAGTTTCAATTCCCAGACCATGCATGAAAAAAACAAAGAAAAAAATCCTCCATCAGCAGTATCTGATATACCACACCAATACTAGGGGTTGATAATAGGGGGAGAGATATATATTTGCATCTGCCTGATAATTTACTTTTTGGAGTAATGAAAATGGACTAAAAGTGACTCTGATGATGATTGCACAACTAAGTGATGATACTGTGAGATATTGATTATATACTTTGAATGGAATATATGATAAATGAATATATCTCAATAAAATCTGGAAAAAAAAAAAACCTAGATGTGACATAACACTGTCTCCTTTTTTACAAGCTTCTCCCCATCCTCTAAGAGATTCTCTTGCACTTTCCCCAAATTGGCTTGGTAGTTGAGGTGATGAAAACATATCTGTTAGGTATTGAATCATATCCCCCATAAAGTCATATTCAAATGTTAAGCATTCCTGTGGGTGCGAATCCATTTGTAAACAGGACCTATGGTGATGTTTTTATCAAGGTGTTGACAATTTGTGACTAGAGTATTCAAAGGTCTTCCTTAAATGAGGTGAAATGGAGTCAAGGTGGGTCTTAATCCACAGGACTGGAATCTTTCTTTATGAGCACAGGGTGTATGTACAGTGAGTCAGAAGCCAGCAGAGGGACATACACAAGGAGAGAAATCACCACATGATGGAGGATGGCCAGAAGGCTACAGACTCTGGAAGAGAGAAAGCCCTGCTAATACATTGCTGCTGGACTTCTAGTCCCAAAATCATGATATAACACATTTCTGTTATTTAAAGCAACCCATTGTGTGGTATTTGTCACAACAGTCCTGGAAAATTACGACAATACTTTTACAAACCATCTTTGAAGAATCCCATCCCCAGTAAATTCCCAATGCTCTCTGGATATGAGGTAGAGGGCAGACAATAGTTTCTACACTACAGTGATATGTCTAGGACCCTACTCTAGAGAATATACATATTAATCAGCATTTTCTCAGCTTTGTGACCCGATCCAGAGATAATGAAAGAAACAATGAATGGTGGACTGAAAAGTTAATTACACTGCTCATCTAGATTGGCTGTGGAAGATAGTAAGCTTAGTCTATACTGTTTGTCATGATTTTAGTTGTACCCAAACCTCCTATACTCAGAAGGATTAATAACAGATGAAAGGAAAGAGGGAGAGGTTATAGTTTTCCATGGAATATCATGACTATGAGTTTAGCAATTCACAGCTAATACAGGTATAAAACATTTACATGCAGTCTTCCTAGGATTTTGGAGCATCCACAAAGCTGACTTGCTACCAGACCTGAGAGCTGTGACTTGGATAAGAATGAAGACACATTCTGATTATTATCATGGATAGGGTTCCCACCTCTTTTCTGCTAACATTTTTAAAACACTACATTTGACACAATATTGTTATCTTGATAATAGGAAGTGAATAAAAGCATTCCTAGATGGACATCCCATTCTACGTGAAATCACCTTTTTCTAATCAGAAAAAGAAGGGATGTTTAGGAAAACTTACTGGTTGTAAAATTGCCGAACGTTTCAAAGTTACAAAATAGAAAACAGTTCAAAATGATACTAAAAATTTTCACTCAAAAACATGTCATAATTTTTCTCCTTCATCAGGGAATCATTATAAAATAATAACAATCTTTTAAGGTATAATTTTAACACTTTTTTATCATTCATTGTATAAATCTATAATCTGTTTGACAAAATCTAAATGTTGGACATCAGATTGTCTTCAAACTGTATATTACAAAATCTACTTTCATAAACAGCTGCAAAATTTTCACAAACAATAGTAATTTTCTTAGAATAAATTTAGTATATGGAATTTATAAGCAAAAATGCATGCATATTGTTTTTCACACATATCACCAAATTACACTCTAGAAATGTACCAATTCACAACTAATTATAAGTATAAAGCATTTACATTTCTTTATACTCTTTCCAATCTTTCATTTTAAATTATCTCCAAATAAATATGTGAAAAATTGCATTGCATTTGGATAATTATTTTAAGGTGAAATATGAATTTCATATTCTAACTAACCATTTGGATTTTTTTGTCTTATATTTCATATATTTTGTTTATTGGAATAGTCACATTTCTTCATTTGTAACACCATATAAATTTTATTCTTTTGTTTCTCATAAATGTTATAGTTTCTTAAGATCTTTCATTTGCTTTTGTTAGATTATGCTTTGATGTACCAATTTTTATATGGTGAACTCTGTCAGGCTTTCACTTCATGGTTTCTGCCTGTGCTAAATATCAAAACCTATTTATGGGAGAGTGTAAGAAAGAGTTATGTACTGGAAGAGACCAGTGAAAAATGAACAGAATTTTGAGTAGAAAATATGTATATGTATTTGAGGCCAGAAACTCAAAGGATCAGACATTAATGCCCTCATTAGAGCTTTCCAAACCGTCTTTATTGAACTCTCAGTTAGGAGAATACACACATATTCTTAAATATGTTTTTTTTAATAAAACCAAATTTTAACTGTTATGAAGGGGACTATACTTTCTCCTATAATAACCATATTACATAAATGATAGAATAAAGTTTTGTTTTGTTTTGGTGGCAAAAGTAGATTTGTTCCCTTGATAGTATATCAAGGGATCTCTTCAGGGGATAAAATTATGAGATATTTCACTTTCTTGATAAATTTCTGACTTTTAATTTTATTTGGGCATATGTATTGTTATAATTGGAAAAATAAAGATATTTTAATTAAATAAATAGGCTTATACTCTTAAAAATGTTAAGACATAACAAATTTTGTTATCAGTAAACAGTGCGATATAGAATAGCATTTCTTCTTAAATTTGAATGTGCACAGGAATCACCTGGGAACTTGCTATGATGCAGACTCTAATGATATATTTTTGGGGTGCACCTAGAGATTCTCAATTTCTAACAAGCTCCCAGCAATGCCGAGGCTGCTGGTCTTTAGACCACACTTTGCATTATCAGGGGTCCAAAGGTTATTATTAATTTTGAAGTCCAACAGAACTAAGTTTGTTTTTGTTGGAACTTGTTTGGTATGAATGTGTGTGCATTTTGTTTACTTTGTTAATTGTTTTTTAATTTGTCAAACCTGTGACAATTAATGAGCTAGTGACTATAAAACCCTTAACAGAATGCCTGGCAATGGCAAGAATTACGTAGCCTGTGGTGTTAGAAACCATTTGTATTGTGCAAAAACAAAACAAAACAAAAAACTGTAATTAGGGAGAAGAGCCCATCAACTCATTTTAAAAGGTGGTTTAATTATTCACTAATTTAGCAAACTTTTCGGAAAAAAATACAGCCAGTAAAAACTTGTCATAAAATTAAAGAACATTGATAAGGCTAACTTTTACCTTCCATTTCTTCTACAATTAGGTTGATTTAGAACACAGACATTTTAAAAGCACTAATGTTTTCTAAGTAGTAAAATCCCATTGTATTTTCAAATCCCCAAATGCAGCAGCAATAGCAAAATATGCAGGAAAAGAAAAGTCTAACTCCAATACACTATATTGTGAAACCTTTGTTCTTAAGAGTGAAGAGAAATGCAGGAATGAAAGACCTCATGGTGAGTCGCACTCATCTTACCAGATTGTCAACAGTTTCTGAAACAGAACATATTCCCTTGTGCTTGGCAAAGCTTCAAATGAGAAGCTAAATGTGGAGATGGATATCTGAACTGAACCTCCGAACTTTTGGAAGTTCACCTGTCATCCCTGAATGTATAATCAGATCATCACTTTCTCTCTTTGCCTCCCTTCTGGCAAAATTTCCAACATTAATTCCTGCCATTTTCCCATCTTTCAGCACATTTCCCTTCCGTATGCAAGTCAGTCACAGTCCAATCAAAAGCTCATTTCCATTGAGGGTTCAGGGACACATGACACCATACCTTATATGCTTAAAATAAAAGTAGACTACCCATCACCCTCCTCCTAAAAATAAAACAAGTCTGCTATTCTTCTTGTGAAAATTAACATTTCTAAAGGTTTGAGCTTGGCGGACAAAGCTCCTTGGCCTAGCTTTTAACATATTATTATCTACTCCCTCTAGAGTTGTCAGGCGTCCTGTTATGATCGCACAGAGCTGATTCAGACACACTTTTCTGCTAATGACTCTCTGATTTTCTTTCTCTAATAAATGGGAAATGAAGTGAGTGACAGAGTTTTTGCTTTTTTTTTCTCTATATTTTTAAATCAGAGTTTCAAACATTATGTTAATTTAGAAATTCTATCTTTGGGTAAATTAATGAAGTCTTCATAAGTTCAATGCCTGCTAGCCTCCTTCTAGATCTTCACCTTCACGAGAATGCAAACACGCATGCAGGTCTCCTCTAGCGACAGCGTAACCGAGGAGTTAGGATTTAAGGGATGATTATGATTACTGAATTATTATATTGATATTCCTTTTTACTTTCCTGTTTGTTAGAGTAGACAGAGGAAAATATCTAAAATCTTTGAACTGTAATCCAGCTGCCTTAATCTTTGAAAATGATTGTATAGCCTTTATATTATGCCCATGTGATTGTAAAAAAAACCCGTGACCGTCACTTGTACCCATTTATCCAGTTTTTCGACTTTAGAGTCTTGTGATCACTAAAGACAGCCCCTAATGTTTATTAATGAAGGGCCTTGAGTCAGCCCAGAACTAACCCATTCCAAGTCCAAACTTATCTTAGTAATCGAAACTGTACCTAACAAAAATGGGCCCACCTGCCAAGAGTAGCAGCTTAGACTTTAACCTATAAGTCACCTATACCTCGTTATGATACTAAAAATCATGTCAATTATCATATTAAGATCACCATTTTCTTACATATGTTCTGTGACTAAGCATGCAATCAGTCTGCACATACTCAATAATTAAATCACCCCTAATTACATCATGTGGGTCAATTGTGCTCATTATCCTAAAGCCTGACCACCTTTTGATACTATGAATCTATCAGAATTACTGCAGTTCAGTGAGACAGATTTTGAGGCCAATATACCATCTGATTTCCTGCTTTGTGCCTCTCAGTAACTCTCTCTTTGAAACCCCGGTGTCATTTGAACTCAGGGGGCAAAATAAGTTATCTCTTTTGTCCAGTAACAACAGTTGTACGGGGCTGGATAACCTGATTTTTTTTTATTGAGATAGCTAAGCGAGTCATATGAAACACCAGCTTCCTCATGGTGGTGGCCTCTCTAACTACACCTGCTCTCACATTCAAGTGCAGCATGAGAGAAAGCATTATTCTTCAGTCATCTTTACAGAAGCTCTGTGACTTTAACTCAGGTTAGGGCTTATTGTTACAGACTGAGTTGCATGTTGTTCTTTGGCCAGAGAAGTCATGCTCTGATTCCATTTGGGTTTTAAACACATATTCCACCTTAGAGCCAGTAAGGAAAGACTCCCTAAACCACATGGGTTGAGAGTAGAGAGGAACTCCCCACCCCTTACCATTTTTGTGTTTACTCTTGGAAGTGGGATGACGACATACTAGAAGACCACACACACACACACACACACACACACACACACACTCACTCAAATGTCCATGACAGTTAGTCACTCAGATCAGGCTGCTCTTTCACTCAAGAAAGAGACTGTATGATGTAGCTGAAGGAAAACTGGATCATGAGTAAGAAAATCTTAGACTGACTAGCTTTTAATTAGTAAGTCTAGGTTTTGGTTGTCTGATTCATGATATGAGGAGACTATCTTACCTATTTAAGAGCAGTCAGCTGTATTAGATTTTAAAGAAGAGTGTCATAGAATGAAGGCACAAAATTCTGTATATCTGAGGGACTGTACATATATTCCAAGTAGCAGCATTCATCTAACTATATTAAAAAATAAATTACATAAAGTATACTATTTTCAGCACTATATTAAGCATTTTATATGAATAATCTGATTTATCCATAGAAATGCTCCTTAAGATAACCTATTATTTGCAATTTATTTTTGAAATACTGCTTCAAACTAGCATAAACAATAAAGACTTTATTATCTTATGAGGTAGAATGTATTGAGGTAGAGTGGTAATCTTCAGATGCGCTATGAGCAAGGCTCAGAGATTCTCTTAATTTTGCTTCATTCTGAATTAGCTTTATTTTCAGTCTAGCTACCATCATGTTGCAAATCAATTGCCATGAGCATTTGGAACAAAACCCTTCCCTGATTACTTCTGAGGGAGAGAGATAACTTCCACCCCTCCCAAATCATGAAATAAATCCTTCCTTCTATCTTTAGCCTAACAACTTAGGTTGTGTTCACCAGTGTATTTAAAGAATCCTCAGTTGAATGTCATGTGCTGATAATATAATATAAATCAGTCACTAGATTAGACATACCAAGATGGACTCCTAGAGATGAACGAGTCACTTCCCTTGAGTCGCTCATGCTGCTTGGGTGGAATGGTGCACACCTGAAGAAAATCAGCAAGAAACATTTGAGATCAATGGTGACTAAGTAATTTTTCATCTAAATTGAGACATTTTCGAGAATAGCAGATGCCAAACCAGAAAGAAAGTCATTATAATTGACATAAACTGAACTTAGTCTGCACAAACTAGGACATATGGTCATTCTGTGGTTAGTACTAGGTTGGCAGTCAACATTTTCTACTCTAGGCAGTGTATCAGCTATTTTTTAAAACTTTTCATTGTGGCAACATATAAACAACCTGAAATTTCCCATTTCAACCACAATTCAGCAGTATAAATTACATTCACAATGCTGTGCTACCATCTCCACCATCTATCACTAATTTTTTTCATCATTCTAAACAGATACTCTGCACCCATTAAATAACAACTTCCCATATCAGACCCCACCTTTCACCCATGTAATTTATAATCTTTCTGTCTCTATGAATTTTCTTATTCTAGGTATTTCACATAAGTGAAATTATACAATATTTTCCCTTTTGTGCCTGTCTTATTACACTCAACATATCTTCAAGATTCTTGCATCGTTGTAGTATGTGTCAGAACTTCATTCCTTTTTACTATCGTATAATATTCCATTGTATGTATATAACACATTTTATAAACATCTGTTTATCTGCTTCTAGGTATAAAAAACCCAAAAACCTAAAAGTAAGGATTCAAACAGATATTTGTATACTAATGTTCAAAGCATCATTATTCAGAATAGCCAAAACGTAGAAGCAATCCAAATATCTATTATGGCTTTTTTAATAATTAAGCACAAAGCTTAGAAGGGTCCAGTGAATACTTAAGATAACTCAGTAAGTGGCCATCTGAGATTAAATCCATCACAAGCTCATACTCATTTTTGTATTATTTAGTAAACCAAAAGCAGTTTAATTACTTTTTTCATCCCTGTCTTAGAGATAAGTGATAATTATCAGCATTTCTTCTCATGTGGCAAGTTATTTAAATGAATATATTTTCATTTAATGTCTTATTAGCATGGTTATTTCTAACATCAAATAATTTAATCCACATCGAGATCCTTTCTACTCTAGAGAAGAAATACCATTCAATGAAAAAATTAATGAAAGAATAGAAATCTGTAAGTTGATGGCCTCATCACTTAGCAGAACAAAGATACTGCTTCAGTCCACTTCAGCTTTTGCTATATTGGGCACACCGGAGCTCCATGAGCGAATCAAATACAACTGAAAAAATGTTATATTCCCTGAAAGGATATGCATGCCAGGTACTAATAATATTTACCTTAGAAATATAATTAACAAATTAAATCACAGTCCTTATTTAACTATCTTTAGAGAATAGGTCAACAAAACCTTTTCTCCTATGATATGTAAGAAATGATTTTAAGATCCACAGCATAAATTTCTAGTTTTGAATAACTGGACTGCTACCTTGGTGGATGTTAGCAAATCATAATTTTACAGTTTTCTTTCAAATATCTACACACAAATTTATACCTGTAGGAAAGCTATTTCTTCCTGGATACAAATAGCAAAATCTCTATAGTGGAGATAAATTTCTAAACATTTCAGTACATTTCCAATTCTATCCTAAGTGTGAAAACTGTTATTTGCAAGTACTTAAGATCTCTTAGGCCAACTCTTTTTCATGGTCCATTGAACACACAACAAATGCAGATGCCCCTTCCCACTCTAGTGCATGTGATAGATTATTAGTAATATACTGCAAAAAAAAAAAGCATCTCCCTCTTGAAACTCCAAATATACCCTAAAACAACATAAATAGGATGAAACAAATCTCTATTTTCAAACCAACTGTTCTCAATAGTACTGACACCAATCAGTGTTACTTCTATAATTATCTCTGGGGCTTTAGCTAGAATGATTAGAATTTTGGAGATATTTGTATTCAGCCATCATGACTCTATTTACGTGTTGATCCCCAACAAAATAAAACAAACAAATAAAAAACACACAGAAGAATATATGTTGAAAAGTGAAAGCGCTGCTTATCACACTGTTCGGAGAGAGCATTACCTATTACCTGGACTGTTGCAGGAGCTCCTAACTGCTCTCTGCATTTTTGATCATCTGCTAATGACCCTTCTTGTACTTCCAATTACTCGTTGTAAGTATGAAACAGATCATGACTTGCTTAAATCCTTTAATGTCCTCAAATAGACTCGCAATTCAGCATTTAGGTAACACAGCTAGAATGTCTCAATATCTTCCAAAATTGACTTAACTCTTTTATTTTCACTCCCACTGTATTCTCCCTAATTTTAACCATGCTACACAAATTTTGGACTTCATTTTGTCCTTCAACCATACCATATAAATTCACTTCCCAGGGCTTTTGCATTTGGTGATTCTTTTTTTTTCTTTTTCCATTTCCAGTGATTATTTCCTAAAGCTTCATGATCTTTATGCCTCCTTCCTTTCATATCCATGTTTTAAGTTAAATATCACCTCATCAGAGTCACTGTCTTTGACCCATCTATAAAGGTAGCCAACATGGATCAAGTTATTCTCCATTATAAAATCTATTTTATCATCTTTGCAGCACTTCTGAGTTCCTGTAATTATCTTATTTATGTTTGCTTCCTTAATCCTGCTCCTGATAACACTGACGGTAAAACACTATTTGTCCTATTTGATGTTATGCTCCAGTTCCCTGAATATTGCATGGTGCATAAGAAGTGTTTACAAAATGTTTTTTTTTTGACTGACTGTTGACTGACTACCTACTTCTTTAACGTCACTTGCCTCCCCAGAAGTAGTTATAGTTAGTATTTGAGGATATAACTTATCAGTTCTTTTTTTATATGCTTATAGATGGGCTTTATGATATTTTCTCTCTTAGATATCATTGCATTCAATAATATATGATGGGGTTACTCTCTTTACCTGCTGTATAATATGGATATGGATATACTGCACATTATTTAACTGTTCTCATATTGATAAACATTTAAGAGGTTTCTGATATTTTTATCTAATAAAGAATTTATGTTACAAATAATATTGAGAACCTATTTTGATTGTGTCATTGTTTTAAGCATTTGGGGCAATTGGAAAAATGAAAAATAAGTCTTTCCTCATGGAACTTATATTCTATTGGGAAAAGGTATGTAATAAACCATAAATTACAATAGTTACATAACATTTATATTATGTAAAAAGTTAGTAAGTGATTTTAGAAACAAAGCAAAGTGATAGTGAGCATTTCTTTTTTCTTTTTTTTTCACATGGGCAGGCACCAGGAATCAAACCCGGGTCTCCGACATGGCAGGTGAGAACTCTGCCTGCTGAGCCACCGTGGCCTGCCCAGATGGTAAGCATTTGATTCACACAATTATGACTTGTCTACTTACTTTTACTTTTGGATTAATATTCACTTACAGTAAAAATAGCTTATAAATGGATGAGCCCTTAGTTTTCCCAAATCTTCCTAGAAGAGACCACAGAAAGTTTATAAATGGTTGCTAATAGATCTATTATTGAGTCACTCTATTAGGATGACAGAATGAGAAACTTCAGGGCTTCATACTCTCCACAGTAGCTTTGAGCCACCAGAAAAAACTAACAAGAATATCATTCTCAAAGTTCCAGAAAACAGTTAAAGAATTACAGAAATGTGGCAAATGCTGACTCAAGAAAAAGATATCTTAAAAGCAATAGGAAATCATGGCATCCTGGCAGTCCCTACCCTTTCTTTTATTGGCTTAGAAAAGGTTGGACCATGCTTCAGTTGGGTCCCCAATCTCGGTTCCAGAGGGAACAGAGTAACCCTCAAACACATATTGGGAGCATATGTGTTTGATCAAATCCCTCTGGCAGTGGCCTGCGATACTAAATCAAGACACTCATTGCAAGCTTATTATCCCAGAACTTGCCTGGTATATAGAAGGTAACTCACAGAGTTCGCTTCCAGAATGATGTGGGAGAGCAATCAAGTTATGCTGTCTGGACCAGACAGAGATTATTGACTGCAGGGCATGTAGTGCAGTTCCTGGAACTGTGCTTCCTAGGGAAGAGAGGACATTCATATCTTTGTAAATAAGGGAATTCCTAGGGCCACACAGATATGCAAAGACAAGAGGTATGAACAGAAAGGATCAGGGAGGCCAGTGCATTTTGGCCTTAAGGTATTCTCAAAACACATTTTATGGAAAAACCCTAAATAGAGGAATTCGACAAGCCAATCTGCAAAGACTGAGAAAGGAATTTTCTTTCTGTTTTCTTTCTTTCCTTTTTCCTTCCTTCCTTTCTTTCCTTCTTTCTTTCTCTCTTTCTCTAACATTCAATGAAAACTTTGTCAAAATACTAGGTAGATATCATCTTCAAGAAATCTCAGTATCTAAATTCCAGTGATAATAAACTAAAATATCAAAGTGCCAGGTTTCAACAAAGAATTACAAAACATACAAAGAAACAGGAATCAATGGTCCAGGAAAAGAAGACAATTAGAAATCACCAGTGAGCTCTTCCTGTAAGTGGCCTGAGGTGATCTCTGAAAATGGTTCACTATTCGCTTGATCCAGAAAACCCTACAAAATCATACAAATCAAGAGGTTCAAACCTTCACGTTCACTTTAAAACACCCAAGAAACTGTTCAGGCCATCAAGGGTATGCATATTTGAAAAGCCATCAAGTATTTGAAAGATGTGACTTTACAGAAGCAACGTGTGCCATTCTGTTATTACAATGGCAGTGTTGGTAGGTATGCCCAGGCCAAACAGTGGAGCTAGGCTCAGGGTCTGTGGCCCAAAAGGAGTGCTGGATTTTCGTTGCACACTCTTAAAAAATGCAGAGAGCAATGGTGAACTTAAGGTTTTAGATGTAGATTCTCTGGTCACTGAGAACATCCCAGTGCACAAAGCCCTAAAACGCCCCACAGGACTTACAGAGCTCATGGTCAGATTACCCCACACATAAGCTTCCCTTCGCACATTGAGATGATCCTTTGAAAAAGAACAAATTGTTCCTAAACCAGAATAGGAGGTTGTATAGAGACAAAAGATATCCCAGAAGAAACTGGAGAAGCAAAACTTATGGATTTAGAATAAATCCATCATAAACAAATGCAAATTGAAGTTAAAAAAATTATCATTGAGGACCAGACCTGGGACAAACTAGACAAAGACCTTTAAAAGATGGCCCTAAATATATTAAAATAACTGATAGAAAGCATGGACAAAAATTACATAAAATCATGAAAATGACAAATGAACATGAAGAGAATATCAATAGACAGATGAAAATTATGAAAAGAAACCAGAAAATCATTATAACAGAAATTAAAAATTCCCTAGAGAGACTCAACGGCAAATTGGAGCCAGCAGAAAAAGAATCAATGAACTCAAAGATGAGACTACTGAAATCATCCAGTGTGAGAAACAGAAAGAATGAAAAAAAGTGAACAGAGCCTAAGGAACCTGTGTAACACAATCAAATGAACAAACATATGCATTGTTCTAGCTTGCTAGCTGCCAGAATGCAATATACCAGAAACGGAATGGCTTTTAAAAAGGGGAATTGAATAAGTTGCTAGTTTAGAGTTCTAAGGCTGAGAAAATGTCCCAATTAAACAAGTCTATAGAAATGTCCAATCTAAGGCATCCAGAGAAAGATACCTTGGTTCAAGAAGGTCAATGAAATTCAGGGTTTCTATCTCATCTGAGAAGGCACATGGAGAACACAGTCAGGGTTTCCCTCTCAGCTGGAAGGGCACATGGCGAGCATGGCATCATCTGCTAGCTTTCTTTCCTGGCTTCCTGCTTCATGAAGCTTGCCGGGAGACTTTTTCCTTCTTCATCTCCAAAGGTTGCTGGCTCATGGACTCTTTGCTTCGTGGTGCTGCAGCATTCTCTGCTCTCTCTGAATCTCTCATTCTCCAAAATGTTTCCTCTTTTATAGGACTCCAGAAACTTATCAAGACCCACCCTAATGGGTGGAGATATGTCGTCACCTAATCCAGTTTAACAACCACTCTTGATTAAATCACATCTCCAAGGAGATGATCTGATTACAGTTTCAAACATATGGTATTGAATAGGGATTATTCTGCCTTTATGAAAGGGGATTAGGTTTAAACATGGCTTTTCTAGGGGACATACATCCTTTCAAAGCAGCACACGCATTGTGGGATCCCTGGAAGGAGAAGAAAGAGAGGAAGGGGCAGAGAGAATATTCAAAGAAATAATGGCTGAAAACTTCCTAAATTTAATAAAAGATGTGAATATACACATCCAAGATACTCAAAAAACTCCAAATAGAATAAATCCAAGTTGACCGACCTCACTGGTTTGAGGATTATGGGCCCTAGAAAAGTCATGTTTCAATCCTGATCCATCTCACGGAGACAGTCATTTCTTTTAATCCCTATTCAGTACTGCATGTTGAAACTTGATTAGATTACCTCCACAGAGATGTGACTCACCCAATTGTGGGTATTAACTTTGATTAGACGGAAATGTGACTCTACCCATTCCAAGTGGGTCTTGATTAGTTTGCTGGAAACTTTTCAAAGAAGCAAGCATTTTTGAAAGAGTTGTGAAACAGAGAGCCCACACTGCCAGAGACCTTTGGGAATGAAGAAGGATTATGCCCCTGGGGTAGCTTCATGAAACAAGCTTGGAGAGAACGTTAGCAGATGTCGCCATGCTTGCCATGTGCCTTTCCCATTGAGAGAGAAACCCTGGACTTCATCAGCCCTTTTTTGAGTGAAGGTAACCTCTTGTTGGTGCCTTAATTTGGACATTTTTATAGGCTTGCTTTAATTGAGACATTTTCATAGCCTTAGAATTGTAAATTTCCAATAAATTCCACCATCCCCTCCCTTTTAAAAGCCATTCCATTTCTGGTATATTGCATTCTAACAGCTAGCAAACAGCTAGAATACCCACGAACAGTCAAGAGAGAAGCAATATGTCACATACACAGGGACTTCAATAAGATTAAGTGCTGATTTCTTATTGGTAACCTTGTGGTATATATCATGTCTTTCATTAAATAATTTCTCTGAGTATTCTCTATGACATTTTCTCTTTTATTCCTCCTTCTGAGAGGAAGCAAGAAGGCAATGGGATGACATATCTAATGTACTAAAAGTAAACAATTGCCAACAAATAATTCTATATCTGGCAAAATTGTTTTTAAAAAAATGAGGGTCAGATTAAAACATTCTCAGATAAACAATAGCTGAGGGAGTTTACCACCATTTGATCAGTCTGTAATAGATGCTAAAGAAAATTCTAGAAGTTGAAAGAAAGAACAATAGACATTAAATCAAAGTGACATAAAGAAATAAATATCTCCAGTAAGAATAGAGCCATGGGTCAATATAAATACCAGGTCACTGCTTTTTTGGTTTACAACTCAACTGTTTACTTCCTACAGTACCTAAAAGACATAAAATATGATAATCAGTCATTTTTTACTCATAATATATAAACATGTAATTTTTTACGAGAAAGACATATAAGTGGGGATATGTAGGGGTACAGGAATATAGCTTATGTATATTATTAAAGTTAAATTGACATCAAAGCAAAAAAAGATTATTATAGATTTGAGAAGTTAACTTCAAACCCCATAGTAACTACAAAGAAAATGCCAGAGTATATGCAAGCTCACAGTGACAGAAATTAGAGCACAGTTTGCCAGGGGGCAGGGACAAGGTGAATAGGGAGTCAATGCATAATGATGCAGGATTTCTATTTAGTGAGACGGGAAAGTTTAGTAGTATATGATGGTGAAGGTAATGCAACATTGTGAATGAGATAAATCCTATTGAATCGTGTACTTCAGAGTGGTGGAGAAGTTTATGTTGTATATATGTTTCCAAAATTAAAAAAAAAAAAACAGCTAAAGAGACAGTGACTATTAAATCCAATATGCATCCCTGGAAAGGATCTTACAAGGGAGGAGGAAAGGCTCAAAAGAAAATTATTGGGACATATGAAAAAAAAGAATATAGACTGTAAGATACATAACAATGTTACATTTACTGAACTTGATAACTGTATTTAAGATGGTTATAGCAGTGAGTATCATTGTTTTTTTAGGAAATGTACCTGGCAGTATTAAGTGTCAAAGAACATGTGTATAAAATCTGCATGTAAGTGTTTGTAAAATGGCTCAATAAATAAACAAATGGATGGATAGATACATAGATTGATGGATAAAATGGCTAATAGATAAAATAATGTAACAAATGTGGCAAAAATTTTTAAATGGTAGATTTGGCTATCTGGGACAGGGGGCAGGAATATTTTGGAGTACTCTGTATGGAGTTTGTATTAATTTTGTAACTGCCTTGTAAACTTGAAAATATTTCAGATTAAAAGAGAAAACAAACCTATTATCCTTACGTTTTTGTTTTTTTTTTTTTGTTCTGAGTCTGGATGATTTTAGAATTTTCTAATTTTCTTTATAGTTAGGACATTTTATTATGCTATTCTAGGTGGGTTTTTATCAGCATTTCTTTTTATACTCTAAATTAAATTATTCTATCTTTCTGTAATCCAAATAGTTTTTCTTCCATTATTCTCTGTTTTGCATAGTCTGTTCTCTACATTTTGTTCTATTAGACAATTTTTGAAAATATTAGACAAGCATTTAAATTCTTAGGTTTCTGCTCCACCTCTCTTTGCTTTCATCACACTGTCCTCTTAGTCCGCACTCTGGAATAATCTCTCAGTTCAATCTTTCAAGTTCCTTATTTAATATTCTGCCATAACATCTACTATTACCCATTTGTGGAGACTTTTTCTTCATTCATTTGCTTCTAATTTTCAAAATTAGATTGCTTTTCATTGTAGCTGTTTGGTTTTTAGTTTGTTTTCAATGGTTGTATTGTTCCATAGATATATATTAGATATATATATAATAGATATCTATTATATATAATAGATATATATATATAATAGATATATATTATATATCTAGGAGTATATAATTAGATAGATGTATGGAAAATTTTTCATTTTCTATTTCTTTTTCACCATTTAGTTCTTTTCCCGTAGGTGTTACTTTAGTCTATATTTTGATACTTGTTTAATTTTGCTTTTGGATTTTTTTAATGTTTGGTGATTTCATGTTATTTCTTTATAACCATAAATATGGAATAAGATTAAAAACTTTGATACAGAGCATATTTTATCAGCCTAACAGTGCATTTTCTCAGCCTAGCTGATAACCCCTTTTTGCTGAGTAATAATTTTTTTTAATTTTTTTATTTCCACAAGGCCAACAGTAGAAGTGACCAATTAACAGGTAAAAAATCTATTGAGATATATATCCAGAAATGACAAAGATGAAATTAACAAACAAGAATGGTTAAATCGTTTTTATCAATATGTTCAGTATGCTCTAGGATTTAAAAGAAAATATAAAAATAATGAAAAAGAAATTGAAGATGAAAAGAAATACAGATAGAACTCATAGAAATGAAAACTATAGTATACAAAATAAAAATATCACAGATGAGGTTAACAGCATATTAGACCCTGCAGGGGGAAAAAAGAGCAATAAACTTGAAGACATAATAGTACATATTGTCCAAAATAACACACACAGAAAAAAAAGAGTCTGAAAATAAATTAATCAATGTAAGTAACTTGAATTAGGTTAACATACATTAACCCTGAAGGAAAAGTAAGATAGAGAGAGGTGGATCTATAATATATTTGAAGAAATAATAGCTAAGATTTTTCCACGTGTAAGGAAACTATATAATCTAAACAGAAAAGGAGCCTTAAACAGGATAAACACAAAGAAAACCACAAAAATCTAAAACAAACAAATTGCTGAAGCCCAGTGATAAATGGAAAACCTCAGATGCAATGAGAGATAACAAGGAATATTATGCACAGAAGAACAAAAATAAGAATTACTGCAAGTCAGAAGACAACAGAGAGACATTTTTAAAGTGCTGAAAATAAAACAACCACAGTTCCATACCCAGGAAAAATATCTATCAAAAATAAAAGCAAAATAAAGACTTCTTCAGACAAATAAGAACTGAGATTTTGTCACTAGCAGACATGTACCACATCACATGTTAAACAGTGTTCTTCAGACAGAAGGAAAACAATATATATATATATTTCTGACAAAAAATGAATTTGGAACTATTCGAAAGATGAAGAGTATGATGAGAAAACAAATACAAGATACATGTTCTCCTGACTTAACAGAGCAGAAAGAAAACCTAAGTTGAATTTTCCTTTAATTGAAGAAACAGCTTTTCTGGGGTCCTTGTCACCATTTTGGATTTTCTTGGTGTGTTATTTTATCAGTGAGTATTATCTGCAATGTCTATATTTTTTCAGCTGGCATTACTCTATTAAGTAAATAGTTTCCCTCACAAGTGCTTGAAAGAACTACAGGTTGATAGAAACATTTTCCTTTTATTTCTAAAATGACACTGGACATTTACATTGCCTTGTCTGTTTGTGTATATGCTTCCTACATTATTCTGTAAATGCCTTAACATTAGAGTTTCTGACTTCTGTAGAATTAGGCCCTAGTTCTTAACACAGGGCTTAACAGTAGATAGTGCTTGATAAATGTAGAATAAGTGAATAACTGATTGATTTTAAAGCCTGGGACTTTTAAAGTCACAAACTTCCTTGTATGGAGAAACTTTATCTTACTCTCTGTATACAAAATTGGACGAAGAATGTATATATTTCCTACATTTTTTTCATGATACATGGTAAGTACTCAATAAATGTTGGGCAGATTTCTTCCAAAATAAAATTAAGAGCCCTTTCACAGTTAACAAAAAGATTACATTCCTTCTTTGGAGAAAGTAAATCAGGCTTACTTCACAGCCTGTAGCACTGAATGTAGCATTAAACACTAGAGAACATTGGAACAATAATTTTATTTCCAGTCCCTCAAGTGTCTTTATATAACAGCAACACAATTTTTTTTTTTTTTTACCACGTAGAAACTCAGTTACCATGAATCCTCTTGATGAAACTATTAAAAGATAAACTTCATGGCGGGCCACGGTGGTTCAGCACCTGCCATGCCGGAGACCCAAGTTCGATTCTTGGCACCTGTCCACGCAAAATAAAAGAACTTCAGCTAATAGAGAAGAACAGTGAGCTGACTAAAGTAAATGTGAGAAGTATGGTTAATCCTATTATTAAAAACATTCACAACATACTATTCATATAGCTAACAAAATTTGAGAACTCAAAGTTACATAGGTTTGACATAGTGTAGGTATGCCAAACACTTCCTTTTTAATAAGCCAGATATCAAAATATATTCAAAGTAGATAAATAAAATAGCAAATATATAGATATCTAAAGGAAATTATAAATAAAATATAACATAAAATCATGGAGTTGAAGGAAAGAGAGAAAGGGGGAAATATCAGAAATTTGCTGGGTGAGGTTTTGGTCATAGTAAAGAAACAATTATTTCTCAACATATACAGAATTTAATTATTATATATGTGTATATGGTGTCTGCTACCACACAGAGCCCATAATTCCTATGTAGTTAAAGCCCCTTGTGTTCTCTGCTCAGCAATGGTTTAAAAGAATATTAGTCAAGGTTTCTGTGGGTCAAGAATTCAGGAACAGCTCAACTGAATCTTACAGGCTTGGGGTTTCTCATGAGTTTGCAGTCAGAGGTCATCTGCAGTTGCAGTCATGTTTAAGAGCTCGTGGATCTATTTTTACATCAGTATAGTCACAGGGCTGGCAAACTGGTGCTTGCAAGTTAGTTACTTTCCATGTGGAACTCCCTGTGGGGCTTCTTGAAAGTCTACATGATATGGTAGCTGGCATTTTCATAGCAGCACCACAAAAGAGTAAAGCAGAACTTCAGTGCTGGTATGATATACACTGTCACACCTGTGGTATTGTATTGATCACATGAGCCAGCCCTATTTCAATGTAGGAGGGATTTTGTAAGGGCTTTTAAAGAGTGGTGAGCTGAAGGCCTCTCTTCAAGAGAGTGAAAAGAATGTAATGCCTTGTGAGACCTAAGTTCAAAATGGGAATAAATATCAATTCCAATGAACTCAGTTTACCAAACAGAATACAGGGTCAGCCCAGAACTAAATTGTGTGGAAACAAATTCCACATCTTATTGGAAGGAGCTGCAAAACCACATTGTAAGAGATGTGTAAGGAATAATTGTGGGCATTTTATCAACAATCTATCACAATTTCCTACATAAAACTAAATTTAAATCAATTTAAAAGATAAACATGTCATAACTCAGCTGATAAAGTTTTTATGAGGAATAGGAGAAAGAGATTCAATTGATGGTCTATACAACTGTCCTAGGTTTCCCTATGTGTTATGTATTGTGTTCCTTAATGTATTTCCATTTTTAAGTTCAAAATTTTCAAAATAAATTGATACTTTAATTCTCTCTCTAAGAATGCTGCAGTAATTCCCAATGTGCTACTTACATGAAATTTAAGTTCCTGATTGTAAGTTTTAAGGTCTTTCATTAATTTGAAAATTAACAGTTCATCATTTCCCAATGGCCACTTAACTGACATATTATCATTCCAGTGGTTTGAAAGTCTCAGAAAAATGAAACACATTGCTGAACTCTCAAGCCAACATGAAGGCTAATTATTGTCTTTGATATGTAATAAAGTACATACCTTCACTGTTAATATCCTCTGCCAAGTAATGTAAATACACACACACACACACACACACATGCCTATCTCTATGGACATCTATGTTTATTTGGTTTTCTGTGTTTATGAGCTTTGGTCACTTATATATTTCATTTTTTCTTCCATTCATTTTTTGATTACTTGAGGAGTGTGGCTGTGTTTTAAACTCCCCAAAGTGGATCATGTAGTGTTTTGTATAAAAGAACCCTGATAAATGCAGACTGACTTAAAATTGGTCTACGTCTCCTGTGATTCAGATGACAAGATTGCAAAATTGAAAAGTGACTAAATTGCTAAAAACATGGGTTTGTACTACATGGGTTAGCACTCTAACTACATTCAACAGACTGTCATGTAAGAAAGTTCCAGTACTTAAATTGACTGGGTTGACTTTTGCCATTTGAATTCATGGAGAAGAGATTCAGGACAGAAAACCAAATAATTGAATATGCTTGTCATTATATTTTTAGGCAGACTAAGATTTTTTCCATTATATCTTATTGAGTGATCTATCTCTCTCTCTCTATGTGTGTGTGTGTGTGTGTGTGTATGTGTGTGTGTGTGTGTGTAGAAAGGACCTTATTGATCATGTAGTACAGTATTAACAAGCATTTTCTTAAAGGGCAGATATTAAATAATTTTGGTTTGCAGGTTATATAGTCTCTATCACAACTACTCAACTGCGATGACACAGTACAAATACAGCCGTATCCATAAATGAATGCTGATTGTATTTCAATAAAACCTTATTTATAAAAATATGTGGTTAGTCCAAGAACCTTAGTTAGCCCACCCCGATCTATTCTAACATTTTTGTTTATTATATGAGGAAAATGAAGCATTGACTATTGAAATGAATTGCCTAAAATCACACAGTAGTTGTAAACAGAGAATTCAGGTCTTTTGGTCTCCTAGTCACTATACTAGTCAAAATGAAATGCCAAAATTAATAGATTAAAAAGTACATATGTAGTGTGTGTGTGTGTGTGTGTGTGTAGCATTAGTAGCAGCAGCAGCAGAAATAGTAGAAGTAGTAACAGTAGGAGGCACCTAGCAAAAGAAGACTTTAGGAATGAAATATAGATGTGGCATAACTATGCCAACTGAAAAGCACTGTCCCTGAATGGCAGTTACAAGGATATTGTAACTTGTCTCACGAGCTAATACAGATACTAACTTTGACATTGGCTTAATTGGTATTATTTTGAGAACAGTCATTTGTTCTGCACACTAAACTGAGGAGAGAATATCTTTAGGGGCCTCTCTGCTTCCATGGCTACCAGTAGACTAATCCTGAGCAACTAGAAAAGTAAATTAGATTCCTTCAGAAGAAATGCATGAATTAAAATTCTTTTATTTCTTGGTACCATAAAGAAAAAAAAACAGGTAAAATCTGCTCATCAATGTAAATACACCACAGTCAAGAATGAAGACATTTTAGATTGAGTACCTACTGTGGGTAAATCAGAAGTGAGAGTGGCAATGACAATAATTCAAAATATCCTTCCAAAAGAGCTGCCATTCAGGGACAATGCTTTGTAGTCATATGATCATATGATTTTCTCAAATTTTGATACTGGGCAATTTATGCTCCAGGTACCCAATGAATACATTTATACACCAAAATTTAGTAGTAGTTCCTACTTTTCTCCACAATTTGCTAGCAGAAATTATGACATAAAAATGAAACAGATTTCCCATGAAAAAGTTATAATTACATATTGTCTTCTTAAACAGTATCTTGGCATTGAATGGATCATATATCCAACAAGATCATAAAAGCAAAGTTATCACAACTATAAAAGTCCGAATAATTTGCCCAGTACAATTATTCTGCAAATATTGTACCTGGGACAAAGGTTCATTGTGCACATGTTGTTCATTTGCTCCTAATTAAAAGTTGGCTAGCAGTCCATAAATATATAATTTGATTACATTGTGAGGGGCAGCTAAAACTAAGAAACTTCTTATAAATAACATTAAACATTTTGTTAACAATTCTATTTGTGCTCTTAGAAATTTAAGTCCTTTGTTGGACATTTTTTTGTGAGAAATAGATATCTTCAAATAAAATTGTTTGCTTTTTTAGCCCTCAATCTATATCTAATTTTTAATCAGAGGCATTCACAATATTTTCAATAGCTTCAGGACTTCCATCATTCTTGTCAACGATACTATTTCCCAGCCAAAATATATTTTTTAATATGATAACTAACCCAATTTATAGCCTTTTTATCTTTTCTTACCTCCTCATTTTATGAAATCTGCTCAATCTCATTCTAATAGAAAGCTTTAGTGAATAATAAAGGCTATGAAGCCTTGGACAGAAGAGCTGCCAAAGAACTTCAACTTAAACTACAAAAGCAATGATTAGATCATTATCAAGGTATTGTAAAACTTGAAAGTATACCATACAAAATTAATATATAGGTTAGTATTATATTTCTGTAGGACTGCAAAACTGCATTTAAATGTTGTATTAGAGAAAAAGATAAATGAAATTCCAAATATTTGGAGGATGGATATTAAGTATTGACTACAGTCCTTTATAGCTGTTAAAACAAAAACACTGTCAAAATTAAATAACAGGAGACTTATGGTCCAGACAAGATGATAATCACCTGTGTCTCTATGCACCTCCCTGCTAAGCACAACTATAAAACCTGGCAATATTATAAGTGAATATCAAGTCAAAGTCAATAAGAAAGTGAAATGTTTTATGATTCCAGGACTGGAGTTAAAACAAGGCAGCAGGATTTCTTACATCACCTCACCCAACAGAAAAACAATACCCAGACCTGGCATCTGCCAAATCCAACCTAGCAAAAGAAGGCAGTCCAGGGAGGCACATTCCTCTCCCCATATCAAATAAGAGTCCCACTTACAACATTAGGTAAGCTGACACCATGATAAAGGGAATCAGTATGGAGCCCCATCAACAAAAGTGGGTAGAGGCAGTATTCTCCATCCACACCAGGTTACTGGAAAGTTCTCCTCACTTTCCAAGGGACGCCAGGGCCAGCAGGCAGAAAGAATGGGAGGTATTTAGTCACAAGTGACGAGGCGTGGGAAGCCTCTTTGATCCTGAGACACCCCTCTCCTTACGAGCAAACACTATGCAGACAAGTGAAACCGGTGGAATGGGCAAGAGGAAACAGCTCTGCTGGAAATCCTCTTTTACTCTTCAGATTCAAGAGCCTGAGCACCTTTGACTCTCTTCCCCCACTATAAGGAACTGGGTCAGATAGGCAAAAAAGATCAAAGGACCCAACTACCAATCATCCAAGACTGAAAAATCCCTCCCCTGTCCAGAAGAATTGCGGCTACTGGGCACAATCATCAAGAGTGGCTCAGTAACAAGTTCCCCAGCCTAGGAGGCCTCTTTGACACTGCAAGCCTAAGAATCTTCTTCCCTTACTGGACATACCAGGGAAGCCAGGGGACACTGGTTGGAGGATCCCAAATCACCCTTTTACTACCATGACACTGATGGCACCCAATCAGAAGAAAACCCTTCAACTTCCTCAGGCAGTATCAGCAAAGACAAGTGAGAACCCTGGCAGCACCAAATAAACCAAGCAGACCAAAATAACACCAAAGTTTAAGTTGCCATTGGAACTACCACTGAAATGAGTAGGCCAAAACCTAAGTAAGGGGATTGCAATCTGTTCTAGTTTGCTGGCTGCCAGAATGCAACACACCAGAGATGGATTGGCTTTCAATAAAAGGGGATTTATTTAGCTAACATATAGTTCTTCAGAGGAAAGGCAGCTAACTTTCAACTGAGGTTCTTTCTTACATGGGAAGGCACAGGGCGATCTCTGCTGACCTTCTCTCCAGGCCTCTGGGTTCCAACAACTTTCCCCAGGTTGATTCCTTTCTGCATCTCCAAAGGCCTGGGCTGAGCCGTGAGTGCTGAGATGAGGTATGCTGAGCAGCTTGGGCTGTGCTACATTGAGCTCTCTCATTTAAGCACCAGCCAATTAAGTCAAACATCATTCATTGCAGCAAGCACACCTCCTAGCCGACTGCAGATGTAATCAGCAACAGGTGAGGTTCACATACCATTGGCTCACGTCCACAGCAACAGAACTAGGTGCCTTCACCCAGCCAAGTTGACACCTGAACCTAACTACCACACCTTCTAAAAATAATTTAAAACTAAAAGATTTAAATAGAACACATTGTCTCCTAACATAATAGACAAAATTTCTAAGATATAATAGAAAGTCACCTGTCATACCAAGAACAAAGAAAACCACAACTTGAATGAGAAAAACAATAAACTAAAATGATCAGATGTCAGAATTATCTGACAAGGATTTTAAATCAGCTGTCATAAAATACTTCAACAATCAATTGCAAATTATATTGAAACAAATTAAAAAATAAAACATGTCAGCAAATAAAGAGATAGTATAAAATGAACCAAGTGGAAATTAGAAAACAGAAAAATATTTTTAAAAAATACCTCACTAGGTAGGCACAATAATAGAGTGGATATGATACAGGATATAAATTATCTATCAGTGAACTTAAGGATGGATCATAGAATTCACCCAAAGGCATTCCCAGGCCAAGGAAAACTAAAAGAATGTATATCTAGCAAACTTCTTAAAAGATTGATGGAAGGAAGTTCTTCAAAGACAAAGTAACATAAGAAAGAGTCTTGGAGCATCATAAGATACATATACCCAAATAGCAAAAGTTTGGGTACATAAAATAAAATATCCTTTTACTTATGAGTTTTACAAATCATATTTGATGATTGAAACAAAAATTATAATCTATCTATTACTCAAGATAAAAACAATAAAAAGCAGAGAAGTTAAAGGGACTTAAATGTAAGCAAGCCCTCTACCCTTCATAAGTAGTGGTAAAATGTTGATACCAGTAGGTTGTAATATACATATGTTTATTATAATACACAGAGCAACCACTATGAAATCTAAACAAGGAGATACACTCCAAAACACTATAAAAAATCAAGATGGCATCTTAAATATTGTATAAACTCACGAAAGGGTAGGAAAAGAAACAGAGGAATGCAAACTAGGGGAAAAACACAGAGGACAAATAATAAGAAAGTAGCCTGAAACAACAACAAATTAGTAATTACAGTAAATATAAGTGGTCTCAGTACACCAATCTAAAGACAGAGATTGGCAGAGTTGATAGAAAAAAAGCATGATCCAACTGTACGCTCCTTACAAGAAGCACTTCAATTCACCCTACGTATGTTGACGCTAAGAACTTGGAAAAAGATATGCCATACAAACATTAATCAAAGAAAAACAGTAGTGCCTATATTAATATTTGATAAAGTAGACTTCAGTGTAAAGAAAATGACTAGAGACAAATTTGGAATTACATATTAATAAAAGTATCATGATTGAGGAATTATAGAGTTTTTAAGAATATCTGCATGAATGTGAAAACCTTGTGACTGATGCTCCCTTTATCCAGTGTACAGACAGATGGGTAAGGAAAAAAAAAGACAAACATAGATCAATAAATGATGGGGGATGGAGAGGATGGGATATTTTGGGTGCTACTTTTTACTCATGTTTTTACTTTCATTCTTGTTTTTATTTTTTTTTGGAGTAATGAAAATGTTCAAATATCAATTGTGATGATGAATGCACAGCTATATGATGATACTGTGACCCACTGATTGTACACTTTGGATGATTATATGGTATGTGAATATATAATATACCTTCATAAAATTGCATTAAAAGCAGTTTATTTGAAACAAAAGAAAAAGCGGTGAACATCTAGCAAGATGGACAAAAATAAAGAGAGAAAGTCACTAATTTCAGGAATGAAACAGGGAATTTTCCTACAAATCCTTTAGCTATTAAAATGATAAGACAATACTACAAATGACTTTTGCTCATAAGTTCAATAACATGGACAGATGGGTCAATTCCTCAAAAAAAAATGCAAACTACTAAAATTTAACCAAGATGAAGTCTATTTAAAATTAAAGTAATTTAACTCATAAGTAAAATTCTCTCTAAACAGAAATCCCAAGGACTAAATGGCCTTACTGCAGAATTTTACCAAACATAAAAAGAAAAATTAACACCAGTTTATACAACCTCCTCTAGAAGGAGAAAAGTAAGGAATGCTTTTCCACTCATTTCACGAGCAAAGTAGTACACTAATAGCGAAACCTGATGCTACAAAATAAAGAACTCTGCAGATCAGTATTTCTCATGAATGAAAATGCAAAAAGTCCTCAACAAAATGTTAGTAAATTCAATTCAATAATGCACAGAAATAATTACATACCATAACCAACTGGAGTTTATTCCACTTTTGCAAGACTGGTTCAACCTTCACAAACCAATCAATGTAATCAATCATATCAATAAGTTGAAGAGAAAAATCAATCCTATTAATTGATGCAGAAAGGCAACTGACAGAATCCCTCCTACTGATGGTAAAAATAAAACTCTTAGCAAGTTCCGAATGGGGAAGAGAGAGTTACCTCCATCTGTAAAAGGAGCATCTACAGAAAAACTACTTATGTTTTGTGGCCTCTCTCTCAGCCAACACAGCAAGCAAACTCAACACCCTCCTCCTCTCTACGTGTAAAACTGAAACTTAAATAGATATGATTTGTCATTATGCCAAAAAGTTAAACACTTATTGTTAGATGAAATAAATTGACTGCCTACATTGGATTGCTAGAACAATCACTTTTCTGAGACGAAATGGGAAATTCCTACAGAGCTAGAAATAAAAGCCGGGGGAAGGAATTTCCAAAAGCTGGAACATACCCTGCAAAAGATGCAGTTTAAGCGACAGTTGGAAATGAACTTGCAGCAGTCCAAATAAATAGATTATCTTAAATCAACAAACATACTGCAGTAACTAATCTCTGATCTTTCTCTACTTTATAAGACTCTCCTTTGTAATAAGGAACCTAAATATCAGCCAGTATGTACAGTACCTAAATGCTAAAAATTACAAAATGTTCATGAAAGAAATGAAAAAATACCCAAATTGACTGAGAAGACATCATAATAAAACTTGGAAGACGTCAAAATGGAATTTCTAAATCTCCTAAATTTAACTTTATATTTAATGTGATTCCTATAAACATAAGCAAGCTTATTGTAAAAATTATATAGAAAGCCACAGGCTCTATAATAGCTAAAATTATTTGAACAAAGAAGAAAAAAGTGGGAGGAAATTTTCTATCCAAAATCAAAGGTAACTATAAGCTACAGTTGAGAAGACTACATGGTATGGCTGAGGGTTAGATGCATAAATGGATGGAACAGAAAGGAAAGTACAGAAATTGACCTATACAAATACGACAATTGATTCTTTTACAGAGGTGGAAAAGGTCACCTTTTCAACAAATGGTGTTGGAGCATTTGGACATCTGTAAGCAAAACAATGAACATCAATCAAAACCTCATATCTTATGCAAAAAGTAACTCATAATAGATCATAGACTTATAAAATGAAGAACTATAAGAACATAGAAAAATATATAGGGAAAAATCTCAGACCAATGTCTAGACAAAAATTCTAAAGTTTGATCCCAAAAGAATGACTTATAAAAGGGAAATTTGATAAATTGGACAATATCAAACCTAAAAACAGTTGCTCTGTGAAACACATGGTTAAGTAAATGAAAAAATAACCTATGAACTAAGAGAAAAATTGGGGGACCACATATCCAACAAAGGGCTGGCATCTAGAATATATATAAAAATTCTCAATACTGAAAACCTAAAGGAAAAAAAATCCAATTAGAAAAAGGAAAAAGACATGGGCAAACATTTCACCAAAGTTGGTGTACAGGCTACTAATTAGCACATGAAGAGATATTCATTTCATTGGCCTAGGTGAAATACAAATTGAACCCACACTTTTCAGAATGGCTTAAAAAAAAAAAAAGATAACCTCAGAAGGCAAGGATATGGAGAAATTGATTGCTTAAATATTGCTGGTGGAAATAGAAAATAATGCAGCCAGTCTGGAAAACAATTTAGAATATGCAGTTAACATAAAGCCCAGCAATAGTAGCCTTGGTCACCTGTAGTAGGTACCCCAATAAACACGTAATCTTAATCCAGGTCCTTGTGGTTGTAAATAGAACATTTGATGATGTTATTTTTAGTCAACACACAGACAACTGAATGAAGGTTGGTCAATCTAAATTACTGGAAGCCTTATAAAGAACAGAAACCAGAAAGGAGAGGACGTCACCACGTGGCTGGAAGCAGAGATGCAAGCCATGACACCCAAAGGATTGTCAGTAGTCAGAACCAGAATATTACAGACTCTGAGAGAAAGCAAGCCTTACCAATATCTCAGTTTGGGGCTTCTAGCCTCAAAACTTGGAGATGATAAAATCTCATTGTTAAGCCAGTCCATTGTGAGGTATTTGTAGTGGCGCTCTGGCAAACAAGACAGTATTTATCCAAAAGAATTGAAAATCTATATTTAGACCAAAAAAGAAATGTATATGACTGCTCATGGCAGCTTTATTTATAATATCTACAAACGAAAATCAGCTCAGATGTCTTTCAAAAGGTGAATGGTTAAGCAAACTAGTGTATATATATAATGGAATACTACGCAGCAATAAGAAAGAATAAAGTTGTGATATACACAATCTGGACGAGTCCCCAGGGAATTTTGCTGAGTGGAAAAACCCAATCTCCAAAGGTGACATAGTATATGACTCCATTTAGAAAACCTCTTTTTTTTTTGCATGGGCAGGCACTGGGAATCAAACCCAGGTCTCTGGCATGGCAGGCAAGAACTTTGCCTGCTGAGCCACCATTGCCCTCCTAGAAAACATTTTTGAAATTATATTTTAGAAAAGTGAGAACTGATTAGTGGTTGCCAGGGTAAAAGATGGAGAGTGGGGAGAGCAGGAGGGTGTTGGTGTAGTTAAAAAAGAAAAATGGGAGGGATCCTTATGGAGATGGAAATGTTTTAGTATCTTTACTGTGGTGGTGAATACACAAGCGTACTCATATGATACAATTATGTAAAATTAAATACAGCTATACACATGCAAAAGAGTAAAAGTGATCTAAATAAAATTGATGGATTATTTTAATTTCATTACGCTGTTTGTGGTAACTATGGTTTTGCAAAATGTTACCATTGGAGTGAAACTACATAAAGTGTACATGGAATCTTTCTGTATTACTTATTAAAACTGTATGTGACCCTATTGTTGTCTCGATGAAAATTTCAATAAAAAAATAAATAGCGGGGACTTCAGCTCTCCACAATAAAAAAATAAAAGCAATTGAATTTTGCATTAGCCAAGGAGTTAATGCTGGTCCTACTTTAGCTCTCTATCGTACCTGGATATTGTTAAGAGAAAACTGAAGTTTGCAGGCATGTTAACAAAGTAATAATATTCTATAAACGAATTTCAAAAGAAGGAGTATCCCCACTGTGCTGGTTTGAATTTGTGGACCCCCAAAACTCCATTTACTTTAATCCTCATTCAATGTTGCTGGCTGGGAGCATTCTGATAGTTCCCAAGGAGATGTGACCACTCTGTGGTAGTTAGATTAGTTGTCAACTTGGCCAGGTGAAGGCACCTAGTTCTGTTGCTGTGGACATGAGCCAATGGTAGGTGAATCTCATCTGTTGCTAATTACATCTGCAGTCGGCTAGGAGGCGTGACTGCTGCAATGAGTGACGTTTTGACTTAATTGGCTGGTGCTTAAATGAGAGAACGCAATGTAGCACAGCCAAGCAGCTCAGCATTCCTCATCTCAGCACTTGCAGCTCAGCCCAGGCCTTTGGAGATGCAGAAAGAAGTCACCCCAGTGAAAGTTGTTGGAACCCAGGGGCCTGGAGAGAAGACCAGCAGAGACTATCTTGTGCCTTCCATGTAAGAAAGAACCTCAGTGGAAAGTTAGCTGTCTTTCCTCTGAAGAACCAACAAAATAAATCCCCTTTTATTAAAAGCCAATCCATCTCTGGTGTGTTGCATTCCGGCAGCTAGCAAACTAGAACACACTCGATTGCAGGTGGTACCTTTCGATCAGATAGCATCCATGGAATTGCAACTCCACCCATTAATCCTTTAAAAGAGGAAGCATTTTGGAGAGAGAGTCCCTTTTCTGAGAATGACCAGAGCTAGAGCCCATGCTACCAGAGACCTTTAGAAATGAAGAAGAAATACAAACACTGGGAGAGCTTCAAGAAGCAAGAGGCCCAGAGAGAAAGCTATCGGACGTTGCTATGTTTTCCATGTGCCTTTCCAGTTGAGAAAGGAACCCAGATTTTCATTGGCCTTCTTGAACCAAGGTATCTTCCCTGATGCCTTAGATTGGACATTTTTATAGCTTTGCTTTAATTGGGTCATTTTCTCAGCCTTAGAACTGTAAACTAGCAACTTATGAAATTCCCCTTTTTAAAAAGTCATTCCATTTTTGGTATATTATATTCTGGCAGCCAGCAAACTAAACACCCACCTTTAAACGTGAAGTTCTAGGTAGAGATAGAACAGACCAATAATATAATTATAATTAATGAAAATTCTAATTGCAGATTGGGACCATTATAAATTCATTATTTCCAGTATCAATCTGATCCTGAAAGTCTTTCCATAGTTTCTACTTTGATTCTTAACCCAATTTCCAGATCGTCATTTTAGACCTCTTATTTCACAGAGCAAAGACATCAAACACCAACAAAAATTTGGAAAATATTTCTTTTTCTTTTTCACCAACAAATATTCTTCATCTGCAAACTCTTTCCTCTTCACTTGTAGGATGGAAATGTTGTTCTTCCTTTATGTAAGACCAATTCCTCTTTCAGTGTGCTGCATTCAGTCTTCTCTTTCTCTCTCAGGGCATTCGTTCAACAATTTATACTTTCCATATTTTTGTAACCTTTCATTTGGATTAAATTTCAAATTTATATGGATTACTGATTTGGATTACTAACATTTAATCCACAATTCATATTAAAATTCTATCAATTGTCTCTAAAAATGACTTTATAGACAACTTTTCCTTCTCCTAGCCCAGTACTGAATCCAATCAGAATCACATATGACATTCAGATGTCATGTCTTTTTTTTTTACTCCTTCAATTTTAAACAATTCCTTGGCTTTCACGTAACCTTTTGCAAATTCAAATATCCCTCCTCAACAATGGGAAATTCAGCTTCCCATAATTCTCACTATATGTATTCATTTGTTCAAGTTTAGCATACATAGAAAGTAGTTTTAGAAATGTCACCCCCTACCACTCAAAAAAGCAAACCTACCAACTAGTCTTTTATATCGAGTTCTTTTAGTGGAACATTGGGTTATGTTTAAATTTAGAGTATGATGCATAAAGCTGCTATGAACATTCTTATACTAATCTCTTTGTTTCCTTTGGGTAAATACATAGGAGTGGAATTGCTGGGCCAAATGTTAGGTGTCTACTTTTGTAGGCAACTGAAAAATCCTTTTCCACACTGGTTGTGGATTTTATATACCCAACAGCATTTTATGTTTGTTCTGATTACTCAACATCTTCACCAAAAGTTGTTTTTGTCTGTATTTTTAATTTTAGTCATTATAGTGAGAAGGTAGTTATCTCATGATTTTAATTTACGTTTCTGTAATAGCTAATAATATCAAGTATTGTCGCAGGTACTTATTACCCACTCAACTATCTTTTTTCTGTAATAGAACAGTTTTGACTGTTCAAAACTTTTCACATTTTGGGGGAGGTTATTTGGCTTCTTATTATCGAGATCTGTTCTAGTTTGCCAGCTGCAAGAATGCAAAATGCCAGAAACGGAATGGCTTTATAATGGGAATTTTAGTAAGTTGCTAGTTTACACTTCTAAGGCCGAGAAAATGTCCCAGTTAAAACATGTCTATAGAAATGTCCAATCAAAGGCATCCAGAAAAAGATACCTTGATTTAAGAAGGCTGATGAAGTTCAGGGTTTCTCTCTCAGTTGGAAGGGCACATGACAAACATGGTGGTGTCTGCTGGCTTTCTCATGGCTCTACAAAAAGAAGGACTCTCTCCAAAATGTTTCCTCTTTTGAAGGATTCCAGTAAGCAACTCTACCTTCAGTGGGTGGAGACACACCTCCATGGAAATCATCTGATCAAAAGTTACCACCCACAATTGGATGGGTCACATCTCCATGGGAATAATCAAAATGCTCCCACCCAACAATACTGAATGAAGATTAAAGGACATGGTTTTCCTGGGGTCCACCACAGATTCAAACTGGCACATTCCACTCTTTGGACTCCAAAAAGACATGCTCTTTCCAAATGCAAAATGCATTCATTCCATAACAATATGAGAAAGTCTTAAACCATTTCAGTAACAATGCATTTAAATACAAAGTTAGAAATAGTATAAAATCTCATCAAGTCAGTTACAAGCATGGTCTGTCCTGAGGCAGAATTCTCCCCCAACTCTGGACCTGGAAACTCAGAACATGTTATTTACTGCCAACATATAAAAGAGGAACATTCATAGGATATATATACCCATTTCCATAGGGAGGAAGGAACACAGGAGTCACAGGATCTGGCAGTTTCAAAAACCTGCAGGGCAAAGTTCATTAGATTTCAAAGTCTGAGAGCCATTTATCTTCAGGGTTTTAGAAAGCAGCAGTCCCACCCTTTCCAAGGGCCAACACAAAGGCCTGCCTCTATCAAACGCAACCTTAGAGGACACTGGGGATATCACCTTTTTCTTGGCTCCACCCTCACCAAGCATTGGGGCTACATCTGGGCTCTCTGCCATCTCTGGGGCACATGCTCAACCCCTCCATGTGGTGGCAGCCAGGCTCTCCCAACCCCCAAGGGATGTGCTTCACCCTCTCCAAGGCCTGAAATGGCATGACTCTTGCACTGCAATGAGTTGGAAGGCCCATCCTCTGCCTTTGGGGTAAATTCACCCTCTCCACAGGCTTGGGTGGGTCCACTCTCCTGGCCCAAGGCTTCTTGACTTCAGACCTCAGCCTCCATGGTTTTGCCTCTGAAGTTATTTTTCCTCCAATGTGTCCCTTCTCTGAAACCCCCAGTCCAGACTGGCAGCAGCTCTATTTATACAGGTCCCACAGCACTCTCATTGACTTTCTATGCAGTAGCCTTGGATCATGCCCATCAGACGTAAAGAGTTTCCAAAAATCCTTCCTGGATAGCTCCATGTACAATCCTGGCTTTCTCTGAAATGGCTGACTGGTTCCATAATTGGTCAAGTTCTCATGTGTCATATTATTTTCTGTGGTCTCCGTTCCAGGAAGCCCAGAATTCTCCAGAACATCAACTTCTGGTTTCTTTGTGTCCAAGAGTTCAGTTCTCAGCTGATCTCTTTCCTGTCTCATTTCACTATAAGTTGTAAGGAGAAAGCAGGCTGCACTTTCCACATTTAGTTTGGAGATCTCTTCTGCTAAATATCCAAATCCATGGCTTTTAAAATCAGCCTTCCAGCCAAAGCCACTAGTCAGTTTTGCCAAATTATCTACTATTTTAAAACAGGATTGCCTTCCTTCCAGTCTGCAATAACGCATGCCTCATTTCTGTCTAAGGCTTTATCAGAAGTGTCTTTAGGGTCCACATTTCTACCAACAGTCTCTTCAAAGCATTCTAGGCTTTCTCTATCAAGCTTCTCACAACTCTTCCACAATCTTCCCCTTACTCATTTAAAAAGACGTTCCAACATGTTTGGTATTTGCAAACTACAGCAGCACCCCACTCTCCGGTACCAAAATCTGTTCTAGTTTGCTAGCTGCCAGAATGCAATATACCAGAAACAGAATGGCTTTTTAAAAGGGAAATTTAAAGAGTTGCTAGTTTACAATTCTAAGGCCAAGAAAATGTCCCAATTACAACAAGTCTATAGAAATGTCCAATCAAAGGCATCTAGGGAAAAATACCTTGGTTCAAGAAGGCCAATGAAGTTCACAGTTTCTCTCTCAAGTGAAAGAGCACATGGCAAACACAGTCAGAGTTTCTCTCTCATCTGGAAAGGCACTTGATGAACACGGTCAGGGTTCCTCTCTCATCTGGAAGGGTACATGGCAAACACGGTGTCATCTGCCAGTTTCTTCTCCTGGTTTCCTGTTTCATGAAGCTCTCCAGGAGGCGTTTTCCTTCTTCATCTCATTGCTGGCTGGTGAACTCTGCTTCTTGTGGCTATGTCATTCTGCTCTGCTCTCTCTGACTCTCCTTCTTTCTCCAAAATGCTTCCTCTTTTAAAGGACTCCAGAAACTTATCAAGACTCACCCAAATGGGTGGAGACATGTTGTCACCTAATCAAGATTAACAATCCACTCTTGTTTAAATCACATCTCCAGGGAGATTATCTAATTATAGATTCAAACATACAGTATTGAGTAGGAATTATTCTGCCATTATGAAATGGGATTTTGATTAAAACATGGGTTTTCTAGGGTCCATACATCCTTTCAAACCAGCATAGTTTCTGAGAGCATTTTTACATGAATGGATGTGAAATTTGGAAAATGCTATTTCTATGGCTAATAAAAATATGGTAGATTATATTTATCACATTTTATGACAAATTCCCTTTGTTAATGAAGTGTTATTATTTCTATATATTGCTAATATTTACTTTGTGATTATTTTGAGGATTTCTGCATCTGTGTTCATAAGGGATATTGATCTCTAACTTTCTTTTTTTAATATCTTTACCAAGTTTTGGTATCAGAATAATTTGACCTCATAAAACAAGTTGTGAACATGTCTTCATTCTCTAATTTTTTGAAAGAATTTATGTAAAATTGTTATTTATTCCTTAAATATTTAATGGAGTTCTCCAGTATAACCACATGGTTAAGAAGTTTTCTTGTTGTTATTTTTGTTTTGTGGGAAGGATTTTTATAACAAAATCAATTTATCTACATATATAGATTATTCAGATTTTCTAATTCATCTCATGTGTGTTTGGATAATTGTATTTCTAATTCACCTGTATCAGCTTTGGGAAATTGTGTTTCTCAAAGAAGGTATCCATTCTCTCAAACTTATCAAAATTATTGTCACCATTTGTTCATAATATGTCCTTATTGTTTAATGTGTGAAGAATCAGTAATATCCTTTCTCATTCTTGATATTGTTAATTTAACAATAAATTAAGTGGCAATTTAATTTTAATTAAATTTAATTTAACAATTTTGACTTTTTTCAGTACTTTTGGCCTTTTTTAATGTTGATTTTGCTACTCCCTAATTCTTAAATTTTTTTCTTCTGATTTTTATGATTTTGCATTATCCTTTTTTTTTTCAAAATTCCTGTTGTCCAAGCACTTCTCTCATTGCCAGTTTTAATGTTGATATTCCCATTTGTTCTTCAGTAAGCCTTCTTCTCTGTAAAATTTTCCACCTGGATATTTACATATCTGTATTTACCCATAGGCTGATTTACACAGAAATCTTTATCTCTGTGCTAAAACATTCTCCAGTGCTTTGGTTGCTTGCATTCAACTGCCTGTGAGATACCTGTTTGGATGACTCACAGAGAGATCAAAACAGACTTTACTAAAAGTGAATTAATCATTTCCAACTTACATTCATCTCTTGGACGCCTTATCTTAGTAACTGAGCAAGAAATCTTAATGTCAAACTTGACTATTCTTTCACCTTCATCAATTACAACCATTTAAATGAAATTATGCTAAAATGTATTTGACACAGAGTCTTGAACAAAACTGCATAATCAATTTGATTAATGTTATTTGGAGCTGCAGAAAAGCCTCATGTTCAATATCTTGAAATTCAGAGCCAAATTGCCTGGGGTTAAACATGGCTTTTCTACGCAGTAGCGGTGTGGATTTGGGCAAGTTACCCATATTCTCTGTTGTTCAGTTTCCTCATTTAAAATGGAGATTATTACAGTATTCAATTCTGACATTAGCTGTGAATATTTATGTATATACTGTGTGGCTTAATAGAAGCAAAACACAAGAGAATAGGTACATAATGAGTGCTTTTGAAATGTTAACTATTATTGTTATTGTTACTACAAATAGAATCCAAACTTTGGTCAAGTTTTGATGGGTAAACTTTTTAAACATCTAGAAAGTCCATTTACTTTTCTCAACTCTTCAACCATTATTTTGATCTATATATCCAACCTTTTCTACGTGAATTAGTAAAGTAGGTTCCAGTATTGATTGTTCTCTTGACTTTGATCTTGACCCAACACTCAGTTCCCTTCAGCCCAAATCTGCCCTTCCTAAATAGGTAGTGACAACGTCTTATCCTGCTTGATATATATACTCCAGTGGCTTCTTTTCCTTTAAAATAAATGAAAACATATTTAAAATGTCATAAAAAGTCATTCATGGTCTTTCATTTCCTTACTTTTCCAGCCCTATTTCTTGCTATCTTTGAAACACCACAATGCATTCGTACCATAACAAAAACGTAAACGAACAAAAACACCTTATTTCAGTTTCCTGAACATACAATGCTTGCTCTTGATTACAGGTCTTTGCACATTCTATTTCTTCCATGTGGAATATTTTTCCCCTCACACTTTTCATCACCAATCATATTCACTCTTCAGGTCTGAAGTTAAACATCACTTCAAGAACCCTGGGCTCCCATATTCATGTGTTTCTCTCACTATAGTACTTATCGTATGTCAAGGCAATGTTCTGTTTGTAGGTCTATTTCTACCACTAGAATATAAGCTCTTTAAAGTCAGGGTTCCTATTTACCTTACAAATAATTTCTATCTTGGCTTTGAGAACAGCTGTCACAAAAATTTGTTCCATGCAAGCTGGCTTAATGAATCCTTATACACTAAGAAAGATGGAAAGAGACTAAAATAGAACTAAAATAAAATAGAATAAATGAAAGGAAGCATTCATGTAGTCAAGGGTAGTGTGCTCCTCTAGGTAAGAAGTGGCCTAGGCTGTAAAGTAAAGAAAGAAAAATAAATACATAAATGAATTTCTTAGGGAACGATAGCAGTTTATTAAAGTAATGCTATAAATTTGATAGGAAATAATTATGTTAATCTTCACTGTACAAGGGCTTATTTGTCCTGGGTCTTCTGATACACATGCTGCATTCATAATAGCCTTTAGTTTTGTCACAATCATCCAGTATCAGTTGCGCTGTTATTATACCCTTTTTATAGATAAGAAAACTGAACAATATGGTTCTTCAAATTGGGCTCCATATTCGAAGCTTTTAGTCTTTTGGAGGGGGGGCGGGGGTACATGATCCAGGAATTGAACCCGGGTCTCCGGCATGAAAGGTGAATATTCTACCACTGAACCACCCGTGCACCTGAGGCCTTCAATCTTCACCTATAATTTCATAATCTGCACTATTCTCCAAACCACCTGCACACTGGGAACGAAAAACAGAAAATATTCTTTGAGCCAAATAGTACACAAGGCTTATACTGCTTCTGATACCTCATCCCCATCATCATAGCCCCATTGTATGCCAAAGAGGCAGGAAGACATAATGTACTAAACAAGAATCTCTGTCATTTTTTTTGTTAATTTTTAACTGTAATTTATTTTTCATTTAACTATAATATAATTTTTAAGTATAATAAACAAAATAATTTTTTAAACAAAATTAGATCGCAGATTCTACCAGATTTCAGCAAAATAAAATAATTCTATCCATTTCAAAAAGGGTTTACCTTCTTAAGAGCTTGCTAAGGTAGAGTTCTTAGTTCTACCATCAAAATTTATAGTCATTTATATAAATCTATATGCATCTAAAATACTAAACCCTCTATTGCATAATACAGTTTCATTTAACTTTTCTGGTGACTGCTTTATGACAGTGACCTACATGGTCTGAAAATGTAATCTGACAATGAATATATCTGCTTTCCATCCCAAGGACATTCTTGAAAATGAGCTGTAATATTTCAAGAATTTTATCCTTGTGAGTAAAATGTTAATAAATAGATAAATCTTTAACACTTGCCAAGTCATGAGTTTGTGTTCAGTGTAATGAAAGGAAGAACAAAATGTCCTGGAGATAAGACTAGAATATAAGATTTTTAAATGTTGTTACAACTATTGAGTTTAGCCCAATTTGGGAAGTTTTCTTTGTCAAGTGTTGTAGGTCATGCCAATTGCAATAAGTTATTAATATGAATCCATTTAGAATGTGTCATATCAGAAAAAAACCATCCTCATCCATGATATTCTTATGGTAGTCTCTGTACAATTACCTGGAAATATAAGCCATCCTTCTACTAATAGGCATCCTCATACTGTAAGACAGAGACTATCAATTAAACTGGCAAGAGAATATCTTTAAAAAGAAAGAAATGCTCATCTGTAGGCTGCTGATGCATTATTTGAGACAAATTACTCTATAAGTATATCATTCATTTTGAAAATAGTTTTGCTTAAAGAAAATTATATTGGAATTCATATTTTTCTTCACAAGTGATTTCAAAATGTTCTTGCAGTAATTGAAATATAAACATCTTGTACTGATGACAATAACTATAAAAAATGGATAATAGATCTTGTTATATGTATACCTAGTACTTTTCCAACATTTAATTATTTGAATAATTAAATGAGACAGCTACCATAGTAACCATAGTAAGAGGTTCACCTACATGAAATCTCCATAATGACCTTATGATACTTTTATAACCACTGTTTTCAAGATGATGAAATTGGGCTCCAGATGATTAAAGAACTTAGAGTAAGACTCACTGTAAACAGTAGCATAAGACTTCAGGATTGCCCAACCTCAGAACTTCTGTTTTTAACAACTATGTTTTCTGTAAGCTTACCCTGTACTTAGTTTAAGTAGTAATATTTTCTATTACTATTACAGTAATAGAAAAACTATTTCTATTATACATCAGAAAATATTGATGATAAGAAAAAAACTGTGGGGCTGATCTTCAGCAACTGTTTTATTCAGAGAAGCCAGCGCTGATGTATTTCTCTTATATTGTTTGTAGTAACACAGACACACCATTCACCACACATGCACACATGCTACACACACACACACACACACACACACACACCACTTGGTAGTTTCTTGAATGGTAGTCGGTCATACATCAATACACCCTAAATTAAATCTTTGTTTCCAATTCACAATATTATATATTAAGTTTGAATTAATGGAAACCTACTTTGAGCTATAAAATAGTCTAAGTGACCACCAAAAAGAGTGAAATAACACATAAAGATCTGCTTTCAAATCTTTTTAAGACCAAACACTTAATATAATTGCAATGGCAAAATTTTTGTGCATAGACTAGATGGGCTGAGACTTCCTAAAATAACAGCCCATTGAAGTTTGTTCTGAAGACCCAATCTTTTTCAGATAAATGTTATAGTAAATATAAACCTTCATTGCTACAAGAACCAACAAATCTTTTTCAAAATAAACATCCTCAGTCTCAAATTCCTTTCATTTTTTGATTCAGTGGATGTCCAGGCATATCTTTGAGAGTTATTGACTGGTAAATGTCAGAGTAGGGACTACTTCTGTAAAGATTTATTAAATTAACACTTCAATGAAAGCTGATTTTCCACTGACCAACTTATTCTCATCTCTCATTGTTACCGGGCACTTAGCCCACTTTGCTATCCAAGTACTTATTCTTCAAATATTTGTTGAGCGTCTCCTGGGTGACAAGCATTTTTCTTGTGCTGGGAATACTACCAGAAATCCAAAGTCCATCCCTCTTTTTTATAAATGTTTACATTAGTCACTGTCAGGTAATTTAAAAAATGGGTTTTGGTAATTACTATGAGAAGTTTTTTAGAGTCATCACTTCATGACTTCCTTTCTACTCTGTTTTACCCAAAGATCACATCTGCAAATTCCTTGAAACATCTTAACAACTCCACTATTCAAAACAGCTAGAAGCTTATCATTGTAGGATATGAAGTACAGAGAAAAAATTGTAAGGGAAACGTATTTATACCTGCAACAACTCACTGTATCATATGCCTACTTGCAGCACCACAGACTTAATGAAAATCTATCTGAGCTCAGAAATATCTTTGCCATTACAAATTATTTAGCTCTCTTTTAAAGAATGTGTATTTTAATAATCACATACATCATCTTCATGTCATGACAGAAGGTAATGGGGCAAAACATGTACAATTATCAGCAATAATTATTAGAGCAAAGATTAATTGCTACCAATAATAATTAGTCAAGTTTATAATTAATGTTCATGGCACACCTAACACCATATTACAAAAGGCAGTTCTGTTATTCGTTCCTACATCTCATCTGTATCATCTAGAAAATTATAATTGTCAATGATAATATACACTGAGGAATTTATTGCTGTGTAATTAATTGAATTGTTCTCAAACCATGATTCAGTCACTGATTTTCTTCAAATTATATAATGTAAATAAAGTGTATAGTGTAAATGTATTGCAATAAATTTACTGCAGCAAAATTAAACCATCCCATCTTATGTTAGGGGATTTATATGAATGCACTTTTTCAAATGTAATAGATAAAGCTCCTGTTCCATTTGGAATTTATAAGATTAGGAAGGCAATAATTCTATGAAATTCAATTTTTCTCATAAAACCAAATATAGAAGCAAGTGACATTTGAGAGACAAGAACAGTGAGAAAGCAATAGTGGTTAAATGTAAAAAATAAGAGAATTCACTTTAATAAAATCTTATTACATATGTAAAAATCAACTACAAAAAATAATAAAATATATAATGATACAATATTCTCTTATACCTTGACAAACATGCCCTGTAAGATGGAAAAAGGTGTCCTGATAAACTTCAAATATGAGAAACACAGATTTTACTTGAAAATATAGATAGCAGGAATATAGGTAAAAACAAATGACAGTGAAGCTAAAGGAAAAAAAAAAAATAGCAAGATTTCATTGAACATTTTTTCCAAAAAATAAAATGCAAAAAGACTTCTGAAATGATGACTTTTGAGTAAACTAAAGCTCCATCTAAAACTGCAAAAATGTGGGGAACAAAAATAAGTAAAAGCAACCATTTTGCTGGAAATGAACCAATGCCACAGAACAAACTGAAAATCATGTATCCAAGATAAAGCACTGAGCATGAATAAAACAGCCGGGTCTGTGACATTTTTAATTGGGGTTCTTCGATCTCCAATCTACCCGCAGATTAGGGGTGTGGAGCCAGTAGCCAGCAGCATTGCAGAGGAAAGGTTTGATCTTTCTGGAGCTCCTTTAAAAGCAGCATCACCATAGCACAGTCATTATTGTCTGAACAATAAGAAGAATATCCCTACAACAACAACCCACCTTGGGTTGGGGAGTAGACATCTGATGCCTATAGAGTTGCTATAATATATTATATCAAGTATATAGTTTGCATCATAAAAATACATCTAAAGAAACAGGGAAATCATTCTACACAGAAAGGAACAAAAAGCAGCCAACAAAATAAGTCATTATAAATATATTCAAATAACAAAAGGAAGCAATATCTAGAGAACTAAAAGAAAGTTTAACAGTGATGCTTCACCAAATAGAGAAGGTCAGTAAAGAAACTGAAAACTTTAAAGAAAACCAAATAGAAATTTGGGAGTTGAAAAGAAATAAATGAAATCAAAACTTCACTAGAGTGTCTCAACAACAGGTTTTAATTGGCAGAAGAAAGAACCAGTGAAGTTGAAGCTGGGTCCATAGAGATAGCTAGTCTAAAGAGGAGAAAGAAAGTAAAACATGAAGAAAACCAAATAACCTGAAAGACATGTAGACGATCATCAAGGTCACCAATAATATGCAATGATATCCCAGAAGGAGAAGAGAGAAAATGGGGCAAAAAAAGAATTTTTAAAGAATTAATGGCTGATGACTTAGATAAGAATTGCTTTTGTTCTGTCTCCTGTAGCTCCTGACCTATCTGCATTGATAGGTGCCTTCATGAAGGTCACATGGAGGGGCCAGCATGGTAAGCCCTGTCAGAACTCGTGTCCCATCACTGTACAGACTCTGTGCAGAGTCTGCCCCTTCCTGGTCCCCCAGATCCCAGCCAAGTTGTCTCTTACCACTTTCAGGTTTCGGCTTAAATGACATTTTCTCAGCAAGGCCTTTCCTGACTTCCCTGCTTAAAATAATGCTAACCCCAGGTTACTTACCCCTAACTGATTTCAGTGTTTACTTCAGTGATTATCATGATTGTCCTCATTGGTTGATCTGCCCCTTTTTCTATCTCCGCTAGAAAGGTCAATGAATGTCAAGATTTTTGTCTGTTTTGCCCGATATTGAAAATCAACTTGGTTGTGATACAGACTAGCACATGGAGATTCTCATTAAAGAAAATACTTAGTTCAAAAAAGGGGAAATAATGGCTGAAATCTTCCAAAATTTAATAAAAAATATTAAGCTACATATCCCAAAATATCAATGAAATCTGAGTGGAATAAATTCAGAGATCCACAACTAGACCTTTCATAGTCAATTAGTGAAAAGTCAAAGATAAGGAAAAACTCTTGAAAATGGTTTACCTTATCAATTACAAGGACTCCTCAAATAGATTAAAAGCTGACTTCTCACTAAAAACCATGGAGTCAGCAGATAGATAGTGGTATGATCTATCCAAAATGTTAAAACAAAAAGACTGCTGTGCTGGTTTGAAAGGATGTATGTCCCCTAGAAAAGTCATGTTTTAATCAAAATCCCTTTTCATAAAGGCAGAATAATCCCTATTCAATACTGTATGTTTGAAACTGTAATCAGATCATCCCCCTAAATGCGATTTAATCAAGAGTGGTTGTTAAACTGGATTAGGTGACAACGTGTCTCCACCCATTTGGATGGGTCTTGATTAGTTTCTGGAGTCCTATAAAGGAGAGAACATTTTGGAGAATGAGCGATTCAGAGAGAGCAGAGCAGAATGACATAGCCACGAGAAGCAGAGTCCGCCAGCCAGTGACCTTTGGAGATGAAGAAAGAAAACGCTTCTCGGGGAGCTTCATGACACAGGAAACCAGGAGTAGAAGCTCGCAGATGATGCCGTGTTCACCATGTGCCTTTCCAGATGAGAGATAAACTCTGTGTTTTCCATGTGCCTTTCCACTCAAAAGAGAGACCCTGAACTTCATTGGCCTTCTTGAACCAAGGTATCTTTCCCTGGGATGCATTTGATGGGACATTTCTATAGACTTGCTTTAACTGGGACATTTTCTAGGCCTTAGAAAACTAACAACTTATTACATTCCCCTTTTTAAAAGCCATTCTGTTTTGGTATATTGCATTCCGGCAGCTAGCAAACTAGAACAACTATCCACTGATAATTCTAGACCAAACCAAATTCTTTTTCAAAAATGATTGGGGCCCTGGGAAGATGGTGGAATAAGAAGCTCCAAGAAACAGTTCTTTCACCAAAATAGCTATTAGGCAGGCAGGAACTGTATTGAAACCATTATCTTGAAACTCTGGATGCCAGAAGAAGGATTCTTTAGAGCAGCCAGGAGAAAGGGAGGAAGAGGCTGATAACTTACAGTGACCAAAAAATTCTTCCCTCCACATGGTGACTGCAGGTGCCGATCACCCACTCTTTTTTTTTTATTATTAATTAACGGAAAAAAAAATTAACCCAACATTTAGAAATCATACCATTCTACATATGCAATCAGTAATTCTTAACATCATCACGTAGATGCATGATCATCGTTTCTTAGTACATTTGCATTGGTTTAGAAGAACTAGCAACACAACCGAAAAAGATATAGAATGTTAATATAGAGGAAAAAATAAAAGTAATAATAGTAAAAACAAAACAAAAACCTATAGCTCGGATGCAGCTTCATTCAGTCTTTTAACATGATTACTTTACAATTAGGTATTATTGTGCTGTCCATTTTTGAGGTTTTGTATCTAGTCCTGTTGCACAGTCTGTATCCCATCAGCTCCAATTACCCATTATCTTACCCTGTTTCTGTTACCAATGACATATTCTAAGTTTATTCTCAAATGTCGGTTCACATCAGTGGGACCATACATTATTTGTCCTTTAGTTTTTGGCTAGACTCACTCAGCATAATGTTCTCTAGGTCCATCCATGTTATTACATGCTTCATAAGTTTATCCTGTCTTAAAGCTGCATAATATTCCATCGTATGTATATACCACAGTTTGTTTAGCCATTCTTCTGTTGATGGACATTTTGGCTGTTTCCATTTCTTTGCAATTGTAAATAACGCTGCTATAAACATTGGTGAGCGAATGTCCGTTTGTGTCTTTGCCCTTAAGTCCTTTGAGTAGATACCCAGCAATGGTATTGCTGGGTCGTACGGCAATTCTATATTCAGCTTTTTGAGGAACCGCCAAACTGCCTTCCACTGTGGTTGCACCATTTGACATTCCCACCAACAGTGGATAAGTATGCCTCTTTCTCCACATCCTCTCCAGCACTTGTCATTTTCTGTTTTGTTGATAATGGCCATTCTGGTGGGTGTGAGATGATATCTCATCGTGGTTTTGATTTGCATTTCTCTAATGGCCAGGGACATTGATCATCTTTTCATGTGCCTTTTGGCCATTTGTATTTCCTCTTCTGGTAGGTGTCTGTTCAAGTCTTTTTCCCATTTTGTAATTGGGTTGGCTGTCTTTTTGTTGTTGAGTTGAACAATCTCTTTATAAATTCTGGATACTAGACCTTTATCTGATATGTCATTTCCAAATATTGTCTCCCATTGTGTAGGCTGTCTTTCTGCTTTCTTGATGAAGTTCTTTGATGCACAAAAGTGTTTAATTTTGAGGAGCTCCCATTTATTTATTTCCTTCTTCAGTGCTCTTGCTTTAGGTTTAAGGTCCATAAAACCGCCTCCAATTGTAAGTTTCGTAAGATATCTCCCTACATTTTCCTCTAACTGTTTTATGGTCTTAGACCTAATGTTTAGATCTTTGATCCATTTTGAGTTAACTTTTGTGTAGGGTGTGAGATATGGGTCTTCTTTCATTCTTTTGCATATGGATATCCAGTTCTCTAGGCACCATTTATTGAAGAGACTGTTCTGTCCCAGGTGAGTTGGCTTGACTGCCTTATCAAAGATCAAATGTCCATAGATGAGAGGGTCTATATCTGAGCACTCTATTCGATTCCATTGGTCGATATATCTATCTTTATGCCAATACCATGCTGTTTTGACCACTGTGGCTTCATAATATGCCTTAAAGTCAGGCAGCGCGAGACCTCCAGCTTCGTTTTTTTTCCTCAAGATGTTTTTAGCAATTCGGGGCACCCTGCCCTTCCAGATAAATTTGCTTATTGGTTTTTCTAATTCTGAAAAATAAGTTGTTGGGATTTTGATTGGTATTGCATTGAATCTGTAAATCAATTTAGGTAGGATTGACATCTTAACTATATTTAGTCTTCCAATCCATGAACACGGTATGCCCTTCCATCTATTTAGGTCTTCTGTGATTTCTTTTAACAGTTTTCTGTAGTTTTCTTTATATAGGTTTTTTGTCTCTTTAGTTAAGTTTATTCCTAGGTATGTTATTCTTTTAGTTGCAATTGTAAATGGGATTTGTTTCTTGATTTCCCCCTCAGCTTGTTCATTACTAGTGTATAGAAATGCTACAGATTTTTGAATGTTGATCTTGTAACCTGCTACTTTGCTGTACTCATTTATTAGCTCTAGTAGTTTTGTTGTGGATTTTTCCGGGTTTTTGACGTATAGTATCATATCGTCTGCAAACAGTGATAGTTTTACTTCTTCCTTTCCAATTTTGATGCCTTGTATTTCTTTTTATTGTCTAATTGCTCTGGCTAGAACCTCCAACACAATGTTGAATAATAGTGGTGATAGTGGACATCCTTGTCTTGTTCCTGATCTTAGGGGGAAAGTTTTCAATTTTTCCCCATTGAGGATGATATTAGCTGTGGGTTTTTCATATATTCCCTCTATCATTTTAAGGAAGTTCCCTTGTATTCCTATCTTTTGAAGTGTTTTCAACAGGAAAGGATGTTGAATCTTGTCAAATGCCTTCTCTGCATCAATTGAGATGATCATGTGATTTTTCTGCTTTGATTTGTTGATATGGTGTATTACATTAATTGATTTTCTTATGTTGAACCATCCTTGCATACCTGGGATGAATCCTACTTGGTCATGATGTATAATTCTTTTAATGTGCTGTTGGATATGATTTGCTAGAATTTTATTGAGGATTTTTGCATCTATATTCATTAGAGAGATTGGTTTGTAGTTTTCTTTTTTTGTAATATCTTTGCCTGGTTTTGGTATGAGGGTGATGTTGGCTTCATAGAGTGAATTAGGTAGTTTTCCCTCCACTTCAATTCTTTGAAGAGTTTGAGGAGAGTTGGTACTAATTCTTTCTGGAATGTTTGATAAAATTCACATGTGAAGCCGTCTGGTCCTGGACTTTTCTTTTCAGGAAGCTTTTGAATGACTAATTCAATTCCTTTACTTGTGATTGGTTTGTTGAGGTCATCTATTTCTTCTTGAGTCGAAGTTGGTTGTTCATGTCTTTCCAGGAACCCGTCCATTTCCTCTAAATTGTTGTATTTATTAGCATAAAGTTGTTCATAGTATCCTATTATTACCTCCTTTATTTCTGTGAGGTCAGTAGTTATGTCTCCTCTTCCATTTCTGATCTTATTTATTTGCATCCTCTCTCTTCTTCTTTTTGTCAATCTTGATAAGGGCCCATCAATCTTATTGATTTTCTCATAGAACTAACTTCTGGTCTTATTGATTTTCTCTATTGTTTTCATGTTCTCAATTTCATTTATTTCTGCTCTAATCTTTGTCATTTCTTTCCTTTTGCCTGCTTTGGGATTAGTTTGCTGTTCTTTCTCCAGTTCTTCCAAGCGGGCAGTTAATTCCTTCATTTTTGCCTTTTATTCTTTTCTGATATAGGCATTAAGGGCAATAAATTTCCCTCTTAGCACTGCCTTTGCTGCGTCCCATAAGTTTTGATATGTTGTGTTTTCATTTTCATTCACCTCGAGGTATTTACTAATTTCTCTTGCAATTTCTTCTTTGACCCACTCGTTGTTTAAGAGTGTGTTGTTGAGCCTCCACGTATTTGTGAATTTTCTGGCACTCCGCCTATTATTGATTTCCAACTTCATTCCTTTATGATCCGAGAAAGTGTTGTGTATGAGTTCAATCTTTTTAAATTTATTAAGACTTGCTTTGTGACCCAGCCTATGGTCTATCTTTGAGAATGATCCATGAGCACTTGAGAAAAAGGTGTATCCTGCTGTTGTGGGATGTAATGTCCTATAAATGTCTGTTAAGTCTAGCTCATTTATAGTCATATTCAGATTCTCTATTTCTTTATTGATCCTCTGTCTAGATGTTCTGTCCATTGATGAGAGTGGTGAATTGAAGTCTCCAACTATTATGGTATATGTGTCTATTTCCCTTTTCAGTGTTTGCAGTGTATTCCTCACATATTTTGGGGCATTCTGGTTCGGTGCGTAAATATTTATGATTGTTATGTCTTCTTGTTTAATTGTTCCTTTTATTAGTATATAGTGTCCTTCTTTGTCTCTTTTAACTGTTTTACATTTGAAGTCTAATTTGTTGGATATTAGTATAGCCACTCCTGCTCTTTTCTGGTTGTTATTTGCATGAAATATCTTTTCCCAACCTTTCACTTTCAACCTATGTTTATCTTTGGGTCTAAGATGTGTTTCCTGTAGACAGCATATAGAAGGATCCTGTTTTTTAATCCATTCTGCCAATCTATGTCTTTTGATTGGGGAATTCAGTCCATTAACATTTAGTGTTATTACTGCTTGGATAATATTTTCCTCTACCATTTTGCCTTTTGTATCATATATATCATATCTGACTTTCCTTTTTTCTACACTCTTCTCCATACCTCTCTCTTCTGTCTTTTCATATCTGACTCTAGTGCTCCCTTTAGTATTTCTTGCAGAGCTGGTCTCTTGGTCACAAATTCTCTCAGTGACTTTTTGACTGAGAATGTTTTAATTTCTCCCTCATTTTTGAAGGACAATTTTGCTGGATATAGGAGTCTTGGTTGGCAGTTTTTCTCTTTTAGTAATTTAAATATATCATCCCACTGTCTTCTAGCTTCCATGGTTTCGGGCTGAGAAATCTACACATAGTCTTATTGGGTTTCCCTTGTATGTGATGGATTGTTTTTCTCTTGCTGCTTTCAAGATCCTCTCTTTCTCTTTGACCTCTGACATTCTAACTAGTAAGTGTCTTGGAGAACGCCTATTTGGGTCTAATCTCTTTGGGGTGTGCTTCACTTCTTGGATCTGTAATTTTAGGTCTTTCATAAGAGTTGGGAAATTTTCAGTGATAATTTCTTCCATTAGTTTTTCTCCTCCTTTTCCCTTCTCTTCTCCTTCTGGGACACCCACAACACGTATATTTGTGCGGTTCATATTGTCCTTGAGTTCCCTGATACCCTGTTCAAATTTTTCCATTCTTTTCCCTATAGTTTCTGTTTCTTTTTGGAATTCAGATGTTTCATCCTCCAAATCACTTATTCTATCTTCTGTCTCTTTAAATCTATCATTGTAGGTATCCATTGTTTTTTCCATCTTTTCTACTTTATCCTTCACTTCCATAAGCTCTGTGATTTGTTTTTTCAATTTTTCTATTTCTTCTTTTTGTTCAGCCCATGTCTCCTTCATGTCCTCCCTCAATTTATCGATTTCGTTTTTGAAGAGGTTTTCCATTTCTGTTTGTATATTCAGCATTAGTTGTCTCAGCACTTGTATCTCATTTGAACTGTTGGTTTGTTCCTTTGACTGGGCCATATTTTCAATTTTCTGAGTGTGATCCGTTATCTTCTGCTGGCGTCTGGGCATTTAGTCAGATTTCCCTGGGTGTTGGACCCAACAGGTTGAAAGATTTTTCTGTGAAATCTCTGGGTTCTGTTTTTCTTATCCTGCCCAGTAAGGTGACGCTCATGGCACACACTTGTCTGCGGGTCCCACCAGTAAAAGGTGCTGTTGGTCCTTTAACTTTGGAAAACGCTCGCCGTGAGGGAAGTTCACCAGCCGAAGCGGCTTGGAAGAGTGCCAGCCGGCCCGGGGGTCCGAACGCGGGGAAGGTCGCCAGCCGCCGCAGCCCGGGAGAGTGCCCATCTGAATCTCCTAGTTGGCCCGGGGCACCAAGCGTGGCGGGAGGGCACCAGCCACTGCGGCCCGGGAGAGTGCACTGTTCCCAACTGGACCGGGGAGTCACGTGTTTGGAATGGACCCCCCCGGTCTCCGTGGCCTGGGGATTTCCGATCCAATTCTCTCAGTTGGTCTGGGGGGCCACGCGTGGTAGGGACGCCAGCCGCCGCGGCTTGAAGGGACCACCCTCCCAATTCTGCCAGCTGGCCCGGGAAGGAGGAGGGGAGGGACTCCAGCCGCTTGCCACCCCACCCGGGGAAGCCCACGCCCCTTGGCAATCTCACTGGAGCGGGTTCTCTCAGTCAGTCAGCTGTTCCAGGATGGGGTACGCTGTCTTTTTGATCTCTGTCGTGGCTCCAGGAGCTGTTCTGTATGTTTCTACTCCCCTAGTAGCTGTTCTGGAGGAGGAAAGGTGTGGATGGCAAGGCTGTCGAGGACGGTGGCGGAGGAGCTGGTGAAGGCGGAAGAGGGCACGGTGGTGATTGGAGAGCCACTGGAGTAGGAGGAGAAAGGGAAGGATAAGATGGTGGATGGAGCACCGCCAGAGCAGAAGAGGAAAGAGAAGGGCAAGATGGCGGCGGGAGCACCGGCAGAGAAAGAGGAAGAGGAGGGCTAGATGGCAGTGGGAGCGCCGGCAGAGAAAGAGGAAGAGGAGGGCTAGATGGCGGCGGGAGCACCGGCAGAGAAGGGGGAAGAGGAGGGCTAGATGGCGGTGGGAGTGCCAGCGGAGAAGGGGGAAGAGGAAGGCTAGATGGTGGCGGGAGCGCCCGATCACCCACTCTTGAGGTAGGCAACCATGGGGTCCAATCCTTAGCTATCTCACTGGTGATAAACAGGGGCACAAAAATCCTCTTCCCCAAGAACATGGGTAGCATGGCCAATCACTGATCACAGCTTTTGATTAGCAAACTGAGATTATGGGGTGGGGGTAGGGGGTTCTGAAGGCAGCTATTGCTTCAATTCACCATGGAACAATGGCAGTGGCAGCGTCATTATTTCAACACCTTCCTGTACAGGAATGGAGACAGTGGAGATTTAAAGATGCAGCACTTCCTCAAGGCTGCAGCAGACAGTGGAAAGGCCATATCTTCTGGGCAGGCCAGGAAATCTCAGCACTGAACAGTAGCTGGAAAGTTCTTGGCACCCTTCCTGATCCCCTCCCCAAGGCACGTTGAAGCTTGTCTGTGCACTTTTTATGTGTTCTTGGTCCAGCTGAGAAAGAGTGATTTGGGGAATTCCTCTCCAGGGCATCCTGCCTCCCAAAATTTACCCTACAAGTAAAAGTAATTTGAGACAATGAAAGGAATGTAAAATCTATAGATGTGAACAGCCTGGGGCAAAGACCTGCCAGATTCAAATGCCTTGGAGAGAAAGATCTATCTCTTGGGAAACAGAGGGGACAACCAAACTTCAGTAAATAGGGAAACTCCAAAACAACTAAGAAGCAAAATCTCAGGAAAGAGAAGGGGGGTCAAAAAGCCAGGGAAAACCATGAACATTGCATTTTCCTTGGGCAAACCTTCCTGATAAGAGGAGTAAAGTTCAAGAAAATCTCTGTCTTGTCACCAGATGGTTACAAAACCAAGAGGAAAAAAAAGCATCTCAGGGAATAAGCCCCAGAATTAACAATTTAAAATATTAAAATGCACAGGATGCAAGAATAGTGCAAAACAAACAAAGAAAAAGGAAGTGATGGCTCATTAAAAGGAAGAGGCTTAAAATACAGAAAACACCAACAAAGAAGATAAGAATGTGGACATACTGAACAACGCCTTTAAAATAATGACCTTGCTCAAAAATAAGAGTTCAAAGGAAGTGGGGTGAGATGGTAGTGTAGGAAAAGCTGGCCTCTAGGGCAGCTATTAAGTATCCAGAAACTGCCTGGAACAACTCTTTGGGGACACTTGCATGATCACATACACATCATACAGCAGCTTGGAATGAGTGGAAAGGCTGAGATAACAGCATAGAACTGTAAATTTCCCAAACCATCCCCGGCTGGCAAGGCAGGCTATTTTACTTCCCATGGGAAAAAGAAACAGTCTCTACTAGGAGCAAGGAAAGGTAGCTCAACCAAGATTCAATTAATTAACAAATTTGTACTATTGAATACCAGTTCTGACCACAGATAAACCTGGAACAAGCATGAAAGGAAACTGGAGTTATTTCCCGAGCAAAGAGGAGGTAGGGTTGACAAAGTACAAAAAACATAACCCTCCCCCCGCCAAAAAAAAAAACAGAGGCTTTTGAAGTAGCTGAGCCCACAATACAGGAAAAGGGTTCTGCCCCAAGTAAAAGGGCACATAGAGCCAGGTATCAACTCTGGCTCTCAACTGACAAATCTGGGCGGTAGGAGGGAGGGAAGGGGCTGGGGATTGTCTCTGAAAGGGATTTTATTTTTATGACTTTCTAGCTGTCCATTAAATTAAGCTGCAGGTATTCTCAGGTTTCAGCACTGCCCCAGGCAGGGGCTGAGTTAAGCAAAGTCTAAGAGATAAAGTAACTAGCAAGGTAAAGAAATAATTCCTTAAAAGACTTAATTTTCCCAAGAAAATGGAGGGTAGGGCCCTTCTCATTTAGAGAATTCAAACCCCAGGGTCTGGAACACAGAAACAGTTTAGCCTGCCTTCTACCTTAGCCTCTATCTCAACAACATCCCTGGCAGGGACGGGATATGCTGTGAATTAAAGGACCACATCACTTTATACTGGTGGGGTACTGCTGGCTTACAAGCACCACCTGCTGGACAGACTAGAAAAAACACATATTCAAAACAACTCATAGGAAAGACTGGGGAGCCTGCTGTGTCACATCCTCAGGGAAACCTGAGACTGACTACACCCTCATACTGAGGCCTTGTTCTGTCTTCTCAGGGAAAATCTGATTGGGGTAGATCCTATTTGGTAGGGCAAAATCCAGAAAAACAAATTGAAAAATTCTGATCAGATAAACAGAAGCTATACTAGAGCTCTAGAATAAGTTAAAATAAATGTTAAAGGACATATAGAAAACAAATTCAACCAACCAGAAATCCCTAGATAAAAGAGAGAAAATAACCTCCAGAATGAACTAATCAAGGAAATCAGATGCCTGGGCACCAGCAATAAATCAAAGTCACACTAGGAGGAATAAAGATATGGCCAAAGGGACAGACTAAAACTTCAAGTGAGGTACAAGAGTTGAAATAACTAAATTAAGGATATTCAAACAAATCTTCTACAACAAGTTGAGGGAAGACATGGCAAAAGAGATGAAAGATATAAAGATGATATTGATGATATCGGACAAACAAAGAAAAATTTGAAAGCTTTAAAAAATGGCAGAATTTATGGGAATTAAGGGCACAACAGAAGAGATGAAAAACATAATGGAGAATTGCGATAGTATATTTGAAGAGGTAGAAGAAAGGATTAGTGAACTAGAGGATAGGACATTTGAAATCCCACAAAGAAGAACAGTGTTTTGATTTGCTAAAACTACCAGAATGAAAAAAACCTAGTAATGGGTTAGCTTTTATAGAGACTAATAATTAAGTCCCAAGTTGCAATTCCAAGGCTGTGAAAATGTCTAAATTAAGGCACCAAGAAGAGAATACCTTCTTGGAGGAAATACAGCCAGTATGTATAGGTATGCTTAAGAGTTACTTCTTGAGGATCTCTTTTGTTGCTCAGATGTGTCCTCTCTCTCTCTCTCTCTAAGCCCAACTCTACAGGTGAAATCACTACCCTTGCCCTCATGTGGGACATGACATCCAGGAGTGAAAGTCTCTCTGGCAGCATGAGAGATGACGCCCAGGGATGAGTCAGGCCCTGGCACCTTGGGATCAGCAAATTCATCCTGACCAAAAAGGGGAAAAGAAGTTTAATAAATAAAGTATCAGTGGCTGAGAGATTTCAAATAGAGTTGAGAGGCTACTGTGGAGGTCACTCTTATGCAAACTTCAGTTAGACATTGTTACCTACCACAACTTGCCAAACCCCAACCAAAACCATTCCAGCCAACCCTAAAGAACATCTAAGGCATTATATAAGATTTTACAAAGATTCCAAACAATAGAGTAGTTTTCCAGAAATACACAACCTCCAGATGGATCCCTGGTCTAGGTACATCTTGAAATGTAGAGGGACCAGCCTCTCCAGAACATCAATTAGTTCCATCCTTCATCCCATATTATTAACAGCCCCTTCCAAATGAAAATGATAGAATGAGCATAGCCCAAATATCCCTAAAGAGTGGGAGAAAGATCAAAGGTGATGGTGGAGTTATACAGAGAAAGTAGGGCTTAACAAACAAGTATGATTGCTGTAACATTATATTGATATTATTTTAGTCCCCAGTATCCTAGAGCAGCTAGAAGTCAAAACCAAAAATTGTGGAATTGTAACTCATGCAAAACTCTGAAATCTGTTCTACAAGTAATTGTTGTGATGTACTTTGAAATATATTGCTTTTTTTATATGTATGCCACTTTTCACAAAAAAGAAATATATATACATATTTCTCCTAGCCTCCAGTGTTTTGGAGCAGCTAGAAGGAAAACTCAGGAATAGTGGAATGGAAACCCATAACAAACTCTGAAATCTGTTCTGTAACTACTTGTTGAAGTATACTTTGAAAATCATTGCTTTTTCTTTCTTTCTTTGCATATATGTTATATTTAGCATTAAAAAGCATGTAAAAAATGAACATGGCTTTTCTGGGGTACACACAATTTCACTGCAGTACAAAGAGATAAGGGAAAATGGAAAAATATGGGCAGGATCTCAAGGAATTAAATGACAATGTGAAGTGCATGAAAATACGTGTTATGATGTCCCAAAAAGAGAAGAGAAGAGAAAAGGGGGCAAAAAGAATAATGGAGGAAATAATCACTCTTCTTATGAAGGAAATGGAAGAAAATTTCTCAACTCTTATGAAAGATAAAATTACAGATCCAAGGGTGCAATCTGAATAGACCTACTCCAAGAAACCTACTGAACAGATTGTCAAGTATCAAAGACAAAGAGAGAACTCTGAAGGCAGCAAAAGAAAAGCAATCGAACACATATAAGGAAAGCTCAATAAGAGTATATGTGGATTTCTCAACAGAAACCACGGAACTGAGAAAGCAGTGGTATGACATATTGAAGATACTGAAAGAGAAAAACTGCAAACCAAGTATGATAAGATCTGTGTCAACTCGGCCAAGTGATTATGCCTAGTTGTCTGGCCAGATGAGCATTTGGTCTGACCATTGCTGCAAGGATATTTCCTGACTGGTGGATAAACTGGAAGACTGGAGTATTAAATCATCAGTCATTGATTTTATCTGTGGCTGATTACACCTGTGATCAACTAAGGCGTCCCCCCCCCATGAGATAATCCAATCAGTTGGAGACTTTTAAGGATGAAGAGAGACTTTTTTACTGCTTCTTCAGCCAGTGAGCTTCTCCTGTGGGGTTCATTCAGACTCTTCATCAGAGCTGCCAGCTTCACAGCCTACCCTATGGATTTTGGACTCTTCCATTGCCACTGTTATGTGAAATACCTTTATAAATCTCGTATTTACAGATATCTCCTGTTGGTTCTGTTTCTCTAGAAAACTCTGACTAATACACCAATAATTCTGTATCTGGCAAAACTGTTCTTCAAAAATGAGAGAGAGTTTAAAATATGTTCACACAAATATCACACTGAGAGAGTTTGTGAACAAGAGACCAGCTCTACAAGAAATACTGAAGGGAGCACTACAGGTAGATAGGAAAAGACAGGAGAGAGTGTACTGGAAAAGAGTATAGAAATTAAGATCATTAGTAAGGGTTAAAAGAGAGCATGGTATTGTAAGTATAATGAACAAAGCTGAATGTGAATATGATTGAATGAGGAAGACTAGAGGCATGTATTAAACAAGAAGGAAAGATAGAAGATAAAAACTGGAATAATAAAATTTAGTGAAACCTACACGGGACAACAATGATGATTATGTGTACAAATAAAAGAAAGTTTTTATATGAGGTAGAACAAATAAATGTCAACTATTGTGTTTTGGTTTGCTAAATCTGCCAGAGTGCAATATACAAGAAATGGATTGGCTTTTATAAAGGAGATTTATTAATTTACAATTCACAATTCTAAGGCCATAAAAATGTCCAGATTAAGGCACCCAACAAAAGGATACCTTCTTGGAAGAAAGGATGATTTTCTCTGTTCTGGGTTTCTCTGTCACACACGAAGTTATGTGGCAATGTCTGCTGTCCTTCCCTACCAACTTTGGTTTCAAATGGTTCTGTCAGCTTCTGGCACCTCCTGCAGTTTCCAGCATCTTCTGCATCTCCAAATATCTCTTTCTGCTCTCTGTGTTGGCTGTTTTAAGGAATTCAGTAAAACTAATTAAGACCCACCTTGAATGGGCAGGTCATATCTCATTCTAACCAAATGTCCCACCCACAATTCTGTGGAATACATCTCTATGGAAACCATCTAATCAAAAGGCTCCACCCACAATAGTTCTGCCCCCACAAGACTGGACTAGGATTAAAAGGATATGACTTTTCTGGGGTACATAACTGCTTCAAACCAACACACATTGCAATGTGGTGAAAATGGAATGGTATATGGAAAAAGATACATTCAATGCAAACTATATTCTATAGCTAAATGTAATATTGTAATATGTTCTCATTAATGTAACAAAGACAAACACCAAAGCTATATATCAATAAGAGGGATATAAATGAGGGGTAAGGGATTTTTGTTGTTGTTGCTGTTGTTTCTCTATTTTATTTTTTTATCCTTCTTTTTTCTTTTCTCTTCTTTCTTTGTGAAAAAATGTAAATATTTTCATATAGATAGTGGTGATGAATGCATAAGTATGTGATTTTACTGGGGGCCATTGAATATTTATTTAGGATGGATTGCATGGTGTATGAATAATACAGTTTGAAAAATAAACAGAAAGATTCAAGTGCTGGAAAAAATGTGGAGAAAGAGAAGGACCTATGCACTGTTGGTAGAGAAGTAAAATGGTGTACTCCCTCTGGAGGGTAGTGTGGTGGTTCCACAGGAGGCTAAGAATAAGATTGCCATATGATCATGCTACCCCATCATTAAGTATATACTTGGAGGAACTGAAAGCAGAGTAATGAATGGGCATTTGCACCCTAGTGTTTACGGCAGGAGTATTCATGATGTGCAATGGATGGAGGTGGTCTAAAGTGCATAGACTGATGAACGTAAGGGTGAACTGTAGTGTATAAATACAATGGAATGTTAAGTGGCTGCAAGAAGGAATGAAATTGTGAGACATGCACTAGGTGAATGAACCTTGAAGACATTATGGTGAGTGAAATAAACCAGAAACAAAAAGATACATATCATAAGGCTTCACTAATATGAACTAAGTATAATGTGCAAATTCTGAGCACTGAGTGAGCACATAGATTATCAGGTGATTGAATGTGGGCAGATTTTTGTAACTGATGATTAAAGAATACAAAATGCTCAATAAGGCTTATTGTGGGTGTTACTATATCATGAGCTTCTACAACAGTCACGTCTATTTTTTAGTTTTAATTGTTTTATCTAAGTTCTGAGATGCTGAGGATTGTTCCCTGGAACTTTGGATATTTGTGTGACATCTGAGACTCAGATGTAGAATCCTACAGCTCTGAAAGTCAGCATTACCCCAACAGCAACTATTTCAACAGCAGAAAAAGAGATCAGACTTCAATTTGAAATATGAATGAAGCTGATCTGGTTAGGACTAAGGTAAATCAGAATACAGAGTAAAGGATGATATTGACTGCATTTTAACATTTCAACTTCTGTGGGAGACCAAAGCAAAAGTTGTTTATTTATAAAAAAAAATTATATTTTTGTAGCATATTAGCTAATTTAACTTGTTTGATCAGTTTATCCAAACAACATAATACATGGAACCTTGAATAGGGAATGAGATCCTGTTATTTTGACAGGTTAATATAAAACACCTATACATCCCAGAGTAATTTGTGTAGAAAATAAAAATGTATTTGCAAAGTCCCCTTGAAGAATCGGGGAAAATGTGGACATATTAAACTTTCCCACCTGGGAAAGTCCTGGTATTCTCAGAAACATTAGCGACTCCAATTTAATAAGCCAAACACTCAATGTGAGAGGTTCCCCTTATGAAACTTATTCCTGCAAATGAGAATCTAATAAGCCTACTTATAATAAGAGTCACCCCACAGAATTTCTTTTGTTTCTCAAATGGAGCCTTGCTCTCTAAGTCACCTTTGCAAATCAACTCAGTGCCTTTCCCTCTACATGGGACATAACTTTCAGGGGTGTAATTCTCCCTGAAAATGCTGGGACATGACTCCCAAGGATGAATCCGGTCTTGGCATCATAAGACTGAGAAAATCTTCTTGACCAAAAAAGGGTAAAGAAATAAAACAAAATAAAGTTTCAGTGGCTAAGAGATTTCAAACAGAGTTGAGAGGTCATTCTGGAGGTTATTCTAGTGCATTATATAGAAATTCTTTTTAGTTTCTTAGGCATTAGAATAGCTAGAATGAAGAATCTGAAACTGTTGAACTGCAATCCAGTAGGCTTTATTCTTGATGGCATATCCCTGGTATGTCAGGTTGGTTCACCATAAGACAATCAGTATACCTCATTAACAGAATGAAGGACAAAAAGCACCTGATTACCTCAGTTGATGCAGAAAAGGCATTTGACAAAATCTTTCACCACACCTTCTTCATAAAAATTCATAGCACACTAGGAGTAGAAGGAAACTTTCTCAACATGATAAAAGGTATATATGAAAAGTTCACACCAACATCCTACTTGGTGGTGAAAGACTGAAAGTTTTCCCTCTAAGATCAGGAACAAGATAAGAATGTCCACTGCCATCACTGTGATTGAATATTGTACTATACATTCTCACCAGAGAAATAAGGCAAGACAAAGAAGTAAAAGTCATACAGGTTAGAAAGAAGAAGTAAATGTTTTCCCTTTTTGTAAATATATGGTTCTCTATGCAGAAAATCCTGAAAAATCCACAAGAAAAATCTTTGAGCTAATAAACAAATTTAGCAAAGTGGCAGGGTACAAAAGCAACACCCAGAAATCAGTAGGGTTTCTATAAACAAACAATGAACATTTGGAAGAAGAAATGTAAAAAAATTCCATTCACAATAGCAAACAAAAGAATCAAATTTCTAAGAATAAATCTATCCAAGGTTGTGAAGGACTTGTACACAGAAATATAAGAATCCCCAAATAGTCAAAGTCAACTTGAAAAAGAAGAATGCGTTGGAGGACTTAATGCTTCCTGATCTTGAAATTTATTGCAAATTTATAGTGATCAAAAAAGCATGGTGGGCAGGCCATGGTGGCTCAGCAGGCAGAGTTCTTGTCTGCCATGCCAGAGACCCAGGTTTGATTCCTAGTGCCTGCCCATGCAAGAAAAAAAAAAAAGAAAGAAAGAAAGAAAAAGCATGGTACTGGCACAAGGACAGACATATGGAGCAATGGAATAGAATTGAGAGCTCAGAAATCAACCCTCACATTTGTGGCCAGTTAAGGTGATGAAGACCAGTCAACTGGGAAAGAATAGTCCTGTCAATAAATGATGCTTGGAACACTGGTTATCTATTTGCGAAAAAAGAAAAAAGAATGAGGCTCCCACCCTCACACCATATCACAAAATCAAATGAAAATGGATCAAAGACCTTAATATAAGAGCTAGAACTATCAACCCCAGAAGAAATCATAGGAAAGCATCTTTGGGGCCTTATATTAGGCAGTGGTTTCTTAGATTTCACATTCAAAACACAAACAAGAAAGACAGTATAAATAAATGGGACCTCATCAAAATTAAAAATGCACTTCAAAGGAATTTATTATCAATGAAAAATAACAACCTACACAATGGGAGAAAATATTAGGAATCACCTATCTGATGAAGGTTTACTATCCAGAATATATAAAGAAATCCTTCAAGTTAACAGCAAAAAGGTAAACAACCCAATTTTTAAAACAAGCAAGAACTCTTGAAAGACATCTCTACAAAGAAAATATACAAATGCCAAAAAGCATATGAAAAAATTCTCAACAGCATTCAGGATTGAGTAAATGCAAATCAAAACCACAATTAGATACCATTTGACACCAATTAAAATGGTTGCTACTTAAAAATGGAAAATAACGAGAGTTGGAGAGGATACAGAGCAGTATGAACACTCATTCTTTGCTGATGGCAATGTAAAGGCTGCACCTCTTGTGGAAAACAGTCTGGTGGTTCCTTAGAAAGCTAATTATAGAACTACCATATGACCCAGAAGTCCCACTGCTAGGTATAAACATAAAATAATTGAAAACGGAGACCCACATATTTTCATACTGAGATTTATATGGCATTATTCACAATTGTCAAAAGATGGAATCAGCAAAGTGCCTATCAATCAATGAATGGATAAATAAAATGTGGTATGTATATATATATGCAGTCTTTCAACAAATGTGATTGAAAAAAAAACTGGGCATTGCATGCAAAAGAATGAATTTGGGCTCCTACCTCACGCCATATATAAAATTAACTCAAAATTGGTCATAGACATAACTGTAAGAACTACAGCTATACAAACTTTAGATGATGTCATAAGAATAAATCTTCATGACCTTAAGTTAGGCAAAATATTTTTAGGTATAACTCCAAAAGAACAGGTGATGAAAAGAAGAAATTTTAAAATGTATCTCATAAAATTAAAACTTTGGTGCTAAAAGGATACTATTTAAAAGAGAAAATACATCTTCCAGAATGGGAGAAAATATACGCAACTCATATATCTGACAAGGAACACATGTTCAGAATATATAAAGACTACTTACAGCTCAATAATAAAAACAAATAATCCAATTTAAATAAGAAAAACATTTAACAAGTCATTTCTCCAATAAAGTATTGAGGATCAAATCATGTTTCCCACATGATGAATCATGTTCCATTCCCAACCACCAGCCCTGTGCATGTGAATCCATTTGTACAAAGTATCTTTGAAATGCTACTAATCAAGGTATATCCAAACTGAATGAGGGTGAGCCTTAATTAAGTATGGCTCAAGTCCTTATAAATGAAGGAAATTTGACACAAATCAAAAAGGCCTCAGGAAGCAAAAGAAACTGGACATCAGCAGAATTCAGAAGAGAAAGCACAAGCTGCCACATGTGCATTGCCATGAGATGGAAAATCTAAGGACCCAAGGATTGCCACAGTTGGCCTCAGAACACCAGTCTTTGGGGAGAAAGCATTACCTTGCTGATCCTTGATTTTTTATTTCTCTTAACTTCAAAACCTTGATCCAATAAACTCCTGTTGTTTAAGCCAAGCCACTGTATAGTATTTGTTCTAGCACCTGAGAAACTGATACAGCTTTTGGTAAGAGAAAGTATGGTGTTGCTAATATGGATACCTCAAAATGTAGAAATGGCTTTGGAATGGGTCATGGGTAAAGGCTGGGAGAACTGAGTTCACTAAATAGAAAAAGCACAGGCTACTTTCAAGATTGTTAGGAATATGGATGTCAAAGAAGGAAATAATGAATATGTGATACTGGAAACTAGAGGAAAGGCAATCCTTGTTATAAACCATGCAGAGAACTTGGTGAAATTGAGTCATCCTAATATCAGATGGAAGACAGAACTTGCAGGCAATGACCTTGGATATTCAGCTGAGATTTTGAAGCTAGGTGTAGAAGATACAGCCTGGTTTCTCCTTGCAGATTATTGTAAAATAAGAGAGGAAAGAAACAAGCTGAAAATTAGACTCTTAAGTATAAGGAACCAAAAATTGATGATTTTGAAAATTCTAGGTTTATTCTGATAGTGTGCTATGAGATAGGGCCGTATACATTTCTATTAGGGACCTCCCTGAGCTTTCGGGAACTGAGTCACAGTTCACATGGGGACTGGGCTCTAGGTTAAGGTTTAACTGAACACCCCCTTTGCTAAAGAGGGCATGGCTAAACTTGGATGGAGTCAGACATCTCAGAGGAAGTCAGGACTCAAAATGCAATTATACAGGAGAGATCTGTGGAAAGTTCCTTTGTCTGATGATTTTGGACTTCTGGAACTCCACACAAAATGAACAAAGTTTCTGAGAAATATGTATGACAAAAGCAATGCATGAAAGGAACAGAGAAGGGATGAATTGAAGGAAGAATGATTGCAAAGGCAGAACCATAGAAGCCAAGGACAGAACCCTGGAAGCTGAGGTCTGGACCAAAAAAAAAATATTGGGCCAAGAGAGCAGTCTCATCCATATGTGTGGAAGGAGCAGGTCCATTCCTAGACCTGGCAGGGTCAGGCCATTTACCCTAGTGCTTGGAGGGTCTATGCCTATGCCCATTGTTCACAAAGATGCTAATTCCCCCCACACTCAAAAGGGGTGGGGTCTGTGCCCCAGCATTTGTGGAGAGCCTGGCTGCTCAGAGAGGATGGGATGTATACCTCAGTGTTTAGGGACAGCCTGGCCATTGGTTAAGTGCTTGGAAGACTTGGGGCTGCTGCTCCTTCAGGACCAGAGGACAAAGAATCAATCCACAGGAATTTCAAGATTCTACTTGAAATCTAATGGAACTTTCTCCACTGGATTTCAGACTTATTTGGGACCTGTGAACCCTGTTTACCTTCTAAGTTCTCCCTTCTAGAATGGGAGTGTTTATCCTTTGCCTCTTCCATCATTGTACACTAGAAGCAGATAACCTATTTTCTAGGTTTCTCAGGCCCATAAGACATAAGAATTTTGTCCCAGAGCAGACTACACCCCAGGTAAAGATGTACTTGCATCGTTCTAAAATGGCTCATGGTTTTGGGATATTGTGATGGGATGAATACATTTTCATGTGGGAAGAACATATTTTAGAGGGATTCTCAGGGAAGATTCTTGGGGATTGAATCATATACCCCACAAAAGTTTTGTTCAGGTCCAATCTCTGGTCCTGTGGATGTGAAGTCATTTGTAAATAGGATCTTTGATGATAAGGTGTGCCCAAACTTAATGAAGATGGAACTTAATCCAAGCGAGTTAAAGTTATTATAAATAGAGTACACTTGACATGAAGAAAAAAAAAGCCATGGAAGGAAAAAGAAGCTGGAAGTCAACAGAACTCAGAAGAGAAAGAAGACACCACCATGTGCATTGTCATGCGACAGAAAACCAGAGACACAAGGTGTGCCAGCAGCCAGTCCCAGAATGTCACAGTTTCAGGGAGAAAGCTTTACCTTGCTGATAATTCAATTTTGGACTTTTTGCTAGCCTAATATCCATAAACAATAAATCATTCTTGATTAAGCCAACACTCTATGGCATTTCTTTCAGCAGTTGGGAAATTGATATATGAAAACTTCCTCACCATCCTTAGCCACTAATGCAAATCAAAACCACATTGAGATACTACTACTTCACTTCCGCTATAGTTAGAATCACAGGGACAGACATTAAGTTTTGATGAGGTGTCAGAAATAAGAATACTCATACTCTCCTAACAGGAATGTAAACTGTTGAAGCCCCTTTGAGAAACATCCTCACAGTCTGTCAAAATATTAGCCATAGAATTACAATGTGGCACTTTGCTTTGGTTTGTTAAATGCTGCCAGAATACAAAATATCAGAAATGAAATAGCTTTTAAAAGGGAAATTATTCCTTCCATGTGGGAGACCCGGGTTTGATTTCTGGCCCACGCACCTAAAAAAGGGGGGGCGGGAATTTATTTAGCTATAAGTTTACAGTTTTAAGGCATACATAAAAATGTCTAAACTAAGGCTTCTGGGCAAAGATACCTTAATTCATGAAAAGCTGATGGGGCCAGAATATCTCTGTCAGTTGGGAAGGGACATGGCTAGCGTTTTCTGGTCCTGTTTCGAACAGCTTCCCTGGGAGTATTTTCTTTCTGCATCTCCAAATGTCTCTGTGTCAGCTCTGAGCGCTCTCTAAAATTCCTTTTAAATGACTCCAGCAAACAAATCAAGACACACCTTGAATGGGTGGAGTCATACCTCCATCTAATCAAAAGGCGACGCACATGATTTAATGGGTCAGTCTCCATGGAAATAATCTAACTAAAGGTTTCTACCTTACAATATTGAATCAGGATTAAAGGATATGGTTTTTCTAGGATACACAACACTTTCAAACCAGCACACACTTCAATTCCATTCCTAAGTATATCATAGCCAAAAGAAATGAAACTTTGCATCCACATCAAAAGTTGAACATGAATGTTCATAGCAGCATTATTCATTATAGCAAAATTTATAAACAACCCAAAAATCCATCAACTAATGAATGGATAAACAAAATGTGGTGTATCTAGAAAATGGTATATTATTCAATAATAAAAAGGAATTATATACTGATACATGGTAAAGCATGTGTTAACCCTGAAAACACAAGGTTGGTGGAAGAAGCACCACCTAGCATAATGATGAATAGATCACCTAGTAGCAACTGAGGAATGAATAAACAAAATGTGTTATATCCAGAAAATTAAATATTATTTGATAATAAAATGTAATGAAGTATTGGTACATGCTACTCCATGGATTTATCCTGAAAATATGCTGGGTAAAAGAAGCCAACCACATATCATAAGATTCCATTTATATGAAATGTCCTTAATAAGAAATCTATGGAGACAGAGAGTAGATTCTTCCCTGGGGCTGGGAGTTGGCTGAGAGGAGAAGAAAAGGAAATGAATGTTAAATAGTATGGAGTTTTGTTAGGGGTGATTAAAATACTTTAAAATTAGTTTGTACTGCTGCACAACTTTGTAAATATAAAAATTACTGGACTGTATAATTTCAAATTAGCTAAGTCTATGATACATAAACTATATCTAAATAATGCTATGTACAAAAGTGAAAACAAAAAAAGAAAGAAAAATGTAACATGAAAACTCAGAGGAATAAATTTAAAATATTATATATGTAAGAAAAATGGAATGCTTAAGTAATGAATAGTGTGTCATAAACACTGCTTCAGTATGAAAGATCCTATGGCCTCTATTACTCCAATTCATCAAATTATGCATTTTAAAGTATTTGCAAGTATATCAGGCAGAAATTCAGGAAGCATGCTAGTAAAAGAGATGCACTGACAGCAATAATTTGACTTAAATGGAAAAAAAGCCATTTGGTGCTTGTATTTTTAGGGAAGAATGTCATGCAAGAAAACTGTGATTGTTTTTGGTGTATTGAGTGTTGCTAAAATGCTGAGTGGTGAAGTTTTCATACTGTTGGCTCTTTCTGTTGAGAAATAAATAGATCCAAATTCCCATTTCCATCATCCTTGTGATGGGAGGTAGCCCTCTGACAATTTGATTGAGCTCAGGACCGTAAAGGACAAAGGAAAGAAAACTGGAAAAATGAAAGCCTTTTTAGTTCCTGAGAATCATTTTCTATCTAAGTTCAGTATTGGGTCTCTAAGAAATTATGATAAGACACCAGTGATCCATTTAGAATGGGCAGACACTGGCCTTAGAGTATGCATAGATGGTTTCCAGTTCAATTTAATTTCCAGGCTACATTAGAATATTGCATATCTAGCCTTAAAATAAATCCCTTTGGCTTTGTAGTGTTTCCAGAAGAGTTTTCAAAGAACAGCAAAGTCAAGTTGAAAGTAGCCTCACAATGAGAAACATAAGCATGACAAATTTCAGAGCATGTAGACATAATTTGAATATGAAATCAGCTGATTTGTATCCCCCGTTTGTGTCATTTGTTCTCTGTCCTTATTCTTATATCAGTAAACTAGGTTTTCTAAGTTTGTCTTCAACCAAAAGACTAATATAATAAATTGATTCATTTTCCATTTTTCTGAAGGACACTAAATCCTTTCTTCAATCTTAACTGACAATGGACACCTGGAATTCATTCATCATGTTACTCGATACATTATGAATATAACGAGGTTGCAGACTTTGTATAGAAATCAATTCTATATGCATATCATTACTGTGTGGTGCAGAGAAAGATGAGATCTGCTTCTAATCCATGGTGGAACAATGCAAAAAAGGGAACATTGCTAATGATCACCAGAAGCAGTGTTTCCTTCTATAAATGATGATGAAAATGATAGTATGTAACATTTATTCCACATTCAATGTGTGTCCCATCATAAGCTCTTTATAAGTGTGCATTATTCCTCACAATAAGTTTAGGAACTAGGATGCCGCATAATCAGGAAACTGAGATCCACAGGGTTTCAATTAATTGTTCAGATTTATCAGTTAGTTATGGAGCCTGTATTCCAACTGGAGTCAGAGTTCTTAATTACTATACATAGTCCTGCATATTAACAGCAGATGGTATGGATTTCAATGGAATGATATTAATCTATTTTAGAAAACATATCAGCTACAAATCATCTGATGCCACCTGCATTTTCATGGAATAGTCACAGACTGATTATAAATATATATATAATTACAATTCAATTACATATAAGTTTAAATATATGGCAAATATATGCCGTATATTTAAATTTATATGTAATTGAAAAAATCAGATTTGAGTAACCTAATTATTTTGCAAAAACAAATAAATAAATAATCTATAATGATTAAAGCACTCAGTCAGGAGTAATTTAACATTTATTTTATCAGTGCCTCTCTGGACTTTGGTTTCCTCAACTATAAACGAATGAGTTGGATGAGATGACTTTAAATATCCCTTAGAATAAAATAGCTATAAGATGATCTATGTGAAAATTCTATATGTATACACTTTACCTATTTTTAAATGTTTCTTTTTTCTTACTGATTCATAACAATTCTTAATATATTAAAAAATATAATTAGTCATTTGTGGCATATGTTTTGAATCCTATTTTACAATATTCTTTTTACTTATTTTCTGCTTCTTGCCATTTAGAAATGTAAATAATTCTACATAGTCATGATTATCATTTATTTTCTTTAAGTTTTTATTTTAACAGATCTTTCATGTACAAACTAAAAATATGCTAGTCATTTCTTCTAATTTATGACCTGAATTTTTTTAACATTTGCTCTTTGATCTAAAGTATAGAGAAATGTTTTTTTTAAAATGGCTAGCCAGTTATTCTAATATTATTTACTAATGCTTTTACCTGACTCCCAACCAATTACCCATTAAGGAAATAAAATCTTTATTGGAATTAAATTCCCAAATGAATGTGGTTCATTCTATAAGCTCTGTATTCTGAACTATTGAAATATTTATCCTATTATCTTTGCACCAGTATCATATTGGCCAATATATGTGAAGAAAGATACGTAAGCTTATCAAATGTATTGATGAAAAATTTTATTCTGATAAAGTATTGAAAGAAAAATAAATTAAGGTAACAAAGAACAATTTCTTACACATTTCTTTATGCTTATATATTATTATTTCTTCATACTTTGTACTTATTTCTTATAATTTTCTTAATAATATAATTATAATTTCTTATTATTACTTGGTATTATTTCTTTATACTTATAATAATATCAATGTTGGTCAAAATTTCAAAAACCAGTCACACCAAAAAATTTGACAGGAATAAAAATTGTACAACCAGGCAGTACCTTTAAGTGTTTAAATATACAAACTCTAATCTAGCACAATGATACTCAATGTATCATTCAATGTAAAATTCAAGGTTTCCCGTGGGTCCCCAAGATTCTTTCAGGGGATTCATGAGATCAAAATGATTTTCATCTAGTACTAGGAAGTCCTTTGCTTTGTTCACTGTCCAAACATTTGCATGATGGTTCAAAAGAAATGGTGGGTAAACTGCTATCACTTTAGTGAAAATTGAGACATTAAGAAAAGTACTAGTAATTACTTTATTTTTGTCCATCATGCACATATAATTAAAATATACGCTCATACGCAGAGTTTCACTCACGATGTCCTTGAGGAACCGCTAAATATTATTAACTTGCTTAATACTTTACTCTTGTGTACATGTTTTTGTTATATTTTATGAGATGAATCTTTGATTTCACATAAAGCATTCTGTTACCTACCCAAGTACAGTGGTTGTCTTGAGGAAAAGTATTTTATAAACTGAACTAGCTTATTATTTCATAAAGTGCCACTTTTCCTTGGAAGAATGAGTGACAGGAAAACTATGGTTATTCAGACTTAAATATTTGGCACATTTTTTTTCTAAAATCAACAAAGTGAGCCTGTCACTTCAGTTGAAAACAACTGACAGTATTTTATGCCAAAGACAAAATCCCAGCTTTTAAGCAAAAATTAGAATCTTGGAATTAGAATTAGAAACTCAATCCATCACCATAAACTTGACTACTTGCTAGTACTCAAAGACTTTTTTGTGGTGATCTGAACAAATATGACTTTTAATAATACATTAAAAAGTGTTAACATTTGGAAAACCTTAATAACTCAAGGAATCAATATTTTCTAAATGACCCATGCATGGGAAAGAGAGCCATTCAAAACACAAAACACCAAAATAGATTTTAATGTAATTATGTATGAAAAATTAATTTTAGATTTCACATTGCAGTTAACCATTAAAAAGCTTCCATTTATTCAGCTTTATTTAAGTATCAAAGTGGAAAATCCTCAATTTTTTGAAAAGTTCATCTAAAATATTCACGCTTTTTCCAACTTCATATCTGTGTGAAGCCATATTTTCTTCATCTACTCCAACAACACTGCAATACATACAATGCATAAACTAGATACCAAAATCCAGAAGTCTCCAATTTCAGACATTAAAGAGATTTGCAAATATTTCAATGATACCTCTCCTCACAATTTTTTTTGTTTTGAAAAATAGTTATTTTCATAAAATACGTTATTTTAACATGTAATGGGTTTGTTATTATTTTAAAATAATCAACACATTTTTAAAAACAAATTCTTGAATTTAAATTCTAATACAGCAAATATTGAAAAACTTGACCAACATTTTCTTTAAAAGAACTATTTGCTACCTTATATAACTTGTAAACTAAGAATCCCAAGGAAAGAAAGTTTGAGAGTGACTGACTCAGAAAAATTACTATTAGAAAGTCACCTTAAGTCCTCAAAATTGCTAATGAGCTAACAATTGCTAGATATTACACATGCTTCCCTTTCCCCTTTGGCATTGAGGTTATCTCAATCTACACTCCTATACAAGGTTCTAGGGGAAGATAATTTATTTTTTAGTTTATAGTTCACTATAACCTGAAGAGAAGAACTTAAGGTGGGAAGATGAGTATATTCCACATGCAGTGGCGTCCTTCCAAAGGTTAGACCATTGGCGGAGGTTACCAGTTGTCTTTCAATATCTATTCTCACCATCATCGAATAGACTCCATGAATTTAAGCTGGGCACACTGGCTGTAGAAAATATATTATTTGCTAGCCTTTTTCTGCAGCTAGATGTGACCAGTGAAATAAATATAAGCGCTACTTCTATAAAGACTAGAATGCAGATATGGTATTTGGAGAAGAGATATCTTGCACAACAAAATAGAAGACAGGTGTAAAAGGTAACAAAGCAATATAGAAGGAGTTTCAGTCCCTACTGGTAATAGAGCCACCACAATAGTCATGGGCTATCAATATTTTTATAAGGGAAAAATAAATTTATATCTTGAACAAACTACTGTAATTTAAGATTTTCTATAACTCACAACTGAACTTAATTTGAACTGAGAGATGACTCAGCAGTATTATTAGAAAAATAGGACTCTACTATCTAATTATTTATTCTCTTTTCTTAGTACCAATGATACTGTATTTCATTAGCATTGCTAATTTAGCTGTTCAAGATAGATTACTAATGCAGGTGAGAGTGTCAACTCAAATTTTCTTGGAATAGTTGGTAATCCTATCTCTAAAACCCAGGTTCCTATAAAGCAGTGGATATTTTATAACTGGCTGGAAAGTTTCAGAACTAACATACACATACACACACAATACTTTATTTTGCTTGATTCCACAAAGCAAAATATTCTTTACTTATAAGTTAATAGTTAGTGATTACTCCAGCAATAACTAAACTAAAATTAGCAGCCCAGGAAATGAACCAAGCATTGTATCTCTACTGCAGAACTATAAAATGTTGGAATTAGGAGATATCTTAGTAAATACCTAATTCAACTCATTGTTTTGATGAAGATGCATCAGATGAAGATGCTTAGAGCCACAAGGAGAAAGAGACATGATCACAATACTATTTATAAAGCAGAGCCACAAAAGCATCGATCGTTAAGTCTCTATCTTACTCAGTGTAACCAGTATGACCCACTTCATCAGCTTCGAGTACTAACTGAATGACATTTCCTTTCTTTACTTCATTTAATTACTCAAGACCTACCTGTCTTTATTAAAAAGAAGGCCAATGGTCCTTTTTCCAAATTGCTTTAGAACTCCATGGTCATACTTAATTCAAAGGGTGATGAGAGGATGTGAGAAGTTGATTCAACTAGTGCCACTGCTTGTCTCTTCTCTCTTTGACATAAACATCTTTCTTTGACATATAGCTTTGCTGTTATGCCATAAGGATCTCAGTGATATTACTTAGTTCATACAAAAACACTATAAAGATTAGTGTCAAATCATACCTGAACAGCAATTCAGATTACACATAACAATATATAAGAAAAAGCTCCTTTTATTTTTGTTTAATGCAGGCACAGTTCTTTGATTTTGCCTTAAACAATAAGATACAAATATTTTAGACTTTTCTTTAAGACTGGTTTTGGAAATCTTTATACTCTTCTAAGATCTCTCTTACTTTACCTCCCTAAATGATGTCTCTCTAAAAGATTACAAAAAAATCTACTTATGCACACAATTCTTTCAATTGATGGCAGTTATGCTTTAATTTAATTAATTGTATCTCTGCCCACTACATTGATCTTTTGTCTATTTCTGTGCAAATTAACTTATTTTGATATTTTATGTCATGAATCACTATAGGAATTTAATTAAATTGATGTATTAACTGTGCTGTAATTGTTATTGTAGTATTGTAAATGTCAGGTCATTCTGCTCTCATCCTAGATCAAGACTGCTTTTCTTTATCAAGAGATGTACACAAAAATAAAAATCTCAGAGATATCAACTTTTAACAAGAATGAAGAATTAGAATTTTACCTTTTAGATAAAAATGATAAATGCTTTTGCAGCATATTTGATTAATAGCCTGTAATTATTTCTTTCACATTTTTCTAGTGTTCCATGTTTGACGTTCTTCCATTTTCATAACCTGATCATTAATAAACTGCCTTTCAATATTAATACCAATCAGCTTTATGGACTCTAATTTATTCAGCTTTTTTTTAGATAAATTGCCTTCATTTCAGTTCTTACTGAGACTATTTTCAAAATCCATTCTGATAATTTGTTTAAAAATGTTCCATACCATATGTAGTATACAAAGAAACAATCTAGACATTAATAAGTATTAATTTATATGAAGTTTTATTAATATTTTAATGCCATGCAACCATTTAATGTCATACAATTCTAGTTAGTTGGCATCATCCACCACATCCTTATAACAGGCTTTCCTTTGTCTCCATATCCAAAATGGTATCATATACAGTGTTATAAAAAATAATTTGTGTTAAATTAGTTAAATACTGGATTAATGAATGAATACTAAAAATATCTATCAGATTTGAAGTTTTATGGAAAAATCTATTTCTAATGAAGAAAAAATTGTTTTGTTATTTTTAATAAACTGTATTCTAGAATAGTTTTAGACTTACAAAAACTTGTGAAGTTAGTAGAATCCCCATATACCCACATTCAGCATACCTAGTCTATACCCTGTGGAAAGATGTCTTAAAGACTCCCCTTAAAGAATGGGGAGCTATGCCCCACTTATTCGAGAGTGGTGAATCTACAAACATTATTTTGATTTCTTAGGCACAGAATATTTGCCTATTCTCCCTTTTATTTATTCATTCTTTCATTCATTTATTATTTATTTATTGATATCATTTATGTTACTCTGGAGGAAAGTCTAATTTTAAGTCAGTAGCATCTAGTACCTATGATAATTATTAAAAATGGAGGGATCATTCAAAAATCCACATGTCTAAGAAGGCAATACAATTTTCTAGTTCTACCATATGGCTTGCCAGGTTACCTGTGGTATTATTAACATGCTGTTTCAATTAATAAAATAGTTTTAGACAGCATTTTCTTTGATTCTACCTTTCATTTGCAGCCAATATGCACCTTTGCCAGCAAAGAAAAGGAAAAAAAAAAGCTATCCTCAGCTCCTCTTTTAAATCTTTTAGAAAAAGTCAGATGGGAAAAATTTGTTTTTCCTAAAAGTAACATTTTCTTTCCTCTTTGTCTTCTTTCATTAAAGTTCATTATTTTTAAACTAACTTATATTCAGTCTTTTTCCCTCTTTAAGTAAAACTGAATATTTCCTTTATTTACTCCTTACTTATGGAGCCCATACCACATGCTCAGTGTCAAGGGTAATGAGAAAGCTAGCTATGTTTGTTTCTCACATAAAATTTATTACAAATGGCTTTAGTTCATTTGTAATTAAATCGAGGAAAGCAGGATTAAACTATAATAGTCTAATCTGCAGCATTTTTTCAACCATAGTGGTCACTGGGAAGTATTTCACTTTCCTCATTCTGTTTATAACTCTGTCAGATACCTTGGATAAAATCCCACACACCTTCTAGGAGACAATAAAAAATGTAGACCCTGGAAAGTCATAGAAATCACAACTGGCCAATTACAGGACCAGAAATAAATATAATTTACTTAGTGAGACATAGTTCAACACTTCTCAATCACAATCTTAATCAATGCAGATTTCTGAATAATTTGCGTCTATAGAAGTTTAACATGGTATAAAATAAAAATATAAATGTAACCATTTTGTATATGTTGCCTTTCACATAAATTTGTGCACCTTCATGAAAGGAGGGAAAGTATAAAAATGACTACACGTGTTTACCATCAGATGTGGGAGGAGACCCTATTTTTTTAAACTGCAAAATTAAATCTAAATTTTCTATATATTAAAAAACAATTTCTTAAAAAATGAATTAAGAGATATCTGAATCTTTTACAAGAAATCTGTCCTATTAAGAAATTACAATCATTTTTATGTATCTGTGGTTGTTAATGCAGATAGAGACATCTAAGAATGCTCATCTACAATTTTTACAAAAATGAAAAATTCAATGAATTTTACCTGCACTTCAATCCCTGTAATTCAACAGTATCTCTGGTTTACTTCTAGACTGTTATCCTATGTACCAGTTTATTCTGAAAAATTACTTCCTAGGAAATCCTAGGGTAAAGAAAACACCAAAACAATGATATTGAAAGCATTTGACGTTTGAAGAGTTAAGCTGAATTGCATAGACTATCAAATGAAAAAAAATTTATCTATGTATCCATGCAATCATACAAAAACTATTGTGGCAATAAACAAACCACAGTTTCTAACTTTCATTACCAAATTCCAGTAACTAATTTTATACTTCCTATTTACAGTAGTGTGCTTTTAAAGATTATATGTAATGAATCAAGTCTAATAAACAGCTGATTACATTTCCTCAAGCTATCCTATGTTTAGATAAAGATTTTCTAAATACACATATTGTTTCACAAGCCTGAACATAGGCCAATTTATAAATGAAGAAGTATTCTCAAATCAGGCTATGATTAACTAAAAAATGCACTACTATTTATATTTCGATTTAATCTATGTAAATGCTGATAACTGTCTCTTCTAACAATTTTTATATACTGTATCCATAATTATAGCTGCCAAGGGACAACAATCTACTCAGAAAACAAAGAGCATAATTCTATGGGAGAGAGTAGGGACAGCCGGTTGACATCTGTGAATTATGCAAATACAGGGGTAGAAAACAACTAGGTCCTAATAAGCAACTCCTATTCAGATGGCAAAAGGGAGTGGGAAAAAGACTCTTCTCAGATAATTATTAAAGTTGGGAGGGCATTGATTCCCCGGGTGCATCTCAGGGAAGACTAGTTGTTTTGGCTTGCCTCCTCAAGTGGAAATTTAAGTGTGAATTAAAAAATGGCATGCTGAGTTTTAGAAGTATCTTCATCTCTTTTTGCCAAAGAACAGCATTGGAGAGAGGGCAACATGTCATTGATTTTGAAGCCTCAATGCACTTTTTACAACCTTATGGTGAATAGTAAGTAGTTAATGCTGTTTAAGATAGGACGTTTATGAATAATGTTAACAGTGTTTGCATTGCTTCTCCTTTAACGTGACAGAATGTTGCCACCTGCTCTTTAATATTTTTGATTAACACAAAAATAATGTCCTTATTAAGAAATAAAAACAGAAAATTATTCTCTAAGGAAACACACATATGTAAAGTTTATCCTGCATGTCAAATTTATTTCTAAGTTAGCTAGTATATATAAGGTTCTTTGCATTTTAGAAAATCGAAAGGCTTTACACTAATGAAATGTTTATGACAAGTGTTAGGTTTCATACTGCAATTTTACAAAATAGAACGCAGTAGGGTTATCAGGAATGGGGTACTTTGAGGAGGATAATAAGTTTAGGTAATGAGGACAGGCAAGCTACCCTCCATGCAACTCAAAGTGCCTACACTATATGTGGTAAACTCAATTTATTGATCAGGTGGCATTTAAATTTTCTGCTAATGATCTTTATAATGCAATAAGAGCAATGCTTAGTGAGTTTCTGGAATTATCAGATGTAAAAATTATGAATAAGCTATTGGAATGACGGATTCAAAATCTAAATGACATTTGTGAAAGATGAGAAACAAATGGAATATTTCTCTGTAAAGATATATGAGAAAAATCAAGCTTTTCTCATAAGACATGAGATAAAAAGATATGAAGAGGAGGAGAAAGGAAAAGATAACTACTGTGTGGAGTACTTATGAGGAACCAAGCACTGCGTACTTTATACATGCTTTTTCCAGTCTTCACAATGCTACAGGTTAAGTGTGATTATTCTTCCCTTTTTCTTTTTTACAGAGGAAGGAAGAGTGACTCAGAAAACAAGTGACCCCTTTCACCAACAGCAAACAGCCAGAAGGGAGACCTTTAACCTCAGGTGCATCTGACCCCAGGTATATCTGAGAGTTTAGTTGTTTATACTCTGAGAACAATTCAGCTCCTTTTACCCCATCAGCACAAGTCCAGTGAATAAATAAGAAAACAGTCCATGTTAAAATGGTGAAACACTCTTTTCACTATCTCAGAACCTTTCAGAGATTCATTTACATATAGCTCTTAGTTCTAACCTCAACAATTCAGAAAGGAGTAAACAGAATATCACAAAAACAAAGAGAGAACTGAAAAAAGGCCTTATGAAATCAAAATCACAGGTAATAGATTGCCTCCACAAAAACTAAGCTCATAATGTGTTTTCATAAAGGTAGTAAACTCCAGTGCTTCAGTTCTAAAATATTGAAAACCCCATACATGAATTCTAAAGGCTGTTTTTCTTAGGGGAGATGTAGGATTTTATGAGGTAGTAGTGAGAAAAAGCAAATGCTTCCCAATTCTTGGAACCTAGATATACCCCAAGGGAATGATGAGCTGCTCACTTTGCTCCATTGCAGCCTGCATGGATGGTGATGGAGAATTTCTCTGGATGCAGTTGGCATATACTCTGAGTCTCTAATGGAAGCAACCATATACTTTAGAAAGTGACAGTATCACTTTAGATAATGCATGGATTCTGTTCCAATGAAATCTAATAGCTCATACTTGCCAGAAAACATTAAAACAATTGCTCCTTCTTACATTCTACTTTATTTGTGGCCACGTGCTACTTCATGCAGCAACAAATTTTTCAAAAAGAAAGTAACATAAACTATGGCAGGACACAGACACTACAAAGACAGTGTTCTCCCTCTTTAATGATTCTAACACAACAGTTGAAATAATACTGCAGCCTGGAAATCTGCCTTTTAGTAGAACATTTGTGGATAATTGAACTTCTGCTTATTGTTCAAAAGGTCAAGAGGTTTGAGTGGGCTCTTTTTCTCTTGGTAAATTATTCAGTTTGAGTATTTATTGCCCTGTCAAAAGGAAAGTATTGTATGAACTGTCTTTGTTGCTCTTTAGTGTTTCCTAATTTGATTGTTCTTTTCTGTACCTAACCTCAGCAGAAAATTTCCATCTCTCCCTTTCAAATTCCAGAACAGGGCTTCTCATCTTTGCTCTTTGCTATATAGCTCAGCCTCATGGGTCAAATAGACATGAATTAAGTCAATGTGAGAGAATTATAACATTGATTGAACGTAGAGTTTTGTTTGATTTTTCTTTTAAGCCTGGCCAGAACCTTTAAAATTAATATTGTTTGCAAGCATTCTATAAAGGGAATCTAAAATAGGAAGGAGGGCTAATTGAGAAGAAATTTCTGGTATTAGATTATCTATATTAAAATTACAGCAAAATGGCAAAATCTGAATTCCTCACTTCTGGGTCTACCAAAGTAGTACCTGCACAATATCTCCATACTCTGCTATAGACAATAGACAAACCCTAGCTCTGAAAGAAATTGGGAACGAAGTGGAAAGAGATATTACTCTTAAATGCTGATTTGCCTCCAAAGTTGCTGACCCTTCTGTGATATTTTCTGTATTCACTGCTGGCTGAAAAACTTAAATCAAGAGTGAGAGGGTCATGAGAAATTAAAGGTGGCTGAGTTTGAGAAAATAAATCTTTTCGCTCTCATTTTCTTCTGAACACTGCAATCCATACACTTACCAATCTAATTAACACACAAGAATATTTTTTTCTTGCTTTTGGATGGGATGGGGTAGTCTCTTCCAAATTTTGGCCATTTTCTCAAAAAAGAGCTCCATCTTCCCATAGATCTGAAATTTCAAATTATTGGTCACATTAGGAAAGCCTGAAACTTAGATGCTACTTTGCATCTACATTCAACTTTCACAATAGTTGCATGGTTTAACCCTCCTACAGATGATGGAGATAAGAGTTAAGTCACTTTCCCAAGGTATCATTTCTCATAGATGACAGGGCCAAGATTTGAACTCAGGTTTAAATGACAACAAAATTCAGGTTTTATTTCCCTGCCACATAAAGGCACAGTTGCTTTAAGACTAAATGAGGTTGGCTGGGAAGATTTAGAAAAAGGTCTGCCAAGACATGAGATGCTATTAATACAATTCATCCAATGGATATTGACTTCTGTGATGACACGAATGATACCAATATGCCAACCTACTACTCCTGGTTCTCTTGCCTTTGTTACTAATTTGTCTCATTCTCCAAGTTTCTGAATTGTTCTCATCTCTGGTTGTTCCCTCCTTTGATTATGACCAGCAATTTGTCTGTTCACTTTATTTCAGCTTTGTCTTTTAGGTTCTGTTAATTGCAAGGATTTGAATGCCTGGATCTCACTTTTATATTCAGGGAGACTAGTTCACAAACATTGTGAACCTTCAATGACTTACTCATACACTGTTTCGGTTTGATAAATGCCGGCTTTGACTCATCAAGACCTGATATTCACCAGTCAAGGGAAATCTTCCATCTTGAATATAAACAAATCTCAGTCAATAAAACTGTAAAAATAATCTGCTATGTTTATCTTGACCCATTGTTCCCAACATACAACTATAAATACATCAAAACACAATGTAATAGGTATATTAATCTGAAAACCAAACTCATATGGTAGAACTATATATATTTAATACTTATTTTGTCTCCATGCTCTGTTATTACTATTGAACACCTGGCTCTCCCTCTTTCTGCTTCTAAAGTGTGAACCTAAGTAGAGGTACCTCCTTATGGCTTTCCGAATCTGCTTGGTTTACTACTTTGATCTTTTCTCCTTAAATCTCTGCCTTTGCTAAGCAATTTCTCATTTCTGTCAGATTAAACCTGAGTTTCTATTCTTGTACTCAATAATTTCGCAACAAAATACCTCAACAATTAAAAGTTTTAAAAGCAACCATAAAACATTTTGTGATTTTGTAAATTGGGAATTTGGGCAAAGTTTGGGGATGGTGATTCTTCTGTTCTGCAAGACATTTTCTGCGATTACTCATTGGCTTTCAGCTAGCTGATGGGTTTGTTCAAGGCAACATGTTTGTTGCTTTGGCAGGTTAAGCTGGTACATTGGGCTTAATGGGGACTCATGACCAGAGTGCCTATTCTTGGCCTCTCTAATAGGGTAAAGGAGGCAGATAGGTCTCATTTTATTTGAACTTCTCAAATGGAGAATCATGACTCCCAAAGAGAGTGTTCCAAGGGACATAAAACACAAATTGCTTGTTTAAGTCCTTGAAATTGGCACAGCATCATTGATGCTGTTTTTTGGTTGACAGAGTAACTTAACCTCCCTGAGTCTTAATTTCGCTTTTGTAAAATTAATATTATGCCCATATTTTATATATATTACAAACTTTTAAATTGGGAAAAGATATATAAAGTGCTAAGCATAATTCCTTGTTTTTGAAGTTATTCCAGTAAAAAAGGAATAGTAGCTATGATTAAAATGATTAAAAGCTATTACTTTCACTTATTATGTGAACGTGAATTAACCATTTAGAATCTCTGGACCACCTTCCCCATGTGGTCCATATTTTTATATAAAATAAAAATAGTATTTTATTTTATACAATTAAGAAATTGGATTAATTTTGTTGCTTTATTCATGGTTATGTTTTACTACAGTTAAAGGACACAGACCAGTATCAGAAAACAAAAAGACACATGGGAAAGTCTAGAAGTTAGTGCAATCTTCCAGGTGCCCCTAACAGTGAAGTTGCATAGGGATGCACTTCATTCTTCCAGCATCTATGTGTGACAAGTATGCTAAGTCTTGCCCACTGGGAAAGCTTACCCATGGCTTTGGTGCATATTTTTTACTGGCAGCTAGTCACATAGGCATACAGTACCTATGTGACTGACATTTCTACTCAGATCCCAGTCCCTCCCCAAAGCAAATCAAACGTTCACCAAAATCACATTAAGGTAAACTTATCTGGTCAAACTGAAATAGCCTGGCTCAAGACCTCAGGCATCCAGAAGTACTATAAGTCAGAATTTTCAAAAGGCTCAGAAGTTATCTCCCAGGACCAAGAAGACAGGCCTTTCTTTAAAATGTGCAGGGTTTAAGCAATCCAGAACTGCTGAGTTGACCTTTTCCTGGCCACATACTAATATGTTAATAGTAGGGGAAACTGGATGCAGGATTGTGCTAGTTTGAGGTTATTATGTACCCCAGAAAAGCCCTGTTAAAATCTTGATCCAGCATTATCAAACTAATATAAGGATATATGGAAAATCTTTATATGCACATCTAAAAACTGTTCTAAAATTAAGAAATCAAAATCTAATTTGAACAACAGGTTCTATAGACTAATAGACTGAAACTATTCAAACACGTCTGTTAAACTTCATTGGTCTGTTAAATTAAAAAGGATTATATCATAAAAGATACTGTGTGTTTTCTTGGCTTAGTCGCTTTAACATTTCTATTGTGTTTATGTTTAGAAGGAAAAGGATTGAGCTTATTCTCATCAAAACAAGCTTTCATTACTCATAATAGCCAAAAAGTGGAAGCAACCCAAATGTCTATCAACTGATGAATGGGTAAACAAATTGAGTATTATTCAACATAAAAAGTAATAAAGTATTGATACATGCTATAGCATGGATAAAACTTGAAAATATGCTAAGTGAAAAAAGTCAGTCACAATTGACCACATAATATATGATTCCATTATAATGAAATGTGTAGAATGGGCAATTCTAGAGACAGTTGATTTCTGGTTGTCAGAGAATGATGAGGGGGGAAATAAGGAGTGATTAATGGGTATCGATTTTCTTTTGGAGGTGATGTAAATATTCTGGACTTAGTGGTGATGGCTGCAAAATCTTTTAAATTTACTAAAACCCACCAAATTGTAAACTTTTAAGAAGCTGAATTATGGTATATGACAAATCTCAAAAAATAGCTCTTTTTCACAAATAAGTTTAAACCTCACTAATATCTGCTCTGTTTCTGAACACTAAGTGAGCAAATTTAAATGAGTTTTCCAAATACATTTATTTCCAATGTATCTATATCAGGTATTTACATACCTCTTTTCAATTCCTTCATTTCTCATTTCTTTCCACACATCTGCATACAACCCTAACCTTTTAGAGTAACATAAATATTTTTGATATCAGAAATTCTTCTTTCTCTAAGATATTCTAACATTTTTTGCAACGGTGAAATTCTTATAATTTGTATGGCCTATTAGATTTTCTAGTATGTGAATAAAATAGGACAGGTATTCTTTAAATTAGCACACTAAAAATATTAATACAGCACAACATGAAAAAGGAATTATTTATCCTTCCTCCCCTGCACTGCTATAATAAAATATTCTGTTTTATTGCACAAATGATGGTCAGCATTACTCGGCTTTATCACCAATATTGCATACTGATGTGTGTGTACACTATTATACTCAACTGAATTAAGTATTGTTTAATTAAAATAAACCATTGTTTAAATGGCTTAACAGTAGGAGTTCTAACACTTAGTACTGGCTTATAAACACCTTTCAAAATCAGGATAGTGAATTTACTCACACACACACACAAAACTATGGCACAGTGGAACAGGAGTCAAAGAATTGTTTTTTTATTCTTTTTTAGTAAATAAAAGTATTTGTTAAAGTAGTATAAAATTAAACCAAATAGAATTATTATAACGAACAATTTTGGAACTTAGAGCTTTCTTTATATTTCTTAAATTTAAGACTTCTATAAATGTAAAATAATCTAAGATATTCACTCTAAATGAATAACTATATAGCATCTTTTAATGCAACAATGTACAATTGAATGTAATTAATATCCCTTGTAACTGACTACACATACTAATTAATTTCTCTTAATAAAAGTTTACAAGACTTTTGTTTCATGGTTTTATTCTTCCTTTAACAAAGTTGAGAATACAGTTTCTATTTGTTAAAGTAGTATAAAATTAAACCAAATAGAATTATTATAACGAACAATTTTGGAACTTAGAGCTTTCTTTATATTTCTTAAATTTAAGACTTCTATAAATGTAAAATAATCTAAGATATTCACTCTAAATGAATAACTATATAGCATCTTTTAATGCAACAATGTACAACTGGATGTAATTAATATCCCTTGTAACTGACTACACATACTAATTAATTTCTCTTAATAAAAGTTTACAAGACTTTTGTTTCATGGTTTTATTCTTCCTTTAACAAAGTTGAGAATACAGTTTCTTAAAGATGACTCTGAATGTTTCGTTGAAGGCCTAACAATAAATTTAGTCTCCCTTTAACTGATGGATTTATATTTGATCCACTGATTTGCACCACGAACTTCAAAAGGTGAATTACTGCTGTAGATATGATAGCCTAATTCTTCCAAAGACGGTTCGGGATCACTCGAGGCAAACTGGGCAGCATCCTCAATTTCCTTCTTCACTTCCGCATCAATTTCTTTTAATTCCTCAACACTGACAAGCTTGCTATTTACCATTCTATCTTTCAGAAGCATAATAGGGTCACTCTTACTTCTTACTTCCTGAATTTCTTGTCGGGAACGATAACTGACTCCGGGGTCACTCATACTGTGTCCATGATAACGGTACGTCTGCAGCTCCATCAGTATGGGCCCCTTTCCAGATCGACAAAAGGCAGCTGCAAACTTCACCGCCTCCCGGACACACAGAACATCCATTCCATCTACCTTTAGCCCAGGAATAAAATTGCCTCTCTTGTAGTACTCAGTGCTGGCTGCTGCTCTCTCAACAGATGTTCCCATTCCATAGCGGTTATTCTCACAGATGAAAACACAAGGTAATTTCCACAAAGCTGCCATATTGTAAGCTTCGAACAGCTGACCCTGATTAGCAGCACCATCGCCATATAAAGTCAGACAGATCTCATCTTTTCCCTTATACTTACAGGCTAGAGCAATTCCGGCTCCCAGGGGCACCTGGGCTCCGACAATGCCATTGCCCCCATAGAAGTTCTTGCCATACATGTGCATCGAGCCTCCTTTTCCTTTAGCACAACCGCCTTTCCTTCCTGTAAGCTCTGCAAGAATTGCTCGGACGGAAAGCCCACGAGTGTAGCTGAAGCCGTGAGCCCGATAGGATGTGATGACGTGATCCGTGGGGTTTATGCCTGCCTCAAGCCCCACACAACAAGCTTCCTGACCATCACACAAGTGACAGAAACCACGAATGAATTTCTGTTTATACAGCTGATCTGCCTTTAATTCCATGCGGCGAACGGTCTGCATCATCCTGTAGTACTTGAGCCCGTCCTCTCTGGTGAGCACTGTTGTGTCAGGAGGGCCTTCTTCTAACCGATAAAGATCACATTTCTTAATTTCAAAAGCAGCATCATTCGAATAGTTACAGACTGCCACCTGTACTCTGCTAGAAGGCTTCTGGGAGACCCTCGACAACACGCGAGAGACGGCAGCGGCCAGCATCTTCTTCATGGAGCAAGAAGCACGACCTGCGGCCCCAGCGGCGACGCCCAGCAGCCACAGTCCAACGGCCAAACGGCTGTCACGTGATTAGCGCGCCTCCTTCCGCCGGAAAGCACGTGGCCAGCCATGTGATCTCAGCGTCATGCGCGGTGCGGGCTACAAGCCCCTCCTCCTGGACGAATCGAAGTTTAAAGACCGTCAACCGCAAAATTGTGAGACCAGGTTCTTTCTTTCGCTACAAGACTTGGCTGAAGTACACCTGGATTCCAACACCGTCATCATAGCTAAAGCACAATAATCTGAGTCCCTCTTCCTGCTAACTTCTGTGGTGCTGCATTTCAAAGTTTTTCCCCAAGTGTATCCAATAGGAGAGAGACACAAACTCAAGCCCTAAGGGATACATGAGTACTGGGAGGTTAGGCCAAAGGTATTCCTACCAATATTTTGTTTTAAGTCTCATTTTGTTTGTTTTTTAAAAAATCTTTAAAATATATATGGATAGGGTGCAAGGGTGGTTCAGTGATAGAATGCTCACCTTGGGTGTGGAAGACCTAGGTTCAATTCCCAGACCATGCACCCCTCCCTCCAAAAAAAGAAGTATGGATATTATATCCTACTCCATAATAGAGCATTTCAGTGTAAAGATAAAGTTTTGAATTATTTCTAGTTGAAATAGTCAACAGTAAACAAACAAAAAAACACTTTTTTTAAAAGAAAAGTTAGTTCTCCAGAAAAATATGCCACATTTACACTATTGCTTCTAGCACCTGTCTCACCTGGGGAGTATCCATACCCCAGCCTGATAACTAGAGTCTAAACACAATAATAAGTTTTGCCTGGTGTGGAAAAAATGGAAACAGGGTCCAGCTGTAGATTGCAGTAAAGAGTTTGTGATTAGCACCTCTCTTTACACTTTTTTACGATCCTGAATCTTGTCCAGTTTTCTCCCTATTTGCTGACTAATCTTTATTAACGTTTTCATCTCTAACTGTATTTAAAGATAGCTTGAACTTGTTTTCATGTCTTCAAGACTCAGCTGGCTTTATTTTTTGTCTTTATATCAACATAAGTTGGACCAAACTTAGTCCCTGAAATGGAGAAGCATGTTCTTATGATGCTTCTTTTTTAAGTAACCTTTAGAGAGCATTACTTCTTATAAAGTGATACACCAAAGAATATATGGTTTGGACGGAAAAATACAATAGCGTTTGCTTAATTGCTATTTGTAGTTTAGTCATAGGACAAAACAGCCCTAGGTCTAGGGCTTACAGAGATCCTATATCATTTTCCTCTTTTGTGCTTATATTGTACTAGGAAGGTAATTTTGTACCCCAATTAAGCCAACCTTAACCAGGAATCCTGTTCTATTTGGAATAGTAAGCAATTCACTTTAATGCTTATTCTATTTTATATCCACAGCCTATTTATAACTGGTGAAGTCTTACCCAGATTTCCCTATTACATGTTCAAAACAGCTCCCTTCTCTTTATTGAGCTGCAAGTGTTATTTTGGATACTTTTGATATTCAGGCAGGGAGGAGAGAAAAATAGCTTGCTAAAAAGTTATACCTCTTAAAACTGGACCCTCCCCCTACTTTCCCAACCCAGCCATCATAATAGGCTTCATCTATTCACTCAATTTAAAATTCTGCCATTGGAATTCATGGTCTTGCTTGCTGTTTGCTCCTGCTTTGATAGTTAGCCTGTCTCTGCTGTTCTCTTTCATTCCTGCAGGTATTGGAGATCTCCAGGGAGCATTATCTCCATGAGAATGGAAAAAACCGACACCGCAGGATGGAACGCTAGTGTTAATGGGTCACTGAGTGACAGCTGAGCCTTCTCTCAGAGGTATCAGCCAGACTAGTGCTGCTAGGAACACAAGATATATACAGTAAAGTGTGCCAATTTAATCTTGTCACATGTAGCCTGGGCTGCAAAGATAGAGCTCTGCTCAAAAGCCCAGTGTGACAACCCTACTCATGCCAGAGGAGCACAAGCAAAAGACACTAAGAAGAAAAAACTTGCATTACAGGTCACAACAGAAGATGACCCTTTTTTGCAACAGGCTCCGGTTAAGATTATAAATAATAAAATGTGAAATTTCAAGGAATCTCTTGGATATCAGTTACCCTAAATATCTTAAATTCAATTTAAAGATAGAAGAAATCATATTTGCATAATGTGATATCAAAGTATTTCAGCTCAACTGAAGATGATTTTTTGGACTTTTGTTGTAATTTTACCAAACCCATCTACATTTTCATAAAGTGAAGTTTCTAGACTTCAGTGTAAATGCTTAAAACCCCCCAAGATCATGACCTATTGAACCTGTCCTCTTTCTGGCCACCAGCTAGACTGGATTCAAAGCTATACATGGGAAAAAGAGCCAATGATAGTGATCTTTTCTCAAATGATTTATTTTATGTCTTCTCATTGTTCCATATCCTGTTTATTACGAAACAGGACTAAGAAGTCATCTATATGCTCACCATTGGAATGTTATTTGCAATTAAAACTACCCATAAATTCTAAGTTTTTAATTAATGTCAAATCTCACTTTTAATCTATTTGAAATTAAAGGAAAACAGATGAGCACTTTTATAAGGCCAATGGCAGACTTTACACTTAATTAATAAAAAACCTAATAAAAGAGGCACCAGTGATTATAGTAGCAGTCATTCATGTCAGTATGACAGAATTTCACATTTCATGCCTGATGGTTGATCTTACAGGGGCATTCCTAAATTTATCTTCAAAGTGTCATCCCATTTTATCAGTAGCGTAAAATATTTTTGAATTAGAGACAAGGAAATGTGGGGTGGGGTGGGAAGAAAGAGCAACTAGCATGTTTGAAGGATATTCAGATTGTTCCATTAATAATTACACTTTTTCACCAAATGTTATGTGAAGAGAGCTGTTAAATTTCAGATAAATAATATCAGATCTCATTATATGATTAGTGGTAATATATGTGCTTTTTCTCATGGCTTTAGGATTTAGCAATTAAGAGTGATGAGTAAGAACTTAGTGCAAAAAATTAACAGTTATATATAACTCAGAGAAGAATTTTTCCCATTTAGTCTATTACTTTATCTTCCTTGGAGAAAAAGGAAAATGTCAGTACCATATATTCTGCAAAATAATGGCATTCAAGCAAGGTTCCTCTCTAAGATTTAATAAGCAGAGTTACTCCAGAACAGTTCAGAGCCCTGGGAAAACATTTTTTCCCTTCTGATTTCATGATAATTCTGAAATATCAATAACTAAAAATTCAGGATAAATTATTATCGAGAGAGGAATTTATTGCTAATGAGTGGTAACGTGGAAGTGGGCTTCATTCCACACAGGCTATAATGGCATAAGGAAAGGAAAGGCATTATGGGTTAATTTTTAGTAGCAACCACTGGAGCCACCATCTTTCTCCTGCAAGATAAGCCACGGAGTTGGCTGCCCATAGTATCTGAGCCCCTATGCCTAGAGTTTAAGACCAGGGGCTAGCAGGTAATAATGAAAGGGATCATAACACAAAACCATAAAAGAAAACTTTCCAAAAGACTTAGATGTGTCTCAGATAAGAGACAGAATTTCATATACAGTTTGGTTTCAATATTTACTCTGACTTGGTGCCTTTATCAGTAAAACACTAGGATAAGAGTTGTAAACTCAAGACAATGAGTTGCTTTTACAATCATAAGCCCCATTCAAAATAAAAATCGTTAATTTAATAAATATTTCTGAGAAATCAGAACAAATTCAAGGAAGTCCAAGTCGGAATTAAGACTATTTGCATTTCCTCCAAAAACTACTATTTCCGCTTCTTGGGAAAGTGTTCTATTCAGTACATTTTAATATGCATGTTCTTTAAAACCCAGGTCAACTTTTATTCTTTATGTAAACATACTTTATCTTAATAACCTTGATTGTAAGAGCAATAATTTACATATTAGATGTGACAGATAAAAATTAACTCTTTATGTTCAGTGTGAAATAAGGGTTTCTTTCCTCTGTACAGTCTGCTGTAATATGATTTCTTCTTTAACTTCACCATTTTTGTGATGTTTTGTTCATAAATGCCATCCAACAACCCTCTTTTCTAATGACTACAGTAGAATATTGCCATTTCTAATATCAGGACATGTACTTGTTTTGAATTTTGTTTGCTTGAAGAAGAGTCAATGAACTAACTTTAAAGAGGGGAAGGAATGTTGGTAAAACTCCAGCACACTGCTGCCCCCTAGAAGAAAGCTAGAGTAGCATATTTGACTAATATAGAGAAACCTTATAAGGAAGAGACTCTGAGAGAAAAGGCAATGCCTACACTCAATCTGACAACCTACTGTTGGCCACATCTTCAGTTTTCTTTGCTCTGTTCTGTATCTTACCTTGGGTACAGTGTTTCTATCACATCCTCACCTTAGATCCTAATAGATTCCATGGCTCTCTCAGGAGATTCTGCAGACATCTGCAAAGACATGCAGGCAAATTTTTCTTGAGCAAAATAATATTTTTAAAATAATCAAGTTGAAATTTTAGACTTGCATGAATGCATTTGAGGTTTAAGGTAGCATTGTAAATATTACCCAGGTAATGTGATAGCCTTGCATCTCATTACTGGAGAAGCAAAGTTGATAAAGAATGTTTATTTGATCCCCACAAAGGAAGCTAAGGCAGTTAGTATCACCTCCAAATTCTAGATGAGAACACTGAGGTCGAGGGAGTTAGGTCATAGGCAAAAGTTACAAAGTTAAAAATGCTTATTCATCACATATTCAAAAGGTATAAATGACATATATTCCTTCTGTATATTCTCTTTCTGTACTAAGTAATGAAAATGCAATGATAATGTATAATTAAATTTCACTCTACTGTTTCCAGTTCACGTAGAGATTCTGTGCTGTGAGCTCTCCCAGATTTTCTGGCACTGTCTAGAGGAAAGGACACATCATCACTGAATGACAGAGGAAGCTGTCATTCACGAACAGCTGTTATAGCTGCAATAAAACTAATGTATTGCATTCCAGGCAATAGTTACAATGACAGTTTGTCTTTATTAGGATCAATGATGAACAAATTAAAAATAGAGTACTGTCGAACCGCGACACACAAAACAGAACATTCTAATTTTGCAAAGTTGTGGTGTCTCCTTTAATTTGGTAATACAGCAGAGCTGAAAAGGCACACTGGGAAATATGAAAATCAGGATCCCATAATTATACAATATGCTATGAATATGAATGCCGTTTCTCCAAGCAACCTAAGACAATGCTGTAGTTTTATGGAGCTTTTTGTGTGTGAGAATCTTTCTGTTCCCACAGACCCACTGTGCATCCAGATTCTAAGATATTTCCATAGTACCCAGCACTGTGTATCTAAAAGGCTACCGTGGGAGAAATCTCAGACAGCATTTAAAATAAGAAGCACAATAAACATCATCCATACTGGTAAACGAAAATAGTGTGTAATGAGAGCTTTTCAGCTCAAACATATTTGGTAATCACAAAAAGCATCGTATTCAGGCAGCAAGATTGTTAGGGGGATAATTGGGCATGTTGCTTGCACAGTATTGGCCCTGATATGGCATTCAAAATGTATGATAAATTTCTCCAAAAGCTTTTAACCTTCTCTACCCTCATCTAACCCTTGCTTCACTTCATTTCATAATAAAAAATATAAATATACCATTTACTTATAAATGTTCCGCAAATTTTCTAAGGGATTTTTCTATTTTATATAAAAATGCATCTTACTCTCATATATCCAAGCAGAAACAGAGCCAGCAAGGTTAATAAGCCCAGTAAATATCGGACATGCCCTCAAGTCATGCATCTAATTCATGGAGAGCCAGCGTCTCCTCTTCTCATGCAGTGCTCACTGCCTGTGCACACTAGGCTGCACCCCAGCGCCAGCAGCTTGTCTCGCAGCAATTTTTTACATGTATCTGAACTTCCTTCCCAGTAATCTCAGCGGAAAAGCCCTTTCCTTATCTGGAAATCTAACTCCTTAACTTTTTTCTCCAGGACCCGCCACTCCATAATGAAAGACTGTTCTCACTCATATTCTCTCCACCTCCACATCCCACCAATAATCATCAATTTTATCTTCTCTGACTTTCTGGCATACTCAAATTTCCTCCACCCTGAAAGAAGATACCAGAGTCCTCAATATCTCTTTTAGATCTCGTCCTATACCTTTCCTTTTATCTAGTCAAGCTCCACAAGCGTACAGCTACATCCACAGTCTCCACTTACTTACCTCTAATTGCTTCCATATGCTTCTGCAATGAGCATTGTCAACAGTGAACTGAAATTTTTCTCATCGAGGACTTGGTTAAATTTAATGATAACCTCAGTATCATAACTCTCTGGAACTCTCGACCACATAACTAACATGATAAGCATTTATCCGTGGATATCACCTTACCTTACTTCAAAACAAAAAAAAAGATTTTATGCTGCTGAAAGCCCCTATTTCATTTCCTGATATGTCAAACCTTGACCCAAAAAGTAAATGTGCGTTTAAAGTTTAATGATAGATACTCTGTTCTTGCTAACCAAATGATTACAGTTTAACTTTCACCGGTAGGAAGATACTAACTACATTTTCAATGTTAGCTTCCATTCGTTCTCTCCAGACCATAAGAAAAAAAATTTATTTTAAAGCCCTGTAGTTACTTAAGCCTGAAAAGTTCTAAAGAGAAAGTTGACCTATCTCCTCTCCATTTAAATGAAAATGTCTTCCCTTCCCAATTTTTTTGTCATCATTGGTGATCTATTGCTGATTTATTAGTTTAATTTATACTTTGACCATAGTGACTTTTCAAACATGCTTATATTGGTAAAATCAAAAAAATACAAAGACGAAAATTTAAAACACTAAATTTTATGTCCATTTATTTTCTAATTTCTGATCTAATTGGGATTATATTGTATACTTTGTATCTCTTCAGTTTTTTCCCTTATCATATTATAATAAAGATCATCAAATATATATATATATGTGCTATGACTAATGTATTTGCCTAAGATTGAACGCTTGTGTTATTACTAAGATCCTATATTGGGCCAGGCACTATACTTTAGTGAGAGTACTGACATTTTCAAATTTAGTTTTCAATTTTATCTACATAAAAATTTAATATGTTCAACATATCAGTCCATTCCTTTATGATTTTTTCCAGTACTTTTTTTACATGAATACATGCATTTATACTATAAATAGCTACTTATTGTTTCATTTTTTATGGTTATTTTCCCATTATATTTAGCTTTTTGAGACATCAGGGAGTTATTGGGCATAGCAGAGGTAATATTCCAACTTCATTTGGTCCTTCTCAATTCTCACACTATCACATATTGAGTAGTCTATCTCTGTTGCTTTGGGATGTTTCCTTCACATCTATATCCATATTTCTCTCTCATTTTCTGAAATTTTATCTCTAGGTTCTTTTGTTTTATTATCTGTCAGTTGATTATTGTCCTAACTTTTCAAAGTTTTAATTATAATAGCATTATATAATTACAAAGGTGATTGATCCAGCCCTTTCTTATTACATTTATTTTCTTAATCTTCTAAGATTTTACAGTCTATCGCTTAGTTTCTAGGCTGCTCAAAGTAGATATAATGAAATGAGTTGGATTTATACAATGGGAATTTATCAGCTTACAGCTTGAGGCTATGAGGATGTCCAAATCAGGGCATCATCAAGGTGATGCTTCCTTCCCAAAGACTGGCTGCTGGAGATCCCCGGTTCCTCTGCCACATGGCAAGATCCATGTTGGCATCTGCTGTTCTCTCCCTTCTTTTCCAGGTTTTTTTGCTTTCAGTTTCTTGCTTCTGTGATTTTCTCTCCCTCCCTCTGTTCTCATCTCATTTGTAAAGGTAAGAGGAATAAGACCCACCCTCAGGGGAAAGATTGTGGGAAGATGGCAGAGTAGGAGCTCCAGCACTCAGTCTGTCCACCAAAGCAACTCAAACAAGAAGGAACAGTCTGGAAGAACTATTTTGGAACTTCACAGGCCAGAACCCTGTACAGCATTCGGGGAAGAGTAGAAGGAAGAAACTGATGAACTGCCAAAGAATGAAAACTGAAATATATCTAAAGAGTGGGAAGCAGGTCTTTCATAACTGTTGATTGAAGAATAAACTGTACATTGATTGTGCCGCTTACCATCACCTGACCAATTACATATCTTGTTTTTATTTTTTGTCATTTTTCCCTAGAGGGAAAAGTCCAGTCCATAAAGACTGTTTTGTTAACTATTGTAGTAGTTTATAAATTCAAAACTGCACCTGAGAAATAGTAGATAATCTATATAAATACTTATTGGATAATGATTATGTACATTTGTTTGGGAACCACTGCCCCAGACTATAAAAGAAGTATTAGACAACACAAAATTGGAAAAGGAATCATTAAAAAAAAAAACAACAACTACAATTTGTTGGGAGCAAATGTATCTGTTGTGAAAATAAATGAAAATTGATCTAAAATTTTTCTTGTGTCAAAATAAAGAATCCAGATATTTAAATGCTCAAAAAATTATATATATGTATATTTATATATATGTGTGTGTGTGTGTGTATGTATGTAAAAGGACTCTTATTTACCTTATTAAAAATCCCCTTCCAGTAAAATAATAAAAATGAATCAGAGTTGACAACTGTCTTTAAAAAGACAATGAACATTAAAAATAGTATTTGCATTATATGCAGTGCCCCATAAGCTCAAATTTTATCAAATTTTATCTAATCCCTTGAAAACTTTTGAAATTATGCAAAAATACATAATAAAGGCTTTGCCTACAAAAGCATAACATAAATAGAACAAGTCCTCCTGAAATGTGATTAGCATACATGTCAAGCAGTTGATAAGTTGTTGTAGAAAACTCAGGAACGTGCCCTGAGGACAGGTTCCCGGGTATAAACTAGAGCAAGTGCACAGGGAAAGTGCCTGCTCTCAGCGCCACACAGAGCACCCGCGCGCTTCAACATCTAAGTGCAAAACCGCAAGCTGTAGTTACTTAGGGAACACACATCCCCGCAGCAGGGGGCATTTAATTTACCCCCTTGGAATCCTTGAGCTTCTCCACAACCACTGGACGTTTTGTGAATCTTCAAAGGTTTCATGAGGAGGTTAAGTCGAGATGATTAAAGCATGTGTGAAATCTGAGCAGTTTTCCAGGGCTCCACCGTCGCTCGATTTTAAACAGCTGAACCGTAAAGTTCTGTAAATCCATTCGGAGTATCCGGGAGGTCCACATGAAAGTTTACTACATTTATTTGCTATAAGTTATTAAGGTAGCACAAGTTAAAATGCAGTTTATTATGAAGGAAAAGGAAGCCTACCTGAAAAATTTAAGGGGAATTATGTTTACATTTGCTTTGGCAATTAAATATCATTAATGTGTGCTTGAACCACATCACATCTATACCTTAAGTATTAAATAATAGACTATTAGAGGCCAAAAAATATGCAGATATATGTGACTTTATGCCAGCAACAATAAACTAAAACAACAGATGAAAAAAATGAGAATGATGCTAAATCAGGAGTAATTTGTAGATAAAAGGAAATATTATCAACTGTTGGATACCAAGTGCACTTCAGACAACATCAATTATTCCTCAGTAAGCTGTGTGCTTATTTTGGTTCATAAATATGAAATTTTAGCAATCATAAATATCTTTAGTTAGAAGTATCTATTAGTCATATGAGGGATGGGTCTCCGAAACGCTTTCATTCTCTTTTAGGAACAACAAACAAAAAATGATTTGCATGTTTGGATCAATTCCCCAGCCTATCAAAAGGATCACTTGTGCTTCTTCAATAGTCAATTAATCATCACTTAAGCATCCCGGCTGAGGAGAAGGTTCAATAGGAGAGAAAAAAGAAATACTGCTTTTTTCACTGTAAATCTACCTGGGTAGTGGGGCTAGAAACATAAACTAGTGGCTAATAGGGTCATTTTTCTTTGAGATTAGATTGAGAAGCAGATCTTGGGAAGAAAAGAAAGGAATGGAAAGGAAGAGAAGGGAAGGGAAGGAAACCTATATTAGGGGATACTACAAAATCTGCAAGTTTTCATAGAGAGCAGAAGATTCTTTCAACTGCTTTCTAGAATAAGTCTTTACTGAAATGGAGTATTACATAAGGAGAACGATGGCATTTGTCTGAGTTATTTAGCACCAGGGGAGAGTGATTCTGACTAGTGAAAACTAAAATGTGATCCATAAAATTATCGTATGACCTCACTCCTATTTATCAGTAGAGTTCAGTGGTTCTCAATTGGAGGTGGTTTTATTGACTGGCAGACATTTGGAAAAGCCTGGTGTATTAGTTTGCCATAGTGCTTAAACTTAATATCCTAAAATTGTAACAATCCCATTTGCTTTGATACCAACTTAACTTCAATAGCGTATACAAACTATGTTCTTATAACCTTCTACCCCGCCACCTTTATGTGGTTCTTTTCACAAATCACATGCTTATGCATTATGCGCCCATAACTACTTATTTATCATTAAATTGCATGCATTTGCTTTTTACATCCTGTAGGAAGTAAAAAGTGAAGTTACAAACCAAAACTACAATATATTGGCATTTATATTTACCCTTGCCACAGATCTGTTTTTTCTTCACTAGCTTTGGTTTGTTTTCTATTGTCCTTTCCTTTCAATCTTTAGTCCTTTTAGTGTCTCTTGCAGGGCATCCTGAGTTCAAACTCTCTCAGCTTTTGTTTATCTAGGTGTTTTGGTTTGCTAAAGCTGAAAGACTGCAATATACCTGCAATGGATCATCTTTTACAAAAGGGGGATATTAAGTTGCAAGTTACAATTCTAATGTCCAAAGTAAGGCACCGACAAGAGGATACTTTCTCAGAGGGAAGGCAGCATCCAGGTCACCTCTGTCAGCTGGGGAGGCACATGGCTGATGTCTGAGGTCCTTGCTCCTGCTTCATTGCTTCCGGCTTCTGATTCCAGTGGCTTCCTCTCCAAGTGTCCATGGGTCCTCACTTAGCTTCTCTAGGGCAAGCACTGGATTTCATTTCTTAGCTCAGCATCTCCAGACATCTGTATCTGTGTTGGCTCTCCAAGTACATCAACTCTGCTCTCTGGGTCAGCTCTTTTAAGGAGTCCAGTAAACTAATTAAGACCCACCTTAAATGGGCAGGGTCACATTTTCATCTAATGAGAAGGCCACATCCACAATTGGGTGGGTCACATCTCCATATAAACAACTTAATCAAAAGATCCCACCCTACAACAGCTCTGCCCCACAGGATTGGATTAGGATTAAAAGAACATGGCTTGTCTGGGGTACATAAAAGTTTCAAACCAGCACATTGGGAATATATAAAATATTTTTTTAATCTCACCTTAATTTTTGAAAGACAGTTTGCCAGACATAGTATATTTTGTTGGCAATTTTTTTGCTTTCAGAAATTTAAATATCCCACTGCCGATTTGTCTTCATTGTTTCCAATGATAAATTAGCTCATAATATTATTGAAGCTCCCTTTTATGTGACATATTGCTCCTTTCTTGTGGATTTCAGAATTTGAAATGCCAAAGATAAAGGGACAGAGTGGGTCTATTTGGGTTTATCCTCTTTTGGAGTTTGTTGAGAATCTTGAATGTTTATATTCATGTGTTTCATTAATTTGGGGAATTTCCAACCATTTTTTCTTTAATTATTCTGTCTGCCCCTTTCTCCCTTCCTTCTCCTTCTTGGACTCATAAACTGCATATATTGGTATACGTTATGGTGTCCCACAGGTTCTTCAGGCTCCTATCACATGCCTTCATCCTTTCTTCTTTCTGTTCCTCAGACTAATGATTCCTAAATTTTCATCTTCAAGTTCACTGATTCTTTCTTCTACCAGTTCCAATCAGCTGTTGAACTCCTCTAGGAAATTTTAATTTCTGTTACTGTGGTCTTTACCTATCTTTGGTTCCTTTTAATAATTTCCATCTTTTTACTTATATTCTCTTTGTGTTCATCTATCATTTTCCTGATATCTTTCAGTTTGTTGTCCATGTTTTCCTTCAGCTTTTTTGGCAAATTTAGGACCATTTTTTTAAAAAGTCTTTCTTATGTCTCCAGTCTGATCCTCCTCTTCAATGTGTTAATACTTTTATCTTATTTTTGTGTTCCATAATTTCTTTTCTTTGTATGTTTTGTAAAAATTTGTTGATACCTGGATATTTTGATATTTTAATGTGTTATTGATGAAATTTAGATTATAAGCTTGTATTCAGCTAGTGATATAACAGCGATTCTTTGAATGCCAGGAGTGAAGGGGACAAAAAAAAGGAGCAGGGAAAAAAAGAAAATGCATTTCCCAGTATTTGCAGATTGACCTGTACAAGTGCTCTCCTTTAGGGTTTATCCATAAAATGGTTTGCATGATAACAGCTGCATACTAAAGCCTAGTCTCCTCCCTATACCTTTCAGTGTATGCATTCTGCCTGGGACATGTCCATGTGGCCCTAGGTATTCCCCCATTTACATGGTTACAAATGTCTTCTCTTCCCCAGGAATTGTTTTCTCACAGTCCTGGGTAATGCACCATATGTCCTACAAGCAACAATTCCTTGCCATGGGCAGTATGACTTTACTGATTTCCCACAATTTTCTGTAGAAGAGTTCACTGAGCTGTCTAATAGACAGATTGCTACCAACAGATTGGGCCATACAAACATGCTGTCAGTAGGTGCACAAGGATTACTCTTCTCCCTCCAGAACTGAAATATGGCCTAACTCTGCACCAAGCTGGTGAGAGGATGGAGAAGGGACCAGTAAGAGTGCCATAAGATCCCACCACTTTTAAGTAGCCTTTTTCTGATTAGGCTCTTACTCAAATTTTACAATCCTTTAACTATTTTCTGGACCTTTGAGAAAGATATTTCTACTAGTTCTTGCTGGTTGTTCAAAAGTTTCTGTGGAGGAATGGAGCTTTGATGCTTCTCACTCTGCCATCATGATCAGGGCGAAGGCCAGATTATTCTAATTATTTTTTTAATCACATTTATTAAAAAAACTGCCTCACTTTAAAAATATCAATGTCCAATCCACTGCAATAATTAAAATCTTATCCAACTAAACGCTTCTCCTCTTTGAGATATCTATGTTGGATGTCTTCTCTTTTCTCTTCCACTTCCATTCTATCCTTTTTTCTATCCTACTCTGTTCCCCCAGCCATTGCCATGTATAAACTACACAGATGGGCTCCCATACCTTCTGACTACTGTTTTGTCTGTCCAGTGAACAGCACTAGCAGGACAACACTGGGACAAAGAAGAGTGATACTGGGTACTCTTTCCCCAGCTACCCTGCCTGCTTTACTTACTAAAGAACAGTTTCTGTCATGCAGTCCACTCAACAAAGCTCTGTCTGTCTTAGGTTCTGGTACCCAGTCCCTTCCTTTCCCCTTCAAGCTAGGAGTAGTAAGTCAGCCCCACTGTTGCTGGCCTCAGTGTACTTCACTGTGTCTCATGGTTTCCTATGCCCAGATCAGACCTTTATAAATGGTATCTTTCTTAATCTCTCCTTCTTGTACTAAATTTAGTGTACATCTGTGTTCTCCTAGGACTCTTACTGATACCTCCAGCTTGGGACTTTTTTGAGCCTGGAGATTTACAGAGGAAGAGAGGAGGGTGGGGATTATTTTCTATCTATTCTTCCAGCTATCCAAAATTTTGCCCCTGGTCTCAATTCTCTAAACTCTTGCATTCTCATCAAATATTTGTTTCTGAGGGAGACCAAAAATAAAGCAGATTTTTCTCTCCCTGATTTCTGATATAATTTTTTTAATAAAGGTAAAGAAGGTCAAATGAAGACAAAATAAATATCATCTTTAGTAATGACAAACTCTATTTTGAAGGATGTAAAATTAAGATGCATGGACTAATTGAACCCATGAATTAAGAATATCCCCTACCCAGACACTGGGGGGGTATAGCTAGGGAAAGAGTAGCTGAATAGAACCACAGGTTCCAGCAGGCAACTTGTTCCTAACATGAAAAAGGGAAGAAGAGCTGAGTTTAGCAAGTCCAATTTATATTCCACTTCCTCTGGATGAAGTAAGAATAAGGACAGAGAGAAGCTAAGAATTCTAGATTAACTGAGTACCCACCACGTGGAAGGAAGCAACCATGCTTAGGTTCATTTTGTTGTTATTTTGTTTGGTTTTGCTTGCTTTTCTTTTTCTAATTTCTGTAACACTTAACTCATTGGAACTTTACATCAAATCTGTGATGAGAGGATCAACAATAGCTTTTCCTTTTGAGAAATAAAAGAAAACTACTAGGAGAGTTTTTTGTTTAATATTAAGAGAATTTTTATTCCACCTTTTTTAGAATATTCTCTGCTATCCTTCCTGTTCTGGGTTTTTGTAATACTTTGCTCCCCCACCCAGAAGACCCATAAATCATTTAGTATGTGTATCAGATAGGGTTAGTTCTGCCAACATTCTTCAGAAAACTTACTTTAATAATTACTTGTTTATGTAAACTTTTATTCTGTCACTAGAAGTCCTAAGGAACCCAGGCTCCTTCTGGATCTCTGCTTTCACATCCCTAAGAAATATTCCCTGATCTCATAGTTCAAGATAACTGCTATACCTCCAAGCAGTAGTTCAAGATAACTGTTATATCTCCAAGCAGGGAACAATATGGAGGGAGGACAAGAAAGAACAGGGTAAAGGGTACATTGCTGTCATCTTCTAAGGTGGTGTCCTGGATGTTGAACAATTTATTTCTGCTTACATTTTTTTAGCCATTACTTAATGACAAGGAAACACTTAATGAATCATAGAGATGCTGGAAAATGTCATATTTCCCTTAGGCTCATAAATAAAATAGAGGATTCGGTTACTAAGGTAGAAGGAGAGAATGGATGTTGGCATATGTTCTAGTTTGCTAGCTGCAGAAATGCAATATACCAGGAACAGAATGGCTTTTTAAAAAGGCGAATTTAATAAGTTGTTAGTTTACAATTCTAAGGCTGAGAAAATGTCCCAATTAAAACAAGTCTATAGAAATGTCCAATCTAAGGCACCCAGGGGAAGATACCTTGGTTCAAGAAGGCTGATGAAGTTCAGGGTTTCTCTCTCAAGTGGAAAGGCACATGGCAAATGCAGTCAGAGTTTCTCTCATCTGGGAAAGCACATGGTGAACACAGTCAGGGTTCCTCTCTCATCTGGAAGGGCACATGGTGAACATGGTGTCATCCGCTAGCTTCTTCTCCTGGCTTTCTGTTTCAAGAAGCTCCCCAGGAGGCATTCTCCTTCATCTCCAAAGGTCGCTGGCTGGTGGACTCTGCTTCTCGTGGCTATGTCATTCTGCTTTGCTCTCTCTGAATCTCTTTCATTCTCCAAAATATTTCCTCTTTTGTAGGACTTGAGAAACTAATCAAGACCCATCCAAATGGGTGGAGACATGTCGTCACCTAATCCAGTTTAACAACCACTCTCAATTACATCACATCTCCAGGAAGCTGATCTAATTACAGTTTCAAACATACAATGCTGAATAGGGATTAAAAGAAATGACTGCCTTTATAAAATGGGATTAGAATTAAAACATGGCTTTTCTAGGGAACATACATCCTTTCAAACCAGCACAGCATAGATAACTATCAATTTATCACATAATCAATTAAAATAACACTAAGGCTTCTCTATTGCCAAACCTAAAAATTCACTCATCCTGTTCCAAATTTTCCATCCTAAATTATGTTTAATCATTTTTCTAATATAACACAACAGAGGTTTTGCAATAATATTGAAGGAAAACCAGAAGAGCCTCTAATAATAAAAGCCGAAAAACCATAAGGACAAAGTGAAATTATTTTGGCCAAAGAATGCAGGAGCACCTTGGGAGTATATGAGAAAAGAAAGACAAAATCAGAAAATTATTTGTTTGGCTTCATCAGGATACTAACCATTTTCAAAAAGTCCATAACCTGAGAGCTTAAATTTAATTGGGAGTAACCTCTATCTGGGGGTTAGTTTTGGCACTCTGCATTTGATGTCAATAGTGTAGGGAGTGGGAGGAGTCCCCTATGTCCACCATACCCTCTTTCAGAAAGATTTAAATGTGATAGACAGTCATCATACCTTATTTGTGTGCCTTGCTTTCCAAATCAGTATATACCAAAATCTTTCAACTTCAATTTCCTCTTAGCTCTGAGTCCCTGGGTTGGTGTGGCCTTTGGAGAGAGCCACCAGCATTTCTTATGAACCAGCAGTTTAGTCCCATGCCCAGTTGTTGCTGCTATTCACTCTTAAGGAATTTCTTAGGACTAAGAAAATCTGCCTCACAGGGAATGTTTTCCATTTTGTCCTTACATTTGTTGCAACTTATAAACCCCATTGGGAATCTAATTGACGGTTTCTGTACTGAAGCTGCTGTTGATGCTTCTAAGGCATCAGCTGTATACTACCATGAAGTTCTTGGTTATATTCCATGAGAGCGCAGGCAATACCTACAGCGCCACTCTCCTTGAAGCTCACCCAGTAATTATTTGAGTAGTTTCCATTTTTAGCCAATGGATAAAATACATGAATTTAAGATTTGTCTGTCCAAACTTTCTTTCTTGGTCTTGAATCAGAATGTAATTTTGGGCAGCCAATGTCATGCTACTACTTACTTAGGCCTTTCTCAATTTAAATTTAGAGATTCACTAGGGTTCCTCAGTCCGTAAGGAATTTAATTGCCTCTGAGATTAAAATTAGAATGCATCAGTCCTTACTCTGACTAGAAACTTTCATTTTTCACACAGATGAAGCTTTGCCAACCTGTGCTTCCTTATGAAGTACTGTTCCTGCAGCATCTTGAACACTGCAGCCACTTATATCAATTGAAGGACAGATAGCTTAAGTCTACACTGAATCTGTTAACATAGTTAAGGCTTTTGCTTTTGCTGAAGTTCATGTGGCCTGAGTTTTGTTTGGAGGCTATTGTGCCTACCATTTGACCAATGCCCAAATGTTCTTTTGCAAGATCATAAGGCTAGTTTAAAGCATCTTGTCCAGGCTGTGCAACCCAAATAAAACTGACCATTCCTGCACTCTGCCCGTCCATGCACATCCAAGGACCATGCCAAAAGATTCAGACCACACACCAGGAACCTTGGTTAGTCCACTTATATTTTCTCTCTAAAATTTTGTACCTGCCACTTATCTCTCAATATTTCTGGCCTAACAATAAAATGTTGGATTTTCTAAAGGTGCTAAAACAAACTGAGGGTAAAAAATGGGTGTCAAATGGAGGACAGATATCTATTTTATTATTTGTAAAGTGTATCTTTTAGTGAGAAAATCAAATGGGCTTGTTGATTGTGCTCTCCAGTTAGGCAAACACAAGCAACACTGTAAAGTATTATAAGCTTCTTGCAAGGAGGAACAGGGCTATGTGAAGACTACTATCAAGGGGGATATAGGCTGAATGTGATCCCTGAACTATATCCCAATTTTACAAATAAAATAAATCCTTCCATTCCCATGAGGCAAAATGATTAATAGGGCAGAGAGAGTTCAAGAGTATAACACTTACTGAATTCTCTTTACATGGAAGTAAACATCAAGAATAAAGAAGATCCTTGCTCCTCAGTCAATAATTTTATTTGGTCTAATATTAAACAACTGGTAAAATTATTTATTTAAAATTTCAATAAAGGTAAAGTTTTGAAAGCTAATAGAATTTTTAGTAGAGGTTGCTGCGGTAGACTGAATTATGTACCCCAATTTAGGCATGTTCTTAATCTTAATTCTCATCCCCATGGGTGGATCTTTTGAAGTTTTTATTTTTAGTTAAAGTGTGGCAACTGAAGCAGAGTAGGCCTTAGTCCAGATTTATGGCTGCCTTATAAATAGAAGCACCCAGAAATCAAGGCCACATAAACCCACAAGGAGAAGTCAGAAGTCATAGGGAAACCATAAAAGCAGAAGAAAGAAGAGGACATTGCCATGTGGCAGGGAAGCCAAGGAACCCCCAGGATCACTAGTATCCAGTACCACAATTCTAGAGTCATCAGGGAAAAAGAAAGCTTTACTAATATATTGACGTTGAACTTCTGTCTTGTGAAACCATGAGTGAATAAATGCTTGCTGCTTATGCCACTGCTTATGCCAACTTATTTTGTGGTATTTGTATAAGCAGCATAGGCGAACTAAGATTTGATTGACTTTCTATTGGTATTTCTCAGTACGGACACTGTTTGCCTTTTAAGAGGAACAATATTTTACCGTACAAAATAAACCTCACATTGTGGGGCATTTAGCACCCCTGGTCTCTAAACCCTCTAAGCCAGTAGCACTTCTGCCCCCATTCACTGTAATAGTAAAAGATCGTTCTACAATTTCTTAAACCTTTTCTAAGTGATATCGTCTTCCCCATCTGCTGACTAAACCCAAATATCTTTTCAGTGAAGAAGACTCCACTCTGAATTCTGAAATATGAGTATAAATGAGATTAGTGGAGAGAGAAAAAAATCGTATTCCAAGAAGAAGAAATAACATGTTGAATGGCCTTGGGGCAGAGAAGGATATGGCATCTTAATGAATTCAGCTTGTCTTTTAGCTTGTAGGCTAGACATTTGGGGAAGGTTGGCATACGATGTTGGTGTTGTACACAGGGACCCAGGTCTTAATATGGAGAACCATGGAAGTAGTTTAATAAAGAAATGACCTACTCAGATTTTTGTTTTAAAGTGAGTAATTTCATTGTAAAATTCTCATTTACAATAAGCTTATAATGAGTAAATATTCATTGTTTGCCCTAATTGGGCCCTAATATAATTCAAATGACTTTTGTCCTTTATATGTATGTATGCATGCTTTGCTTTTTGTTTTTTTTTAATGTTTTTTGTAAAAAAAAAAAAGGCATTTCATATAAAATGAAAACAAAGCAACTTTTAATTATCATGCCTTCACTCCTCATCGATTTTCACACAATGTTATTTCATATAAGACAAAAATAAATCCATTTGTTCCATGATCCTTGTTCTTATACGAACCTCATTCTCATATTGCTTAGTCTTTCAAATGTTGGGAAAGAAAATTTGGTAGATCTGCTGATGAAGGCATTCAGTTAATTAACAGGCAGTAAACTAATGAAGACATTTTAACTGTGCATCTTCACACTCCCACCTTAAGGACAGGTTGTTTTTACAAAAGCATATACTAATGCTGGCAAAAAAGAAAAGAGATCATAAAATATATAATTACTTCAAAATAACTATAAGGTAATGTACTGGACATAGCACTTTCTTTTATTTAAATATATTATGGAGATGAAAAATCAATTTTAATTTTAGGACAAGAAATGTTGATTAACCAAATAACCATGTACATCTTTATGCAATATATACTGGGAGCTCCTAGTTAATGGTGCTTACAGAATAATGTCATTATGTTCAATGAAGGGAGTATAATTTTAGTATATGTGGTTGTTTTAGTTTGCTAAAGCTGGCAAAATGCAATATACCAGAAATGGGTTGGTTTTACAATAGGTCTTTACTAACTTATAAGTTTATAGTTCTGAGGCTATAAAAAATGTCTAAATCAAGCATCAAAAGGATGATATCTTCTTTCTAAAGGAAATCTGCTTGCTACTTGGTCTTCTCTGTCACTTGGAAAGGTACTAAGCCAATATCTGCTGGTCTGTCTCTCACAGAATTCATTGATTCAGAAGCTTTCTCTCTCAGCTTCTCTATGTGTTTCTCTTTGTTAGCTTTTTTATCCCTTAGTTTCTGTGTCTCCTTCACTCTAAGCTTCTCTGGGGCTTTTTTCTGTGTTTTATCCTCTCATAAAGGACTCCGGTAAGAGAATTAAGACCCATCTTGAATGAGTTGGGTCACATCTCAATTGAAATAACATAATCAAAAGGAATAATCACATGCAGGAATGGATTTTAAAAACATGATCTTTTAGAGGGTACATACGGTTTTAAACTACCACAGTGGAATACATGCAAGCTAGAGGTTAATTTTTCCTTCATTTAACTAAATTCATTCTAATCACTTGAAATATTCCTCTTGGAGCTTCAGAATTCTTACTTTTTCTCTTAAGTGACTAGATGGAATAAAAAAAAATTCCCCAGTGTAAGCTATTTTCAAATAAGCACTTAACATAGCCTTCAGTATTCATTTATATAAGTTCCTAAAAAAAACCAAAAGCATACTTTTGCAGTAAATCTAGAGTCTAAAGTTAAGTTAACATATTTAAATTCCCAATATATGTTTTCCCCATGGTAAATAAATAACACATAGAAATAAACAAAACATTATTTCAGAATTCTTATTTTCAAAGGATTTTTATATTGTAAAAGAAATACATAAAGTACTGCCCCAGTGGTAATGGTGGAGGGCTCCCTCCCTCCACAAAAGCATTGAACAACCAGCAAGAATTGCAGAAACATCTTTCCCCAAACTCGAGAAAACAGTTGGAGGACCACAGTAAGAGCAATGAATCAAGAAAAAGACAACTTAAAAATGGAAATATCTTTGTAGGACCCAGTTGACCTCTTTCTCACTCCTCAGTGGGCTGCCACAGAGCTGGCCTACACTCTCAGTTCAGATCCTTGTTATGGTTTTGGAGAAAGTAGAGTAAGCCTAGTGAACTAAATGGGGGAATATATGTCTGGCCCAATCTTCCTGCTAGTGGCTTAAGGACCCACCATCCCAAAACTTGCCCTGCAAGTAGAAAGTAGTTTGAAGATCTCTGTGAATTCTGTGGGAGAGTAGGTAATTCATGCTGCCTGGGGCAGTAGGACATACTGTGTAGTGCTTGGGACCAAAGAATCTGCTTCCCAGGGAAGAAGGAACATTTGTAACCATATAAATGGAGAAATGCTTCGGGCCACACATGTGCCCAGGAAAACATGCATATGCAGAAAGGATCAGAGAGGCCTCTAGTTTTGCCCTGGATTCTTTAAAGTCATTGTATAGGTGAGCCTAGAAGAAGAGTACTTGCAAATGTCAATTTGCAAAGATTTGGAAAGATGTTCCTTTCTTCCTTCTTCTTTCTTTCAAATTAGCACCTGACATTCAAGGAAAGTTATGTCATAATCATACCTGAATAAAAGTTTAAGCAGCAGACATCTCAGAGTCTAAATTTCACCTGTAACACATTAAAATATTGAAATGCTTAGTTGAAAAAAAGAAAATTATAAAACCTAGAAAGAAACAGGAAGAGATGGCCAGACAAAGGAGAGGATTAACCTTAGAAACCATCAATGAGGAGGGCCAAAACTGAGATATAGATGAACACAAAGAGAATATCAATAGAGAGATGGAAATTATGAAAAGCAACCAGAGAGATGAAAACCACAGTATCAGCACATAAAAATTCTCTAGAGGGGTTCACTAGCTAATTTAATCCGGCAGAAGAAAGAATCAGAGAAATTGAGAATAAGACAATCAAAACCATTCAGGGGCGGGCCGCGGTGGCTCAGCGGGCAAAGTGCTTGCCTGCTATGCCGGAGGACCTCGGTTCGATTCCCGGCCCCAGCCCATGTAACGAAAACGGAGAAACAAAATACAAGAAAAATGTTTAAAAAAGATGTTTCCCTTTCTTCCTCTCTTCCTTCCTTCTATCCTTCCTTCCTTCTCTCTGTCTTAAAAAAAAAAAAAAAAAAAAAAAAAAAAAAAAAAAAACCATTCAGTATGAGAAGATGGAAGAAGAATGAAGACAAGTGATCAGAGCCTGAGGAACCTGTGGCACCGTGTTTAGTTTCCTAGACTGCTCAGAGCAATACAATGAAATGGGTTAGCTTAAACAATGGAAATTTATTCACTCATGGTTGAGATTGAGAAAATGTCCAAATCAAGGCATGATCAAAGTGATGTTTTCTTTTCTGAAAACTGGCTGCCAGCAATCCTTGGTTCCTCTGACACATGACAAAGCACAGGGTGGTATCTGTTGGTGTCTTTTTTCTCTTCTGAGTTTCATGATTTCAGTTTCTTTCTTACACAGCATTTTTTTTGCCACTACTGTTCCATTTAAAAAGGACTCTAATAATTGGTTTAAGACCTACTTTGGTGAGATGGGTCACATCTTAACTGAAGTAACATCATCAAAGATCCTACTTACAATGGGTCCACACCCACAGGAATGGATTAAATTTAGGAATATAGTTTTCTTCCAACCACTGTATGCACCATGAAGCATACCAACACATGCACTGTGGGGAGTCCCAAAAAGAAGAAGGAGAGAAAGCGGCAGAAAGAATACCAAAAAAATAATAATAATAATTGCTGAAAGCTCCCAAAACATAACAAAGAACATGAATATATGCATCCAAGACACTCAACGAATTGCAACCAGGATAAATCAAAGTAGACCCACACCATACTATGTTATATTAAAACTAACAAATGCCAAAGATAAAGAGAGAATTCTGATAGCCATAAGAGAAAAGCAATGTGTCATATACAAGGGAGCTTCAATAAGTTAAGTGCCAATTATTCATTGGAAACCATGAATGCAAGATGACATATTTAAAGGCTAGAAGACTTCCGAACCAAAAATTCCATATCCAGCAAAACTATCTTTCAAAAATGGAAGGCAATATTAAGAAATTTCCAGAAAACAAGTCTCCTAAGACTTGTTTCATTATCACTAGACCAACCCTGCAAGAGATGCTAATGAGAGTTATGTGGGTTGAAAGGAAAGGACAGTAGATTAAAGACTAAAGCAGAATGAAAAATAAAATCTATACTAAAGGTAAAAACATGGGCAAATATATATGCCAGTACTACTGTATGTTTGATTTGTAATTCCATTTTTCCATCCTATAGGGACCAAAAGGCAAATACATAAAATGTAATTAAAAAATTAAGATTCTCTAGAGAAACAGAATCCACAGGGAACACTCGCAAATATAAAATATATAAAAATATCTCATGTGACAGTGGGAATGCAGAGTCCAAAATCCAAAGGGTAGGCTATGAAGCCGACAATTCTGATGGAGGGTCTTGACGAACTTCACAATAGAGGCTCACCAGCTGAAGCAGGAAGAGAGCCTATCTCTTCTGGATCCTCCTGAAAAGGCTTCCAATGATTAGATTAAGCATCACTCATTGCAGTAGACACTCCCCTTGGCTGATTACAAATGGAATCAGCTGTGGATGCAGCTGACATGATTTAATTCTATGAAATGTCCTCATCACAACAGACAGGCCAGGACTTGCCCAACCAGACAAACAGGTACCATTACTTTGCCAAGTTGACACATGAAACTGACCATGACAGTCCACCCCTTGTCAACTTGGCAGCTGTATTAGTTAGGGTTCTCTAGAGAAACAGAATCAACAGGGAACACTTGCAAATACAAAATTTATGAAAGTGTCTCACGTGACTGTAGGAACGCAGAGTCCAAAATCCACAGGGCAGGCTGCGAAGCCAATGACTCCAATGGATGGCCTGGATGAACTCCACAGGAGAGGCTCATTCCTGTCTCAGAGGAGACAGGAATGGAACCTGTCTCCTCTGAGTCCTCCTTAAAAGGCTTCCCATGATTACATTTAGCATCACTAATTGCAGAAGACACTCCCCTTTGGCTGATTACAAATGGAATCAGCTGTGGATGTAGCTGACGTGATCATGACCTAATCCTATGAAATGTCCTCATTTCAACAGACAGGCCAGTGCTTGCCCAATCAGATAAACAGGTACCACAACTTGGCCAAGTTGACACCTGTCCCTAACCATGACAGTCAATCCCTTGTCAACTTGGCACCTATATATATATATCACCTTAGACCATACTTATTTTCCAAATGAAAACAAATAAGCACACATTTTTTTTCTTTTACCTGACAATACTCAACTGTCCTGCATATAACTGGAAACACATTAAATCTCTCCAGAATAGGGTGAAAATCCTTGAGCAACATTCATTCTTAAACTTGATATCTTACAACTTAAATAGTATAACATGAACAAAACAGCATTACAGTCCTCGTTTCTGTAACTGATCACGTGGTCGAAGTTCATATTTATCATTACCTTCCTCTACTACCCATTTCATGTTCCTTTTCCCCTCAGCAAGCACTTCAGCTGGCTGTGGTTCTTTGCCTGGTGGGGTGACCCAAACCTTCATTCCTAAAGTTTCAGAGCCATTAGTAGTACTGCCTGGATTGTGTTGCTGCAATTTTCCATTGATTTTAATCACAGGGCATGATAGTACAAATAGACACCTCAGAGGATCTCCTATATTCCAAGAAAACTCTTCTTTACCTCCATTATGTAGTTGCAGTCCTACCTCCTTCTGATAGTCTGGGTCAATTACCCCAGAAAATAATGTAATCCCCTTCTTGGTGTGTTGATCCAAAGGCATAAGTAGTCCAAAATGACCAGGTGGCAATCTTAACTTCCAGTTCAGTGGTATCACTGTTGTTTCTCCTGGAAGAAGCACACCCCGTTTTGGAACTAAAACCTGTAGACCAGCAGAACTCAGGGTAGCAGGGACAGGAAGCAAAAATTTTCCTAGTGGATCACTAGGGGTAATAGTGAGTGGCACCACACCCATTTCCACCCCTTGGTTCCTGGACCGATGGATCCTGGCTATGGGAGAAACAGCACCATACAGTGGATGCTGATTCAGAGCATACACAGCTTCCTGGAGAACATTACACCAGCTTTTCAAGTTTTTGCCACCTAGTTGGCGCCGTAATTGAGTTTTCAAAAGGCCATTCCACCGTTCTATCAATCCAGCTGCTTCTGGATGATGGGGAACATGGTAAGACCAGAGAATTCCATGAGCATGTGCCCATTCCCACACTTCATTTGCTGTGAAGTGTGTTCCTTGATCTGAAGCAATGCTATGTGGAATACCATGATGATGGATAAGGCATTCTGTAAGCCCATGGATGGTAGTTTTGGCAGAAGCATTGCGTGCAGGGAAAGCAAACCCATATCCATAGTATGTGTCTATTCCAGTTAGAACAAATCACTGCCCCTTCCATGAAGGGAGTGGTACAATGTAATCAACCTGCCACCATGTAGCTGGCTGGTCACCTCAGGGAATGGTGCCATATCGGGGGCTGAGTGTGGGTCTCTGCTGCTGGCAGATTGGGCACTCAACAGTGACTGTAGCCAGGTCAGCCTTGGTGAGTGGAAGTCCATGTTGCTGAGCCCATGCATAACCTCCATCCCTACCACCATGACCACTTTGTTCATGAGCCCATTGGGCAATAACAGGAGTTGCTGGGGAAACAGGCTGACTGGTATCCACAGAACTGGTCATCTTATCCACTTGATTATTAAAATCTTCCTCTGCTGAGGTCACCCTCCGGTGTGCATTCACATGGGACACAAACATCTTCATGTTTTTAGCCCACTCAGAAAGGTCTATCCACATACTTCTTCCCCAGACCTCTTTGTCACCAGTTTTCCAATTATGGTCTTTCCAAGTCCCTGACCATCCAGCCAAACCATTAGCAACAGCCCATGAGTCAGTATACAAACGCACCTCTGGCTAGTTTTCTTTCCAAGCAAAATTAACAACCAGGTGCACTGCTCGAAGTTCTGCCCACTGGGAGGATTTCCCCTCACCACTGTCCTTCAGGGACACCGCAGAAAGGGGTTGTAATGCTGCAGCTGTCCACTTTCGGGCGGTACTTGCATATCATGCTGAACCATCTGTAAACCAGGCCCGAGTTTTCTCTTCCTCTGTCAATTCACTGTAAGGAACTCCCCAAGAGGCCATAGCTCTGGTCTGGGAAAGAGAAGACAACGTGGCAGCAGGAGTGGAAACCATGGGCATTTGTGCCACTTCTTCATGTAACTTACTTGTGCCTTCAGGACCTGCTCTGGCTCTATCTCATATATACCATTTCCATTTTACAACAGAATGCTGCTGTGCATGCCCAACTTTATGGCTTGGTGGGTCAGACAACACCCAACTCATGATAGGCAACTCAGGTCTCATGGTAACTTGGTGGCCCATGGTTAAGTGTTCAGTCTCTACTAAGGCCCTGTAGCAGGCCAAAAGCTGTTTCTCAAAAGGAGAGTAGTTATCTGCAGCAGATGGTAAGGCTTTGCTTCAAAACCCTAAGGGTCTGCATTGTGATTCTCCAATAGGGGCCTGTCAAAGGCTCCAGACAGCATCTCTATTTGCCACTGACAGTTCCAGCACCACTGGATCTGCTGGATTATATGGCCCAAGTGGCAGAGCAGCTCGTACAGCAGCCTGGACCTGTTGCAGAGCTTCCTCTCATTCAGGTCCCCACTCAAAATTACAGCTTTTCTGGTCACTCAATAAGTGGACCAGAGTAGCACACCCAAATGAAGAATATGTTGTAACCAAAATCCAAAGAGACCAAGTAGGCATTGGGCCTCTTTTTTGACCATAAAAGGGGCCAGATGCAGCAACTTATCCATCACCTTAGAAGGGATATCTCGACATGCCCCGCACCACTAGATGCCTAGAAATTTCACTGAGGTGGAAGACCCCTGTATTTTTATTGGATTTATCTCCCATCCTCTGACCACAAATTCCTTACCAATAAGCTAGAGTAGTTGCTGCTTCTTGCTCAGTAAGTCCAATCAACATGATATCATCAATATAATGGACTAGTGTGATGTCTTGTGGGAGGGAGAAATGATCAAGATCCCTGCGGACAAGATTATGACATAGGGCTGGAGAGTTGATATACCCCTGAGGTAGAACAGTGAAAGTATATTGCTGACCTTCCCAGCTGAAAACAAACTGTTTCTGGTGGTCCTTACTAATAGCTATTGAGAAAAAAGCATCTGCCAGATCAATGGCTGCATACCAGGTACCTGGGGATGTATTGATTTGCTCAAGTAATGATACCGCACTGGAACAGCAGCTGCAATTAGTTACCACCTGGTTGAGCTTATGATAATCCTGTCATCCTCGAAGACCCATCTCTTTTCTGCACAGGCCAAATAGGAGAATTGAACAGGGATGTGGTGGGAATCACCATCCCTGCATCCTTCAAGTCGTTAAGAGTAGCAGTAATATCTGCAATCCCTCCAGGAATTCAGTGTTGCTTCTGATTATCTATTTTTCTAGGTAAGGGCAGGTCTAGTGGCTTCCACTTGGCCTTTCCTACCTTAATAGCCCTCACTGCAAGAGTTAGAGAGCCAACTGGATACTGCCAGTTGCTCAGTATGTCTATACCAATTATACATTCTGGGACTGGGAAAATAACAACAGAATGGCTCCGGGGGCCAACTGGACCCATTGTGAGATGGGCCTGAGCTAAAACTCCATTGATCACCTGGCCTCCATAAGCCCCCACTCTGACTGGGGGACCACAGGGATGTTTTGTGTCCCCTGGAATTAATGTCACTTCTGAACCAGTGTCTAATAATTCCTGAAATATCTGATTATTTCCTTTTCCCCAAAGTACAGTTACCCTGGTAAAAGGCCATCTGTCTCCTTGGGAAGACTTGGAGGAAGACTAACAGCACGAATTTGTGGCAGTGTAACAGGGTTCTCCCCCAAGGGGACCTGGCCTCCCTTTCCTTCAAGGGGCTCTGGGTCTGTAAACTATCTGAAGTCTGGAAATTGATTAAGAGGCCGTGATTCCATGTTTTTGTAATTCAGGTTATACTTCTGTTGACTTGACCTAGAACTCTTTTTTTATGCAGCTCAAACAAAAATTTAGTAGAATGCCCTTCTATTGTATTTCTATGTACTCCATGATTTACTAGCCAATGCCAAAAATCTCTGCAAGTCATATAATTTTGACTCCTGCTTTGAGTTTGCTGTCTATTATAATAGCCACGTCAACACTGTCTTTGGCGATAAGTGCTGCCACCTGGTTTCTGCCAACTCAGGATCCCGTCATCCCCATTGTGTTTAAGAATTCCAGCTCAGTGACAGCAGTTCCCACAGAAATATCTTACCTATAGAGAAGTGCAACTACAGAGCTCTTCAGGGATGATGGTGCTAGTTTCACAAATTTATTTCTCACTGTTCTGGTAAAAGGTTCATACTCTGGACATTCCTGGGGTGTAAGAGCAGGCTCTGCATGATAAATCCACCCTAAGATTCCAATCTCTCTAAGCCTCTGGATCCCCTCATCTACATTATATCAGGGCAGTTCTGGCATTTCACTCTCAGGTAATGTCGGCCACCTTTTGATCCATGTTTCAATCAGCCATCCAAACAAACCCTTAATGCCTTTCCTAACCCCTCGAGATATAATATTGAGTGCAGAATCTATGGCGGGTCCATATCAATAAATTCAGCCTGATCCAGCCTTATAATCCTCCCACCATTATCCCACACCCTTAAAATTCATTGCCATGCATATTCCCCTGATTTCTGCCTATACAAATTTGAAAACTCATACAGTTCTTTTGTAGTATAATGTACCTCCTCATGTGTGGTACTTTGTACCTCACCTTTAGGGGCATGTTAAGACTTTAGTCTCGTTATAGGTTTGGAAAAAATGAGAGGTGGTGGAGGTGGGTCATGAAAAGAATTAGAAATATCTTCCAAGCCATTTTCTTTAAGGCCTTCATTTGCAGTTTCATCTAGTGAAACAGGTTTAATCACTCTAGTGCTAATCCCTTCAGGGGGAGGTTGCGTGGGCAACTTCTCAAGGCAGGCTGGAGGTGGGGCAGTTATGTCCTCAGGGCAGACTATTACAGGGTTATCTAGAGAAGACTCAGCATGATCTAGGGTTTCAACCTCACCCCCAACATCATTATCAATCCATATGTCACCATCCTATTTTTTAGGGTCCCACTCCTTTCCAATCAATGCCCTCACCTTAATGGCAGACACCACGTGACATTGAGATTTCAGCTTACATTGTAAAGTTGTTACTCTAACAATAAGATTCTGAGTCTGATTTTCAGAGCTCTCAATTCTATGGCTACAGGAAATAAAATTTTGCTTCAGGATACTCATAGAAACTTCTACATCTGTCAGGCAGTGCTTAAGCTTCTTGTTTGAAACCTTAAGCCCATCCCTTTCACTCCTTAATGTAGCCAGTGTATCTAACAACAACCAGCCAACATCTTTATACTTCTCATTTCCACAAAACTCTGTAAAAGTGTCAAAAACATTATCCCCCAGATCCTGACTTCATACAAGCGAAGCATTAGAAGAATTGAGTAGTGGTATTTTGACTATTTTTTTGCCATCTCACTCCATGGTTTGGGAGTGTCATTCTGAGTATAGAAATCAGAGTCTTTAGTGCCTTTGAGTCCAGTCAGAGTAGAAAACCATTCATAAAAACCCATTTTTAAGATTCTGTTTCTTAAGAACCACTCCTGGTACCAAGATGTATTAGTTAGGATTCTCTAGAGAAACAGATTCAACAGGGAACACTCTCAAATATAAAATTTACAAAAGTGTCTCACATGGTCACGGGAATGCAGAGTCCAAAATCTGTAGGGCAGGCTGTAAAGCCGACGATTCCTATGGAGGGTCTGGACGAACTCCACAGGAGAGGCTCACCAGCCAAAGCAGGAAGAGAGCTTGTCTCTTCTGAATCCTCCTTAAAAGGCTTCCAGTGATTAGATTAAGCATCACTCATTGCAGTAGACACTCCCCTTGGCTGATTACAAGTGGAATCAGCTGTAGATGCAGCTGACATGATCATGATTTAATTCTATGAAATGTCCTCATCACAACAGAAAGGCCAACACTTGCCCCAACCAGACAAACAGGTACCAACACTTGACCAAGTTGACACATAAACCAGATCATGACACATAGTTTCAGGCTCACAATACTTGGGCATGTTATTTGTGAAATAACTACAAAAGGAGGGGGGGGGGCAATGAAAAAAAGCTAGAGGACAATAGTTTGTGTATATACTATTGAAGTTGAGTTGGTATCAAAGCAAACAAGGTCATTATAGACATAGGGTGTTAAATTCATGTTCCAAGGTAACTACAAAGTAAATATCAGAGTATGTACAAATTCATAGAAATAGAAATAAGAGTACAGGTTACTAGGGACAGCAGGGAGGTAGAAGGCAGTGTAAGTGGGTAATTAATGCATAATGGGTATAGGGTATCTGTTTTAGGTTGTTAAGATGCCTGAATGCAATATACCAGAAATGGAATGGCTTTTGAAAAGGGAATTTGTTATGTTTTAACTTCATAGCTCTAAGGCTATAAAAATGTCCAACCTAGGGGTCTAGGGAAAGATTCCTTGGCCAAGAAGGCCAGTCGATCCAGAGCACCTATGTTAATTGGGAACACACATGGCTTGCATCTACTTGGGTCTTTGACTTTTTGTTTCAAACAGCTTCCCAGGGGCATTTTCTTTCTTCTCTTCCAAATGTTTGTGTCTCCTGTTGGTGCTGAAGCTCTTTTCCAAAATGGCTCCCTCTTAAAGGATTCAAGTAAGCAACCCCACCTTGAATGGGTGGAGATACATCTCCAAGGAAACCACCTCACTGAAAGTTTCCACCTACAATTAGGTGGGTCACATCTCCATGGAAACAACTTAATCAAAAGATCCCACCCAGCAATACTGAATCAGGATTAAATAACATGACTTTTCTGGGGTATATAACAGTTCCAAGCCAGCACAATATCTGTTTGTGGGTATGGGAATATTTTAGTAATGGAAGCTGGTAAGGGAAATGCAGATTGTGCATGAGATTAATTCCACTGAATGGTATGTTTGGAAGTGTTTCAGATGGGAAAGTTTATGCTGTATATATGTTCCCATGATTTAATCAAGCAAACAGAAAATATCAACTAAAGAGATATGACAATTAAATGCAATACATCATCCAAGACAGATCTAACAAGGAAGGAGAAAACATTGAAAAGTCACTATTGTGACATATGAAAAACATGGAATATAGACCATAAGCTTTATATTAATGTTAAAATTTTTTAACTTGATATCTGCACTTAAGGTGGAGATATAAGAGAACATCCATGTTTTTAGGATATGTGTATAGCAGTATTAAGTATTTAAGGGATATTATATATAAAACCTATATCCAAGTGTTAAGAAAATAGATTGGGAAATAGATAAAGAAACAGAATGGATAGATGGATAGATAGATTACATATAGGTAGATGATAGAAAGATAAATAGATGAAAGTAAAAGAAAAGAAGAGAGACACAGAGAAAGAAACAGCAAATGTTGTAAAATGTTGAAATTGGTGGTGCTGGGTATCTGGGGTCATAGGGATAGGTAGGAGTTCTCTTTATGAGGTTTAGATTATTTTTGTAACTGTCCTGCAAGTTTGAAAATAAAACAAAAAGTTTCAAAACAAAAAGTTTTTAAAAAGTGAAATGCATAAGAGTGCACCATGTTAAACAGATGACTGAAACCAACAGCTTATGAAAAATTATCACATAAGCAGTTATCATTTCTTCGGAGGAAGGCTTCAATACAAGTCCACATATTACCTTTCTGAGAATGTTTAAATTATCATTTATTCAACAACTTATTCATTCAATAACATTTACTGAGATGACACTATGTAAAAGGAAATGTAATCATAAGGTCAGTATGGGCCAAACCATGTAGGCATGAAAAGACCTTGGATTTTATTTTTAATAAGCTGGAGCCAGTTACTTTTTGGAAAAAAAAGAGCAACAAACCAAAAGTTTATTTTATGAAGTATATTCAAACTACTGCTTATAATGGACATTAGGTATAAACTGTAAATTAATTCCAATTGAAAAAGAGTTAGTCATAGTAAGTACAGGTATGCATTGGGAATATGCTATCCTTTACTACACTCTGAATGTAAAGGAAAATAAAATAATTTCTTAAATTTGTTTTTCTTCAATAAGAAATAACAAATGCCATTGTCTTGATCTCTGACAACTACATTTGAAGTATGTTTAGATTTTATTATAAATTCTTCTCATATTAATTAATAATTATAGCCACCAAGTTGAATTGTTCTATGTGCTAAGAACAAAAGAACTGCACCTAGAATTCATTTTTCATATTCCTTGCTCTTAAATCATATACCCTCACAACTGTATTTAATTTTTTCCATTACAATGGTTCACGTGTGAATGTATTTGCTTGATGAATAATAAAGGTATCATGTAAAAAAATAAGACACGATGTGATAATGGTTTCAATGAAGGTGTGCACATGGCAATATCAGAGACTAGAAGTAGTCTACCACTCTACTTCTTCAACTTGGGTTGTTTTGTCATTAAAAATCTTCTCCAAGACCTTGAGCTGATTTTTAAAGAAATAATTGCATTAATATATAAGTGCATATGTGTATGTATGTGTGTGTGTGTGTGAGTGTGTGATTGAGGATGGAAGGGAAGAGTTTGTAAAGTTAATGGAGGGGGAGAAAGGGAAGATATTTTAGACAAAGTAAGCAATGTATGCAAAAGCAAGGAGGCCAATATTCATGGGACTGTAATAGTTTATTTCTGGCAGTAGAGTTTGAGGGCTGGGTGGTAGGAAATTAAGCTAGGGTTGCACATTGTATAAGAGGAGCATTCCATTATACACTAAAGAATTTAGAATTGAACCTAAAAGATGTATTTGTCAGCATTCTTCAGAGAAACATAACTGCAGGATATATATGCAAATACTGTGAAATTTATTATAGTAATTAACTCACATGACTATGGAGATTAGCAGATCCAAATTGCTTAGGGCAGCTGGAAGATGGGGACTCTCAATGAAGGTATCAATAGACTCCCCAGGAGAATCTGATTGGCTAAAGTAGGAACAGTTCTTCCTTTAGAAAGGCCATTAGCTGATTGGGCAAGGCTTCTGTCATTGCTGAAGGCAATCTCATTTACTGGCTGTAGATCTAATCAGCCATAGATCAGTCAACTGAATAACAATTTAAATCCACGGACTATCTTTACAGTAACAATCAGGCCAGTGTTTGCTCCAGCAAACAACTAGACACTGTAACCCAACCAAGTTGGCACATGAACTTAACCATAACAGTCCACCCCTTGTCAACTAAGTATCCATACACATCTCCTTAAACCACACTATATCTCTAAATAGAAACAATAAAGTCATTCTTTCACCTAGCATAGTTCAACTGCCCTGCATACAACCAGAAACACACTAGTTCTTTCCATAGAAGAAGATGCAAGTCTGTGGGTATAGACATTCTTAGACTTGATCCTGTAACTTAAATATCGTGATGTGGTAGTTAGATTCAGTTGTCAACTTGGTCAGGTGAAGGCACCTAGTTCTGTTGCTGTGGGCATGAACCAATGGTATGTGAACCTCATTTGTTGCTGATTACATCTGCAGTTGGCTAGAAGGTGTGCCTGCTGCAGTGAATGATGTTTGACTTAATTGGCTGGTGCTTAAATGAGAGAGCTCAACGTAGCACAGCCCAAGCAGCTCAGCATACCTCATCTCAGCACTAGCAGCTCAGCCCAGGCCTTTGTAGATGCAGAAAGAAATCACCCAGGGGAAAGTTGTGGAACCCAGAGGTCTGGAGAGAAGGCCAGCAGAGATCAGCCTCTGCCTTCCCACATAAAAAGGAACCTCAGTTGAAAGTTAGCTGCCTTTCCTCTGAAGGACTAATGAAATAAATCCCCTTTTATTAAAAGCCAATCCGTCTCTGGTTTGTTGCATTCTGGCAGCTAGCAAACTAAAACATGAAGTTAATACAATTTATGTTATATGATAAAGGGATAAAATAGGGAAGAGAATAAAGATCTTTGTTATAAACCACATCTATTAATAATAAAACAAGGAAGAAATGCTCATAACCATCATAGTCCTCATTTTTGCAAGTGGTCTTATGGAGTAGCTCATATATTTAACTACCTTCTTCACTACCCATTCCAATTTTCCCTTTATGCTCAGCAAGCATCTCAGCCAGTCATGATTATTTGCCAGTAAGGTCTGGCACATTAGAAGTCCTGCCTCGATCAGATTATTGCTGTTTTCCATTGGCTTAAATCAAAGTACATGGTAGTATTAAGAGATGTCCTAAGGGATCTCCTGTATTCCATGCAAATTCTTCTTTAACTCCATTTTATAGTGACAGTTCTCTTTGCCATTGAAAATTAGAATCAAGGACTCCAGTCTATACAGTAATTTCCTTCTTTGCAAATTAAATCAGAGGTATGAGGAGCCCAAAGTGTCCAGGTGGCAGTCTTAACTTCCAGTTCAATGGAATGACTATGTTTCTGGTGGAAGCTTTCCTCCTTTTGGAATAAGACCTATAGACTAGCAGAGCTTAAGGTAAAAGAAGCAGAAGTAAATATTTTTCTAGTGAATCACTAGGGATAGAATCCACCCCTGGTTCATGGATCTTTGAATCTTAGATTTGGAAGAAACCACACCATAGACCTTAATTTAGAGCAATTACAGCTTCCTAGACAAAATTGCCCAAGCTCTGAAAGCCATCACCATTCAGTTTACACCATAATTGAGTCTTTAAAAGGCCATTTAACCATTTTATCAACCCAGCTACTTCAGGATGATGGGGAATATTGTAAGATCAGTGAATTTCATGAGTATATGGCCATTCTTGCAATTCATTTGCCATGAATTGGATTCCTTGGTCAGAAGTAATGCTGTGTTGAATACCATGATGGCGAATAAGGCACTTTGTAAGTATATGGTTGTTAGTTTTGGCAGAAGCACTGCATGCAGGAAAGGCAAATACACATCCTGATAAGTGTCTATTCCAGTAAAAAATAATAATAAAACAACACTGCTCTTTCCATAATGGACATTGTTCAAAGTAATCAACCTGCCACCAGGTAGCAGAGTGATCACCTCAGGGAATGGTGCCATAATGGGGACTAAATCTTGGTGTATTTTGCTGCCAGATTGAGCACTCAGCAGTGACTATAGCCAGGTGAGCCTTGGTGAGTGGAATTCCATGTTGTTGACCCCATGCATAACCTTCATCCCTACCACCAAGCCCACTTTGTTCATGAGCCCATTGGGCCATGAAAGAAGTAGTTGGGGAAAGAGGCTGACTGGATCCACAGAATGAGTCAGCTTTTCCACTTGATTATTAAAATCTTCCTCTGCTGAAGTCACGCACTGGTGACCATTCACATGGGACACAAATATCTTCATTTTTTGCACACTCAGAGAGGTCTACCCACATAGCTCTCACCTAGACCCCTTTGCCACCAATTTTCCAGTAATTTTCCTTCCAAGTCCCTGAACATCCAGGCAGACAGTTGGTCATAGCCCCTAAATCAGTATTAAACACACTTTTGGCCATTTCTCCTTCCAAGAAAAATGAATAGCCAGATGCACTGCTTTAAGTTCTGCCCACTGGATGGATTTCCTGTACCGCAGTGCTTCTGGGACATCCTAGAAAAGGCTGTATACAGTGCTGCAGCTGTCCACTTTCAGGTGGTGTCTGTATATCATGCAGAACCATCTGTAAACCAGGCCCAAGTTTTCTATTCTTCAGTCAACTAATCATAGCAAACTCTGCAAAAGACCATAGTTGTAGGCTGGGAAAGAGAGGGCTATATGGCAGGAGTGGGAACATGGGAATTTGGGTCAATTCACCATGTAACTTACTTGTGCTTTCAGGGCCTGACTCAGTATGATCTCACATATATTGGTTCAATTCTATGATGGTGTACTACTGTGCATGCCCAACTTTATGGTGTGGTGGGTCAGACAGCACCCAGTTCATGATGAGCCATTCAGGTCTCATGGTAACTCAGTGAAATATGTCTAAGTATTTGGACTCTACTATGGTCCAGTATAAGGACAAAAACTTCTTCTCAATGAAAGAGTCATTTTCTTCGAGGATGGCAGTGCTTTGCTCCAAAATCTTAAAGGTCTGCACTGTGACTCTCTATAGAGTCCTGCTACAGTCCCCAGACAGGATCTCTATTTGTCACCGATTCTTCCAACACCATTGGATGTACTAGATCATATGATGAGGCATTAGAGCAGCCTGGACTGGTGCAGAGATTCCACTCATTGAAAATTGGAAACTTTTTGGTTCACTCACAGTAAATGGGCTGGCATAGCACACCTGAATGTGGGAAATGCTGTCAGCAAAATACAAAGAAAAAAGTAAGTGATATGCTTTTTTCATATTGCAGGAGTGGTCAGATGCAACAGCTTATTCATATCTCAACATACCCCACATCACTGGAAACGTAGAGATTTCACTGAGGTGAAAGACCCCTGAATTGTTATTGGATTTATCTCCCAATTTCTGACACACAAATGCATTACTGATAAGTCTAGAGTAGTGGTTACTTCTTGTTCATTATAGCCAATCAGCACAATTTCATCAATATAATGGACAATGTGATGTCTTATGGAAGGGAGAGACAATCAGTGTCTCTGTGGACTAGATTATGACATGGGGCTTGTGAGCTGATATAACACTGAGGTAGGACAGTGAAGGTCCTACCTTACTGACCCTGCAAGCTGAAGACAGTCTCTGGAGGTCTTTACTAACAGTTATTAAGAAAAAAGCATATGACTGATCAATAATTGCATAACAGGCACCAGGAGATGTTTTGATTTGTTCAAACAATGATACCACATCTGGAGCAGCAACTGCAACTGGAATCACCACCTGGCTAAATTGATGAGAATTCACTGTCATCCTCCAAGGTCCACATGTTTTCTGTGCAGGCCAATTAGGTGAGTTGAATGGGGATGTGGTGGGAATCACCACCCCTGCATCCTTCCAGTCCTTGATGGTGGCACTAATCTCTGCAATCCACCTAAGAATGCAGAATTGCTTTTGGTTGGCTGTTTTGCTAGGTAGAGGCAATTCTAGTGTCTTCTACTTGGCGTTTCCTACCATAGTAACCCTCATCCACAGATCAGGGAAACATTGTAGGGATTCTGCAAGTTGCTGAGTATGTCTATTCCAATTATGCATTCTGGATTTGGAGAAATAACCAGAGAATGGGTTCAGGGAGAAACTGAATGCACTTTGAGGCAGATCTGAGCTAAAATTCCATTGATCATCTGACCTCCATAATCTTCTACTCAGATTGACAGACCAAAGTGGTGTTTTGGGTCTTCTGGGATTAATACTAGTTCAGAACCAGTGTCCAGTAATCCCTAAGATATTTAATCATTTCATTTTCCCCAATGCACAGTCAACCTAGTAAAAGGTCATATGTTCCTTTGGAGAAATCTGTGAGGACTATTAACAGTATAACTTTTTGGCACTGTAGTAGGGTCCTTCCCCAAAGGAACCTACCCTTTTCTTCATTCAAGGGGGTCTGGCTTGGTAAATCGTCTCAAGTCTGAGGATTGATTGAGCAGCTTTGATTCACGTTTTTGTGATTCAAGTTTGACTTCCATCCTTTGACCTAAAATTCACCTATTTATAATCAAATAATAATTAGTTGACTGCCCATCTATTTCATTTGTAGGTACCCCATCATTAATTAGTCAATGCTATAGGTCTCTTTAAGTAGACTATTCTGATTACAGCTTTGATTTTGCTTTCCGCCTTGTCTTTGGCAATTAAGTGCTGCCACTTGGCTACTGAAAACCTGTAAAAATACCTATTATGTTCACATATTCAAGTTCAGTGGAAGCAGTGCTCAGAGTAACGTGTACCCAAAAAAGAAAAGCAACCACAGAACTCTCCAAGGATGATGGAGCTGCTTGCACAAATCAATTCCTCATAGTTCTAATGGAAATATGTCTTCTGGACATTCCTGGTGTAGGTAAGCAGGTATATATTGTAAATCTATCCTATCATTCCATTCGCTCTAATCCTTTGGATCTCCTCATCTACCTTATACCTGGGTAGTTCTGGTATTCTGACTTTCAGGTAATGAAGCTACTTTTTGGTCCATACTTGAGCCAACCACTAAAACAAAATTTTAGAGGCCTTTCTAATCCCACAATCTATGATACTGAATCCAGAATCTCTGCTTAGTTGGTCCACATAAATAAATTCAACTTGACCCCTTATATTAATTCTACAATGATCCCACATACGTAGTACCAATTTCTTCACACATTCCCCTGATTCCTATCTATATAAATTGCAAATTATCCTGTTCTTTTGAAGTGTAGTGCAACTTCTCGTGGGTCACAATTTGTACTTCATCTTTAGGGGTTTTTTGAGACTTTAGTCTAGTTATAGGTCTGGAAGATGGAGAGGTGGTAGGAATGAGCCACGAGAAGAATTATCAGTGCCTTACAAACCAACTACCTCAGAGCATTCCATTACAGTTTCATCTGGAGAAATAAGGTTAATCTCTTCAGATGTGGAAGTCAGGGCTGTTTCCTCAGGGGAAAACCTGATGACTGATTCCTCAAGGAAGCCTAGAGGTCTGGTGGCTGATTTCTCAGAGAAGACCATTACAGGTTTATCTGGGAGAGAAGACTCAGCAGACTATGGTTTTAATGTCCTCACTGCTATTACTATCAACTCATATATCCTCATTCCAATTTTCAAGATTCTATTACTTCCGAATTGATGCCCTCACTTCAAGAGCAGGCACCCTCTAAGCTTGGGAATTGTAATTGAGCTACTCTCACAATTGAACTGTGGGTCTAGTTTTCAGAAATCTCAAGTCTGTGGCTAAAAGAAATGAGCGTCTTTCAGGGCAGACATAAAATCTTTCATGTCCTTATGGCTTGAGCTGGGAAATTTAAAGTATTGAATTCATCCTTTGTTTTAACAACTGTATCTACCTTATTTAGGAACAACCAGCCTATATTATTATATATTTTTAATACCACAAAACTATGTTAACATAACTCTCTAAACCAATATCAAATACACTGTCACCCAGACTCTTATAAGCATCTGAGCAGTATTATTCAATGATAAGATTTTGCATAGCTCTATTGTCAATTCATGCCATGGACTATAAATTCCATCTTGATCATTGGAAACAGAGTTATTAGATGCCTTGAATCTAATTCTCACAGTAACAATCAGGCCAGTACTTCCTTAACCAAACAAACTAGCCAAGTATCAAATGAACTTAACATAACATATGTGATGAACTATATAATATATAACATTAAAACCAAAGAAGTTACATGAGCATACCTGAATTTTAGGGGCTCATTCCAGATTTATATGTCTTCAGTGGAATAGCCTAAAAGGTGGAAGAACAGTTAGGAGGATATTCAATCTTCCAAGTAATAAATCGTAAAGACCTTAATTAAGCCTATCCTGTAAAAGGGATGGAAAGTCATGGCCATTTCTGAGAGTCATTAAAGATCAAAATGGATAATGCATGGTGCCTGAATGAATAAAGGGGTGAGGGCAGTTGCTGTTAAACTGAACATCTAGATTTCCATCTTATTTAGTTAGGTGGGTGGCGGTGTCATTACTTGAGATGGGAAACAGAGAGGAAGAGGACTTAGGCTATAGGGTCATTCAAAATAAGGATTTGGTTTTAGACACGCTAATTTTGAAGTGTTGTGAAACATTAACTTAGTTTTTTCAGTATGTATTCGATCTCTGGAGAAAGATTTGAAGTTTAATATCATGGCATGACAATCGATGCTATAAGGATGAGGTCACTTATTCAAAGTGTATAAAATAAGGAAAGAAGAAAATCGAGCCTAGAAACAATATTACCAATATTAAAGGGGCAGAAAAATGAAAAGAAAGGCTGAAGAGAAGCCAAAGCAAGCATAAAGGAAAATAAAGTAGAACATGCTACTTGACAAACCAAAGTAAGAAAAGTTATCAATAGGGAGAAAAAGGCTCAATGCCATCAAATACTATAGGGAGGTCAGGTAAGACAAGAGTCATTTTTCTTAAGTGAGAATCTTGTATTTACAACTAATATCTATAATTCTGGATGCCAGGTACCTTGTTTTTAGAGTTTTGTTATATCCTCCAGAATGCCTGGATTCCAAGTGTATTATCTGTATATCTAATTACTTATAATAATAAGTATAATATAGCCTACACCTTTTTCTAAGACAAATATTTTTAAGCACTTTAATAACATATACTGTGTGTGTGTGTGTAAGTAAATATATGGCATAAATATATCCTAAAATTTTCTGACCCTGAAAGCTGGAAATAAATATATATAATGCCAGTACAAGCTTGTTACATTTATCTCATTTAATAAGAAGCTATTCTTATTAGTCATAATTTCTCCCCATTGATACATTGAATAAAGTTTGTCATATTTAGTACTTACATCCAGATATACATGGATTCTTTATCTTATAGTACTAACAAGAAAATTTTAGGAACAAATATATTCTACTTATAGAATAACAATAAACTATGTATTGTCCATAGTTTTGTGATATTTCTCTGCAGATAATAAGGAAGTTAAGATTCATCAAGCATACCTACAGTTAACAACCTAATATTACCAAATAAAATGTCAGGTAATAAGTCTAGAAAAATTTTCACTAACATTTATAAATGAGGTACTTGTTTTATTGACTATTTAATATTTAAACTTGCATGGCTTCTTCCTTCAATTAAATATTTTTAACAGGATAGAAAATGACTGTTTTCCTTTTAGACTTATTTTGTTCTCAGTATTGCTGGTCTTGATTTGGGTGAAAGACCTAGAAAACATATTTTAAGATGAGGTTGAAGTCAGGGCTTGCAATCTAGAATGTTCAAACGGGTCAAACAAGTGAACAAAGTGGCCTGGATGTAGTACAACAGACAGTGGAGCAGGCTGTGTGTATCAGAGAGCTCTGGTCCCATACGAAGGAGCTACTTATTCAGTTGCAAGTATAAATTTGTTTTTACTATGCCTTGTTTTCAAAATAATATATGTGGAATACAACCGCTAGCGATTCCCCTAGAGTAGAATAGGAATATTTCTTTTGGGTACAATTCATGTATTTATATAAGGTCAAGTATTAGACATTTATTTTGCCCTTAATATTACCTTCCTCCTATAGTTATGGTATGCCTGAATTTTCCTCATAGATTATGGGATTTGGTATTTTAATTAAAAAATAGCTTTTTAATTTTATTCTAACATGAGAAAGCCTTGACTATGTAATTACAAGGTTCCATTTGATATTCGCTGTTTAGATTACCACTATACTCTAATAGTATATTATGCAGAAAAGAATTATAGGAATAAGTTTGAGATGACTATAATTATGTTGGCATTTAAGTTAAATAGTGGAGAACATATTTTCCAAATTTAAAAGCTCTCAGTTCTCCTAAGATTGGAGTTTTGGAGGAATGCACTGTGATATTTGTTTGTTTGTTTTTGCTCTTTTTGTTCAAAAAGAAAAAAAACACCAAATAAACTGTCTTGCTAAAAGAAAATTTATGAAAATGTAAGTGTAAAATAAACTTTAATAAGTAAAGCCATAATTTGGAATATAGGCACTGACTGCAAAGACACACATGTCTGACTTTAAAATGGCCTGTTCTCCCATGAACCCATCCTCATAAAGGTATCTCAGTTCCTTAGGAAAGGTTGAAAAAGAGGAAAATGCTGCTAGTGAGTCTGCTGTCTGGGTCGAATTGGGAAGTGGCGGGGAAACATCTGCTCTGTTTTTCACAAGATGGGGTGAGGAATTTTTCTACTGGGAATTCTGTCTCTGAATAACATGAGGAGTCTTGCTGTACTATTATGCCCATTTCCTAGTTTGAAGTTAAGATTGAGAAGCTGTGCTTTATTAGAAAAAGGTGTATTCAGGGATTTCTTCCCCTAGAGCATCACTGATTTATGTTACAATTCTCATGTTAGAACAAGAACCTTCCTTTGAAGCCTAGTGCTTTTGGCTATGCCTCTCACAACCCAACTTCTGTCTCAAATTTTCTATACAGACTATTTGTTGTACCCATAGTCATTGCCTCTGGGTCTGCTTTGAACAGAAGTAGAACTCCTGCAATAAAAAAAAAATTACTTATGGCCAACTTTTAAGTATGAGATACTGTTGCTAGGCGATCCTTGCTACAAAACCCCACCTACCAGACCGAATGCCATAGTTAATGACAAGTCTGGGTGATGCCAAGTGAAGTCTGCCTTATCAGTTTTTGTTTGGATTGGTCACCCCTTCCCACCTATGCCAGACTTATAGGTGAGGTAGGCCCTCTGTCACTGTCCTATGACCATTCCTGGTTCATTTCCTTCTGCTGAAGGTATGCCACAGTATTAGCTGAGGCTTTGTTGGCTATGACTTATCTACCACTTTATTTTTAAATAAATAGTCAAAGAGCAAATAAGCAGAACCCATGTGTATGGGTGTTCGATTAAAAGGCAGAAGAAATATATAAAATATGCATAATTTAAGATTTCATAGTTCTTCAAAGTTTCCCTAAGGTAATATCTTCTCTTCCAAATTTTCTCCATCTTCCTTCCTCTCAGCCCCCCACATGATTCCTCAGATTCTTCTTTCATCACATATCTGAATTTTTTCAATTCATTCACATATTATTGTTTTTTCTCCTAAAGCAAAATTATATTTCAAAATATTGGGAATGCAAATTCTAAAATATTCTTTAGTATTCATCTTCGAACTCTGCCTTGCTCTGAGTTGTCTTATCTGGAATGGAGGGGTTGCCTTTTCGATATAAGTATGGGTCCAGAGAAACTGATTGTCTAATTGAGCTGATTGCAATCCAAACTACTAACTAATCTCAGTTCATATATGTTCACTTTTGATATGGCAGCTTGTTTAAAACTCAACTGTGGCCCTTCAGACCCTGGAGGGACAGAGCGGCTGCCACTATATGCTCCTACTGGCTGGATGCAGCAAGTGAGGCCCTGAGGCCCCGGTTGAACCAAAACAGCAGTTCCGGAGTCCTGGCGACCAGAGAAGGACATCTGTACTATATAAGGAATAACTGGAAAGAAAAACAGAGAAACTATGACTGCAAAATTGGTGTGACTATACTCAATTATGACCATCTTGAAGGTCCCCCACTGCACAAAAACTAGATCAGGCAGCTGAAAAGCAGCACACCTATGCTTTGGAAAAGGGAGAGGCAATCCTCTCAGTACTGCAGCCTATTGTTCCTGTGTGGGAAACCAGAAGCCAGTAGACTTATTTTATCCACATCCAGAAACCCCTTCCCCAGTGCCTAACCCCCATCACTGAGACAGGCCATTGCAGATGCCTGGACATGGGGGAGTCCTTGGAATGAGAGGGGTGATGCAGAGTAGAGCTGATATGACAGTTGGTCAGCAGGAGAGACACTCTGAGTGCTGCTGCCTTGATCCTATCTGCACAAGGCTCGGGGCACTCACTGTGTACAAGAGTCAAGAACAGAGAAGCAGGGTGACAAGAGTTGCATTGCAGCACCAGGTGCCCTTCCCCTACTCCTTATGTAGTCTTTTTTTATTATTAATTAAAAAAAATTAACTAACACAACATTTAGAAATCATTCCATTCTACATATGCAATCATTGCATTCTACATATGCAATCCCTTATGTAGTCTTGCTGGCAGATGAAAAGCAGAGTACTTCTGAGCTAGCTGCTGGCTGGTGAGGTTGAACTTCTCAGTCCTGCAACCTGCAGTGTTTCCACACAGAAGCCTGGGAATCACCAGATGCCACACCTCCAAACTGGAGTCTTTGTTGTGGTACATAGTGCCCATCCCCCACCCCTGGAGTTGACAGCTTTCAGCTCACCTGGAGACAGGCAACTTTGTCTGTGTTTTCACCTGGTCTGGATGTTGCCAAGTAGGTTGCCACAGTCTGGGAGACAGGGTTATGGGGAAGAGGTGGCCCAACAGTGCCATCTGCCGTGAAGACAGAAAGTGCAATCTAGCAAGCTGCTTCCCTGCCCAGCCTCCAACAGACCTCTGAAAATGACTGCACCCTCTGAGTTAGAGGACTTTGTCTTTATTTGACTGGGAATTACTGGAAAAAAAAAGTGTCAAAGGAAACCTTCAATGCAAACCAAAGCAAAACCAAAATATTAGATGAGTAAGGGAAATCAACTTTCAAAATAACCTTATCAAGATAATCAAATGCCAAGAAACCACAAAAAATGGCAAACCATATGAAAAAGCAATAATATGGCCAAACAGATGCTCCAATTAAAAAGATAGAAGAGACAAAGAATTTGGAACAACTTATCAAAGATGTTCAAACAAATCTCCTAAATAATCCAATGAGTTGGCTAAAGAGATAAAGGATATCAGGAAGGCACTAGAAGAGTATAAAGAAGAATTTGAAAGAATAAATAGAAAAATGCCAGGTCTTATGGAAATGAAAGTTACTGTAGATCAAGTTAAAAAATACACTAGAGACATACAACAGCAGCTTTGAGGAGGCAGAAAAAAGAATATGCAAACTAAAAGAGAGAGCAACTGAATTTGAACAAGTAAAAGAACAAATGGTGATAAAGATGGAAAAATTGTAGTTGGACCTCTGGGAAATGACGGACAGTATGAAGTGCACAAATATAAGAATGATTGCTGTCCCAGAAGAAGAAGAGAAGTGTAAAGGGCTAGAAAGACTACTTGAGGGGATAATTGAGGAAAATTTCCAACTCTTACAAAAGGTGTAAATATACAAATCAAAGAACTCCAACAAACTCCAAATATAATAAATATAAATGGATCCACTCCAAGACTTGAACTGATCAGATTATCAAATGCTGAAGAAGAGAGTGTCCTGAGAGCAGCAAGAGAAAACTGGCTAACTACATACAAGGGGAGCCCCGTTATACTAAGTGATGACTACTTGTCAGGCACCATGAAAGTAAGAAGGCAGTGGTATGACATGTTAAGATTTTGAAAAAGAAAAATTTCCAGCCTAGAATTCTTTATCCAGCAAAGCTTTCGTGCAAAAGTGAGGGAGGGAGAGTTTAAAATTTTCACAGATAAACAAGTGCTGAGAAAATTTGTTAACAAGAGACCTGCCCTGGAAGAAATACTAAAGAAAATTCTGTTGTCTGAACAAAAAAGCAACAGAGAGAGACTTGGAGGAAAGTATAGAACTGATGGTGATCAGTAAGGGTAACTAAAAGGATTAAGAAAGTAGAGAAAAATACTAAATCTGACAAATAAAAGCCAAAAGATAAAATGATCGAAGCAAGAACAGTTTTTACAGTAATAATATTGGCTATTAATGGACTAAACTCCCGAATAAAAAGACACAGATTGGCAGAATGGATTTTAAAATATGATCCATCTATATGCTGTTTACAAGAGACTCACTTTAAAAGATGCAATAGATTGAAAGTAAATGGACAGAAAAAGATATTCCACAAAAACAACCGAAAAAAGTGGGAGAAGTGGGAGTAGCTATATTAATAACAGATAAAATAGACTTTAAATGCAGAGAGGTTATCAGAGACAAGGAAAGACACCATATATTAATAAATCGGGTATTTCTTTGGAAGAAATAATAATTATAAATGTTTATGCACCCAATCAAGGTGCTTCAGAGTACATGAGAAAAACACTGGCAAAACTGCCGGGAGCAATAGATGTTTCTACATTAACAGTGGGATATTTCAATACCCCATTCTCTTCAATAGATATAACAACTACCAGAGAATCAATAAGGAAAGAGTGAGCTTAAATAATATGATACATGAATTAGATATAACACATATATATAGATCATTGCATCCCAAACAGCAGTTATACATTGCACTCAAGTGCTCATGGAATATTCTCTAGGATAGATCATAGCCTGGGGCACAAAATATGTCTTAATAATCTTAAAAAGTTTGAAATTATTTAAAGTACATTCTCTGATCACAAAGGAATAAAGTTGAAAAATCAGTAACAGCCAAAGAACCAGAACTTTTACTAATGTATGGAGGTTAAACAACACACTCCTAAGCAATCATTGCATCAAATAAGAAATTGCAAGAGAAATCAATAAATATTTGGAAGTGAATGAAAATGAGGATACAACATATCAAAACTTATGGGATGAAGAAAACGAGATTCTGAGAGGGAAATTTATAGCTCTAAATGCCTATATTAAGGAGGAAGAAAGAGCTAACACGAAAGGCCTAACTGATCAATTGTAGAAACTAAAGAAAGAGTAGAACTAACCCTAAGGCAAGTAGAAGAATAAAAATAACAAAGATTAAAGCAGAAATAAATGAACTGGAGAACATAAAAACAATAGAGGAAAGACAGGTAGCTAAAAGCCACATGAAAAGATGCTCAGCTTCACTGTCTATTAAGGAAATGCAGATCAAACTACTATCACATATCCTTTCACACTTACTGGAATGGCTGCTATTAAACAAACAGCCAACTATAAGGGTTGGATAGGATGGGGAGAAATCAGAGCACTTATTCACTGATGGTGGGAATGTAAAATGCTATAGTTGCTGTGGAAGACAGTTTGATGGTTCCTCAAGAAGCTAAGTATAAAGTTGCCTTACAACCAGGCAATCCCACTACTCAGGATATACCTGGAAGATTTGAAAGCAGGGACACTAACAAACATTTGCACACTGACATTCATAGTGGCATTATTCACAATTACCAAAAGATGGAAACAACCCAAGTGCCCATCAACAGATGAATGGATAAACAGAAGTGGTACACACATACAATGGAATATTATGCAGGAGTAAGAAGGAATGAAGTCCTGAAGCATGCGACAATATGAATGAACCTTGGAGACAGTACGTTAAGTGAAATAAGTCAGATATAAAAGGACAGATAACATATGCTCTCACTGATATGAACTAATTATATTATTTAAATTCATACACATAAACTATAGAATATAGGCTACCAGGATATAGAATGAAGCTAAAGAATGGGGAGCGGTTGCTTAGTATGTGCAGAATATTTAACTAGGGTTAACACAAAATTTGGAAATGCACAAAGGTGACAGTAGCACATTAGTGTGAGAATAATTAACAGTGCTGAACAGTGTGTGAGTGTGGTAGAAAGAGAAAATATAGTCATGTATGTCACCAGAAGGAAAGCTGGAGTTTAAGACTTGAGAATGTATAACACAGTGAAACTTGAGTTAGACCATGTCTGTAATTAACTGTACAAACATAAATAAGTTCTTTCATGAACTACAGCAGATGTATGAAACTATTATAAGGAGTTAATAATAGAGGGGCATATGGGGAAATGTACCTATTGCAAACTATGGACTACAGTTAACAGCAATATTTTAATATGTTTTTATCAACAGTAACAAAATGTACCACACTGACACTATAGGTCAGTAATATGGGAGGATAATGAGTGTGGGAGGATTTGGGTTCTCTTTTTCATTTTTATTTCTTTTCTAGAGTAATGAAAATGTTTTAAATTTGATCATAAGACTCTGCACAATCATGTGATGATACTGTGAAATAATGATTGTGTACTTTGGATATTTTCTATTCTGTGACTATATTTCAATAAAATTGAATTGAAAAGGAAACTTCCTCATCATGATAAAGGACATATATGAAAAACCCACAGCTAACATCACACTCAATATTAAGTAACTGAAATCTTTCTCCCTAAAATAAGGAACAAGACAGGATGGCTACTTTCACCACTGCTATTCAACACTGTATGGAGAGTTCTGGCCAGAGCAATTAGGGAAGAAAATGAAATAAAAGACTTCTAAATTGGAAAGGAAGGAGTAAAACTCTCCCTATGTGTAGATAACATGATCCTATATGGAGAGAATCCCGAAAGATCTACAAGAAAGCTACTAGTACTAATAAACGAATTCAGCAGAGTAGCAGGGTATAATATCAATACACATACACAAATATGCACAAGCAATAGAGAAAATCAATAATACCAAAGGTTGGTTCTTTAAGAAGATAAACAAGATTGACAACCTTTACCTAGACTGGCAAAGTCAAAAAGAGAAAAGATGCAAATAAATAAAAACAGAAATGAGAGCAGGATTATCACCATGGATCTTGAAAAAAAAAAAAGATCGTAAGAGGATACTATGAAAAACTGTATGCTAACAAACTAGACACATTACACACCACAACCAAGTGGGATTTACTCCAGGCATGCAAGGGTGGTTCAACACAAGAAAATCAATTATTGTAATACACACATCAATGAATCTAAAAGGAAAAAAAAACAAACATGATCAAGTCAATTGATATTGAAAAGGCATTAGACAAAATTCAGCATCCTTTTTTGAGGAAAACAGTTCAAAAGGGAGAAATTGAAGGAACCTTCCTCAATATGATAAAGAACATAAATGAAAAACCCACAGCCAGCACTGCTCTCAATGGTGAGAGCCTACCCTCTAAGATTGGGAATAAGATAAAGATGCCCACTGTCACCACTGTTATTCAACGTTGTGCTAGAATTTCTAACAAGAGCAATTAGGCAAGAAAAATAAATAAGGGCATGCAAGTTGGAATAGAAGAAGTAAAACTCTCATTATTAGCAGGCAACATGCTCCCATACTTGTAAAATCCTGAGAAATCTACAACACAGCTACTTGAAATAATTAACAAATTCAGCAGCAATAAAATTTTGCACAAAGACAAATGTGCAAAAATCAATAATGTTTCTGTACCCTAAGGTTGAGCTAACTAAGGTGACAAGGGAAAATCCATTTACAAGAACAATTAAAAGAATCAAATACCTAGGAATAAATTTAACAAGTATGTAAAGGACCCGTATTCAGAAAACTACAAAACATTGTTAAAAAAAAAAAGACCTAAATCGGTGGAAAAACATTCCATGTCATGGACAGAAAGGCTAAATGTTATTAAGATGTCAATTCTATCCAAATTGATCTACAAATTCAATGCAATATCAGTCAAAATTCCAACAACCTACTTTGCTGACTTGGAAATGTTAGTTAACAAAAAACATCCCAAAAAAGAAGAATGAAGTAGGAGGAATTACACCTCCTAGTTTTAAAGCTTATTATAAAGCCACAGTGGTCAAAACAAATGGTAATTGCACAAAGATAGATATAATGATCAATGGAGTCAAACTGAGAATTCAGAAATAAACCCTCTTATCTATGGTCATTTGATTTTTGCCAAGGTCCCAGAATCCACTGAACTGGGACAGAATAGTCTCTTCAATAAATGATACTGGGAGAATTGGATATCCATATTCAAAAGAATGAACCCAACTACTACGCAATCCAAATGCCCATCAACAGAGGAATGGATATACAAAATGTGGTATGTACATACAATGGAATATTATGCAGCAGTAAGAAAAAATGAGGTCCTGAAGCATGCAACAACATGGATGAATCTGAGCACATAATGTTGCATGAAATAAGCCAGACACAAAAGGACATATATTGTGTTATTACCTAACTAGAATATGTAAACTCAGAGTCTTAAAATGTCAAATATAGGATGCATAGAAACAGACAGAAGATAGAGAAGGGGGAGGTGATAACCTCATATGTTCATAATGTATAACAAGATTGAACTAAAAATAGATATGGGATGAGGATAATTTGCTTTGGGGAATATAAAGAATAGTGCTGTATTGTGGGCGAATTTGAAAGGAGTTGTTTAGTGTCACGTATGTCACCAATTAGCACTACATAAGTTAAAATAAGTTCTTGCATGAACTAGTACAAATGTACAACACTGGTGCAAAGAGTAATAATAAAGTGGTATATGGGGACAAAATGCCTATTGCAAGCTATGGACTAAAGTTAATAATACCTTAAAGTTATTTTGTCAACAGTAACTGGTGTAGCACACCAATACTAGGAGTCACTAATAGGGGGAGATAAGGGATATGGGGTGTTTTGGCTTTTCTTTTGTTGTGTCTATCTGACAGTTTTTTGGGGGAAGCAATGAAAATGCTCTAAAATTGAGTGTGATGATGATTGCACAACAAAGCTTTGATGATACTATGAAATATTGATTGTATACTTTGGATCGAATATATGGTAAGTGAAAATATCTCAATGAAATCTGCAAACAACTCAATTTTTGAACAAAACACTGCTTTATATAGTGGAGAATATATGAATGAAGCAAATGTAAAAAAGTGTCTTAGAAATATCTACATCTGTTTATCTATAGTTATCTATCTCTACCTATATATCTCCATATTTATCTGATAGCTGGAAAATATGTTTACCTTAGCTAAACTTAGCAATCTACTCTTACTTAGTTTAAGATTGCTTAGTTTGATTAATATTACTCAGCAATATACCTACTTATTTCCCAGGAAATGAACCAGGCCTTCTCAATTCTGCTTACAGGAATAAGATAACAGAATAGCATCTAGAAGACCCTGGGGCCTGGTGAATCAGTGACTTCCTCCTTAAAAGAAAAAAAGTTTGAAAAGGGTATGAAGTCCCTGAATGTAAGAACTTGCACTTCAATATCTAAAGCTTATCCCTGAAGTTGGAGCAACAAGATGAGCTTGAGGCAACATAGGATTGAGAAATTGCCCTTGCCCTCCTCACAATGATCTAGCGTCATCACTGATCTGTCAAGAATGAATATGTGGACATCACTTAGGTTATTATCCCTACCCCCTTCCCTTCACCTATGAAAACCCTAACCTACATCCCTACTTTGAACCGGTGTTGGTTAAGATTTCCCTAGTTCCTCGTGTAGTGCACTTGTACTAAATCACTTCATACTGAGAAACATGTTTCTCCCATTTAGTACTGGGTCAGGTGAGCCCCTCTCTGAAAAGAGCGATGCTTGTGGTATCATATCTCTATCTGTCTATCTATTTATTTATCTATCATTTCTCTTTACATGCCATGAACCATCTTTACATATATATACTGTCACAGTATGATATATATATATATATATATATATATATATATATATATACATACATATATATATATATATACTGTGATGGTTTGAAGCTGTGTCCCCCAAGAAAAGCTCATGTTCTTTTAATCTATTCCTGTGGATATAGACTTATTGTGAATAGAACATTCTGATTAGGTTATTTCAGTTGAGGAAGGCCAGGGAAAGTTTTTTTATTTATTTATTTTTTATTTATTTTATTTATTTTTTTGCATGGGCAGGCACCGGGAAACAAACCAGGGTCTCTGGTATGGCAGGTGAGAACTCTGCCTGCTGAGTCACCATGGCCTGCCCCAGGGAAGGTTTTAATCCTCTTACTGGAGTCCTTTATAAGGGGATAAAAAACAGTGAGAAGACTCAAACAAAAGCCTCAGAGAATCTCAAAGAAAAAAGACCCACAGTAGCCAAGAGAGACAGAAGCTAAAAGAGAGAAATACACAGCAATTTAGAGACGGAGTCACTGAAGGCAGAAACTGGAAGCAACAAAACCTGGGCGAGAAGGGCAGGCAGACATTGCCTTATGCCTTATTATCTGACAGAGAAGCCCAAGCCTGCCAGTAGCCTTTCTTCAGGGAGAAACAATGGTTGCTGATGCCTTGATCTGAGATATTTTTCAAGGCCTCAGAATTGTAAACTTGTAAGTTTATAAATCCCCATTGTAAAAGCTAACCCATTTCTGATAAATTTCATCAGCTTTAGCAAACTAAAGCGTATACTGATATATATTAGAAATGTCTGAAAGAATATATATTTACTTTTCATTTTCAAAAATAACAGTCTTACCACTCGCTGATCACAACTAAACTCAAAATCCAAAGAATGGTGCAAAGCAATTAGTTACTGATTCCAATGGACTGTCTTAAAGCCTGAACAGAATGCAATTTGAGTGGATGCCTAGAATGAAGTTCTCCCTTGGTCTCTATTCCGCTTTCTTTGGCTACTCCTCTGCTCTGGCCTCTGTGTCATAATTCCATCTGCTGATATCCCTTGAAAACAAGCCTAAAGAGATAAATTTCAGGATTCCATCCTGAAAGGAACAATAGTGGAACAAATGCAAGAAAACAAATATTACTAAAGAACAAAGCAAAATAAAACAAAATCCACTGCTGACAACAGCAAATTTGTTCCTTTGATTGTGTTGATCATCTGCTTCCTATAGTATTGCATTACCTTGATTACCTATTGTTCTGAAAGGGCCCCTTGGGGACAGAGGAGGTGAGAAAAGAATGAATGCAACCTGGAAGATCTCTCATTCTCTCTTTCTCTCTCTCTCTCTCTCTGTCTCTGTCTCGCCACCCCATCACTCTATCTCTTCTTTTTCTCGGTTTATATGTAACCAATACATTGAGCAAACATGAAATGTGTTATATAATCACTTCTCTTTTAATTTTGTCTTTCCACTGTCCTTTTAAAATTTGTTCAATGGTGGTAATCTTCCCCTTCTTCCTGATGACAAATCCAGATATCATTTTTTTTTCCTACTCTTGGATGCTAAAGTACAATATAGTCATATTAAGTCAGGAACAGAACCTCAATTCAGAAAATAAAATGCCTCTTTTACAACGTGAAACAAAAATGTTGACCTTATCTTACCTTTAATCTTCTTTCCAGGATCTCTGTTAGCCAATATGGTGCTTCTGTGGAGAAAAAGAAAAAAGTGCCCATTTCTTTGGATAAACCAGAATCCCCCGCCAGGGCAGAGGCCTTGGTCAATGGAGCACTAGTTCAATTCCAGCCACATTTCACCTATTCGGTAAATTCACCATGGCTTAAAGAAACAATGTTTTAACTTGCTCATATTTCAGGAAGATTGGCTCAAGGTTCTGCTCTGCATTGCCATCTTCTTCGCTCTAGGACCCAGGCTAACAGTTCAACCTCTTCTGAAACACTGCTAGCTTCAGTGGTAGAGAGAACAGGAAACATGGTACAGCACATTCTGGATCCTATCTCTCTGGTCAAATAAAGTTAAATGGCCTCACTTGAGTTCAACAGGTAGGGAAGTATAATTCTCCTTCAAAGAGAAACTACACATTAGTCATCCCAGTCATGGAAGGAAATCAGAAGAAGAATTCAGTGGCCTAGTCACTGATTACATGGTAAAGTGTCAAAGGATCAGTTATGAACCAGAAAAGAAAAGTTCACTCACTAATATTGACTTGTGGTTTACATATTGGATAGGGTGGATCTTTAAAGTTTCTTTTGCAAAATTTTCCTTGTTTTCATATATCCTAAATAAACTTTTTTCAAAGATTAGGCTGCCCGTGGACTACCTGAGATTAGAGAACAGTGTGTAAGCCGGTAAAAAGTAACAATTATTAAATACATATTGTGTACTAGACATAGTAGTAGTCATATCATATGGTTGACATTTCTAATCCTTCTTGAAAATCATGTGAAGTAGTAATTATTATCCCTCTTTACATGTGAGGAAACTAAGGGTCATAGAAATCAGGGCATTGGCAAAGATCACCTACTTGGTTAAAGAGATACCAGAATCCAACCCAATTATTAATCTAAAAGCCTTTGGGCCTCCCATTAGACCACCAATAATTGTTTTCCTGGGACTTTTCTTCTCTTCTAATATTCTAATACTGTTCCTTAGGGGACTCCTCAGACTGCTCTTCCTAATCAGGATTCAGTAAATCAAATTCTATACAGCAGGGAAATTTTGTTTTGGTGTTAGTGGTTGTTTTGTTTTTAAACATAGTCAAGCCTACTTTATGAATCAGCTGATGAGTATCTTACTATTGAAAAATCTATTTATTGCACTTTGGAAAATGCAGATACTCTATACACTCCTTTCTAAGAAAGAATCATTGAACAGAATAGAAATTAGCAGATGCTCGGGAAACAGAAGATTATAGCTGACTCCATCCCCTCTCTTTCCATTTGGCAGCCATCTTCCCAGCAGAAGTATAAAATCACGAAATTTTTATAAGGAAACTTAAAGTCATCTGGTAAAATCTCCATATTTTACAGTTCAGGATACTGAAAAACTAAAAGTCCAAAGAAGTTTAGTGATTATTAGGTACAATCTCCAAGAAAATGAGCAACAATGATGCTCCACATCTTCTAATACATTTGAGCCTGGTGTAATTCTCTCTCATTGAATCAAGGCTGAATTTTGTATCCAGTAGAATATGGTAGATGTAACAGTGTATGATATCCAAAGCTGGGTCATAAGGATATTGCAGCTTTTGACTTGGTCCCTTAGATCATTTGCTGCAGGTGAATCCAGCCACCATATCATGAGGACACTTAAGAAACCTCTTGGAGAGGAACCACCTTGTCAGTACCAACTTGACAGCCTTGTGACAGATCCCCTTGGGAATGAACCCCCAGCCCTTCTAATGATTGCATTACTAGCTGACATCTCACTGCAATTTCATGAGAAACCTCAAGCCAGAGCTTCTGCTCTTCAATTCCTGATCTTATGAGATAATATAAGATTATTACTATTGTAAGTCATGAAGTTTTGGGATGATATTTCATGCAACAGTAGATAACTAATACAGTGACTAACACCAGGACAGAGAAGTCATTGGAGGGAGATAAACAAATAGTTTATCTATTTATTTAAACAAATACCTAGTGTATTTCCTAAACTGCAAAACATAGAGTTTTGATGCTAGATTAGTGTTTTCCATGGCCAGTGATACCATTCTCATGTAATTACATTTGCTCTATTTCATCATCATATTTTATTTCTCTCAAAAATATTACATATAAACACAAAATTATTCTATAAATACTCCTACTAAAACATAGACAAACTGTTTTTCTTTTTATCCCACATTCTTCTCCAGGTAGCAACCCATTTTTTGTATTCTTTTTACAGAAAAACTCTTTAATAGAGGTTTCTTACACTGCCTGTCACTGTTTCCTCATTTCTAATTCTCTCTCAAATCTGCCTGTGATGGTTTGAAACTCTGTGTATTCGATGATCATGCTCTTAAATCTAATCCATTCCTGTAGGTGTAGACCCATTGTGGGAGGGACCTTTTGAATAGATTGTTTCAGCTGAAGGGCGTCTTAATTCTCTTACAGGAGTCCTTTAAAAGAGATGAACTTCAGAGAAGCTGACAGAAAAAAATCCAGAGAAGCTCTGAGAGAAAAGCAAGAGAAGCTGAGAAAGAGGCAGCCAGAGGCTGAAAGCTTCTCTACCTGAATCCCAGAAGAGAAGGACCAACAGAACAAGGTCATGTGTCTTGCCATGGGAGAGAGGAGCTGAGGATTGTCAGGAGCCTGTCTTTAGAGTTCAGATATTCTTTTGATGATGTCTTGATGACATTTTTCACAGCCTAAGAACTGTAAACTTGTAAGCTTATAATATATCTCCACTGTAAAAACAAACCCATTTCTGGTGTATAGCATTTCATCAGCTTAGCAAACTAAATAATTAATCATATCATTCTGTTATTCACACTTCTCTGAAAAACTTACAATAAGATCACCAGTAGACTGCATATTGCCAAATCCAATTCATAATTCTCAAGACATATTTACTCAAACTTTTTTCAGCATTAGATGCAACGGTTGGTTGACTTCTTGAAATACATTCTTCAACAGGGGTCCCGGACACTACACATTCCTGATTTTGCTCCGACTTCATTCTTCTCAATTTCTTTTACTTATCCTTGCTCCTACTGCTGACCTATAAATGGACTCAGTTTCTACTTATCAGCATTCCTCCTCATTGGTGATCTTAACCAAGCCCATGACTGATTATTCTCGAAATATAGACCATGAATCCCCAAATCTCCCCTGAGCTCCAGATCTATGTAGCTAACAACTGACTTTATGGATGCACTCAGATGTTTAATATGTTCCTCAAATTTAACCAAACTCTTGATTCCCCACCCTAAACCTGCTCATCCCCAGTCTTTTCCGCAGAGATAAATGAACATGCTCTTCCCCAGTCTTCACTTGCTTGAGCCTAAAGCTCTGGATTCATAATTGTGTTCTATGTTTCTTAAATGATATTAGCCCCAAATTATCAACCATTTATATATTATCTACCTTTGAAATATATCTCAAGTAAGATTCCTTACAAATTCTATAGTCACTGCTAAAGCTAAACCACTTCCATATCTCCCTTGGACTAATGTATTGATCTCAACTGGTCTTATTGCTTCCTTTCCTTTTCCCCTACAATCTATTTTCTGCACAGAAGTTAAAGAAGTCCCTTAAATCCCTCCAGTGGCTTCCCACAGTACTTAGAAAAAAATGCAAACCATGACCTACATGGTCCCAAATGAGCAGGTTTGGTTACCCCTGCTCTCATTTCATTTCCACCCTCACTCCCCTGAAGGCTCACTGGCCTTCCTTTATAAGAAGTACATAAGATCCCACCCCATTACTTCAAACTTCATATTCCCTCTGCTTGAAATGTTCTTCCCTCATATATTGACATTCTTCACTCTCTCATTTCCATCAAGCCACATCTCAAAAAACACCCTTTAGATGGCCTTTCCCTAATCATCTTTCCTAAAAAGAGAATCTTCATGCTTCTCCTCCTCTAAAATTTATCTTGCTTTAATATTCTTTGTGGCACTTATAATTCTCACTTTATTTTATTGCTTATTTTCTTCCCACCAGAATATTAGACCTCTGAATGCAGGGCTTCGTTTTCTTCTCTATTGCGCCCTCATTGTCTAAATTAGTGTCTGGCGCATGGTAAGTTTCCTATAAATTATATTTTGGAATGAAAGAATGAATGGATGCTACCTCAAGTCCTAATAAGTCCCACATTTTGAAGTGTCTATCATTTTATCTCTATTGGTGAGTCTTATGTCACATAATGGGTGCTCCATAAATATTAATCAAATAAATAGATAGAAATTTAACTCTCTTAGAAGCAGATGTTCATCCAGATTAACCGGGAAGCTCATACCTCACCTTTGGCTTCCAGTGTTATTGCTCCTTCTGGGCACAGTGCCCGATTTATAGGAAACTTAAATAATATATGTAGAAGAAGTAAATGAATGTCTAAATAAATAAATGAACGGACACCTGGCCCTGGAAAGTATATTGACAAGAAAAAGGGATTGTTGCCAGCCCACACAAAGCAGAGGAATCAAGAAGAATATCATGTAAGAAGAAGAGTTGGATTTGGTTCTTAGGATATGGTGAATGATTTCCAAAATAAAAATTTTAATGGAGTAGTCAGGGCAGAAGTCAGCTCACTAAGAGTAAATGTGTTAGAACATAGTGGTATTAAAAACAGATAATATTTAAAGAAACTTGACCAAAAAAAAGGAATACAAGGAAGAATAAAAGAATAGTAACTTAAATGGGTTAAACAATCATTTAACCTAATTTATGTACATTAAATATAAACATTAAATATTTGCAATGTTTAGTCAGCATTGATGATTCTTAAGCATGTATCCATAAGGAGATTACCACAAGTGACAATGGCTGTATTTTGAAATGAATCTATCTTTTTCCAACTGTTTATAGGGTTCTAGATCACAGGTTTAGAATATCTAATGAAAGCAGAAGACCCTGTCTAGAGAAAGTGTGTGATTTAAAATCATCAGAGACTTTCGTTCTCTCTTAATTGTCTCACGCTTTAATATGTGTAAAACAAAAACTAATAATTTAGTTCTATAATTTAAATAGGGACTTTTCAAAGTCCTTTTAGAAGCTATTGATGCTAAACCATATAAATTTAATATACAAAAAATAATAGTTTGTGGTTATTATATAGTCATTGTTTTATGACCTATAATACTTTAGAAATGTTAATTTAATAATTCTTCCAATACATCTGTACTATTAATCATGTCGCTCCTGGTGTAATTTGATGTAGAAAATGTTTCTCATTTTATTCCTTGAGTATTAGAGATTTAAATAACATACTTAGAAAGAAACAATAAGTTGACAGAAATCAAATTCAATATCACTTCCAAGGTATAATAATTTCCATGAAGTGGAAAATAAATGATCTCCTCATAATTTTTTTTTTTTGCAGTACCAAATTTTTCTTAGAAATAAATGACCAGTTCAATTAACAATGGAAGTATAAATTCTTTGTTCTCAAAGTTTTGTTGATATATTAGCCATTATTGAAATTGCTAATTGATAAAATATGCTGTATGAATATATTATAAAACAATATTTTAAGAAGTTGCAACTAAAGGTTAAGCTTTGGGGAGAAATTGGTATAGTCAGACACCTTTGTTTTTGTATAACCCATATCTTATTTAATTTTTTATTTTTATTCTATGGAGCTTAAATTTTTCTAGACACTTTAAGAAAACTTTACATTTTGATAATTTAAGGTAGATGTATTCTATACTTAAATGTGTTTATTAAATAAATACTCCAAATTGCCTACCAAATGTGGCTTCAGATATGTAATCTTATATCTAATGAGATTACTGAGCTTGCAGTAATTTGCCCAATGAGCTATCATGATAAACTTTTTGTCTTTCTTTTACTGGAATCCTGAGTATATTCATAATCTTTTATCTTAGCAAATAGTGATTCCATCAGAGGATTTAGCTGAGGGCAAAGTAAAGCTAAATGAGAAAAGAGACTCACATTAATACTGAGGCCCTGAGAATCTGAGGTTCTATCTAAAGAGAAAGATTCTAATAAAGTGGAGGATATATTAAATTTATTTTATAAAAAAGCCTCTAAAACCTACTGTATTAGGCAGACTCTCAAAAAAAAAGACAAAGAACTAATATGTAAGTATATATAAATATGAAAAGATTTTTTTTAAGGAATTGAGGCAAGGGGTTGTGGGATCTGGCAAATCTGAAATCTGTACAGCAGGTCATCAGGCTGGAAACTCAGGCTGGAGTTGACATTGCAATTCTGCCATAGAATTTCTTTTCTGGGAAATCTTTGCTTTTACTCTAAGGCATTCAATTGATTAGATGAGACCCACCCACATTATCCAGGCTAATCTTTATTTAAAATCAACTACTTATAGATTTTAAACACATCTACAAACTATCTTCACAGCAACACCTAGATGAACATTTGTTTAAATAACTGGGTACTATAATGTAGCCAAATTGATGCATAAAACTCCCCATCACACCTACTTGCTCTGAAATGTTCAAATAAAATCCAAAAGAAAATGTTTGTATTTACTTATTTAATTTACAGGTAAATGCCATATATGCATCCTAGTGAATATTGGGCCGTTTTGTGGCGCTAGATTTGGTGATCTCAAGTAATTCGCTATTAATTTTGCTCTTTACTCAGTTAAGTAGGACCTGCCACTTCATTTTAGAAATAGAGGACTTTATTGTTCTGCTTGTGGCATATCATCTTTATCAGTGAGACAATATACCAAGTTAAAAGTTAGCGATCCAATTATAACAAAAAATATATACATATGAGGAAAGACACTTAGGGTAGGAGACCTGCAGTCTCTGGAGCAGAATAATTTTTTTTCTTTAATGTATGTAATATAATAGTTATCCACTTTCAAGATTTAAAGTTAAGGATGGTTCTAGGGTTTCAGATTTAATAAAATAATCAACTCTTGAATTATCCTTTATCTAGATTCAAAATAGTTTTTCTTTGAAACATAAATGAAAATCTTCAACTTCTTTTACATGCTTTTTTCCATTCTGGGGCTGTTTATTGTTTAGGGTATTTTGTTCCTTCTTCCTAGGGAAACAGAAGCATTAGCGCCAAATAACAGGGTCCATTACACTAGGGTTCCATTGGAGCACATGTAGATGGTAAATTAACAATCATCATAATAATCAAAATTCTTGTAAATCTGTGCTATGTTTTTCTTTCCCTACGTCAGCTGGTTTTCCTTTATTAATACCGCATAATGCAAATGGCACTTCCTGGGAAGACTAGAGCAATATCGAAAGGACAAGGATTGTGCTGCCTTTTTCCAACACTTAATTTTTGATGTTAAAAGCTTACCCTTAAAACATTAGTGAATGGGAGTGGAAAATGGATTGCAATATCCCAAAGAAATCAAAGAGCAAGAATATGGACTGTATTTCATACTACCTCACAGTCTCTGCCAGACATTTCAATAAAGGATTCATTCTCTGTAGTCATGAAAATAGTGCAGTTGAGTAAATTTTGCGCTAACTTCTACACACCACATGGAGGCTTTAATTAACCTGTCTTGTGAGTCACTAAGCCTTTATGAATTCCTTTTATGCTGCATTGTGGGAATATGACATTTACTTCTTCACACCATTTTGACTTTTTTCAATTATTGCTATGAAAAAATTTATTGTGCAAATGTCACTGTAAAAGGAGCCATGGCCTCTTAGTGGCCACTCCTCCAGGTGGCTGGTATTGACTGTTTAAAAAGAAATAGCAATATAATGAAAAGGCCTGAAATTTCCTAACATGACCTTTAACACCAGTAGTGGTACCCTGATCTTTTTAATCAAGTGGCTTGGGAAACATGCAGCAAAACTCAAAGAAAAAGCAAGCTTGGTCATTTGTGAAAATCTGAGAATTAATTTTTGCCTTTCAATTAGCACAAGCAGCATAGATCTAACTTTTATCCATTAAGGACTATATCCATGCTTCCTTGATTTTGATATTCACAGCACAAAAGATGTCAAGCTTATGTTTGATCTCTCTTAGGTACAATAATATGTGTCAGTGACCAGTAAAGTTAGCGCATCAAAGCCATCTGCACAGTTCCAATTCCCTCAATACCTGATAGGGAGAAGGTTATTCTTTGTGTATCCAGAGCCTGGCAATCTTTCAGTAATTAGGGCAACTTCTTACTGCTTTCTGGGTGCTGAGAAAAGAAAAATACTATGAGTGTTTAATGCAATACACCATGACCTTGTTCTGAGATATTTTCTTATAAGATAAAAAGAAAAAGCAAATAGATTTTAAAGAGGTAAAATGAAGGCAAATCCCAAAGTGATGCATAAAGTAAACATCAGGTGAAATACAAAGGCTGGAAGAATTGATTATACCACTTGGTTGCTCTCCTGAGAAAAATAAAAGAAGCAGGGACATGCTCTGTTACTCTTTGCATGTAAAAGTCGGCTTGGAAACAATACACTGACATCCCTGCCATGCAGATAACTGCAAAAGCAGGGTGCTGCAGCAACACTTATAATATAGGTAGCCTATTGATTGACAGCTACAGAATGTACCTTAATGGTCTTCTCTTTGTGAGTCCATTTTAATGAAAAAGCAATGAAATTACATGGAAGAAAATGGGGCTCAAAGGCTAAATAGAAAATGGTCCAAAAAAGCCGTCAAAATATCAAGATGCTTCAGTAAACATTCCACATGAAAATAACAGCTTGATTACTCTAGTACTAGTTAGATGAGGCAAGAAACTTGTGACTACCATCATGGGTTTAGACACTTCACAAGAAAAACTGGCCGAGTACATAAAATATCAGATGCTGAGCACAATGTTTTCTGACAGTTTCATAGATTCTTATCATTAGATTGTCTTAATGATCACCAACATCCTCACCAGCTCTGGTCTGAACACCTTAGACCAGATAACCACAAGCTCACTGACAGCTGATTGAATGATCATTAATCCTCAGAACACTTTCATTCGTATTTTCCATCTACTAGTGCTGCTATCTAGAGTCGAGTCATAAGCCTTTCAGCTCTCAAAGTGGGGAAAAAAAACAAACTTTTTCTAGCATGTTCTGCTGTAGACTCCAAAAACATTTAGTTTCTCGGTCCGTAAAGAAAAATGACATTTCCTTCAAAATCGGCTAAAAGTTAAAATATTTATTTATGTCAAAGAAAGGTAAGGTGCATTAGAATAAAAAAAGGAAGTAATCAAGCATTCTGGAGATTTTTTAACTTTTTGATCCTTTCTGTAATTTCAGGATTAATTTCAGTCGCAGCATGAAATGCTTTTGGGGTCTTCAAGAAAGAGAAGTTGCTTGAGAAACTTGTTTACGTTAGTGATAGTCTATGCTCTACAAGGGAAACAAAGATAAGGACTAATATTGATAATATCATTAATTTAGAATTGATTTCCTTCTACGTCTATTGATAATTTAAGGTGACTTCAAGAAGTAGAGTCAGCAGCTGTATAGATAAGAACAAAATACATTGTCAGAAGGAAACAAAGCCAGACTGAGATGTGGGTACTTGGGGAAGGCTAGTAATCTGACATGACTTGGAAATGGTTTTCTCTAAAAATTAATTAAGCATTTATTGAGAACCTAGCTGTACTGAGTATTTTGTGAGGAAAAGATGTCGGTTGCAATATTTACCTCTCTACCTTTATCCTGAATCAGTCCATTTAAGCCTAAATTCAAATGCTTCCCACAGCAAAGGAAAAGTTTTACAGTTAACTGGATCCATCCTCTTTCAAAGGCAGTTCACCATCTATTGGTATTTGAGAATCCTTCTTAAGTATCTCACTTGCCCAAGCTTCAAACAACTTATTCCTTACAAACTGGGATACTCAAACTCAAATTACGACTACCTCATTTTTGTACCCAAGCAATGTGCTGATACCTACTTAGATGGTCTCACTGGGTAGTTTAACTTTGTCTGCCTCCTCCAGCAAAGTTAGCTCTGGGCTCCAAACTGAAGAAAGAGGGTCCTGGTCCTAAAAGCAATGCAGAGAAAAACTTGACCAGTGACTTACTCTTTAGCAAATTCTGCACTCAGGCTCCCCAAGGCTTGCAATATGCTTTTTGTGTAAAATTTCTTGTTTTATCTAGTATTCCCATACATTTGTTTTCTACCTCTATACAATTATAAGCCAGATGCTTAACAGTTCCTATGGACCCATCAGAAAAGTCACCAAGTAGGGGCAGCTCATGAAGTGACAAGAGATGAGACAGAGCTGAATTTAAATGAGAACATCACCATGTCCCTTAAGACAAAGATTCATTTGCAGCACTGACCTCCTTTGGTGTGTGGGAAGGGGAAAAGATACATGCATTTATATCTCATAAAGCATAAGGTTGGGAAGGTAGGGGACCTGGAAAGATTTTTAATTATCCACTTGATCTTTTGTATCACCTTTAGGGTGCAAGTGTTTTTCCAAAGCAACTTTAGCCTGAACGAAAAAGTAAAAACAAACTTTCAACTCAGATATTCTAAACCTAAACACACACACACAAATACACACACAAAGAAGACAGACATTTATCAAATGAGATTATGAAAGGTGATGGGTAGGAAGACTTTGTCAAAGAAAAAAATAAACAAAATACAAGTGAATGGAATCCACAAAGACAGTAGCATTAAAAAGACACACATTTTATGACACCAATAAAGAAAATAATTGATATAATCTTAAAACTTAAAAGAGAGCTAACCAAATGTTATTGAACAATTAAAATGATCAAATGTATCAGAACAATTAAAAAGTAATGAAAACAATGTGTGCATTAAAAATGAAACAGACATCAAAATTAACCAATTAATAAAAGAATCATCATTGTCTTACTTTGCTTTTCCCTAAAAGCAGATCCTAAGACAAGGATTCAAAGGCAAGTGGTTCATTTGCAAGGTGAAGGGGATGCACAATAAGAGAATAGGGATGTGAAAAAAAGGGAAGAAACATCCAATAAGCAGCTGCATTACCCAGCTGCCACCACCACAGGTAACCGGATGACAGTCCTCCGGAGACATGGAGATATTTGGGGTCAGTGTAAAACACATACCTTAGAGTCAAGCTCTCTAAGGAGCAAGGAAGGAGAGGTACTTCCATGCCAAAACTTGTCAGTCGTCAAAAGAGGGCTACTTTCAGGGGAATTATTTCTCTGCACTTTCGGTTTGCCAGCAGGAGACAACAGGGGCTACAAACGCAAGAGAATGCCTACCAACAAAGAAACATGTCACCCACTGAAGTGGCAAAAGCATGAGATGCTGGTAGGACACTGAATGCATCTGCTACTGAGGTCTCGTGGGGCCTAAGGAACACTTACGATAGAGATACTCATGCATTAAATGCAGGAGTTCAAATCTATGTAACAGAAAGCTACTCACCCCTGCCAGGGATCTTCTTTGACTCTAAGCCACTGAGACATATTCTTAAAAAACAATGCCTTAAATGTTCAGTGAAATAAAAATGTATGCCTGATCAAAAAATATATGTTTCATGACCTACATACACCAAAGGAGCTAAGGTCTTCAATAAATCAAAAAGATAAGAGACTCCTTGACTCAAAATCCCCCATCACAAGTCAGTAAAAAAACTGAAGAGGGGAAGTAGTTACTTAATGCTCAGCCCTTAAACATACAAACGTATATAGAAATGAACTGGGAGCTTCACTTCAATTCCTGCTGGACCAGGAGCCCTTAAATGGAAAAATAAATTCCTATTTCTGGAAGCTCAAAGGAAAGTCAACAGTGGAGAAATTCCCCAGCGCAGGACTATCGCAGAGTACAGAGAGAGCCCAGAGCAAATCTCACCTCAACGCTGCATCTGCTGTCAGCCTAAAAAAACAGAACTACACTTACCACTTCTACCCATCTGGTACTCACATCAGGACTTGATTCATTTCAACAATGAAAAATACACACTTGCATTATGGAGACAATTATAAAAATAATTAGAGAAAAGCAAGTGTTTTTTTTTTTAACATGGTTATATTTTTCTAAGAGACATTTGGAGGCTAATACATATAAATATATTAAAATAATAGATCAGATAATGCAATCAGTGAAATGATTGGATAGAGGAAAATCGTGTATCGAAACAATGGAGATACTTGACATTTTCAGCAAACGCTTTTCCACTGTACTTCTTGATAATGCTAATTCAAACAAATTTTGGGGTCACTAACTTTTGCACACATTCTAAGCAATCTAGGGAAAATAATGAGTTCGTTTGGTTTCTTTGCTTGTGTGCTTGCTTGCTCAAGAATCTAGTACTTAAAAAATTTCTTGCCTAGGCACTATCAGAAAGTTTTCATCATTCCAAAGCCGGCAAATTAATCAGAGGGTTCTTAAAAATTTACTGGCAGCCATGGCGGTAGCCATGGATACCAAATTGCCACATGTGTTAGCTAGCATTCATGCTGGTTCTCAACTGAAGGTCTAGTTGATGCTGTCACCCAGAATAGCTGTATGTGGCCATTCCCTGTGGACTTGGCTTCTTCACATGGTGGCAAGTGTCCCAAGAAAGAGCAAAAGCCAGGCAGGAGTTGTAAGAAGTCACACATCATCATTTCTGCTGCTTTCTATTGGTTGGAAGCAGTTACGATGGTTTGCCCTGGTTCAGGGGTAGGGAATATATACTGTTCCTCTCACTAAGAGGTGTGCATGGTCACATTGCAATAGAAGATTGTGGGGTGTGATATACACTGACGCAGCTATTTTTGGAAAATGAAATTTGCAGTACCATAAAATATGGTCAATCGATCCTATACCAGAAGGATTGATTTTTACCCCACAATCTGATAGGGCCAACCACCTATAATAAAGACTGGTTGTTATATTTTATGGGATGGGAAGTGAAGCCTTTGGAGAATTTTTGCCAGAATTGATCTCTTCCAAACATTTGAGGCAGAAGAAATCAAGGTAACAAGACAAGTGGAAAGTAGTCATTTTAATCAATTAAATCATGCATTCTCCCATATATCTTTCTCCAGATTATTACAGTATTTTCAATAACATCTCATCATCCCTTTAAAATTATTGTAGAACTCAAGTAGAGAATTATGGAGTTTCATATAATATTTATTTAAATTGTAAAGGAAATAGCATACCAAATCATAGCTGAAACATTTGAAAAACCAGCTTTCATCTGAGTCTCCAATACTGACAAAAAGCCTTCACCTGCGGGAATGCACAATCTACCGTGGTTTTTTCACCTCCAATATGATCTATAGTCCAACATGACAGGGTAATATCTTTTTCTCCCCTTTACAGAACTGCACCATTGCTATCGCACACACATCTTCAAATGAAAGAATTATGTGGTCTGGACTCCAACCATGTTTGTTTGTTAATTTTTTATTTTGAAATAATTTCAAATTTACAGGACAGTTGCAAAAATAATACAAATTCTTTAAAGAGAGTTCCAACATAACCCGCTGCCCTGCATACCCCACATCCACCAATTGTAACTTTTGCCACTTTGCCCTATCATTCAATCCGTCTATTATCTGAACATTTGAGAGCAGGTTGCACACACTATACTCTTTAATACATAATACTTCCATGCTACATTTCCTATGAACTAGGATATTAATTTATGTAATGATGGTAAGTACAATACCATGAAATTTAACCTTGATATAAAGCCCACATTCTATATTCCATTTTTTCTTATGCCTCAATATGCTCTTTTAAACCTTTTCTCTTCCATGCTTAGATCCTATCCAGTATCATGTACTATATTTAATTGTCATTATCTTTTTTAGTTTCTCTTTGTTTTTTTTTAAATTGTAAACTAAATCTTCCCTCTGAAACATTCCATTCAGTGGGATTAATCACATTCACGGTGTTGCAGTACCCTTACCACCACCCATTACTCTAACTTTCCCTTCACCCCAGACAGAAACCCTAGACTCAACTTGCATTGCCACCATTGCCTCTGCCCACCCCCCACCCAGGTAACCTGTACTCTATTTTTGTTTCTATAAATGTGTATATTTTCTGGCATTTTCCTTGTCATTACCATGGGACTTAAGTTTAGCATTCAAATCTACAATCTTGTTTGATACCTACTTGACAAGTTCAATAGAAATAATGGCTGAAAACTTCCAAAATTTAAAGAAAGAAATTTATACGTATGTTCAAGGCTCATAATGAACTTTAAACAAATAAACCCAAATAGGCCTTCATGTAGCCATGTTATATTCAAACTGTTGGATGACAAAGATAGAGAACTTTGAAAACCTCAAGAGACAAGCAACATGATATATACGAGGGAGCCTCAATACGACTGTGGGGTAATCCAGCACTGACCCAGGAAATTGGGGCTGCTGAAGAACCAGCTATCTTCTGACCATTTGTTGTGCCATCCTGAACACATAGCTTCAGTCTCAAGATTTAAGTAGACTGCCTTTACTCTCTCTATTATATCATATTCCAGCCACTTGCAAGGGAGAAGGAAGAAAAGGAAAGCACTCTCCTCCTCTTTATGGTCATGGCCCAGAGGATGTGTCACCGCTTCCACGTAGTGGATCCTAGTCGCATGGTCTCACCTCACAATACAGAAAGCTGTCATATGGCCACCCGTATGAAGCTTCCATTACTATAGATAAAGGGGAAACAGATATTAGGGGTCAAGCAGTAGTCTTTGGCACAACTTTAGAAACAGAATCAGATAGATTTGAGCTTTAATCCCAGCTCTGTAATTTATTGGCTGTTAGATAATGTACAAATTATCCTATAAGATTTCAGTATCCTCATCTCATATGATTCATCTCAAAGAGACCTTGAGAAGATTGCATGCAATAATGAATATGCAATGTTTGGTCCAGTGTTTGGAGCAGGTAGAAAAGGTCTTGGTTATTTAGGATATAAGTGGAGATGCCAAGATCATAAAGACTGAGCGTCAGAGCAGGTAACTCAAGGTTGAAATGTATCCTTAATTTCTTAATTGATTTTTGTTTTCTTCTAGTCATTTGTAACCAATCATCAGAGGTCAATAGTTTTTCCACATAGGCATATTAAATGCAGCACTCTGCATTAATAATGATTTTCTTACACTGATTGAAGGTGGCAAATGTCAGCCAAGTTTAGTGAGTTCAGAGAAGAGTGAAAATGCAGTCCAGTTATTCTCTTCTCTCAACTGCTAACATCCATTGAAATCTGACTGACCTAAACCTTCACCAATAAAGGCATTAAAGTAATATATAGAAATACATCATGCATCCAGGCTTGCTAGCAAAACACGGTTTCCCCAAGGATTCTGAGCAGATGTCCAGAGAAACTTCCAGAAAAAAAGGAAGAGGTCAAGTAGGCAAGTCTCTTCTCAACCCCTTCAACATTTCAAGCAGAACAGCTCTACTTTGGGGGATCGTGATCATGTTTTGCTTTGTTTCTGAGGCAACTTTTCTTTCTCTTTTTAGAAAATAATATGAAATGTTTTCTATAACAAGAATCAGGTTCTGATGGTTAAATAGATTGATATTAATTATTTCTTAGGCATTATACTTTTAAAGTATTTATCTGCAATTGATGTGAAAGATAATTTCCTCTACAGAAAAAAATACACACAGTACCTGGTATATAAAGACCTTAATAGATTTATTGAGTAATTAAATACAGGAAAAATTACATCGTCTTCTTATAAGTTTGTTTCTTCACAATACAAAGTCCTTTCCAACATAAAAGCACACATTTATTTCAAGGCAGGATATTTTGCACTGATGAGGATTTTACTCCTGGATTTTTAACTAGTGCCTCGAGTTTGGATTAGACACATTTCCGCATGTGTCTTAAATAATAGCGGAGTCTGTGACTTAATCTCAGAATCCGGCTGACATACTCTTCCCTGTTTCAAGCACAGAGTGAATTTGGATGGATAAATAAATAATTTTGTATGCAAGATCAATAATTTTTCATGCAAAATACAAATTGAAAATCTGTGCATTTCTCATAAACATGCATACCACATGTTTATTGGTTTATTCCTTTGGTGTCAAGTTCTATCTATTATGGCATGGGTGGGGTACAATAAAATGAATCCATAAAATGCACAAAATACGATATCTTTCCCTTTATAAAGGAAGACAGAATCCTTTTGAAGTACTTCCTATCCTCAGCAATTTTTGTAGCAACTATTCAAATATTTAATATGAAATCGATACTGAAAGACAGTATAAGAAAATGTATCCTAAACAAATTGACGGTCTCTACATTGCAGAAAAATCTTATATTATTTGAAAATTTCACTGATTAAAAAGTGGAGGATTGAATTTGTTGACAGAAGAATTCTTTTTGCCTGAAGTAACTGTTAAAGTCTCTTTCTATTTAAACCGTGTTAAAAAGTCTTCCTTATTGTCGGCCAAATGAACGTGAAGTCTTCATAAAACATACAAATTGAATGAACATGTCCAGGAGCAGGAAAGTGGGAATTTTCATATAATAATGGACCATAGAGCATGTTGAAAAACTGGAACTTGCCTCCACTCAGGAAAGAAACATACATCTGTGCTCCACGGCAACCATTAACAACCATGTATTCATTGATTTTTCAGCCTTAAGAAAAGAACAGTATATTAAAAACCTGGTCAGTTGTTAATAGCTAATTCTTCATATTCCATCCATTTCATGAGTGATCAGCTATCAAAGAAACATTGCTAAAATTTTGCTTTTCTTATAGTATTGTTATTAACAGCAAAAAAAGTAAAAATTATGATATTGCATAAATAAGTCTGTTTTATTTGAAATATGATTCTTAAAGAACTAGGTAATGTTTTTAATTCCCCCCTAATTGGGTGACTTGAAGTGCAGAGTAAAATAAATGCTTTTAAATTCTTGTGATCTTTATTTCCAGGACAATGTGACCACTTATGACCATATTTTCTACAAAGGGAGCTTTGTGGTCTTACAACACAATAGATAATATATTTTTGCTAGCTGGGTAGATATCAAAAGCTAAATTGCACAGACTAATTCACACAAAGAGAAAAGAAATGTCTTCCCCTCCCTTCTTCCCCTGTGACCACAAAGCTGTAAAGTCTCCTTTATTTGTTTCTACTGATTCCTCTTCTACTTTCTTCTCCAAAGTGGCTTCTCACAATCCATGGAATTGCCAACAATTGAACCAATTTTTCTTACAAATACAATGACAGAAACCTCTTTGTCAGTAATTGGAAACTTCCTATTTTCCTTGGAAATCAGTGGAGATCCAGGAGACATGGCATAGATGGAAAGTAGGGGAATTCTTTTTTGCTTTTAGTGACTACAATTTTGCTTAAACTAAAATTCTCTTCAGATTATTAATGTCTGGTTATCCATTTAATAGCAAGATAAGGCATTCAAGATTTCCTAAGATACAGTGCATCCAAATTATATTCACAAGATTTAAAAAATGACATATAAGTTCTTTGTTTTTAAAAAAGTTTAATATTAAACTTACATGGAGAACACGTTCATGTATGGAACTGTTTGACAAAACTTCTGTTAAAATGTTGATGTCATGTTACCATTAATAGGCTGTCTTTGTAGCACAATAACCTTTACGGTTAATTGTACTCCAAATTTTGTGACAGAAATATTTTATATAATTTTCTAAAAAGAGAATAAAATGTATAATGAACATTTTTCTCCTCATTTGTGATGTTAAATGATAGCAAAATTAAGAGTGAACATCATAGATATTGATTAGAACTAAGGATTCTAATAACGGAAATGTATCAGTATTTGCAGGTGGTCTCTGGTCTCATTTTTCAACCTGTAGACTAGCATATCAATATTAAAAGTCATAAATACTTTATCATGGCTTTTAAGAAGAAACAAACCACATGTCACAGTAAAATGCATATGTAAGATCATTATGATTATAGCTTAAGGTCATTTGGAAAGTTATAAATAGAAGTAAGATTACTCTGGGTCTCAATAAATGCTTCTAAATTCTTTCCTTCCTACCAACATTAAAAGCCTTTGGGAGGCTGCAAGGGTAGGTCAGTGGTAGAATTCTTACCTGCCATGTGGGAGACTGGGTTCGATTCCCCAGGTCTGTGCACTTCTCCCCCAAAACAAACAAACAAGCAGAACAAATAAAAAACAGTCAAACAAAAATTCAGCAAATCGTGCTGCAATAACAGCATATTTCCATAATACTTATAAGGAAAAGATAATGAAATGTGACCCTGCCATACAGCATAAAAAAAAAATAGCCTTTACAATGAGAACCTTAGCCATGTCCTAATTCTAATCTGCTACTTTTCCCCATCCTGGTTACTAAACTAAAGAAATGGCATAAACAGATATTTTTGAGCACCAACCCTTCCCTTGTTTTTGTTAGATCATATGAGGGATAAAATAGAATAGTATTTTGTCCACAAATATTTCAGATGTTAGGTGTTTCATTATAGTTTCTGAGATGATAAGTTTACAGAATACCAGGGACAGATCTGCCCAATGAGAGATAAATTGAAGGAAGCTCAAGTTCTATGTGGCCATTATCTGCTGGTTTAGGACATCAAAGCTGTGCTTCTGCAAGTCATCAATCAAGGAATACTCTTGTTTCACCAAATTGCCAAAAATATAGCGTATATATGACAACAAAAATGTGACAGCTCTCATCCCTGGGCCTTTTAAGTGTTGCAAATGTGTTCTCGATTTCTAACTTTCCCTACTTTTTTTGATGCCACTCCAAATACTTCAGTGGTGCCCTTCCTTTAATATCAGTGAAAATCACTCCTCTTGATTTGTGAAGTACTGTATAACTTGAATTTCTGGATCTCCTTGTCCCAGGTTGTCTCCATAGTTCCTAAGCTCCTAGATATATAAAAGGGTTATAGATTTTTAATCTGGAATCTTTCTTTTCGTAAATTCTAATGGAAAATTATTCTAATAGTTTCTAAGAATTAATCTTTCCTTGTAGCTCTATCTAGAGGTTCCAGGGACACAAAGTCAAATAAAATAGTGTGTCTACCTTGATTTAAAATGAGCACGGCTAGAGGACAAGTGACAAGAGATTAAAGAATGAGAAATGAATGCTAGAGTCAATACCACATTTATAAAAAGGCAAATGCAGAACTAAACTAATGAACCCTGGATTTGAGTTCAGGAAGTCTGGCTTTAGATACTGTGCTCATGGATACACTGGAATGTCAAAATAAAAGAACTGAAAGGAGAAAAATTTACTATCAGAGTCAAATATTGGACATTTTAAAATTTCAAAGCCTGAAGAATTTCAAAATATAACAAGGTACATGTGTTCACAGAGGTTGGTTGTTTTAATGAAGTAGCTTTTTGGTATTAATAATTATTATAATATTGGTCATTTAACAATTCCTTCATGTATCATAGTGGTATTGTACCCATTTACTCTATATTATTCCATTTTTCCATGAAATGGAATGTCTACCACGATAAGGTAGCCATTATTATTGGATTTTGCAGAATAAGGATTTGAGGATCAGTTAGCTTAACCTCTTGTTTCTTACTCACAAAATCCATACGAGACAGAAGCAGAATTAAAATTCAGGTTTTTGATTTTTAAACAGCTTATTGAAGTATAAAATGCATACACTTAGATAAGTTCAATGCTGATTATTTTTCAAAAATATATATTTATATATAAACAAATAACTAGCCTCCAAGTCAAGAAATTGAACATTATCAGCATCTCAAATTCCCTTTTGTTTTCCTTTCTAACTTCTAACCCTTAAGATTAGTTTTGTCTGTTTTTGAACGCTATATAACGGAACAATACAGTATATGTTCTTGTGTTGGGATCGCATCAGTCAATGTAAAGCATAGGCCTTTTTTACTTGCATATCTAAGCTTTTTTGCTTCCAGAAGTGAAGGTTTTAGAGTTGAAATGTTTAAGGAACCATAAGGCTATTGTGCCAATTGAGTCAATATCGATTTTGAAATAGCTCAAGAAGAAGATGGGGAAGAAGTTGTCACCTAAAGGACAAACTCTTCTATGATCATAGAAAAGTGACCAGGGATTTCAAAGAAGACAGTAACACTGAAAAAAACAAAAGCATTAAATGGGGCGTATGATGCAAAAATAGATGAGTATTCATTTAGAAAATTAATGGGGATAAAGAGAATTGCCAAATTTCTTCCTGCCTCCATAATATATGGAAAGTGAGAGAAATACTCCACTTTCCAGAGAAGGATGAAGTTTCAATTCTGGGCAGAAAGAGACCATTCAAGAGAATTTTATCTTTAGTTCACAAGAGCAAAAAATATTCTAGGAAGATTCATTTGGTGCAAAGAGAATCCAGTTACTTGGAACACTGAAGTGACTGATAATCCTCACTGTCCCACCCCAACTTCCATCCAACGAGAATATATACAACCTATGGCTTCATTCTAATTGTGTGCTTATATACTCTCTGCTTTCTTATTTGCCAATTGTAGGCACTCTGCATTTTCATTCTCGTTTCTCCTGATTACCGCTCCTATACTCACATTAAATTACGTGACCTTAACATACTTGGCATTACTCCTCTTATATTCTGAAGCTCAGACTGCCTCACTTCACTCTCAGTGATTTTCCCCCAAATACATATTAACTTGCCTTCCTACTTACAATCTCCTACTTCAGACTGTTATCTTTATAATGTTTTTTCCTAATTGTTAAAATTAGTTCCCCTTTTGGTTTCAAATCACATGTAGATATTACAGCTCATAACTGTTGGGAAGAAAAGGACAAAATTGATAGAAATCGTTTCCTTGGGTATGGTCAAGGATTAGAAAATGGAAAATAACATCTTATCAACCCCTATCCTTGTATTTACCAATGTGAAATTGAGTCAATGCTGAAATGCTGAAATGGTCAGAAGAATACTCTATTTTCAACCATTCAAATAGTAATAGTAACTAACTAAATAAAATAAGACCTTTGGAAATTATCTTGGGAAGGAAAGATAAATAATGAATGGTAGCCAGAGTCGGGATTTGGATAACTGATAGCTGAGGTATACGTATCAGGGCTTTTGTTTTGAGCAGCTTTATAAAGTGTATAATTCATTGACTTTTTTTCTAAATTTAGAGAGTTATGCAATCATCACCACAATCTGAATTTAGTCATCCACCAACCCAAAAAGATCCCTTATGCTTGTCTAAATTCAATTCCATTCTTACCTCCAGCCACAGACAATCACTAATCTTTCTGTTTCTATATGTTTGTCTTTTCTGGACATTTGATATATATGTATTCATAGAACATGTGGATTTTTGAGTTTGACTTCTTTTAATTAGGATAATGTACGTGAGGTTCATCCAGATGGTTCATCCCTTTGTTTGCTGAATAATATTCCATTCTTTAGATATATCTTATTTTGTATCCATTCACCAATTGATCCAGTATGTATTGTTTCCATTTTTGGACTATTATTAATTATGTTACTATGGACATTTACATAAAAGTCTTTGTGTGGATATTCATTTCCATTCTCTTGGGTAGATTTACAAGTGGAATTTCTGGATCATGTGGTAAATTTACATGTAGCTTTTTTCCTCTTTTCTGGCTGTTAAGACTGTTTTTAGACACATTTGTGTTCATAATTGCTAAGTCTATCTGATGACCTTTATAACATTTAAAGAATACCCCTCTTTCTCTTGAGTGGTATTTTTTCCTTAAAGTCTGATATGTGTCATATTAGCATATCCTTTCCAGCTCACATATTGTTCACATATTGTTACTGTTTGCACGACTTATCATTTGTCAACTTTTTACTTTCAGCATATTTGTACATTGGAATCTAAATTATATCTCTTGTAGACAGTATACATTTGGATCTTGTTTTTCTATACAAACTGATAGCTTCTTCCTTTGGATTGGAGTGTTTAAACCATTTATATTTAAGGTAATTGTTGATACAGTTGGTTCTTTGTCTCCCATTGTGCTATTTTCTTTCTATATATCTTATGTCCATTGTTTCTCTGTTCTTTTTAGAGTTTTCTAAAAATACATAAAATATATTTCAGAAAAATATAGAAACTTCAATACATGATAGCTTCATTTTCTCCTACTCTCTTTATGCTATAATTATCATACCTATTACAGATTTATATGCTATAAGCCCAACAATACAGCTTTTTCTTTTTTAATTGCAGAACAGATTCCAGAGTGTGATATGGGTTACAATTTGAGAATTTTAAGTTTATGCTTCTTGCTGCTCTAAGTGCTCCAACATACTGGAGACTAAAAGAAATATCAATATAATGATTCAGTACTCATACTCACTTGTTAAACCTTCTCTGTATAATGCCACCTTCTCCTTTGAGCCTTCTCCCAATCTTTAGGGTTATTTGGGCTATGTCCATTCTAACTTTTTTATGTTGGAAGGGGTTGTCAATAATATGGGATAGATTTGGAACTAGTTGATGTTCTGGAATGCCCTTCTAAGTTTCAGGACTTGTCTGACCTAGGAACCCATATGGAGGTTGTAGGTTCCTGAAAAGTAATCATGGTACGTGGAACTTTTGTAGAATTTCAGATAAAGCCCTAGGTGTTCTTCACAGTCTGCAGGAATGGTTTTGGATAGGGTTTGGCAAATCATGATTGATAGCAATGTCGAACTGAAGCTTGCTTAAGAGTGACCTCCGAAGCAGCCTCTCGACTGTATTTGAACTTTCTCAGCCACTGATACCTTATTTGTTATACTTCTTTTCCCCTTTTAGTCAGGATGGCTTTGTCACTCCCATGATGCCAAGGCCAGGCTCTTCCCTGGGAGTCATTTCCCACATTGCCAGGGAGACTTTCACCCCTGCATGTCGTATCCTACATTGTGGGGAGAGTAATGATTTCACTAGCAGAGTTGGGCTTAAAATGAGATAGGCCACATCTGAGCAACAAAAGAAGTCTTCTGAAATTAAGTCTAAGGCATACTTATAGGTGGACTAACCTTTTCCACTATATAAATAACAATACAGTTTTATAACTATTGTTTTACACAGATTTCATTTAGAGCAATTAAGAGAAGAAAAGAAAAATAATATTACCCTGTGTTTTATATTTATCTACAGAAAAATCTTTAGCAGTACATGATAAAGGTAACTGAAGCTATCATCAGGTATCACTGCCTTTTTTAACCAAAGAAAGTCTTTTATTATTTCCTGTAAATCAGGCTTACTAGGGCAAATTCATTCAGTCTTTGTTTACCTGGAGGCATCTTTATTTTGCCTTCAGTTTTTGAAGGATAATTTTGATGGATATAGAATTCTTTGTTCACATTTTTTCATTCAGTTCTTTTGATTATATGATTCCATTGTTTTCTAGTCTCTATTATTTCTGTTAAGAAATAAGCTATTATCTTATTGCAATTCCTTTCTATGTGATGTATTATTTTTCTGTCACTGATTTCAAGATTTTCTCTTTTCCTTTGACTTTTATCAGTTTGACTATGTAGTATCTAAGTATGAATCACTTTGTACTCATCTATTTAGAGTTCATAGAGCTTATTTTGTTTGTCATCAAATTTGGGGATGTTTCATCTAACATCTTTTCAAACATTTTTGTGCCCTTTTCTATCTTTCTTCTTTGGTTACTTTCATTAGATAAATGTTAATACACTTGCTGGTGTTCCATAGGTCTTTTTTTGGGGGGTGGGGGGAGGTGCATGGTCTGGAAATCAAACCCAAGTCTCCCTCATGAAAGGGGGGCATTCTAACCTCTGAACTACCCATGTACCCTGTTCCATAGGTCTTTGAAACTTAGTTGCTCTGTGTTTATTATTTTTTATTTCTGTTATTCAGAGTGAATAATTTCTTTTGCTCTATCTTCAAATTCACTAAGCCTTTCTTTTACTAGTTCTAATCTGCTATTGAGTCTATCTAGTGAAATTCCCACTTTAGTTTATTTGCTTTAAGCTCCAGAACTTCCGTTATTGGATTAGTGAGTATTTTTCTTTAACTCTATGAACATAGTTTCCCTTAGTTCTTTGACTATATTTATAATATAGTTGCTTTGAAGTCATCTGATAATTCCAACTTCTAGACTTCCTCAGAGAGTAATAATTCTATTGACTGTTTTTTTTACTATGTATGGCTCACACTTTCCTGTTTCATAAATGTCTTGCTTAAAAGTTGAGCGTTTGTTAACATATTAAAGTAATTTGTATTCTGACCCCCTCTCATAGGTTGTCCTTGTTGCTGGAATTGTGTTTTTATTTAACCTTTTTGTGCACTAATCCTGTAGTCTGTCTTCCCCAAAGTATACAACTACTTCTGTCTCTGCTCAGCTTTTTGTTTCCACTATTCCTGTTTTCATTTTTAAACTTTAATTCCTAAGGGGTCACCCTATGTCCAGGAAAGCCTATTGTTCAGCAAGTAGTTGAACAGTTGTGCTTAAATACTTCAAGTTAGTATGCCTTCTACCCTTTGTTGATGAATCTCTGTGTGGCTTAGGAATGCATTCAAAATTCAAACAGCTTGCAAATTTGCTTCTGCTTTTACTTTCTGTGAAAACAGGGACTCCTGTTCAGTCAGGGATTACTAGATAGTTAAAGCCTCTCTGGTATCTCCTGAGCATATGTACAGCCTTCTTGATAACTAGTGATATACAGTATTTCAAATTAATTAAGATTTTGAATTTTGGTTCTAGTGGAACTCTGTTGTGCCACAATGGGAGAATGAGGCTTTAGTGCATGAGAAAAGATAGTTTATTTTTCACAGGTCCCAGAGAGAGAAGGGTGCTTCAGATATCAGCTGGAAGGATGATTAGCTTGGTACTCAACCAGCAAGTGAGAGCACACAAGTAGAGTGAGGAGGACCCATGAACTTGTATATTTAGTGTGGTATAGGGGTGGAGGTTAGTAGATTTCCATGAGCATCAAGGATTGGTTAGTTTAAAGTAAACTCATATGAAAAGAAAAAGGGACTGGTGGCCCAAGGACAGAATACGGATGGTTAGTTTATCAACCTTCTATGGCTGTTTCATTCCCTGCCATCTCCTTGTTAAATTTCTAGACAATCCTCTGATCTACAGCTTGATCACAACCAATATCACAATTACAGGCTAACCACAATATATTTTAAAAAATAGCTTCCCTAATTTTTGCAGCCAATATCAATCTTTTTTTACAATATCACTGAGAGTTAACTTTTCCAATTTCTTCTCCAAATCAAATAAGTCCCCTCCAGCATCAAAGCTATTAATCCTTATAGTCTGCTGTGCCTTGGTAGAGCTAGAATCCCACTGCTGGAGGAAGATGCAAGTAGCCTCAGGCTAAAATGTTAGGTTTAGCTTTACTTAACACTTCTCAGTTTTTTGTATGTATTTGATTAATTTATAGAGTCCTGAAATAATTATTTTTGACAAATTTTTCCAATTTTATCATTGTTTTTTTGGGAAAGAACATTTCGCTGCTCACTCAGACATTCTGGAGGTTCCCACTCTGATTATTCAGGTTTAATAAGACATTTGAGCATGGATCCTGGCCTTTTTTCCCATATCTTTTCAGTGAGAATTTATCACCCAGTTTTCACACTGACCTTTATAATTTTCACATCTTGGAATGTGTAAAAAGCCCTGTGTTTGTTCTTTCTGTGTCTTCCATCTTAGATCTCCAACACTGGATCATCTGAGCATCAGGGTACAAAGACTCTGTTTCAGTTGAGCTTCTGGACCCTGACTTTTCCCAACATGTTGGGAGTGGCTAAATGAAAAGGAACCCAGGACTGAAGAAACTGGAACCAAGATACATATACTGTCTGAGAATGGATCCAGTCTTGAAACCAGAACCATCTCTGGATTTTCTAGGTAATTTATCTGTTAGATTTTTTATATTATGAGCTAGTATGAGCTGTACCACCGTTACTTGCAATTTAAAAATCCTGATATGTACAAGTACAGACATCTATACACGTATGTACATATATATGTATATATATTCTCATAGTACCACGACATTTTCTTTCATTGCACTTATCACAGCTTTAATATTGCATTTATACCTATGATATATTTTTTCTTCCAGATGGTAAGCTACATGATGGAAATTTTATTTGTTTTATTTAATGCTTTTATAAGATACGTCTTTTTTTTTCTATCCAGGTTCCAATAACCCCTGTTTAGGTCAGGTTAAGGCGCATTGTAAATAGCCTTATGGGAGACAGTGCCCATAAGGAATTTGGAAGGGAGTGAGGAAAATTCTCCTCTTCTTTATCCTCTGAAAGTTGGGGTGAAATACCTGACCTAGTGTTGACCAATCAGGTGTTATTTGTATTCTCATATTCGAATCTTGGTAGTGACACAAAAGGGAGAGTTCAAGTTTATTTTCCAGCATCAGCAGTGATATCTGTCAGGAACTGTAACATTGTACATACTGGCAAATATTTTTGCTTTCCTGTTGACCTTTCCTGGCAGCCTTGGTTACTGAGTATCTCTCAATACCAGTCTTGCAACTTCAAGCTGCTGTTAATGTGTCCTCTTAATACATTTCAAGGGTCTCAAAAAAAGAAAAAAAACAAAAAGCAAACTAACAAATAAAACCTACTGATAAATCAGTGAATCTTCTGTGATTAGCACAAGATAAGCAAAAATAAGAAATTGCTGAAAGAATGAATTCTGATAAAAATAAAGATTTGGAGAAGAAGATGTTTTTATTTGGCTGTATTTTTTTTCAATTCACTGAATTCACATCTATGTATGGAGAGGAACTGTGATAAGCTCTCACATATAAAGAGATGAGTAAAACAATGCACATCATATAATTAAAGAATGTTAGGGATGAAATGGAAAGAATGAAAGATAAGACACCTAATAGTTATTTTCCCTTAGAATTCTACTTTTGTCAGAATTTTTAATAACTGTTGTGTTACAACTGCAAATATTCATTCAATTAAAAATGCTTACTGAGGATCCCCTAGGTGCTAGGCACATTAGGTGCTGGAGTTACAGCAAAGAACACAGAGAACAAGGCAGTCAAACCCATGCCCTAATCGAATTTACATTCTGATACTTCACTTATTAGCCAACAGAAGATTTGAATATAAAAAATACACTCCACATTTAAAATTGTCAAAACAAATTCTAATGGCAAATGACGAACTTGGGAAAACGTACAACAAATTTGACTAATAAAGATTAGCACTTTTAATATTTAAAAAGAGCTCATAGAGATTCATAAAGATGAATGTTAATGCTCAAATTGAAAAATATGCATAACAAATAATTTACAGAACTTCAAATTACTAATAAATACATGAATTATCATTAGCAATCCAATAATCATACACAGACCAAAAAGAAGCAATTTTTCCTTACTGAATTTGTACTACTTCTAAGTGGTCACATTAAATATAGGTGATTGTGTAGTCAGGGAGGAATTCTCAAGCACTACTTTAGATAGTACTTTGGCAACATTTTTCTATGCAATGTAATTCAGTGACATATAGCAAATGCTTTAAATTTTCCTTTAATGCAATAATTCTAATTCTGGAAATCTAAGAAAACAAAAGTTTGAATGCAAGCATATCATAAAATCAAAATAGAAAAACTGGAAAACAAAAACAGATAAACAAAACTTTCTTTCTGAATCTCCAAGTCAGTATCTTTTCATGGAATTTTCCAGAATTCTTTCTTCCTACTGAGGGCCCCATAAACCCAGTTCTTTCCACTACGCTCCTTTACCTAACATTATGAATCTGTGTTCAGTGTAAGTCTTCAATATAAGCTTTCCTACATTGAAAATTATTTGCATTCTAAATTATGTTTATGTTAATTATAAAATGAGAGGACTTCTTATTTCTGATACATTATCTTTTTTTTCAGAAACAATCAACCTTCTCTGAGTGGGTTTTAAAAGTCTCCTGTTATTTGAAGCTGAATTAAAGGAGGTACATGGATTATTCAAAATATACTAAAAAATAACAAAAAATTATTACTTAAGGCAGCATCAGTTCATTGTAATGAAAATACTAACTTTCATTTAGTAAAATATATAGTCATCAGTTCCGTTATATTAATGTATTTCGTTAGGAAACTACCATCACCGCGTAGTTAGGAAAAGGGTAAAAGGCCTATTTCCTTAAAACAGCCTGTTTTTCAGTAAACGCAGGAATGACACCAATAACTAGAAAGAATTTTAGGGCTTTAAATCCTTAGTTCTTCCTATTTTTTGGAAAAGGGCATTTCTGTTCTCTTTTTGTGAAAATAAAAATGTTAATAAGAAATAATGTGACCAATAATATAACATGTAGGAATGATTTTTATTCATTACGTATGAAGAAAGTGACAAGAAACATAAGTTCAGAGAATAAAAAAGTAACACAGAAAATATAAGGTCAGCTGCATGAAGGGATATTTTTCACAGACTAATGCCTTCATTAAGTATTCTAGGTTCATTCAACCATGGTACGTTGGAGATTTTCTTGAGTTAAGTAATATTTCTGTTCACTTTACAATTCAAAAAACATAAAATTACTAAAAATTCTAGCTGTGCCATGAAACAGCTTTTTATTCCTTATTCCTTCTTTTTTATAATGTAATGATTTCAGTACTCATTAAAAGTCTCTGGATGTTTATAAACAGTGCTCAAAATGAAGAATTCTGCAACCAAACTCCAGAAGTTGCCAGTTGCTCTCCCATTAATGTTTCCCTGTTTTCAAGACCCTATATTCTTTTAGCTATCATTCTTTGTCTGCTGTTATGTGTCAGGCATTTCACAAATATTATCAACCTTATCTAATCAACCCATTTTATAGGTATGCAGTCTGAGATGCAGAAAGTTCATATAATGTATCCAAGATTATACAGGTAACAAATGGCATAATGCAGGTTTCTATTACTCATAGCCCTACTCTTTGAGTGTGACCAGAGAGAAAACATTTTATGAGTGTTTCTGTGGCTTATTTTGCCATGGTTTCCATTGAACTCATGTTACAATGAACACCTAATTGCCAGTAAATCCATCTGTGCATTTTCCCTTCGAATACACTTTGTGGAAGATGAAAACACAAAAAATATCACCATTCATGGAAATATTTCAAGGACTATAAATGTTGGATAACGAACAAAGCAAATCTTTTGTTAAGTCCAGACCTGAGAAAGTTAAACAAATCATTAGATGCCAATAAATTAAGCTTGATAGAACTTGATTCTGATCTTTGTTCAATAAAATGTGTATTGAGAGGAAAGCATCGTCAAATGCAGAGGAAATTTCACAGATGTAAAACAAAGAAGAAATCAGCTTGGTAAAAATTAATGTGCATCCAGTAACAGACACGTTGCTTAGCTGTTTGCATGCAAATTGAGTAAACTTTCTGTACCAAAAGGGTTGGGTAATTAAAACACAGTTATTTAAAATGCATAGTACAATTTTTAGTTTTCAAAACATGTTCTAAAAATATTTTACTTTACATGTTGGTTAACAAGACCCAATTCGTGAACATCAAATTGTCACCCTTTTTGCCTAACAGGTTTTAAATTCAGGACTTTCTTTAAATGACTGAATACAGTGAATAAAATCAATCAGCGCACTGGTGACAACGTGCTCTCTGTCGCTCTCAATTTAGAAAGCAAATCCAAGTTCTATTCACTGTAGGGATATAAGAATTACTTATGAAACTTGCTAAAGTTACAAGTTCCTGCACTTCACCTTGAGAGATTCTGATATAGTAGAACTTTGGGGAACCGAAGTGAGCTGCAATTTAACAAATTCCCCCAGTGATTCTGACCTAAGTGGTCCTGGAACATATTTTCTAGAACTCTGCTTTATAAAGCCCTGACTGCTTCATAAAACATTAATCTAAGTGGCTCTTTCTTCCACACTCTTGGCACCCTTCGCAGCCCTTCACTGCTGTACTAATCTTTGCAGTGAAAGTTTCATGTAGTGGCCAAATTTTCAATTAAACACAATTCTGCTCAAATTTAAGTCACACACACCATTTATCTCAGCTGCTAAATCTGCTGGCAAATAACTTTTGTGTTCCACTCCAGAGGTGCCTCATTTCAGTGATGAATTAAGAGATTAATCTGAAGTAGCCTATCTACCTGTTACTAGTTGTCATGTATGCTTAAAGAGTATGTGATTCCCAGGTGCTGGTACTGGAAGGAGAGCAGAGATAGAGATATGAAGGGGAAACCAATCGCATGCACAGGCAGACCACAAAGAATGCATTATCTCCGAAGGTGGATGACTGATATTCTAATTTTCAAATTTTTACATTAAGGAATTCAATTTTCTCGGAATGACTTAAATTCAGGGTGAAGACAGAATGTGACTGAATGGTAGTAATGACAACAACAATTATAGTAATATCAACACCAGTATGTCTCAAGAATTAATGAACATATGTGTAAGGTATTCAACTAGGCACAACATATGCATTTAATCATTTATCATAATTTTCAGAACTGCTATATGAAATAGATAATAATATTACACATATTGGCAAACAAGAAAACTACATTAACCAAATGTTCAAGAAAATAGTGGGTAAAACGAATGCAGACTTGCAAAAGACCATGAGAACTATAACTAGCAAAGTGACCCTAGAGTATTCTCTTTCTGCTAAAAAAAAAAAATCCACTTTGGAAATAAAATTAATCAGAGCAAGGAGAGTTAGTTGAATGAAGCTGACAGTTAATGATATCAAGCTATGAGAGCCTGAGGCATCCAAAGAGAATGCTGGGGAAATGCTGACAAATTATTCTTCTGAGAGTGCCCTTTCTTTCTGCTTTGGCTACTCTACTATCTTCAGGAATATTAATGCCATTGATCCACCAATTTTTCTTTCCTATCAATTCCATTTCAGTTATGCCTTCCTGAGCCTAAACCTCAGTCACCTTGATTAGGTGGACCTTTCCCATGTCTCCTTCTGGATAAACTGAGAGACCATTTCACAGGATGAGCTATCTCATGAGAAGTTAATCTACAACATTAGCTACTGACCCTCAGTACAACTCTCAGGAATAAATAGTCCCTTATCTTGCAAGTCTCTTACTTATGCCCATCTATTTATTACATAAGAAACCAGAACAAAGAAATAAGTACCCTAACCTGAGGTGAAAAATAATTTACTCTTCTATTTAATTAATTGATAAGTATTTGTTGAAGACTAACTTTAAACAGGTAACATGCTAAGAGCTGTTTAACCTACCTCATGCTATAAATATTCTTTTCTAGACTAGAATGTGTTGAACAATGGAAACTTGCAAATAGTTTACTCAGCAATGCATTAAAAAAAAATAGAGAGAACTTACAAAGACAAGAGACCTTGATTTTGCTCTCATTTTCATTTAATAAACTTTTAATTTTAGATTAGTTTAAATTTACAAAACAGTTTCAAAGATAATACAGAGTTCCCATATATCGGCAGCACATTTTCTTCTATTGATACCATCTTACAATATAGTATATTTGGCTCAGCTATGGATCCAACATGAGCACAATACTATTAACTAAACTCCACACTTTATTCAGATTTCAGTAATTTTTCCACATATGTTTCTTCTTCACCAATCCCCCATTCATGTTACCATATTGCATTTAATGGCCATGTCTCCTATGGTATTTGACAGTTTCTCAAATTTTCTTTGCTTTTGATAACTTTGACAGTTTTCAGGGAGACTGGTTGGTTGGTTATTTTGTAGAACGTTCCTCAATTTGGGATTGTCCGATGTTTTCTTATGTTTATACTGGGGATATAAATTTTTGAGAAGAAGAACATAGAGGAGACGTTCCATCCATTTCATATCATATGAAGGGTCCATGACTTATCACACATGATGTTAGTTTTGATCAACCTTCTAAGGTAGTGCTTGCCAGCTTCTGCCACAGTAAAGTTACTCTTCGCTCTCCTGCCATTTCCATATCACTAAGTGCAGCCCTGAGTGGGGGTTGGGAGTTGAAGTCTAAAAGAGAAGTAGGTAATCTATGTAAATTATTTGGAATTCTTTTGTATGGGAAATTTGTTTCTTCTCTTCCTAGCTTATTTACTTGTTCAACCATTTATTCATATGACTAATCACTAGTCACAGTGAGAAAGTCAATAGTCATAACTTTATTTCATATAGATACACATAAATATAGATATATTCTTTATGGATGGATTTTATGTATTTTAAATTTTTATGAATATTTATTTATACTTTGATTTGTAATCCAATAGTGTTATATTTATTTTTTTGCTCAAATTGTGCCAGTTTTGGCCATTGGGAGCTTTTACATGTTTGCTCCTGTGTCACTCTGATATGCCACAATCCTTTTGTCCTTTTGTTTTTTCAGTAGTTCCTTAGTTTCTGGAATTCCTTTGATGTTGCATTTGAGTTGCTCTCTAACCTTAAAAAAAGTCACTTTACCTCTGCATGCATTGACATTAATCTGTGAAATTAAATTCTTATTCATCAAATTAATGGAACTCACAATGCACTCAAATTCTACAAAAAATGAATTTATTTCAAGTTTTTCTTCAGGCAAGAAGAAACCTCACATGGAAATTCAGTTTCTTTCTTAAAGCAAGAAGTGGCCAGATTATGTGAACTGGAGAGAGTAGGAGATAAAGTTCAGATTAGTTTTAAGTGAGGCAAATTAGGGCTAACTCCTCATTTTGTGGGCCTGATGAAGCAAGCTTGCTCATCTTGGGGTACTCAGCACAAAACTGACTGTTTTTGCAGCTTCCAGCATATGAATGATTCATGTCCATCAGGACAGAATTTAATCTACCACTTCTGACAGATATGTGGATCATGATACTCTGTAAAGAATTAACATTTTATTGTCAGTCCCTCTTTTGACATTTTTTGGCCAGGTCTCAAGAGATGCTACAAGATATAGTCCTCATCTATCCCACTTCCATGTTGCTTTTTGGTAATTGAATAGTGGTTTTAGTGAACAGCATGATTTCCTTCCATTTCTACTCATGCCCATCGTTTGTATCATGTGATGATACAGCTGGTAAGTGATGCATGTCTGTACAGGGCTATGATACTAGATTTGCCACATAAACCAGCAGAACAGGCCCCAATTTTTTTTTTAATATGGGCAGGCACCGGGAATCGAACCCGGGTCCTCGGGCATGGCAGGCAAGCACTTTTACCTGCTGAGCCACCGTGGCCCGCCCACAGGCCCCAATCTTAATTAATATGATCTCCAAACTTTATAATATTGACTCCCTATTTCATAGTGGTGTTATTTACAATTTCCAAACAATTTCTAAAGAAATAAGTGCACACATTTCTCCCAATACAGGACAAGTTTTTTTCTTGTGAGGCAAGTATGATATATGAAGAGGCTTAATTTTCTAATAATGCCTGTTCAATCTCATTAAATTAGTGGTACTAACTTTGGGACATGTTGAGCTTTGTGAATCAACTACATAGCATGATGTGTGGAAATTTGGGCAAAAGGACAGAGTCTTTCAGGAAAGAATGGAATTAAAGTTCCATACGTACATGCTGATTATATCATGCAGTAGAGCATGTAATTTTATTGTTTATAAATATTACCCATTTCAGATTAAAATCGAGAAGACTACTGTGCTTTTGATTCATTATGCATGGTAGAATATTATCACAGACCAATCTAGGTACAGATTCTGTTTAATTTTTTTTTTTGGCATGGGCAGACATAGGGGACCGAACCTGGTTCTCTGGCATGGCAGCCGAGAACTCTGTCTGCTGAGCCACTGTGGCCCTAGGTGCAGATCCTTATGCTACTAATTAGTAGTTTTGCTTAGTCTCAGTCAGGTCATCTCTCTGGGTTTCTTCTTTTTTTGCCGATGAACCTCTTGATGGTTATTATGAGGACTAAAGTGGAAATAAATGCAAAATATCTAGCATTGTTTCTGGCACATAGTTCAAACTCAATGAATATTGTTAGCTATGATGATTATCAGCCAACAAACATTCATGATTACCTTACAAATGCCCACCCAGTACAAGGACTGGATGAGACAGACGTGTTGTATGTATATAGTCTCTGGATCTGAGAGTACATCTGTCAATGACCCAGAAGGAAACAGATTTCCACTTATGATTTAACTGACGACACTTTAACGAAGCACTGTGTAAAGGGAAAGAACTAAGGAAAGCAACAAAAAATGTCCAGACAACCAAAGACCAACAGCAGGGTAAAGCCACTGCCACCCATTAGCCTCAAAGAGCTATAGGATATACTACTATCTAATCCTAGCAAGCTTTGGAGGGCTTTTCAGGGAAAACTGACTACTAGGAGCTATAGACATGAGAAAAGCAGACACTGCAAGAACCACAGCAGAAAAACCAAGGATTAAATACCTCACAACTCTCACAACTAAATCTGGGTAAAAAACCCTGGTGATAGACTCAGCACATCTGTGGAACAGAGTACAGGAGAAAGAAGGATAAAATATAAACTTTGGAGCTGTTAAATAAATTATCAGTACAGGCCACATTTTTTCACCCCAAACACTAAGGAAACACAAAATTCTATTAGCCATCACATTGTCAAGAGATGACATCAATCGAGTTGTTGGTTGGAATCTAATTCCAGTATTAAGCACCATTAGTATTTGTCACACAAGATTGCAAGCAAAAGGGAGGAAAAAAAGAGATAGAATCATCAATTAGCATAATATATGCATACATAGCTATGCAATTCCAGCCTCTGTCACTGATCACACTGAGGAAGTGATATTCATAGTTTCATTAAGCTCAATCCATATTCTCTTACCTTCTGCTAGCAATTTAGTAAATCAGGGATCTTTGGCTGTAAGACCTGCATACTTAGTTGCCTTTTTTTACTGAGTTGTTGCCATTCCGCCCCCCCCCCCCGCCATTATGGTTGAGCATAGGGTGGGACAGCAGCCCAGATTCTTCTTGGTGATCAGGACCAAACATCCTGCCTAGTGAGATGACCTCTTTCTTTCAATTAATGATATGAGGAGCCCAAACTGACCAGTTCCTTGGTCAAAGCTCTTTCCTTTGGAACTAGGACCTCCTAACCCACCAAAGGCCAAAGTAGGAGCAAGAGCACACGAATTGTATGTGATGTATTTAATAGTGAAATGAAAAGGGCCACTCCCTTCATCTAGTTCACAAAGCTCAAATGATATCTCTGCTGCAACGTAGACCTGAGGAAGATCTGGAATGGGTCAGAGTAGCAGATTAAAATGTAGTATACATTATTTTCCAAATTCAAAGGTATCACTAAATATTTTACTTCTTTCTTCATTGGCAGCAGTATCAATTTCAACACATTGGTTTTCACTTTAAGAATAAATACCAGCATTGTCCAAAGCACTAAACCCTTAGAAGTTTTATCAATGTGTCAGAATCCTGAATTTCCTTGGGTTTGTTCCTTAACACCTGGCAAACATGAATCTTTATAAGGCATGCTGGGTACTCACCTCTTTCTGAGACTCAGGGCCAGTTAGTGTAATGTCATCATTGTAAGAACTAGTGTGATGTTCTGTGAGTTATCAAGATCAAAAAGATTTGTCTGGACTATATTACTGAAGACTGAAGGATATTGCCAATACTCAGTTTATGGCCATACCACTATAAACTACCATTCAGACTACTGGACTACAGTGGAATTTTGGATCCATAAAAATTAGCATTACCTCAAAACCATTTATCTACTTACTCCTAGAAGTTCTGGGTATGTCTCTTCTCCCAAGAAATGGCCTTTCTGGAGTAGGTCTGAAGGGTAATTTAGCACATACCCTTGTTCAATTTGCAGAGTCCTTGCTCAAAAGGACTCAACATTTTTCCATCCCACCCCTTCAGTCAAAGGCTCTTTGTCTGTGAATAGGCTCAGCAATTCAGATTTTTTTAAAAGCCTTGAATTTCTACTCTGGTGAATCCCAGGCAGAATGCTATCCACTAGATCCCAGACCTAGTTTATTTTAAATATTAGCACTGCATTAGTAATTTGATCATCTGTTTCAACTCTAGCAGCCCCTTGAACAATCCACCATGTCTTTGGCATTCATATATTGCCACATGGCCTCTTCCTCTCTTGAATTCCATGTATTCCTTTTGAAATCATGGAAGACCAATTCCATTTTAGCATATCACACCATAATTTATGGCCTATAAAGGAAGCAATCACAATTTTGAAAGAATACCAATATAACACTTCTATGACATTTTTAAAAATACTTGTGAATAAAGTATCCTTTAATAAATAATAGGAGAGTAGTGAAGCAAGTATCACATAATAAGTTCATTCTAATAATCCCATCTCTTTATGTTTTAATATCCTTCCTCTATAGTAGGCCAGGGAAGTTGCTATATCTCAGTTTCATCTATCATAGGTCATCTTTGAATCTGAGTTTTAATTACCAACCAAGCAAAATGCTAGTGACACTTAGTCTTGTGCTAACATGTTAGTTGAATCTCAAACCCTTGGTAACCTACACATAATGATAAACATAGCCTATTCCAACCTAATATTTTGTCTCCCTTTGGTAAAATCTTTAGATTGCCATTTTGGTTTCCTGGCTAAAAAAGAAAATACCATTCAATGGGTTGGCTTAAACAACAAGAATCTATTGTCTTAAGGATTTGAGGGTAGAAGACCAAAATCAAGACAACCCTTGGTCCTTAGCTTTTCTGTCACATGGCAATACACATGCTAGCATCTTCTTTCTCTCTCAGTTCCATTGACTTCCAGATGCTGACTGCTCTCCATGCCCATACCTTTCTCTCTCTCTGTGACCTTCCCTATAAGGCCTTCAGTAATATAATTAAGACCCATTTTGATTCAACTGAGACACACCCATTAACCAAAGTAACCTCATTGAGAGGTCCTATTTACAATGGTTTCTATACACAGTAATGGATTAAGTTTAAGAACATACTTTTCTGGGACACTATGCTGGTTTGAAAGGAAGCATGCCCCCTAGAAAAGCCATGGGTTAATCAGAATATCATTTCGTAAAGGTAGAATATGTTTGAAACCATAATCAGATCATCTCCCTGGATTATGTGATTTAGTCAAGAATGGTTGCTAAATTGGATTAGGGGATGACATGTCTCCACCCATTTGGGTGGGTCTTGATTGGTTTATTGGAGTCCTATAAAAGAGGAAATATTTTGGAGAATGAGAGATTCAGAGAGAGCAGAGAATGCTGCAGCACTATGAAGCAGAGTCCACAAGCCAGCGACCTTTGGAGATGAAGAAGGAAAATGCCTCCCGGGGAGCTTCATGAAACAGGAAGCCAGGAGAGAAAGTAGCAGATGATGCCTTGCTTGCCATGTGCCTTTCCAACCGAGAGAGAACTGTGACTGTGTTTGCCATGTGCCTTTCCAAATGAAAGAGAAACCCTGAACTTCATCGGCCTTCTTGAACCAAGATATCTTTCCCCAGACGCCTTAAATTGGACATTTCTGTAGACTTGTTTTGATTGAGATATTTTCTCAGCCTTAGAACTGAAAACTAGCAACTCATTAAATTCCCCTTTTTAAAAGCCATTCCATTTCTGGTATATTGTATTCTGCCAGCTAGCAATCTAGAACAGACACATAGTTCCAAGCACCACAATTACACTTTGGTATATGCTTCCCAACTTTCTACCAATACAAATTGCAACACCTTTAGTTTATTAGCTATGTCATTTGGAAGTTAAACTTATAAACTCCCTCCAGGCCCTTAATTTTAATAAATTAAGAAATTAATTTCTTGGGGCAACCATAACAAATCACCACAAATTTGATGGCTAAAACAACAGAAATTTACTCTCTCACAGTTCTGGATGCTGGGGGTCTGGAATCAATGTGTCATCAGGGTCATGTTCCCTTTAAAATATCTAGGGAAGAACGTTGGCTTGTCTCTTTCTAACTTCTGGTGGTCACTAGTAATCGTTGGCATTTTTTCTGCCTCCATCTTTGCGTCCTCTGTGTTTGTCTCCAAATTTTCCTCTCCTTATAAAAACACCTGATCATAGGATTTAAGGCTTACTCTAATCCAACATTACCTCATCTTAACCTGGTTTCATATGCAAGGCCTCTATTTACAAAAAGGTATCCAGGGTTAGGACTTGAACATGTATTCTGGGGATACCACCCACAACTGCCATCTTGTGATTTAAACTCTTGTTAAGGGCCTAAAGGCAATGAATGAAGGGAACAGTGAGTCTTGAAGAGAATATTTATCTAGTTGTGAGTCAACCATTCCAGGTAAAGTCAATGGAATATTTCTATACAAATAAAGACCAACTTCCTCATGCAAGGGAAGTTAAAGGAGATTTGTGAACTTTATGTTCTCAGCTTTGTCTGTATATACCAAAACATCTACACTGCAAGTTTCCAGGTCTTGGTTCTTCTTTACTGTTATACTAACTTCAGCATAAGTGACTTTAGATAAACACTATAACTTGCACAATTAAGTTTTGGGTTGGTCTAAGGTCATTAACTATTTTGATTTTCAAAAAACTGTCCAGCTTTTAGCAATAAAAGTTCCACACCCTTGGAATCTCCTCAGGGATAGGAGAACCAGATATTTTGGTCACTCTAAGCTAAAGAGGTCAGTGCAAGAGAACAATTTTAGGATCCATTCAGATCAAATGGCGAAGTTAGAAGCTTCAGGGCTCCATTCCTGCACCAAAGTTTTGAACAACCAGTAAGAACAGGCAGAAAAACTTGCAAATTAAAGAACTGAAGTAATAAGGCAAATGCCAACACGAGAAGAAAGCTACTTAAAAGCAGTAGGATTCCCTGGAAACTTAGCTGACCCTTGCCCACCACTCACTGGCTCAGGGCAGAACTAGCCTGCCCTGAGAACTACTACCAGGTCGGAGCACAGTATCCCTTATGCACATAAGAGGAGCATGTATGTCTGGCCCAATCTGTCTGGTAGTGGCCAAGGGACAATACCAGTTCCCTGGTCACATACTTACTATGCCCACTGTTGGGTACCCCAGAGAAAAGTCTGTTCTTTAACCCTCATTCAATATTTCTGGGTGGGATCTTTTGATTAATTTGTTTCCATGGAGATGTGACCTACCCAATTGTGGGTCAGACCTTTGATTATGTGATTCCCATACAGATGTGTCTCTACCCCATTCAAGGTGGAGGTGCTTACTGGAGCCCTTTAAAAAAGCTTCAGACCCCACACAGTTAGAGACCTTTGGAAATGAAGAAAGACAATGCCCCCAGGGAAGCCTTTTGAAATAAGAGACTTTAAAAGAAAGTTAGCAGACATGGCCATGTGCCCTCCCAGCTGACAGAGGTGTTCCAAACCCATTGGCTTTTATCTGTATGCCATAGTTTGGACATTTTTATAGCCTTATAATTGTAAACTTGCAACTTAATTTAATAAATTCCTTTTTTTTTTTTTTACATGGGCAGGCACCAGGAATTGAACCTAGGTCTCTGGCATGGCAGGCAAGAACTCTACCACTAAGCCGCCATGGCCCACCTAATAAATACACTTTTTAAAAGCCATTCCATATCTGGTATATTTCATTCCAGCAGCTTTAGCATACCTATACACTCATCATCCCAGCACATGCCTTGAAGATAGTGACCACCAGCTGTAGAATATACAGTGTATGCCCAGGATTTTCAGGAAATAGGGGATAGTCATCTCTGTGTAAATAAGGACACTCTTAGGGGTTCAAGTGCATGTCTAAGATAAGACATGAGCAGTGGACAGAAAGAATCAGGGTGGTTTCTACATTCTGGCCTCAAACAATTCTCTAAACCTATTGTATAGATAAACTCAGAGAGAGAGAACTCTCCATAGGTCAATCTGCAAGACTAGGAAATATATTTTATTTTTTCCCTTTTTTTTGCAAGATTCTGGCATTCAAGAAAATCTCTTCCATAACACCAGCTAGGTACAAGTTTAAAGAACAGATCTCTCAGAGTCTAAAATTTTAAAATGTCCAGGTTTCAACAGAACTTACAAAACACACAAAGAAACAGAAAGTGATGTCCCAGCAAAGGTGAAGATAAAAGCATTAGAAACCAACAAGGAAGAGGACCAGACCTGGGCCATTTCAGATAAAGATTTTTTGAACAGTCCTAAATATGCCCAAATAGTTAACAGATACATGGATAGGGAAATCAAGAAAAAGAAAACAGTAGATGAACACAAAGATAATAAAATAAAGACATAAAAAAGAATCAAACAGGGCTTAAAATCACAGTAACAAGGATTAAAAATTCCCTAAAATGGTTCAACATGGATTGGAGCTGGCAGAAGAAAGAATCAGTGAACATGAACATAAGACAAGTGAAATGATCTAGTCTGAAGAGCAGAAAAAAGAAAAAATGAAGATTGTTCAGAGCCTATGGAACCTGAGAGGCTTGCCAATATATGCATTGTGTTAGTGCCAGAAAGAAAAGAAACAGACAAAGGAACAGAGAGGATATTCAAAGATAATTGCTGAAAACTTTCCAAATTTCACAAAAGACATGAATATACATATCCAAGATGTTCAATGAACCTCAAACAGGATGAACCCAAGTAAAATCACACTGTGGCATGATTAGCAAACTGTTGAATTTCAAAGATAAAGAGAAACCTGAAATTCACAAGATAGAAGCAACATGTCACACACAAGGGAACTTCAGCAAGACTGTGCCAATTTCTCATACAAAACCATGGAATCAAGACAGCAATGGGATGTGTTTAGGGCTGAAAGCAAAGAAATGTCGACAAAGAATTATTTATATAGAAAAACTGTCTTTCAAAGAAAAAAATTATGAAGAAATGAAGACATGCCCATATAAATAAAAGCTGAGGAAGTTCATCACAACTAGAAAAATCCTACAAGAGATGCTAAAGAGAGTTCTGTACGTTGAGAGAAAAAGTTACTAAACAATAGATTGCAGCCACATGGGTAAATACAAATGTCAGTACTATTTTGTTGTAACTCCACTTTTTATTTCCCAAGGGATCTAAAAGGCTAATACATAAAATGTTATGATAAATCAGTGGTTTTGTACTCAAAATGTATGTGTGCAATTTGTGATGAGTTATATAAAGGTAGGGGTAATATAGGAGTATAGAACATAATTTGTATATACTATTGAAGTTAAGTTGATATCAAAGCAAATGATGTTGTTACAGATTCAGTTTGTTAACTTAAAGTCCCATAGTAACTACAAAGAAAATATTGGAGAATACGTAAGCTCATAGAGTCAGAAATTAGAATACATGTTGCCAGGCAAGTAAAGCAAGACCATTGTGGAGTTATAGCGCAAATGATTTCTAGTTTCTGTTTAGATAGATGGGAAAGTTTTAGTAATGGAAGGTAGTGAGGGTATTGAAACATTATAAATATGTGCAATTATTTAATCACATTTCTTGGTGTGCTTGTGTGTGGTTGAGACAGGAAATTTTAGATTGTATTCATATTCTCACAATAAAAAGAAGAATTTGCAATTAAAGAGACAATGAAAATTAACTGCAGTATATAATACCAGAGAGGATCAATCAAGGAAGTATAAAAGGTTCAAATGGTCTTTATTGGGGCATATGAAAAAATTAGAATATATACTGTATGCTTTATATTAATATTAAATTCCTTGAACTTTACAACTGCACTTCAGTTGGTTACATATGTGAATATCCTTCTTGTTTCAGTTTGCTAAAGCTGCCAGAATGCAATACACCAGAAATGGACTGGCTTTTACAAAGGGGATTTATTAAGTTACAAGTTACAATTCTAAGGCCATGAAAATGTCCATATTAAGGTACCAACAAGAGGATATCTTCTCAGAGGAAAGTGAGCCAGTATCTGTAATACCCTTGTCAGCTGGGAAGGCACATGGCTGGTATGTGCTTCTAATTCATTGATTTCAACTTCTGATTCCAATGGCTTTCTCTCCAAGCATGTATGAATCCTCACTTACCTTCTCCAGAGCAAACTGGATTTCATTTCTCAGCTTAGCATCTTGAAATGTCTGTGTCTTGGTTTTATTTCTCTGTTTTCCATGTAGGTTCTGAGCTCTATGTTTTCTGCCTTTTATTCTTTTCATTCAGAGCTGCAGTAAAAGGATTAAGACCCATCCTGAATGGGCTGAATCACATCTCTACCTAATCAGAAGTTTCCATCCACAATTGGGTGGGTTGCATCCCCATGGAAACAACCTAATCAAAAGGTCCCACCAAAACAATAGGTCTTCCCCCACAAATTTGGATTAGGATTAAAAGGACATGGCTTTTCTGGGTTACATAACAGTTTCAAACCAGGACATTTGTTCTCAGGAAATGTACGTGGCAATATTAAATTTTCAAGATGCATGAAGTACACAAAGTACACTCAAGGGTCTGGAAAATGGATTGATAAATATACAGACATACAGACAGATAGATAAAATGGATGGATAGATGGATTGACATATTGTTGATAGGTATAGATAGATGAAAGAAAGAAAGAGAGGAAGGAAGGAAGGAAGGAAGGAAGGAAGGAAGGAAGCAAGCAAGCAAGCAAGCAAGCAAGCAAGCAAATGTGGCCAAATGTCAAAATTCGTATCTGAGGAGTGGTGGAAAGGAGAGATGCAAAGGAAACTTTCAAAGTGATGGATATGTTCATTATTTTGACTGTGACGGTGTCATGGATGAATATTTATATGAACATTTATCAAATTGTACCGTTTATGTTCACTTTATTGGTGAAAAATTTTATATCAAAGAGCTACAAAAAGAAAAAAATTGAATAAGATATATATATATATATAAACACATACATGGATAGATGGATGAAGAGATAGATAAATAGATACAGATACAAATTTTCACTGTAGCAGTACCAGGCACTATTCTAAATGCTTTCCATAACATAACTCATAAATTGTACAACTTCCCTCTAACTGTAATTATCCTAATTATGCAAATGAGAGTTCTGAGGCTTAGAGGGTTAAGTAATTTGCCAAAGACTACATATTTAATAAATATAGGGGCTGATTTATCACCCCTAGGCAGTCTGGTTTAAAGTTAGTCCTGATTAACTACTCTGTAACATATTTCTCCTGGAAAAAATCCTTGATATAACCCAATAAACTTACCACTGGCTGACATCCCTCAATATCAGAAAGGAAAGCCCTTTGTAATTATCAGTCTTCAGGTGCTATATCAAGAACGCTTCTATCTGGCATTAGTTTGGTGATTCAAGACTCAGGGATCTATGGGATTGCCACCGTTTTCTCATAATGGTTTCAGTTAGGCTACACAATCACCAAATATCATACCCTCATATCACATTTGAAAAAGGAAGCTGAAGTCAAAGAACTAACTTCGTTTTATCAGGGGGTAAGATATTTTACAAATTCCCCAACAGACATCCCCTTTTATCTCATTGATCAGGCAAATGCCCAACTCTAGGAAAGCTATGAGGCTTATCTTTCCTGAGATCTCTGCTAGAGCTCTAGCCAAAATGGAATAGGGTCCTATTAGCAAGGAGAAGGTAGGAATGACCTTCAGGAAAGCAATAGTATTAGGCATAGTGCCATAAAATATAAAGACCAAAAATAAAATATTTCCTCAAGTGTATTCAGGGGAAAATGGCTTTAAGAAAATGTATTCCTTCTATAAACACAAATTCACATTATTGGTTCCTGGAACAAATTAAAAATCCTTTCATACATTCCTCTATGTAAAGTCAGATATGCCAGTAGTCTTATAGTTTTACATGACTAAAAGCTCAAGTTGTTATGTCTCTCTCTTGTTTAATATGAAACCTTCTTGGATGTCTGTGACACATGTTTTTCAGAGTTGGCTGCATCATTATCCTTATTCTTTACATCTATCCAATTAATTATCTCATTTTCAAGGCTTAGCTTATAAAAGATGCTCAACAAATATGGTTTGATAGAGGGGGGAAGAAAAGGAAGGAGGGGAAATAGAATCCAGCAGTATTTCTAAGCATGCCAACCAGCCCATCTGCTGGAATGGGGTTAAGCTGTTGTGCTCTTTCTTTCTCCTCACTGTGGCTCCATCACAGGAGTCTGGTTTTGGAGAAGTTTATTTATGGACACCTACACATACTTAAATATGTATTTCTTTCCCACTTGACTTACAGTCAGTGGCTGGAACAGATTGGTTCATCACTATCGGAAACATTCATTACTCCATCATTGAAAGTTTCCATAGAGAAATAATGACATTCTTTAAAAGGCAAATCAGGCAATACTTTAAGGAAATACTCACAAAAGATGTTTTTGTTCAAAGTCACAAATATTTTCCCCCAGCTGTTATTAAACAACTTGATCAAACAGGAGGCATTGTTTAAATGTTCCCACGAGTTCTCATAGGCCCACTTGACCTTGTCTAACAGTTACCTAATGAGACTACCGATAAAACTGCAGTCTGGTTTTTCAAGTGTACCAAAGCTCCCAATAGCCTCCTCAGCTCCAAAATGCATGCTTCTCTAGTTTGTCTTCTTAATTCCCTTCACTATGGCCTCTATCCCCTCAAACTACCCTGCTTAACTAACCTTGAGAAAAGTAATTATGCCTTCACTATTGATTAGGAAGGATCCATATTTAATTATGTGTAACATGTTCCACTATCAAACTTTCAACTTAGTTCACCAGTGCTGAGCATGTTCTATTGCTATGTGCTATATCAGACATTTGGTTAATGATCTCCTTTGTAAGATGTTGAATTTTCCCCACTTCCAATATATTGTGAAAAGTGCTTTCATATCTTAAGGGCATAGTTGGATCCTTTCATGAGGTCTATCTTGAAGGAAATGTCTTTAATACAAAGGGAATCATTATTGAACACATTGTGCATGTTTCTGCAGCAATATTGAGTGATTCATATGTGCCATTACCTAAAATCCTGAGATCAAAGTGCTCAAAGTTCAAATGCTAAGTTCAATTGCAAAGTAACTGATTCCGCTAAATCATGAATGTAGCCGACATATTCAGAAAAGAACAGCTTCCTGCACACTACCTTTTGTATAAAAATAATATCTCTGTTATTGCTTTCAATAATTGAATGGAATTTTCAGGGGCTTTTACCTGTAGAATTTTCCTTCTAGATTTTTTTAGTATCTTTTACTGAAAGCTTGCTGTGATCCACCTAAAGTGGTTTTGCTACAATTAATATATTAAAAAGTTCAAATAATATAAGAATATAGATGTTATGCTTTTACAGAGTTTGTATGGTATGTATGGCATTATAAAACTCTCTTCTTGCCAAATAACTATTTTCACTGATATTCATTAAATTCCTATTTTCCATCTTGAAGATGCACAAATTGGAGGGGCATATAAAATAGATTGCAATTTTAAGTAAATGAAATATCCATGGCATTTAAAATTCTGAGAATAAATTTCTAATAAATTCAGGCTAATAAATCAGTTGTTATTTAGAGCTAACATAAGTACACAAAATGAAGGATTAAAAATAATGGGCAAAGCACTGATGAAATATCTTTGTTGGAGTAGTCTAATCATTAAAGACAGCATATATTACTTTAAAAGTTCAACATTAAAATATTCAATCCTATGATTGTATCAGTTGTAGTGTGCTGGTTTGAAAGAAAGTATGCCCCCTAAGAAAAACCATGTTTTAATATATATCCCATTTCATAAAGTAGAATAATCCCTATTCAATACTGTATATTTGAAACTGTAATGAGATCATCTCCCTGGTTGATGTGATTTAGTCAAGAGTGGTTGTTAAACTGGATTAGGGGATGACATGTCTCCACCCATTTGAGTGGGTCTAGATTAGTTTTTGAAGTCCTATAAAAGGAGAATGAGACATTCAGAGAGAGAGCAGAGAATGATGCAGAACCACGAAGCAGAGAGTCTACCAGCCAGCGACCTTTGGAGATGAAGAAGGAAAACGCCTCCCGGGGAGCTTCATGAAACAGGAAGCCAGGAGACAAAGCTAGCAGATGATGCCGTATTCACCATGTGCCCTTCCAGCCGAGAGAGAAGCCTGACTGTGTTCGCCATGTGCCGTCTGACTTGAGAGAGAAACCCTGAACTTCATCGGCCTTCTTGAACCAAGGTATCTTTCCCTGGATGCCTTTGATTGGACATTTCTATAGATTTGTTTTAATTGGGACATTTTCTCGGCCTTAGAACTGTAAACTTGCAACTCATTAAATTCTCCCTTTTAAAAGCCATTCCATTTCTGGTATATTGCATTCCAGCAGCTAGCAAACCAGAACATGTAGCTATGTATAGAAATCCCTTAAAGATTGCTTTATACTTAATCCTACTTGAATCCAACAGTAGATTATACTTAAGCACATTAAACTTTTTCTGAGCATTCTTGTAAACTACTTGGCTATAAAATGCTAGAAAAATTAATTCACTTAGAGGTGGTAAGCCCTTTACTTCCCATGAGGGAGCAAATCAAATTTCACTTCTAAATAACATGAAGTATAAATTTGATAGTATTCCAAATAATATGATCGATTTATACAATCAAAATCTCATGCTAGATTGAATCATCTTACTGAACTTCTACTCATCTAATTGCCAGATATTTGCCAAATAAATCAATCACCACAGAAAAAATGAAACTTGATGATCAAACTTCGGAAATTCAATTGTTAAAAGAACAAGGTACCATTTATTATTATCTTTCCCTGCCAGCAATTTCCAAAAAACTTTAAAGCTTAATGAAGATTATTTTTTGTTCTTTAGACAGCAAAGATTTCTCTCTCTAATTCTTTCCCCGTGTGTATCTATCTGTGTCTCTGCTAGCTCCTTAGAGTTATAACATTCAGCTTCTTGGAAGAAAGGAAGGAAGGGAGGGATGGAGTGGGAGCAGGGGAGGAGGGAGAGAAAGCAAGTTACAAGACATTTAAAAGGGTCAAGGACTAAGAAGGCATTTGGAAAGAGAATCATCAAAATTAGGAAGCCTCTTAAGCCAATACATTTATTTCATAACCTCTAATTATTCATTCTAAAACCCATCTGTGACCCCAAATTAAATACATAGAAAATTGAGCAAATCCAAAAATGAACTCGGAGGTTGAAAATGAAACTATTATTGCATATTCTCATTCTTTTTCTTGGTTCATCTCATCTCAGGATTCAACACTTCATCCTTCCTCAGAACTGCCACTTAAAGATTTTTCTTATCACAGCCTTTTGTTCATTATAATTGTAGCCCTTGGATGTTTATTTTATTTTCCATCCCCACCCCCTTCATTGCATCTACATGGCCAATTTAAGCGTCCAAATATTGGATAATGCATCCAACAAAATAGCTTCATTAATGACTCTCTCTTAATTAAATTTCCATGCCTGAGTTTACTCTTTCTCTGTCTCCTCGGCTGCCCTTTCCCTTGTGTTACCCAAGCATCCACTCTTTAAATAAATCTTCTTTACTGAAACCACTTGTTCTTCCTGGGTGAGCTCAAAAACTTTCATTACCTTCAACCACGCTATTATAGGCTGAGGTTTTCCAAATGTATATTTTCATCTCAGACCTTCCTCTGAGCTCCAGATCTGTATATACAAAATTCCACTTGACCTCCTCACCCAGAAGAGCCATTTTCCATGATTTTGAAGTATAATGTCACTCTCATCCTGTTCAAACTGAACATGTCTGCCAATTCACTCACAGTAGGAGACAAAGAGTCATCTTTAATTCCTTCCCTCTTTCTTTCAATCACAGATTTCAAAGAAAAAACAAATTCTATCTATTTGAGTTTCTTGATATTTTTCATATCCGTCCCCCTACCTTAGTTTGAGTCTTCTTGAAAACTGACACTAACTAAGGCAGCATTTGCTTATTAATCTTATGGTCTCCAGTCTTTCCCACCTCTAATCAATTCTCTACAATTCCTGAAAGGTCTTTCAAAGATGAGATATTTTCATGATATTCTGAATGAGACAGACCCCAGTTGTGAAGATGTCAAGTTGTGGGAATGCTGGTGTTCCAGTCTTAAAGAACAGTCAGGGAAAAAAGTAGACTAAGCAACAGAGAATGTAACTAAAATCTTGCCACAAGACAGTAATGATCAGTAAGGAGTCATATTTCAAGTATGTATCTATTAGTATGGCATAGGTACTCACTAGTCAGAACAGACACTGTCCATACACATTTTTGGGGGGGGTATACCAATGCATACTAGGTGAATATGAGCTTTGTGCTCAGTATTCAACCACTGTGCTGCTTCAATGCACAGAAACTAGCCATCATACTCCACTGTCACCGTGAACACATACTACCTCTACCTACTTGCAGGAAGCAGGTAGAGGTAGTATGTCCCATTTTCACCTGCTGTGGTTGAAATTAGGATCCTGTTCATATTTTTTATGGAACCCCAAACTAGGAAGGACATTTGATTTGTGGTGATGAAAACAGAAAACATTCCCAACATATTTCCTTCCTTGCTTAAAATTCTCCAGTGTCCCCTACCCCTTACCTATGATAAATTCCCAACAACCTAAGTGCCTCCTTCAATGCCTACCAATAAGCTGGAATCTATCTATTTTTCATCCTCATTTCTCACCTTTTATCCTAATATCCTATTCTATGGTTTGTCTGAATTAATTATTTGAAGTTTTCCCAGATGTCCATGCTTTTTGATGTCAGTCAGTTCCTAAGCCCAGATATATTCAATGCTATGAATAAAATAAAACATGGTAGGGGGATACAGAGTAACATGGAGGAGAGAGAATTGTTTAAGTAGGGTAATAATGGAAGTATATTCAAAGAAGTTTTATTTGAGCAGAAAGAAGAACAAAGTGGAAGACAAGCTGACATCTGGGAGAAGAGCAACGAGGCAATAGGTAACCCCAAATGCCAATCTATGAGGAAAAGCAAACTTTTGTGTGTTTAATAAGAAGGAGATTACTATGGTTGAAGCAGTATAGATAAAGGGGATACTGCGAAGAGAAATGTAGGACCCTGTGGGCCTTAGTCAAGACTTGGGATTTTGTTTTAAGTATGATAGCTACTGAGGTTATTGCCCAGGAGAGTGGCATTTCTTGGTTAATTTTCTTAAAGAGTACTTCAAACATCTGTGGAGAATTTACCATATGGGGCAAGAATAGCAACAGGGAGATCAGTTAGGAGACTCCCGCCATTGCCTAGAAGATGCTGGAGGCTTGAACTAGGAGTGGTAGCCATGGATCTGGGAAGAAATCGTCATATTCGGGGCATAGTTAAAGGGAAATCCAATGGATATGCTGATGAGATGTGAGAGAAAGAAAGGAAATAAGGATGATTCCTAGCTGTTTGGCCTGATGACCTAGATTTGCCATTACCCGAGATGGGAATGACTATGAGAGAAGCAGATTTGGGTGGGGGAAGAGTCTTCTTTTGAACATTAAGCACCTGAGATTCCCACTAGATATCAAGGTGGAGATTTTGAGTAGATAGTTGAATAAATAAGTGTAAAGCAAAAGAGGAAAAGTCTGTAGCTAGATATAGGGGACTCTAAGTTCATGGATGCCATGAGAGACCATTTTATGAAGTATAGAAACAGAAGAGGTCCAACTTCTGAGCCAACACTCAAAGGTCAGAGAACGGAGGAGAATCCACTACAGGAGAAATAAAAGAAGAGGCCTACGAAGATAAAAAGGAAATGCAATAACCGCAAGTAAGTAATCATTTTTTTTTTCAAATGCTTCTGAGAGCTCAGGAAAGATGAAGATTGAGAATTAGTGATTTGACAAGTTGACTCTCCTTGTTGACCTTGACAAAAGAGGTTTTTGTTTTAGGTTAGGGACAAAAGCTTGATTGAAGGAGATTGAAAAGAGAGAGGGAGGTGTGAATCAGTGCATCAGTTTTTTAATGGGTCTCTTCCCTACATTTTTTAGTACTCTATTTATCCAGAGGTCACCAGAATATCCTTTGTAAACCAGATTGTGAAATTCTGTTGCTTAAAATTCAGCTATTTCTATCATCTGTAGCAGCAATTCTCAAATCTTAATGTTTAGAAAAATAGACCAGATGTGCCTATTAAAATCATGAGTTCTTTCCCCTTACTACAACCTCCTTGTGATTCACTTGGCCTGAAATAATGTGCAGTAACCTCATTTTTAACAAACACTCGAAGTGATTTCTGCATAGGCAATTCAAGACCATACTTAAGGATTTTGACTCTTGACTCTCTCTCTACTCTCACTCTCTGCTCTTTATTCTGCCTGGAATCCTACTTCTTTATCTTCCTGGAAAATTCCTACATATCTTTCAAAACTCTGAGGTCACTCCCTCTTTTAATCCACCTTTATATTGTCACCATATTATAGAGCTTAATAAATATTTAATAAATAAACGGAATATGTACAACTTGCTTACCTTGTTTTTGTGTCAAAGTTAACCATGCCCCAAGTGTTTGTTCAATGTTTTTGCCTATCCTTAGTGTTCACATAATTCAGCAAGCTGAATTCCTTTTATATGTATCATGGATAGTAGATTTTCTCAAATGAGTATATCAACATTCCTCACACATGCAAGACAGATCCATGCTTTTTAAATGAGGTTGTTGCTAAATAATTCCGAATGCCTCTATATTTCTAAAGGAAATGTCAAACGTTGTTTTTCTTGGGTGCATTAATGATCAGAATATCTGATCAGATTGGTGTCATGAGACAATCAAGGGCCACTTTCTTGGATAACAGTTTATTTTAAAATGGAGTTTGCCTTTATTCTCATTTAAGAACCTAGCTTTTTGTTTTAAACTGGCACCTTCATCCTAAATCTGGCTTATTTGAGGTATTTAAAATAGAACTTAGGTAGCTAGATTAATTTTGCTCGTGCCAAAGCAAGTTTTTTGGTTTTTTCTTTTTTTTTTTTTGCTCCTCAGCCTCATTTTTGTTGTTATTCCTTTAGATCAAAACTTCAAAGAAAAGGACTGATGGATAAGCCATTCATTTACTGTAGCTGAATTGTTCCTTGCCACTAACTTTTCTACTCTGATGCTTCCTTGATTTCTATTCTATCTGCATCTCTTATGCCTTTACTTCATGCATGTGAGGAAAATTATAGTGTATTGCTTGTTCAAAAATATATTCCATCAATATCCCAAAATCTTAGAAAATTTAAAACACTTTTCCAAGTTTGAAAACGTTTTTAGGCAGAAACCTCAGACACAGAGATTAATAAATAAGTCTTTGTGGTATTCTAAATAATTGACATTTTCAGTGGCTATGCATCAGAACAGACAGAAATCAGCTTCGCAAGGGATAACTCAGACTGAACATCAGCTATAATGCATAGATTCCTGAGTTCCTATCATCTGATTTAGACAAATATTCTTGGGAGAGGGGTGGAAAAAGTTAAGCAGGTTGTGCATCAGGTAGTACATTTTAATGGAAAAGTCCTTGATATTTGCTAATAGACTCAACCTGGTTTATACTGCTACTAGTTTTAGACTTCCAACATATATATATATTAACATATATAATGTCTCTTTTCTCTTTTGTAACAGTCTCTTCTTTCTTTTGTAAAATGGGAGTAATAATATGGCCTGTTTTACATATCTATATTGAGTTTATGCAAAATAAGGTATATGGTTTCACACAGTCCTTAATTCAAAATAATAAGCAGTATCTATGATTTTTATTATTATTATCATTAGGTGGCTTTTGTTGAAAATGTGTGTAGGGCTTTTGGACTGCTGGAGCTTCAGAGACCATGGCAAAGTATATAAGTTTATGGCTGCTGCCCTCGTCTGTGTTAGACAGCCACTGGCTCCAAGATATGATTTGACAGAAATTTTGAGAAACAAACTAGAGTAGCTTTACAAAGTATATTACCTTTATCATGTCTTAACAGGGATAATAAATACCAAAAGTACGTGGTACTGTAGGTATCAAAATTCTGATTCAAAAGGAAATATTCTATAATATATTACATATATATGGTATATATAATACAAGTTTTTGGACCTTTGTTCTACTGCTGTGAATTGTACCTGACAAATCCTGATGTAGGTCTGTTTGAGCAGGAAAACCCCACAAGCAATCTGTTAAGATTATGATTGTCCTCATATTCCCCTTATGGCATCTTTTCCTACAACTTATCCTTAGAACAAATTCTGCATAGAATTTATGCAGAACTCAAGCATGTGTGTTAACTCTTACGTTTATTCTTTCATTTCCAATGTTACTAGTGCTATTACTACTAATAGTATATGTTAATTATGATTTTTTAAACCAAGAGAATCTTGGTCTTGTTATAGGGTGCTATATGGTTCTAATGGTGTGAGTGATCTTACCAGCTATCAACAAAGAATTGTAAATCCAGGATACTTCGTTTCCTGTTGTGAATACAGTCTGCATCTTTTGTCAATAATGGAGAATTCGATCCATAGTGAGGAGGAGCCACTGAAATGTGGAAATAATTAGGAATGTAAATGTCAAAATCTTATCTGAGAGAGAGGTATAAGATGAAAAAAACAATATGATTAGAAAATAATAGAAATCATAGAATTGTGATTAGAATATCTAATCATAGAAATATGATTAGAACATATGATTAGAAAATAATTCTGAAAATGGAGGGAAACTATAAAATATGTCAAATAAGTTGCACATCTTATGATCTTCTGTATCTTTCCACCAAATGTGGATCTTCCTGGATTACCAATTATCAAACCACAACTACGTGTCCCACATTTTTGGAACTTTACTTCATAATCTCTAATTCTCACATTTCTAATGGTCTTCATTATAAATAATGGTATATTTATTATACGGAGTCTCAGGTATTTAAGGTTCTTGCCCAAGGTCTAAAACTGAATGGGCAGAGCCTGAAATTGAAGGCAAATCTATCTGGATCTAAAAATCCACTGAAGTTTCAATATTCTGTAGGTAATTTTAAGAATAAATTACTTATTAGACATCATTTGCACTGCTTGGATGTCCTATATTGAGTTGACAAAAAAAAGTAGACTTTCTTGATCCATATACCAAATGCCATTGAGAAAGCCATTTGGTCTTCCTAGACTACAGGTTTCGTTTTTGTTTTCTTGTTTTTCACTTTTCCAATAAAGAGGTATGACTCAATTGAAGTTCCTTTTAAGTTGAAATTGACATCATCATTTAAGGGTGACCTCTTCCAGTGTAATGACTGGTATGGAAAGAGCAGTAAGTAAATATGTCTGTTGGTTTTTTTCACATACTGTATTTAGGCTTGTCATAAAATTCGACTCATTTTTAATGTAGAACTCATTATGTTAACTCATGTATCAATGAATGAAAATATTTGCACAAAAGATGAATGTTTTATTCTGAGTTATTGAAGAGTAGTTCTGTCTTTTGTAAACAACACATTTTTTAAAAAATGATATTTTTGAAATTGCTTCCTTTCAACTCCCTTCCCCTTATAAATTTCATCCTTGCAAATATTTAGAGTAAATTTAGCTTATATCTTTCTACTCCATTATAAATCATATTTGCATGTACATTTATTTTAAATGCCTAGAATAATTGAAGGTTAAAAGTGCATTTTATTTCCCTTCAAACAAGCTGACTTAAAATAAGGCTTAATTCAAAATTCCCATTGAATTTGGATTCCCTTTTGCTATTCTTATTATCCATTAAAACTTCATCAAAAGAATAGACAGTATACATTCTTATGACAGGTTAATCATCACGCAGAAACTTCCTGGATTAAAAGGCCATCAGTGAAAAATTTTGTTCTCCCATAACTGCTTGATAGAAAACATGCATAGGACATGCAATTCTAGTTCAGGTATTATTATTATTAGTGTGATTTTAATCATTTGAAAGATTAACACGAGAAAAACGCTATATCCCTGTATATGTAAAAGTTCAGCTAAGAAAATAAAGTAAGTATTTATAATGAAAAAAAAAGCCATACATATTACCACAAGTTTAAAATAAATATGCAAGGGTGATATGTAATATTCATTTAGCAAATAAAATTCAGAATTTCATAAAAAGTCATAAAATCATCAAAATAACCAAGATTGTCATTGGTTAGTTTTGTAGTCATGTTAAAGACATAGTTATAAAATGGAAGAAATTGAGGGATATTTCTACAGAAAGCAATGTGACTTTTGTGGAAGGCAAAAGCATATAATAATTAAAATATGTAACAAAAACTAAAATATTTTGCATAATTATGTGTCCAGCTACTCAGATTATTTCACCCTCACTTTATTTTGTATTGCTCAGAGATGGAATTCTGCCTCAAAAACATTATAAAATACACAACTGTAAGGTAATTAATAGAAAATTCTTGTTTACAATATATGCTTTTGCTGTCCTTTTCTTTCCCAAGGTTACAAATGAATTTATTTATCCATATGATTTCCATACTCTTTAGAATGCTGTGACGTATAGAGGCTGAGTATGAAAAACAATTGACAAATTAATATGTGCAAAAATATTATATATAAAATATTGATATACATCCATGGTATTTTTTGGACCACATAGTCTTCTGTAATTTCAATGGTGAAAACTATGTTTCTGTCATCTGTGATGATTACAAAAAGCTAGACATTTTTTCATTTTCATATACTCTCAACTGCCAATTTTTCTAAATTGTAAAAAGAATCTCAAGCGTCAAACTCAATGCAATAAAAAATAGGTTTTTCCTATAAAACAGTCTAATGGCAGAAAGATAGCATTAGTCATACATATCCAAACCTTGAACTCACTAGTGTATTCAGAAGAAGCCAAAGATTAATGTTTAATAAGAGCATGTCAGGTCTGGTCATTTTAATTGCAGGATGGTGGTTTGAGATCATTTGGTGCCTTTGGCCATGGCAGTATCTGTGTGTCTGTGTATGTATGTGTGTGTGTGTGTCTGTCTTAATTTCACAATGTGTAGTTTCCCACATCATAATATTTTAATTGACAAATCTTCACACACATACAGTCCATAAATGGTATGCAATCAATGGCTAACAGTATCATCACATAGTTGTATGTTCATCTCCATGACCAATCTTAAAACATTTGCATCACTCCAGAAAAGGAAATAAACAGAAAAAACTCATACATCCCTGTTCTAGTTTGCTATATACCAGAAACAGAATGGCTTTTAAAAAGGGGAATTTAATAAGTTGCTAGTTTATAGTTCTAAGGCTGAGAAAATGTCCCAATTAAAGCAAGTTCATAGAAATGTCCAATCAAAGGCATTCAGGGAAAGATACCTTGATTCAAGAAGGCCGATGAAGTTCAGGGTTTCTCTCTAAAGCGAACACAGTCAGGGCTTCTCTCTCAGCTGGAAGGGCACATGGCGAACACAGTGTCATCTGCTAGCTTGCTCTCCTGGCTTCTGGTTTCTTGAAGCTCCCCAGGAGGCATTTTCCTTCTTCATCTCCAAAGGTCTCTAGCTGGCAGACTCTGCTTCTCGTGGCTAGTGGTTCTGCTCTGCTCTCTCTGAATCGCTCATTCTCCAAAATGTTCCCTCTTTTATAGGACTCCAGAAACTTCTCAAGACCCACCCAAATAGGTGGAGACATGTTGTCACCTAATTCAGCTTAACAAACACTCTTGATTATATCACATCTTCAGGGAAATGATCTGATTACAGTTTCAAACAAACAATATTGAATAGGGATTATTTTGCCTTTATGAAATGGGATTTAGATTAAAACATGGCTTTTCTAAGGGACATGCATCCTTCCAAACCAGCACATTCCACCCTCTGGACCCTAAAAAAGACATGCTTTCCCCATATACAAAATATGTAACAATATTCATTCCATAACAATATCAGAGGACCTTAAACCGTTGCAGTAGCAATACACATGAAATACAAAGTTAGAAACGTAACCCTAAATCAAAGTTAGTTACAGACATGGTCTGTTGTAAGGCAAAATTATCCTCTGGCTTTGGACCTTTGAAAACTCATAACAAGTCATTTGCTACCAACATATAAAGGAGGAACAGTCGTAGGATACATATACACATTTCCATGGGGATAAAGGAACACAGAGGTCACTGGACACATACAGTTTCAAATACCTGCAGGGCAAAGTCCATTAGATTTCAAACTCTGAGAATCATTTATCCTTGGGGCTTTAGAAAGCAACAGTCCCACCATTTCCAAAGGCCTACACAGAGGCTTGCCTCTCTCCGAATTCAACCTTGGTGGACACTGGGGAGACCACCTTTTTCTCAGCTCCACCCTCTCCAAGTATTGGGGCTGCACACAGGCTCTCTGCCATCTCTGGGGCACATGCTCAACCCCAACATGTGGTGGCAGCCAGGCTCTCCCCAAATCCCAAGGAATGTGTTTCACCCTCTCCAAGGCCTGAGGCGGCATGACTGTACCACTGCAACGAGGTAGAAGGCCCATCCTCTGCCTCTGGGGCAAACTCACCCTCACCATGGGCTTGGGTGGGTCCATTCTCCTGGCCTGAGGCTTCTTGACTTCAGACCTCAGCCTCCATGGTTTTGCCTCTGAAGTTATTTTTCCTCCAATGTTCTCTGAACCCCCAGTCCAGACTGGCAGTGGTTCTGTTTATACATGTCCCACAGCACTCTCGTTGGCTTTCTATGCAGTAACCTTGGATCATGCCCATCAAACATAAGGAGTCTCCATAAATCCTTCCTGTATAACTCCATATCCAATCTTGGCTTTCTCTGAAATGACTGACTGGTTCCACATTTAGCCAGGACCCCATGTGGGACACTATTTTCTGAGATCTCCCTTCCTGGAAGTCCAGAATTTTCCAGAACATCAATTTCTGCTTCCTTTATACCCAAGAATTCAGTTCTCAGCTAATCTCTTTCCTGTCGCATTTCACTATAAGCTGTGAGGAGAAACCAGGCTGCACTTTCCACATTTAATTTGGAGATCTCCTCTGCTAAATATCCAAGTTCATGGCTTTTAAAATATGGCTTCCAGCCAAAGCTACTATTCAATTTTGCTAGATTATCTGTCATTTTAAAACAAGGCTCATCTTCTTTCCAGTCTATAATAATACACACTTCATTTCTGTCCAAGCCTTTATCAGAAGTGTCTTTAGAGTCCACATTTCTACCAACAGTCTCTTCAAAGCATGCTAGGTGTTCTCTATCAAGCTTCTCACAACTCTTCCAGAATCATCCCCTTATCCATTTAAAAAGCCATTCCAACATGTTTGGTATTTGCAAACTGCAGCAGCACCCCACTCTCTGGTACCAAAATCAGTTCTGGTTTGCTCGCTGCCAGAATGCAATATACCAGAAACAGAATGGCTTTTAAAAAGAGGAATTTAATAAGTTGCTAGTTTACAGTTCTAAGGCTGTAAAAATGTCCCAATTAAAGGAAGTCTATAGAAATGTCCAATCAAAGGCATCCAGGGAAAGATACCTTGATTCAAGATGGCCGATGAAGTTCAGGGTTTCTCTCTCAAGTGAGAAGGCACATGGCAAACACAGTCAGGGCTTCTCCCTCAACTGGAAGGGCACATGGTGAGCATGCTATCATCTGCTAGCTTATTCTCCTTGCTTCTGGTTTCATGAAGCTCCCTGGAAAGCATTTTCCTTCTTTATCTTCAAAGGTAGCTGGCTTGTGGACTCTCTGCCTTGTGATGCCGCAACATTCCCTGCTCTCTCTGAATCTCCTATTCTGCAAAATGTTTCCTCTTTTATAGGACTTCAGAAACTAATCAAGACCAACCCAAATGGGTGGAGACATGTTGTTACCTAATCCAGGGAGATGATCTCATTACAGTTTCAAATATACAGTATGAATAGGGATTATTCTGCCTTTATGAAATGGGATTTAGATTGAAACATGATTTTTTAGTAGACATACATCATTTCAAGCCAACACAATCCCAGACCCTTTACCCCTCCCTCTCATTGAAGTAGCATTTCAATCTACCCGATTTATTTTACCACTAACCACCCCCATTATTCATTTATTTTTATCCTTTTTTTTTTTTTTTACTCATTTGTCCATATCCTGGATAAAAGGAGCCTCCACGAGGTTTTCACAATCACACACTCACACACTCACGCACTCTGCTGCGGGCAGATGGGCACTCAGCAGGGGCTGTAGCCAGGTCAGCCTTGGTGAGTGGAAGCCCATGTTGCTGAGCCCATGCATAACCTCCATCCCTACCACCATGACCACTTTATTCATGAGCCCATTTGGCAATGACAGGAGTTGCTGGGGAAAGAGGCTGACTGGTATCCACAGAACGGGTCATCTTATCCACTTCATTATTAAAATCTTCCTCTGCTGAAGTCACCCTCTGGTGCGCATTCACATGGGACACAAATATGTTCATGTTTTTAGCCCACTCAGAAAGGTCTATCCACATATTTAATTTCATCCCCAGACCTCTTCATCACCAGTTTTCCAATTTTGGTCATTCCACGGCCCTGACCATCCAGCCAAACCATTAGCAACAGCCCATGAGTCAGCATACAAATGCATCTCTGGCCAGTTTTCCTTCCAAGCAAAATTAACAACCAGGTGCACTGCTCAAAGTTCTGCCCACTGGGAACATTTCCCTTCACCACTGTTCTTAAAGGACATCCCAGAAAGGGGTTGTAATGCTGCAGCTGTCCACTTTTGGATGGTAATATCATGCAGAGCAATCTGTAAACTAGGCCCGAGTTTTCTCTTCCTCTGTCAATTCACTGTAAGGAACTCCCCAAGAGGCCTTAGCTCTGGTCTGAAAAAGAGAAGTTAATGTGGCAGGAGTGGAGACCGTATGGACATTTGAGCCACTTCTTCATGTAACTTACTAGTGCCTTCAGGACCGGCTCTGGCCCTATCTCATATATACCATTTCCATTTTACAATAGAGTGCTGCTGTGCACGCCCAACTATATGGCTTGGTAGGTCAAACAACACCCAGCTCATGATAGGCAACTAGGTCTCATGGTAACTTCGTGGCCCATGGTTAAGTATTCAGTCTCTACTAAGGCCCTGTAGCAGGTCAAAAGGTGTTTCTCAAAAGGAGAGCAGTTATCTGCAGTAGATGGTAAGGCTTTGATCCAAAATCCTGAGGGTCTGCATTGTGATTCTCCTATAGGGGCCTGCCACAGGCTCCAGACAGCATCTCTATTTGCCACTGACACTTCCAGCACCATTGAACCTGCTGGATCATACGGCCTAAGTGGCAAAGCAGCTTGTACAGCAGCCTGGACCTGTTGCAGAGCCTCCTGTCATTCAGATCCCCACTCAAAATTAGCAGCTTTTCTGGTCACTCGATAAATGGGCTGGAGTAGCACACCCAAATGAGGAATATGTTGTCACCAAAATCCGAAGAGACCAACTAGGTGTTGTGCCTCTTTTTTGGTCATAGGAGGGGCCAGATGCAGCAACTTCTCCTTCATCTTAGAAGGGATACCTCCACATGCCTCACACCACTGAACACCTAGAAATTTCACTGAGGTGGAAGGCCCCTATATTTTTGTTGAATTTATCTCCCATCCTCTGACACGCAAATGCCTTCCAGTAAGTCTAGAGTAGTTGCTACTTCTTGCTCACTAGGTCCAATCAACATGATATTATCAATATAATGGACCAGTGTGATGTTTTGTGGGAGGCAGAAATGATCAAGGTCCCTGCGGACAAGATTATGACATAGGGCTGGAGAGTTGATATACCCCTGAGGTAGGACAGTGGAAGTATATTGCTGGCCTTTCCAACTGAAAGCAAACTGTTTCTGGTGGTCCTTACTAATAGGTATTGAGAAAAAAGCATTGGCCAGATCAATGGCGGCATACCAGGTACCAGGGGATGTGTTGATTTGCTCAAGCAATGATACCACATCTGGAACAGCAGCTGCAATTGGAGTTACCACCTGGCTGAGCTTACAATAATCCACTGTCATTCTCCAAGACCCATCAGTTTTCTGCACAGGCCAAATAGGAGCATTGAACCAGGACGTGGTGGGAATCACCACCCCTGCATCCCTCAAGTCCTTAAGAGTGGCAGTAATCTAGCAATCCCTTCAGGAATCCAGTATTGTTTCTGATTTACTATTTTGCTCAGTAGGGACAGTTCTAGTGGCTTCCACTTGGCCTTTCCCACCATAATACCCTCACTGCACAATTTACAGATCCCATGTGGGGATTCTGCCAGTTGCTCAGTATGTCTATACCAATTATACATTCTGGAACTGGGGAAATAACTGCAGAATGGGTCCAGGGACCCACTGGACCCACTGTGAGATGGACCTGAACTAAAAGTCCATTGATTACCTGGCCTCCATAAGCCCCCACTCTGATTGGTGGACCAGAGTAACGTTTTGGGTTCCCTGGAATTAATGTCACTTCTGAACCAGTGTCTAATAATACCCCAAATATTTGATCATTTTCTTTACCACAACACACAGTTACCCTGGTAAAAAGCCATCGGTCTCCTTAGGTAAGGCTTGGAGGAAGATTAACAGTACAAATTTGGGTCAGTGTAACAGGGTTCTCCCCCATAGCGACCTGGTCTCCCCTTCATTCCAGGGGATATGGGTCTGTAAACTGCCTCAAGTTTGGAAATTGATTAAGGGGACATGACTCTGTGTTTATGTAATTCAGGTTAGATTTCTGTTCACTTGACCTAGAATACTTTTGTTTATACAGCTCGAACTAGAATTTAGTAGACTGCCCATCTATTGTATTTCTAGGTACCCCATGATTTATTAGCCAGTGCCACAAATCTCTGTGAGTCATATAATTTTGACACCTGCTTTGAGTTTGCTGTCTACTATAATAGCCACATCTACCCTGTCTTTGGCGATTAAGTGCTGCCACCTGGCTTCTGCCAACTCGAGATCCCATCATCCCCATTGTGTTTAAGGATTCCAGCTCAGTGACAGCAGTCCCTACAGTAATATCTTACTACAGAGAAGTGTAATCACAGAGCTCTTCAGGGATGATGGTGCCAGTCTCATAAATTTATTTCCCACTGTCCTTGTAAAAGATATATCCTCTGGACATTCCTGGGGTGTAAGAGCAGGCTTTGCATGATAAATCCACTCTAACATTCCAATCTCTCTAAGTCTCTGGACCCCCTCATCTACATTATACCAGAGCAGTTCTGGCATTTCAACCTCAGGTAATGTTGGCCACCTTTTGATCCATGTTTCAACCAACATCCAAACAAACTGTTAATACCTTTTCTAACCCCTCAAGCTATAACATTGAATGCAGAATCTCTGCTTAGTGGGCGCATATCAATAAATTCATCCTTATCCAGCATTATATTCCTCCCACCATTATCTCACACCCTTAAAATCCACTGCCACACATATTCCCCTGATTTCTGTCTATATAAATGGGAAAACTCACACAGTTCTTTTGGAGTATAATGTACCTCCTCATGTGTGATACTTTGTACCTCACCTTTAGGGGCCTGTTGGGACTTTAGTTTAGTTTTAAGTCTGGAAGAAATGAGGAGTGGTGGGGGTGGGTCACAAAAAGAATTAGAAATATCTTCCAAGTCGTTTGCTTCAGGGCCTTCATTTGCAGTTTCATCTGGTGAAACAGAATTAATCACTCTAAGGCTAAAACCTTCAGGAGGAGGATGGGTGACCAACTCCTCAATGCAGACTGGAGGTGGGGCGACTATGTCCTCAGGGCAAACTATTATAGGGTTATCTAGAGAAGACTCAGCATGACCTAGGGATTCATCTTCACCCCCTACATCATTATAAATCCATATGTCAACATCCCATTTTTCAGGGTCCCACTCCTTTTCAATCAATGCCCTCGCTTTAATGGCAGACGCCATGCAACATTGAGATTTCAGTTTATGTTGTAAAGTTGCTACTCTACCAATAAGATTCTGAGTCTTATTTTCAGAGTTTTCAAGTCTACGGCTACAGGAAATATGATTTTCCTTCTGGAAACTCATAGAAACGTCTACATCTGTCAGACGGCGCCTAAGTTTCTCACTTGAAGACTTAAGCCCATCCCTTTCACTCCTTAATGTAGCCAGTGTATCTAACAACATCCAGCCAACATCTCTATACCTCTTATTTCCACAAAACTCTGTAAAGGTGTCAAAAAATTATCCCCTAGAGCGTGGCTTCATTCAAGCAAAGCATTAGGAGATTGAATGGTGATATTTTGACTATCTCTTTTGCCAACTCACTCCATGGATTGGAAGTGTCATTCTGATTATGGGAATCAAAGTCCTTAGTGCCTTTGAGTCCAGTCAGAGTAGAAAACCATTCATAAAAATGAATTTTTAAGGTACTGTTTCTTAAGAACCTCTCCTGGTACCAAGATGTATTAGTTAGGGTTCTCTAGAGAAACAGAATCAACAGGGAACACTCTCAAATATAAAATTTATAAAAGTGTCTCACGTGGCCGTGGGAATGCAGAGTCCAAAATCTGCAAGGTAGGCTGTGAAGCTGACGATTTTGATGGAGGGTCTGGTTGAACTCCACAGGAGACGCTCGCCAGCCAAAGCAAGAAGAGAGCCTGTCTCTTCTGAATCCTCCTTAAAAGGCTTCCAGTGATTATATTAAGCATCACTCATTGCAGAAGACACTCCCTTTGACTGATTATAAATGAAATCAGCTGTGGATGCAGATGACATGAGTATGATTTAATTCTATGAAATGTCCTCATTGCAACAGACAGGCCAGCACTTGCCCAGCAAGACAAATGGGTACCACAACTTGGCCATGTTGACACATTAACCTGACCATGACAACCATAAACTAAAACAGGATATCTATGCAATGCATAAGAATAACCTCCAGTATAACCTCTTGACTCTGTTTGAAATCTCTCAGCCACTGAAACTTTATTTTCTCTCATTTGTCTCTTCCCCTTTAGGTCAAGAAGACTTTCTCAACCATGATGCTGATTCCCAATGATTACCAAAAGTTCTGTCCCATATTGCCAGGGAGATTTACATTCCTGGCTGTCATGTCCCATGAAGGAGGAAAGGCAGTGAGTTCACCTGTCTAGTTGGCTTAGAAAGGTCATACCTGAGCAACAAAAGAGGTTCTCTGGGGGTGATTCTTAGATGTAATTATAAGTAGACTTAGCCTATCCTTTGCAGGAATGTTTCACAAACCCAAGATTGAGGGCCCAGTCTATTTATTAATTTTGTTGTCCCCATGGCTTGCAAGAATATCAGAAATTCTCCAAATGGGAAATTTGAATGGTTCCTCCTTTCTCCCCAGTCCCCAAAGGAAGCTTTGCAAATACTTCTTTATTCACTGCCCAGATTATTCTGGGATGTATCAGGGCATCTCACTAATCTAGACAAACCAATTAAATCACACTCTGTACTGGTTTGAAAGGATTTATGTACCCTAGAAAAGCCATGTTTTTATCCTAATCCCATTTTGTGGAGACAGCCTTTCTTTTAGTCCCTATTCAGTACTGTAGGCTGAAAACATTATTAAATTTTCTTCATGGATATGTGACTCACTCAATTGTGGGTATTAACTTTTTTTTTATTTTTTATTAATTAACGGAAAAAAAAGTAACCCAACATTTAGAAATCATACCATCCTACATACGCAATCAGTAATTCTTAACATCATCACACAGATGCATGATCATCATTTCTTAGTACATTTGCATCGGTTTAGAAGAACTAGCAACACAACAGAAAAAGATATAGAATGTTAATATACAGAAAAGAAATAAAAGTAATAATAATAGTAAACAAACAAACAAACAAAAACAAACAAATAAAGCCTATAGCTCAGATGCAGCTTCATTCAGTGTTTTAACATGATTACTTTACAATTAGGTATTATTGTGCTGTCCATTTTTGAGTTTTTGTATCTAGTCCTGTTGCACAGTCTGTATCTCTTCAGCTCCAATTACCCATTATCTTACCCTATTTCTACCTCCTGCTGGACTCTGTTACCAATGACATATTCCAAGTTTATTCTCGAATGTCCGTTCACATCAGTGGGACCATACAGTATTTGTCCTTTAGTTTTTGGCTAGACTCACTCAGCATAATGTTCTCTAGGTCCATCCATGTTATTACATGCTTCATTAGTTTATCCTGTCTTAAAGCTGCATAATATTCCATCGTATGTATATACCACAGTTTGTTTAGCTATTCTTCTGTTGATGGACATTTTGGCTGTTTCCATCTCTTTGCAATTGTAAATAACGCTGCTATAAACATTGGTGTGCGAATGTCCGTTTGTGTCTTTGCCCTTAAGTCTTTTGAGTAGATACCCAGCAATGGTATTGCTGGGTCGTATGGCAATTCTATATTCAGCTTTTTGAGGAACTGCCAAACTGCCTTCCACAGTGGTTGCACCATTTGACATTCCCACCAACAGTGGATAAGTGTGTCTCTTTCTCCACATCCTCTCCAGCACTTGTCATTTTCTGTTTTGTTGATAATGGCCATTCTGGTGGGTGTGAGATGATATCTCATTGTGGTTTTGATTTGCATTTCTCTAATGGCCAGGGACATTGAGCATCTCTTCATGTGCCTCTTGGCCATCCGTATTTCCTCTCCTGAGAGGTGTCTGTTCAAGTCTTTTTCCCATTTTGTAATTGGGTTGGCTGTCTTTTTGTGGTGAGTTGAACAATCTCTTGATAAATTCTGGATACTAGACCTTTATCTGATATGTCATTTCCAAATATTATCTCCCATTGTGTAGGCTGTCTTTCTACTTTCTTGATGAAGTTCTTTGATGCACAAAAGTGTTTAATTTTGAGGAGCTCCCATTTATTTATTTCCTCCTTCAGTGCTCTTGCTTTAGGTTTAAGATCCATAAAACCGCCTCCAATTGTAAGTTTCATAAGATATCTCCCTACATTTTCCTCTAACTTTTTTATGGTCTTAGACCTAATGTTTGGATCTTTGATCCATTTTGAATTAACTTTTGTATAGGGTGTGAGATATGGGTCTTCTTTCATTCTTTTGCATATGGATATCCAGTTCTCTAGGCACCATTTATTGAAGAGACTGTTCTGTCCCAGGTGAGTTGGCTTGACTGCCTTATCAAAGATCAAATGTCCGTAGATGAGAGGGTCTATATCTGAGCACTCTATTCGATTCCATTGGTCGATATATCTATCTTTATGCCAATACCATGCTGTTTTGACCACTGTGGCTTCATAATATGCCTTAAAGTCCGGCAGCGTGAGACCTCCAGCTTTGTTTTTTTTCCTCAAGATGTTTTTTGCAATTCGGGGCACCCTGCCCTTCCAGATAAATTTGCTTATTGGTTTTTCTATTTCTGAAAAATAAGTTGTTGGGATTTTGATTGGTATTGCATTGAATCTGTAGATCAATTTAGGTAGGATTGACATCTTAACTATATTTAGTCTTCCAATCCATGAACACGGTATGCCCTTCCATCTATTTAGGTCTTCTGTGATTTCTTTTAGCAGTTTTTTGTAGTTCTCTTTATATAGGTTTTTTGTCTCTTTAGTTAAATTTATTCCTAGGTATTTTATTCTTTTAGTTGCAACTGTAAATGGGATTCGTTTCTTGATTTCCCCCTCAGCTTGTTCATTACTAGTGTATAAAAATGCTACAGATTTTTGAATGTTGATCTTGTAACCTGCTACTTTGCTGTACTCATTTATTAGCTCTAGTAGTTTTGTTGTGGATTTTTCTGGGTTTTCAACGTATAGTATCATATCGTCTGCAAACAGTGATAGTTTTACTTCTTCCTTTCCAATTTTGATGCCTTGTATTTCTTTTTCTTGTCTAATTTCTCTGGCTAGAACCTCCAACACAATGTTGAATAATAGTGGTGATAGTGGACATCCTTGTCTTGTTCCTGATCTTAGGGGGAACGTTTTCAATTTTTCCCCATTGAGGATGATATTAGCTGTGGGTTTTTCATATATTCCCTCTATCATTTTAAGGAAGTTCCCTTGTATTCCTATCTTTTGAAGTGTTTTCAACAGGAAAGGATGTTGAATCTTGTCAAATGCCTTCTCTGCATCAATTGAGATGATCATGTGATTTTTCTGCTTTGATTTGTTGATATGGTGTATTACATTAATTGATTTTCTTATGTTGAACCATCCTTGCATACCTGGGATGAATCCTACTTGGTCATGATGTATAATTCTTTTAATGTGTTGATGGATACGATTTGCTAGAATTTTATTGAGGATTTTTGCATCTATATTCATTAGAGAGATTGGTCTGTAGTTTTCTTTTTTGTAATATCTTTGCCTGGTTTTGGTATGAGGGTGATGTTGGCTTCGTAAAATGAATTAGGAAGTTTTCCCTCCACTTCGATTTTTTTGAAGAGTTTGAGGTGAGTTGGTACTAATTCTTTCTGGAATGTTTGATAAAATTCACATGTGAAGCCATCTGGTCCTGGACTTTTCTTTTTAGGAAGCTTTTGAATGACTAATTCAATTTCTTTACTTGTGATTGGTTTGTTGAGGTCATCTATTTCTTCTTGAGTCAAAGTTGGTTGTTCATGTCTTTCCAGGAACCCATCCATTTCATCTAAATTGTTGTATTTATTAGCGTAAAGTTGTTCATAGTATCCTGTTATTACCTCCTTTATTTCTGTGGGGTCAGTAGTTATGTCTCCTCTTCCATTTCTGATCTTATTTATTTGCATCCTCTCTCTTCTTCTTTTTGTCAGTCTTGCTAAGGGCCCATCAATCTTATTGATTTTCTCATAAAACCAACTTCTGGCCTTATTGATTTTCTCTATTGTTTTCATGTTTTCAGTTTCATTTATTTCTGCTCTAATCTTTGTTATTTCTTTCCTTTTGCTTGCTTTGGGATTAGTTTGCTGTTCTTTCTCCAGTTCTTCCAAGTGGACAGTTAATTCCTGCATTTTTGCCTTTTCTTCTTTTCTGATAAAGGCATTTAGGGCAATAAATTTCCCTCTTAGTACTGCCTTTGCTGCGTCCCATAAGTTTTGATATGTTGTGTTTTCATTTTCATTTGCCTCGAGGTATTTACTAATTTCTCTTGCAATTTCTTCTTTGACCCACTTGTTGTTTAAGAGTGTGTTGTTGAGCCTCCATATATTTGTGAATTTTCTGGCACTCTGCCTATTATTGATTTCCAAATTCATTCCTTTATGATCCGAGAAAGTGTTGTGTATAATTTCAATCTTTTAAAATTTTTTAAGACTTGCTTCATGACCCAGCATATGGTCTATCTTTGAGAATGATCCATGAGCACTTGAAAAAAAGGTGTATCCTGCTGTTGTGGGATGTAATGTCCTATAAATGTCTGTTAAGTCTAGCTCATTTATAGTCGTATTCAGATTCTCTATTTCTTTATTAATCCTCTGTCTAGATGTTCTGTCCATTGATGAGTGTGGTGAATTGAAATCTCCAACTATTATGGTATATGTGTCTATTTCCCTTTTCAGTGTTTGCAGTGTATTCCTCACATATTTTGGGGCATTCTGATTCGGTGCGTAAATATTTATGATTGTTATGTCTTCTTGTTTAATTGTTCCTTTTATTTGTATATAGTGTCCTTCTTTGTCTCTTTTAACTGTTTTACATTTGAAGTCTAATTTGTTGGAGATTAGTATAGCTACTCCTGCTCTTTTCTGGTTGTTATTTGCATGAAATATCTTTTCCCAACCTTTCACTTTCAACCTATGTTTATCTTTGGGTCTAAGATGTGTTTCCTCTAGACAGCATATAGAAGGATCCTGTTTTTTAATCCATTCTGCCAGTCTATGTGTTTTGATTGGGGAATTCAGTCCATTAACATTTAGAGTTATTACTGTTTGGATAATATTTTCCTCTACCATTTTGCCTTTTGTATTATATATATCATATCTGACTTTCCTTCTTTCTACACTCTTCTCCATACCTCTCTCTTTGTCTTTTCGTATCTGACTCTAGTGCTCCCTTTAGTATTTCTTGCAGAGCTGGTCTCTTGGTCACAAATTCTCTCAGTGACTTTTTGTCTGAGAATGTTTTAATTTCTCCCTCATATTTGAAGGACAATTTTGCTGGATATAGGAGTCTTGGTTGGCAGTTTTTCTCTTTTAGTAACTTAAATATGTCATCCCACTGTCTTCTAGCTTCCATGGTTTCTGCTGAGAAATCTACGCATAGTCTTATTGGGTTTCCCTTGTATGTGATGGATTGCTTCTCTCTCGCTGCTTTCAAGATCCTCTCTTTCTCTTTGACCTCTGACATTTTAACTAGTAAGTGTCTTGGAGAATGCTTATTTGGGTTTAATCTCTTTGTGGTGCACTGCACTTCCTGGGCCTGTAATTTTAGGTCTTTCATAAGAATTGGGAAATTTTCAGTGATAATTTCCTCCATTAGTTTTTCTCCTCCTTTTCCCTTTTCTTCTCCTTCTGGGACACCCACAACACATATATTTGTGCGGTTCATATTGTCCTTGAGTTCCCTGATACCCTGTTCAAAATTTTCCATTCTTTTCCGGATAGTTTCTGTTTCTTTTTGGAATTCAGATGTTCCATCCTCCAAATCACTAATTCTATCTTCTGTCTCTTTAAATCTATCATTGTAGGTATCCATTGTTTTTTCCATCTTTTCTACTTTATCCTTCACTTCCATAAGCTCTGTGATTTGTTTTTTCAGTTTTTCTATTTCTTCTTTTTGTTCAGCCCATGTCTTCTTCATGTTCTCCCTCAATTTATCAATTTCGTTTTTGAAGAGGTTTTCCATTTCTGTTCGTATATTCAGCATTAGTTGTTTCAGCTCCTGTATCTCATTTGATCTATTGGTTTGTTCCTTTGACTGGGCCATATTTTCAATTTGCTGAGCGTGATCCGTTATCTTCTGTTGGCGTCTGGGCATTTAGTCAGATTTCCCTGGGTGTTGGACCCCACAGGTTGAAAGATTTTTCTGTGAAATCTCTGGGTTCTGTTTTTCTTATCCTGCCCAGTAGGTGGCGCTCGTGGCACACATTTGTCTATGGGTTCCACCAGTAAAAGTTGCTGTGGGTCCTTTAGCTTTGGAAAACTCTCGCCGTGGGGGAGGTTCGGCAGCCGAAGCAGCTTGGAAGAGTGCCAGCCGGCCCGGAGGTCCGAACGCGGGGAGGGTAGCTGGCCGCCGCAGCCCGGGAGAGCGCCCAACCGAATTTCCTAGTCGGCCTGGGGCACCAAGCATGGCGGGAGGGCGCCAGCTGCCACAGCCCGGGAGAGTGCACTGTTCCCAGCCGGACCGGGGAGTCACGTGTTTGGAAGGGAGCCCCGGTCACCGTTCTCCGCAGTCTGGGGATTTCCGACCCAACTCTCTCAGTTGGTCCGGGGGGCCTCGCGTGGTGGGGGCGCCAACCGCCGCGGCCCAAGGGGACCGCCTCCCCAATTCTGCCAGCTGGCCTGGGAAGGAGGAAGGGAGTGACTCTGGCCGCTTGCCGTCCCTCCCGGGAAAGCCTGCGCCCCTCGGCGATCTCACCAGAGCTGGTTCTCCCAGACAGTCAGCCGTTCCAGGATGGGGTACGCCATCCCTTTGATCTCTGTAGTGGCTCTGGGAGCTGCTCTGTATCATCTCCTCTCCCCCAGTAGTTGTTCTGGAGGAGGAAAGGTGAGGGTGGCAAGGCTTTCGAGGCCGGTGGCGGAGGAGCCGGTGAAGGCAGAAGAGGGCACAGTAGTGGTTGGAGAGCCGCCGGAACAGGAGGAGAAAGGGAAGGATAAGATGGCGGATTGAGAGCGCCAGAGCAGAAGGGAGAAGAGGGAGAGGAGGGCGGGCTGGCTGGCAGGGCACGAGCGCCGTGCCGGGCCGGCGGACAAAGAGGGAGAGGAGCGGTATTAACTTTTGAGAGAGATGTGACTACATCCATTCCAGGTAGACCTTAATTAGTTTACGGGAGTCCTTTAAAAGAAGAAGCATTTTGAAGAAACTACAGAACACCAGAAATGCCAGAGTCTCAGAGCCACAGAGAGAGAACCAATAGAAATTTCAAAGAAGAGCTGACTTGGCATCTGTGGAGAACAGAGACACAGATGTTTGGAGCCTAGCAGATGTTACCATAAGATGTTAAGCAAACCAGAACCTGCAGAGCCAAGGGAAGCCAAGAGATAAAAGCCAGCCGTGGAGAAGCAAAGTGAGGAACCCCACAGGAAGAGAGGCTGAAAGCAATGGAGCCCAGGAGCAAGGAACCACTTTCTTAGAACAGTAAATTTGTAACTTATTAAATTTTCCTTTCTAAAAGCCATTTCAGTTTTGGTGCATCACATTCTTCCAGCTTACAAACTAACATACTATGTGACAGAAAAGCCAAAGACCAAGGATTGCTGGCAGACAGATCCTCTAGAATGGCAGTCTTCTGGGAAAAAACAATCCCCTTGATGATCCCTTAATTTTGGACTTCTCCTAGTCTCAAAATCATGAGCCACAGATTTCTATTTTTTAAGTCAAACCATTACATGGTATTTATTTTAGCAGTTAAGAAGCTATGACATGTATAGAAAGAAATGGTACCTAATCTGGAATTGTTTGGTTGCAATAAACAAAAATATACTGAAAGTAGTTGTAGCCAATGGGGATACAACCAGGAAACATAAACAATTTTCTGTATTTAAATCAAAGGGAAATCGATATTTTTTTTTTTTTTTTTTTTTTAAGGAAAGACAGAGAGAAGGAAGGAAGGATAGAAGGAAGGAAGGAAGGAAGAAAGGGAAACATTTTTTAAACATTTTCTTGTTTTATTGTATTCTGTTTCTCCGTTTTTGTTACATGGGCTGGGGCCGGGAATCGAACCGAGGTCCTCCGGCATAGCAGGCAAGCACTTTGCCCGCTGAGCCACCGCGGCCCGCCCGGGAAATCGATATTTTATTGCACAGGAAATAAGAAAATTGAGAAGCTGAAATGGGTAGTGAAGGAAATTTGAGATTTTCAATGCTGAAAATCAGCTACCACTGTAAGGCTGGAAGATACAAAAGGTTGGCAGCATTACATCTATCTGCTCAGCACTTGGGGAAGGCAAAAAAGAGATGAGCCACAGAGAGGTGGCTACTAGTGGTGACACTGCCCATTGCAGACATAGAGGGGAAGAAACAACCTGGTTCTCCTTTATTCCTGATCTTCTCCAATCTCTTGCTGGAAGTCAGCTAAGACAGAAGTTTGGGAAACACAACTTTCAAGGGTCAGTTTCTCTTCTTTATAAGATAAAGAACAGTAGAAGAGTACAGAATAAATCAGAGAGCAAGAAGTCCGCAAGAAAAATCATGATAGAAATTGTAAATCCTGCTGGCCATCAAGTTATAGGTTAAATTCTTCTCTATTTCCTTTTAAATTTGCTTGAGGACACTTTCAAGACTCTCTCCTTCCTCTTGTTATTTAACTGCCATATTGTACTGCTTAGATACGGGTATATTTTATCTTAATAAAAGTAAGGAAGATGTGGTATATTGTAACTATATTTTGAGGTTTAATGTGATTTATATAACATGTCTTAACTTTGCTTCCAAACAATCTCCATATTTAGTATTAGTTTTGTTGTTTTGTCTTTTATTTTACTTTTACTGATCTCTCACAGAGAACTGAAAAATTGCCCTACAGTCTACATTAGAAGTATGAAACAAAGCAATACAAATGAGAAAATAAAAGAAATAAACTTAGTCACCTCTCAAGCAGGGTGAATTCTTTGTAACCAAAGTTTCATTTTAAGAGATAGAAAGAATAGAATAAACTATATCTACAATAATAGTTTCTGTAATAAGTGAAAATGGCTTATTTTAAATTCTACTTAAATTTTACAGAGTACCTTGGTGTATATTTCTGACATCTCGGGTTGATATACTTGGAGATGCATTTCAACATCACATTTAAGCAGTTTGTAAATATATAAAACCATTTGGTCTTCTTTACTTTTTTTTATTTTTCTTTTTCTTTTTTTTTGCATGGATAGGCACTGGGAATCGAACCCAGGTCTCCAGCATGGTAGGTGGGAACTTTGCCTACTGAGCCACCGTGGCCCACCAAATATGGTCTTTATATAGTAAAATATAAACTATTTTCCCCTTACAAGAAAGAAAACATTAAATGTTTAGCTGCTGTAGATTGGATTTTCTGGGAAATAGACCCTGAGTCAAAGGTTTGAGTGCAGAAAGTTTACTGGTGTAAACTTGGTGTCAATACTTAACTTATGGGGGAATGAAAAAAGCAAGATTGGGTAGGGGAGTAGGATTGTTATACAGTTACAACAAAAATCTTGGCTAACCCTACAAGAAGTCCTGGAGCTGAAATGGGCCTTCAGAGCTATCCAGCACTCAGGTGAGAGAGGTGGGTCTTTATAATCCATCACTGATAAGTCATTAGATGTAGACTTCCCCAGGAAAGGGAGTAACCTTAACAATGCAGATATCTTCAGCTGAAGTCAATTTCCAAGACGAATTCTATTGGTATCTGTCAGCCACCATCTCTTTGCAGCTGGATAACGAGCAGTTTAGTCTTGAACATAGGAGTAGGTGGCTATTTGGGTTTCCATTGTGGTAACAATACTAATATTCAGCAGGTGCTACATACCAAATGAACGATGACTAGCTTAATTCAATTAATCAAATTATGTTTTCATAGTTATTTATGTTTTATCTCATATCTTTTGCTTCCATTTTCTTGATCCTTCATATAACTAATTGTGGTATGTACACCTTTAAAATCCCTACCTCCTGGGATCCATGCCCTGGTATAATCCCCTCCTTTAGAGTGTAGGCTAGACTTAGTGGCTTACTTCTCATAAATAGAATATGGCAAAAGATAAGGTTCTAAAAGACAATGACTTCCATATGACACTCTCTCTTTGTGTTGTTCACTTTGGTGAGGTCACCTGCCATACTGGCTATTGTCCTGTGGAGAAACTGTTGTAGCAATGACCTGAGCAATAGCCTTTGGATAAGAACAAGTAGGAAAACAGAGAATTTAAGTCCAAAAACTTAATAGAACTGAATCCTACCAAGAATCCTTGAGTGAGCTTGAAAGGAGAACTTGCCTAGTTAAACCTTGAGATCACTGTGAACCCACTCAACATGTAGACTGTAGTCTTATATATGAGACCCTGGCCCAATATCTTATGAGAAAACCTGACTGGAAGAACCCACTTACACTTTGCCTGGATCCCTAACCCATAGAAATTTTAAGACAATAAATATTATTTTAGGCTACTAAGTTTGGGGGTAATTTGTTATGTAGCATTAGATAACTATAGACTGACCATTTATTAGTACTTTTATCTAGATTAAATTTTCTCCTTGGTATTTTTCTCTTTATTTTTTTTCATGATTTTCACTATATTGTTTTGTCCCTCCAGTGACTTCACAACATTTCAATTAAGACTACAAAAATCTCAAAATGAAAAAAAAAAGATTACAAAAATCTTGAAATGCTTCATAAAATAGTACTTTTTTTAATGGTGCTGAAAGGACAAGGTCATGCATCAAAACTGTGAGGAATCTGAAGAAATCATCCAAATTGAATGAGGAGAAAGCTGACATTTGCATATGTTTTATTAGAGCTACATGGTTGCTGTTGACATGGTGCCACATAAGCATCCCCAAAGTCCATGCAAAAGATACTTCTTAAGAGGTTGAAAGTTTTGTGGGCCCCAAAGCTGGAGAATCATCCAAATGAGACAAGAAACTTGTAGTAGAAACTTTATTTAGTGTCATGATGGCCCAGAAATAATACTTTGCTCATGTCAGTATCAACAAAGATGTAATTATGCTTACATACATATTTGATATGCCTTCACCTTTCAATATGTAAAAGCTAAACAGCCCCCATAAAATAAACAAAAAATGCCATCATATAATGCCATCTATAATAATTTTAGCTAACTTAGCAAGGGAAAATATTTAGTCATTGTTCTACTTCGCAAGCTGCTGGAATGCAACATACCAGAAACAGAACTGCTTTTAAAAAGGGGAGTTTACTAAGTTGCAAGTTTACAGGTGTATAGCCATAAAAATGTCCAAATTAAAGCAAGCTTAAAGAAATGTCCAATCTAAGGCATCCAGGAAAGATACCTTGATTCAGGAAGGCCAATGACACTCAGGGTTTCTCTCTTAGCTGGAAAGGTAATGGCAAGATCTGCTAGCTTTCTCTTCAGTGGCTCCCCTGGGGCTCTGTCCATCCTGTTGGTTCTGTCATTCTGGTGGCTTTAATGCTTTTTCCAAAATGGTTCCCTCTTAAAGGGCTCCAGTAAGCAACCCCACTTTGAATGGGTGGAGACTCATCTCGATGGAAACCATCTAATCAAAATTTCCACCCACAGTTGGGTAGGCCACATCTCCATGGAAACAATCAAAAAGCTCCCACCCAGAAATACTGAATGAGGATTAAAGAACTTGGCTTTTTGGGGGTCAACAACAGATTCAAACTGGTATAGTCATAAACACAGATATTTTCTAAAACATATATAGCCTGTTCTAACTAACATGGAATTTAGTTCAGATAAACCTCTAATCTCGGCATATTTCTGCAAATGAAAGTTGAGAAAGGGAAAAAACTATAAAATAACTCCATATGATTCTGTACTGGTTCTTCCTTTTAACGGTCTCCAGGGAATTTCTTCTTATAACTTTGATTTGACCACAATTTCATCTTTTGCCCCTCTCCTAAATTGTACTACTCAGGACTGCATCAAGACCTATCAATGAGCATGGATATAGGAAAAAAGAATGTTGAAATAATAAACATGGACAAGAATTATTAACTTAATATCCAGCACAGCAAGCAGTAATACCTGATGTGGGAGAAAATTTAAGCTAAATATAAAAGAATGACCATTTTTTCAAGAATGCATATGTTTGATCTTTAAATTCTGACTGCACTTTATTTTCAATAGAACCTCAATATGTGGAGATGATTTTGCCTTTAATTCAATATTATTTAAAACTTTAATTTGTTTCTCACTAAGAACCTAGTCTATATACATGGTACAGATGGAAATAAAGATCTGAATAAGACAACTCCTGCCTCCAAAGAACCCACAACCCATGAAATATACAGGGATTTCTTCATTTCAAGACCTGAAAGATTTCCAAATAAAGCTCATTTTTAAAGTGCACAGGAATGAACTCTTAGAATAATAATTGTTTGTAGTAATGGAAATAGTTTACTCAAATTAAAAACCATGACTAATGGGCTAGGATCATGTGTTAAAATGAAAAATGAGAATAACTTTGTAGATATAATAAGCAAAATAATGATCCACTAAAAGCATTCATGACTTTAGTCTTTCTTAATATATATGAGGGGAATGATTACTTAAAATGATTTTAAGGTAGCAGAAACAAGGCATGACTAGAAATGGCCATATAAAATTGAGTAAAAAGAAATTTTAGGTTGAAAATCATGAAAAATCATGTACAATAATGTGTCAGCCTATGGTTTATTTTTTAAAGGGAAATCCACAATGTTCCTGTGGCTGAGTCATTTAAACTTGAAGTAAGCAAAGGATTAGAAATGTGCTATAGGGAACAACTAGCTTTTCAGCAAGATTGTATATTATTTAACTTAATAACCAGCTCTGATGTTGCTGTGTTGGGATTTTAGTGTGACGACATAAAGAAATACAAAGAAAATAGTGATAAAGCCAGATATGCGTGTGTATATATATATAATACACATATGTACATATATGTATATATATGTTTTATATGTGTGTGTGTGCGTATATGTATGAAAGTCTGTATTACAATTTTATGTTTAATTCATTTTATAATTTGAAAATTATGAGATATCCTAAGGAAGAACATTTTTTTCTTGATTTAAGTGCTTCCAAAGAAACATTTAATAAGTGTAGCCTTTTCCCCTGCTACATTTAAATACAAAGGACATTTAATCCCTTCCCCTATCTGTTTTCCTGAACATCACTAAAGCATGTCCAGCATAGCTTGTTTAAATCACTGTCTTAAATTAGTTTGTTGCCTCCCATTTTTGTTTCTCGTCACCCAATTACAAAAATAGCAAATGGATCTTTTTGTAATTTCTCTTTGAATAGTTTTAAAAGCAACAGTAACAGATCATCCTGGGGGGGATAAAGTTATGACCAATGGTATGGAGTCAAATAAAGCAAGTCTAGTCTAGTGGGCTGCCCCATACAGAAACTAGTGGAGCCATTTCCCTCTTCAGCCCCATAAGCACAACCTATAGAGCTTGTCTTTCATGGTTAAGATCAATTGTCCTTTCCTTTGTTCTTCCTATGCCTTAAGCTGAAAGCTGTGTCATGCAGAAGGAAAAAAGATTTTCTTTGTCAGGAGCATGGTGCAACAGGTGAAATAATATTTAAAGAGGCAATGTCATTGGCTCCCACCCCAAATCTCTGTCTATGTTGAGTGCTAACACTGCTACCCTTTCATCTTGGACCTGACAACCTGATTAAGGGTTCTAACTCTTGCACATTAGAAAGGATGACCCAATGGTCATCCTTGCTTAACTTAATATCTCTTTAAAAACATGATTAGAGAATAAGTATAATATGTGAGGTCATTTATCTGCCAGTACTAAAAAGAAAAAAAAAGTATGGGGGAAACCCAACATCTTCAATGTCATTTAGCCTGCTGCATTAATTGCAGCCAGATTGAACCAAATGATGTACGTCAACAATAAAAAATTAATGTACTTCATTTAGAAAATAATATAGTATTCTCATATCATAATTTAACATGTAAAATAACTATTGCTCTTATTTATTAAAAATTTTAGCATTATTTCCACTTATGGAAATCAGTGAATATCAAAACTTTGCTCATGTTGGTTTTCTTCAATACACAAATGTAATGTGTTAAGCTGAGAATCTAAATTATTTGTCAGGTAGCTAAAATCTAAACTTTCATAGCTTCAGAATTATATGAAAAATTGCTACACATTGTAAAATAAACTTTTTAAGTAGTCAGAGCTGTGAATTTTAGTGCATGGCATCATTATTAAATCCTAGAGTTACAGCATTGATTCTGAACTGATTTTTTATAAACTCAAGAATAGATCCTTTCTAAGAGTATCTAGGTGCTAATTTGTTGACATCCTCGACAATACTCTTTATTCTTTGAGATCAGTGTTTCCATTTACTTAAATATAATAATAATCTAGAATTATATAAGTCAAGAATTTTGATTTTTTTCTTTCTTAATGCTTAGAAAAGCAATTTAAAAAAAGGCTTCTTTTTTTCACTTCATATGTCTGTGAGTGACTATCTAAGATATGAGTGGTTTTCTAGACACTGAAGATGCTTTCTTTCCATTCAAGTTTTTGGTGTGATATCTAAGCAGCATTCACAGATGAAGAAGAAGCAATGATTTGCTCCATAGTTCACCGTTTCACTATACCAAAAGGGCTGGAGAAGAACTGAGTTGGGAAACAGAACCTGTAACTGATATTTCCATCTTAAATCCTGACAAGTAGGCAACGTTGATGATGAAAGGGAAGAAAGAGGTCAGAGGACAGGTCATAGGGAGGGAAGAGTTCAATACAGTGGATAGAAGAATCAGTGGATGGGTCAGTCCTAATCTTACCTGTCTGATGCCTTTTTCCCTGTGCAGGTGAAGTCCCAGTGCATAAAAACAGACTATTAGGTTCTGTTCAGGATGACAAAAAACATGTTCAGGATGATTCAGAAAAAAAACGGTAGATAGCATATACCTTCCTAGGTAGATGATTCCAACTACCTAGGAAGTAGTATACGTAGCATAGATAGATAATCAATAAATAATAAAAGAATGAATGATTTCATGGATAAAATACATTCCATTTAGTCATATGCATGGACTCAAGTGTACTTTCTGAGGACATGGATAGTTCCTGTCTTCTTCATCTTTGAATTCCCAGCACCTAATATATTATCTTAGGACATGAACATTTCAAAAACTGGGGCTTGGTAACTCCAGTCAATTTTAAAACTTCACTTAGATACAACTTTGAATTGGCGTGAAGAAAAAGAACCATTGGAACAAGGGGTAAAATAAGGAGAAGGGCATGAACTCAGTCTGGCTTCCATAAATAGGGCTGACATGAAGCTGGGATGCAGTCACTTATCAGCTTTCAGGTGACATTGGACAAAAACCTAGGAGGCCCTCGTGAAATCTAAGGCCCTGAAATTCTCCTACAGAATTATTTAGGAACCTACATTTGATAATGCATATGAAACTTTAGAAGGTCGTTTAATTTTTTAACATTTCAGCATAAACTGGGAACTGTTTTCTGAACATCAATGAGAGTAGGGAGTTAAAAAATAAGATTAATCATAAGAAGAAAAATTTGTCACATGATTGAGCAGATTCATAATCACCATGCATGATCATCTCGCTTCTTCTTTACAACAATTTTAGAGAAAGGCATTGTCATTATCATTTTATAGATCAAAAACTTAAAATTTAGAAAATTTAAGAAATTTGAAAATTCCTCAAAGTTGTACAGTTGTCATTACAATCTAGTTCCACCTGACATAAGGAGCCACACTAGTAACCCTTAGGCTATTGTGGTGGTTTGAACCTGTGTGTACCTGAGAAAAACATGTTCTTAAATCCAACCCATTCCTGCAGGAGGTTACTTCATTTAAGGTGTGTCCCACCTCAATGAGGATAGGTCTTAACCCTATTACTCGAATCCCTTATAAGAGGATGAAATTCAGACAAAGAGAGAGAAAGCCATGGAAACAAGAAGCTGAAATCAACAAAATCCATTAGAAAAAGGAGAGGCTAGCAGATGGCACCATGTGCCCTGCCAGGTGGCAGAGAAGTCAAGGATTACCAGCAGCCAGTCTTTGAGAAGAAAGCATTACCTTGATGAAGCCTTGATTTGGACATTTTCCAGACCTCAAAAGTGTAAGCTAATAAATTTCCATTGTTTAAGGCAACGCATTTCATGGTATCTGCTGTAGCAACCTAGGAACTAAAATAGCTGTATTTCAGGCTGGTTTTCAGTATTGTCTGGGGAAATTTGTGACTGACTATAGGAGTTAGAATACTCATTTTACACAATTAGGTAGAAAGTAGGGAAATGTAGAGAGCAAAGCACACTGTGAACATTGAGACTTGTTCATAACTGACTAGTATTGTTTTTCCTACATGGCTGCTATTACTGATAATTCATTCTTATTTATTCTTAAATATTTTTATCATTTTGCTACTAAAATATAATTTGTATTCCTTTAGTCTCTTGTAACTTCCTTATTAAAAGTCTATGAATGGGTAAACACTAAGAATACAGAAAACCTCAAAAAAAGATGGCCTGAAAATGCTCCTATAAGCCTGTAAAACAAAAGAAAGAGGGATGGGGTGGGCCGCGGTGGCTCAGCGGGCAAAGTGCTTGCCTGCTATGCCGGAGGACCTCGGTTCGATTCCCGGCCCCAGCCCATGTAACAAAAACGGAGAAACAGAATACAATAAAACAAGAAAATGTTTAAAAATGTTTCCCTTTCTTCCTTCCTTCCTTCCTTCTATCCTTCCTTCCTTCTCTCTGTCTTTCCTTTAAAAAAAAAAAAAAAAAAAAAAAAAAAAAAAAAGAAAGAGGGATGTATTTATAGGACTGATTCAACATATTGGGTTTATCCACCCCCATATAGTTCTATTTAGGCCATCTGTAATTCTGTTTCTACAGTACTTAATTACATTTTTCCATTTGTAAAAGTGGGTGGAAATTATTTAGTTGTGAGACACGAATTATATTAATCTCTTTAGTATATGCTTAATTTACTTACTTTATTTACTTTATAGCAGTGTGTGTCCAAATATTGTAGGTACCTTTAATCCTGAAACCATTAGTTACAGACAATTTTCTGTATTTGCATAATGTTAAACAGCTGGATAAAAACTGAGAATTTCAGCCAATCTTTTGTTCTTTTTACCTGATGGGACAAATATTGATATTTGATTATTTCCAGGTGTGGTAGAGATGGACAGCTGTACACTTAAATGTATTCTCTTCTTTTCCTGGGCATGTAGCTAGATTCTATTTGCCAGCCTACTTTGCAGTTGGGTGAGGCCAAATCATTGAGTTTTAGACAACAGAAAGTGGGTGGAAGAACTGTGTGCCACTTCAAAGCCTTGACCATAAAAATCTCCCACATGCACTTCCCTGTATTGTTTTCTTTCTAGCTAACTGGGATGGTGACTACACTTTCTACTCCAGGGTAAATTTGGAAGTCATATATTGAAAAAGGGCCGAGTCACTATGACCTGAGTCTCTTACTGTATAGGGAAGAGAAGAACAACTTCTTCATCTTCCAAGTTACATGCCCTTGAAGTGTTTTATGAGCAAAAGAAACATCTATTTTATTGAGCCATGACATGTTAGGGTGTATTTATTTTCACTGTCTAAGGTACCCAAACCTATATAATAGGTAACTGATTTTTTTCTATACTTATACAGATATTTACATTTGGTTAATTTTCTTTCAACAATTGAATTCTGTACCTTTTCTTCAGTCATTTGAGGATTATTTCCGGTGGCTGTGAAAACGTGCCTCTCAGCCCATCACCTTTACTGAGTGTAATTAACCAAGGGCCCACACTGCACCTGGAAATTTGTCATCTCATTTGAGCTGAGGATACACCTCCCACAGGCTTCTCACAGCCAGTGAATGAGAATGGGATACTGTGCAGACCCATTCATGAAAGGCCAGATTTTTATGACAACTGGCTTTGGCTCAAGGACACCCTAATGGCTTTGCCAAATAAAACTTTCCTTAGACCACAGGGCAGTAAGGGCCACATCCATTCACCATCCTCTCTGTCTTCTTTCTACCATGTGTAAGTCTTATATGGTAAGCTGATAGCTTTCCTAGCCTTAACCAGCTGCCCCAGCCTTTTCTGGCTCCCTCTCTCCCTCTTTTTATTTTTTTTCTTTGAGGAAAAAAATATTTCCTCAAAAATTTGTATGTTTAACACTTCTCAGTGTTTGCTTCCCAGAGGACCTGAACTAATGCAGCATCCTTCTATGAAAACACTGTATATGCCATTCATTATTTGGGAGTACAGTTATTAACAAATCACAAGGTTATGTTTGCCATATACTAGAAAATAACAGGTGAAATGCCCACAGAACTCTCTTTTCACAGCAGTGATTTTAACATGATTAAATCCATAGATTATAATAAGTGTGAGTGTAAAATGTCTTTTATATTACAAGGTATTTAAATCCTGTGGAAAAATGGTTGAATAGTTCATCAACCCAATAAAATCCTTTCCTATGATACAATTTTCACTAGAACACAATCCAAACATCAACCTAACAGCAAGTTGCTGAAGAACTGCTTAGGGGACTAACAATTTTCTATTTGATTCAAATCACTTATCATGAAATTTTATCTGATAACAGTATGATAACTTGGAGACTTAATGGAATTTAATGTTCTAAAAGTAACTTATTGCTTATTTTTAAAAATGAGAGCAAACATTTAACAAGAGGCATACTAGGTAGCCTAGTATGTGTAAGAATCGGATCCTATACCCTGCCCCTTTCCCTAAGGGCTCAATCATCTCAAATAAAGAAAATAGAACAAATGACTTAAGTGTATAGTCTCGTCTTTCATAATGAAATAAATTTGAAAGCATACTATCAATTATAACATTATTTCACAGGCAAACTAAGAACTCCATTCATTCAACAAAAAGACAATTTTGACCACCAGTTGAAACACCAGTCTCTGAGCTAGACACTAAAGATACGGAGAATGATGTAGCACGTTCCCTCAGTGAGGATAGAGTATCCGTGAAGAAAACAAACACTAACTATATTATAACCTAGTAAATGTGATGCTGCACAGACAAGAGATCCATGAGGACAATTGAACAAAATGATTAAGGTAATAGTATTAGCTTCTGCTAGTTTAGAATTGTAGTTGGACTGCAGTCTCTACAATTGCGCCAAATTTTCTACTAAAAGAACAAAAACAAGTAAAAAAACTCTCATGAATACTTAAAACTGAGACCAATGGTTAATATTCTATCAGAAAAAAAATGGAAAATTTTGATAACCTTCAAATATTGGAGCTATAAATGCAAGTCCCTTAACTATTTGTTTTTAATACATTTATTTCAATAATGTTCATCTTCATTTTCTCCCTTAACCCCACATTAATGTATGTGTGAATGTGTGGGTTTACATGTAGAGCTTTTATTCTGAAGATTTTTAAATTTTATGTCGTCATATTTTTGATATTTTATTTTGTAATTTCTACATAAACTAATTAAACTTGTGATTATTTCTAAAAAGCAAGTGTCCTTTTCTCTAACAGTAAAAAACATTAAAATGTATCATGTTATTAAACATTTGTTATGCCCCAAGTACTAAATTAGGGCTGATGAAGATAAAATTTGCAAATATATCCCCTGGTTGAATAAGTTTATAGATTTGGGTTTGAAACAAATATTAAAAAAAACAGTTATAACAATGTAAAGCAATAAAGACTTGAAAAATAATAAAGAGTTGTGGTAACTTAAAAAAGAGTAATAACTTCAGGAGGTGATAGTGATGTTTTATAAGTATTACTCTGGGGGAGTGGGGGCACTTTTTTTTTAGTGAAAGGGAGGTGGGTATCTATGTAATAAGATTAAATTTAGTAATTAAATGATGAGGATTAAGTGCAAGGACCATTATTGGCACAGAAGATATCATTGTTGGAGAGCAGGGAGGAAGGAAGAGGGGGAGAGAAGAAAGGGAGGGAAGAAAAGGAGGAAGGAAGGAAGGAAGGAAGGAAGGAAGGAAGGAAGGAAGGAAGGAAGGAAGGAAGGAAGGAAGGAAGGAGGGAAGGGAGGGAGGGAGGGAGGGAGGGAAAGAGGAAGGAAGGAAGGAAGGAAGGAAGGAAGGAAGGAAGGAAGGAAGGAAGGAAGGAAGGAAGGAAGGAAAGAAGAAGAAAAAACATGGTGCACTAAGAGAACTGGAAATAGGTTGGAATGACGGGGACATTGAGTATGGAGAGAGGGGTCCACAATGAAACTAGAGACAATGATCAAGGCTACATCTTAAAGGACCTTGGATACCATGCTACAGAATTGTGAGTTAATTAGAAAGACAGCAGGAAAACATTTTAAGCCAGGAGATGATATTTACATTTTATAACTGTCACTGAAAAATAGTGCAATGTGAAAAAGACTAGAGCAGGGAAAGTAATGAGGGACCATCGTAATATTAAACTAAGCAAGAGATGTTAATGGTTTGAACCAAGTCAGTGACTGTGGAGATCGGAGAAGATTTGAGAGTAATAAAGATATGAAAACAACTAGCCTTAATGACTGCTGAATGCATGTTGGGTTAAGGGAGAAAATGAAGATATCTTTGGAATTCTAACTTGGCAAATCAACAGGTTATGGAAGCATTGATAGTGACAGAAAAGAAATAATTAGGAAATAATTTATTGTATTGGTTCTCATTCATCTACAATATGAGGTTTTCTAGCAAAAAAAAAATGGGTCCTATTTATTATTGACTATACCATAAGAATTTTTTTTTCATTACCACAGGATCAGGAAAGATGTAATATGTTTTTACTGTATGTGTGTTTGTATCTAAGAAGAAAAAAAAGCTTTGATGTCAAGAATAACAAAATCACTAAAATACCTTAAAGATCTTTGTTTAAACAAATATTCAAAACTAATTTAAAATTACTTGGTTCCATAAATATGCTTTCTCCAGAATATAGCCAATGAATTTCTGAGAACTTACTATGCAAAGCTAGAAGTGAAATTTCAGTTACTTTGTAATTTTCACATTAAATATATATATTTTACTTTAAAGGTAAGTATTTTTCTTTTTTTTCTTAGAAATAAAATGGTTTGAACTGAATACCCAATTTTTAAAATACAAAACCTCTACTAACACAAGCAAACTAGCTCATTAAATTAAAAAAAAAAGAGCTAATATTTTCAATACCATGCTGAAAAAGAAGAAAGAAAAGCTCAGAGTATGAGTAAAGAAGGAGGAAGGAAGAAAGGAAGGAAGACAATGAGGGAGGGCCGGAGGAAGAAAAATAGGAAAGAGGTGAGGAGTGAGGAGGGAACGAAAGGTAGAGGGTATTATTTCAGAATAAATATAACTATGTTTACTCCAAGAAACACTTTAAAATGTATGCAATATGCCATACAGCTAGAGCCTATTCTACAATCTTAAAGTAGAAGGATTAAAACACATGCTGTATTATTTTCCATTTATATTACAAAATTTTCAGCAAAAAAGTAATTACATAGCTTAATAAAACTTCCTTGGAAAAAAAAAGACCAACTTCAAGCGTGCCATTTGGAGAGAGAAATTGAGTTCAATTGCAACCATTACTTTAAACTAACCTGGAATTAATGTGCAATATAACTTTCAAAAACACTAAGTACTCCTTTCAGGTAAAACAGCAATTTTTTTCCAGTATTCATAGCAGACCAAGCTTATGATAACTTGGAGCTGAAATGACATTTCCTCAGTATTAGCAATTGCACTTCTGTGACTAAAATGTGTTCCTCAAAAGACCAGGCAAAGCTAGTAGAGCAACACTGCTGGTGCCTCTCATGACCCATCTCACCACCACTTTTGGAGTTCATCCTTATGACTAGATTGAAATCCCAACAGGGCCCAAAAGTTGAGGTTCAAAAATGAACCATTCCAAAAGAATACATGATTTCTCTCTGGTGTATACAAATGGAATTGGGAAACATATATGGGAACAGATATTAAGAGTGTGGCATAATGATGTAAGAAACAAAGTTGAATCAGGCTGAATTTATTGCCATGGACCCACTAAACAGTGATTCTAGATTTATTGTTGTAGCTTGGTAGTTTAGAAAGGGCTCTGAAGGCTGTTCACTTGGTTGGCTTAAGCATGAACCAAAATGTGGACTGCATTAAATGAAGCTGAAATGCCAGGACTGTCCTGGTATAATGCACATGAAGGTATCCAATGGTTTAGGAAATAGGAATATTAGAGAGCATTTATCAGGTAAGACCTGCTCACCTGCCCTGGCAGTGTCCAGAGGACACACCTATTACCAGGGCTGTAAGGAATTATTTGTGAAAGCAGACCCATCATCCTGGAGAATGCTGTGGTTGCTCTCCTCTGTAGGCCGGGATACAAAGGGCCTTGGCATGGACAAGTGTTATTAATTGTGTGATGTGCTATTAAGCCCTATATTAAATTATCATTGTACATTTCCCTTATAAATGTGTGATAAAGGCCTGCCACATTAACCTACCTTATTGGCATTATTTCAAATAGAACAAACATATTTCTAAATACCCCCTTCTTGCAGCAACAGTGTGCTTAAATACAGACTGAAATGTCCATTCTTCTCCTCCATCCATAGAACAGAGCTCAGAGTTACACACAGTTGTTTTCTGATTCTAAGAATCATAGCACCATCTTCTTTGGCCCTTTATTTGATGGTGTATTTATTTATTCATAAAGCTCATTGGCTTATGTTTTGAAAGTTTAGGCTTTAATGGTGGGAGGATTTCCACATAAACTTAGGCACTTTTTCTCTCCAGTGTGGAAGCTTTCAACTATACATCATGAGATTCTTGAGCTGAGAATTTAAAGCTCTGTGCTAAATGTTTGAAGCCCTGAGCTCATCCTCTTCTGTAACAAGTTCATCCGGTGAATTTATGAACAACCAGCCAACATTGTTATACTTTTTAATTCACAAAAATTGTGCTAAGATATTAAATATACTGACACAAAGAGCATTGCCTTTTATAAACATTGAGCAGGGACAGACAATGGTGGTATTTAATTTTTCTCTCTTGCCAATTCATATCATGAATAATCAGGGCCATCTTGATCATTGGAAATAGGGTCTTTGAATCTAATCAAAGTAGAGAACCAATTCAAAAACCACAGGACCAACTCAGAAATCTCATTGTTAAGATTCTGTTTCTCAAAAATAATCCTCAGTACCAAAACCTATAGTAGTCAGGGTTCCCCAGAGAAATAGATCTGACTGGATATTTTTTATAGAAATTGGCTTATATAGACCATGGGAATTGGCAAGTCTGAATTCCATAGGACAGTCTGCAAGTTGGACACTCTGCATTCAGCCTGCGATTAGTGGAAGCTACAGTGGGGTCTGATACAGAAGCAGACAGTTTAGCAGAGAGATCGGGGAAGAGCCACTCAAAGGGAGCCTTTTTATGACCTGTCATCCCAGAGAAGCTGTAAGCATACCCAAGGTTGTACCCTCTGAGGAATGACAACACCGGAGGCTGCACACTGCAGGAGAAATAAACTTCACTAAAATAGTCCAACCAAATCACTAAAACAACTTAACAGAAAACAACAAAAACATACAGCAGAAAAGGGTGGTGGTAGATAACTACCCAGAATTGCAACAAAATATTATCTAAAATGCTTATTTTTTCAACAAAAACTTTAGAGATATGCAGAGAACAGGAAAGTGTGACCCATACACAGGAAAAGAATAAAGCAGTCAATATAAATATTTTGGGCCCAGGTGGAGTACCAAAGAGTCAAAGATGTCAAAGCAACTATTATAAATAGCAGGGTCTATAAATATAGAAATGTAATAGATTGACAATAACAGGGTGTAGGTAGCAGCAAAGTTGTATTGAAGTAATGAAATGACACCAGGTGGTAATTTGAGTTTACAGGATAAATGGAGAGAACCAAAACTGTTAAATAAAATGGTTTCAGTACCAAAGTTTTTAAATATATGAGGGGTGCAAGGGTAGTTCAGTGGTAGAATTTTTACCTGCCAAGTGGGAGTTCCAGGTTCGATTCCCAGCCTGTGCATTACTCCAAAACAAATCAAACAAGCAAATAAAGAAAGAAAGAAAAAACAAATAAAAATTCAACAAATGGTGCTGCAATAGCAGGATACTCACATGGACAAATAATTATATGTGACCCCTGCCATACAGCAAAGAAAAAAAAAACAACAAATATATACATATATATATAAAGCTCCCCTTCCTTCTCCCAGCTTCTTTAAAAGATACACAACTACATAAAAAATAATTATAGAAACTCATGTTGGGTTCTCTGTCATATATAAACATAATATGTAAAGTAACAGTAAGCCAGAAAGAGAGAAGAGGAATAAAGCTATATAGGTGTAATATTTCTACACTTCACTGGGATTGTTAGTTTTCTGATAATTTAAGATACATATGGTAAACCTTAGAGTCACCACTGAGAAAATAATTCAGTCATACATTGAAAAAATCAGTAAAGAATTTAAAGCATTACTTTCAAAATATTCATAATACAAAAGAAAATGGTAAAGAGAAAAGAAAAGAACAAAAAATACAGGACACACATGCAAAAGAAATAACAAAATGGCAGGTGTAAATCCAATCTATCAATAATAACATTAAATATGGAAGAGCTATACAATCTAATCAAAAGGAGATATTGTCAGGCTGGATTTAAAAAAAAAAAGAAAAAAGATCCAATATTTATGTCTGTGCAGGGCACATAAAAAAAGCAAAAGGATTGAAACATTATATAATGTAAATAGCATTCCTAAGAAAGCTGGAGTAGCTAAAATCATAGGAGGCAAAAAAAAAAAAAGACTTTAAAGACAAAAAAGAACTGTAAATACAAAAGGACAATTTAAAATTATAAAATGGTCAGTCCATCGCAAAACACTAAAATTATGAATACATATCCATCTAAAAACAGAGCTGCAAAATACATGAAGGAAAAATTGACTGAACTGATGGTAGAAACAGAAAATTCAGCAATAATAGTTGAAGGTTTCAATCCCCCACATTCAGTATGAACCTCAATAACTATTAACAAGGAACTAGAATGGTGAACAACACTATTAATCACCTAAACCTAACAGATATCTATAGAACAAGTAAAAAGTATTAGTAATTTTAAACCCACACATAAAGAAAAGCCCAGGCCCAGAGATGGCTGCTCTGATGAATTCTACCAATAATTTAAAAGAGAATTCATATCAATGGATGCTGGTAATAGAAATACATTATTGTGATTGTAATTACCAGCACTGTAGTATGTTGGTGAATGTGGTTAAAAGCAGAGGCTTTGTATTGTGTAAGATACTAGAAGGAAAGTTGGAAGGTAAAATATGAGACTGTATATCATGGTGAACCCTATTGTGGACAGTGGATTATGGTGAATAGTACAAATATAAGAATATTATGTCATGAATTATAACAGATGTGTGAGACTATTACAAGGTATTAATAATGTGGTGGTATATGGAGAAAAATACTTGTAAACTATGGACTATAGCTAAAAATATTTTAATATTTTTTCATCAATAGTTAGAAAGCACACTAGTGCAATGTCTCAACAATGGGGAGGGTATATGAGAATATTGCATTTTTACACGATTTTTGTAAGCTTACAGCTTTTCTAATTAAAATAATTAAATAACAATATTTTTTTAAAAAAATAAGCCACATTAATTCTTCACAAATGCTCCCAAAAAATATAGAAGAGAAGGGAACACTTCCCAAATCATTTCATAAACTCATTATTAACCAGATAACAAACACAGGTAAAACATCAGAAGGAAAGAAAACTATAGACCAATATTTCCTATTAATATAGATACAAAACTCCTCAAAAAATACTAGCAAATGAAATCCAGCACTGTATTAAAAAATTATACATCACAATCAAGTATGATTTATCTTAGGAATATATTTCACAACCAAATTGATTTAACATGTAAAACCCAATTAATGCAATATAATAAAAGAAAAAAACATGGTTATTTGATAGGAACAAAAAAATTTTCGACAAAATTCAACACTCTTTCATGACAAAAACATACTGAACAAATGAAGATTGGAGGAGAAATTCTTCAACCTGATAAAAGATATCTACCAAGAAAAAACAAATAACAGTTAACATCAAACATCATTCGGTGAAAGATGGATTGCTTTCCCCCATAAAACCAGGAACAAGACTAGGATATCCACTCTCAACACTTCTAGCCAGGCAATTAGGAGAGAAAAATAAATTAAATCATCCAGATTGAAAAGGAAGAATAAAATATCTCTATTTGCAGTTGATATGATCTTATATATAGGAAATCCTAAAGAATTCATTCAAAAACTACATGAACTTAAAAATCAGTTCAGCAATGATTTATAGATCAATATATAAAACTATTTGCATTTCTATACACTAGCAACAAACAATTCTAGACACATTTAAGAAAACTATTTCATTTACTATAGCATCCAAAATAATAAAGTAATTAGTAATAAATTTAACAAAACAAGTGCTTGATTTGGACACTGAAACCATATACCATTGATGAAATAAATTATAACCTAGATAATTGGAAAATAATTCCATTTTCATGGATTGGAAGGTTTAGCGTTATTAAGATGCAAATACTCCCCAAATTGATCTACAGATTTTATATAATTCCTATCAAAATCCCACCTAGCTTTTTTCAGAAACTGATAAGTTGATCCTACAATTCACATGGAAATTGATGGGACCCAGAATAGCTAAAACAATCTTGAAAAAGAAGGAAACTTGTAGAAGTCACACTTCCCAATTTCAAAAATTACTACAAAGCTATGGAAATCAAGACAATGGAGAACTTGTATAATGACAAACACATACACTGGTCTAAAGAATGGTGAAAGCAAAAATAAATCTTCACGCTTACTGTCAGCTGCTTTTTGAGAAGGGAGTTGAAACAAAATGATATGAAAAAATAGTATTTTTTAATGGAGTTGAAACCACTGGATATCCACAGACAAAAAAATTAAGATGAACCTCTCTTCCTTACATCTACAGAAAAATTAATTGACAATGGATCATCAACCTAAAAATCAGAGGGAAAGTTGCAAAAATCTTAGAGGTAACAAAAGGGTAATTCTTCATGAACTTGTATTTGGCAAAACTTTATAGATATGTCACCATTGCAAAAAACCAAAATTATATAAATTGGAATTCATCAAAATGAATACTTTTGTGCTTCTAAGGACAGCATCAAGAAAGTAAACTCACAGATGGTAGAAAGTATTTGCAAATTATGTGGTTGATAAGGATTTGTACCTAGAAATATAAAGAATATTTATAAGTTAATAATAAAAAGACAGAATAACCCAATTAAAAGAGGTAAATGGTCCAAATAGACATTTTTCCAAAAAAGGTATTTAAATGGTCAGTAAGCACATGTAAAGAAGCCCAATATCTGTAACTGATCAGGGTTCTCCAGGAAAATAACCAACAGCTGATTTCTCTCATTAATTAAGGCAATCTCTTAATTTATTATAAATGTAATCAGCCATAAATGCAACCAAATTACTGATTATTCAAACCCACAAAATATCTTCACAGTATCCATCAGGCCAGTGCTTGTTTGACCAAACCACTGGGCACCAAAATATACCCAAGTCGACACATGAACTTAAGCATCACAGCATCATTGGCCATTTAGGGAAATGCCAATAAAAAACCACAATGAGGCACTATTTTACTTCCATGAGGAAGGCTTGGTTTAACATATAAATCTCTTTTAACAAAATTTTCTAAGACAGTAACGAATGTTGGTGAGGATTTGGAAAAACTTAATACCTCAATTATTGCTGGTATGTAGCTGTGCAGACACTTAGAAAACTTTCTGACAATTCTTCAAAATGTTCATATACATACCATATAACTCACCCCTATAAAGTATACAATTTAATGCATTATGGTGTATACACAGAGTTGTGCAGCCATCATCACAAGTAATTTTTAAATATATTCATCATTCCCCAAAAGAAATCAGTGCCCATTAGTATCTTTTCGAATTCCCGCCCTGCTCCCTCCATGCTTTATTTCTAGGGAACAACTAATCTGTTTTCTGTATACACATGCATGTATATTTCAAAACACTCAAAATCTTTTTTAACATCTGTGCTGGTTTGAAGCTATATGTATTCCATAAAAACATGTTCTTGAGTCTAATCCATTCCTCTGGATGTGAACCCATTTAAGGAGGATCTTTTATGAGGTTACTTCAGTTAAGGTCCCTTATAAGCTGAATGAAGTTCAGTCAAGGAGAGAATCTAAGAAAATGAAATTAACCAAACCCAGAAGAGAGTGGAGAGGTCAGGAGAGGCTGCCATGTGCCTTGTCATGTGACCACCTAAGGGCCAAATCTCACCAGCAGCTAGCCCCAGAACACGAGTCTTTGCTGGGAGAAGTAATCACCTTGGCACCTGATTTTCTTTTAACCTCAAAAACATCAGCTAATAAATTCCCATTGTTTAACCAACTGATTTCAAAGTATTTGCTTGATCAGTCTTGGAAACAAAAACGTTATCCGAGAAAAGCCTCTACCCTGTGTTTATAGCTGTCTTTTCTTTATAGTGCTTCTTTGTGCATCATAATAGTTAATAGCATGGCAGCCCCCAAAATGAATCACAGCAATACTATAAGCAAACAGAATTTAAAAAATATTTTGCTATTTTTTCAATTTCAAAATATTGTGTAAATGCTTATGATTTTCTTTGAGCAAGGATAGTTTGTGTATGGTTATGGCATGCTAATAACTTTCTTCTCCCAGACTGTGACAAAAAAAAATAGGCATAACGAAGCACCCTTTATCGAAGTGCATACCTACCTTGGAGCAGCCTCATCCAGGATAACTCTGTTTACATGACTTTTTAATTAAACTAATTATCACAAAGTGATCCCAGTGTCTACATTAGAGTCCTTTTCTTTACTTAGCAGTGCTCAGAATTTACATCCACTTGACAATTAAAGCTGCAAAACAGTTACTAAAACCTTTTATATCTGGTTTTCATTAGTTCATGTGAAACGATTCATTGGCTTGATTTTCACTTCAGTAAGCCCCTCATAAAGGCAGGTTAGACATGATGGTCATATAGCACGTGAAAGGAAATGGATTAATACATCAGCAAAAACACTGCCAAGCAGACTATTTTAACACATTTTATTATCTCATGCATATACTTGTCACTCATATGAAAGTATATCAAAATGAGAAGAGTGAGGGCTTTAAGTAGTTTTAAGCCTGAAGGGATAGAATGACACAAGGTTCTGCTTTCGTTTATCTAAGCAGGTGTGTAGTCAGCAAATCTCTCTGGAGAGGCGATATTCAATGGACAGTTTCCTGCTAATAAAGAAATCCCCATTAATGCCCCTGCAATTAAAGCTTTTATAGCATTTTCTTATTTGAAACCATAATTTCAGTTAGTACCTAGGGTTTGTGTGTGTGTGTGTGTGTGTGTGTGTGTGTGTGTGTGTTTGGTTAATTTTAACTTACAGAAAGGTGCTGAATACAAACTCAGCTTTATTGTGGAATATGAATACCTGTATGTATGGCACATATCTATATGAAAATATATACATGTGTAGAGTCAGAAAATATATTTTATATTTCACAGTATTAGCATCACAATTTAAGAATATAGTATTTCCAATGAAGATTTTTGACAAATTTTGATTCATGAGAACTTGAATTTACCAGAATAAATTTTAGTAAAGAAAAGAGAAGAAATAACATCTACAAGATCTAAATCTAAGTAAATAGCTTCTTATAAATAAAAAAAAGTCCATTATGAAAATGATTTAAATACTTTTGCAAATCATTGACTTTGTGTAATAGCATGTCTGGGTGAGACAGGAAACAGTAAAAATATTGAACCATGGGTAGAGGAAACAGCGCTCCATGGAATAAAGCTCGTATCCTTTCTTGTGTCGTAGTAAAAATTCTGCTTTACTATAATTAAGTCTCCAGGTCATCAAAACTACACATAGGAATATTTTACATAGCCTAAGATATTGATATTTCATAGTTGCCCAAAAACCACTTGTAAGAATTTAGATATGAGGGGCTGTACATTAACTCACCAAAGGTAAAATGTCTTCACACTTTTTTTCAGGAATATCACAGTGGTTTTATGTGTGTAAATTACATTAAACATATCCCCAAAAAATAAATGAAACTTTATTTTACAGTGATATGAAGGCACATCTGTCTCCCTGTGGCCAAATATAAATGTGTGCTCATAAGCCTCTTGAAAGACGTTTTTGTCCATTTTTCTTACTCTTTTTCTCCAGAGTGACATGGTAGGTGTTCAATAAAATGTGTTGAACGAGCTCCTGCTGCAGAGACCTCCCGCAGTTTCTAAACTGTCACCAGAACTTTCTGGCTGCTCCTTTCTAGTCTCTACTGATAGTTCCATCAATTCCCAATGATGTCCCAATATCTCTTTAGGTATGCATCCAAAAGCTACATCCCCAACCTCAATTTCTCTCATAAATTCTAATTTTTCCATTAGTGCTCTGAATTACTTTTTCTCTGTGAATTTCAACATCAAAATATACCTCAAGGGCTGGCCATCAGAAGACATGGTGCTAGTTAGAAACTACACTGTGGCCAGATTACATTCTCTGAGCCTTTGATCTTTAGTTCTCTCATCTGTAAAACTGATATAAAAATAATTATTTGTCCAAGTATATTATAAAATTAAATGTCTTTTTATGAACTGTAAAGTATTATACAAATGTAAAAGCATTATCATTATCATAATTATTTCTCAGACAAAGCCTGTGCCAATTTGCCCATTGGTTTACAAGATCCATCTTCTTCCTTGACTTCCCACTTGACTTGCTCCTGTCATCCCTTTAATCAGGCCTGGGGCTAGATTATATTTCATAAAGCATAGCTCTGATTAGGGCACTCCTTTATGCAAAAATCTCTGATGCCTGCCATTTATCTATTTCAATTTCCAAAGTCCAAATTTCTTTGCCTCACATTTAAGACTTCCCTCTTCCTGTTCATTATGTTTCTGTCAAATTGCATATTTTTGTTCTGCATGAGTCATCAGACTTTCTCTCTTTCAAGCCTTTTCCCACTTTGTTTCCATCACTTCAAAAGCCATTTCTCCACAACTCAGTGTGTTGAAATACTGTTTCAAGGCCCAATATATATGGTGCTTTTCTAGTTCTCTGAGAAACAAATAGCAAGATGATAATAGACATGTGAAAGATTTTATGGAGGAAATGCCTATGAAGCTAAAGCGGTAGGAAAAGAAGAAGGCGAGGAAATGCAAGTGTGAAACATGTGAAGAAGTATAAGAAAGGAGGATTTGATAGGGAGATATGATACTATAGTGCATTTGGGTGAAAGTATCAAACAGGCCAATGTGAAGTCCTCAATTAAAGTCCCCCATTGGAGGAGCCCCACATCTCAGAGGAACAGGCCAAAGTTAATACAGTGCTCAGCCATTACTTGATCGCAGTCCAAGGTGAACTTCACTCCAGCATTGTGGTATGTCTAGAGGTTCAGAGGCTGGGATTTTCAGTCAGCTATTCTCCCCTCAGCCTGGAAACTACCATGACATTTTCACTCATCATTCCATTCAACCATCATAATAATTTACCCCAAAATTCTTAAGAAATATCACTTTCAACTCAAATTTAGTTACATATGTCACATCTCTCCTACTAGATTGTAAGTTCCTTTAGATTACTCATTTTTGTTTTTTCTAATGCACAGAGAGCATTTTGAAATTCAGCTGTAGGATAGACAGCCATTTTTTCCATTTTTTTAGAGGAACTAAAACCTACCTAGAGGAAAAAAAATTGGAAAAGACTAAGTTTTGGTTATCTATTCAAATGGAACAAACTACTCTGAACTTAATAGGGTAAAACAACAAAAATGGATTACTTCTCATAATTATGTGGGTTGGTGAATTAGCTTTATGTGGTAAAATTGGACTGGATTAAAAGTGCAAATGGCCTCACATGATTGCCAGCTGGGGCTGTCAGCCAGAGGCCTCAGCTCTCCTTCATCTGGACCACTCCACCCAGCTGCTTGGCCTTCCTCTTAGCATGATGACTCAGATCCAAGGGGACAGATTAATGCCTAATGTTAATGTTACATTGCCAAAACTAATCACGTGATCATGCCCAGAGTATATGGTGAGGGGTCTATATAGCATGACCACTGAGAGACATGTAGCCCTGGAAGCCACCAAAGTTCAGCCTCCTACACACCACTTAGACAATATATGGGAAAATGGTTTCTCAGAATTGGATTCCTGAAGTAATTGCAAGGATATAATAAAATGATCAATGAAATAAGGATGCAGAGATAGAACTTTGAAAAACATTGAAAAGGAAATGGCAGGCTATGTGATCTTGAAGTCTACTTCCTTCATTTATTATACATAGCACTTTTTGATTATATAACCAATTTTCCTTGACAGTAACATAGATCTGTCAAGGAGACTTAAGCAAATTGCTCTCTTGGGTGATAACCAGGGCAGAGATAGAGTTATTTACATCCACAACATACTCATACATAGTTTGTTTCTTGAAAATCGTACTACTATAATGAGCACAAAATCCTCAAGTAAATGGAATTTTATTAAAAATTGTAAGGAATAGAAATAGCATTTGAAATCCAGATTATAACGAAAAATAAGAAGAGAAAATATGAGCTATTAACATGGACAATTTTAATACTTTTGCCCCATTTTTTTGTGAATACAAATACAGCCAAATACAACTATATAATTAACCAAATAGAGTAGAGAATGGATCAAGATATTCTTCTGGCAAATTATCTTAACATTCAAAATCAGCAGAATTTCAAGTCATAAAGCAATTACCCCAAAGGAATTCACTATGCCCTTAGGTGGCAGGAGTTAGCAATGATGAACCCTTGGGCTGTTTTCTAAATTTGGAAACATAAGATATATAAAGCTAAAGAAGTCAGGCAAATCAAAAAATAACTTTTTTTCTTTTGTTGCTTTTACCTGGAGTTACTGCAAGGTAGCATAATACCCTTTACTTTTATTTGATGAACAGAAACTGAAATGGAAATATGCTTATATGTTTGATTACTATGAAATGGGAAAACATTTTTAGCACCAAGAAGGAAGCTATGACCTCAATACCTAGAAGAGTGTTTCATTTATAGTTGACAATCAATACTATCTGCTTAATGAATAATTAACTTGCAGTTATTCTGGTTATTTGGTAGGGAAAATATCTCCCAACACAGAATTCTCAAGGGACAAAAGTAAAAATCAAATCTAGGGAGTGTAATATCTTCTACACACAAAATTTCCTACACAATATCACTAGACATGTGAATAAATACGAGTCAAGGGTAAAATTAAGTGGCATTTATCAGTAGTTCAAAAGGATGACAATCCTTTATTTATCATCAAACATCTGATTTAATGTCCACAGTGATAGATTCTAAATGTTAACTTTGTTGTCACTGGACAATGACCAGCTGTAATTCTTATCCTAGACATGACTTTTATGGGTCATTTTTGATGTAGCAATGTTGTGGATGTTGAATGTATGTGGAAGCTTCCCATACGGCAGCTTCTTATTAATTGTGGCCTAGGTTTTGATCTGCTTCTTAGCATTGCTAAGAAACGGAATTGTACCACTCCTGCCTCCACACAATGTAACTTGTCATTGAAAAACATTTTATTATGTGAAAATCCGTATTTCCTTTTCCCCAAGGAGGCCAAATTACTTAATAAAGTAATTACTTGCATTTTAAAATACCCATCTTTAAGGCATCTATAATACTTTGGGGACAACTACTCGTAATATCTCTGAAAAAAAAAGGTCACATAAAATTGTCCTCATGTAATTCTAAGGAGAAGATGATTTGTCAATGTCAGGGAACTGGGTTGAGAACAAAACTTGCTGGCCACAATTCTATATGACTTCTAGCACAACTATCATAACCCCATACTTAAACCACTGAAAAGCATTATTACTCTAATATGTGAACTTCTTTTATATAAATATATTAATTAAAAATGTATGTATTTGAAGTATTACATAAGATATTAGAAATAAACATAAAAATTAATAGCCAACAACTTTTTATATAACACAAAAATGCCTTAATGAACTTCATAAATTATAATTCTGAGATCTATAATATATAATATATCCATGTTCCTGAATTGAGCATGCAAACAAAATTTAACCAAAATATTTCTTCTGACACATAATAAAATTATAAAATATTTAATTACCTAAATACATTTTGATATTTATTTTACATTTACCTAAGAACCTGGAATAGCTGTGTCAGCAGCATAGTAATATATGCCTAGAGACAAAAAATTACAATTATGTACATTACAAAAAGTTGTCTGCCCATATATAAGATGCATTTCAAAATCTACGTTTTGTATAATCTGCATAATATATTTGTCTAAGCCTTAAATATATGGAAATATATTATTCTTTTTATAAATTTATATGCAATTTTTACAATTGTACAAAAAATCATAAACGCATGTGTTTCATGGTCATATACTTGAAGCATTAAACATCTTTGCAAAAATCACCATGAAAACCACTTTAGAAAGAGGCATAAACTCTTCTGATGTACAATTCAGTTTACTCAACATGTAATATTACCTCTAGTAGAACATGATTAAACATAGCTAGATCCTCTTAACAGCATAAGCCCTGAATAATCTTTCCTGATATTTCTTTCAAATTGTTAAAGCATTTGAAAGAGTAAATATTGTAATGGATTATTTTCAAGTTTTTGAATCTTGTTTTAGCAACAATGCTTCAAATATCATTGGCAATGAAACCTGACTAAACAAAAATCACTCTTTATCTGGGAAGAACAGATCCCAGATTGTTAACCTGAGTTTTACAGTGAAGTATACTTTGTTTTTAAATGTCAAATAGGCAACCTTAAACTTGATTAGCTATTAAAGGAAAGTTCATTTTTAAATAAGTATATAAACTGAATGGAAATAGAATAGTTGTGAATATTAATATATTTGTGATAAGTTGTTTAAAAATCAGTTATTCTGAGGCATGGGTAATGTCAAGGAGTTCCAGTTCTGGCCAAAATAACATAGACTTCTTTCTCCTTGTTTTTTCTATGTACCAGAAACAAACCTGCAAATAATGCAACAAATAAACATTAAGAAGACTCCAAAATGTTGAAAGAAGAAGGCAGACTGTTGGATTTGAAGAAAAGCTGTGCAGTGAGTTCCCTGAGCTGTCCTCGCAAATCTCAGAAGGTGGATGGTAGAAGCGGCAATGGAGAATGTCAGTAGACACAGACAAAATAACCCCAATGGAATACAATACTCTCTCTAAACGAAAAAGACCAGGCAAAGAGTAGTCTGGAAGAACAGAAACTTTCTGCAGCCTACACCGGAAGAGCATGGTTTCACCACCATCACTATCACCACCCCATCATGTGGTTTCTTCAGAGGTCAAATGAAGAGCCTGGGCTTCCACAAACACCATGGAGTAATTGTGGGCAGTGCTCTGCCTTCTGTGCTGGCGTGGCGTCAGCCAAGGCTAAGTGGACCCTGTAACCTACTCTGCATTGGCAGGAGGGACTCCCTATTGCCCTCCACTAGACAGTTGAAAGGATTCTAGATAAGGGCTTCTTTAAACCTGTGGAGTAATTTCCTCAGGATGTGGAATACCACTGAGGTTTTCGAATTAGTTTCCAGGTACCACACAAGCAAACAGTCAAAAATGGCATTGCAGAGGAACTGCAGACTAAATCATCATTGGAAATTACAAAAATGAGCCATAACCTGTGTGGTAAACCCAAACAAGGTAACTGGTGAATGTCTGATAAAATAGAAGATTTAAATAGAATCTAAAACTTCATAAAATAATATCCCCAATATCAACATACAATTGAAAATCATTTGTCATACTAACAACCAAGAAAATTCCAACTAGAATAAGCAAAAATAATAGATACCAACACTGAGACGAATCAGCTATTGGAATTATCTGACAAGGAATTTAATGCAGCCATCATAAAAATACTTCAATGAGCAATTACAAATACTCTTGAAATAGGGGTAAAAAAGAAAGTTTAAGCACAAAAAATAGAAGATACAAAAAAAAATCAAGTGGGAAATAGAGAATAGAAAACTGAGAAGAAAAAAAAACTCACCATAGCAGAATGGATAGGATGGAAGAAAGAATCAATCAACCTGAAAATGAATCAGAAGAAATTATACAATTTGGACGTCAGAAAGAAAATAGACTGAAAATAATTAATGGAACCTTAAAGACTTAATAAGTGGAATGAAATCCACACAGAGTGAGAGAAAATGGCAGAGACAAATGCCAGAAGCTGAACAGAAACCACTGAAACTGGGAGAGAAGGGAAAGACCAGGAGATGCTGCCATGTGTTTTGCCACATGACAAACTTAAGGACCAAGAATCCCCAGCAATAATCCCCAGAATGCCTCAGTCTTCAGGAAGAAAGCATCACCTTCACACCTCGATTTGGATTTTTCTCCCAGCCTCAAATAGTAAACAAATACATTTCCATTGTTTACTGGACACATTACATGGTATTTGCTCGAGCTGCCTAGGAAACTAAAACATATATTAATATCTAACAAAGTAAATTCAGAGCAAAGAAAAGAGGGAGAAAATAATGATACAAGGGTCGATCTTCCAAGGAGACATAACAATCTTAAGGGGCATCAAACAACTGCATTTCAAAGAACCTGAGACAAAAACTGATGCAAGTGAAAGGAAAAAAAATAAGTAAATCCACGATTATACTTAGGAACTTCACCATACCTCTCTCAACAATTGATAGAATTGCTAGGCCAAAAATAAGCTAGAACATAGAATAAATGAATACCACCATTAACCAGCATAATTTAATCAATATCTATGAAACACTCCACTTTACAACAGTAGAATATATTTTCTTTCCAATAGTCATAGAGCTTTCATCCAAAACTTCCAAAATTTTTTAGTTAATATAAAGAATACATTATCTGGATCACAATAGAATCATTCCAGAAATCAATAACAGAAAGCTAACAGAAAAATCTCTATAAACAGGAAAATTAAATGACACATTGCTAAAAAACTCATGGTCAAAGAGTAAGTATCAAAGGAAATTTTTAGAAATAACACTGAATTGACTGCAAATGAAAATATAGCTTATAAAAATTTGGAAAATTCAGTCAAAACTACTATATTAGTTTGTTAAGCTGCCAGAATGCAACATACCAGAAATGGAACAGCTTTTAAAAAAGGAATTTAATAAGTTATAAGTTTACAGTTCCAAAGGCTATGAAAATGTTCAAAGAAGGCACAAACAAAACATTACCTTCATTCAAGAAAGGCTGATACCATTCGAACACCTCTGTCAGTTGGGAAGGCACATGGCAGGCTCTGCTGCTCCTGGTTCCTGGTTCTGTTGCTTCCAGCTTCTGAGGCCAGTGGTTTCCTCTCTAAGCATCTAAGAAGCTAAGGCATTCACTTAGCTTCTCTGGGTTCTAGGTTGCTTAACATTTCATGCAAAGGCATAGTGACTTCTGCTGGGCTCTGCCTATGTCTCTCTGTCAGCTAAGAAGCAACTGCTCTCCATGCATCAGCATATGTATCAGCTCTGAGGTTTCTTCAAAATATTTCCCTTTTTTAGAGGACTACAGTACACTAATCAAGACCCACTTTGAATGGGTGGAGTCTAATGAAAAGGTCACATCCAAAGCTGGGGGTGCCATATATTTGTGGAGACAATCTAATTAAAAGCTTCCACCTTACAGTATTGAATCAGGATTAAAAGAAACAATTGCTCCCATAAAATTGCATCAGGATTAAAACATGGCTTTTCTGGGGTACGTAATAGCTTCAAATCAGCATAACCGATGAGAATAAAGTTTTTAGTACTAAATATTTATGATAGAGAAAAGAAAATCTCAAATCAGTAACCAAGTTTCCATCTCAAGAAACTATAAAATGAAAAGCAAAATAAACCAAAAGTAAGTAGAAAAGGAAATAATACTGCAGATAAAAGTAGGAAATCAATGACTTTGAAAACAGAAAAACAATAGCGAAAATCAATGAAACAAAAGCAACTTCTTTAGAAAGCTCTGACAACAAGAGAAAAAATGCATATCACCAAAATTGGGAATGAAAGAAGGGTGTGCTGGTTTGAAAGGATTCTGTACCCTAGAAAAGCCATGTTTTAATCCTGATCCATCTTGTGGAGGCAGCTGTTTCTTGTAATCTGTATTCAATACTATAGGTTGGAAAGTTGATTAGATCATCCCCACAGAGTTGTGACTTGCCTAATTGTGGGTATTAACCTTTGAATTAGAGGGAGATGTAACACCATTCCACGTGGGTCTTGATTTAATTTGCTGGAATCCTTTAAAAGAGGAAGCATTTTGGAGAGAGCAAGAGAGCCCGAGAACCACAAGAGCCCACACAGCCGGAGACCATTGGAGATGAAGAAGGAAAACACCCCCAGAGAAGCTTCATGAAAGAAGCCTAGAGAGAAAGTCTAGCAGATATTGCCCTGTTCACCATGTGCCTTTCCAGTTGAGAGAGAACCCTGAACTTCCTCGGCCTTCTTGAACCAAGGTATCTTTTCCTGGATGCCTTAGATTGGACATTTCTATAGTATTGCTTTAATTTGAACATTATCACAGGGTTAGAATTGTAAAGTTGCAACTTAATGAACTCCCCCTTTTAAAAGCTATTCTGTTTCTGGTAAAATGCATTCTAGCAGCTAGTAAACTAGAACAAAGAGTTATCAATTCAGACCCTGCGGTATATTAACTAGATAATGAAGGAATACTATGAAAAGTTTTACTTATATAATTCAACAACTTAGGTGAAATGCACTAATTTCTTGCAAGCCACAAACTAAAAACTTGTACAATGTGAAATAAATAATCCAATAATGCTATATGTATTAAAGAAATTGGATTTTAGTTAAAAACCTACTGAAAATAAATCTCTAGTTCCAGATAGTTTCACTGAATAATAATATGAACAAAATAAAGGGATATTACCAACTCCATGCAATTGTTTACACAAAAGAAAAGAAGAAGGAAGGCTTCCCAACTCATTTATGTATCTGATATTATCCCAATACCAAAACCAGACAAAGACCATGCAACTGGAAACACACTACAACTATCCACAATAGGGTGGGAGTCCTCAGGCAACATTCACTCTTAAACTTCAAATCCCGTGACTTAAATTCTATAACATGAATACAACTTAAGTTATAGGATAAGAGGAAAACAAGATATTTGCTTATGTATAAATGTAAACGTACTCAACAAAACTGGGAGGAAATACTCATACAATCACAGTCCTCAACTCTGTGGTTGGTCATGTGGTCATTGTCCATATTTATTACACCTTCTTCCACTGCCCATTACATGTTCTCTTTACCCTCAGCAAGCACTTCAGCTGGCCATGATTCTTTGCCAGTTGGGGTAAACCAGAACTTCATTGCTGAAATTTCTGGGCTATTGGTAGTCCTGCCTGGATGTTCACTTGACCTAGAATTCTTCTGCTTATACAGCTCAAACAAGAATTTAGTAGACTCCCCATTTATTTTATTTCTAGGTATCCCATGATCTACTAGCCAATTACAAGGGTGTCTGTGAGTCAGATTATTTTGACTGCTGCTTTGAGTCTGCTGTCCATTATAGTGGCCATGCCCACCTTGTCTATGGTGATTAACTATCTGTTGTCACATGGCTTCTGCCAACTCGCGATCCAGTCATTTCCCATTGTGTTTAAGGATTCCTGCTCAGTGACAGCAGTTCCCACAGTAATATCTGATCTACAGAGAAGGGTGACTAGAGAGCTCTTCAGGGATTATGGAGCTAGTCTCACACATTTATTTCTCTGGGCATTCTTGAGGTATGCGAACAGGTCTTCCATGATAAATCCACTCTAACATTCCCATTTCTCTAAGCCTCTGGATCCCCTCAGCTACATTTTATCAGGGCAGTTCTGGCATTTTGACATCAGGTAATGTCGACCACATTTTGATACACGTTTCAGCCAATCATTCAAACAGTTAATGCCCTTTCTACTCCTCAAACTACAACACTGAATGTAGAATCTCAGCTTAGTGGGCCCATATCAAAAAATTCAATTCGATTCAACTTTATATTCCTTCCATCATTATCCCACCTTTAATATCCACTCCCACACATATTCCTCTGATTCCTGTCCATACAAATTGGGAAACTCATGTAATTCTTGCAGCATATTATGCACCTCCTCATGGATCACACTTTATACCTCACCTTTCAAGGCCTATTGGGACTTTAGTCTAGTTACATACCTTGAAGAAAAGAGGGGTGGTGGGGATGGGTGATGAAAAGAAATAGAAGTGTCTTTCAAGCCAATTACCTCAGGGCATTCCATTGCAATTTCATCTGGTGAAACAGGATTAGTCACTCCAGACCGATAGGTGAGGACTGTTTCCCCATGGGAGGTGGTTACAGGGCTAGCAGGCAGTCAAGGGTTAATCTCATCAAGTGGAGGTTGGATGACAGACTCCTCTGAGGAGACTGGAGGCCAGGAAGCTGTTTCCTCAGGGCAGTCCATTACAGGTCTATTTTGCAAAGGTTCAGTAGACTCCAGGGATCCCATCTCTCCATTACCATCATTATCAAGCCATATGTCACCATCCCACACTTCAGAATCCCATTCTTTTCCAATCAAAGCCCTTACTTTAACAGCAGACACCCAGCAAGATTGAGATTTTAGTTTACATTGTAAATCTGCTACTGGCAAGCACAATGAGACCTTGTGTCTGTTTTTCACAGTTTTCAAGTCTATGACCACAGGAAATAAGATTTTCTTTCAGGGCATGCATGGAAACCTTTACATAAGTCATATGGCACTGAAATTTCAAATATGAAGTCTTCAGTTCATCCCTTTCCCTCATCACTGTATCCAGTAAATCTAACAACCTGCCAACATCATTATGCTTCTTAACTCCACAAAACTCCATAAAGGTGTCAAAAACATTCTCACCTAGAGGTTTGCCTCATATAAGCATACAATTAACAGGATCTAATGGTGATATTTTGAGTATCTCTTTTGCCAACTCACCCCATGGACTGTTAGGGCCATTTTGATTATTGGAAACAGAGTCATTAGTGCCTCTGAGTCTAGTCAGAGTTAAAAACCAATTGTAAAAACCTGTTTTTAAGATTCTCTTCTTAATCCTGATCCTGGTACCAAGCTGTGTTTGGGTTCTCTAGAGAAGCAAAACCAACAGGAGAGATCTGTAAATATGAGATTTATTAAGGTGTCTCATGAACTTGTGGGAATGGTAGAGTCCAAAATCCATAGGGCAGGCCATGAAGTTGGCAGCTCTGATAAAGGGTCAGGACAAACTCCACAGGAGAGTCTCACTGGTTGAAGAAACAGTAAAAGGTCTCTCATCTTCCTTAAAATCCTTCAACTGATTGAATTATATCATTCTGCTGTACACTCCCTAGTTGATCACAGATGTAATCAGCCAGTTGTCTCAATCATCTGCCTGATGATTTAATATACCAGACTTCTGGTTATCAACCAGTGCTGAAATATCCTTGCAGCAATTGTCAGGTCAGTACTTGCCTGACCAGACAACAGGGCATAATCATTTGGCCAAGTTGACACCAGAACTTAACCATCATATGAACCAAGAACTGTAGTTTATTCGTAGTAATTCTGCTTCAATATGCAAAAATCAATCAGTGTAATCCATTTAATAAGCTAAAGAAAAAACTTACATGATTATATCCTAGAAAAATAATTTGAAAAAAATTCCATACCATTAATGACAAAAATTCTCAGTGAGCTACATATATCGGGGATTTAAATTGGTAAAGTTCATCTACAAAAGATCTACATTTAAAGCCATACTTGATGGTGAAAGACTGAATGTTTCCACTTTAAAATTGAGAATAAGGTAAGGATGACCCTTTTCACCACTCTTATCCAACATCATACAGGAAGTACTAGTAAGCACAATAAGATAAATTAATATAAAAAGCATGAAGATTTGAAAGAAAACTTAAACTGCATCTATTAAGAGATGATGTAATTGCCTACTTAGTATCAAAAAATCTAAACTGGACAGTGACAAAAAGACGAGGATAACTTTACTCAAATCCATATAGAAGAAAGAAGAGACAAAACTATTATGTGAGAGAGAGAAAGAGAGAGAGAGAGAGAGTTTGACTCTTCTGAAACAAAAGGCAGGGTGTTTTTAAAAACTAGAATGAACTAATGGAAAAGTCCTGGAGGGGGAGGACAAGCAGTAGAGTATGCTGATTATGTGGAATTATCTCCTGAATTTACTGTAGAGGCCATGTGGGAAAGTTCTGTCTGGATTCTATAAGGATCGAAATGAAGGAGGACAGGGATGTACAGACAAGGAGAAGTCTGTCTAAAGTTTAGTCACACTAAGAAGATATTAAGGCTATCTTATTCAGTATCACATTGAATCAGAGAGTTCAGACAAAACTCAACATAGTCACTAGAAAATCCCAAGGATTCTACAAAAATAATGCAAGTAAGTTTAGCAAGGTTGCAGGATACACAATCAGCACACACACACAAGCCATCATATGTTTATACGCAAGCAATGAGTATTAGGAAACAAATTTTAAAACATGACGCCATTTATAATCACTCTAGAATATGTGATACTAAGTATAAATATAGTAAAACATACTCAGTTTCTGTGCTAAAAATAACTTAATGGTGATGAAAATTTTTTTTTAAATATCTAAATAAATGAAAAGATGTACCATGCTCATGGATTGATATAATCAACAGGGGGAAGATGTCAATTGTCCCCAAATCTTTTAATAGATTTAACACAAATCCTTTCAAACTACAAGTAAAGTTTTTAAACAAATTTGTTCTATGATTTATATAGAAAGCCAAGCAATTAAAATAGCTTAAACAATTTTGAAAAAGAAGAATATAGAAGAAAGAATCTATTTTCCTGATTTTAAGACTTATTTCATGTATTAATCAGGGTTCTCTGAGGAAAAAGACATAAATATTATGAGATTTTTTTATAGGAATTGGCTCACGTGACTGCAGAGATGGACAAGTACAAATTCCATAGGGCAGACTGCAAGTCAGAAACTCCAGTGAAGGTTTTTGATGAATTCCCCAGGAAAGACTGGCTGTCTGAAGTAAAATATGTAAATTCTTCTTTCTCCTCCAGATTTCACTGATGCTCAGCTTCTTGCTTCCTGTGGCTTTCTCTCTCTGTCTGAATTTCATTCCGCTTATAATGGACTCCAGTAAGAGGATTGAGACCCATACTGATTGGGCTGGCCACACCGTAACCAAAGGAGCATCATCAAAAGTCCTACTTACAGTGGGTTCACACCCAAAGGAATGGATAGATTTCAGAACGTGCTTTTGTAGCTATATACAGCTTCAAACCACCACACTATATACTAGATTAATCAAGATAGTGTGAAATTGGTAGAACAATAGACACATATCTTTAGAACAGAATAAGAATCCAGAAAAAGACTCATACAAATGCACCCAACTAATTTTTGACACAGGTGCAAAAGCAATTCAATCCAAGAAAGACAATCTTTTCAACAAATTGTTCTTATGGTAGTAAGAGCTCTAAAACTGAATCCAGTTAGTCTTGTCACCATATAATCTCCTCCTCTTTGAATGTGGGTGGAACCTGTGATAGTAAAACAAGATAGTTTTCTTGTTATTATGCTATTTTGCAGTTGACATTGAGTTAATCAAAAGAAGATTATATGGGTGGTCAAATCCAATCATATGATAGCTAAAATCAGGTTTCTCCTTTGGGTAGCAAAGAAAGAAGTCAGAGAGATTGAAAACGTTAATGCTGGTTTGATGATGGGGGGTGTCACAAGAGAAGATATGCATAGCTTAAGGAGCATGGAGAGATTCCTGGCTGACATCCAGGAAGGAAATGACATAGAACTGACCTCTATCAGCAATATGAATGTGGATGGAAGAGAATCTTTCCCAGATATCTAGCTAAGAACCCAACACAGCCAATACCTTCATTTCAGTACAGAACTCAGTCAAGCCTACCCAGATTTCTGACTTTCAGAAATTCCCAATAGCATATGGGTGTTGTTTTAAAGGCTTAGTTTGTGGCAATTTGTAATAAAGCAATAGAAAGCTAATATAGTGATAGAACAATTGAAAAAATCATAGGCAAAAAAAAAAAAAGAACCTTAACCTAAACTTCACACCTTATACAAAACTAATTCAAAACATATCAGAGAGAGATTTAAATGTAAAATGTAAAACTCTAAAACTTTTAGAACATGAGGGAAAATCTATGGTACTTAAGACTAGGTAATGAGTTCTTAAACTTGATACCAAAAGAACAATCCATGACAGCAAAATGTAATAAATTAGATCTCATCAAAATTAAAAACTTTTTTTCTGCAAAAGAGAAGGTGAAGTGGATGAAAAGTCTAGCCACTGTGCTTGTCTCACTTTGGCATCACATACACAAAAATTAGAACAATGCAAAAAAGATTACCCTGTGCAAGGATGACATTGAAATTCATGAAGCCTTCCATATTTTTTTAAATTTACAATAGCAACTAGAAGAATAAAATATCTGGAAATAAATTTAACCAAATAGTAAAAGGCCTGTATTCAAAAAACTATAAAACATTGTAAAAGAAATCAAAGAAAACTAAAGAAAAGAATACTAAAGGATAAAACTGGGGCTGTATAAGATAGTGAACCCTGTGCTGAACTGTGATTAATAGTACAAATATAAAAATGTTCTTTCATGAATTAAAACAAATGTGCATCATTATTCAAAGAGTTAATAATAAGTGCTATTTGGAAAAATGCACCTTTTGCAAACTATACACTATAGTTGGCAGTAATACTTTAAAATTTTTTCATCAACAGTAGCACGTACACACCAATGCTAAGGGTCAATAATAAGAGGGGATTATGGGTATGGGATGGTATAGGATATTTTTTAAGTAATGAAAATGTTCTAAAATTGATTGAGGTGATGAATGCACAACGATGTGATGACACTGTGAACCGTTGGTTGTTTATTACCTGCCCAAAGAGCACATACCCGCTTACAACCTTACTAGTCAAAGAAAAAGAAAAGGGTTTCTAACTCCTTTCCTTCCTTCTCTGCTGACAGCACTCCTATTGGGTTTAAGCACTGCAACTGCCAACATAAGGAAGGAGGGGCAAAACACCAGTTAGGGGAAAAGAACAGAGCACCCCTTTTCTTATTCTGCAGGTAGCCAGCCTACAGGCGGCACAAACTTGGAAAGGAGGTGCACCTAGTATTTTGAACAGAGATTAAAGTGTTAAATATTACAGCGGATTAAAAACATTAATTATTGTCTGGAGAGCATTTCATTATTTAAAAGTGACTAGATAAACCTGGATATTTGCCCCAAATTTCTTCCATCAGAAGAATAATTTCTAAAGGAAGGAGTAGCTAACAGAATATGTTTAAAAAAGACAGGCGATGATAAGAATAGACATGCTTTGTACTTATAACCAAAAGAGCTGCTTTACCTACATAACAGCTAACAGGAGAAAAGAGAAAGACTGGCAGAGAATACATCCATATGTAGCAGACGTATTTGGGGAGGTGATAATGGGTTAATAATGAGATTTTTCTTTAAATTTGGTAAAAAAAAAAAAAATGGAATTTGTAGTGTCAAGATGTCCTGGACCCAAGATCATAATTAAATGCCTCTTTTTAGTTAACTATACATATTTGTATGAGAAAGAGGGGATTATTTCTTGCTGTGGAGCTATTGCAGTCCTTCTGGGAAAAATACACAAGGCTAATGTTTTGCAGGTTCTCATTCATACATTCTAAGTGCACTGAAAGTTTATATACATGTGCACACACAGAGACACAGAAACATGCATATCATACTTCACATGTTCTGTACCCCTTCTTTACTCATAAACTTATCATTCACGTTTTGATATTTACTATAGAAATAAATAACATAATACTATTTGTTATCTTTCAGTGAAATTTTTTTCAGTAAATTTTTCTACAAGACAACTTTAATTTTGAGGGTGTATGTTTCTGGACAATCAAAATGACTTGCTTCAAGATCTTAGCTATAATTGTTCTCACTTGTAAAACTGCCTATTAATTCTTCACAGGAGTGTTAAGATTTAATTAATCACTTGAATAATTGAGAATATAAAGTGCTAGATCACTGTGAAGAACTTTCTGTTACAGTTTCTTCTGTCACCAGAAGTGCAGAGCTGTGAATTAATGTTTACTTCACTTTCCTATATAAATAAAAACTTTTAAAATGTAAATAAATATTTGAAGAAATAACTTGAAGTTTGGCAATTGTGGGTTTTTTTGCAAGTAAATGTCACAAGGGAAAGTATGTGAAGAGAAATTATTTGTCTTTTTAATGGCACTTTCATGAAACAGATGGAATCTGGTAGTTAAAAATACATATATATGTAAACCACAATTTAAGAAATCAAATACTATAATCAGAGTAACATTGCAAAAAGTAAAATAAAAAGCATATAGATAGCTAGATAGGTTGATATCCTAGATAGCTAGGTAAAGAGATGATAAAGATAGATTAAATACATAGATAGATAGATAGATGATAGACAGATAGATAGATACATAGATAGATAGATAGATAGATAGATAGATAGATAGATAGAGATGGAGTTAGATAAAGGTAGAAAAGATAGAGGGTAGTACTCAGAATTAGTCAGTCAGAAAAAGATACACCTATCACCATCTCCAATGAAGGAATCTCTTGATGTAACAAAGCCTGCCACCAAGATGCAGTCCTAATGTCCCAATCCACGCCAGGGTTTGCAGATGTTTGTATCACCAACAACATGACACACACAGGCACTGGAAGGAGCACTTTTCATATGGGTAAGAGACAAAGCAAAGTCAGCTTCACGGATGGTCATCAGTACCCCATGGCCAGCAAGTTCTGCTCTGCAGTACAAAGGGACTATGAGCACCCACCTTTGCATACAGTAGTTAAGAGACCCTATTTCCTCCCTACCAGGAGCAGAGATTTCCCAGTAGAGGTGATTCAGGTGTCATAAAACATACACACTTTATCCAGATGGTCTCCTAGGGATGCTCACACATGATCAGGGCAAAAGTAAGAGAGATGCACTTGTAGGCAGGACACTATCAGCTAGAGGATGAGTTTTATCTCCAAGCAACCCACAAAGGAAGTCATCCTACATTCATCATCTGTCCTAGGTTCCAGAAGGACACATCTGGTCTCAAGCACAAGATTCATTTTGGGGCTGTGCTCAGACCATACCCTACCAAAGAAAAAAGTCATCATTCAAGATTCCAGTCTCCAGGTATATTCAGCCTGTATGAGTATCCATTATAAATGTAGGTGGGGTCTGTAAATACAAAGGGGTAGTCAATTCCTTCATTAGGTGACATTATATAAGACTCCACTGCAGTATACTGGAGAGAGATTTTCCTGCTAGCTTTGAAGAAGTCAGCTCTCATGTTGTTAGAGGTCCACAAAGCTACAGCCTAAGAGTAGGTGTTAGCATCGGAAAGCTACCCCAGGCCAACAGTCAACAAAATATTAGGGACTGCTGGCCTACAATCACAAGGAACTGAATTCTGCCAGCAGTCTAAATGAGCCTGAAAGAGGAGCCTGAGCTCCAGGTGAGAAAGGCCCAGCTGACACCTTGAACAGAGGACCCAATTACTACTGACCCCCCAAAACTGTGAAATAATAAATTTGTTAAATAACATTGTTTTTAGATTTTAAGTTCGTAGTATGTCTTTACATAGCAATAGATAACTAATACACAGTAAAATGGGTTCTTCTATCTTCTGATGCAATAACCTATATAATAATGTATGACAGCAGATAAATTAGACAATTGTTAAATATTTAAATACTATGCTTCTATAACTATGCTGGACCACTGCAGGGGAAGAAAGTATAAATTGTGGCCCCTTATTTCAAGAAGCTTGGGAAGGAAAAACTAACATTCAAAACATTCAGTGAAAAATACATAGCAATGTATAGTTAAAGTCTAAGTTTTATGGTGCAGACCAATCATTTGGAGAAAATAAATGGTGGAAAATAAATTTGAAGATAGTAAATCTTTCCAATGAGTAGAGCCAAAAAAGTCTAATTAGTAAGAGTTTTATCTTCAAAACAGTCCGTTTCCTTTCAAATATCTAGGTTGAACTTTATGATTTTAGAGTATATATTACAGAATTATTTTATCATTATAGACAAATTGTTTCATATTTTCATTATTTAATCATTTTAATCATGCTTCAAAACTAGAATTTTCATTGAACAATGAAAAAGCCAGTCTTAGAGGGATTTTTTTTTTTTTTTTTTTTGCATGGGCAGGCACTGGGAATTGAACCCAGGTCTCTGGCATGGCAGACAAGAGATTCTGTCACTGAGCCACCATCGCAACACCCAGTCCTACAGCATTTATTTTTCTTATTGCCTCATTTCTGCTCATGTATTTTCTCTATTGTAAATTATTCTAGCTGTGTATTAAGAGCAGTTAATTCATTTATGAATGGTGTAATGGCCAGGATTCAACAGAGAAACACAACCAGTAAGAGATAATATATTGAGATTTGTTACAAGGAATTGACTCACATGATTGTGGGGAATGGTTAGGCAAGTCTAAAACCCATAAGGTGGACCACCAGGAAAGACTGGCAGCAATTTGGGGGCATGGATTAAAACTGTTGTTCATAGACAAAAACTTTCTCTTAAAGCCTTTCAACTGATTCAATCAGGCCCACTCAGAGTATCAAGGATAATTACCCTTACTTAAAGTCAACTGACAATGTACTTTACCCACATTTACAAATATCTTTACAGCAGCATCTATGTTTAATTGTATTGCTGGGGACTAACTATAACCTAGTCAATTGACATGGTAAACTGACAACCACAATATGCTTTTGAAAACTTCTTTAATCTCAAAGTATCCAGAAAATATTTATGAGAAACATCAAAAAGAAAAAGGGGAAATACACCTCACAACGTTTCTCCACTTTATTCTATTTTTAACTCTTCAATAGTTCAAATAACTTAGAATTGACTCAGTCTTTTAGCTTATGATCTTTTACCTTATAGCAAAATATTCTGAAAATATAAAGCAATAATGTTGATAATGGGGCTGATAGTAATCTTTATATTGTAATGCTGTGGATTTACAAAACCCTATGCTATCAAAACAATATCTTGACAAACCGACTTACACCTAACATAGAAGAATTATATATTACTCAGGAGTGGGGACTATCTCTTAACAGACTCAACATGACACTTTCTAAGTGCAATCATTTAAAACCTGCATTTAAGTTCAGTTGCTTATATCTAGTGGGTATGATTAAAAAATGTCAAATAAATTTTTAGGACTAACATTCTTGAATTGTATGGTGAGCATCTTCCTTTCCCCTTAACCTCGAGTATGTTTCATCACTCAGTTAAAATGGCTAGATTTTCTATGTCACTGTAACATATTACCACAAAGTATATGACAAAACAAATTTGTTTTCTTACAGTTCTGGGGGACAACAGTCTTAAATGGGCATAACTGAGCCACAACCAGTGTGTTGGGAGGGTTGCATTCCTTCCTGGAAATTCTAGGAGCAAATCCATCTCCTTGCCTTTTCCATCCTCTAGAGGCTACATGCGTTCTGTGGTTCATGGCCCTTATTTCATCTTCAGCCCCATCCAGCCTGAGTCAATTCTACTCACATTCACTCACTCTCAGCTCTTCTTCTGGATTCTTCTTCCACATATAAGGGCATATGTGGTTACATTGGGCCCATGTAGATAACATAGGAATGCCTCCCTAACGTGAGGCTAGTTTATTAGTAAACTTAATTTCCCTTTGCCATAGAATATAATACATTCGCAGTTCCAGACACTAGAACACGGACATTTGAGAATGGTGGCAGTTATTCTGCACCTCAACGAGTAAATGGATGTTAAGTTAATGAAGGAAAGAAAGCACAAACATTTTAATTTGGGGGACTGATTCTGAAAAGTTAATAACACAACTAGGATCAGTATTTGGAAAATCTTCTAAGTTACTGGGAATAACAAACTAAACTTTCTTTTTTAGTTTCTATGTCAAGTCTCTTTATTGTATACTTAAAAAATAACTTAAACCTTTATTATAAATAAAATAATGTTATTATTTCATAAAGACATTGAAATATATTCAATATTCAATTTATAATTTCTTAATTTTATGGTCTTCCAATTAATTGTATGCCTTAGTAGTAGAACCAAAAGCTTTTCATTATTTCTTGGGATAATCAAGAATACTGAAAGCCTCATGTTTTATTAAAAACTTCCTATTTCCATTGAAAATTGATAAATGATTCCATTTTTAGCTATCTTACTGAAGAGCCAAATATACCATTAATGTGGATTTCTTAAGTTAAATTAAATATTCATAGGAAAAGAGTAGAAATAAACTGTCTGACCTCACTTCATTTTCCCAAACACCACTCTTCCAATTAAAAATAACTCAGTCCTGCTTAGACCACCTCTGATGAGATTCATTATTTTGCAAAGTTAAGAATTTCATAATTTCCAAGACCTGATAGAAAATCTTTATTTAATACAAGCTGCTGAATACTTCATATTTATAGTATCTTAGAAATCTCGATCTGTCTGTCTCTGTTTGCCATTTTAGTTGTGTTTATAATATAATGGCAAAGTCTGTTTTAGTTCCGAGAATGTTCCACAATATGTATTAAATGCACTAATAAATCCCTTAGGGAAAATAAATTATGCTATTGGGGTTTTCTGCTCTAAAGAGGGTAAAGTAAGCATTACTCCAAGGGAAGATATCATTACAATCAGCTCAAAGAAACCCCTGTGTTGTAAGGCACAGGAAAAGAAGAAAATTATATCTAAATACACTTAGATTTGGTGATACCTAAATAAAAAATAATTCCTAAATAATTACTAGACAAATAGACTTGACTTTAGACAAATATCTATACTCAAATTAAAATCCTCATTATAATAAATATTCTAGTGTGCAGTCTCTGAAGAATTTGGGATGGTATTTTGTTTGCTTTTGTGTTTGCATATTTTGTTGGTAGCTTTCTCTGTTCATTTTTTTTGCATGGTCAGGCACCGGGATCTCTGTTCATTTTTAACACTGCATTATACCTTTTTCCTGCATTAATTCAGAACTGGAAGTTGAAAATACTTTTAGGGACTACATCAAGGCCCTTTAATACTACAGGCTGATCAGACAAAACAATGGTTTAAAGTTATAGTTCTCAGAGCAATTACCACCGTGGCCTTCTCCTGTGTTCACCAACTATAGAAGGTGGCGGGACCAGCAGGCGAGATTCCCTACAGATGCTCTCGCCTTCAGAGTGAATTGATTTATCTGTGCAGTTAAAGGAAAATATTCTTTCAAGATTCTCCTGCATATAAATAGGTATGCTGTTCTGTAAATTAAAGGGGGTTAGCGAATCCTAAGTGAAGTGGTATTTTCAAGAGCCTCCAAGGAAATTTATTGATCCAGAAATACAGAGCTTGACTTTAGTTCTCTGTGTAAGTCCCAATCTCAGCAATAAGCAACTTCTTGTGGTTTAGAGTTTCAAGAAACCCTTGGGACAAAATAAATAAGTAAATAAAATCATATCTCATTATATCTTACTTCATATGCTCCCATGAGTGGAAGTGATTCCCCAAACACAAATTTTAATTTCATCTCAAGTTAATATGAATTCCAGAGTGTCACAAGTTTAGGAAGTGCATTAAATGAAAAGTGTGTACAAAAAACAACTAGTTTAAGGGTGCACGGGTGGTTCAGTGGTAGAATGCATGCCTTTCATGCGGGAGACCCGGGTTTGATTCCCAGACCATGCACCCAACAAATAAATAAATAAATAAATAAATAGTTTATGACTAGTCTAGAATGAATGTTTAGTAATTGCTGTAAGTTAGAAAGAATAGCTTATGTTCTAAACCAAAATGTACTATATATATGCTCATATTCACATCAAAATATTTACTCTAGAATTCCTAACAATGACTCATGATTGGCTTAAAAATGTTTAGCCACAAAATCCCAGACATCATGGTATATGAACATTATGACATAAATTATGTTAATATAGCAACCCATACATGTTCCTTTTCTTCTTAAAAAAAAGATGGACATATTTAGACTAAGAAAATATATACATATAAATGAACTGATTTCAAAGTTTGCCACATTATATTTTTCCTCTTTTGGTTGTCTTTTTGATGTTGTTGTTGTCATTTTTTAATTGCATTTTGGATATTATGTCCATATCCCCACTCTCTGGGTTTGAATCTATTTCTTGGGCTTTCATATTTTATATTATTATAACTTCGGATGTGATCGCACCACTATTTTAGTGACACTCACCCACATTTTCCTAAAGTAGTCCTGAAGCTTTAGCCAACAATGACACATATCTCTAGAGAAAACTGCTGCAAAATCCCTTTGACTCAGCCAGGATGCACCTTCAGGCTTCTCAAAAGCTTTTACAGACTATTTCCCTGTTCTGTTTCTTATAATTTTCCCCAGTGCCTTGTATGCATAGCATATCTTCACGAGATATTTGTTAAATCAATGAAGGAAAGGAGTATCCTTCACACTTCTCTTGTTATTTAGATAATTTAAGATGATGGATCTTATTTACCTGATTCTGATCATGCCCCTGCCTTGCCCAAGTCCAGCCTCTTGAGGGCTTAAAAGCTGGCCTTGAGATTTACACGCTGGAGGCATCAACACTAACCATACATCCAAGGTTAAAGAAGCTTTGCTAACTGTAGTTCAGAAAAGAAACATTTATAGCATACTCACCTCCAAAAATCGAGAGTAGAAAACTTGCATAATATGCAACCATTCACCAAGTATTCTAAGAAAGCTTTATGCAGACATGTCAGATTGCAAACATGTAGATTGCAAAATTTTGTACCTCTATGAAGGGGATTATAAGCATGCAAGAGATGCTGCTAGCTCCTGCTACCTAGTCACGGAGTAATTAGCAGGTCAGCTCTGGAGAGATACTAATAAACTTCCAAACCAACAAGTTTTATGATACAAATCCAACATGAAGCATATCAAATTAAGACCCAAGATCTTGCTCTAAATGTGCATGTCCATGGTTTTGTTTTTCCATAAGACTATAATTCATTATTGGGTGAATGAAGAACTTAGCTATTAATATGAGAATTTCTGTGGAACAAAGGTGTGTGAAAATATTCTAGAAGTTTAAATAAGAATATAAAGGTCAAATCCCTACTTATCTCTTTATTAATGAAAAGGTCTCTTTTTCTTTTTCATTAGTTTCAATTTCAAGTTCTAACAGTAATTTTACCAATAAAATGTTAAACAACTGTCAAAACAACAGTTGTATTCTGCTTTTCATAATTGATTCTTAAAAGATTTGAGCTCATGAATGGAATATTGTATGTTCAGCTTTCTGGTTACTCAGGCTCAGGAGTATCCATAAATCTTTTAATCATATAAGGAGTTCATTTAGATTATAGCCATGCAATGGAGCAAAACACACGTTGACCTGTGACCTCCTGTTAATGTCCACATCAGCAGAGGAAATCAAGACTGGCATGGCACCTCTAATGTACTAAAGAAGGAGAAATGTAATTAAATAAGAAAAATACACAAGTGGGTCAAAATACAGAATCATACATGAGAATGTAGCTTTCATTCACGAAGAAAAAAACAGTATATCAGAACAGGATCAAGTTTATCAGTTTACTTCTTATGCCAAGAATCATTCGTGGGTTTACAATATAGGGAGGCACCTCAAACTCAAGCATGCTTATTTTCAGCAATATACTGGTAAAGAAAACATCATTCATTCATTCAACTGATAAATAGTCCCGGAGAACTTCTTAAATGCCATTTTCTGTTCTAGACCTGTATTGCCTAAATGGTAGTAATAAGCCAAGTGTGGCTATTTACAGTTTAATTAAAATTAAACAAAATTTAAAATTCACTTAGTATAGCAAGCCACATTTCATAAGGTGGCTAAGGCTACCTTATTGCAAAGTGCAGATATAAAACATTTTCCTCACCACAGAGTATTCTATGGGACAGTCCTTTTCTAGACAATGGGGATAGAGCAGTGAAGAAATCATTGTCCCAAGCCCCATGGAGCTTCCACTGATATGTATGAAATACAAAGTAAACAAATAAATGTGTAATATTTGATGATGGTAAATTTGTGGTCAAGGAGCACATGAAATGCCATAAAGAGTGGCAGGAGGTGGGAGATCTGTTTGATATAGTAACACTCGAGCAAATATTTTCAGGAAGTGAGGGTGTGAGCCATATAGATATCTCAGGAAGGATCAACAAGTGCAAGGGCCCAGGTAAAGTAATGTGGTAGCTGGAGAGCCATCTCTGACCTTCTAAAATGTTGGGAATTCTTTAATCTTTATCCAGTGATAACTTTTAAGACAAGAACCACAGGACAGGGCGGGCCACGGTGGCTCAGCAGGTAAGAATGCTTGTCTGCCATGCCCGAGGACCCGGGTTCGATTCCCGGTGCCTGCCCGGGAATGTTAAAAAAAAAGAACCACAAGACATTCTCAAATATAGAAATGAAATGTGGCATATGCCTCAAAACATTTAGCAATATAGAATGAAATAAGGATGATGTGAAACATCTTGTTTGCATGTATCAGGGTAATTATTAACTTAGTCAACTCCTATTGCTCTCAAAGGAGTAGATTTTACAAGGAATGAACAATTGCAACCATTATCTAGTAAACAGCGGATTTTTTACCTGAGTACACCTCATGAGTTTTTGAAACGGCTGCTTAGATTCTTGTAGTAAGGAAGTATATTCAGAACATGCCCCTAAACTTTCAATGCATGGCTATCAGTAAGTAGAATATCTTAGCCAGATATCAATATCAATTTTAGATATAGAACAGTATCATGATCAAAAAAATTTTATTACTGAAAGAATTGTCAGAAGATAAATAAATCAAATGTTTTTTCTTGTGTTTTTTTTTTTTTATGTTTTATATTGGCCCTAGGCAAGATATCAGTGACTTCAGGATAATTTTTGAATCTCTACCAACCTGCCATAAAGGTAGAGAAACCAAGATAAGAAGACATAAAATATACAATCAAATGAAACCCAAAATCAAAGGAAATAATAAATATTAAGGTGAAACTTAATGAAATGGCAAACAGAAAAACAATAAGGAAAAAATCAACAAAACCAAAAGTTGGTTATTTGAAAAGGCAAACAAAATTGACAAATCTTTAGCTAAATAGACAAAGAAAGAAGAGAGGAGACTCAAAGTAGGAACATCATGAATGAAAGAGATGACAACACAAGCAACTTTACAGAAATAAAACGTATTAAAGGGAATACTATGAACAACTGAGTGCCAATAAATTATATTATCTAGATGAAATGTACACATTCCTCAAAAGATACAAATTACTAAAAGTGACTAAAACAAAATAGAAAATATGAATAGATCTATTACAAACAAAAAGAATGAATGCATAATAAAATATTTTTCCACTTCAAAGAAAAACCCAGGACTAGATGGCTTCACTAGTTAATTCTAGCAAACATTTACAGAATAAGTAACATAAATTCTTCACAAACTATTCCAAAATAGATGAGTATGGAACATATCCCAATTCATTTGATGAATCTTGCATTACCAAAATCAGGTAAAGATATCACAAGTAAAAAAACCTACTACCATATAAACATAGACTGGCAACAAAAATACTGACACACCATATCTAGCAATAATATAAAAACAGGATTATATACCATGACCAAGTGGAATTTATCCTAGAATGTGAGGTTAGTTTAACACAAAAGTCAATCAACATAATACAACATTTTAATAGGATACAGGATAAAAACACATGATCATTTTAATAGACAAGTAGGAAGTTGACAAAATCCAACATCCATTCATTATAAAAGCACTCAACAATCTAGAAATAGAAGAAATGGATAAAGGGCATTTATGGAAACACATAGGTAACATCGTGCGTAATGGTAAAAGACTGAATGTTTTCCCTGTAGGATGAGGAAACTACAAAGGTGTCCACTTTCACCATGTTTACTCATTATTGTACTAGGTGTTTAAACCAGGAAAAAATATTTGAGAAAAAGAAATAAAAGCCATTCATACTGAAAAAAAGAATGAAAATTATCTCTATATGCAGATGACATCATCTTTATCTTGGGAATCATAATGAATCCTAAGGAACCCTCTAAAATTATGTCAGAACCAATACGTGAATTCAGCACAGTTTCAAGATACAAGATTGACCTACAAAAGCAATAAAAAGTCTGCAAATGAAATTAAAAAGCAATTCTACTTTCAATAACATCAAAAAAGAATGAAGCACTTACAAATAATTTAATAAAAGAAGTGCAATATTTCTACACTGAAAACTACAAACATGGTTGAAAGAAGAGCTAATAAATGGAAAGAATCCCATGTTCATGACTTGTAAGACAATGTCATGAAGATGGTAGTATTTCCCAAATTACTCTAGAGATTCAATACATCCCTTATAAAAATTCCAGATTTCTTTTTTGCAGAAACTGACATACTAATTCTAAAGTTCATATGGAAATGTAAGATATTCAGAATAATAAAAAGAATCTTGAAAGAGGACTCACACATCTTGACTTCAAAACTTATTATGAAACTAAAGAACTCAAGAGAATTAGGTATCCATATGAGGATAGATGTATAGGTCAATGGAACAGAATTGAGAGTCCTCAAGTGAACATTCATGGTCAATTGATTTTTGTAAAAGGTGTCAAGACAGCTCAATGGAAAAATATTAATACTTCTGTGGCACTTTGGAGCTGTTATGTATTCCAGAAAAGGCCATGTTCTTTTAATCCGTTCCTGTGGATGCAGACATATTGTGGGTGGTACCTTTTGGTTAGGCTATTCCAACTGAAATGTGACCCAGCCCATTCAACATGGGTCTTCATCATTTTACTGTAGTCCTTTATGAGAGAATAGAAAACAGAAAATGTCCAGAGAGCTCAGAGAAGCTGAGGGACGAGGGCACATCCACAGAAGCTGCAAGAAAGAGCCATGGAAGACAGCCATTGCAGAAAACAATGAAACCCAGGAAAGAAGGACCAGCAGACACCAGCCATGTGCCTTCTCATATGACAGAATTGTTCCAGAGAAGATATCATCCTACTGATGCCTTAATCTGGGCATTTTCACAGCCTTAGAATTGTACATTTGTAAGCTATTAAATCCCCATTATAAAAGCCAACCCATTTCTGTTATATTGCATTCCAGTAACTTTAACAAGCTAAAGTATAGTTTTTTCAACAAATAGTACTGGAACCATTAGATATCCACATACCAGAATGTGGATATCCAATGAAAGTGAAATTGGAAGCCTTTCTTACAACGCTTTCATACAACAGAATTAATTCAAAATGACTCATTGCTTTAAATGTAAGAGGTAAACCATAAAGTTCTTAGGAAAAAACATAGGAGTAGATCTTGGTGACCATGAAGTAAGCAAAGTCTTTTTTGAATATGACATCAAAAGCAAAAATAATAAAATAAAAATAAATAAATTTGACTTTATCAAAACTTTTTAAAAACTTATTTTACTTCAAAGGACATCATAAACACAGTGAAAATACAGTTCACAGAATTGGAGAAAATAATTGAAAATCATTTCCTTGATAAGGAACTTACACCCAGAATATATAAAACATTCCTACAATCCACCAATCAAAAGACAACTCAATTGAAAAATAAGCGTATTAGTTTGCTAAGCTGCAAGAATTCAATAGACCAGAAATGGAATGGTTTTGAAAAAGGGTATTTATTAAATTGTAAGTTTACAGTTATAAGACCATTACAATGTCCAAACTAAGGCATCCAGGAAAAAATACTTTGACTCAAGAAAGGCCAAGAGGTCAGAAACATCTCTGGTCAGTTGGGAAGGTACATGGCTGGCATCTGCTAGTCCTTTGGCTTCTGGTTTCAAATGGCTTTTCTGGAGATGTTTTCTTTCTGCATCTCCAAATATCTGGGTGTCATGTTGACTCCACAGGCTTTGTCATTTCTCCAAAATGGTTCCACTTTTAATGGACTCCAGTAAACAAATCAAGACCCACCTTGAATGGGCAGAATCACATCTCCATCTAATAAAGAGGCTATACCCACAACTGGGTGTGTCACATCTCCATGGAAACAATACAATCAAAGTTTCCACCCCACAATATTGAACCAGGATTATAAGGAACATGGCTGTTCCCACAAGATTGGATTGGGAAAAAGGATTTGTTTTTTCTGGGATATATAATGGCTTCAAACTGGCATGATTAGAAAAGGATTTTAACAGACATTTCTCTAATTAAGATCAACAAATGCCAATAGCACATGAAAAGATGCTCACATCATTACCCATTAAGGAAACACAAATCAAAACCACAATATGATGATTACCCATTACAATGTCTGTAATCAAAAAGACAAACAATAACAATTATTGGCTAAGAGAGAGAAATTGAAACTATCACTCATTGCTCATGTTCGTGTGAAATGGGGAGACAATTGAGTTGTCTTTTTATTGGTGGATTGTAGGAATGTTTTACATATTTTAGGTACAAGTTCCACATCAGTGATTGTAGGAATGTTTTACATATTCCCTTATCAAGGAAATGATCTTCAAATATTATCTCCTGTCCTGTGAGCTGTACTTACACTGTCTTTATGATGTCCTTTGAAGCAACAAAGTGTCAAAAACGGTCTAACAGTTCCTCAAAACGTTGCACATTGAGAAACCGTACAGCCCAGCAATTCCACTTTTAGATATGTAATCAAGAGAAGAAAATACATATCTTTGCAAAAATTTTTGCATGAATATTCATAACAGCTTTATTTATAATAACAAAATGGTAGAAACTACTTAAATGCCCACAACTGATTAATGGATAAATAAAATATGGTATACAATAGAATATTATTTGGCAATTAATGGAATGAGATACCAATATCTACTATCACATGGATGAACCTTAAATACATTATGCTAAGTTAAAGAGAGCTATCACAAAAGACCACATATTGCTTACTTCTATTTATATAAAATGCCCAGAATAACTAAATCTATAGAATCAGAAAGTAAATAATTAGTTATCTAGGGCTAGGGTGTGGAGGATTTGAAAGGAAATGAGGAGTGATTACTAATGGATACAGGAGTTTCTTTTGGAGTAATTAAATGTAATAAAATCGATTTGATGTTAGCTGAACAACTCTGTAGTAAAAATGCTCAAGCCATTAAATTATATACTACAAATGGATGAATAGTAGTACATGTGAACTATGCTGTTAAAAAATAAATAGATAACACAGCAAATTCTAAAACAAAATCAATGATAGAGTAACCCTGAATGCGAAAATCCATGGGTGGTGGCAAAGTGCAACTGACAAAAGACCTGGGAGGCAGCCGCAACCATGCAAGAGGGCACAGGAAGAAGGCAAGGAGAATTCAAATGTCCAAGAGAGTCAGAGATCCTGTGAGGTGAATTGTCAGCAAATATTCCAAAAAAGGGAGGTCTCCAATCACATATAAAGTTCAGTTGGCTGATCTGAGAACAGTAACTGAAACTGGAGAGGCCACGCGTGTTCCAATTCACAGGTGTAGAAGGAAAACACTGGAAAGTGTTCTCAGTGTAAGGCTGTCTGGATCCTGTAAACTCTAAAAATCAAGCTACTATAGTTCACTTCCAGGATTCATCTCCATCTTGAAGAGAAACCACTGGAAATATGATCTAAATTGAGCAGGGAAGAGACACCGAGATAAAGGAAAAAGCAGTTCCAGATAAAAGTTGGGAGATGACACAGATCTCAAAGTGCATGTAATTTAATATGTACTATTAAAAGCAGAGGAGGGGGCCTTAGAGATGTGAAGTTGGAAAGATATCCTGATGAAGCTTTCCCCTATGAAGAGAACGGAAAAACCAATGAGCATGCCAGTCATTTACCTATTATCCCTCAACTTCAATTCTATCCTTCAATACTCTGCTTCGTGGTGCTGGAGCTGAGATTTTTTGCTATTTGCCGACTTACGTCCTGTCAGTTTCTGTCAATAGTAGGAAGCACTGAAGAAGAACCTAAAGGCAGAGAAAGAAAGGGTTTCTTTTTTCCTGTTTTTCACATTGTTCCTAATTGTAATGCCACTGCCTGGACACCTCACCGCAGCAGCAGTGGTTGACTCCAGCCTCCAGCTGTTTTAAGCACACCAGAACTATTCTATTGTTCCCACCCTCAGATGTTATTGTGGTGGACAGGCACCCTTAATATAAATTCTGATTTACAGCTAAGCTTCAGTGTTCTGATAACCCCAAGCTCTTCTCTTTATTTGTTCAGGTCAAAATATGGTAGCTGTTTCCCCACAGTTCATTTCACCCTATAACCCCAGAGTTTTCCCATGTTATCATGTGTACCTCCAATGCCTGAGTGATCTAATCAATTATCAAATTTCCTCTGTTAAAAAACCTAGTTTGATTGCTCTATTCCTGTATAAATCCTACTGAGGAGGTTCTTGGACTGTTTGGCTTTGTTTTTAAATGCAGTCTAGAGTCTATGCCACTATGAAATGAGATCCTAGTATTCATAATACCCCGTGGCATTATGATAAATTGTAAAATACTGTTGTTTGTGACAAAGTGCCTATTGAAGTAAATACCTTGCCAGATCAAAAGGTTGATGCACAAGTAGGGTGATAATGATAAATACAAAAGTGTGGGGAAAGATGACAGTTTCTTATTGCACTGGAGAAACTTGTGAAAAGGAAATGACAAGTTTGGAACTTTTTAATGCTTTTTTTTTCATTTTGAAATATAACATGTATACAAAAAAGCAATTAATTTCCAAGTACATTTTAACAAGTAGTAATAGAACAGATTTTAAAGTTTGGTTTGGGTTACAGTTCCACGATTGTTTTGTTTTATCTTCCGGCTGCTCCAAGACACTGGAGACCAAAAGGAACATCAATACAATAATTCATAACTCATTTGTTAAATCCTATGTTCTCTGTTATACTCTTCCCTCTTTTTTTTTCTTTTTAGTGAAAAATAACATATATACAAAGCAGTAATAAATTTCAAAGTACATCGCAACCATTAGTTGTACAACAGATTTCAGAGTTTAGTATGGGTTACAATTCTACAATTTTAGGGTTTTATTTCCAGCTGCTCTAAGGTACTTGAGACTAAAAGAAATATTAGTATAATGATTCAGCAATCATACTCATTTGTTAAACCCAACCTTCTCCATACAACTCCACCAAGTTTGGGACTTTAAACTCAAATAAAGTCACTGTTGGGGAAAAAGAGGGCTTCTACGGAAGACATAAAGGAAAACAATTGTTTCGTACAACCACAGATTTGACAGCATTGAAATTAAAAACTACATTTTAATTGTGAAGATTGCATAATTAAAATGTAGGTTCAGCTCACAGATTCCCAAGTGAAAGGGCTTTCTTTGATTGGAAAATAAAGGGATCTTGAGATTTGAAATGGAAACACATAGGTGAATTCAAATAACACTTAGTATCTTGAACTCCTCAAGTTTATTGGATATTCTTCACCAGCAAAAACTTCCTCTTTAGGAAGTTTGTTTGAGAAAACTAGTTCTCCCTTGCTTGAAGACCATGTAAAAAACTTACCTGAGGTAGCAGCAAGAAGAAGTGATGTTATGCTCCTCAAGACTCACCCAATCTTCCATTATTGCCTCTAGATCTATATTTAGTGTCAGATCTCAGCAAATTGAGGAAAACAAGTATAAAGTCTAACCAGGGATAGATATTTTATACTCCAAAATAATTACAGCATTTTATTTATTTATACCACCAGAAACTTTAGGAAAGACATGTAGGAATAAATTCTAAGGGTTTTAAATCATAGAGGACAGAATATAGCTTTTATTGTGCTGATTTATTAATATAGATGCACTTACCAGAGACTCTACATTTAACATGATGACTTCAGCAGTTAGAAGCAGCACTTAAAATCTGTTTGGTTAGTAAACTAAAATATGGACTTAAAAGTAACCTGTATTCAATAAGGGTGATATGCCAGATTTCTTTAGCATAATGTAAATGGCAGAGTATGAATTCCTTTAGAGAACCCAGAGGACACAACTTTTAAGGAGATATTTAGAAATTCATCAGTGAGGAGAGCACAATCATCTTTCAGAATCTCTTCAGTGATTATCTTCTGTAAGCTGGGAAGGGTATGGGGGATTTCACCTTTGAGACAGACTTCCTGATTTCAATGGGAATAATGAAATTGCAGAGTGCAATTGTCTAGTAGCAGCACATGAGTGCCACAGACGGGGGGGTGGGGCGCAAACCTAACCATAATGGATAGCAGGGATGAAGTGGTAATTAGAAACTTTTGTGCCATGGGGACCTTTGGTGGTGGATAATTGGCCATGGTGTCCATAGGAAGGAAATACATGGAAGATTACTAAAATATTTTGTTTTTTATATAACAGAAAAACTCTAGATCTGGTGATTCAAAACCAGACTTGAAACAAGTTCGCTCAGCCAGTTTCCAAACTTAAGCCAGTTCACAGTTCCAGAGTTCTTTTATTGAACAGGTCAGGTCTCCTTGAGGAAGGATTCTGCAAGCCTATCACAAACATATACTTTACATCTTTGTTCAATTCTTGTCCAAAGGGTCCTGTACACATTCAGTAGAGTAATAATGCAATAGGAAAAAAAAAAACCTTATCTGTTAATATGAAACACTGGCTCTGATTTGATATTAATTTATAGGGAAGAAACTGTTAGAATTAAACAAATAAAGAAGAATGAGATTATACACAGGTTTATGTAATAATATTATATAAAGATAAACTTTGGAACAAAATACAAACCTACCAAATAATGAAAGTACTGTTTAGTTTGCTAAAGCTACCAGAAAGCAATATAGCAGAAATGGGCTGAGTTTTAACAATGGGATTTATGAATTTTCAAGTTTACAGTTCTGAGGCCATGAAACTATCTAAATCAAGGCATCAGCAGGGTGCAGCTTTCTTCCTGAAGACAGGCTGCTGGCAATCTAGACTCCTTTGTCACATGGCAAGGCATGTGGCAGGATCTGCTGGTCCTTCTCTCCCAGGTTTCATTGCTTTCAGCTTCTGGATGCTTTATCTGTGGCTTTCTTTCTGAAGTTCTGTTACATGTCTTTTAGCTTCTGTATTAGGGTTCTCTAGAGAAACAGAATCAACAGGGAACACTTGCAAATATAAAATTTATGAAAGTGTCTCACGTGACCGTAGGAATGCAGAGTCCAAAATCCACAGGGCAGGCTGCGAAGCTGATGACTCCAATGGATGGCCTGGATGAACTCCACAGGAGAGGCTCACCAGCCAAAGCAGGGATGGAACCTGTCTCCTCTGAGTCCTCTTTAAAAGGCTTCCCATGATTGGATTTAGCATCACTAATTGCAGAAGACACTCCCCTTTGGCTGATTACAAATGGAATCAGCTGTGGATGTAGCTGACGTGATCATGACCTAATCCTATGAAATGTCCTCATTGCAACAGACAGGCCAGTGCTTGCCCAATCAGATGAACAGGTACCACAACTTGGCCAAGTTGACACCTGTCCCTAACCATGACAGCTTCTGTGGTTTCTGTCTATTTCATGCTCTTATAAAGGCCTCCAGCGAAAGTATTACGGCCACAACTGAGGTATGCCTCAACTGAAATAACCTAATCAAAAGGTTCCACCCACAATGGATTTGCACCCAGAAGAATGGATTAGGTTTAAGAACATGATCTTTTCTGGGGTCTGTATAGCTTCAAATCATCACAAGAAACTGAATAAAAAAAGAAAAAAGAGAAAGAGATCCAGTAAAAAAAGAAAAGCAAATACTTGCATATTAATAATATATTATTTACAGTATAAAACAAATTATGGATATGACTCCATTCAGTTGGTAATATCAATATATGGAAATGGGTTTCTCTCATCTATAAGAGGAAAATAATTTTCAGAATGACTCAAAAGTAATGTCCAACACAATGCTGTTGACAAAAGTTATATCTAAGCAAAGAGTTTGAAAGGGTAAAAAATGAAAGGAATGACAAAAATTTTACTGGCAAATGTTAATGCAAACGCAAAGAATAGGACAAAGATTACAAGGGATGAAGGGAGAGACAGAAGCAGTTCTGATATTTGACAAAACAGAACTCAGACAAAAAAAGATTAACAATACAAAGAAGGGTATTTTAATAAAATAAAAGGTTATGATTCACCGAAAACAAAAGTCATTAATATGTATGCATCAGATAATTCAATAATACATTCATAAAGTAGACAGAAATAGAGACATTATAAATGAATATTAAAAAATTCAATTCAAGTCAGATAATTGGACAAAAATTAGGAAAGATACAGGTGTGTGCTAAGCATATTAGAGCATATAGATATTATCGAAATCTATACGCCCACAGTAGAGAGCTTATATTTTATTTTTATAAAAGTACATGAAGGGCGGGCCGCGGTGGCTCAGCGGGCAAAGTGCTTGCCTGCTATGCCGGAGGACCTCGGTTCGATTCCCGGCCCCAGCCCATGTAACAAAAACAAAGAAACAAAATACAATAAAACAAGAAAATGTTTAAAGATGTTTCCCTTTCTTCCTTCCTTCTCTCTGTCTTTCCTTTAAAAAAAAAAAAAAAAAAAAGTACATGAAAATCAAATGCATCAGTAAAATCCAGAGATTAGAAATACTACAAACAAAATTCTATAAATGCAAAGAAATAGAAATTAAAACAAAGAATTTTTAAAAAGTAATAGCCTGGAAATTTATAAACTCAAAATTCTATTAAATAACAAGTAAATTTCAGATTTGTTTGTGAATAACAATGAAATGTTTACTTGTGGGATACAGACAAAGCGATTGTCAAAGGAAAACATAGCATTAAATATTTATAATAAAAATCTTAACTAAAAAGCTCAGAAATAAAATAACAGTGATAACAAAATGTCAAGCCCATGAGAAGAAAGTGAGAAAAAAAGAGAAAATGAGAGAATATATAAAAGAAACAGAAATTTGAAAAAAAGACTACAGACCAATCTCACTTATGCATATCCACTGAAAATCCTAAATAAAATAACAGCAAACAGAATCCAGTATATTCTGAAAAGAGAATAACACATCATGACAAAGCAGTGTTTATTCCAAAAATAAGAATGGTGACATATTAGAAACTAAAGAGAAAAATCATGTTACCTTCATAATTGCAGAAATGGCATTTGACTACATTTAATGAAAATTCACATTAAAACAATAGATAACATCAAAATCTGTGGATATTTCCTCAAGACAATGTAAACATACATCAGAGTAGAGAACTGTGTGAAGATTCTAGAGTAGGTAGCTCTAAGATTCAGTCCTTCCACCACAATAACTATTAAATACTTAGGAACAACCTGAAACCACTATTTTGAAATTCTAGAGGCAATTAGAATACTATATAGCATCCATGGAGTGGGAGAAAGAAGCTGGTAAGTTACAATAAAGATCAGAAAGTTGCTCTCTCCCTGTTACCCAAGACCCTACTCTTGTGGCAGGTCACCATAGGGTTTAGCCTGTAGCTAGCTCGTTGACGACAGAAAGGAATATAAAATTCCTCTTCCTGAAGACCAAGTTTGGGCATGGCTGATCACTGATCATAGCTTTTCATTAGTGCTATCAGATCACTGGAAGCCCAGCTCTGAGGATGTAATTGATCCTTTACTCAATGGATACAGGTGGTTGCAGAGGAAACATTTAAAAAATGGTACTCTTCCTCAAGAACAAGGGCTGCATTTGGTGGGCAGGTCAAGAAAGCTCAGCTTTGGAAAGCAGTGGGGGACACTCCTGGAACCCATCCTGATTCTCTCCCCATTTGGGCATTTGGAGTTGGTTTGCACCCCCTTCCTGGGTCCCTGGCCCTGTTCCAGCTGGGAAAGACTGACTTGGTTACCCCTGTCTGCTGTGCCCCCCTCCCAGGGTTTCACCTCCACGTGAAAGCAGATTGAGACAAGGAAAGAAATTATACAGGCTGACAGCATGGAGCAAAGGCTTGCCTGCTTTAAACACACAGGAAAGGAAGGGTTGTATGTAATTAGAAATGTCAGTATTATTGTAGTGCATTGTTTGGTACATAATTCCACTTCTTAATTCCCACAGGTGCTAAAATGCAAGTGCATCAAAAATAACGATAATTCTATGGAAATGCAATGTACAAAGATATAAAAAAGCTGTAGGGATGGAGAATAATGGGAAAAGTATATTTGCATGCTATTGAAATCAATTTTGTATCAAATCAAGTGCAAATGTTATATATTTAGGATGTAAATTTTAACCCCATGGTTACCACAAAGAAAATACATGAAAAATATGTCCAGATAGATTAGAGAAGGCACTCAACATTATACAACACTAAAGACCAAATAAATACAAAATGTAGGCTTTAACAGAAGAATTGAAGGGTGAAAAATCTATAAGATTTCCAAAGGCTAAATAACAAAACAGGAGAAGAAAGTCCTGCACTATTAGTTCTGACTTTAAATGTAAATGAATTCAACTTTACAGTAAAAAGGCAGAGATTGGCAGAGAAAAAGATGCCACAAGGAAAGAAAATTGCAGACCAATATCTCTTATGGATATATATGTAAAAATCCTCAACAAAATACTAGCAAACCAAATCCAACAGCGCATTAAAAGAATTATAAGCCATGATCAGGAAGGATTTGTTTTTCCTCAACATGATAAAGTGCATCTATGGAAATCGACATCTCTCATTCTATTTAATACTGAAAGACTGAAAGCTTTCCCTCAATGATATGAACAAGGTAAGGATGCCCACTGTTCTGGTTTGAAATTATTATGTACCACAGAAAAGCCACGTTTGAATGCTGATCCAATCTTGGGGATGCCAGACCTATTGTTTAGGGTGGTAAGCTTTGATTGGATTGTGATACATCTAATTTGGGGTGTGGTTTGATTAGATGGAGATGTAACTGCCTAGCTAAGGTGGGTCTTGATTAGTTTACTAGAGTCCTTTAAAATGGGAAACATTTTTGAGAAACATCCGATACAGAAGCTTGGAGAACAGTTGCTTCAGCACTGACAGAGACACAGATGTTTGGAGACGCTTGGTGTGTTGACAGAGGGAACAGATGCCTCACATGGGCAGAGCCCAGCAGACATCACTTTGTGCCTTCCCATTAGAGGCTAAGCAAGCCAGAACCTGGAGAAAGCCAAAGGGAAAGCAAGAAATAAAACCCAGCCCCAGAGAAGCCAGGTGAGGAACCCCCACAGGAAACAGAGGCTGAAAGCAATGGAGCCCAGGAACAAGGGACCAGAAGATGCCAGCCACATGACTTCCCAGCTGGCAGAGGTGTTCCAGACAGCATCAGCTTTTCTTGAGTGAAGGTAACCTCTTGTTTGTGCCTTAATTTGGACATTTTCACAGCTTTAGAACTATAAATTCACAACTTAATAAATTCCCTTTTTAAAAGCAATTCCATTTCTGGCATATTGTATTCCAGCAGCTTTAACAAGCTTAAACACTCACCATATGCACTGTTATTCAATATTGGGCTGGGATATTAGGCAAGAAAAAACGCATCCAAACTAGAAAAAAAGTGGCAAAACTTTCCTTATTTGCAGATAACATGAGCCTATATATAGAAAATCTTGAAAATCCACAACAAAGTTCAGAATTGTGGAACTTTTATCTTATTCAAAGATACATATTGAATTCATCAAGTTGGTGGGGTATAAGATTAATACCCAAAAATCAGTCTTGTTTCTATACATAAGCAATGAACTATCAGAAGAATAAATCAGTAAAAATTTCCATTTACAGTGGCAACCAAAGAATCAAATATTTAGGAATAGATCTAACCAAGGATGTGAAAAACTTGTAAACAGAAAAAAATAAGCATTGCTAAAAGAAATTAGAGAAAATTTAAATAAATGAAAAGGCAGTCCATATTCATGATTGTAAGACTAAATGTTGTTAAGATGTAAAGCCTACCCAAACCAATTCATAGATTTGATACAATACCAATCAATCCAACAACCTTATTTGCAGAAATGGAAAATCCAGTCATCAAATTTATATGGAAGCTGTAGCGACTTCATTATGGTAATATAAGACATCCTCTGCAAAAGTCTCCACTCAAAGTCACCTAATAAAAGGAAAAATACCACTTGCTTGCAACTTTGGAAAGGGACTGGAAAAGGGCTCCACATATAGTGAATTGAAGAAAAAGAATAAAATAACACCAAAAACAGACAGATGATTTATGGCATAGACACTAACAGTCTGGACCACTTCCCTTCATTTGGTCCCATGCAGTTTAAGAGTCACACAGAGGTAACATGTCCTGGGTTCCTTCTGCCACAGATTCAGACCATAGAACAAGTCACTACAGCAAGTTAGAAACTCATGCACATTCGGGAACAGGGATCCAAGCCCTCAGAGACCCGGGGTACAACACATGAGCACTGCATTCAATAGGGCCCTGAGGAAACAAAAGAGACCATCACAGAACTTTTGGTAAGAGGTGCACACGCCCTATCCAGTCTCTGTTTTCTGGAACACCTAAATGTCAAATGGACCTTTCTGGATGGACCCCATATGATCCCTGGAGCAGGATACCCTAATGGGAAAGAAACCATATGCAGAAAAGCCACATAGAAAAAAGGGGGGAAGTAGGTACTAAATTAAGACAGTACAGGTCCCAAAACTGAAAAGACTGATGAAACAGGGGCACTGAGTGATGTGGAGAATTTAAATCAATCATAGGCAATGGGGAGAAAATTCTGCACAAAACCCAAAGAACAGGTCAAGATTCCCAAAGAAGGAAGAGAAGAAAGGAAGCATTCTTCTGGAGGTGAAACACATGTGCATGTAAGGGCAATCTTAAAAATTGTGCCACATATTCTGGGGAAATTCAGCTGCAGAAGACCTGAAAAACTCTGAAAAGTTACACTGGGCTTCTCTAAAGGTCCAAAATAAGTCGGACCAAGCATCAAAGAAGAGGCTTAATAAGAATCCAATCAATGATAGGCAAGAGGGACAAACTGGTCCTCAGAGTTAGCACATCACAATAATAATATGACCAAACATCAGCAAAAAAATTATGTCATACTAAGAAACAAGAAGATTTAGCTCAGCTAAGGGAACAAATTAAAACTTCAGAGGAGACACAAAACTTGAAACAACTAAACAAAGTTGAAACAGATCTAAATCAATTCAAGGAGATGAAGGAACATTTGGATAGAAATAAACTGATGGTGTATATAGAGCTAAAGAATATCAAGAAGACAGTGTGTGAGCAAAAAGAATTTGAAAGTTTAAAAAGAAACATAACATAAATTATGGGGATGAAAGGCACAATAATAGGTATTAAAATACACACTACAGGCATACAACAGCAGATCTGAACCGGCAATGGAAAGAACCAAAGAACAAGACAGGACAATCAAAAGCACAATCAGAAGAACTGACAGAGTAAAGAATAGAAAAAAATTGAGCAACATCTCAGGGACTTGAGTGACAAAAGGAAGCATAAAAGCATGGATATCATGGATGTCTCAGAAGGAGAAGAGAAGGGGAAAAAAAGCAGAAAAAATATTTGAAGAAATAATACCCATAAATTCACTAACTCTTATGAAAGACATAAACATACGCGTCCACGAAGTGCAATGTACTCTGAACAGTATACACCGGACAGACCTACTCGAAGCCACATACTAATCAGAAGTTTAAATGCCAAACATCAACAAATAATTCTGAAAACAGTAAGATATAAGCAATTCCTCTCACACATGGGATCCTTGATAAGAATATGTGTCGATCTCTCATCAGAAACCATGGAGGTGAGAAGGCACTGGTATGATATATTTAAGGTACTGAAAGAGAAACACTACCAGCCAACACTACCTGTCAAAAATTCTTTTTCCAGCAAAACCGACCTTCAAAAAAATGAGGGAAAATTTAAAACAATCACAGATAAATAGAAACTGAGTTCATCAACATAAGACCTTCCTTACAAAAATTGCTAAAGAGATGTCTTCAGGTTAAAAGGAAAAGAGAAGGGAGTGGCTTGGAGCAGTATGAAGAAGTGAAGATATTCAGTAAAGTAATTAAATGGGCAAAAGCAAAACCCAGTAGTATCATATCCTCAATATGCAACTCCATTCTTTACTTCCTATAAAAGTCAGAATGCAATTAAACAAGAATAGTAATATTTCCTGATATAAATATGAAAAACATAAAGAGGTAATGTGGAACAAAACAACAGGTGGGGGAAACAGTGATATGGGAGCAGAGAATGGGCACACTATAGAAGCTAACTGATTTTCAAATTAGTTGATAATAAATGTAGGTTGTATAATATAAGCACCACGTTGACCATAAAGTATTTTAAGAAGGAACATAGATAGAAAAGAGAAAGGGACCAGTCACATTCATGACAAAAGATCAACTGTACAGAACAGGTGGCTCAAAAAAGGAAAAGAGAGACAAAAAAAAGTATAACATATGAAAATCAAAGGATAAATGGCTGAAATACTGCCCTTACAGTATTAATGATGAATGTTAATGGTATTAAACTCCTCAATCAGAAGACACACATTGGCAGAATGGATAAAAAAAAAGTTTGATGCACCTATATACTGTCCACAAAAGACTCACCTTAGAACCAAAGACACAAATAGGTTGAAAGTATATGGTTGGGAAAAAATCCCATGCAAAGAGTAACCAAAAAAGAGCTGGGGTAGCTATACTAATATCAGACAAAATAGACTTTAAACAAAAAACTGTTATGAGACAAAGAAGGACACTATATATTAATAAAGTGGGTATTCATCAAAGACAACAATCATAAATACTTATGAACCTAACCATGGGGCCCCAAAACACATGAGGCAAACACTGGTAAAACTGAAGGAAAAAATAGACATCTCTTCAATAATAATTGGAGACTTTAATACACTACTCTCATCAACAGAATATATAGACAAAGAAAGAATAAGAAAATGAGAACTTGAATAATATGATAAATAAACTATGTTTTTTAACATACATATACAGAAATTGCACCCCAAAACAATACATTTTTCTCAAGTGCTCATGGATCATTCTCAGAATAGCCCAAATGTTAGGTCACAAAACACATCTCAAAAATTTTTTAAAGATTGAAATTACAATACAAAGTACTTTCTCTGACCATAATGGAATGAAACTGGTAATAAATATCAGGTGGAGAACTAGAAAATTCACAAACATATGGAAGTTTAAAGAGGCACTCTAAAACAATTGCGGGTTGTGGTAGTTAGATTCAGTTGTCAACTTGGCCAGGTGAATGTGCCTAGTTTTGTTTCTGCGAACATGAAACAATGGTACGTGAACCTCATCTGTTGCTGAATCACCTGCAGTGGGCTAGGAGGTGTGCCTGCTGCAATGAACGATGCTTGACTTAATTGACTGGTGCTTAAATGAGAGAGCGCAACATAGCACAGCCCAAGCAGCTCAGCGTACCTCATCTCAGCACTAGCAGCTCAGCCTAGGCCTTTGGAGATGCAGAAAGAAATCACCCCGGGGAAAGATGTTGAAACCCAGAGGCCTGGAGAGAAGGCAAGCAGAGACCATCCTGTGCCTTCCCACGTAAGAAAGAACCCTAGTGGAAAGCTAGCTGCCTTTCCTCTGAAGAACTAACAAAATAAATTCCCTTTTATTAAAAGCCAATCCATCTCTGGTCTGTTGCATTCTGGCAGCTAGCAAACTAGAACATGGGTCAAACAAGAAATTGAAAGAAAAATCAGTAAATACCCTGAGATGAAGAAAAATGAGAATACAACATATCAAAATGTATTGGAGTCAGCAAAGGCAGTGCAGAGAGGGAAATCACTAGCACAAAATGCCTACTTTAAAAAAAGAAGAGTGAACTAAAATCAAACACTCAACTGAACACCTGGAGGAGCTAGAAAAAGAACAACAAACTAAATCCAAAGCAAGTAGAAGGTAATAAATAACAAAGATTACAGCAGAAATAAGTAATATAGAGAATAATAAAAATAGAGAGCATTAACAAAAATCAAAAGTTGGTTCTTTGAAAAGATCAATAAATTTGACAAAAACTTTAGCTAGACTGACAAAGAAAAAAGAGCAGAGACACAAGATCAGAAATGATGGGGGGAACATTACTACTACTTATAGAAAAATAAAAAGGATCATAGGGAGATACTATGAACAAATGTAAGCCCATAAATTAGACAAACTAGATGAAATGGACAAATTTCTAGAAACACATGAACAAATTACACTTACTGTAGAAGATATAGACGAGCTCAACAAATCATTTACTAAGTAAAGTGATTGAATCAGTCACCAAAAACCTCCCAATAAGCAAAATACCAGGAACAGAGGACTTATAAATGAATTCTATTAAACATTCCAAGAAAAATTAATACCAATCCTGCTCAAACTCTTCCAAAAATTTCAAGGGGAGGGAATACTACCTAACTCATTCTACAAAGGCAAAATCACCCTAATACCAAAGCTAGATAAAGATGCTAAAAGACAAAAATTCAGACCAATTTTCTTTATATGAATGCAAAAATACTCATCAAAATGCCAGTTAATCGAACAAAAGAGAATAGATATTAAAAGAGACATACACCATGATCAGGTGGGATTTATCTCGGGTGTGCTAGTTTTAATTAATGTAATACACTACATTAACAAAATGAAGGGGAAAAAAAAAGAAAACCTATGATTATCTTAACTGAGGCAGAAAAAGCATTTGACAAAACTCAGCATCATTTCTTGATAGAAAACACTTAAAAAAAATGGGAATACAAAAAAAATGGGAATACAAGGAACTTCTTTAACATGATAAAGGGCATATATGCAAAACTCACTGCTAATAACATATTCAAAGGTGAAAGATTGAAAGTTTTCCCTCTAAGGTCTGGAATAAGAAAAGGATGATTTACCATCACCACTGTTACTCAACATTGTACTGGAAGTTCTAGGCAGGGAACTTAAGCAAGAAAAAGTAATAAAAGATATCCAAATCAGGAAGGAAGGAATAAAACTTTCACTATTTGCAAATAGCATGATCCTATACATAGAAAGTGCCCAAAAATCTACACCAAAGCTACTAGAGTTAATAAACAAATTCAGCAATGTGGCAGGGCATCAGATCAACCAGCAAAAATCTGTAGTGTGTCTATAAACCAATAATGAGCAAACTGAGGAGGAAATCAAGGAAAAATGCTATTTACAATAACAACTAGATTAGAAGATGGCGGCTTAGTAAGGTACGTGCGTCTTAGTTCCTCCTCCTCCAAAGCAACTACTAGGTGAACTGAAACAGTGCAGAACAGCTCCCGGGGCTACGGCAGGGAATGGACACACAGCGTACCCCAGTCTGGACTGGCTAGTCTGACTGCGAGACTCGGCTGCGGTGAGATCCCCGAGCGGCGTGCGATTTCCTGAGCAGCGGCAGCTGCGGCAGCCGGAGCTCCTCCCTCCCTCCTTCCCGGGCCGGCTGAGAGTCTCGGAGAGGCAAGTTTCCCAAGCCGAGGCGGCCGGCACCCCTCTTTTTTTTTTTTTTTTTTTTAAAGAGGGAGGAAGGGAAGGAAAGACAGAGAGAAGGAAGGAAGGAAGGAAGAAAGGGAAACATCTTTAAACATTTTCTTGTTTTATTGTATTTTGTTTGTTTGTTTGTTTTTTACATGGGCTGGGGCCGGGAATCGAACCGAGGTCCTCCGGCATGGCAGGCAAGCACTTTGCCCGCTGAGCCACCGCGGCCCGCCCCGGCACCCCTCTTTTGTGGGCGGCTTCGAGTCTCGGCTTCGAGTCCGCAGCTACGAGTCTCGGATCAGAGGGCTATCCAAGCCGCGGTGGCCCCCCCACCCGCGGGCGGCTTCCTGGTCCGGTGGGGAATTCCCCAGGCCGCGGCGGCCAGTGACCGACGCCCCTCCCCCGCGGGCAACTTCCTGGTCCAGTGGCAAATTCCCTGGGCCCGCTGCGGCCGCCGACCAGCCACAGGGTCCCCTCAAGCTGTGGCGGCTGACACCCCCACCATGCGCGGCCCCTGAACCAATGGAGAGAATTGGATCGGAAATCCCCAGGCCGCGGAGATCAGTGACCAGGGGAATCCCTTCCAGACACGTGAGACAAACGTGTGCCACGAGCGCCACCTACTGGGCAGGATAAGAAAAACATAACCCAGAGATTTCACAGAAAAATCCTACAACCTTGTTGGGTCCGACACCCAGGGAAATCTGACTAAATGCCCGGACGCCAGCAACAGAAGATAACAGTCCACGCTCAGAAGACTGAGAATATGGCCCAGTCAAAGGAACAAACCAATAGCTCAAATGAGATACAAGAGCTGAGACAACTAATGCTGAATATACAAACAGAAATGGAAAACCTCTTCAAAAATGAAAGCGATAAATTGAGGGAGGACATGAAGAAGACATGGGCTGAACATAAAGAAGAAATAGAAAAACTGAAAAAACAAATCACAGAACTTATGGAAGTGAAGGATAAAGTAGAAAAGATGGAAAAAACAATGGATACCTACAATGATAGATTTAAAGAGACAGAAGATAGAATTAGTGATTTGGAGGATGGAACATCTGAATTCCAAAAAGAAACAGAAACTATCAGATAAGGAATGGAAAAATTTGAACAGGGTATCAGGGAACTCAAGGACAATATGAACCGCACAAATATACGTGTTGTGGGTGTCCCAGAAGGAGAAGAGAAGGGAAAAGGAGGAGAAAAACTAATGGAAGAAATTATCACTGAAAATTTCCCAACTCTTATGAAAGACCTAAAATTACAGATCCAAGAAGTGCAGCGCACCCCAAAGAGATTACACCCAAATAGGCGTTCTCTAAGACACTTACTAGTTAGAATGTCAGAGGTCAAAGAGAAAGAGAGGATCTTGAAAGCAGCAAGAGAAAAACAACCCATCACATACAAGGGAAACCCAATAAGACTATGTGTAGATTTCTCAGCAGAAACCATGGAAGCTACAATAACAACTAAAAGAATCAAGTACCTAGGAATGAATTTAAGCAATGATGTAAATGACTTATACATGTGAAACTACAAAATTCTGCTAAAGATAATCAAAGAAGATGTAAATAAGTGGAAGGGCATTCTACATTCATGGATTGAGGTGAAAGTTAAATATTGTTAAGATGTCAATTATTCCTTAAATTCTTGGCAAATTCAATGCAATCAAAATCAAAATTCCAATGGCCTACTTTGCAGAAATGGAAAAGTTAATAAAAAAATTATTTGATAGGATAGAATGCTCCAAATAGCCAAATCCACATAGACAAAAGAGAATGAAGTGGGAGGACTCCCACTTCCTAACTTTAAAGCTTATTACAAAGCTACGGTGGTCAAAAGAGCATGGTACTGGCACAAGGATAGATATATAGACCAATGGAATCAAACTAGGAGTTCAGAAACATTTATGGCCAAACAATTTTTGACAAGGCTAGCAAGTTCACTCAACTGGGAAAGAATAGTTTCTTCAAAAAAAATTGTACTGGGAATGCTAGATATTCATATGCAACAGAAAGAAGGAGTATCCTTATCTTATATCATATTTGTAAACTAACTCAAAATGAGTCAAAACAGAACTAGTACCATAAATCTCTTAGAAGAAATTGTAGGTAGGCATCTTCAAGATCCTCTATTAAGCAACATTTCTTAACTTTTACACCCAAATCATAAGCAATCAAAGAAAAGATAGATAAATGGAACCTCATCAAAATTTAAAACGTTGGCACATCAAATGACTTCATCATGGAAGTTAAATGGAAACTTAGTCAATGGGAGAAAGTATTTGGTAACTATGTATTTGAACTGAATTTAACATCCAGAATATATAAAGAAATCATACAACTCAACAATAAAAAGATAAACACCCCAATTTTAAAAACTGGAAAATATTTGAATAGATATTTCTCTAAAGAGTATATGCAAATGACTAGAAAGTGCATAAAATTTCTCAAGATTACTAGCTATTAAGAAAATGCATATCAAAACAACAAGATATGATTTCATACCCACTAGAATGGCTACTATTAAAAAAAAGAAAGTTACAGGTGCTGGAGAGGATGTGTAGAACTGGCACACTTATTTATTGCTGGTGGAAATGTGAAATGGTAAGGCAGATTGGCAATTCTTCAGAAAGTTATGTATAGAATTACCATATAACCCAGTAATCCTTCCACTATATACATAGCCAAAAGAATTAAAAGCATGGACTCAAGCATATATTTCCACATTGATGTTCATAGTCGCATTATTCACAATTGTGAACAAATTGAAGCAGTCCAAGAATTCACCAACTGAAGTATAAATAAACAAAATGTGGTATATACAATGGAATATTATTCTGCATTAAAAAAGTGATGAAGTTCTGATTCATGCAACAACATGGATGAGCATTAAAGATATTACATTGAGTGAAATAAGCCAGGCACAAATAGACAAATATTGTACAATTCCACTGGTATGAAATAATTAGAATAAACAAAAACATAGATTTAGAATCTAGAATATAAGTAACCAGAGTCTGGGCTGGGGCGAGGGAAGGGGGAATTAATGCTTAATTTGTACAAAATGTCTATTTAGTTTGGTTGTAAAGTTTTGGAAACATTTGGTAGTGATGTAGCACAACATTGTGAGTGTAATTAACAGCACTGAATTATATGTGAACATGACTAGTAGGGGAAATTTAAGTTGCTATGTTACTAGAATAAAAATTCAAAGATAAAACATAGTGCTGTGCAATGCATTGAATCCTCTTGTAAACCATAGACTATAGTTAACAGTAAAATTATGAAAATGTCCCTTAATGAATTATAAAAATTATGCCACACTTGTGCAAGGTGCTTATAAGAAGGCAGTATATGGGAACTCTATTTTATGTATTTTATGCATATTTCTGTAAACCTACAACTTCTCTAATAAATATAATTAATTAAAAATTTTTATATGGATGAGTAACTGCTCCCAAATAGTTAAGGCATCTTAGAGAAGAAGAATGAAGTTGAAAAACTCACACATCCTAATCTTAAACTTACTACGTCACAGTAATCAAAACAGCATGGTACTGACACAAGGATATATATATATAGACAAGGGAATCAAATTGAGAGCTCAGAAGTCAACCTAACCACTTATGGCCAAATGACTCTTGACAAGGGGGCAAAGACCACTCAATTAGGAAAGAACAGACTCTTTAACAAATGGTGCTAGGAATACTGTATCTTCATATACAAAAAAAAGGAGGCCAAGGGGCCGAGATGGCAGCTTGGTAAGGTGTGCACATTTTAGTTCATCCTCCAGAGCAACTACTAAATAATCAGAAACAATACAGAGCAGCTCCAGGAGCCACGACAGAGACCGGACACGCAGCGTGCCCCAGTCTGGACCAGCTGGACCAGCTGCGAGTTTCCGCAGTGGTGAGTTCCCTGAGCCGCACGTACTTCCCCAAGCTGTGGCAGCCAGCGGCCGGTGCCCCTCCCTCAAGGGCGGCTTCCTGGACCAGCTGCGAGGCTCCGGAACAGCGAGTTCCCCAAGCCATGGCGGCTGACAGCCAGTGCCCCTCCCCCACAGGCAGCTTCCCAGACCAGCTGTGAGTCTCCGGACCGGCTGTGAGTCTTGGAGCAACGAGTTCCCCAAGCCATGGCGCCCGGCGCTCCTCCCCCACAGGCGGCTTTCCGGAGGGAAAAGAGGGAGTCTCCAACAGTAACAGGAACTGAGTCCAACTGAACACCAATAGTGGTATTAATGAACAAATTCTGACTACTTAAAATAGGCCCCCAGCTCAGGCGAAACTGATCGGGGTGGAAGTCACCTATTGGGCTGGCTGGAAGGGAAGAAAGGGGATGAAACAGAGCCTTCTGCGGCTGTTTCTATGGAGGCTTGGTAGCCTCTGGACTCAGCCCCGGGATTACACAGGCTGCAACTGCCCCAAACGCAGAAACAGACTGCTTTCAGGGCTGTCTCCCATCTGAACCTTCCCCACGGGAGGGGTGAAATGCAACTCAGGTGGAATCCCTCTCTCAAGGAATTCAGATCCCAGGGCTTTGCAATTTGAAGCCATTAAAACCAAAACAAAACTTAAGCTAGAGGCCCAGAAAAAGCTGAACTGAAGGTCAATGAACAGATAGACAAAAAACTCATCTAGCAAGAAAACCCCAGGTAAGATAAGTGAAAACAATCTCCAGAATAAACTAATTAAGGTAATTAAATGTCCAGATGCCAGCAAAAAATAACAAATCACACCAGGAAAATTGAAGATGTGGCCCAGTCAAAGGAACAAACCAATAGCTCAAATGAGATACAGGAGCTGAGACAACTAATTCTGAATATACGAACAGAAATGGAAAACCTCTTCAAAAACCAAACCAATCAATTGAGGGAGGACATGAAGAAGGCAAGGAATGAACAAAAAGAAGAAATGGAAAGTCTGAAAAACAAATCACAGAACTTATGGGAATGAAAGATACAGTAGAAGAGATGAAAAAACAGTGGAAACCTACAATGGTAGATTTCAAGAGACAGAGGTTAGAATTAGTGAACTGGAGGATGGAACATCTGAAATCCAAAAAGAAACAGAAACTATAGGGAAAAGAATGGAAAAATTTGAGCAGGGGCTCAGGGAATTGAATGATAATATGAAGCGCACAAATATACGTATTGTGGGTGTCCCAGAAGGAGAAGAGAAGGGAAAAGGAGGAGAAAAACTAATGGAAGAAATTATCACTGAAAATTTCCCAACTCTTATGAAAGACCTAAAATTACAGATCCAAGAAGTGCAGCACACCCCAAAGAGAATAGATCCAAATAGGCGTTCTCCAAGACACTTAAGGTTAGAATGTCAGAGGTCAAAGAGAAAGAGAGGATCTTGAAAGCAGCAAGAGAAAAACAATCCATCACATACAAGGGAAACCCAATAAGACTCTGTGTAGATTTCTCAGCAGAAACAATGGAGGCAAAAAGACAGTGGGATGATATATTTAAATTACTAAAAGAGAAAAACTGCCAACCAAGAAATCTGTATCCGGCAAAATTGTCCTTCAAAAATGAGGGAGAAATTAAAACATTTTCAGACAAAAAGTCACTGAGAGAATTTGTGACCAAGAGACCAGCTCTGCAAGAAATACTAAAGGGAGCACTAGAGTCAGATACGAAAAGACAGAAGAGAGAGGTGTGGAGAAGAGTGTAGAAAGAAGGAAAATTAGATACGATATATATAATACAAAAGGCAAAATGGTAGAGGAAAGTATTACCCAAACAGTAATAACGCTAAATGTTAATGGACTGAATTCCCCAATCAAAAGACACAGACTGGCAGAATGGATTAAAAAACAGGATCCTTCTATATGCTGTCTACAGGAAACACATCTTAGACCCAAAGATGAACATAGGTGGAAAGTGAAAGGTTGGGAAAAGATATTTCATGCAAATAACAACCAGAAAAGAGCAGGAGTAGCTATACTAATCTCCAACAAATTAGACTTCAAATGTAAAACAGTTAAAAGAGACAAAGAAGGATACTATCTACTAATAAAAGGAACAATTCAACAAGAAGACATAATAATCATAAATATTTACGCACCGAACCAGAATGCCCCAAAATACGTGAGGAATACACTGCAAATACTGAAAAGGGAAATAGATACATCTACCATAATAGTTGGAGACTTCAATTCCCCACTCTCATCAATGGATAAAACATCTAGACAGAGGATCAATAAAGAAACAGAGAATTTGAATATTACAATACATGAGCTAGACTTAACAGACATTTATAGGACATTACACCCCACAACAGCAGGATACACCTTTTTCTCAAGTGCTCATGGATCATTCTCAAAGATAGACCATGTGCTGGGTCACAAAGCAAGTCTCAACAAATTTAAAAAGACGGAAATCATACACAACACTTTCTCAGATCATAAAGGAATGAAGTTGGAAATCAATAATAGGCAGAGTGCCAGAAAATTCACAAATACGTGGAGGCTCAACAACACACTCTTAAACAACCAGTGGGTCAAGGAAGGAATTACAAGAGAAATCAGTAAATATCTTGAGGCGAATAAAAATGAAAACATGACATATCAAAACCTATGGGATGCAGCAAAGGCAGTGCTAAGAGGGAAATTTATTGCCCTAAATGCCTATATCAAAAAAGAAGAAAAGGCAAAAATTTGGGAATTAAATGTCCACTTGGAAGAACTGGAGAAAGAACAGCAAACTAACCCCAAAGCAAGCAAAAGGAAAGAAATAACAAAGATTAAAGCAGAAATAAATGAAATTGAGAACATGAAAACAATAGAGAAAATCAATAAGACCAGAAGTTGGTTCTATGAGAAAATCAACAAGATTGATGGGCCCTTAGCAAGATTGACAAAAAGAATAAGAGAGAGGACGCAAATAAATAAGATCAGAAATGGAAGAGGAGACATAACCACTGATCTCACAGAAATAAAGGAGGTAATAACAGGATACTATGAGCAACTTTATGCTAATAAATACAACAATGTAGATGAAATGGACAAGTTCCTAGAAAGGCATGAACGACCAACTTTGAATCAAGAAGAAATAGATGAACTCAACAAACCAATCACAAGTAAAGAAATTGAATCAGTCATTCAAAAGCTTCCCAAAAAGAAAAGTCCAGGACCAGATGGCTTCACATGTGAATTCTACCAAACATTCCAGAAAGAATTAGTACCAACCCTGCTCAAACTCTTCAAAAAAATTGAAGTGGAAGGAAAGCTACCTAATTCATTCTATGAAGCCAACATCACCCTCATACCAAAACCTGGCAAAGATATTACAAAAAAAGAAAACTACAGACCAATCTCTCTAATGAATATAGATGCAAAAATCCTCAACCAAATTCTAGCAAATCGAATCCAGCAACACATTAAAAGAATTATACATCATGACCAAGTAGGATTCATCCCAGGTATGCAAGGATGGTTCAACATAAGAAAATCAATTAATGTAATACACTATATCAACAAATCAAAGCAGAAAAATCACATGATCATCTCAATTGATGCAGAGAAGGCATTTGACAAGATTCAACATCCTTTCCTGTTGAAAACACTTCAAAGGATAGGAATACAAGGGAACTTCCTTAAAATGATAGAGGGAATATATGAAAAACCCACAGCTAATATCATCCTCAATGGGGAAAAATTGAAAACTTTCCCCCTAAGATCAGGAACAAGACAAGGATGTCCATTATCACCACTGTTATTCAACATCATGTTGGAAGTTCTAGCCAGAGCAAATAGACAAAAAAAAAAAAAAAAAAAAAAAAAAAAAATACAAGGCATCAAAATTGGAAAGGAAGAAGTAAAACTCTCACTGTTTGCAGATGATATGATACTATATGTTGAAAACCCTGAAAAATCCAAAGCAAAACTACTAGAGCTAATAAACGAGTACAGCAAAGTAGCAGGTTACAAGATCAACATTCAAAAATCTGTAGTGTTTCTATACACTAGCAATGAACAAGCTGAGGGGGAAATCAAAAAACGAATTCCACTTACAATTGCAACTAAAAGAATAAAATACTTAGGAATAAATTTAACTAAAGAGACAAAAGACCTATACAAAGAAAACTACAAGAAACTGTTCAAAGAAATCACAGAAGACCTAAATAGATGGAAGGGCATACCATGTTCATGGATTGAAGACTAAATATAGTTAAGATGTCAATTCTACCTAAATTGATTTACAGATTCAACGCAATACCAATCAAAATCCCAACAACTTATTTTCCAGATATAGAAAAACCAATAAGCAAATTTATCTGGAAGGGCAGGGTGCTCCGAATTGCTAAAAGTATCTTGAGGAAAAAAAACAAAGCGGGAGGTCTCACACTGCCTGTCTTTAAGGCATATTATGAAGCCACAGTGGTCAAAACCGCATGGTACTGGCATAAAGATAGATGTATTGACCAATGGAATAGAATAGAGTGCTCAGATATAGACCCTCTCATCTATGGACATTTGATCTTTGATAAGGCAGTCAAGCCAACTCACCTGGGACAGAACAGTCTCTTCAATAAATGGTGCCTAGAGAACTGGATATCCATATGCAAAAGAATGAAAGAGGACCCGTATCTCACACCCTATACAAAAGTTAACTCAAAATAGATCAAAGATCTAAACATTAGGCCTAAGACCATAAAACAGTTAGAGGGAAATGTAGGGAGATATCTTATGAATCTTATAACTGGAGGCAGTTTTATGGACCTTACACCTAAAGCAAGAGCACTGAAGAAAGAAAGAAAGAAATGGGAGCTCCTCAAAATTAAACACTTTTGTGCATCAAAGAACTTCATCAAGAAAGTAGAAAGACAGCCTACACAATGGGAGACAATATTTGGAAACGACATATCAGATAAAGGTCTAGTATCCAGAATTTATAAAGAGATTGTTCAACTCAACAACAAAAAGACAGCCAACCCAATTACAAAATGGGAAAGACTTGAACAGACACCTCTCAGAAGAGGAAATACAAATTGCCAAAAGGCACATGAAGAGATGCTCAACCTTCCTGGCCATTAGAGAAATGCAAATCAAAACCACAATGAGATATCATCTCACACCCACCAGAATGGCCATTATCAACAAAACAGAAAATGACAAGTGCTGGAGAGGATGTGGAGAAAGAGGCACACTTATTCACTGTTGGTAAGAATGTCAAATGGTACAACCACTGTGGAAGGCAGTTTGGCAGTTCCTCAAAAAGCTGAATATAGAATTGCCATATGACCCAACAATACCATTGCTAGGTATCTACTCAGAGGACTTAAGGGCAAAGACACAAACGGACATTTGCACACCAATGTTTATAGCAGCATTATTTACAATTGCAAAGAGATGGAAACAGCCAAAATGTCCATCAACAGACGAGTGGCTAAACAAACTGTGGTATATACATACAATGGAATATTATGCAGCTCTAAGACAGGATAAACTTATAAAGCATGTAATAACATGGATGGACCTAGAGAACATTATGCTGAGTGAGACTAGCCAAAAACTAAAGGACAAATACTGTATGGTCTCACTCATATGAACCGACATTAGTGAATAAACTTGGAATATGTCATTTGTAACAGAGACCATCAGGGGATAGAAATAGGGTAAGATAATGGGTAATTGGAGCTGAAGGGATACAGACTGTGCAACAAGACTGGGTACAAAAACTCACACATGGACAGCACAATACTACCTAATTGTAATGTAATTATGTTAAAACATTGAATGAAGCTGCATGTGAGGTATAGTTTTTTTTCTCTCTATTATCGTTTTATTTTTCTATTGTCTTTTTATTGCTTTTTATAAATCGATGCAAATGTACTAAGAAATTATGAATATGCAACTATGTGATGATATTAAGAATTACTGATTGTATATGTAGAATGGAATGATTTCTAAATGTTTTGTTAGTTAATTTTTTTTAATTAATAAAAAAAAAGGAGGCCCTCCACCTCACATACAAAAAAATAATAATAACTAGAAGTGAATCAAAGATCTAAATATAGGATGTCCTCAAAAAAACTTAGGGAAGCATCTACAGGACCTTGTGTTAGGCAACAGTTTCTTAGATTTTCAACCCAAAACACACGTAACTAAAAAAAAAATAAAGGAGGCCTCATCAAAATAAATTTTTGTGCATCAAATTACTTCATCATGAAAGTAAAATGAAAACACACACAATGGAAGAAAATATTTAGAAACCACACATGTGATAATGACTTAGTATAAAGAATATATAAAGAAGTTCTTCAACTTAACAATAAAAAGACAAGCAACCCAAATGAAAAGTGGACAAATGACTTGAATAGACAATTCTCCAAGGAACATGTACAAATTGCCAGAAAGCGCCTGAAAAGATACTCAATATCTTTAGCCATCAGACAAATGCAAATTGAAACCACAATGAAATACCATTTCGTACCCATTAGAATGGTTGCTGTTATAAATTTACAAGTGTTGGAGGGTTTGCAAAGAAATGGGAATGCTCATTCATTGCCAGTGGCAATGGAAAATTGTGCAGCTGCTGTGGGAGGCATTTGGCATTTCCTGGGAAAGTTAAGTATAGAATTACCATATGACCCAGAAATCCTTCTGCTTGGTATGTGCCCGAAAGAATAGAAAGCAGGGACTCAAAGAGATATTGCACACCAATGTTCAAAGTGGCATTATTCACAATTGTCAAAACATAGAAGCTACCCAAGAATCCATCATACAATGAATGAATAAATGAAGTTTGGTATATACATACAGAGACATATTATTCCACATTGAAAGGGAATGAAGTTCTGAGTCATGTAATAACATGGATGAACTTGGAAGAATATCATGCTGAGTGAAATAAGCTAGACACCAAAGAATATATATTGTAGGTTATCACTGATTTGAAACAACTAGAATAAGCAACCTCATAGAGTCGGAATCTAGAATATAGGTTATCAAAAGACAGAGCAAACAATAGGGAGTAGGAAGTTAAGGCTTAAAATATGCAGGGTTGGGGTGCAAGGGTAGTTCAGTGGTAGAATTCTCATCTGCCATGCTGGAGACCCGGGTTCGATTCTTGACCCATGTACTTCCCAAACAAAAAAACAAACAAGCAAACAAACAAATGAAAAACCAGATAAACAAAAATTCAGCAAATGATACTGCACTTAGGGGACAGTCACATTGAAAATGAATGAAATGTGACCTCCGCCATACAGCATGTAAAAAATAATAATGATATAAAAATTTTTAAAAAAGAAAATATGCAGGGTTCCTATTTGAAATGATGTAAATGTTTTGGTAGCAGATGGTGATGATGGTAGCACAATATTATGGACATAAGTAATAGCACTGAAATATATTCCTGAGTGTGGCTGAAAGTGAAAATGTTGGGTGATATATATATTAATAGAATAAAATATTTTTAAAAATCCATGGATTGCACTACAGAAACAGTGATCCCTACTGTAAACTTTGGTCTATAATTAACAGTAGAATTATAAAAATGTGCTGTCGTCAATTGTAACAAATGCTGCACACCCATACAAGGTGTTAATAATAGGATAATATGTGGGAATCCTGCATTTCATACATGATTGCTCTATAGGCCCACAAATTCTTTATTAAATAGAAAATTGTACATCATCTCAAAAATTAGATCCTAATCAAGAAAAAATAAAGTTTTCCCCGGTGTGGGCAGGAATAAAACATGTATACCCACTAGCTTAAGAATTCATTGGAAGTTTTGACCAATGTTGTTAAACGAGAGCAAACAATTGGAGACATAAAAATTGGAAAAGAAGAAATAACACTGTATATCTGGAAAATCCAAAGATTTAATGGTAAAATTACAACAAAGAATAAGATAATTTAGTAAATGAACATGTTATAAAGTCAGCATATAAAAACAGACTTTAAATATAGAAACATAAATTTAAAGCAGAGTAGATAAGAAGCCTATATTTAAAATAGCCAAGAGTTAAGTAAAACCAAATACCTAGCTTTATACTTAACAAAAAATGTATAGTAGGTTTTATTAGTCCCACTTTTTCATTCTTCCCTGTGTTCATGTTGTTTACATGTAATCTTACAGTTTATTCCACTAGAAGCCAAGTTTACAGTGATGTTGAGTTTGGCCTGACTTACACTGGTCTAAAGATTAGGGCATTAAAATGCATTGAAAGTTTCCACTTGTACTTGTCTTACGTGCACATTTGGCACCCCCAAGGCATGTTCTGGGTAGTCAGATGGTCCCAGAAGAGTGAGAAACACATAAAGCAAACATTGTTTAAATCCACAGGAGTCAAGCTGAGCCAAGCTTGATCTCGGCCAATCCACAGCTATCCCCCATCCAATCCATAGTTTTAATTAGAGATGCCTCAGCTGAATCTCAGGGCTGTGACTATGTGGATAAAGGCTTACCATTTTATGAAACTGAGGTTTAGGGTGATTTGTTGGGCAGGATTATTGTCACAATTATTATGTTACAAAAACTGTCTGAAACTTATTTGACAAAAACAATAAAACTGTTGAAACACACAAAGATGTTAGCTAATGGAAGTCATACCACATGGAGTAGGCTTAATTATGTACTCCCCAAGCCACGTGTTCATAATCTTTAGCTGTGTCCCTGTGGGTATGAGGCTCATTGTAAATAGGACCTCTTGAAGATGTTATTTTAAGTTAAGTTGTGATCAACTGAACCAAGGTGGTCCTTTATCCAGATTATTGGAAGCCCTATTAAGAGAATCTGGAAGTTCAGAGATAAGGAAGGAGAGAATATTGCAATGTGATCAAAGGCAGAAATACAAAGCAAGGAATTGCAAGAATTGCCAGCAGTCAGCCTCAGAACACTACAGTTTTCAGGAAGAAAGCAAGCCCAACTGTGTGATATCTGTGACAGCAACTCTTGCAAACTAAGACACACTAACTCTTCTTGGACAAGAGGATTCAGCATCATTAATATGTCAGTTCTAAGTTAATGATAAATTTACAGAGATCCCAACAAAATTGCCATTTATTTTACTATGGAACAAGCGGTTACTTTCACCTGGGAGAATGAATAAGCAGCAACAACCAGGGAATCCCTGAAAAAAAAGATCAGTGAAAGATGAAAAGCCCTATCAGATATATTTTCAATTATAAAGCCTCATTAATTAAAATATATGTATTTGTGCATAAATAGAATGTGCAGACAAATATAGCAGAATAAAAATTTTCTAAATTGACCAAATTGAGCATGAAAATTTGGTATATGAAAAAGGAAGCATCCAAATTGAGTGGAAAGAATATCGATATTATTACAGTTAGTATGATAAAAATATGTAGACAATGAAATTTATTTAATATTTTACATTGTTCACTCAGAAAATTTCCAAATGGACCAAAGATGTAAATACAAAAAGAAAAAATCCAAAAATTGTAAGAAGAAAATATGGGCACACTCATCCACAGCTTTCAAGTAAAGAAAACAGCCTTATCTATGGCTCAAGAACCAAAAAAATAGAAAGTAAGACTACATACATATGTTTGCTAATTGCAGAAGAGGGAAAATGCATCTCTGAATATATCTATAGTACTGCTTACTATACTCAAAATGTATGGACTTAAGAAAAATCGTCAAAAGAGTGAGGAGCTACTGGTCAACCAAGATGGCTGCATAAAATGCTCCAAGATGTTGTTACCCCAAGAACCTTTAAACTACAGAAAAAAACCAGATAGGCTATCTTCCTCAGGTGTCTTGAAAACAGTTGAAAGTTTGCACCTAATAAATACAATGTAGCATTAAAAAAAATAGGAGAAGCTACCCTTAGCATGGTATAGAGACCACCTATGTTTTCAATATTGGACCTGGCCTGTTCTGGAGACAAGTAGAGCACTTGTAGGTATAATCTGGCACCTGTATGTTGGTACCAATCTATTGTGTGGCAGCCTAAAGTCTCAAACAGGAAATTCTTCTCTGACTCAACCTCCCAGAACTTACCCTGCAGGCAGAGGCAGTTTGCACATAGCTAAAGTAGTACAAGAAACAGTTAAATTGAAATGGCCAAAGGCAAAGGACTTGCTTTATGTCATACAGTAGAGCATCTTTGAAGAGGAGAAAGTCTATTTCCTAAGGAGTAGAGAGGGAATTTGAATTCTTATAAAAAGGGGACTTTCTAATGCCAAAAGCAAGCAAACTCTCAGAACAAGATGCAGGCTCAGAAAAAGCACAGAGGACTCAGAACTTCACATTAACCTTAAGCTGATCTTCTAGAAAGAAAGGACAAGCTCTGGAGGAGAGAACCAGCCAAAGCAAAGTCAATTTGCAAAGACTAAGAAAGGTGATTTTTGCTTTTGTTTGCTTGTTTTTCTGTAAGCTTCTGACATTCAAGGAAATCTCAGCCATATCACAGTCTAAGGAACAGAAGCTCAGGGACTAAATCCCAGAGTTAATTCTTTAAAATATTAAAAGGAACAGTGTGCAAAAAAATTGCAAGATGAATAAAAACAACAGGATATGATGCCCCATCCAAAGCAACAAGATAAAAATCCAGAATCCATCAATGAAGAAGATGGGGCTTTCAACATAATGGAAAAAGTTTTTTCTTTTAAATGATCTTTAACATGATGAAGGAGATGAAGTAGAACACAGGCAAGAACTAAAAGAGATGAGGAAAACAATGAATGGACAATATGAGAATCTAAATAAAGAGACAAAATTTTTAAAAATCCAAATAGAATTATTGGAGTTGAATACCACAGTAACTGTAATGAAAAAATTCCCTAGAAGATTGCAAAAACTGATTAGAATTAGCAGAGTAAAGAATCACTGAAACTGAAAATTAGTCCATTGAAATGATTCAGGCTGAGGAGAAGAATGAGAAAGGAACGAAAAATGTGAACAGAGATAACGAGACCTGTGGAATACAATCAAAGTTACAAATATATCCATTAAGTGGGAGCCAGAAGAGAAGAAAGAGAGAAAGGGGAAAAATGAATATTCACATAAATAATAGCAGAAAACTTCCAAAATTTCATGAACGACATGAATATGCACATAGAAGAATCCCAACAAATCTGAAACAGTATAAACTCAAAGAGAACAACTCTCAGGCACATAGTAGGCAAACAATTCGTATAAAGAAAAAAGCACCTCTAGTATAGGTAACCATATGGGTCATTATAGATGCTGATACTACTGAATTATATTTGTAGGTATGGATCAAGACTAACACTTCTTACAAGTTCTAAAATGCAAATTAATAAAAAGAAATGATAAATCTATGGTTGTCCACATGCAATGTATAAAGATATCATTTGTTACAAGTACAACAAAAAGGTAGGTTGACAGAAAAGCATTGGAACAGTGCGTAAGTATGCTATTGGTGTTAAACTGGTATAAAATCAACTTTGTGATAGTTGTTCTATGGTTGTTATAGATTTAGCATGTTAAATTTAAACCCCATGGTAACCACAAGAAAATAAATGGAAAATACATATAGAAAGAAATGAGATGGATATCAAAATGGCACAGTAAGAAAGACAAATAAATGTCAAAACAGGCATTAATAGAAGAACTGAGACACAAAAAATATATAAGACTTTGAATGACCGTCATGGTCAGGTTTATGTGTCAACTTGGGGTACCTGTTTGTCTGGTTGGGCAAGTGCTGGCCTATCTGTTGCTATGAGAATATTTCATAGAATGAAATCATGATCACATCGGCTGCATCCACAGTTGATTCCACTTGTAATCAGCCAAGGGGAGTGTCTTCTTTAATGAGTGATGCTTAATCTAATCACTGGAAGCCTTTTAAGGAGGATTCAGAAGAGACAGGCTCTCTTCCTGCCTTGGCCGGTGAGCCTCTCCTGTGGAGTTCATCCAGACCCTCCATAGGAATCGTCAACTTCACAGCCTACCCTGCAGATTTTGGACTCTACATTTCCACGGTAACGTGAGACACTTTTATGAATTTTATATCTATGAATATTTCTTGTTGATTCTGTTTCTCTAGAGAACCCCAACTAATACAATGACCAAATTGCAAAATGGCAGAAGATAGCCCTGCATTATCAGTAGGTACCTCAAATATAAATGGATTAAACCCAGCAGCCAAAAGGCAAAGATTGGCAGAATGGATTTAAAAAGGAGCATGACCCCACTATATGTTGTCTAAAAGAGACTCACCTTAAATTCAAAGGCACTAGTTAGTTGAATGTGAAAGGATGCAAAAATATACCATGCAAGTAGTAACCAAAAGAAAAGCTGCGATAGACATATTAATATAAGCTAAAATAGACTTTATCAAAAGCTGTTATGAGAGACAAAGTTCACTGTATCCTTATAAAGCAGTCAATTCAATAAGAAGACATGAAAATTATAAATGTATATGCACCTAACGCCAGAGCCCCCAAATATATGAAGCAAATATTTACAGATGTGAAGGGAAAAATAGGTGTTCTGCCTTGATAGTAGAAGATTTCAATATACCACTTCCAATAATGCATAGAACATATAAACAGGGCAGGCAATGGTGTGCAGTGGCAGAGTTCTCACCTGTAATGCTGGAGACCCAGGTTCAATGCCCGGTAACTGCCCATGTGAAAAATAAATAAATAAATGTTAGAACATATAGACAAAAAATCAACAGGGACATAGAAGATTTTAATAATGCTCTAAACTAAACCTAACAGACATATATATATATGTTACCAAAAAAACAGCAGACTATACATTCTTCTCTGTTGCACATAGATCATTCTCCAGGATAGACCATATGTTAGGCCACAAGAAAAGCCTCAATAAATTAAAAAAAAACACAATTAAATGAAGCTAGAAATCAATCACAGAGGGGAAACTGGAAAATTTATATATATGTAGAAATTATACCATGCACTCTCAAGCAACCAATGGGTCAAAGAAGAAATGACAAGAAAAATTAAGAAATATCTCAAGACAAATGAAAACAAAAATAAAATGTATCAAATTTATGGAATGCAGTAAAGGCAGAGTAAAGAGGACAATTTTTAGATCTAAATTCCTACAGCAAAAAAGAAGATAATCTGAAATTAGATACTTAAACTCATAACTGGAGGATCTAGAAAGAAAAAAAGCCAACTAAACCCAAAGCAGAAGGAAGGAAACATCAAGGATTAGAGAACAGATAAATGAAATACAGAATAAAAAAATTAATAGAGATAATTAACAAACCATAAGTTTGGTCCTTTGAAAATATAAATAAAACTAACAAACCTTTAGCTAGACTGACAAAGACCAACAAAAAAGAGATAGGACACCAATAACTACAATCAGAAATGAAAGGGGAAACATTACAACCACAAAAATAAAAAGAACATACAAGGATATTATGAATAAACACTCATCTACAAATTAGATAGCCTATATTAAATGGACAAATTTCTTGAAATACACAACATACCTTCACTGAATCTAGATGAAAGAGAAGACTTCAATGGACTTCAATGGACCAATAACAACTAAACAGATTAAATTAGTTATCAAAAACCTCCCAAGAAAGAAAAGTCCAAGCTTAGATGGCTTCATTGGTGAATTTTACCAAAATTTCTGAGAAAAGTTTAAACAAATCCTGCTCAATTCTTCTGAAAAATTGAAGGTAGAGTCCTCCCTAACTCATTTTCTGAAGTCCATATTATCCTAATACCAAAGCCATATAAAGATACCAAAGGAAAAAAATACCAGTAAATATCACATATCAATAAGTGATCAGACCTGGGACATTCCAAAGACTTTGTTTTTGTTTTTGTTTTCACATGGGCAGGCACTGAGAATTGAACCCTGGTCTCTATCATGACAGGCGAGAATTCTGCCTGCTGAGCCATCATCACACCGCCTCAAAGACTTTTAAAAATGATACTAAGTATGCTCAAAGAACTAAAAGAAACATGGGCAAATAAATAAAGGAAATCAGGAAAACAATAGATGACCACAGAGAGAATATTGGTAGCGAGGTGAAAATTATGAAAAGTAACAAACTAGAAATGAAGATCATGGTAAAAAAAAAAAAAAAAATGTAATCCCCCCACCCCACCCCAGAGGGGATCAACAGCAGATTGGAATAACCAGAATAAAGATTCAGTGACCTTGAAAATAAGATGATTGAAAGCATTCCTCCGAGGAGCCGAAAGTTTTAAACAAAGAAAAGAAGCTGGGCCATGGTGGCTCAGTGGCAGAGTCTTGCCTGCCATGCTGGAGACCTGGGTTCAATTCCTAGTGCCTGTCCATGGAAAAAAAGAAAGAAAGAAAGAGATAGAGGAGAAAGGAAAGTTCACAGTGTCTGAGGAAACTATGGGACACCATCAAGGATAACAGTATATGCATTTTGGTAGTCCCAGCAGGAGCAGACAGAAAAAGACAGAGAGAAAATTTAGAGAAATTTTTCCTAAATTTGAAACTTTCCTAAATTTAACAGAAGACCCATGATTTTGGATACATGTCCAAAATGTTCAATGAACTCCAAACATGATAAATGCAAATAGATCAAGACCATGACATATTTTAATTAAACTGTTGAATTCCAAACATGGAGAGAATATTCTGAAAGCTTCAAGAGAAAAACAAGGGGTCACATCCAAGGAAGCCCCAACACTATTAAATGCCTATTTCTTTTCAGGACAGAGGGGGATAAGAACATAATCATGTTTACCATTGAAGTTAAGTTAGCATCAAAGTAGCGTTTCTACAGATCTAAGATGTTATGTTTAAGCCCCATGGTAACTACAAAGAAAATACTGGAGAATATCCAAGCTCATAGAGACAGAAATTAGAGTACAGTTTGTCAGTGGTGAGAGACATGGAGGATGGGGAGTTAGTACATAACTGGAGTATTTCAGTTTGGGGACATAGAAATGGTGTAGTAATGGATGGTGGTGAGAGGACGGCACATTGTAAACTCTGATTAATATTAATGAATGGCATGCTTTGGAAAATTTGAGGTGGAAATGTTTATGCTGTGCATATGTTCCCACAATTTTAAAAAAAGAACACCAAAAGAGATAATGAAACTAATGACAAATAGAATATGTGTCATGGACAGGATCTAATAAGGGAGGAGAAAAGGCTCAAAAGGACATTATTGGGACATAAGAATAAAACTGAATACTAGGCTGTAAGTTTTATAACAATGTTAAATTTCATGAACTTACTACCTGCCCTTAAGCTGGTTACAAAAGTAAACATCCTTGTACTTAGGAAATGTCCGGCAAAGTATTAAGGACGATGATATATACAAAATATATCAAATATTCAGAAGATGATAAATGATAGATAGATGGATTAGATATTTGGATAGATAGATATAGATGGATGGATAGATGAATAAATAGAATGATATGGCAAATGTGACAAATATTAAAATTGGTGGGTGTGGGTGTGTGGAGGAATAGGGAAATGTTGGAGTTCTCTGTATGGGTTTTGTATTGTTTTGCAACTGTCCCGTAAGTTTGAAATTATTTCGGAATAAAAAATTAAAACAAATGAACAAAAAGATCTTGAGTTAATATAGCTGAGTCTAGGTTAATGGTTAATGGTGTTTAATCATAGTCTGCTTTTTACTTGTATATATATATATATTGGGGAATTTCTATAATAAAATGTGAAGAAAATCAGATTTAGAATTGTGCTACAAGGCTGTTAACATATTGCTTTTAATACTGATGATTATATCATCACATTTTATATTGTCTCATATTAGTTTTTTTTTCTCTGCAAACCCTTATAATTAAAATATTTTCTACCTGATCTGTTTCCAACATACCATCATCTCTTGTTTTGTTCCTGGCACTCTCAGTTACCAATAACCTAACAGCTTAGTACACGGCTTTATGCCCAGGTTCTATGACATGAGGTTATAGCTAACAATAAAATTAATGACTAAGCACTGTCTATTACCTACCTATAGTTAGATGCTCCAAGGGATTTGAATTTAACAATTAACCAAATTATACTTTGCTGGAGAAAGTCACTTAATTTTATAGTCTATTCTCTTTGATAGTCATAAGAGAGTATGGATTGTAGAACGGAGAATTGACATTGTTAAGCATAAAGCAAACCGGTTTGTGCCTTATCTATCCTTGCATTTTCAGTGCCTTGCATTTTGCCCAGCACAAGGGAAATGATGAATAATTTTTTGATTGAAGGAAGAAATGAAGAAAGCGACTGATGGAGAAAGAGAGGGAGGGAGAATAAAAGGAAAGTGTACCATTTACCTATTGCAAAGATAATGCTGTGTAAAAAGAACCACAAAGTTGAGTGCACACATATTGAGGTTATCAGTGTTCAAGTGTTTAGGGTTATTTCTAGGTGACTGTGCTGAATTTTGCTGTATTCACTCATGTGTCTGGGGCTTGGTTGACACCGGGCTTATTTAGGCAGTCCTCAGATGAGACAACTGAAGTAAATCAGCTCTACAGCATGAATCTCATACTCCAGCATGTTAGACCAGGTATGTCTTCATGATAATGGCAATGGTACAAGAGAGGGCAAACCTAGTCATAAGTGCACGTTTCAAGTTCTGCTTGATCATGTTTGCTGCATTCAACCAAAGCAAGCCAGATGACTGATACCAGAATACTGCAATGTTAGATGACAAAGGATATGGATAGCGAGGGAAAGGAGAATCAGGGACATTTTGTGATCTACTACAAAAGAAATGAAGAAAGGATTTTAAACATTGGAACTCTGAATATTGCTTGTTTACTCTTTTTTTATCCCATGTCCTAAAAGAAAGCTAATTGTAACTGTGGCACAACTAACTCAATTCAGTTTGGGCTTTGATTTTTCTGTTCTGCTGTGCCTCTTTTTTCCCCCTTTTCTGTGATTCAATAAATATTTACTGAGCATAATCTTTTAGAAAGTAACTGTACTAAATATTGCCCTTTGCCATAGTAACTATTTGATATATATAAAGATAGCAATTTTGGTCACAAATTCCTTATCTACTTAGCACCATTCATTGTTTGACCCCATTATCCTTTTTCCAAGAATGAAGATATTAAATCTGGAGATATCTTAGGTGAAACAGGTGTTAGGCTGCTTTTCTGTTCCTGGTGTTTCCCTGAAAGTGGAGAGAACTCCATTAGCTAATATTCTTGGCCTCTCCCTCCATTGTCTAACTCCATCTCAGGTGGAGGGATTTTTATAACTAGTGGGCATAGAAGGAGAAAACTGGGGACTTGAATTTTGTCCCTCTGTTTCTTTTTCTTTCTCTTATGGTAACAGACTCAGACCAAGGATCCTTTAGCTGTGCTCTGCTTCTTTAAACTCTGTCAGTGTGGGAATAATCTCACCTAATTTGGGGTTGAATACAAGAAGTCCACTTGTCTTCAAATAAGAGCCAAGCTCTTCAGTATTCACTGTATCAATTAAAAAAGTATTTGTGTTCTACCTGCCTATTCTGGTTCAAAATTTATGTGTGGATGGATTTCCACCTTGAAAACACCTTCACTGGGTCACTTTTATTATTATCTGTTGATATGTTGCACTTATAATTAGAGTGTTGGTAGCCATGTGGATTTGACATATCCTTAGAAAAAAAATCTTGTCTATACCATCTGTGGCATCATAAAAAATTTTCCTGTTTAGCAATGCATACCAAATGACAAATGCTGTGCTGAATGTGAAAGATATAATCAACCATCTCATCTATAATATACTCAATATACAGAATTTCAAAAATATCAGAAGAACTACCTTTTTAATATTGCTTTCAATATCAAATTTTTGTCTGCAAGGTTTAAATCAGTCACATTCAGACTGAAAAATTTCAATAATCTTCATTTCTGAAAACATGTGCCTTTTATTCCCTAAATGATCTACTAACTTTAGTTTTATGTAATATTTGCTATACTAATGTATGTTATACAATATTTTCCCAGACCCAGTTGTGTACATATATATATACAGTTGTGTGTGTGTGTTTATCAATGTATATATAGATATATATTTCAAAGACGACTTGCTAATAAAGATGCTAGGTATAAAAATTTAAAGTCACATCAATCCTGCTCAGTGCTTGAAAATAAAAAACATGCAATTTTTGTGATTCAATATTATTTACACGTATTAGTTAACAATGAAAATTTACACTTATTTTTAATCATCAAAAAAGTTTCTAGGCAGTGTTTCTAAGCATGTATTAAAATAGCTTTGTTTAAGGGTAATGATATTAAAGCAAATGAGTTGAAGATTTACTTATTTGGTTCTGTACAGAACACTGAGTACTATCAGAGTGAATTAGCATTATTTTTGAGCTGTGCTGTTCTTTTCCATAACCCACTGCACTTTTCAGTGGTAAGCAAAGGCATAAGAAAGACAGGCTCTATCATGGTATATCATAGGTTCACAAGCTATCTCCATAGAAATACGGAGCTCATTTTCTTTCTTGGTCGAAAAGTGTTTGCACAGGGTTCACTACTGATCTGACACATAAATAAAATTTTTCTCATGAATCAGAGGATTTTTTAGTTATGCATGCATTTTTTTTTCTAATATGACCTCTGTTTTGAAATGAATGACTCATATCTCTTCAAAAGCTGACAGATTCTGTGAGGGAGAAAAAGCGACTTAGCTTTTTGAAAGACAACAATGTGCCTGGAGTGCTTATTTCAATATTTTTATGCACAACCAAAGGTGCATCAAAAACAATTTTCCTGGTCTTATCTGTATCAGTCTTACCATTTCAGAAAATCTGCTAAGTAGAGGAATTTAATGGAAGAATTGGGCTCTTCATGCAGTGCTGAGCAGAGTTTTTCACTTAATTTAGACATATTGAAAGATGTGATAGTATGGGACAGAGAGTAGCAAAATGTAATTTTGCTTACATTATACCAGGAAGTGCATCTCTCCAGTGTTGTGTGACTGACTACCAACACAAATATTTATATAGCATTCTTTTCATATTACCTCTTTTATAGCATGAAAGTGATATTTTGTTAATTAATCCAATATGTGAAAAGCTATTATCTAGTTAGGTAAACAAAGAAGTGTTTACCTAGGTACCAGGGATGCCTTTTGTTGTCATTAAAATTAAACCTTCATGCAGCACAAGGAAGTAGAATCCCTCATTTTGTAAAATAAGATTCTTTCACTCTGTGTAGAAAGACTTGAGATTAAGAAAAATAACTGTGGATTCAATGTTAACACTTATTTTTGTTCATAGAAAATCACAGAGGAAAGATTCAACATTTTAATCAATGGAATTCTTAAGAATGTTTGGTTTTTCAATTTACACTTGTGATTTTGCTCATAATTTTTATGACTCATATAACTCAAAAAATAAAGCAAAACTTGAAAAAGTTTAAGCAAGGTTTACCATAAAAGCATAAACATTTTCTTAGAAATTAATTGGCTGTTCTTTTTTTCAATCAATGAACACATACGTGACAACTAGATAGCACCAATTGTACCAAATTTATGCAAATATATATGTCTGGATATATACTGGCACAATTTATCTTTTTAATTGTACAGTGTAGGTACTATTATAGTCTCAATTTTATAAATGAATTTACTGAGGTTTAGCAATAAGTAATTTTCCCAAGTTATACAAAGTGGCAGAGTATGACTATAGTTTACATTTTTGACCTTAAAACATAAACACTTCTTTACTTGATGTTTCATTTGTTCATCTCCTCCCCCGGTCCCTTATCTCCTTGAATTTTGGAATTTTGATAAAAAAAATTTCTCCCCTCACAAATGTCTCACAGATCTACATGCATCTGGAGCTCAGTGAATACTTAAGCAGTCTCTGTTAAAAAGCCATTGTATCAGTGGGCCATCCCTAACCACCCTCTATAAAATTATACCCTTAAAGCCACACCTAAATTTCAACCCTGCTTGTTTTCCTCATTCTGCTTAAACCATCTAACATGTGTACATTTTATTGCTTTATCTTTCTTCCCTCATTAGAATATGAGCTCTATGAAATAGAGTGCTTTTGTCTGTTAAGTTCACTCCTGAACTTCTTGAGATAAAATCGAGCCATGCACATAGTAGACATTTAATAGATACTTGTTGAATGGGTTAATTTATGAGCATCCCATTATTGCAGAGTAGACACCACAAAAAAACAAGCTTGGAAGTGGACACAAAAATCCAGATCCTTAGTATCGTGATTAAATTGATGTCAGTGAAAGGGAAGATGAAATAATGAATCTAAGAAATATTTGCAGAGATACGATAATTCTTAGTGACCAAATAGATAAACATTAGACAACTCTCTTTCACATGTTCAAAAACTTGTGTGGCTTTAAATAGATTTACAGGTCCTCAGAGCTGGAAGGGGTTTGTCTCACCTTTTATCCTCAGAGGAAACTCAGACTCAGTTTGGTTAAATAACATGTGCAAGACGTAGCAGATTCAGGATTCTACCCATATGACATGGCTTTTGTTTTGTTTTGTTTTGTTTTGTTTTGTTTTTGGTAAACAGTAGCAAATAGTTCCAGTTACTCTCCCCTTTTACTTATATTGCTTTACCACAAAATTCCTTTAAAGGGTAATTTACCCAAAAGAGTAATTGCTCCATATCTCTTCTCTCTCTTGACGTATCATTGTAATTTTTTTTAAAGGTGAAATTTAGTGAAAAACTTCGGTTAATTTTGATGTATATCAATGGTGTGAACAAATGGCTCTTCCTAGTTAGACCTCATGGAATTCTAGTCATTCAACTATTTCTCTTTAATCCAAATATCAATATGTCAAATACAGAGTTATAGAATAGCAAAGTCTAACCTTGAACATTCTTACTGGGTAATGAGAAAATAAAATTATAAGCTATAAAATGCAGTGAAATTCCATATTGAGCACTTGATGAGATTATGTCTTTTGTACTTGCAATACATTTATTAAATGTTAAAGATTGATCGTTAAACCAGCTGAGTTTGAAGGTTTTGCTAATACTTAACAATGTTAAAAAGAAAAAAGTCTCATTTTAGTATGATTACAAATGAAATAAAAAGGTCATTGGAGAGTAAAATTTAGAGCATAACGTAGTAGAAGCTTTAGCACTTTAAAAATTTCTTCTTGTTCAGAAAATTCATCTTTAAGGTGTGTTAGTTACAATATGCTATTCTAATTCTCAGAATTGTTACACTTTAGATTTAAAAAAGCCACAATGATGCTAACTAAATAAATCTCCACAAAATATTTGTAGATAAAATTCATTTAAAGCATATATTTAATCTGTACACCCACATTTTAAGAAAATAATCGCAACCACCAAGGAAATGGTGATGTTGAGCAAGTGGATTTTGATGTGTATTTTTGTAATTGTGCTAATCCTTGGGCAAGTTATTAGCATGGCTCTCAGAGAGATACCTAAATTGAGTTTAGAAGGATTAACTGTAAAACCAATTTAAGGAAGAAAGTCCATGGAGGGACTAAGAATTTACTTTAACACCTAGAATTCTTTTGGTTTACAGGATTTGATACCTCGGGAAAATAGCACAGAAAAGTGAGATGTGCTGGTTTGAAAGGATGTATGTCCCCTAGAAAAGCAATGTTTTACTCTAAATCCCATTTTGTAATGGCAGAATAATTGCTATTCAGTACTGTATGTTTGAATCTGTAATTAGATCATCTCCCGGGAGATGTAACCCAATCAAGAGTGTTTGTTAAACCGGATTAGGTGACAACATGTCTGCACCCATTTGGGTGGGTCTTACTAGTTTCTGAAGTCCTATAAAAGAGGAAACATTCTGGGGAGGGGAGAGATTCAGAGAAAGCAGAGTAGAATGACATAGCCATGAGAAGCAGAGTCCACCAGCCAATGAACTTTGGAGATGAGGAAGGAAATGCCTCCCAGGGGGCTTCATGAAACAGGAAGCCAGGAGAAGAAGTTAGCAGATGATGTCGTGTTCGCCATGTGCCCTTCCAGCTGAGAGAAAAGCCCTAACTGTGTTTGCCATGTGCCTTCTCACTTGCGAGAGAAACCCTGAACTTCGTCGGCCTTCTTGAACCAAGCTTTCATTCCCTTTATGGATACCTTTGATTGGACATTTCTATAGACTTGTTTTAATTGGGATATTTTCTTGGTCTTAGAACTGTAGCTAGCAATGTATTAAATTCCCCCTCTTTAAAAGCCATTCCGTTTCTGGTATATTGCATTCCGGCAGCTAGCAAACGAGAACATGAGGCTTGAAATTTAATTAAACGCTACTTAAACATCATTTTCTCTGACACTCTCAATACCTCTGCCATGCTATCCAGGCTCATTCCCCATGAAGCAGAAGACACTAAATTTGACTGGCTTCCATTTTTTGTGATATTTGGAGAATGGAACCAATCCAGAGCCCAGGGATATCACTCTATTGGGAGTCCTTTCAGAACTATTCTACTATTAAATGAAGAGCTCAGGTTATCATGTAAGCATTAACGTTGACTTAGTCCACTCTTAGTTCATGCTGTAATGTCAGCTGAACCTGAAACTTAATGGTGGTCTGCTCTGACTCCTCATTATAGGTTCAGCATCTTTGGGCTTCTGCCCATCTACACTGCTCCCAGGGTATGGCCTTATAGGAAGTTACAATATCTTCACTAATAATCTGGTCAACAACCCCCAACCTGGCAGTTGCCTGGATCACATTTATTCCACACTCTTTGAGCCTGAAATATTTTCTCTTCCAAACCCTTCCCCAGTTGGGAAACTTAGTTGCTATTACACTGAAAAACAGAAGCAATCCGAAGAGTTTCCACCCTCTCTCACCACCACATTTTTTGTATGATTCTCTCTCTCCTTTTATTTTGATGCGCTTTCCTTGTTCCTGTCAAAAACCAATACTTACACACATTCAAAGATACAGCTTCAACTGTTATCCCTTTTCTGTTCTACTTTTAAATACTTTGTGCACCATTCATTCCTGTCAGCATGCAAATATACTGAAATATATCATTTCTCTTCGTAAAAAATTCTTCCCTTGAAGCCACATACCTTCCAGTTACTATCCCATTTCTCTTACATCCCTTTACCACAAAATCATTTTAAAGAGTAATTTACCCAAAGAGGAGTTGCTCCCAATTCTCATATCTCATACTCTGTTGAGCCCACTCCATCCTCACCAGTCCACCAAAGGTTATCAATGTACACTGCATTGCTAAACCCAATATCCAACTTCACTACACGATCAGCAGCATTTGATAGAATTGATCATACCTCCCTTGACACATTCTCTTCACTTTGTTTCTGGCACTGGCATATCTCTTAGTTCTCCCACCACATTACTGGCTGCTATTTCTCCATCTCCTTTTCTGGTTCCTTTACAACCTTTCAAATTCTAAATGGTGGAACATTTCAGAGCTCAGTTCTAAAATGACTCCCTGATAGATATCATTCAATTTCATTCCTTTATATATTATCTGTAAAATTGCACCTCCCTAATTTCTATCTGCAGCCCAGACCTCTCATTGATTAGTATATCTTCTGTGGCTTTTATATCTCTCCTTGGATATTTATTAGGTATCTCAAAATTGACAAGTCCTAAACCATTCATCTGATTTACCCCACTAAACCTGCTTCTTCCACATTTTTCTCCATCTTAGCAATTATCAATTTCATTGTTCTATTTGTTCTGGATAAAATATTTGGGGTCATCCTTGACCTTCTCTTTCTATTGTGCCTTGCACCCAATCCAACAGCAAAACTCATAGGCTAAAGCTTCAAAATGTAATATGTTAAAAAATAACCATGTCTTACCACCTCTACAACTGCAGCCCTGATCCTGACCACCATTATTTCTCAGACGATTTGAAATGACCATCTAACTGGAAACCCAGCATTTACCCTTTCCCCCTCAAATCTACTCCCTACAGACAATTTATAGGCATATTTTCAAAATATAAGTTATTTAATGTCAGCCCTATGCAATAAAACCCCAATCGCTTCCTATTCTATTTAGAAGAAAAGGCAGACTTCTTAGTACCTTCTAGATCTGGCTCCTGTGTCTCCGACCTCACCTTCTCCACTCTCTCTTTCTTTCTCTGCTCAGCTGTACTCAACTCCTTGCGATGATCAGATTATTAGTAAGGACTACTTTGAACAGGCCAAACTTGCCATCTTAGTGCCTTGGCTTTTGCAGTTTTCTGTATGGAATGTTCTTCCCTCCATAATGACTCACACATTCTCCCTGTCTCTGCTCAAGTGTCACCAACAAGGTTTTCCATCTATGTAATATAACAGCACTTCATCTTGAACTGTTACTGTCTCCCTTACTCTATTTTATCTACTTCCATACCACTTATTATATGCAATTTCCCGCCCAGACCCCAGGCCCCAGACCCCAGACCCCAGAAGGATAGAATGAGGTGGGAATGTTGTTTTGTCCACTGTTTCATCCCTAGCAACAAGAGCAGTGCCTGGTAAACAGTAGATGCTTGGTGAATATTTGTCTAATAGATGAAGTTTACTGTCTTCACAGGCGATAGACATTCCTCATTTTCTAAAATGCACTCAACTCTTTTTTCAGACATTTTAATCAAAACTACAGGAAATGCAATGCAGTTCTACTCAGTCCTATATTTCTGATGGATGTGTCTTTGCAAATTGATTCCTTTGGTTTTCTACGCCCCCCCCCCTTGGCTCCCCACATTGCCCCACTTTTCTCATGTTCGCCAGCAGGAATTTTGAAACTTATCTCACCACTATCTATTTCATTAATTATCTTCCAGAAACTCCAAGATAAATTACTACAAATAATTGTCCTCAGGTTCTAAGATGTAGAGAACCCATGTCCCAAGTCCTGCATCCTTAAGTCCAGTCAAGGTCTCCAACCATCTGTTCTGATTAGAAGAGCAGATATCATACATAATAAGATTTGCTAATTATGGGAAGTGGAAGTGATACTTGGTTTCCAAATTTCTATTTGGGGAGACACCTGGAAAAACTGAAGTTCCTGGTACAGGAAGAGTAAGACAGTAGTACAGGAAGTTCCTGTTACAGGAAACCAAGGACAGTAGAGCTAATTTCCTCCTGTAATTGGGCAAATAGCTTTTGTGGTGTCTGGTCACATCAGTGTTGCTGTGAGATGATAGCAAGTGGATCTGTTGGTGGTTGGCACCATGGGGTAGGCTGGACGTAATTCAGAGCAGGATTTAGGCGTATTTTCTGAAAATGGCACGATAATAAACATTTTAGACTTTACCAGCCATATACTGTTTCTGTCACATATACATTCTTTTTTACAACCCTTTAAAAGATGTAAAATCTCTTCTTAATTCCAGGGCTGTACAAAAAACAGGCCATGTGCTAGATTTGTCCTATGGGCCATGATTTACTGACCTCTGATTTAGAGTTTAGCATCCTTTGTAACAAGTTAAATGGGTCAAGGGTAGGATTCCAGGCCCCAGGAGAAGGAAAGGCGTACAGAGATGGGGCACTTAATAAAGGAAGCAACAATTAACAAGCAACTGAGATGTACTGGCTAACCAGGAATCAGTAAGAGGCAAGTGGAAATTAAGAGCATAGACCACAGTAAGCTGCATGCAGTGCTACCCACGTGGTCTTAAAAGAGGCAGTGGTTAGAGGTCTAGGCAGGAGGACTGTGGACTTGGTGCAATATAGATCTTACATCAGGAAAATGTACTAGACCTGAGAACTGGTATTAAAGATACAAGTCTTATTCTTATCCTTATAAAAGGCACAAGATGTGCAATTTTCCCTCGAGGAAGAAGCCAGACCTAAGTATTTTTAAAGTTATGTTGTCAATGTTGATTTGGCATTCATCTATCTATCAAAGGCCTAATATATGCCTGCTACTCGTCTAGGTAGTGGGGGAGTAACAGTGCACAGAACAAACAAGGTCCCTAGACTCATGGAGCTTGCATTCAAGTCAGGAAATAGAAAGAGTAAATGACATCAATAAGGAAATTCCAGGCAGCGATAGTGCTTTGAAGGAGCTGTTTATATATATCAACAAAGGCCTCCAGGAGGAGTCAGACCATTAAGCTGGTGCCTAAATGACAAGAAAGAGAGTGCCATGCAAAGAGCATTCCAGCAAAGAGAAGAGCTGATGTAAAAATCTCTAATCCAGCAAGGAGATTGCTGTTTTCAAGGAATAGAGGAAAGGCAGCGTAAAAGGCACACTGGAAACAAGGAAAGGCTACTTGATAAATTGAGGCACCTCATATCCTGAATGACTGTTAATTTCTATGCCCTCTGCTGGGATACAGAGATATACCTGAAATAAAACACAGTGTCTGCCACCACCACACACATTCAGATTCAGGTGCAGTCATTGCAATTAAAAAGAGAAGGAAAGAAGAAAAATTATTATTTTGTTTATTAAAAATTTATTTATTAAAAGTTCCATCATATCAGAGACCATACCAGGAACAGTTCAATGCTCAGCCTTCAAAGTAGCCATGTGGGGTTGACTTTATAATAGGTGTTTCGATCTATAAAGCAAATGAATTTCACAAAGGTGAAGAAAATTGCTAAATAAAACCAGTTAATAACTGAAACTGCAGCCAATGTGGTTGCCTCTGTACCACAAGTGACTGGGAGATTAGAGCTTTGGTCATTAAAAACTAAGTCCCAATTATGAGTGTGACTCACTTGTCAAACTTGTACCCATTTTCTTAAGACCCTTTCTCTACTCTTTTCCAGGGAGTGATTTATTCGGAAACTTTGATGAAGCAGAATCCATAGCAATAGTCTCTGTGGCCAATATTGTAAATGCTAGAAGCTGCTGAGACAGGTTGGCAGGCAGGCTGTCACTCCAGAGGCCCCCATGAGGTCCCACAAATGGCCTAGGCTCTTTGCCTTGGATACCGTGGGACCACATGCCCCGTATGCTCTCATGTTTTGCCATGACTCAAATTTTCTGCCCACATTGCTTCAGAAACCCTGTTCTAGCTAACATCTTGAACTGGAACACAGTCTTTTTAGAAAAATTAATGGCCGATTAAAAGAAAGAAACATATGATTTGATGGACTAAATCCCAAGACTCAAGTGCTCAAAGTTATTAGCCTGGCTCAGAAATTAACCGCAGTGTCTTCCTTGATGATTTATTTAACCTTCCACTTTAATTTTGGTTCTATTTTATAAGAATATTATATGCCAAGTTATAACAAAAAGAAATGAGTGTCTTAGTATTTTCATCTTTGAAATGGGGATAATATATGGCTACGTTAGAGAGTCTGAGTAGAACAAAAGCAATGTATCTTATGTAAGTACAAAGTCATCTGATTATGCAGTATTTATAGTCCTTCTCTGGGCTGGATTTTCTTTCCCCATGTTTAGAACAGGTCCCAAGGCTCAAATGGAAGAATCCGATTATCATATGCATTTGTGATAATGTTCCTTCACTTGTATACCATCTTCCATGTCTACAAAGAGGATGATTAATATTTTAAAGCTGCAGCACAAAGTGTTGTTACAGACCTGTCATTCTAACCAGGGCATTTTAATGCAATTGTACAATGTCACTGGAGTGGAGACCTTAGGTTAATGTCTACTGTCTCTCACTTTCAATTTAAACAGTAGATTAAGGATGATTTGCTCTTTTTTCACATGACAGAGACCTTTCGAGATGAAATGTCTTTAAGCCAATTTGGTTTCTGGAGTTGTTGGACCCAAATCCCTGAGGGTAAATATTATGGTGACTGCTGAAAAATATTTCTAAAGATCTTTGAAATGACTGTTTTTCAACTGCAGCAGTAATAGGAATACTAAAACAAAACTCTGCATCTTTTCTTTCCTTTACCTATTGATCTTTTCAGAGAATATTTTACTTAGCAGAAAAGATGAGAGCTTTTTGCTGTTCACTATGTCTTTTTATCGGCAGGCTCATTGATGATTCCTTTTTCTTGCCTGCAAATATACCACATGGGTTTTATCCACTATAGATTTTAAAATTTGTATCACCCAACTCTATGGCTTGTCAAGCATTTCTGACATAAGCTTAGGCAATTAACCCTTCTTTTGCGATGTGTTCTTACCAATTCTTTCAGTGGCCTGAACCAACATAAACAAAACAAAAAGCCAGATGCAGTGAAGTGAATATATTTTATACTAGGGAACCATAGGAAAAATTGATTATTCTAGCCATTCTTATGCAGATTGTTTTTTTCTACTGTTGCAGAGTCTTGTACATTCTAAGTGCTAAAAAATGATTATTTTTGGTTTTATTTTGTTTTGTTTTGAAGGAGCATGAATGAACGATGCATATTTATCAAAGTTTTGCTCTGCATGAATTTTAATAAATCTAAGCATACACATTTGTTGGAAAGATCTGTGAGGGTTTAGCTCTAAGTATAATCCATTCAGTGTTGAAAACACATTTCATAACCTGTAATCCTTGGGAAGGTAAAATTCGGGACATTCTTAATGCCTCCCAACAAAAATATGGACCCTGTTAAAACAGAAGAAAAGATAAAAATAACATTAGTGGAAGTACTCTAAATAAATTGCTATGAGAGAAGAAAGCTAAACCCACATATTAACTTGTGATAAAGATCCAAATAATCTCTTCTCATCTTTTCTAACTTGCTCGGTGAGAGAGGTAATGATCAGCAGAGCGTCAAGAGAAGAGATTCACTGAGAAAAAAAAAGTGAACTTTTGTCATATGCCTTCTATCTTAATTTCTTTCTTGATGTAGGTTGAATTTACATGTGCTAATTGAATCATAAACATATCAGGATAAGGTACGATTTTTAATTTCTTTTATATATTTTTTATTTGAATTTTCTAAGATATATTTTTATGAACCAAATAGAGGTGAAGGGGCCATAGTAGAAGAAACATAGATTGAATTAGAAAAAAATAATAACTTAAATTGCTTCCTATCTGTTTTTAAACAACAGATGACATTTCTCTTAACCCAATGACCCAATGAATCTGCTATACCTCCTTGGCTCCTCCTGCTTCTAGTTCCATAAATATTAACTTTGAATCACACGCAAGGTAGGATGTTTTATAGAGCAATTCTCAGTTGGAGCAAGCACATACGGTTATTCCTTGACCACCTTTGCTGAGCATCGTCCTCTTACTGACTTTTCTCTGTACGTGGATGAAGTAAATGGCTCTGTGACCTTTTTTATTCCATGTTCCTTGTGATCAGAAAAGTAGTTAGGTCAGAGTAACAATCTCCAGAGGTCACAATTCCACACTTCAATTTCAACTTGATTTCAAAGTATTCTTTGTTTGAAAAGAAGCTACTAATACTATTGCAATATTACAATATACCATGTAGTGTATCAATGGTAGAAAAAAATTTCTATGCTATAACTCTCCCCACCACACTCATTGTCCCCAGCTCTCTTTATCTCTCCCTCTCTACCCCTATCCCTCACCTTCTCCTTCCCTCTCTCTTTCTCTGTCTCTCATCCAGACAATACTCCATCCTGCCTTGATTACTAAATTCCTGAAGGATGCAGAAAACAAACACAGCTGGGCCTAAGAAAGTTGCATCCATGTATGGGTTATATGTGTTAAACTATTTACACTGGTGAGTGGGAGGGAGCATGAGATTTTGTTGCCCAATAAAGAGCAAAGATAAAGAGGAATGGGAATTGAGAATAATAAACATGACGAGCCTCAACAGCTGACATTTAAAATGTTTACAAACCACTGAATTTCCATTAACATAAGCACTGTTATTATTAAGCAATAAAAAAACAACATAAAGAGGAACACATACACACAATCTCTCTGCATTTCTTGCGTCAGAACAAATGGTAGTAGATGACCTCTAAGATTCTAGTGGGATGATTCCACAGTGGTTGCAGTTCATGTACTGTGTGCCTATTGGTAGAGTTCAGAAAAAGCACAAAACATGGGGACATTATCTTTTTAAATTGCAACTAATTTCTTCCACAGGACATTATGTTCCAGTGTTGCCTAATGACCTTGTCAAGTCCTATAAACTATCTATTTCTATTAAAAGACTAAGCTCTAACAATGTGTTTAAATATTTTTCTTGGTTCTCAACGAAGTAAATAAGTTCAATACAGACTCTTTGATTTTTCTAATCATCTTGCTAATCTGTAAAATTCAGTAATTTGCAATGGATCTCCCAGTCATTAGTGTCAATTAGGGAGGCTGTTCCTTATGCCAGATGGTACTGTGGGAACACAGCAAGAGAGTGGGAATAAAATGTGTTTTCTAAAACCCTCCTACATACCACTTTTAACAAAAAGTGCATGTTTTTAAAGAAGTATAGTAAGATTTCAGAACATAATGCCTTGAACTTATGAAGCATCTTAACCCATGGAATCCACACAAAAAAAGAATTCACCAATGGTACCTTTATGGCTGGTTGTAGACTCTATATGGAAATGATTTTCTTTTTCATATGAAACAAACTGGCATTCCATGCAAAGTCCTTTTTTGGCACTACGCTGTACTTAATTTTAAAACCTCTTATCATTTACAAATGGAGCTTTGACAAACGCACATTATTCTTTCCTTTACATTTTATTTAAAGCTTGTTTTTTTAAGATGGGAAGAAAAAACTTTTAAAAAGCTTTTAAAAGGCCTGTTGTCTGATTATCTGTGAGCTCCCCATGAATTGCCCCCCAAGTATCTTTCATCATCACATGGTCTGCCTTAGTTATGGATACTTTGCAGTAAGTAAATGATGAATAATGAATGAATAACTGAGAGAACAAATATGGTCAATCCTCACCTATAATGCTCTTTCTGACCCTCCTAGCCACAGTGATTCTATATCACTTTATGACTTCTTGTGCTTGAGAGAAGATATGAAGATAATGATTTGAGTGCTGATAGCTCTTTGGGAAGGGATTGCAGGAAACATAAGTACTACATTTTGGAAATGAGATTGGAAAGGAAAAGAAACTTACACAAAGCATGTCAGTGAGTCAATTGCACTGTGCACAGCTAAGGCTAAATCCTACTAGAGGTTTCTGGGAGGCTCCATAAAATAAACTGCAGGGTCCATGCTACCCAAGAGGAGAGGGAGATGAGGAATTTATGCAACTCCTGTCCATCATAGATTAAAAGCTACTCCTGGATTTGTTAACAACCAGGCACTTTCAACCTGCCACATCAAATGCTGAGAGAGACGAATATTCAACATTACTTACAGTCAGAATCCACTGGGTGTACAGAATGGTGAGTGCAGAGAACATAAGGGAAAACATCACTAACAGCTACACTTCCATATTTCAACAGACTTTCTTCTACTGTTCCCTATGACAAAAAGTACATCAAACTAAACTGTGGAAGGACAAGTCAATTCCAATGTTACTGTCATTTTGAGATAGATTACCTGTACAAGTATGAATATGAGTGCATCATCTTCATACATCAATATGCACTGAACTTAAATTCATAGCTTCTTTTTTAATTGTTTATTTTTAACATTTTGATTTTGAAATCATTTCAGATTTAGAAAAAGTTACAAAAATAATACAAATAATTCCATCATACCCTTCACCTCATGACCCCAAATGTTAACATTTTATATAACCACAATACAATGATAGAAGCCAATTAACATTACCACTATTCTATTAGCTAATCTACAGATATTACTCAAATTTGTACAGTTATCCAATCAATGTCCTTTTCTCAGGTCCAGGATTCAATTCACGATTTCACATTGCATTTAGTTATCATGTCCACTTGGTTTCTTCTACTCTGTGAAAATTTCTGAATCTTTCTTTTTTCACTATAGTGATACTTTTGAAGAATCCTGGTCGATTATTTGGTAGGATGTTCTTCAATTTGAGTTTGTCTAATATTTCCTATTATTACATTCAGGTTATGCCTTCCAAGAATACCACAGAAATGATGTGCCCTTCTCAGTGCTCTGTGGCAGGAAACACGTGATACGAACGTGTCATTCGTGGTGATAACTTCAATCATTTGGTTAAGATGGTATGTCTGCCAAGTTTCTCCAGTGAAAAGTTGTAACTTTTTTATACTGTATTCAATCTTTTTTTAATTTTTCTTTTTTATAGCAGAAAAATTAGGCAGAAAATAAGGAGTTCCCACATACTCTTCCTCTTATCCAATTTTCCCTAATATTGACATTTTACATTAGTGTGAGACTTTGTTGCAACAGATGATACAATATTATTATTATTTCACTATTAACTATAGTCTGCTTTGCACTAGAGCTCACAGTTTCTATCTTATGCATCTATTTTTTAATTTTTATTATATCAACATATATACAACCTAAAATTTCCCCTTTAAAACATTGCTTTTCCCCAGTAACTAATGATATTGAGCATATTTGCGTGTGCTAATGGTCAGTTGGTATACCTTCTTTGGAGAAATATCTATTCAAGTATTTTCCCATTTTTTAATTAGGTTGTTTGTCTTTTTGTTGTTGAGATATTCAAGTTCTTTATATGTTCCGGGTAGTAAACAATTATGACATGTGTTGTTTCCAAATGTTTTCTCCCATTGAGTAGGTTGTCTTTTCACTTTCTTTTCATTCTTACTCTAAATAGAAATTTTTCTTGATTTCCACTTCAGGTTGTTCACTACCAGTATACAGAAGCACTAGACAATTTTGAGTGTTGATATTGTACTCTACCACTTTGCTGAATTCATTTATCCGCTTGAATAACTTTGTTTTGGATCCTTCAGAATTTTCTATATATAGGATTATACAATCAGAAAATAGGCAAAGTTTTACTTCTTTCCACTTGGGATGTCTTCTATTATTTTTTCTTGCTTAATTTCTCTAGCTAGAACTTCCAGTACCTTGCTGAATAATAATGGTAAAAGTGGGCATCCTTGTCTTGTTCTTTTTCTTTGGAGGAAAGATTTTAGTCTTTCATCACTGAGAATGCTGTTACCAGTGGACTTTTCATAGATCCCCTGTTAGCATGTTGAGGATGTTTCCTTCTAGTCGTAATTTTCTGAGTGTTTTCATCAAGAAAGGCTGCTATATTTTGTCAAATTCCTTTTCTGCATCAATTGAGATGAACATGTATGTTTTTTCTTTCCTTTCTTTTGTTGAGGAGGGGCATAGCATTAATTAATTTTCGTTTGTTAAATCATCCTTGCATACCAGGGATAAATTCTTTTGATCATGGTGTATAATTCTTCTAATGTGTTGTTGCATTCATTTTGCTAGTATTTGTTAAGGACTTTTGCATCTATGTTCATCAGGGATATGTCTATAATTTATTTAGTATCTTTATCTGGCTTCAGTATTAGGGTTTGATGGCTTCACGGAATGAGGTAGGAAGTGTACCACCTCATCAGTTTTGGGGAAGGTCAGGATTGGTGTTAATTTTTCTTGTAATGTTTAGTAAAATTTGCCTGTGGAGATATATGGTCCTGGGCTTTTCTTTGTGGAGAAGTTTTTTGATAACTAATGTAATCTCTTGTTATGATTCTATCAAGATTTTCCACTTTTTGATTAAGTAAAGGAAGTCTGGATATTTTTAGAAATGTATCCATTTCATTTACACTATCTAATTTGTTGGCATACAGTGGTTCATAGTATTCTCTTATGACCCGTTTTTATTTCTATAGGATAGATAGTAATGTCCCCCCTTTCGTTTTTGATTTTGGTTTTTATGCCCTCTCTCTTTTTTTTTTTCCATCAATCTAGAAGGTTTGTCTTTTTTATTCATCATTTCAGAGAAGCAACTTTTGGGGGTTTCATTGACTTTGTCATTTTTGTATGCTCCATTTCATATATCTCTAGTATAATCTTTGTTATTCTTTCTTTCTGCTTACTTTGGGTTTAGTTCGTTTTTTTTTTCTAACATCCTCCAGTTTGTGAGGTCAGTTCTCAGATTTGAGATCTTTCTTCTTTTTAATTTAAACATTTAGAACTATAAATTTCTCTCTCAATACTGTTTTTAATGCATTTCATAAGTTTAGTTACGATGTACTGTAGCTTTAGTTTTCTTAAGGTATTTCCTAATTTCTCTTGTGATTTCTTCTTTTACCCATTGGTTGTTTAAGAGTACATGGCATAATTTCCACATATTTGCTAATTTTCCAGTTCTCCCTCTGTCATTGATTTTTAGCTTCAATCCATGTGGTTAGAGAAAATACATTATATTATTTCAATATTTTTTAATTTATTGAGACTTGTTTTGTGACCTAACATACGGTCTATTCTGATGAGGAATGATGTATTCTGCTGCTACTGGGTGAAATGATCTGCGTATGCTAGGTCTAGTTGATTTAGAGTATTGTTCAAGCCTTCTATTTTCTTAAAATTCTCTATCTATATATTATATCCCGTATTGAAAGTGATGTATTAAAGTCTCTTACTATTAATGTAGAAATGTCTATTTCTCCCTTCAAATCTATCAATGTCAACTTCATGAATTTTAGGGCTCTTCCATTAGGTACTGTATTAGTTAGGGTTCTCTAGAGAAACAGAATCAACAGGGAACACTGACAAATAAAAAATTTATAAAAGTGTCTCACGTGACCATGGAAACGCAGACTCCAAAATCCACAGGGCAGGCTGTGAAGCTGACGATCCCGATGGAGGGTCTGGACGAACTCCATAGGAGAGGCTCACCAGCCGAAGCAGAAAGAGAACTTGTCTCTTCTGAATCCTCCTTAAAAAGCTTCCAGTGATTAGATTAAGCATCACTCATTGCAGGAGACATTCCCCTCGGCTAATCACAAATGGAATCAGCTGTGGATGCAGCTGACGTGATCATGATTTACTTCTATGAAATGTCTTCATCACAACAGACAGACCAACACTTGCCCAACCAGACAAACAGGTACCACCACTTGGCCAAGTTGACGCATGGACCTGACCATGACAGGTGCATATACATTTTTAATTATTATATCTTCTTTTTAATTGACCCTTTTGTTAGTGTCTCACAAGTCTCTTAGGCTTTGTTTATTTTTTCAATATTTTTTTTCTTTATGCTCCTCACCCTGAATCATGCCAACTGTTTTTTTTGTTTAGTTCTATTTTGTTTTTCAGCATGAACTGTCACCAGTATGTCAACTGTTTTGTCATCAAGTTTATTAATTCTTTTATCTGCCAACTGCAATCTGCTGTTGAGAATTTCTAGGGAGTTTTTCATTTAAGTTGTTGTGGTCTTCAACTCCTGTATTTCTGTTTTGTTCACTTTTATATTTCAACCTTTTTATTGAGATTCATATGTTGTTCATTTATCTTTTTCTAATATCCTATAGTTCTTTCTTTATGTTTTCATTTACTTTCTTAAGTATATTGCAGATAATTTTTTAAGAGTCTTTGTCTGGTGTGCCCAGAATATGATCTTCTTGCTTGATTGTTTCTGAGTTTTTTTCTTCTTCCTTTGGATGGGCCATCATTTCCTGTCACTTTTTTGTTTCTTTATTTGTCTTGTAATCTTTTGTCACAACAGTACATTAATATTTTAAAATATTAACTCTAAGATATAGTTCCTGAGCTGTCTGTTACTTAAGTTAATATCTAGCTAGTGATCCAACAGAGATTTCCTGGAGTGCCAAGAGCTAGCAAAAACAAGCAAACACGCAAAAATACCTTTCACAGTCTTTGCAAGGTGGTTCTTGTTTAACTGGTGCTCTCCTTCAGAAGTTACCTTTCCCATCAAAAAGTTCAGCTCAAGATGAATATGCAGTGCAGGGTCCATTTAGTCTATTTTTTTTTTTTTGAGCCTTCATCTTGTCCAGGGCTTATACTTTCTCATGGCCTTAGAAATTCTACTGTTTCTAAGAAAACAAATTGCCCCCTTCTACTACTTATGGATTAGACTTCCTTTTCTCCCACCTTTTGAGTGCTCTTTTGTATGACTTAAAGCATGTACTCCTTTGTTCCAGGCCACTTTGACTTCATTGTTCCTTACATTGCTTCAGTTGTCAGGAAGCTGCCTCTGCCTGGAGGGAGAATTTTAGGAGTATATTAGCCAAATATGAGTTTCCTGGTTGAGGTTTTCAGGCTGCTAACCAATAGATTGGCACCAGCATACAGGCCCAGAGTATGCACATGGCAGTTACACTATTCCCTCTGGAACAGGTCAGGGCCCCACCTTGGGACTGCAGGCTGGCTCTATACCGCGCCAAAGGCTGGGTGCAGCTGGGGGCAGACAGGGTGCTAAGAGCTTTTCAGAGCTGTGATTTCTTTGCTCAGCACTCACTTAGTTACTGCAATCCTTTAACTTTTTTCTGGATTTCTGAGAAAGATAGCTCTGCCAATTTTTACCAGTTATCAATGATTCTTTGTGGGAACAGGACTCTAAAGCATCTGATGCACTACCTTGGCCAACCAGAAGTCAAATTCATAGCTTCTTTGTTTTCCATTAGGACCAACTGAATCAAGATCCATGTTTAAATATCAAGATTCAAAAACAGGTCAAATCCTTAAAAAAAAAAAACTCGCATTTTAACCAATATTTCTGTTAAAATTTATGGGGTCTATGTGAAAAAAATGAGGCATCTCACTACAGCCTAAGCAAGAAGATCACATTAGTAGACCCATCCAACCATTACTGATAACGAACTCCTATTCCATTTTTTCTTTTGCATGGTTAGGCTCAGGGAATCAAACCAAGGTCTCCAACATGGCAGGTAAGGATTCTGCCACTGATCCACCATTTTATTGCCCCTACTGCTTTTTAATCCTACCCCCACCACTACTTTTTTGGACCTGTCATCTCTAAGACTCTAGTAGAATATGTTTTTTAATATTCAAAAATGAGGAATTAATTTCACCTGGGCACATAACTGACTTCCTTCAAGACTTTCTCTCCCATCATAATTGCTTACTAGAATAGCATCTGTAAAAACTTATTTTTTTTCCAGAATTATCCCACATATCTACATATTTCACTTTCCTGTTGACAAAGTTTAGAGCTCTTGGCATAAAAAACGACCTATGTACTGTTATTTGAAGGTGGAAAACATAGCAAGTAGGAGTTTTTGGATGGAAAAAATAATCAGAGAAAGCTCATTAGTATGGGACTATACTTAAAGTCCACAAGCCCATATGGCCCCAGCAATCTGCATCTCTGCCCACATGGAACCTCCCAATGTGCTTCTGAATGTAGTCAAATGTTACTCTGAAAAACACACATATTTGGGGCATTAGTTAAAGTCCAAATTGCATGAACAACCACAGGAGTGCTTATTAGTGTAGTTACTGATGGATATAATAGCTTTTCCACTTAACAAAAGCTGATGCTGAATCATAAACCTTCCAGAAATCCATTCCACTCATTTAAAACTCACTCCCTTTGCTAATCGCCATCCAGTTTATTACAGTGAATACCCTTTTTTAAAGATTTCCCTGTCTCCACCCTCCAGTCAAAGTGTATTTTATGATTCCTTTTTTTCCTGATGCTTTTTCTTTCGTGCCCTAGTCTTAATCAAGACTCATTTTAAAGGTGAGAAAGGTAAGGCTTAGCAAGGTTAGCCACGGCTTTCCAGGGCACACAGTTGGCTGTGGCAGAACCAGGCTACCATACGTGACTGTCTTAATCCAGAGCCAGAACTGTAGTCGTCAGGCAGATCTGGCTAGCGTGTCCCATTTGCAGCGATGGCATGCCTGTGCACAAATAGACAAAAGGGGAGGTTTGAGGTGGAAGTAGTAGGGGAACTTCTCAGCAGCTGGGAAGAAGAGGGCTCACAGGAGAAAATAATAAGCAAGAGAAACCAGAGACAGTCAGTGAATATAGTTGTGATAGCTTTTTAAAGTTATATGGTAATATCTTTTGCCTTAATCTTATCAGAGCATTTTGTACATGTACGTTATTCAATGTTCATTCCAAAGTATTCGATGTTCCCTTCTAGAAGATATTCAAGGCACTGTTCTAGCTCAGCAGATACCAAAAGCCAAAACAAACAAACAAACAAAAAACCTCCTCGTAGATTTTATATTCTGGTGAGACAGAGAAACAATAGGCAAAGAAATAAAGGTTTAATATAATGTTAGGTAGTGAAGAGTATGGATTGTGGTCAGGGGAAAGTGAGCACGGAGATGCTATTTCAGAAGGGCAGGCCTCACCAAAGAAATAACATTTGAATATCATTTTGTGGTTGCTACTGTTCCAAACACTGTTTTTGGAAGACAGAGAGAGAAGATAGTATTTTCATTGTACTAAGAGATACTGGAGTTCCATATCAGTGAAGTGACATGCATACATGTGTCATCACAAAACATGGGATGAAACCAAGAATTTCTGAGTTTCTGTTTTTTAATATTAATTGTGTTTTTATATGCATTATAAAAAATGACCCTAGGCTAAGCATTTTTTTTAACTGATGAACAAACTCAGAAAAAATATTATTAAGAGATTTACCCCAAAGTCATATACAAAGGGTCTGAGTTCGAAGTAAAGCGCCCTCTCTTCCTGTGTTTTTACCACAACCTCAGTACTTTCAAACAGAACAACAGGATTCTAGTACATATTGATTCAGGTTTCCTTCTATAGAAAATTTAAAGTAGTGGGTATATTTCAATAATAGTCGTCCCCCCATCCACTCAGGTTTCTTAAAAAGAGCAATGCTATATTTCAAAGGAATATATGAACAAATTTCTTACTAGTTAGTCATGTGCACCCTTCCTGAATATTTATTGATTTTTTTTCTAGAGTAATGGGTCTCAGGATTTTAGAAGCCACAGAGAGAATCTGATGAAGATTATGGACACTCCATCTACATAAATGCACATATGTGTGGCGTTATACGTAATATTTGAGGATAGTCACAATAATTTTGAAAGTTATTCTTGAATCCACTGGGGTCAATGAACATCAAGTTTAAAGGATAACGTAATCCTAGATCTATACCTCCTATAAAAGCAAAAATATTAGTCAATTATCCTTAGTTATTACTTTTAATAATAAATGCAATTTACATCAAGAGATTATATGAGAGGCAGAGGTGTGTGCACATAATTGAGAGACCTGAAGTCACACATTTGGTTTGAGTCTGTGGATTTATATCCTTGGACATGATGCTTAATGCCTTTGAACTCAGTTTCCTTGTCTATGAAATGTGAAGATTTTTAATGAGTTCAAATTAAATAATGTGTGTCAAGTACTGAGGACACTGCCTAGATCGCCATCCATTCTCCATAATTGATCATTATTTGGCTTATTTTTATTGTTGCTATGGTGCTATTGAGTGGGTTTTACAACAATAAATTAAATGATTCTGATGTGTCAGAATTTTGACAAAAAAGCTCCTATATGAGATGACAATTTATTACTAAAAAGAAACTTCCAAATTTGGCCAGAAGGAAAAAAAAAAAAAGAGTGAAATGTTCAGGTGATAAACCTATACACATTCCAAAAACCATTTCATAAGAACAGGGTGCTTTTTAATTGAAACGAGGTACAATTTTAAATATTAATTAAACATAAAAATAATAGCTAATCTTTCAGAATTTAATAACATTTTTAAAATTTCATTCTGTTAACAAAACATATTTTATGTGGATGAGATTCTAATTAGACACATTTTCCAAACCCAATTATAGCGCCACGTTTTGAAACATTGTGCAATGATGAAGAGGACTAACAGAAAAGAACGAACCACCTCCCCTCAAATATTTTCCACAGCATCTGGGGTTATACTAAACAACATCTGAACAAATAAAGCTGACTTTTCACTGCCCCCCTGATGTGTTTGGATATAACTGCAAGAAAGATGAGACAACCAGTGTTTACACATTTGAATATATTTCTTTTAAATATTTACACCATGTAAACTGCTTAAGCATTTGGAAGATATTTAGTGAATCCCTCACAAAGTTTTAGCTCAAATGAAATTTTTAAAATGTCAGTGTAACTGAAACCACTTGTTAGCCAAAAGGAGTCCTACGTTTTCAGGGTGATGGGAAACAAAAAAGCCGATAGAAACAGACATTCATTTTAACTGGTTTCATTTTTCTCACCCATAAAATGAGACATAATGTAGTTCTTCTCATCAGAACCCAGGCCTCAGTACCGCTGAAAGGAGGCCTGTATTTATTCTACTCTATTTTCATTGTAAGCTTCCTAAGAAAGAGACTGCTAATTGTTCTACCCTACACCAATTTTTTCCTTTATTGATAACAGAAATTCAGTTGTAATTGGAAAATCGTACTAACCCCTTTGATAACTAAATGTGATTATTTGAGATCTAACTGATGAGGTTAAAAACTGAAGTATTTTGTGGGACTTTGAGAAAATATCCTTAAAAAGAGGGGGCATGCCCTTTACCTCCCATTCTGTTTTTGTACTATCTGGAATGTGGACATGTTGGTGGAGATTACGCAGCACTCTTGACTCATATGGGGTCATATGAGGGAAATCAGGAGGGCGAAATACATGGAATCAAGGAGTCTGTTGAGTGTGGCACTAACTGTACTATTCTACAGCCACATTCTTCAGGACATGAAAGTGATATTTTTCTATCTTTTGTTGTTCTATAATTTACAACTACACCAAATCCTGACTTTAATCATCATTTATTAGTGAATTTTTAAACTAACATTCTTGACTTGAATTTGACACCTGACTCTCACATCATTAACTGCTACTCTTTTATTCACTTGTTAGATAAATATTAAAGAAGCACTTACTTGTGTTAGGTACTAGTCTAGCTGATTGCAATTGTTCAAAGGACAGAATAGATATCATTATAGAGCTTTATTGTCTAGCAAAAGAAAAAGCATTAAACAAATGAGTAAACAAATACATAATTGCAAGTTGTAGGAAAAAATACATATGATGTAATGAATACAATGATGGTTTTTATTTGGATTGGGATTCAAAGCAGTTTTCTCTAGAAATTATAGTAATTGAAGTCAAAGGATTTGCAGAAGTTACCAGGAAGAGTGTTGAAGAATAGCATACGAAAGACCACTCAACATAAAAAAAATATTAGTTCATCTGAGGAATTGGAAAGAAATCAGTATGACTGGAGTTTAATGTGTATAGTAAAGAGAAGCAAAAGATGCATCTGGAATGCATGCAGAAGATATAAAATGCAGAGTTAATTGCTAAGGTTCGTTTAAGATTTTATTGTAAGGGCAATGAAGAGTGATTGAAGAAAGCTAGGCAGGGGATGGACATTTGTTTTTGAAATATTAATGGGAAAAATAGATTGTAGGGGAGCAAGAGTAGAAGATGAGAAAAATAGATCTGAGTCAGTTGCAGGGGTCAGGTGAAAAAAAGATGGTAATTTGACTAGAAGTGAAGGGATTGCAGGGAGCATGGAGAAAAGAGAGTGTGTGACACCTATTTTGCTAGTAAGATTAATAAACAGGGAAACAGATTAAATATGGAGAAGTAGTTAGGAAAAGGGCATTATGGTATGAATACCTGAGAGGAAGCAGATAGCACTTCCTAGAAAGATGCCTGGAAGAGATTTGGAAGAAAAATCAGATATTTTCCTGATATAACTGGTTTAGTGACACCTGTCTGTGAGGCATGTAAGTGCAGATGTCAAAGTTAGAAATTGGATAAATTGGTCCAGAGATTTGAAGAGTGACTTAACTTAGAAAAAGGCAAGCAAATTTTATTTCTTCCTTGCTTAAAACCCTTCACCAATTTCCCATTGTCTACAGATATGAAAACATCCAAACTCGTAAGCACAGCATTATGTGCTATTTATGATTAAGTATCCATCTATTTTTCCAGCTATATATCTTACTAAGTTCAAAATACCTTATTCCTTAATCACCTTGATCCGTGACTATAACAAAACTTTTCACAAATATGTACCTTCTTTGTACATATTTTCTACAGTTGCTATACAGTTTTCACCCATGTCTTCTTCCCTTATTTTGAGCTTTAAATATGTCAAGACCCAACCCAGAATTCAAATCCTCTGAGAAGAATTCCCTAGTTCTTCAATATATTCTTCCTTAGTACAATTGTGTTAGTATAATTATCTGGGTATGTAAAAAGATATTAAACTGTCTTATATGTTCCAAACTGAACTTGGTTTCTATTTCAAACTCATATTCTATATGATGACAGAAAACTTAATGTAGTCAACCCCAGGTTTTCACAGTCAGAGTTTCTCAGGTATAATAAGCTTAACTCAATCACCAAAATTTTGTCAGTTCAATATTGTTTCAGTCAATTCAGGATTCCCCTCCTTTTTTCTCTAATAAGATGTATTTAATTGCACTGAATGAATTCCCAAGGTACTAAGTGGTGACAAGGCATTGTGAAGTGTGTTACTTGTTACCCTAAAAGCTCCTTGACATTGACTGATATGTCTTTATTTCTTCTGACATCTGCATATTACCATTTATCTTCCAGGTCTCTCTAGTTGATGTCTTCTGCATCCTCTTTATCCCTAATTCAAGTCTACTACAAGATTAAAATCCTTCCTGCCTAATTTCCACCTACTCCATGCAAGCCCAGGAAAAATGAGAATGTTCTCCCATGTTGACAGAGATTCAGAAATTTGGTTGGAATTGCTTCAGGCTCTCCAATTTTTCCTTGGAGAAACATGTACTCTAGCTACCCATTTCAAGATATCCCCATTGTATGGGAAATTTTCTGAAAAGTGATCATCTCCCAGGATTCAAGCCACAGAACTCAAATTCTCTAGAAGAGTTGTGTGCAGTTTCTATCATTTGCCACTGACTCAGGAGAATTAGTCCTAGACCCTTGTTCCAAGATTTTAATTCACTAGCTTTCTCTCTGATTCCTTTTCCCTGACCAGACAACTCCATCTAATTTCTTGGTGAGGGTGAACTTGTTCTCTACATCAGCCCTTTTAAATCCATTAAGACCATGAACTTTATTTCAGTATTCCTGGGAGTCTAGCCTCTGAAAATTCAAAAACTCTGTTTCTTACATATCATAATTCATGGCTTAAAAGACTAATTTCCCCTGTTATGAGTTTGAAAAGTCCATTTAAATATTCAAAAGCAATAAAAAAGGCTCATGCTTGTCTCCTAGGGAATGGGGTAGTCTCCTGAGAAAAAGAGGGATTTAAGGAGTAAGGAAATGACCAAGTTGGTAAAAATCTCAAAACTTAATCCCATCAAGATCTTTATTAGAGGATATTTCATTGTGATTATATTATAGTTCAGTAATTACAAATTTGTCCATTCTCCGGGAGGAGGTAGTCTTGTGAGGTAGTGAAGAGGTCCTTAGCTTTTAAGTTTCAGCTCAATCACTTAGCAGTTGAGAGTCTTTGGACATTTTAATTAACCTTTCTAAGCTTCAGTGTCTTTATCTGTGATATTAATTGTACCAAAATCAAAGGGTTGTTGTGATGATTAAATTATATAATCATACTAAGTATTTAGCATAATGGATTGCAACCTAAATAGGAAGAGCTCAAAAAAGACTAGTTTTATTTATTATTGGCCAAAGAATTATTCCTTGAGTTTCAAATCAAATGAGAATATATGGATCATGTAATTCAATGCTGTCACTCTATAGAAGAGGAAAACAATTTTCAAAGGACACAAAGACTGGATATAATACAGTCCTTTGACTCAAGTAGTCTGTACTTCATACTAACTACCTGATTGGGTGATTATAAGGTATGTTTATATTTGTGTGTTTATATAATATTTGGTTTATCAATAATGACCTAAAGATGTACCATAGGGTAATTTTGATAATGAAAACAGATAATAAAATACACAGTAAATACTTGGTTAACATCTTGAACTCACAAATCCATGAGCAGCCTCTATATTCACAAAAACATTTAGAGAATACTTAAGGTAAATAAATGCAGGCTTATTGCTAACCTCTGCTTTGGAGTTAATTCTCCACCCTCTTTTTAAATAAAAATGTTTCTCAAATTCTAGTCCTTATTGTCAGGGATCTAGGAATTCTCTACATTTGAAAAATGTTTTCCTTTTGATGATAATATAAGAATTAATATAGATGTGTTTGAGGGCAATTTGATGTTCACCTTATAACAGAGTAGGGACTACATTTAGAAAATATGTTTGCTGTGAGTAGAAAAAAGTAGGCATCAAAAGATTGCATTAAGTTACATGGTTAATGTATAATATGTTGTAATATTTTTAATTTGAATATGTATGACTAAAATAATATTTGAATGATTAGAAAATGACAGTAATCATCCCGCACTCATTATGTGTATGTTGTTTGTTTTTAGATGGAAAACATTATATTATGTTTGCAGACTAATAAGAATAATTCTTTAATAGGAAGAATGTGATATGCAGAAAAGAGCTGATATAGTTGCAGGAGCAAAAGTCCTTGGAGAGAGTAAAATGAATGAAATCAAGTACATGAGTGCAGTGTTTTCAATTACAGCTAGAATCCTGTGCGCATTGTAGCGAGAGACAATAGTGCCTATTGATGCATAAGCATGTATCTGTTAAATTCTGTGGCAGTAAGACAGAAAAGTTTTCCTTCTCATTTCTTGTATATTCTCCGTGAAATAAGACACAAAGTCATCAGCTGAGGAACGAGGAGGATATGTGAAATAGTCCATTTTGAGAGAGTGAGAGTGAATTGCCTGGGAAATGTTCTAGGTTTTGCCTGGAAATGTTGAAGTTTGACCTCGTCTACAGAAAAGTTCCTGTAATAAATACAAGGAATCAGTGAAGGAGAGCCGAGTATGAAAAAATGTGAATCCAGAGCCTACCAATTATTCAGATGGGGAAAAAAAATAAACCTCAGGGTATTTGTACTTATCATCTGTGGGCATTTAAGTTAGACAATTTTATGTAGCTTGTAAATGATCATGCAATTAACTTGTAGGTTTTGAAAGTCATCTTCTGTTAACCTTTAATGGTTTTCCCAAAAACGGCTATATTTAATAAAGGGAGATCTGAAAAAAAAATTAATGAATTTGGGTTGAAGACACTAAAATATGAAATGTAGCAATATATATTCTTTTGGTTTTGTATACTAATGAGGTGAAGGATGGGTTAGGAGAGCAAAAAGGTTCAGATTGGCACTAGCTTGCGAAGGTTATCTGTTTCAAGTTGATGATAACTTGGGAAAAATGGGGATAGCAAAGTAATCCAATAAATGGCTCAGACAACTGACAGGTATAGGAAATGGCAGAAAAGTCAAGCCAGGAAATACAGACAAATACTTCTAGACATAAAAGCAAAATCAATGTTTGAAGTGGTTGTCTGTAAGAAAAGATCTTGATGCGACTGATGCCCATGACATCTTTATTTGATTTCAAAAAAGAGAACACTGAAAAAAAGAAAAGCCAAGCATTTATTAGGGGGTAAATGAAAAGACTAGCTTAGACAATCTTAAGAGAATTTTACAAATATTAACTTTAGCAGGAGAGGAGGTGACATCTGGGAATCCTTAGGAGTTACTTATAATGTGGGCTACAGTGTGTGAAAAAAAGTATCTCTAAGTCAACTTAAATCTGGAATCATTGAGGCCATTTGATCCTTTTAGTACCAAATCCATGCTCGAGAATGACATGGAGATAGCAAAGACTCTGTAAATTTTGTTTCTTGACAAAAATTTATAAGAGAATCTCCATCCCAAATAATCTTTTAGCAGACAAGTGACAGGTAAAGAAAATGGTGGTGGACACTGTTGCCTTGCATTAGTTGATGAACTAGATAGAAGTAAAGCAATAAAACTGTATTTACAACCAAAATTTGGGTTATAAAACCATAAATAGAAATTGTATAAACCATGGCTAATGTACATGTTCCATGATCACACAAATAGCTACTTGCAGAGAACTAGAAGCTTGCCAAGATATGCCCTAACCGTAAGAAAATTTCCAGATAAAGCAATAAAGTCTATGTGTTTAAATAAGCCTTACTCCTATGGCAGGCAAGTAATACTGGACATTTTCAGAAACACTTTCTATTGAGATTAAGCACATTAGTTTTCACTAACATACTACAGTTCTTTGGGAAGGACAAATAAGTAGTTGGACAAGGAGGAACTGGTAGAGAATTGCTTTTGACAGGAGAGATTTGCAAGATGTTATTAAGCCTCTATAACAGAATCATATTTTGATATTTTGTTGGCAAAGCAAGAAATAAATTTTTCTCCTTTTTTTTTTTTTTTTTGCATGGGTAGGCACTGGGAATCAAACCTGGGTCTCCAGCATGGCAGGCAAGAACTCTGCCTGCTGAGCCATGTGAGAACTCTGACACCGTGGCCCGCCCAAGAAAGAGATTTTTAATGCTGGATAAAACAACCATTCTAGCCCGGATTTCTAATTGAACTCCAACACATTCAGATTTCAAAGGAAATCATGGATATAAGATAAAAAATAGAATCAGTACTTCAAAATACCAGTAAGTCGTATCCATGTTAAAAATAATTTTTGAGTGAGTAATAACTACTGTACAGTGAAGTTGGGTCCAAAAGCTGCTTTGTGAAAATTCTCTCTCTCTTTCTCTCTCTCTCATTAGAAAAAGCAAGGAAATAAGTAGAGCAGATGATTATGCCTCTAATTTGAAAATATGAGAACTGGAAATGAGAGAAGGCCATAGTACAAATAGAATCCAATTCTGTTGGTTCATTCTCCCCATTGAAATTCTCTAGAAGTAGTGCTGAACAGACAACTTATATGCAATGTCATCAACTGGAAGGACTTCATGACAGTAAGACTTCTACCTGATATGAGAGTGAAGGCAACATCAATAAGGAGGCCAGATATCATCAAGCTATGTATTTGTAAAGGAAACAAGGTCAGACAGAAAAAGAGTAGAGATATTTGATCTTTCAGACAAAAACCCAGTAAACATGAAGTCTTTTGGAATTACATACACAAGCTATACTCCCTTCCTATGTTACTCTGGCTCCAGGATCTCTGAACTAGTAATATAAACTTCTATCAATCAGCCCTTTGGATAAAAACAAAACAAGTCCAACAATTACAGCAACAACACATTAATAAAAACAAACACACACAAAAAGAAACTGTATAGCTCACGATCTCTGACTCATATTCAACATAGGGAGCATAAAAGAAACAGGTTTAGAACCACATAGATGGAATAATTTTTGAACATATTGAGTTTCAGGGCCTATGACACATTAGATAGAAATGTTCCTCTGATATATATGGTAGGCAGTCCTTAAGAAGACTCCCTTAAGATTCTCTCTCTTTTGCACTCATGTGCTTCACCTTTCTTAGGCTAGACACAATGACTACTTTTTTTCTGCAGTGGGGTCTACTGTGTTTATAGTCCTATGGGAATGTTTTTAAAGTTTTTATTCTATTAACATAGATACAGTCTACAATTTCCCTTATTGTTCTGTCAGTTATGTTGACAATGTTGTGCTATATATCACCATCATCCATTAACAAAACTTTTCCATCATCTCAAATAGAAGCTGTACAATTTAAGCATTAACTCTCCATTCCCTATCTCGACCCTGGCCCCTGATAACCTATATCATAGTTTTTGACTCTATGAATTTGCTTGCTCTTATTATTTCACATCAATGGGATCATAAAATATCTGTCCTTTTGTGTCTGTCTTATTTCACCCAACATAATGTCTTCATGATGTTCATCCTGATACATATGACAAAATGACTATTTTAATGGATAGAATACAGGAAGAGTGATGGCATAATGCTTCTGAAATTAAGTTACAAAAGACTATGATTTCTTTTCTTCTTGCCCCTCTTTCACTCTTGCTTTTAGGGAAACCAGCTACCATATTGTGAGTTGCCCAATAGAGAAGACTATCAGAAAAGAAACTGGCAGAGGCCTCAGATGAAACAACTCATGAGAAATTGAACCCTTCCAACAATCATGTGAGTAAGTTTGGAAGTAAAACATCTTCCTTTTGAGTCTTTAGATGAGATTATAGTCAATACTTCCAACTGATTGCAACCTCATAAGAGGCCCTGAGCCAAAGGATTCAGCTAAGCTGGACCCAGGTTTCTGACTTGTCACAGGAATCATGGATTATAAATGTTTATAAATGTTTATTGTTTAAAGCTACTAAGCTCTATTATAATTTGTTATGCAGCAAAAGATGAGTAATATAGTAGAGTAATTGCTTTGAAGTCTTAGAATTTGGGGTATATCAGCTTGAGTGGTACTTGAGGTCATCATCACGAATGAGATAACCAAGGGAAAACTAGAGTGAGATGAGCAAGGATAGAGTCTCCGCACTAAGGATGTCAGCTTCCCTGCTAACTGCCTCAGAAAGTTTTCTGTGGGGTTTTCTTGTTTTAAGACCTATTCACTATACCTATAAATACACAGTGATTAATTTCTTATTCAAAGACATAAAAATCCACATAACTAGTGACTGTCTTTTAACTTGAGATTATACTTTCCTATATTGTGCAATGAACACAAAAACACTTTACATGTTTCCTCTTAGGACCAACTATCAAATAGAAAATTGCTGAATTATAAGAATATCTCTATTTTAGGTCAGAGTGTTTACCAAAAAATGCCTTTGAGTTATTTTTAATTGAGGATGCTTTCTGATAAAAGGCAAAATATCAGCAACATGGACAGTTAAACAAGTTCTGAGGGCTTTGTTTTGCTTTGTGTTTTTGTATCATGCATTATGCTGTTTTAAGGGAACAATAAATAATAACTGGAGAAACAAATTGCAGCTATAATTAAATCATTTACTTTTTTTTCTTCAATGGTGCTAGGGACAGTAAACCTTATGCTATAATGAGATTTTAATTATTAACATTTTCATGCCATGATCAGCCACACACGCCTTCTTATAAGCTACAATATCTGTTAACATTAATGTTCTAAAAATACCATGCTAACAATCTTTATGTGATAGATGGATAAAAGCTATTCATATCATTTATTTATTATTAAGATATGAGCAATACAAATTATGTTATGGCATGATTTTAGAAAATTTACCTACATTGTTTGTTTCAATCATTTAAATTTCCTGGACTTTTTGTTATTTCTGGATTAAGAAATAGACTAATATGATGGAAAAATTGAGAAATTACTGGAATTATATTATAAAAAGTAGCTAACCTAACAGTCATAAACATCAGCCAGCAATTTTAAAGAAAGTAATATACATGGTCAAAAATAAAGTATACTATTTCTGTGAATAAAATAGAGATGCAGAATCTATAATATAGTTTTATAAGCCCTGTTGCAAATTCATAAATCTAAACTTAAGGAAAAGCCTAGCTGTTATTGTCATCTTTTTTTTTTTTGTATTACTTTCAGAATATCTTGAGTGACCAGGAAAAGAAAAGAAGAAATAACCCATAAAGAAATGGTCAGGTTTAAATAATCCCAGGGCAAATATTCTATCGTTTCCAAAGATAGTTACTATTTGATCTTCCTTCTTCTCTTCTTGCCAATGTCCATATTATTGCCCTGATTTCCTCATGTTGCTTCTTCACATCAACCCTCTACTATTATACATTCTTCTCTAGACCAACAGGATGCTCTTCATGGGCTGCGCTAACGAGATTTCTTGTCTTCTGGCTTCTGTTTAGGTTGGCCAATGGCATCATTGCAGGAGTTAAGAGAAGAGTGAATGGTCAAGGTATTTACTCCCCTGGCTACCTTCCTAGCAGCCCTCAGATGGATAAGTGACTCATTTCCTCTGCCAAATGTTCCTCTACTACAGCTTCAGCTTTCTTCAGGTACCGTTCCCTCTCCTTGGCCTTCTCCCATTAGGCTTAGAGATATTAATACTACCCGCTAATAATTGCATAAGTAATTCCTTCATGAAATTCTTATCAATTATTGCATTTGAACGTATCGCCTACTTCCTGCCTGTATTCTAAGTGATAACATGGAACACACACACATACACACACACACACACACTCACGCACACACATAATATAATGAATACCAAAAGAGAGCCACTTGGTACTTTTGGGAAATATTAAAGGGTCATTTTTTTCCTCATGTACCATCCTTCTTTCTCTACAAGTTTAAGAAATAAAAATTCAGGAAGGAGAAGAGATCGACTTGTTCAGCAAACTCCACCCTTTTATTCCAGACTTTTATTGCCAGTTTTCAGTCCATCTAACAGCTCTATCAGTTGAAATAACATCCCTTCCTCCCACCCCCAAAAAAGAATATACTCTAAAACAGGAACATCCCACTCTTAACTTCTTAGTAATATACGTTTCATCTTTAAAATATTTATAGATGCAATTAGATACCTCCAGTCTTCAAAACTTACAAGTTTATATAAAAATTGCTGTATCCTTGGAGAATCTATTTGATTCCAATGCACTGTTTAATGTTCCTTAAGGTCACATAGTAGAATGTGAGCAATATAAAGAAAATATAGAACAAAAGTTATATGGATACGCATATATGTACATACACATACACATAACACACACGTACATTTTTCTCCTGTCTCCCTCCCTCACTTTAATGTTATCCTACCCCTTCTCCTATAAGCCAATAAATAATAAATAGATAAGCAGAGCCCTATGTATTTTTATCAAATAGCATCTTCACTCTTCACAATAACCCCTAAACCTTCTGCATGTTTCTCAATGTTGAATTTGGAACTTGGTCTTTTCTCCAGTTTAAGCCTCTTTTTTTAAGTCTCTACTTGGCATTTAAAAACTTCAAACTATACTCTGAACTGCAATGTAAAAGCTCTTTCTTACAAAATATAAAATGCCAAAGTGGTATTTACAGAACTGTAAATATCTTCCTCGTTGAATTTAGAGCTGCCGTGTCTAAGGGCAAGAAGTCAGTCTTCAGTATTGCTGAGGAAAATTAGAACAAAATCAAATAGGCAAATTTTAAATCTCTTTTAACCCTCACAACTGCAAATGTCTCTATTGTGAAAATTCGAATAAGAAAGAGTCTGTTGTGGCAACACCTACCTGAGCCATTATTCTTATAGTACATGACAACTTGGCCTTGAGATTTATATTTATCAGAATTTTGTCAAAGTAGAATTCAAAACGTCAATGATTATTACCTTTCTGGGCCTCCTTATATGTAAAATGAAAATAATACTATCACATTTGTCTCTTGTGATATTGAGCCTACTCAGTAAGGTTAACATGATAGGTTAAATTCTCTTCTCCATCACAATTTAGGAGAGAAGACAAGAAGTATCCACACAAAACAAATTAGATAGACTATACCATATTCCGTAAAATAAATTGCAACTGTGAGGCAATGATTTCAAGATATTATATTTGGGTTACTCTAGCTAATGGAGAATGTCGGACAGAATTAGAAAATTACATGACATTTTGAAAGAGCAAGATCTGTTTAAGAAATGCAAGTAGTCTAACTTTGCCAGCAGACTAGGTTACTTTATAAAGTACTTGTGGAAGGCAAACCTGGAAAGGTAGATTTGTATCAAGTTACAGATAGTCTTGACTAATTGGAAAAGCTCTCTAAAAAGCTTGACATTCTTGAGTGTCTAAGAGCTGGTGGGTAGGTAATAGGACCCCGTAGTTTGAGAAGGATGCTGTGACTTGTCGTTTTTATCTGAATTACAAGAGATGGGCATTAGGAAAATTCTGTCTGGAGGTTATGTATAGGTTTCATTAGAAGAAGAGAAGCTACTAGACAGGCAAGATCAATCAGGAACTTTGAAGATAGTGTAGATAACTTCATTATGATCCAGGACAGATGCAAATGTCCTAGAAAGCGGAGGAGGATTGAGAGAGACACATCAAGGGCAGATAAGAGGGAAGGCTCATGATTGGCTAACTTAGTCTAAAGAAAGAATTAGTAAAGGTGTTACTTAGGTTTCAAACTCAAAAAACTAGGAAAATTGCAATTTCCTAGCCAGAAGAAAGAGCAGTTGTTTGAGGAAAATGTTTAAGTTCTGACATAATGAGTTTCAAGTCAGTAGGTGGTTGGAAATAAGAATCAGAAATACAGGATGGAGGGTTGGAAATGTACATTTAAGAATCCACAAAGTTGAATGCTGAAGTCATAGATGTAGATGGGATTCTATAAATAAGAAGAGGACTAAGGACAGGAATTTTAAGAAATGCCTATATTTGGCAGGTGGAAGAAAGCAATTTGAAGAGATATTAAAGAGTTCATAGGATTAGTGGAAAAAAAAACAGAATAAATACTATGAGATAATATTTAAAAAATATTTAAATGCATAGCATTTAAAAAATTTGAAACCTAGGATTCCAGTCCTGACTGTTTTCTCATTTGAATAGCATGGATAATAATGGCACATACCTCATAAATCTGTGTGAGATTAAATCCAGTAAGGCAAAAGAAGCACTTAGTAACATTCTAATATAAATTACTATTCAATACATTTTTAAAAATTTTTATTGATAAAACCAAACAACATACAAACATGAACATTCTTAACATATAAACATTCCATACTTGGTGTGCAATCAGTGGTTCACAATGCCATCACATAGTTGTATATTCATCACCATGATCATTTCTTACCTGCATCACTCCAGAAATAAAACGAAAAAAAGAAGAAACTCATACATGCCATACCGCTTACCCCTCCCTCTCATTGACCACTAGTATTTCCCTCTACACAATTTATTTTGACATTTGTTCCCTGTATTATTTATTTATTTTTAATCCATATTTTTCACTCATCTGTCCATACCCTAGATAAAAGGAGCATCAGACACAAGGTTTTCACAATCACACAGTCACATTGCAAAAGCTACATCATTATACATCTAAAAGAAACATGGCTACTGGAACACAGCTTTACAGTTTCAGGCATTTCCCTCTAGCCTCTCTAATACACCTTAAATTTAAAAAGGGATTTTTATATAATGAAAATGAACAATCTCCAGGATAACCTCTCAACTCTGTTTGAAATCTCTCAGCCACTGACGCTTTATTTTGTCTCACTTCTCTCTTCCTTCTTTCAGTTGAGAAGGTTTTCTCAATCCCTTGATGCTGAGTCCAAGCTCAATCTAAGATTTCTGTCCCATGTTGCCGGGGAGGTTTATACCCCTGGGAGTCACATTCCACACAGAGAAGGGGCGGGCAATGAGTTTCCTTGCAGTGTGGACTGAGAGATAGGCCACATCTGAGCAACAAAAGAGGTTCTCTGAGGGTGACTCTTAGGCCTAATTTTAAGCAGGCTTAGCCTATCTTTTGTGGGGATAAGTTTCATATAAACAAATCCCAAGATTGAGGGCTCAGCCTATTTCTTTGGTTGTCCCCACTGCTTGTGAGAATATCAGGCTTTCCCCAAATGGGGAAGTTGAATTTTCTCCATTTCTCACCATTCTCCCAAGGGGACTTTGCAAATACTTTTTTATTCACTGTTCAAATCACTCTGGGATTTGTTGGGGCACCACTCTGGACAAACCTACAAAATCCCATGCCCTTCTCAAGGTTCCGTGTATTTACGTTATTCAATTAAACTGTCCATATAACTTGTATTAGGAAATATACTAGTCAAAATATAAATTTTGTACCAAATAAACATTTTTTGCTTTAGTATCACACATAAGTTAAAGTTTTAAAATATGTATTGCCATCTATTTTCAACACCCTGCGATACTGACATTCCTTTGTTCTTCCTCATGCAAAACATTTTTTAATTTATACGTTTAGTCACTATCATTGTGCACTCTAGGCATCCCTAGATTATACCATCTCGGTCTTTACCGTCTATCTTTCCTTTTGGCTTCATTTGTTTCCCCAACTCTCCTCCTTCTATCGTTCTCACATTCAGCTTCATTCAGTGTACTTACATTATTGTGCTGCAATTAGGTAGTATTGTGCTATCCATTTCTGACTATTCAGTATATTTTAGTGAAGTAATGATGAAAGAAGAAGTTTTTGCTAAAAAATAAGAAGGTGAAACAGATGAGGTTAGAGCTCTTATAGTCTCCATTTTGCAAACGTGGAAGGAAAAAGCTAGGAATGTTAATGCCTTGTCTAAAAGAGCCATAAAAGATGGCTCTGGGCTCTTACTCAGGTCTGACTCTAGAATATTTCCTTACCTAGTAACTATTGGTCTTTAGTGAGATAATCTGGATTCCTAGTCCCTGAGAAATGATTCTCAGTTAAGGTCTTTTCAAGAGCGTGTACTCGAGCTTCCTTTCTGAAAACTCTCCTTTCTGGAAAACTGGGTTTTGCTTAGAAATCTGAAAACGGTAGCTTAAAATAGTGTTTAGTATCCAAAACATGACTTCTAGTACTAATACACTTTACCTCTACAATGTCCCCCAAACAGTTTGAATTTGTTTCATGGTACTGTTCCCAGGTTTATGGAAAGTGCTAGAGAAATAGTGTTGCTTTCATTTTGTGTAAAATTTATATTCAGGATTTCCATTTTGAGATTAAATGGGAAAATGAATTAACTAAATTAATAGCTTTCCCTTGATTAGACCCCAGCTTTTGCTGAGATATAAAAAATATTGTCAGTAAAAGCAAATACATCAACCACCCTAAATAATAAGCCCTTTTTATTATTTTACCTATTGACCGCTTTAACCAATATAAGCCATAATAGAAATTAAAGATAAATATGAGCAATGTAAGTCTATACATATAAAATTATTAACTCCTACTCTTAAATTCTCTAAAAAGAAAAATATGTATTTCTTAAAACTAACTAATATGACCTTTATAAAAAACACACCTAAATCACAAAAGGGTAGGAAAAAGATACATCAACAACCACTAATCAAAAGAAAAATGGTATAGCTCTATTAATGGTTAACAATAAAGTGGCTGTAAGTGCCTCAAGATAAATACATAGTCATAAGAAAACAAAAGCTTCATTTCACCAGGCATTAAGCCATTCTAAGTGTGTAAATTCTTAGTAACATAGCTTCAAAATTAATAAATCAAACATTATAGGCAGAGATTTTTAATATATCACTCCAATTGTCTGATAGATAAGGACAGTAGAAATCAACAGTGAAAATAAAGTTACTTGCATCAGCTGTACAACTTCAGGAATAAACTTAAAAACATTGGCTTGTATACCTGAAGCTAATAATTTTATAGTGTGTGTATCATATCTCAGTAAAAAAGTAGTTTTAAAAGAAAAAGCAGTGAATATATCCCAATGAAATTGCATTAAGGAAAAAAAAAGCAAGTAACAGAATAATGTCCAGAGTGTTATGTCATTTCTATTAACTTTTAAATTTAAAAATATATTATTCTAGGGCAGTGTGATGGTGGCTCAGTAGCAGAATTGCCATTGATCGATTTTCTCGGGAGCCACAACTTCTGAAAACTTCCAGTATAGTCTTATTCCCTTCAAAACTGTCTTTTAAAAAAGGAGAAAAATTAAAGAATTTTCGAGGACTCCCAAGGTCCTTCCATGTAAACGAGTCAAACATTATGAAATATTGGATTCACCATTGCCACCCAATCACAATTGCAACGGCAGCCCTGGAAGATGTAGATCTAGTTAAATACATACTGTGTGTACTGCAAGGTGACCTTCAGAATCTGGAAAACTCCAAATAATTTCATGCTGCTTTGAAAAAAGGGCCATAAGAGACAGTTGGAAGACCAGAATAAAGATTACTTAACTAGATCTGATTTTAATTTTTTTTATGTTTACTACTTATAATTTTCTTTTTCTTTTAATATTTAATTTACATATGTATGTATTTAAATAGCATAATAGTCAGAGTCCAGTCAGGAAATCAGAATCCATTCCAGTTATTTTAATAGAAATAATTTGTATAAGAAATTTGTTAAATAAATTATGGAGGAGTGGAAGGGCAAAAAATTACCACTGATTATAGATGTATATACAAAGATAGTAACTGCTGAAAGATGCTACAACCCCTAGGGCTGGAGGAATCAAGGAAATATTTAGGTTATTAGAACCTAGAAACTTAGATCAAGGCCTGCAAAGCTGGGACCCAAACCCTTAAAGAAGGTATACTAAAGCAGGTGGAGCTGGTGTGTAAGAGTTTAGGGCCCCATGGAACTTAACTGACATTGGAGGAAAGTCCACCAGCTGTCTGGTGCTGGCCTCTGAGGGGATACAGTGAGTCTGGCTCTGGAATATGAGGGAAAGAAAGAAAAGAAAACAAGAACTCGACAACTGCCAGGGTGAAGACCCATTACAAGTGGGACTCTGGCAGAAATAGGAAATAAAAGTAGAAAGGATCCTATCCCTCATTCTCCTGACTGCTTTTCCTGTCCTCCTAAGTGGCTCTATTTGAAGAAAATAACAGGGGATCACCTGATGAAAAAGAAAGAGGGTTTCCGGAAAAGGTTGGTTTTGAAGCCAACAGACAAAAACTTAGTTACCACCACAGTTCAATCCCTTGACTACTCAATATCCATACATACACCTGCGTCTTCATATATTTGGATTTCCATGGAACAATAACTGTTTTTGTCTAACAATATTCATCTCTTCTTTAAAGGAAAAATTTCCACTTTTTCCAAAAGAAAATAAATGGGAGACAGTGTGTGAAAATCATTGTGGACTCTGTAGGTGATGATGGTGGTATCTATCTCCAAATATTAGCAATACCACCATAAAAATTGCTCAATATTCTGAATATTCTATAACCTAAAAACTAATGTAAAATTAACGAACACCAGCAATCCTTACATAAAACAATAAGGTGGCATGTACACACAAACAAGGGGAAAATGTGCTCAGTTTCTACATACTTCATTCCTATAATGTCGTGGGGCCACAATTACCTTTCTTTCATTACCCATTTTATGTTACCTTTTCCTCAGTCAGTGTCTGAGTTTGTTGGAGTTCTTTACCTGGTAGGGTCATCCTAAACTTCCTTCCTGAAAAATCTTAATTCACAGTGTTCCATATATATATGTAACTATTTATATATAGTTTCTTCATTAATTTTCATTATTTGATCCAGAAATGCTAAAAGATATCCCAGATAATTAATGAGATTCTAGGTTTCACACTCTTGTTATATACAAGGATCACAGTTTCTTCTTTAGCATTAATGTATCTATGACCATTTTCTTTGCTGTTTGTTCCAAAGGCATGAGAAGTATGAAATGGCTATGTAGCAATTCAGTTCAATGGGACTCTAATTGGACCACTGGATGAAGCCTTCCTCTTCTGGAACTGAGAGATCCAAAGTTGCATAACCCCAAGTTGCAAAGATTGGAAGCCATTTACACTTCTGTTTTAATACCTTGACCCCAAAAATCTGGATAGTAAGAGTAAACAATGCTTCTGGAGCTCTGGAGACAAAAACACTGTGCACCATTCAGGGAAGAACAGAAGGAAGAGAAGGAAGTAAAATGCTGTGGGTAAAACTGTCCAGGCTGTGGAGACTGGTGAATACCCCCACTCTCATGGCAACCCACCCTGGGATCCTAGAAATAAAAGTGCTCTTCCCAAAGAATGGAAAAGGTAAGACACGGCTGAGAACTGATTGCAGCTTTTGATTAGCAATTTCAGAATGCTGGGTCCCTGTCCTGAGAGCAACTACAATTTCAATCAGTCCAGGACAAAAAGCAGCAGGAAGCCTCTGTTTCAACCTCACCCATGAAGTGAGTGAAAGTGGAGTAAGTGGGATTTAGATACACTGCTTTCTTGGAGCTGCTGGGAACAGTTTGCTGAAGGGCATCTCTTCCCCATGAATGGAGGAAAGAGGCACAGGTGAGTACTGATGAGGCTTTTGATTAGTGGATACAGAATATGGGCCCTGGCTCAGAGGGTAGCTACAATTTCAATCCACCTAGAACAAAGTTGCCAGCAGCTTCTGTTTGAACCCTACCCCTAACAAGGGTGGAAGCAGGTAGGGGGATTTATGTCACATTGCCTTCTTAGGGAACAATTTGCTGAAGGGCAGCTCTATTCATGGGTTTCAATTAGTAAAATCAGATCACTGGCCCACTGCTCTGTGCTAGGGTTGAACCCACCCTGGAAGAAAGCAGCAGGCAGACACTGCGTCAAACACAGCTCTAACAAGGGCAGAGTTGGAGTTGGCATAGTACCACCTCAGTCCTGCAGGGAATAGTTTGCTAAAGAGTGCCATTTGCTGGGTAGGCCAGGCAAGCACAGATTAAGGGAGCTGTCAAAGAGAAGTTTGGTGTCGTTCTGTGTCTTCTCTCCAGGGCACTTCGGAATAGATCTATGTCCTTTCATAGGTCCCTGGCCCTGTGTAGACTGGGAAATACTGACATAGCAAAGTCTTCTCTGGGGTGACCTTCCTCCCAGGATTTTCCCTTCAAGAAAAAGTAGCTAGAGACAATGAAAGGAGTGTTTAAAAAAACTTAAGAGGCAAATGAAAAACAGATAGAACAGGCCTCTTGCCTTCTTCACCTCTGTCTTTGTGAGAGTGCCCACATGTTCTCTTATACGTATTCTCAATAAACTTTCTATCTGCTTACTCTATGCTGTGCTGTGCCCTTTAATTCTTTCTTGCATCATAGCCAAGAACTCAGAACCAGAAATCCAGCAACATATTTTGGTGAGCCAGCCAGGAGACACCTTCTTCCTTCCTTCTGAACTTGTAAGTCATGGCTATTGCCCAGAAAGCTTGGCTCTGTGCTTTTGTTTTTTCTTTTCGCTCATTGCTATCCTCTCCTGTGTCCTCATGCAACTCTGTGTCCTCTGTAAGAGTGGAATCATTGTCACTGTTCTCTCTAGGAATCTAGGGGCTCTGATCCTTCACTCCCAGGACATTACATCTGTTTACCCTGAGCCAACAACTCTCTCCTCAGAGGTGACAGGGGAGCCCCATCTCCATGTCATGTAAATCCAAAGATGCTCAGAGTAGTGGGTGATCCTGCCCTATGGGACATGACTGGAGGCTTCTCCACATGTTGAGCAGGAGTTCAATGGAGCCAAATTAAGTCCCCATTTCCCTCTCTCTCTCTCTCTCTCTCCTCACTCCCTTCCTCCCTCCCTCTCCACCTGCCTCAGCCCCAAGGCTTCTCCACACTCTCTCTTTTCCTCCCCTCTGAAGACCCAGACCCTTCATCTTGTTGAATCTGTTCCTCCATCTCATCTACAGAGGACCTTTCCCTTGCCTCCATGAGAATCTCCTTTCTCCTCTGTATCACTCTCTATGTCTTCTAAGACACTCCATATTTTATAACACAGGATTCTGGGCTAAGTCTTCTTGTGCCAAACATGGTGTTCATATCTATGGGAATTGGGTATTTTCCAATGGGAATGTCTCCCCCTGAAAGCCAGAAATGAGTTTTTCAAGGTAAACAAAAGCCCCAGCTAACGTTCTTTCCAGATGTTTTCATTGCTTCATCTGCTATTATATCTCAAGTTTCAGCATGTTCTGCTATTAGCTCTCTGAAGATATCACCCAGTGCGGGAAGAAACCATTGGCTATGGAGAATAGGCTGTTGGGAGTGCTTTGCTTTCACTTTCTAAGATCTGCCCTGTAATTGATCAGGGATGCCCACTCCTGGTCTTGTCCTACAGTATGTCCATACCTAGATTCCTCTAAGTGTCTGAAAGGCATACTAAGCCATGTTCTTAGAAGGAGTCCAATTTCCTTCCCACATGCTTTTTCCCACTAACTCAGTCATAGCAACACCCAGGGCTGGCACCCAGGAAATCTCCTCCATAAACTTTCTTTGTAGCTACTATTCTCTTAGGTGTGATTCTAGGTGGTAAAAAGCACAGACACACAGAAGGTGAGTGGGTGAGTTCAGCACATGGGAAAGTATATGGCTGGTATCTGCTGGTCCTTGTTCCTGGTTCTGTTGTTTCCAGCTTCTCATGCCAGTGGTTTCCTCTCTAAGCATCTGTAGACCTTCACTTAGCTCCTCCAGGACACAACTCTGGGTTCTGGCTTGCTTAACATCTAATGGGAAGGCATATAGTGACATCTCCTGGGCTCTGCATCTCCAAATATCCATATCTAGGCATCTGCTCTCTCTGTCAGCACTCCAGCCATATCCGAATGTCAGTGTTTATGTGTGCTCTGAAGCAATTGTGCTCTTTCAAAATGTTTCCCTTTTAAAAGAACTCCAGTAAACTAATCAAGGCCCAACTTGAATGGGTGGAATCACATCTCCATCTAATCAAAAGGTCACACCCACAATTGGGTACATCACCTCTCCATGGAAGTAATCTAATCAAATGGTCACACCCACAGTTGGGTGTGTGCTGTCATCATGGAAACAACCTAATCAAGAAGTTTCACCCTAAGCAATAAGTCTCTCCCCACAAGATAGGATTAGGAAACACGACTTTTCTGGGGTGCATACTAGTTTCAAATTAGCACATTGGCATTCTTTCCAAATGCAAGATACATTCACTCCATCACAACATCACAAAAGCCTTAAACCAGTTCAGTAACAATACAAATACAGTACAAAGTCAATAACAGTACAAAATACCATCAAAGTCAGTTACAGACGTGGTCTGTTCTAAGGCAAAACATTCTTCATGACTGATGACCTGTGAAACTTAGAACAAATTATCTGCTGCCAATATACCAAGGAGAAACAGTCGTAGGATACATGTTCCCATTGCCATAGGGAGAAATCAAAAGTTAAACAGGGTTCACCAGATGAAAACAGTTCCAGAAATCTGCAGAACAAACTCCTTCATATTTCAAAGTCCAAACATCACCTCTCCATGGGACTTGAGATAGCATCAATCCTACCCTTTCCAATGGTTTATGCAATGGCCCTGTTTTCTCCAAATGCTGGGGTGAGGGTTACAACATTGGAGAACAATGGGAAGACTAACTTTTTTTAGGCTTCACCCTCTGAAGCAACAGGGCAGCACCCAGACTCTTTTCCTTCTCTGGGGCACATTCTCAACCCCCTTAAAACAATAGGGCGATTGCCAGGGTCCCCACCCCCATCCTCAGGGAATTTGCTCTACCTTCTCTGAGCCTGAGGCAGCAACATTCTTCCACCTGTCCTCTGCCTCTAGGGAAAACTCACTCTTTCCATGTGCATGGTTGGGTCCACTCTCCTGGCCTGAGATGTCCTGGCTGCAGACCTGAACTTCCATGATTCTGCCTTTGAAGACATTTTTCATTCAGTCTGTCCATTTTCTGTCCCTTTTAGTCCAGACTGGCAGTGGTTCCATTTATACAGATCTCACAAAAACCTTGTCAAGTTTCCATGCAGTATGCAGATATTGAAGCCATCATACAAAAGGACTTTCTATTAGGTTGAAAACCATGAACACTTGGAGAGCCAACAGTGACCATTTTAAGTTAAAAGAACCACAGGGTAAGCAGGCAATTCAAAGAATTTATTTGCATCTGCAGAGAGAAGATCCAACCCTTCCCCTCCTCCAGAAGTTGGAACCCATAAGCTTTCCTATTCTTGGCTTATATAGTCTTGTGTACCATGGGACAATGTGTTTTACATAAAGCTAGCATTATTTGCATCTCTAGTTACCTGTTGACTACTAATTAATGAGTATGTTGCTAGGGTTATATAATCTTATGTTGACTGCACACTAATTCGTATATTGTTTGTTCAAAAATGGTGGTAAGTCCCCACCTTTGGGTATGTCTTTTACTGTGCTAATAAGGGAGGGATCACCTTAAGGACAATTTAGGGACATCTGGACTGTGCTTGTAACAGGTTGAATCCAGCTTCTCTGTTTGACCAAAGAAGCAGTATGCAGTTAACTGTAAGTGTAGGATGTTGGCCTGAATATAGGTTATAATTTATGTACATTTCAGTTTTGAATGCTGGGCTCTTGGTTCCCTTTGTTTCATAGCTTTTGCTGGTTACCAACTTCCCCTATATGTAATGGTTTCTTTGTACCCCTAGTAACTCCACTGCCATCCTTCACAACCACCCCAACATTTCGGATAACTCGATCTCAAATCCTGACTTTTTCTGAATAAACTGTTTGGTTCTATGTTTGGTTAAATCCTCATGTAGAACACTATTCTCTGGAGTCTCTCCTTCTGGAAGCCAAACATTTTTCAGACCATTAATTTCTGGTTTCTTTGTACTTAACAATTAAGTTGTCAACTTATTCCTTTCCTGTTGCATTTTACCATTAGCTGCAGGGGAAACCAGGCTGCATCCTCCACACTCAGTTTGAAAATATGCGCAGCCAAGTATCCTAGAGAGTGGCGTTCAAATTATCCCTTCCATCCAACACCTGTATTCAATATTTCCAGATTCTCTGCTACTTTAAAAGAAGGTTACTTTCCACATTCATCACTTCTGTCTAAAGACTCATTGGAGGTATCTTTAGGGTCCACGTTTTTATGAACAATCTCTTCTAAGCAATTCAGGCCTTTTCTATCAAACATATCACAATTCCTCCAGAACCTTCTCCTTGTCCATGTATAAAGCCATTTCAGCATTTTTGCCATTTGCATCTCACAGCACCCCACTTCTCTTCTATCAAACTGTATTCATCAGGGTTCTCTAGAGAAACAGAACAAACAGGAGATATCTGTAAACATGAGATTTATAAAAGTGTTTCATGCAACCATGGAGATGCAAGAGGCCAAAATTCATAGAGTAGGCTATGAGACTAGCCTTCCAATGAAGGGCCCCAACAAACTCCACAGGAGAATCTGGCTGGCTCAAGAAGAAATGAAAATTTTCTCTTTTCCCTTAAAAGTCTTCAGTCAATTTGATCAAATCTGATTGGATTCTCTTCTTTGCAAGAGGTAGGTCATTCATTGATCACAGATGTAATCAGCCACAGATGCACTCAACTCAATGATGATTTAATAAGCCAGCCTTCTGTTTCATTGACCAGCCATGAAACATCCTTTCAGTAATGGTTACAACTGGACACAATCACCTGGCCAAGTTGACACCTGAACCTAACCATCACAAAACCCAATATAAAACAACTGTCAAATGTTTTTATTTCTAAAAATAAATTCATTTAAAATGCTGATAAAAAATTTAAGTCTGTTTAACCTTTTAGAGTGATCACATTTATTCCTAAAGCTTTAGCTGTTATTTCTAAATTCTGATATGCTTTGCTCTTTGTAAAATCTAATAGTTCCCTAGAACTTGAAGTATCTGGGTAATCCCCAAGATGCAGATTTAAAGTTCTCTAGCTCTGAAAGTCAGCATTAATCTATACAACAACATGTAAATGATGCTGATATAGTTAGGACTAAGATAAATATATTATTGTCTATGTTCTATAACTTTAACTTCTATGTGAGAACAAAAAAGAGCCAGAGTATTTTAAACAAAATAAAAATTTTAAATATTTATTTGCAAAAGTCCCTTAAACTCTAAAAAAATATATAAAACTATTAAAATTCCCCACCTGGGGAATTGTGGATCTACTGTTCTCTTAAGTAATGATGGCTCCCAATTTAATGAGCCGAAGTCCTGCCCCTAGGGACTTAGGCTCAGAAAGCAAAACTAACTGCCCTCACCTGAGCCCTAGAACTATAGACAGGGAAAAGGCTGTGCCTTCCTACTCAAGCATGCTCCACACAGCAATGTAGAAAGACTGAAGCTTTCTCCCAATTAAACACTACCAAAAAATACTCAATTTCTTAAATGCTGTACTCTCACCAACAAAAAAATAGTGGTAATTCATTGTCTTGGCCATCAGAAAAAATAATATTAACATCTCTCAAGAGAATAACCAGACCGACTTGGCAGTGAAATCCACAGCCTAACCAATCACGTCCCTTCTAAACCTCATTCCTGCACCTCTTAATTTAGCACATGCACCCTCTTATTCCCCAGGTAACCATAAATGAGCCATTCAGCAAAGATTCACTGTTGGACCTAAAAAATAATCATTTCCATCCCTCTTTCCCAGTCTTACCAGGCTAATGCATCTCCTAAACTGGCTCACTTCTATACTCTTGCTATTAATCAACCCTTGCATTTTTATGCTTCTTTCCAAGTTTCACTCTCCAAAACTAGGATCCTTTCAAATCAAACTAATGCTAATGTGAGGATTTTCAGCAGTTCCTACCACCCCTCTGGATTCCTTCCCTCTCACTTTAAATGAGATGGCCACAAAGTTCTACACCCTATCAGACAAGGCCTATACCCTATGACAAACCAGAAGCAGCTACCAAAGAGAGATCATTCTCACTCAGCACTCCTGAAGATTAAGAGGCAAGAACTCTCTGAAGGGGAATTTGACACAGCTAGAACAGGGAGAGAGGGAAGAGCAAAACAATTTAAAGAGCCCTTAAATAAGGATGGTTAATCAATCTGTGGAGAGTCTGTGTCCTAGACATGCAACTTGCCTAGGGGCTTCCCACTTATGGGAAATACCCAGCAGCAGCCAACCCATCTGAAGCTGAATGACCCCTACCTGGGCAAGTCATCTACAGAGAAGGGTAGAGGAAATGGACCCACCCAAATGCACCATTTACCACCAGGCACTGCCCTGGAGAGGACGGAGAGTAGAAAAAGGGTCCTGAACAAGGAAGAGGGAGGGGAGTAAGTAAAACTAATCTATAAAGCAAATGGTCCCACATTGCCTATTGCCTCTTGCTTCCCTCATCTAAGTCATTGCAAGAGGGCCCATATGCCCTCTTACATGTGATCTCAATAAATTTTCTACCTGCTTGCTCTAAAGCAAAAGCAAAAACCAAACAAATAAAACAGGTCAACAATATTGGAAGAAGGAACATGGGAAATGAAGCTTTCTCCTGGGGGGATGGGGGAGGTGAAACTATTTCACCAATAGTGCAAATTAAAAATTGTACCCTATATCCAAAGCAAGAGTCAGATGAATAAAAGCTGAAAAAATCTGATCAGTTAACTGCGAGCTATTCTAAACTCTATAATAATTTGAAGCAAGTGTCAAAGAAATGCCTTAGCACAAACCCAATCAAATAGAAAACCCTAGGCAAGAGAGACAAACTGACTTCCAGAGTAAACTCATGAAAATACTCAGGTGCCAAGTCACCAGCAAAAATTACAAGCCATAAAGAAAGAGGAAGATATAGTCCAGTCAAAGTAACATATTAAAACTTCAGAAGAGATGTGGAATTTGGAATAACTACTCAAAGATTTTCAAAATATTTCCTAAATCAATTCAAGTAGATGACAGAAACTATGACTAAAGAGATAAAGGGTGTTAAGAAGAGACCATGAGATCACAAAGAAGATTTTGAAAACATAAAAAAAAGCACAACAAGAATGATGGGAACGAAAGGATGGTAGGAAAGATTTAAAATACCCTAGAAGCATACAACAGCAGCTGTGAAAAAAACAGAAGAGACAATTGGAGAGTTAGAAGGACACTTGAAATCTTACAGACAGAAGAACAGAAAGAAAAAGTATGGGAAAAAATTGAACAGGGCCTCAGGAATTTGAATGACAACATAAAGTCCACAAATGTAAGCATCATGGGGGTTGCAGGGAGAAGAGAAGGAAAAGGGGGTGGGAAGAATATTTGAGGAAATAATGGTCAACATTTACCAATCCTTATTAAGGGCATAAATGTATATCTTCAAAAGTACAATATACTCCAATCAAAATAAATCCTAATAGATCTACTCTGAGACAGATACTAATCAGGATATGAAATGCCAAAGATAAGAAGACAATCCTGAAAGCAGTAAGAAAAAAGCAATTCATCACATACAAGGGAATCAAATAGTGCCAATTTCTCATCAGAAACAATGGAAGAAAGAAGGCAATAGTGTGATATATTTAAAGTACTGAAAGCCAAACTGCCCTACAAAAATGAGGGAGAGTTTGAAATATTCGCAAATAAACAGAAACTCAGACCTGCTCTACCCAAAATACTAAAGGGAATTCTGTAAAATGAAAGGAAAAGACAGGAGAGAGGGGCTCGCAGGAGAGTGTAGAAATGAAGATTATTAGTAAGGATAACTAAAAGGGTGAAAGAAAGGCAAAAATAAGATATGACATATAAAAGCCAAAGGATAGAATGGTTGAAATAAGTACTGCCTAATAATAATAAAATAAGTAATATCATTGAAAGCTAATGGATTAAACTCTCCAGTCAAAAGACACAGATTGGCATAAGGGATAAAAAAGTTTGATTCATCTGTATGCTGTCTACAAAATACTCACCTTAAACCCAAGGACATACTTAGGTTGAAATTGAAAGGTTGGAAAAAGATATTCACACAAACACTAACACAAAAAAAATCTGGGGTAACTATACTAATATCAGACTAAATAGACTATTATAAAAGAGAAAGAAGGACACTATATATTAATAACACCATTCTTACTAAAACTCTTCCCAAAAAAATTGAAGAAAAAGGAACACTATCTAACTTATTCTGTGAAGCTAAGATTGCTCATACAAAACCTGAAAGATACTGCAAGAAAGGAAAACTGCAGGCCAATCCCCTAACGTATATAGATGCAAAAATTCTGAACAAAATATTTACAAATAGAATCCAACAGCAAATTAAAAGAATTATACACCACAACCAAGTGGGGTTTATTCTAGGCATGCAAGAATGATTCAACACTACAAAATCAATTAATGTAATACAATGCATTAAAAATTGAAAGAGAAAAATCACATGATTTATTGAAAAGGCATTCACAAAATTCAGCATCCTTTTTGATAAAAACTTTTTGAAGGGTAGGAATTGAAGGAAACTTTCTCAGTAGGATAGAAGGCATATGTAAAAATCCCTCAGCCAACATTGTATTCAGTGAGAGACTGGAAGCCTTCCCCCAAAGAGCAGAAACAAAACCAGACACCCACAGTCACTGTCATTCAACATTGTGCTAGAAGTTCTAACTACAGCAATTAAGCAAGAAAAAGAAATACAAGGCATACAAATTGAAAAAGGAGAAGTAAGACTCCCATTATTTGCAAATAATATGATCCCATATTTGAAAAATCCTGAGAAATCAATGACAAAGCTACTTGAGCTAATAAACAAATTCAGCAACATGGCAGGGTAAAAGATTGTGCATAAATCAGTAATATTTCTATACACTGGAACTGTACTGATACAGCAATTTTAAAAAATCCATTCACAATAGCAGCAAAAAGAATCAGGTATATAGGAATAAACTTAACCAGGATGTCAAGGACCTATACACAGAAACTGCAAAACATTGCTACAAGAAATCAAAAAAGACATCCTGAGTTCATGGATAGGAAGAAAAAAATATTCTTCCTACTTGCATATTTGGTAAAGCCTGTTATCAAATTTATTTGGAAAGTTGAGAGGTCTCAAGTAGCCAAAAACATTCTGCAAAAGAAGAATGAAGTATAAGGATTCATACTTCTTGACTTCAAAGCTCATTATAAAGTCATCAGTGGTCAAAGGATGATGCTGGCACAAAGGTAGATATATTGATCTATGGAATCAAATTGATGTAATTTGCCAGATTTATGTTCATTCCCATCTTTCTCTTTTTATCCTTTAGATTACCCTTACTGCTACTCTTCAATTCTCTGCCCTCCTCCAGACTTCCTTCTCCTATTTTTTTTTTTAGCCAGCAGAACTCCCTTTAGAATTTCTTGTAGAACTTTTCTCTTGTTGACATATTCTCTCAGCCTTAGTTTGTCTGTGAAAATTTTAATCTCTCCTTCAGTTTTTTTTAATAAAAAAATTCAGCTGTTTATTAGTGTATTGCTAGAATTTAGGTCTGATCAATTATATTTTTTAAAAATATTTTTATTATAAACAATGAACAAACATACAAATATTTTTGACATACCAACATTCTTGACATGGTTACAGTCAATGGCTCACAATATCACCATATAGTTGTGTATTTGTCACCATGATTATTTTTTTTTAATTTGCATCTGTCCAGCTAAAGAAAAAAAGAGAGAAACTCATACATGCCATAACCCTTACCACTCCCTTTCATTGATCACTAGTATTTTAATCTACTCAATTTATTTTAAACTTTGTTCTCCCTATTATTTGTTTATTTCTTATCCTTTTTTTTACTCATCTGTCCATATCATAGATAAAAGGAGCATCAGACACAAGGTGTTCACAATCACATTGTGAAAGCTCTATCATTATACAATCATCTTCAAGAAACATGGCTATTGGAACACAGCTCTACACTTTCAGGTACTTCCCTCTAGCCGCTCTAATACACCATAAACTAAAAAGGGGATATCTATATGATGAATAAGAATAACTTCCAGGAAAACCTCTCAACTCTGTTTGAAATCTCTCAGCCACTGACACTTTATTTTGTCTCATTTCTCTCTTCCCTCTTTTGGTCAAGAAGGTTTTCTCAATCCTTTGTTGCTGAGTCCCAACTCATTCTAGGATTTCTGTCCCACGTTGCCAGGGAGGTTTACACCCCTGGAAGTCATGTCCCACATAGAGAAGGGGAGGGCAGTGAGTTGTCTGCTGTGTTGGCTGAGAGACAGTGGCCACATCTGAGCAATAAAAGGTTTTCTGGGGGTGACTCCTTGTCCTAATTTTAAGTAGGCTTAGCCTATCCTTTGTGGCAATAAGTTTCATAAGGACAAACCCCAAGATTCAGGGCTCGGCCTATTGATTTTGTTGTCCCCATCTCCCTCAGTTTTGAAGAACAATTTGGTTGGGTACAGAATTTTTGGCTGAAAGTTTCTGTCTTTCAGAATCTTAAATATATCATACCACTGCCTTATCACCTCCACAGTGCCAACTGAGTAGTCTGAACTCAGTCTTATGTGGTTTCCATTGTATGTAGTAGGTTGTTTTTCTCTTGCTGCTTTCAGGATTTTCTGCTTCTCTTCAATATCTGATAGACTGATTAGTATGTGTCTTGGGGTAGACTTATTTGGATTTATTATATTTGGAGTTCTTTGGGCTTCTTTGATTTGCATATTTATGCCTTTTAGAAAGGTTGGGAAGTTTTCCCCCTTTATATCCTCCACTAACTTTCCTAGCCCTTTACTCTTCTCTTCTTTTTCTGGGACACTGATGATTCTTATATTTGTGCACTTTGTTTTGTCCATCATTTCCCTGAGATCCAATTAAAATTCTTTTTCTGTCATTTTCTCTGTAGTGTATTCAAAATCAGTTGTCCTGTCCTCTGGTTTGCTTATTCTTTCTTTTGCCTCTTCAAATCTACTGTTGTATGTCTCTAGCATATTTTCATTTGGTCTACAGCATCTTTAATCTCTGTGGTATGTTATTTTTCTATATATTCTTTCAAATTCCTCTTTATGCTCTTCTAGTATCTTCTTGATCTCCTTTATGTCATTAGCCATCCCACTGACTTTGTTTAGTAAAGTTATACGAACATGTTTGATTAGTTGTTCCAAAGTCTGTTTCTCCTCTGGTGATCTTCTGTTGTCTTCACAGTATGTAAATATCTTGATAGGGTTACTTTGGATGTTGATTTCCTTCAGTGATCTGAAGCTTTGTATTTGTGGGATGGATATGGAACAGGATTTGAGGCATGTGGAGGGGCACAACAGTGTGGTGACTGGTTGCAGTGCAGGTATATGCATAGATCGGAGACTCTATGCTGGTGCCTATGAGTGTGGGGTGCAAGTCATGGGATTTTGGACATGTGTGCAGGAATGTGGGGGTGAAGTGAAGCTCAGGCAGGCCTTGGAACACAGGAGTAGGGTGCAGCATGGGGGACACAGATATAGGGTGGAGCATGAAGCATATGGGGGTGCTGAGCAGCTGTGCTGGGACTGGTATGTGGGCAGGATGGGGTTGGGCATGTGAAGAATGTGGGCTGTGGTGTCAGGGTGTGGAGTAGAGGGCACAGAATTTGGGGCACAGGGAGATTGGGGCATAATATATCATGGCACAGGGAGAAGGGTCTAGGGTGCCAGCACACAGATGTGTGAGTGTGTTGGGGCATGGCACAGGTCAGGAAGGTTGTCAGGGGTGGGTGATGATGGGGAGGGTGGGACCCTGGCAGGGGTCTGCAGGTGTAGGGGTAGGGGTGGAATAGAGGTGCCCTCTTATGCAGGGCAGAGGCTATGTGGCACAGATATGCCCAAGAGCACCTGTCAGGTTGGAAGAAGGCACTTGTGCTATGAAGTGGGGCAAGGGTGTGCACATGTGTGGAGCAGAGGCGTGGGGTGCAGGGACCAAGAAGTCTGTCCATGGATAGGTGGGTGCCCAGCAGGGAGGATATGGCTGTGCTGGTGCATGGATCTGGGGGCCACACCCTGGTGTGTGAGGGTCTGGCAGGCGGGGTCCTAGTGTGCACGTGCCTAGAGCTCAGGGGCAGCAGGGTGGGATTCTGCTTGCATGGACTAGGGGCGGGTGTAACCTGGATGCATAGGTAAGTGCCCACCCAGAGCTGAGGGTGTGTGGGACGGGTGGGCACCTGCCCATGCACATGTCTTGGGGGCCAGATGCTGATGTGTGCATGCACAGAACCCAAGGAGGAGGTGGGGTTGAGCGACTATATGGAGTGGGTGCAGGTGTGGCCTGCTTATAAAAGTGAGTGCCTGCAGCCCAGATGAACATGTGACTACCTACGGGGGCAGGGAGGCAGAGATGGTGTCAAGGGGCAGACCACAAACCCATGGTTCTCTGGAGGAGCTGGGAAAGACTGTGCAGTTGCAGGGCTGAGGTGGGTCGGGCTGGGACAGGCTTGTGTGCATGCGTGGATGGGGGTTGGGGAAGGAATGCTTGGAGTGTGGTGGTGGGGCAAGTGACTGAGGTCAGGTGCATGGCATGTGGGGGAATCATGGGTTGCAGGGCAGGGGTGACACGCTTGAGGGTAGTGCCTTCAAGGAACGTGATAGGCTTACTTCCTAGCCCCAATTTGCCTGTCCATGTACTCCTAACAGCTCCAGGCCTCCATCTGGAAATGTACGCACTAGGCTGTTTGCACTACTTGGCCAATCTCTGTCTCTCTCTGTCTTAATTCCTGCAGAATCAAATTGAGAATTCAAAAGTGAGCCCTCACCTCTATGATCAATTTATTCTTTGACAAGGCCCCCAAATCTACTGAACTGGGAGAGAATAATCTCTTCAATAATTGGTGATTGGAGAACTGGATATCCATATCCAAAGGAATTGAACAGAACTCCTACCTCACACCCTATATATTAACTAAAAGTTGATCAAAGACCTAAATTTGAAAGCCAGTACCATAAAACTCCTAGAAGAAATATAGGAAAACATCTTCAAGACTTAGCGATTGGAGGTAGACCTTACAACAAAGTGCAAGCAATGAAAGTAAAAATAGATAAATGGGAACTCCTCAAATTGAACACTTCTGTGCTTTATAGGATGTTTTCAGAAGGATGAAAAGGTGGACAGTTCAATGGGAGAGAATATTTGGTAGATTCTGGTGTCAACTTGGCCAATTGATGATGATAGTGGTTTGGTCAGGCAAGCACTAGCCTGACCATTGCTGAAAGAATACTTCATGACTGGTTGATAAACTGGGAGGTTGGTGTATTAAATCAATAGTCACTTGTTTGCATTTGTGGCTGATTACATCTGTGATCACCTAAGGCATGTCTCCCACCAAAGAGACAATCCAATCAGTTGAAGACTGTTTTAGTTTGCTAGCTGCCGGAATGCAATACACCAGGGACAGATTGGCTTTTAATAAAAGGGGATTTATTTTGTTAGTTCTTCAGAGGAAAGGAAGCTAACTTTCAACTGAGGTTCTTTCTTACGTGGGAAGACACAGTATGGTCTCTGCTGGCCTTCTCTCCAGGCCTCTGGGTTCCAACAACTTTCCCCGGGGTGACTTCTTTCTGCATCTCCAAAGGCCTGGGCTGAGCTGTAAGTGCTGAGATGAGGTATGCTGATCTGCTTTGGCTGTGCTACATTGTGCACTCTCATTTAAGCACCAGCCAATTAAGTCAAACATCATTCATTGCAGCAGGCACACCTCCTAGCTGACTGCAGATGTAATTAGCACCAGATGAGGTTCCCATACCATTGGCTCATGTCCACAGCAACAAAACTAGGTGCCTTCACCTGGCCAAGTTGACAACTGAATCTAACTACCACAAAGACCTTTTCAAGGAAGGAGACAGATCTTTTCACTGCTTCTGCACCCAGTGAGCCTTTCCTGTGGAGTTTGTCCAGACCCTTCATCAGAGCTTCCAGCTTCACAGCCTGACCTGCATATTTTGGACTCTTCCATTCCCACAGTTGTGTGAGACACATTTATAAATCTCATATTCAAAGATACCCTTTTGTTTCTGCTTTTTAGAGAACCCTGACTAATACATCACATTTCTAATAAGTGTTTGGTATCCAGTAAATATAAAGAAATTCTACAACTCAACAATAACAGGATGAACAACCCAAATATAAAATGGAAAAAAAGATATGGATAAACGTTTCTCCAAAGATGAAATGCAAATAGCTAAAAAGCACATGAAAAGATGTCCATCTTCATTGGCTATTAAAGAAATGCCAATCAAAACTACAATGAGAAGTTACTTCACACCTGTAAGAATGGCTGCTATTAAAAAAATAAGAAACTACAAGTGTTGGAGAGGATGTGAAGAAATAAGAACACTTATTCGCTGCTGGTGGGAATGTAAAATGGTACAGCTGCTGTGGAAGACAGTTTGGCAGTTCCTCCGAAAGCTAATTATTGAATTGCTCTAAGACACAGCAATTCTGCTACCCAGTACTTACCCAGAATATCTAAATGCAAGGACACACAGACATTTGCATTCTGATGGTCACAGCGAAATTTTACACAATGGCCAAAAATGGCCACAATCCAAGTGTCCTTCAAGAGATGAATGAATAAGCAAAATGTGGTACATAGATATGATGGAATATTGTGCAGCACTAAGAAAGAATGAGGTCCTGAAGCATGTGACAACATAGATTAACCATGAGGACATATTGCTCAGTGGAATAATTCAGACCCAAAAGAACAGATGTTGTATGATTTCACTAATATGAACTAACTAGTATTTCTATACATTAGTAATGACCAATCTGTGGAGGAAATGAAGAAAAAAATTCCATTCACAATACCTAATAAAAGAATCAAGACTACAACTGTTGGAGAGGATATGGAGAAATAGAAACACTCATTCACTGCTGGTTGTAATGTAAAATGGTATAGCCACTGTGGGAGAGAGTTTGGTGGCTCCTCAGGAAGCTAAGCATAGAACTGGCATATGATTCTGCAATCCTGCTACTAGGTATGTGCCCAGAAGAACTGAAAGCAGAAATGAGAATAGACATTTCCACACCAATGTTCATAGTGGTATTATTCACAATTGTTAAAAGATAGAAACAATCCAAATATCCATGGACACATAAATAGATAAGCAAAATATGGTATATACTTATGGTGAAATATTATTCATTTGTAAGAAATATTGAAGTTCTGGTGCATGCAACAATATGGGTGAACCTTGAGGACATTATGTTGAGTGAAATAAGCCCAACACAAAGGACATATATTGTATTATCTCATTGATATGATCTAATTATAATAAGCAACTCATCAAGTTAATTCTAGAATACAGACTACCAGGAGATAGAATGAGGGTAGGTATGGGGAACTGATGCTTAATTTGTGCAGAATTTTTAATTAAGTTGATTGTAAATGTTTGGAGATGGATAGAGGTGATGGTAGCACATTATTGTGAGTATAACTAATAGCATTGAAGTATGTGTGTTATTGTTGCTCAAAGGCGAAGTTTAAGGCTGTGTATGTCACTAGAAAGAAAGCTAGAGAATAAATATGGGACTGTGTAAAATAGTGAACCTTGTTGTGGATGATGACCATCATTAGTAGCACAAATATAAAAATATACTTTTATGAACAAAACAAATATATATCATTAATCCAAGGTGCTAACAATAAGGTGGTTTATGGGAAAATATACAAACTATACAAACTATGGACTATGGTTAACAATAATATTTTAATATCCTTTCATTGGTTGTAACAAAGCTACCACACCAATGCTAAAGGTCAACATAAGGGAGGTATAAGGGATATGTATTTTTTTTTTTTGGATTAATGAAAAATGTTCTAAAATTGATTACATTGATGAATACACAACTCTGTGAATATACTGTGAACCATGGATTGTACATTTTTGGATGGATTGTAAAATATGTGAATACATCTCCATAAAACTGCTATTAAAAAAGAGTTTACAGGGTGGGCCACAGTGGCTCAGGAAGAAAGTTCTCGCCTGCCATGCCAGAGACCCTGGTTCAATTCCTGGTGCCTGCCCATGCAAAAAAAAAGTTGAAACAGCAAAATGAGTTGGTCACTGATTCAAGCATAAACTATATCCTATAGGATAGAACTTCATTGTTTCAGGGTATATCTCCTAACTGACATTATCAAGTCTTGCTGAGAAAATATCTTAATATATTACACGTATTTAATATACGTTTTGATAAAAATGTATTGGATCTTGAATTCTTTAAATACAAGTTCAATGCAATTACACTTTATTTTTTAGAGTTTTCATCATCAATGATTGCAAGTCAAGATCATGACAGAAATGAAAGATATGGAAATGGGTCTTGAATAAAAATGATACTGAAAAGAAATAGGAAATCTTTAAGGAGTCAGTCTTCTTAAATTTTTAAAAATGGAAACAATACAAGTAAATAGACATAAAAATCCACAAATGAGCATAACAAAATATTTAATGAAGCTTTGGTTATTGAGACAATAAAAGTGAACATAATAAAATTATTTTCATTTAATTTGCAACTTGGAATAATTCAGAGGAATCAGACATATTCTATTATTTACTGAGTGACGTAATTCCTGATCTAAAGAGAGAACATAGAAAAGATTTTTCACGACAAATTCATGATTCAGAAGCAGCTAATGAAACTCTGGACTGCATTAGAATACGAAGAGAATTAAATTCACAAATTTCATATATTCAACTAGAAAACACAAAAGTTCTTGATCTTTATTGTGTTTATTGGACGCATTCTATAAAATAGTGATCACGTCTTCTGAGAGTGTAGGAATATTTCCAACCAAACATAATCTTATTCAAATTTATGATTACTTATGTTTCCTATTACCCTAAGCATAATATTTATATTCCATTTTAAACCAAAATTATATCAAATGGGGGGAAACAGTGGAAATGAGCTTTGATTTTCTACATGCAAAAGCAAAATATTTGTTTCTACTGTTACATTTTCACAATCATCTTCAAAATCCAGTTTAGATCCAGTCGAACCTTCATGTGTGAGTAGAAACACCTAAAGTGCTAAAAAGTATGTAAAACTGAATCTATACTCGTGCAGAAACACGCACATAAATGCAATTACTAGAAGTAGGAAAGAAAATTGAATAAATTTTAATGAGTAATGAGTCAATAGTTTTCAACACAGGCAAGTAACTGCCCAAATAGAGTATGGGCATGTTATTCTTAAAAGATTAATAATGTTTCTTCAACATTTATCCAAATAATAATGATGCCTTTGTGACAGAATCAGTGCGATATTTTCAGAAAACAGTGGAAAATGACTAGCTTTAATGGGAATGATTTAGAAATACGGTGGTAGAATGAACAAGAAGACAGATAAAAATAATAAAACATGATTACTATGTAGGATGTATAATTCAGAAGGTGATTATTAATTTAATGGGCACTGAAGTGAGTATATCATACACAATACTCCAAAGGAAATGGTACTTTGTTCAACTAGTTTGTAAAGAGCTGAAGTCGTATTGACCAACTTAATATCTACTATACAAACTATTGAACTACCAGACACAGAAGTCAAAGTTAGAGAGATTTTCATTGGTTTTACACCTGATGTAAAAAGGGTATATTTTGAAAGACATTAAGAACTGAGAAAACAGCTTTCAATATTAAAGATAATCACATACAGTTACACACACGATTGGAAAAGGAAAAAACCTGCAAGACAGAATTTTGGCCAAAACTCCAAATGCATTCCCAGTGACAAGAATGGCTCAGAGTTTGCACTTGTCACAAGGAAGCATGGCCTCAACCATGTCAGTAGCGATGATGTCCTGGAAGAACTCAAGATGACCTATTTTGTGGATCTGCCCAAAAGTGAAATGACTTGATGAAACATGCATCTAGCTTTATCTTACAATGACTCAGAGACACATTATGGGAATTCTGACTAAATTTTGATAATGCCAATAGAATTCATTTGGATGAGATTTGCAATTTATTATCAGACTTGTAGAAAAAAAGCGCAAAATCTTCAAATCGAGATCAAATCATATTTTTGGTAGAAATAAAATCAATATTTTATTTGAGCCTTACTTAGTAATTTTGTGTAAACTACTGATAATATTCATCAGGTTAGCAAAAGTGTACAAAAGCTAATTTAAATTGTATCTTTTTTACCAAAATTAAAAAGTTTATTAGTTTAAAGGTTTTTTTCTAAGTTAAAACAAATTATATGATATATGCCATAGCCAAAAGAAATATTAAAAATTAGATCACATGTAAACCTTGAAAATAATTTCCATAGAGACTTTTCTGGCTATTTCAGATCAAAATATAATCTTGAATGAATATGTATGTGACCAACTGGGGAAATACACTGCTATTCATTTCCTCAAACATCACAGCACAGAAATATTAAAAAGAAAAATATCCTAAGAAATATTGTGTGGATTTATATACTGCTTTAGCAGTGAAAATTCTGATGTGGAAGTGAGCCATAAGATTAAATTAAATATTAGTAGTATTTCATGTGATAAATATATCTTATATTTGATCCTATTACAACGTATGACTAAAATATTGAACTGTTTATTTCTTACTTTGTGTGATTTTAATAATTATACTGTAGTCACCACTGTCTCAGCCAAGAGAAAATTCCTTAAACTGAAATTAAGAAACTATGTAATAACTATAATGCGTCAAGAAATATTTGATTTAGCATTCATTACCTCTAATCAAATAAAAAGTGGACATCTGGGCGGGCCGCGGTGGCTCAGCGGGCAAAGTGCTTGCCTGCTATGCCGGAGGACCTCGGTTCGATTCCCGGCCCCAGCCCATGTAACAAAAACGGAGAAACAGAATACAATAAAACAAGAAAATGTTTAAAGATGTTTCCCTTTCTTCCTTCCTTCCTTCCTTCTCTCTGTCTTTCCTTAAAAAAAAAAAAAAAAAAGTTTAAAAAATAAAAAAAAAAAAAAAAAAAAAAAAAAAAAGTTGAAAAATTAATTTAAATTACCTAATTAGTGATTTTATTAAGATAAAGGCATAAAAATAAAATTTTATGGGATAAATATGTAAAATACATGGATTATGCATGAATGTCTTAGTTAGACAGTCACCAACCTATTAACAGAGCAACCAGTCATGAGCAATGATGATTGAGTTATCTGGTATTTTACTTACTTTCATTTACAAAAATAATAGCTCTATATTTGTCCTTAATTTTGTCCTTAAAGAAGTGCACTTGCCAAGGTTCGGGGACAAGAGAAGCCCCCCCAAATGTCCTCAAGTGACACTGGAGATAATTACAGTGGGTCTAATAGCCCAGGAACTTCTTCATCTCACCAACCACACTCCTGCCCTCTCAGTGATAAACCCTCAGAACAAACACCTGGGAGATTAATTCTCCTATCAAAAATGAATGGTGATAACTGGAGGACATTGCTTTTTACTCTGAAAGAAGAGGGAAATGAAACATCTATTTTCCTTTCTTCAAGCATGCTAAATATAAGTGTTTTTACATTTATTATATTCTCAGATGACATACAAAACTGAGAAACATTTCACTCCTTAAAGAGAGTTCCTTTTTCTTTTCTTTCTTTCATCTTCATTTTTCTAATTGTGAAATATAATATATGTAAATATATATAACATGTATATAAAATATATATAACATATATAAAATATATATAGCATATATATCAAAAAGCAGTACATTTCCAAGTAAATTTTAACAAATAGTTATAGAACAAATTTTAAAGTTTGATATGGGCTACAGTTCCACAATTTTTTCTTTTTTCTTCTAACTGCTCTAAGACACTGGAGACCAACAAAAAAATCAATTTAATGATTCAACTGTCATATTCATTTGATAAATCCTATCTTCTCTGTTACTCTCCTCCTCTTTAAATAACATATATACATAAAAGCAATAATTTCATAGTAAAACACAGCAGTTAGTTGTAAAACAGATTTCAGAGTTTGGTATGTGTTACAATTCCACAATTTTAAGTTTTTATTTCTAACTGCTCTAAGATACTGGAGGCTGTAAGAAATATCAATATAATGATTCAGCACTCATACTCATTTGTTAAAACCAAACTTCTCTGTATAGCTCCACCATCACTTTTGATCTTTCTCCCACTCTTTAGGAGTATTTGGGCTATACCCATTCTAACTTTTTCATGTTGGAAGGGGCTGTCAGTAATATGGGGTAGGGAAATGGAACTAGCAGATATTCTTGAAAGGTTGGCGCCTCTGCAGTTCGGGACTTATCTGGTCCAGAGACTCATCTGGAGATTGTAGGTTTTGGAAGTTACCCTCATATATGAAACCTTTGTAAAATCCATGATGCCCTAGGTATTCTTTAGGATTGGCAGGAATGGTTTTGAGTGGGAATTGGCAAGTTATGATAGATAGCAATGTCTAACTGAAGCATGCATAAAAATGACTCCAGCCTCTCGACTCTATTTGAACTCTCTCATCCACTGATAACTTATTTGTTACACTTCTTTTCCCCCATCTTGTCTGAGTGGCATTGTTGACCCCATGGTGCCAGGACCAGGCTCATCCCTGGGAGTCATCTCCCATGCCTCCAAGGAGACTTTCATCTCTGGATGTCATGTCCCACATAGGGGAGATGGCAATGGTTTCACTTCCAGAGTTGGGCTTGGAGAGGCAACATCTGAACAACAAAAGAGGTCCTCCAGAGGTGACTCTTAGGCATATCTATAGGTGGGCTAAGCTTCTCTGCTACATACATAAGCTTCACAAGAGCAAACCTCAATATCAAGGGCTTACTCTATTGATTTTGGTGTCCCTAATATTTGGCACACTATATGGGGTTTCCCCAATGGTAAAGTTTTATAGTTCCATAATTTTTCTCCCATTCCTCAAGGAACTTTGCCAATACTTTTTGATTATCTGCATAATATGCTCTGGGATATATACGAGCATTACATTAAGCTACAAGATTAAAGGTTCTCATTCTTATTCTGGGTTCCCTGTGTTTGGACTCCAGATAGATTGAGTTAGATCATATACTACAGAAAATTTAGATTCTGGACATAATAAAACTTTCTTCTTTTGGTCTCAAAGAGTAGGTGAAGTTCTAAAATACAGGCAATGTCTCCCTTATCCCTGTATTCTGAATTACTTAATCTCGACTCAATTGGCTTCATCTTATCTCTAAGTACCAAGTTTTATACCAGCTTATACATGTATAAAACAGCCCCTCAGGCAGGCCATGGTGTCTCAGTAGGCAGAGTTCTTGCCTGCTGTGCCAGAGACTTGGATTCAATTCCCAGTGCCTGCCCATGCAAACAGAAAAGGGGGTGGGGGGGAAGAGCCCTTCTGTTGTAGTTTGCTAGTTGCCAGAATGCAAAATACCAGAGATGGACTGACTTTTAATAAAAGGGGATTTATTTCATTAGTTCTTCAGAGGAAAGGCAGCTAACTTTCTTTTTTTTTTTTTTTTTTTTTTTTTTTTAGAGAGAAGGAAGGAAGGATAGAAGGAAGGAAGAGAGGAAGAAAGGGAAACATCTTTTTAAACATTTTCTTGTTTTATTGTATTTTGCCTCTCCGTTTTCGTTACATGGGCTGGGGCCGGGAATCGAACCGAGGTCCTCCGGCATAGCAGGCAAGCACTTTGCCCGCTGAGCCACCGCGGCCCGCCCGCTAACTTTCAACTGAGGTTCTTTCTTACGTGGGAAGGCACAGGACAATCTCTGCTGGCCTTCTCTTCAGGCCTCTGAGTTCCACCAACTCTCCCTGGGTTGATTCCTTTCTGAATCTCTAAAGGCCTGGGCTGAGCTGCTTGGGCGGTGCTACATTGCGCTCTCTCATTCAAGCACCAGCCAATTAAATCAAGCATCATTCATTGCAGCAGGCACACCTCCTAGCCAATTGCCCGTGTAATCAGCAGCAGATGAGGTTCACATGCCATTGGCTCATGTCCACAGCAATAGATCTAGGCACCTTCACCTGGCCAAGTTGATGACTGAATCCAACTACCAGACTTTCAAAATCCAGAAATAACAATTACCACTCTGAACTAAATCTGGCTGCTATAAGAGCGTACATTCTAGGTGCCAGTTTTCTTGTACATATTTTATATATGAGATCATACAACATTTGCTCTTTTGTTTCTGGCTTATTTTGCCTCAGCAAATGTCCCACAGGTTCATTTGCATCGCTGCATCCCTCACAACTTCGTGCTTTTTGTAGTAACACTGTATTGATCATATGTTTACACTATCATTCACCAATCTACTTCTCAGTCAGTGCATCTTCCAATCACTTCCATCTACTGGGCCTAATGCATAATATCCAAAGTCAAAAGCCCATCAACGCTTTCAATTTTGGATAATTTCATGGTTCCCAATATAAAGATAGCCAATAAACACACCCTCACCAAATAGAAAATCCAAATCTCCCTCAACTCTTGTCCCTCCCCACTTATGTACCTCTGGTATTGCTGTGGAACTGCTGATGTTTTCCTAATAAACATAGTCCATAGCATGAAACATTTCCCCCCCATACCCTGAAATTGTACACTCTTTTACATGATTCATACCTTTACAGTAGTTCATGGAATAATCTATTTATATTTCTTGTGTTCACTGGTGGGACACATGATGCTATACAATCCTTTTCAACTATGTCCACCTTAAACATAGTAACATTACTTATGGACCTACCAGTGAACTGCCTTCACTTCTATCTATTCCCTTACAATTAAATTCAATCACATTAGCAAACTGTTCACCCTTCTCAAACTTCTGTGTATCTCAGCACCCCCTATATTCTATATTATAAGCCTCTAATTTTACCTTTACCATGGTCATAACAATGGAATCATACAGTATCTATCCTTTTGTGTCTGGCTTATTTCACTCAACACTATGTCCTCAAGATTCATCCATCCTGTCATGTGTTTCAGGACGTCATTTCATCCATCTTGCATAATATTCCATTGTATATATATATATATATATATATATATATATATACTACATTTTGTTAATCCACTTATCTGTTGATGGGCACTTGGATTGTTTCCATCTTTTGGCAACTGTGAATAGTGCTGCTATGAACATCGGTGTGCAAATGTCTGTTTGTGTCACTGCTTTCAGCATTTCTGGGTATATACTAAGTAATGGTATTGCTGAGTCAAAGGGCAACTCAATATTTAGTTTTCTGAGTCTCATGGTCAGGTTCATGTGTCAACTTGACCAAGTGGTGGTACCTGTTTGTCTGGTTGGGCAAGTGCCAGCCTGTCTTTTGCTATGAGGACATTTCATAGATTAAATAATGATCAAGTCAGCTACATCCACAGCTGATTCCATTTGTAATCAGCCAAGCGGAGTGTCTCCTTTAATGAGTGATGCTTAATCTAATCACTGGAAGCCTTTTAAGGAGGACTCAGAAGAGACAGATTCTCTTCCTGCTTTGGCTGTAGAGTCTCTCCTGTGGAGTTCGTCCAGACTCTCCATCGGAATCGTCAGCTTCACAGCCTGCCCTGCAGATTTTGGGCTCTACGTTCCCACAGTTACATGAGACACTTTTACAAATTTTGTATTTATGAATATTTCCTGTTGATTCTGTTTCTCTAGAGAACCCTAACTAATGCACTAAGGAAGCACCAGACTGGCTTCCATAGCAGCTATACCATTATACATTCCCATCAGCAGTATATGAGAGTCCCAATTTCTCATATCCTCTCCAATACTTGTAGTTTCCTGCTTGCTTAATAGCAGCCATTCTTATAGGTGTGAGGTGGTATTTCATTGTAGTCTTGATTTGCATTTCCCTATACCAAATGAGAATGAGCATCTCTTCATGTGCTTTTTAGCCATCTGTATTTGTTCTTCAGAAAAATGTCTATTCATATGTTTAGCCCACTTTAAAATTGGTTTGCTTGTACTTTTGTTATTGATAGTTGAGAGTTCTTAACTAATGATCCCAACTGTGGCAAACTTTTCTGAGGTGAAGATATGTGTAAGCTCTGTGGTAACATAACTAATACCAAACACAAAATCCAAGGTATTAGTATGCCTCTTATAGTCTGAAAAAAAGCAAGGTGGATGCTGGCACTAAAACATTCAATGTTTGTTCTAATGCAATTTACTGTAAACATTTACCAAAGAGAAAAAAATAAAGGAAATTATTTGTAAGAACATTGGGTTGAAGTCCATTGTAATGAGATTATGATGTTGTAATGTAAATATATAGTGTAATTAAGGCCTTGATAATATGATTTTTATACAGCTAGGTGACATTTAAAAACTTATATACAAATTATTTCACGTGAATTTTCTGGATGAGAGTTTTTATATTCTAACCCTGGACACATATTTTCCCCAGAAATTATTAATATGATGTCTAATTTGTCCTATAAAGTACCTCTAAGTAACTGAGGTTAGGCGCGAGTTTTATCGGAAAAAACTCAACAGCTCAGGCACCTTTGTCGCTCATCTGGACAAATTAGTTACATTTTGTATAAAACAAAGAATGATTAGGACCTGCTATGCTTAATAAGATTTCATGCCCAAACATGAGTAAGATATGTTTTATTTTTGTGATACCATAGCCAAACTACAGAAATTTGTACTACTCAGAAAAAAACAGGATACAAGCACAGCCTAAGGAAAAATTGAACAAATGTTACCAGAAACATTCTGATATAATAAAAGACATTTGGGAATAAAATAGGGAGTAGTCTTGTGGTGATACTAAAAGATACAAAACTTTCAAAATAAAGAAATGATAATCTCTAAATCTTCTTCTGAAAAATTAAAAGGAAAAGCAGGACAATACTGACATCATCAATATGATAAACAAAAGCAAAAAGTAGGGACTCTTCTCTGTCAGGGACTTTATGTCTTTATGGTTGGAGACTAGGTTGGGAATTTCTCTATCTTTTCAGTTATGGGGAACTTGACTCCAATGAGGCTGACAGGAAAGAACATGGGGACCTTTAGATGCATAACTGAAGAAATAAGAAGGGAAGAAGGAGCATGAAAAAGAAGGAAGGTATTTTCACCACTCCCATCCCATGCAGGCCCTACTTATGCCTGCTATTTGCACATTGCCTTAATCCACACAGAACCAATAATAAAACTACTAATACACAGCACATGCTTCTGTATGGCATACGTGAAAGATAACTAAAACTCTGCATAGCAGTGTAATTTCAGCACGTGGACTGATGAGCAGCTTCTCGCAAAAAAAAAGAAACTAAGTTAAATTCACAAGCAATCATAGCAAAGCGATACTAAGAAAGAAAATACAGAGCTTTGTGTAGGTCACTTGAAAAACATAAACACAAGTTCATTTTGCATTCAGGGAAATTTTATTTTTTTCCCTGTCTACCTAAATAGCCAGAAATTTCTGTCTGGTTTCACCAAATCACCAGTGTTTGAGTTCACTAAAGCTGCCAAAATGCAATACATCAGAAATAGGCTGGCTTTAACAATGGGAATTTATTGGTTTACAAGCTTACAGTTCTGAGGCTGTGCATTCAAGGCATCATCAAGATGATATCTGGACACCTATATCAGATGGCACGATACATACTGGTGTCTGCTGGTCTCTCCCTTTTCTCCTGGGCTTCATTGCTTTCAGTTTCTTGCTTCAGTGGCTTCCTCTATGCTCCTTTGGCTTCCTCTCTCAGCTTCTCTGTCTTCTCCAGCTTTGATGTGTCTCTCTGAATTTCATCCTCTTATAAAGGACTCCAGTAAGAAGATTAAAACCCACCTAGGCCCTGCCTCAGCTGAAATACCCTAATCGAAAGATCCCACCCACAATAGATTTACACCCGTAGGAACATATTAACTTTAAGAACATGATCTTTTGGGATCTATCAAGCCTTCAAGGCACCACAACAAGTATGCTATTATGCTGTTATAAAGTACGCTGTTATAAAGAGAACAGCTATAACCAAATTTTGGTTAACCTACATTCAGATTTTATTTCTGTGTATTATCCTCCATTAAAACAGACTTGGTCTACTTAGAAGATGCGTGGAACCAGATTTGGGGGCAGTAAAGAAGACGAGAAAAGGGCAGAGCATTCTTAACACTCTCATATATAAAAAACAAAACAGTATAAAACCAGTAATCCAAGCTTTAGAGCAACCCTCCATCCCTATCCCCAAACAGGGCAGTAATATATTAAGCACTGATATAGACATAGATATACCTGTCTGTGTAAAATATAGGTATAGATATATAGATATGTAGATATATTTGTTTTTAGGTATATATATAATTTCCAATGTGTTTATTTAAAAGTTTGTATTTGAATCAAAACAAGTTATTTATTTATTCAATAAATTTTATTGCTTTCTTGCTAAATGCCAGACACTGTTCTACTGATAATATAGCAGTGTACAAAAAACTGAAAATTTCTACCCTTATCAAACTAACATTTTATTGCTGATTTATTCATTGGTTTTGGTCAATATCCATCTCTAAATTATAAATGGTAAATAAAAGTAGAAGGGAAAATGCAATTGAAGAGTACCTTTAAAAATCATATAGTTGTAGTATAGTCTATTCACCTTAATTTGGGGAACATAAGTGCATAAATATTAAGACATATGATGGTCTTCTATTATTGAAATCACTTAACTTTAATCTATTATAATATTACACATATTCAGAGCAGTCATAAGTCGCAGATTGTTTAGTGATGTCCAAGTCTCTCCCTCTCTCTTTTTTTTTTTTTTTTTTTTTTTTTGCATGGGCACCAGGAAATGAACCCCAATCTCCGGCATGGCAAGTGAGAACTCTGCCACTGAGCCACCACTGCACTGCCCCCAAGTCTCTTATGATAAGTGTTTTAGGGAGAACAACCCCCGATAAAGTGATCAGAAAGCTGAGTGCTTTTAAGAGTTGATTTTGGCTCTAAGTATAAATTGATGTAATAACATCAAGCAGTTTTCTGCTAACCTACCATAGCTGTCATCTTTACAGATCCAGCTGCTTAAGATTATACATATGAAAAGACAACCATCAAAGGAGTAAATCTAATTTTATGACCAAGATACAAACTGGATCTCCCTTTAGAGAACCCAATCCTGAGTTATTGGACAGAGATGGGACCCAAATGTACCCACTTCCCACCAAATCTATGCAGGTTAAACCTTCAACTGCCTGCCTGACTTGGTTACCACTGAAAGTAAAGATGGTTTATGATAATCACTTAGGAACTGCCTGAAATAAAAAGAAGAGGCAATAAAACATGGATTTTATGTTTTATTGTTAAGGATCAAGCACTAATCATGGGGAGAAGAGGCAAGATGGTGATATTGGGAGGTGTGGGATTTAGTTTGTCCTCTAGGGAACATAGGTGGTAGCCAGGAACATCTGCAACAACTGTCAACTGTTTGGAGGACTTTTGTGCCAGACACACATCATATACCATCCTAGAATGGGTGGAAGTGTCAAGATCATAGCACAGAACTGGAAGTGATTTTCCCATGACGTGGAGGCTGGAGGCTGTCCTCCATTGGCACAGCAGGCTGATTTGGAGCCTCTCCATTGGGGAAAACAGAAGCCCTCTCTACTAGGAGCAATGGAAGGAGAGCTCAATCAAGCTTCAATTGCAAATTTGATTAAATAATTAGGACTACTGGATACAAGCTATGAGCATGGATTGAAAAAAAAGCATATTTGAAATAAAAAGAAGCTTCTCCCCAGTTGCAAGGAGGTGGAACTGACAAAAAAAAAGAGTCTTCTGGAGTTGGGTGAGCTGAAAATACTGGGAAAATGCTGTGGCCCAAGTAAAGGGGTATGTAGAGCCAGGTACCAACTCTGGCTCTTGATTGGTGAACCCAAGGACTGGGGACCAAGTATGAAAAAGATTCTTCTTTCTTCCTCCTCCTCCTCCTCCTTCCCCTCCTCTTCTCTTTCTCTTTCTCCTTCTTCTTCTTCTTCCCTTTCTCCTCCTCTTCTTCTTCCTCCTCCTTTTATTTTTTATCAGCCGATTAAGGAAACCAGAAGGCATTCTCAGATTTCATCACTGCCCCAAGGCAAGAGAGAACTTGAGGAACGCCTGAGAGACAAAGTAAACAGCAAGGTGAAGGAGTGAGTTTCCTAAAGGACTTATCTTCCCTAAGAAAATCGGGGTGGGACAGGGCTCAGAGCAAGCAGCAGCTCTCATTTGGAGAATTTAAACCACAGCAGTTTCAACTACAAATACTGGAACACAGCCTGTCACAAACAGACTGTCACAAACATATTACTTGCAGGGGGAAAAGGGAGCTGATTGAAAAACCTGGAACTTTTCCAGCCTGTAGAGAACAGGGAACAAGGGGCTGAAGCGTGGCTTCCCCCCAAAAAAAGAGTAGGGGGCAAGGGCCAGTAGAGCTGGTGACTGTTATTTAGAGAATTCACACCCCAGTTGCTGGAAAACAAAAATAATTTAAGCCCACCTAGACCATTGGTTTCTGTCTAAATATGCCCCTTGTGGGAATAATGTCTGCTGAGAATTAAGGCACAGTACCACTTTACACCAGTAAGGAGCAGTGGGCTGGCAAGTGTCATCAGCTGAGGATAGGAAAAGCACAGAATTATGAGGCTTTACAGGAAAGAGTGGCGCCCTGCTGGATCTCATCCCTGGGGAACATTTGGTACTGATTATACCTTTTTCATGCTCTTCATGAATCTTGTCTTGTCTGGGAAAATCTGATTGGGTTAGAGCCTATCTGGGGAGACCCTCTTCCCAGAGCTAGACCTCCAGGTATAAGTTGCTAGAGGTAATAAAGGGAGTGTTTAAAAAAAATTCAGATGCAAAAAACCCAAACCAAAACAAACTTCAGATCAACATTCCATGAGGAGGAAGAGGGAAGAGAAATTTTTAACATGATGATAAAACAACTGCACATGTGCACAAAAATGGCAATCCCCAAAATCTTCCATATAGGCAGAATGAGAATCAGAATAACAAGAGCTGAAAAATTCTGATCAGGTAAATAAAAGCTGTGTTAGTTCTAGAATTAGCTGAACCAAAAGTCAAAGAAAAAATAGAGAACAAAGTCAACCAACAGGAAAACCTTAAGGAAGAGACAGAAAACAATCTCCAGGATAAAATATTCATGAAAATTAGATACCTTGACACCAGCAAAAAAATCATGAGTCATACTAGGAATCATGAAGATATGTCCCAGTCAAAGGAAAAAAATTAACACTTCAAATGAGACACAGCAGTTGAAAGAACTAATTAAAGATGTTCAAACAAATCTTCTAAATGAGTTGAAGGAAGATGTGGCAAAGAGCTGAAGGATATAAATAAAACACTGGGTAACCTTACAGAAGAACTTGAAAAATTGCAAAAATAAATGGCATAACTTATAGGAATGAAAGGCACAATAGAAGAGATGAAAAACAAAAATGAGATCTACAACAGCAGATTTGGGTAGGCAGAAGAAAGGATTAGTGAACTAGAGGATAGGACACTTTAAATATTACACACAAAACAACAGACAGGGAAAAGAATGGAAATATATGAGCAAGGTCTCAGGGAATTGAATGACTACATGAAGCACATGAATATATATGGTTTTGGTGTTCCAGAAGGAAAACAGAAAGGAAAAGTGGCAAAATGAAAAATGGAAGAAATAATCACTGAACATTTCCCAACTCTCAAAAAGACATAAAATTACAGTTTCAAGCAGTGTAGCATTACACATCCAGAATAAATCCAAATACATAAGCAGCACAGCATATCACAACCAGAATAAATCCAAATTTACAAATGGATTTACCAGAATAAATCCAAATTTACAAATGGATCCTTACAAATCAGATTGTCAAATGTCAAGGACAAAGAGAGATTTCTGAAAGCAGAAAGATAAAATCAATTTATAAGGCTAAGTGCCGATTTCTCAGCAGAAACCATGGAGGAAAGAAGTCAGTGGTATACTTAAAATACTGACAGAGAAAAACTGCCAACCAAGAATTCTATATCAAAAAAAGAACTCTTCTTCAAAAATGTGGGATTGCTTAAAATATTTACAAATAGACACAGAGAATTCATAAACAAAATAAACTGCTCTATAAGAAATATTAAAGGGAGCACTTCAGGCTTATAGGAAAAGACAGGAGAGAAAGATTTGGAGAAGAGTGTTGAAATGAAGATTATCAGTAACGGTAACTAAAAAAGATAAAATGAGAGAAAAATAAGAAATGACATATAAAATCTAAATGATAAAATGGTTGTAGAAAGTAATGGCTTTACAGTAATAACATTAAGTAATGGTTATAGAAAGTAATGGCTTTACAGTATAACACACAGTAATAACATTAAGAAATAACATCAAACAAATAAAATGAGAAATAGGAAGGGTCAAATAAATACTGAACATGCAGAAATAAAGGAGATAATGAGAGAGTACCATGGATAACTATATGCTAATAGTTTTAGTTTGCTAAAGCTGACAGAATGCAATATGCCAGAAATGGATTGGTTTTGTTAGAGGATTTATTGAGTTACAGATTTACAGTGCTAAAATGCCTTCAAACTAAGGCATCCAGAAAAAGATACCTTGACTCAAGAAAGACCAATATCTGTCACATGGGAAGGCACATGGCTGGCATCTGCATCCTCTTGTAGCTTGTGATTTCAACTGGCTGCCTCAACCCCTTTGGGTTCTTCTGGTTTGCTTAGCATCTCATGAGAAGGCACATGGCGGTATCTCCAAATGTCCATGTCTAAGCATCTGCTCTCTCTGTTGGAACCCCAAGCATCAATTTTAGCACTCCAAGCATCTCCAAATGTCTGCATCCATGTTGCTTCTGAAATCTTTCTTTCCATGAGCTCTCTTATAAGCTCCAATAGACCAATTAAAACTCATTTTTAATGGGCAGAGTCATATCTCCAGCTAATAAAAATGCCACACCCACTATTGGGTGTGTTACATCACCATGGAAACTATCTTATCAAAGTTTCTACCATAAACAATAAGTACGCCCCCACAAGACTGTATTAGGATTTAAAAACATGGCCTTTCTGGGGTACATAACAGTTCCAAACTAGCACACTAATAAACTAGACTTCTTAGATGAAATGGATAACTTCCTGGAAAAGCATGGGCAACCAACATTGATTTGTGAAGAAATAGAAGGCCACAACAAACCAATTACAAATAAAAAGATTAAATCAGCCATTAGAAACCTCCCCCACAAAAAAAAATCCCAGACAAGATGACTTTACATGTGAATTTTACCAAGCCTTCAAGAAAGAATTAGTACCGATCCTGCTCAAATTTTTCAAAATAATTTTAAGAGGAGGGAAATCTCCTTAACTCGTTCTACAAAGCCAGCATCACCTTAATATCAAAGTCAGGCAAAGTTACAAGAAAATAAAATTATAGACCTATCTCTTTAATAAATATAGATGCAAAATCCTCAACAAAATATCTGAAAATCAAATCCAGCAGCACATTAAAGAAATTACACATGATAATCAAGAGGATTTTATCCCAGGTATGCAAGAGTGGTTCAATGAAAGAAAGTCAATTAATGTAAAACACCACATCAATTAATCAAAGAGGAAAAACCACATGATCATCTTGATTGATGCAGAAAAGGCACTTGGCAAAATTCAGCAGCCTTTCTTGTTGAAACACTTCAAAGGATGGAAATACAAGGGATCTTCCTCAACATGATAAAGGGAATATATGAAAAACCCACAGTTAACATCATACCCAATGGGTAAAGACTGAAAACTTACCCTATAAGATCAGGAAAAAGACAAAGATGCCCACTGTCACCGTTGTTATTCAGCATTGTGCTGGAAGTACTGACTAAAGGAATTAGGCAAGAAAAACAAATAAAAGTCATCCATATTGGATAGGAAGAAGTAAAACTTTCACTGTGTGCAGCTAATATGGCCCTATATTTAGAATATCCTGAAAGAGATATAGCAAAGCAACTAGAGTTAATAAATAATTACCTCAAAGTGTCAGGATGCAAGATCAACATGCAAAAATCAGCAGTGCTTCTATACAACAGTAATAAGCAATCTGAGGAGGATATTAAGAATAAAATTTCACTTCCAATAGCAACCAGAAGAATTGAATATTTAGGAATAACTTTAATCAAGGACATAAAAGATCTTTACAAAGAAAACTCCAGAAAAATTGCTGAAAGAAATCAAGGAATATGTAAATAAATGGAAGGCTGTACCCAATTGATTTATAGATTCAATGAAAATCCAATTAAAATACCAACAACTTACTTTTCAGAAATAGAAAAACCAAAAATCCAATTGCTTTGGAAGGGCAGTGTGTCCCAAATATCTAAAAATATCTTGAGAAAGAAAAATGAAGTCAGAGGTCTTACACTACCTGAATTTAAAGCATATTACAAATCTACAGTGGTCAAAATGACATTGTTCTGGCATAAAGATGATATGCTGACTTGTGACACAGCTTCAGGTGTCAACTGGGCCAGGTGATGAGGCCCAGTTGTTCTGTTGCTGTGACTCAAATAATCAGAACATAAATTTCATCTATGGATAATTACATCTGCAATCAGCCTTCTGCACTGAGTGACATTTAATTTAATCAGCTAGGGGCTTAAAAGAAGAACTCAAAAGAGAGAGAAAGGGCTCAGAGCCAACATATACCCAAAAGTTTGGAGATGCAGAGAGAAACTGCCCCTGAGAAAGCCCATTTGAAACCAGAAGCCAGAAGAGAAGGCCAGCAGACATTGCCATGTGCCTTCGCATATGACAGAGGAACCCAGATGAAAGTTAGCTTCCTTTCCTCCAAAGCACTGTAAATTTGTAACTAAGTAAATCCCCTTTATAAAAGCCACTCCATTTCTGCAATATTGCATTCCAGAATCTTTAGCAAACTAAAACAGATTTTGATACCAGAGAAGAGGGATCCCACTGCATTTGCAAATACCAAACATGCTGGAAGAGCTATTTAAACAGATGAGGAGAGGGTTCTGGAAAAACTGTGAGGAGCTTAATGGAGAAAGCCTTGACTGCTTTGAAGAGACTGTTGATAGAAATATCAACTTTAAAGATGCTTTTACTGAAGCCTTAGACAGAAGTGAGGAATATGTCTTTACAAATTGGAAGGAAATTGACTCTCATTTTAAGAAGGTGGAGAATTTTGTTTGGTAAAATTGAGTTCTGGAATGGAGAATGAATGCAACAATCTGGGCACTTAGCTGAGGAGATTTTCAAACTAAATGTGGAAAATTCAGCCTGGTTTCTCTTTGCAGATTATAGTAAAATCTAACAAGAAAAGGATAAGTTAATAACTGAACTCCTGGGTTCAAAGAAACAAGAAATTGATGGTCTGGAAAATTCTTGGCTTCCAGAAAGTGAGACCCCAGAAAATAATGCCCCACATGAGGATTTAATAAACATGGACTAGTCAGCCATTAAAGGACAAGCCAGAATTGAAGATAGAATTCAAGAATTCAGAACTGAAGATCCAGGAATGATTTGTGGAAAGTCCTGTTGTCTGATGGCTTTGATCCCTGTATGCTAAGTCAAAAAATTTTTGTGAGACCTGTATAAATGGTACCACTGTCAATCTGGACTTAAAGGTACAGAAAAGGCACAGATTGAAGGAAAATATAACCTCAAAAACCAGAACCATGGAAACCAAGGCCTGGAGCCAGGAAATCTCAGGTCAGGAGAGTGGACCCATCCATACACATGGAGGTGGTGAGTTTGCCCTAGAAGCAGAGGGAAGGCCTTCTGCCTCAATATTCAAGAAGATTTCTGGTGCCCCAGGCCCCAGAGAGTGTGGAGCATATTCCCTGAGAATTGGGAGAAGCCAGGCTGCCACCTCTTTGTTCTGAAGGGGTGCCACTCAGATTCTTGAGGAGGGTGGGGCCAAGAAAAAGGTCTGTCCAATGTTTCCAATGTTGCAACTCTCATTCCAGTGTTTAAAGAACAGGACCACTGCATAGGCCCTTGGATAGTGTGGGACTACTGCTTTATAAAGCCCCAAGGATAAATGACTCTCAGACTTTGAAATCTAATGGAGATTGCCCTGCAAGTTTTCAGAATTGTTTAGGTCCAATGACCCTGGTTTTCCTTCCAATTTCTCCCTATGTCAATGGGATCATTTATCCTATGACTGCACCTTCTTTATATTTTGGAAGCCAATAACTTGTTGTAAGTTTAAAGGTCTGCAGCAAGAAGATAATTTTTCCTGAAGACAGATCATGCCTGTAACTGTCTTTGATGAGATTTTGTATTATTTTTGAGTTGGTATTGTATTTGTGTAGTTACTGAAATGGTTTAAGGCTTTTGTGATACTGTGATGAAATGAATGTATTTGTATATGAAAAACTTAGTGCACTGTGTGCAGGACAAACAACATTATCAGGCAAAATTATGTCTGTTATTGTTTTCTACTTAAAGATTAAGTACAGTTTAAGGTGATATGTATAGTTGCCAAATTGACAAAGGGTGGGCACTTGTGATAGTTAAGGTCATGTGTCACTTTGGCCAGGTGATGGTGCCCAACTGTTTGCTGCTATGGACTTACAACATCAGTACATGAATTTCACTATGGCTGATTATATCAGCAGTCAGCTAAGGGGAGTGCCCTCCACAATAAGTGATGTTTAATGTAATCAGCCGGAGGTTTAAAAGAAATCAGAAGAGAAAGTGCTCAAAGCCAACATAAATCTAAATATTTGGAGATGTGGGGAGGAAGCAGTCTAGTGAAAGCCATTCGAAACCAGCAGCTGTGAGAGAAGGCCAGCAAATGTCATCATGTGCCTTCCCATGGACAGAGGAACCCAGATGAACGTTAGCTGCTTTTCATTTGAAGAACTGTAAATTTGTAACTAAATGAATCCCAATTATAAAAGCCAATTAATTTCTGGTATGTTGCATTTCAGAAGCTTTATCAAGCTAAAACATTCACCAATGAAATTGAATTTAGTGTCCAGAAATAGATCCTCTCAGCTATGGACAATTGATCTTTGATAAGGCAGTCAAGTTGACTCAACTGGGACAGAACATCCTCTTCAACAAATTGTACTTGGAGAAGTGGATATCCATATGTAAAAGAATGAAAGGAAACCCCATATCATACCTTATAAAAAATTTAAATTAAAATGGATCAGAGACCTAAACATTAGAGCTAAGACCATAAAATCTGGGGGAGGAAATATAAGGAAATATCTGAAAGATCTTATGGTAAGAGGTGGTATCCTAGACCATACATCAAAGTGCAAGCAAGGGTGGTGATGTTCAGGATTTCTCTCTCAACTGGAAAGGCACAAGGTCAACATGGTGGCTTCTCCTAGCTTTCTCTCCCAGCTCCTTGTTTCATGAAACTCCCCCGGGGACATTTTCCTTTTGATCTCAAAGGTCTCTGGCTGTGTGAGCTCTCTGCATCCTGGTTCTTTCCAAAATGCTTCCTCTTTTAAAGAATTCCAGCAAACTAATCAAGACTTACCTGGAATGGGTGGAGTTACAACTCCAAAGAAGCCATCTAATCAAAAGCTACCACCCACAATTAGTAGGACACATATCTATGGGAACCATCAAAAAGCTCCCAGGCAGCAATATTGAGTGAGGATTAAAGAACATGGTTTTCCTGGGGCCCTCCACAGATTCAAGCCAGCACAGTCAGAATAATAAAAAGATAGCCTATTCAATGGGAGACAATATTTGAAAATAACATATCAGGTAAGGGTTTAATATACAGAATATATAAAGACATCCTACAACTCAACAACAAAAAAAAGACAACCCTTTTTTAAAATGGGCAAAAGAGGGTGGACAATGGTGGCTCAGTGGCAGGGTTCTTACCTGCTGTGCCAGAGACCTAGGTTGGATTCCTGGTGCCTGCCCATGCAAAATAAAAAGGTGGCAAAAGAAATGGACAGACACTTTTCCAAGGAGGAATAATAAACTAGCTATAATAGAAATGCAAATTAAAAGCACAATGAGATATCATCTCACACCTACTAGAATGGCCATCATATCAAAAAATAATAATAATACAGAAAACTACAAATGCTTAAGAGAACGTGGAGAAATAGGTATACTTTACACTGTTGGTTGGAATGTTGAAGGTATAGCCATTCAGCATAGAAGGCAGTTCCTCAGTAAGCTAAGTATGGAATTTCCATATAATCCAGCAGTCCCATTATGAGATATATCCTCAGAAGTACTGAATGCAGGGACCCATACAGATTTTGTTATAAAAGGTGCTTATGACAGCATTATTCACAATTGCCAAAAAGATAGAATCAGCCCAAATGTCCATCAACAGATAAATGGATAAACAAACTCTGATATATGTATACAATGGAATATTATGCAGCTGTAAGATGAAATAAAGCCACAGGCAACAAAGAACATGCATGAACCTTGAGAACATTATGTTGAGTGAAATAAGCTAGAAACAGAAGAATAAATGCTGTATGGTCTTACTAATGTGAACTAACTACAATAAGCAAACTGAGAGCTAAAGTTAAGGACACAGGTTATCAGCAGATAGAAATAGGATATTGGACATTTGATGCTAAAGGGGTGCAGAATGTTCAACAAGATTGATTGTAACGATTCAGAAATGGATAACACAATACTGGGTGATGGTAGCACAATATTATAGGTATAATAAACAAAGCTGAGTGTGAGTACAGTTGCAAGTGGAAGGCTAGAAGCTTGTAAGACACCAGAGAAAAAGATAGGGAATAAAAACTGAGACTGTATAACTTAGCAAACCTTAGAATAGAAATGATGTTAATTAAATGACAAAAATAAGACTATGTTTACATGAAGAACAAATGAATGTAACCATTCCATTGGAATGGCGTGTAGAAAAATACAATTAATGCAAACTAAGGTCTATAGCTATCAGTAGCCTTGTAATATTCTTTCATTAATTGCAACAGGCAATATACCAAAAATATCAAAACTAACTGTCAGTAAAGAGGAAATGTAAGAAAGGGGTATGGGACTCTTGTTGTTATGACTCCTTTTTTCTCCTCTTCTTCTGTCTTTGCAGAGGAAGTGGAAATGTTCTCACATGGGTTGTGGCGATGAATGCTTGATTATACACTTAGGATGGATTGTATGATAAGTGAATAAAACTGTTTAAAAAATAAACTGAAAGGTACAAATACTAGAGAAGATGTAGAGAAATATACCTATTCACTGTTGGGAGGGAAGTAGAATGGTGGAGCCCTTCTGGAGGGCAGTGGTGATTCCACAGGAGGCTAAGTGCAGGGATGCCACATGCCATTAGGTATTGTGCCAGTCTGAAAGTATTATGTACCCCAGAAAAGCCATGATTTATTCCTAATCCAATCTTGTGGGAGCACCCATTTCTTCTGATCTTGATTCAATACAATAGGTTGGAATCTTTTGATTAGATTATCTCCATGGAGATGTGACGCACCCAGTTATGGATGTGACATTTGAGTAGATGGAAATGTGAAGACACCCATTCCCGGTGGGTCTTGATTAGTTAACTAGAATCCTTTAAACGAGAAAACATTTTGGAGAGAGAGCCAGAAGCAACAGAAATGACAAGAGCCTCAGAGCTTAAGATAGTTCACAGCAGAGCTGACACAGATGTGGACATGTGGAGAACAGAGACATGAATGTTTGGAGATGTTTGGAGCCCAGCAGCCATTGCCAGGATCAAGCTAAAACCTGGAAAGAGCCAAGGGAAGCCAAGAGATGAAAGCCAGCCCTGGGGAAAGGTGAGGAAACCCCTCAGGAACAGAGGCTGAAAGCAATGGATCCCAGGAACAAGGAACCAGCAGATGCCAACCACATGACTACCCAGTTGACAGAGGTGTTCCTGATGCATTGGCTTTTCTTGAGTAAAGGTAACTCTTGTTGGTGCCTTAATTTGGACACTTTCACTTCCTTAGAACTGTAAACTTATAACTTATTAAATTCCCCTTTTAAAAAACCATCCCAGTTCTTACATATCGCATTCTGGCAGCTTGCAAACTAACACAGGTATATACTTGGAAGAAAAGTCCCTGAAAGCAGACACAAATAGACATTTGCCCACTGATGTTTTCAGCAGCAGTATTCATGATTTTCATTGGATGGAGGTGGCCTAAAAGTACATTTACTGATTAATGAAAGGGTGAACTGTGGTGCATACATATAATAGAATATTGAGTGACTGCAGGAAGGGGTGAAGATGTGAGAGGCATGCCACGAAGTGAATGGACCTCAAGGACATTATGTTGAGTGAAATAAGCCAGAAACAAAAGGACAAATATTGTATGGTCTCACTACTATATACTAACTATAATGAGCAAACTCTGAGAATTGAATTGGAGGGCATAGTTATCAAGAGATAGAAAGTGGCAGTGATTGGGTGATCAATTATCTAAGGAATACAGGATGTTCAATAAGGCTCATTGTAAAGGTTCCTAGATTATAAGCTCTTACAGCAGTCACATCTATTCCTGAGCTGTAACTATTATTTCTAAATTCTGAGATGCAGAGCTCTTTGTATACAATTTAGTATTTCCCTGGAACTTTGAGTATCAGATATATGACACCTGGGACTCCGAGTTGGATTTCTGGAGCTCTGAAAGTCGTTTCTCCATACAGCAACTGTTAAAGAAGCTAAAAGAGACATCAGACTTCAGTTAGAGATATGAACAAAACAGACCTAGTCAGAACTAAGATAAATAAGAATGCAAGGTAAAGGATGATATTGTCTGTATTTTAAAACCTCAACTTCTGCGTAAGACAAAAGGAAGAGTTGTTTATTTGGTTCAAATTTAAATTTCCTGAAACACTATCTAATTTAATCTATATTTCCACTTCATTTAAACATAATTACATGGGACCTAGAATATGGAATGAGATCTTGTTATACTGTACAGGTTAATGTAACACCCTGATATGTTCTAGAGTGTTTTGAACAGAAAATAAAACAGTACTTACAAAGTCCCCTAGAGAGACTGGGGAGAAAATGGAACTATTGAACTTCCCCACCTGGGGAATTCCTGATATTCTCTCAAGCATTAGAGACTCCCAACTTAATAAGCCAAGCCCTTGATCTTGAGGCTTACCTTTATAAAACATATTTCTGCGATGACAAACCTAAACCTTACTTATAATTATGCCTAAAAGTCATCCCCAGGAAATCTCCATTGTTGCTCAGATGTGGCCTCTCTCTCTCTAGGGCAACTCTGCAAATAAAATCACTACCTTCCCACTATATGGGACATGACTCCCAGGTGTATAAGTCCCTGGCAAAGTGGGACATAGTGGGACATAGTAGGCCTGGCTCTGAGATCATGGGATCGATAATGCCTTTTTGACCAAAATGGGGAAAAGAAATGAAACAAAATAATGTTTCAGTGGCTAAGAGATTTCAAATAGTGTTCAGAGGTTATTTAGGAAGTTACTCTTATGCAAACTTCAACCAGGTATTGCAAAATTGTCACTATATGCTAAGGCCCAACCAACAGTAGTCTTGAAAACTCTAAAGAATACCTTTGGCTCTATCTAAAACTCCATAAAAATTTTTTATTAGTACTCTTTTTTTTAGAAAATTAAGGCCTTCAGACTGTTCTTATGCCAGATAGGCCCTGAAACGCATAGGTATCAGTCTCTAAAGAACAACAACCAGTTTCATTCCTCTACCCTATAAAGTTAACACCCCTTTCCAGCATGAAGAAATTAAAATCGTTATTTCCCAGATAACCCTGAAGATTGAAAGAATGATCAAATGAGAGGGAAGAGGTATAACTGAGAAATTAGGATTTACAAATGGTTGTGACTACTGATTTATTATATAGATATTTCTTCTCAGTTTTTAGTGTATTGCAGTAGTAGAAGCAAATAACTGAAATTGTTGAACTGTTACGCAGTAGCCCTGATCTTTGATGATTATTGTATAACTATATGGCTTTTATCATCTGATCATGTGATTGTAAAAACCTTGTGAATGATACTCCCTTTATCCAATGTATGGGTAGTTGAGTAATAAAATAAAGACAAAAATAATAATAGGGGGGTAAGGGTATGGAATGTCTTTGGTTTTCTTTTTTATTTGTATCTCTTTTTTTGAAGTAATGAAACTGTTCTAAAATTGATTGGGGCAATGAATGCACAACTATATGATGATACTGTGAGCACTGATTGTATACTTTGCTTGGAATATATGGTATGTGGATATATCTCAATAAAATTGAAGGATAAAAAAAGAACTAACAGCAAAGGCGTACACAAGGACGCCATTCCTTCTGCTTTGTTTTTTGACATCTTCTGTGTCTTGAATGCTTTTTAGCTTCCTGTATAAGGGGTCACAGTGGTGTGGAGATGAGAAAGCCTGGGATTTCTCAAAGTTCAAAGTCTTAGATAACTCTTTTGCATAGATTAGAACACCTCTAGGCCCTCCAAATTCAAACCTGTGGAGCTCTGGTTTATGCTGTGGATATCAGTTGCTGCAGCTATGGTGACAACAATGAAACCAAAGCCACAGAACTTAAAGATGATGTGACAGCTTCCTCTGACTGAAATGTAATAAAGTATTCTAGTCAGATACAAATTCTGTTTTTAATGTTATACACTTGGAGAGGATTTTTCCATAATGTTCAGATCTAATATTTAATACTTTTTCTTATCTCTAATTTCTCCTGTTCTTCGGAGATGGTGCAACTGATCACTATTTACTATTCATGTGTGTGTAAATTGTGTATGAAAATCATGTCGATCCTGAGCCTTCTATTTCCCACATCAGATAATCTCAGTGTCTCTTTCTCATACTCTTTCAAGAATTTTTATTGCTCATATTTTGTCAACAAGAAGTCACTAAAATTTGTTTTTAAATATCCAACTATATTAAAATTGTTCAAAGAGAAATGTTACATAAATGAGCTAAAATTTGCCCCTATATCAATGTTATAAAAATAGAATTTCCTCCATTTCACCCTTTTTCCACCTTCCGAATTTTGAGTAATATTGATAGCGCCTTCATTCCATTTGTTACTCAAATTGAAAACGCTGGGGTTTCCAGCGAGTGCCTTGCTTTCTTATCTTTTGTTCTTTCCTTTCCATTCCAACATTCCTCTACCCCTCAACCCAATTTCCATTAGTATTTCATTAAGAAATCTTCAGTGAAATTTTCTCCCTCCTCTTCAAATTTCTTCCCAAACATCATCGTAACTCCCCAGTTACTTGGACACCTGTCATGTGACTTACATTTATTCTCCACCGTTCTGTGAGATTGGTTTTTGCTGAGACAGGACTTAGTCCATTAATCCAATTTGCTTGTCTCTTTTTGGCAGTGAAATTTCTAGTTAATTCCTGCACTGTTTACAGCTCAGATAGGTTTCAGATCCTCTAATTCTTAGGAATTATAAGCAGGAGGCAGGAGGCATTTGGGATTGACCCTCAATTAACAAGGCAAACGGCACCAGTTGCTGCTTTTTCTAAAATAAGTTGTGCCCTGCAGTGCGATCCTTCATGGGTGGCAGCCCTGTCTAGTACAGTGCCTCTCTGGGTGCTCTTTGGGTGATGGATCCAGTCTGTGTGGATTTGGAATCCTGGATCTTCTTCACATGACCTGTGTGATTCCGAACAAGGTAAGCAGTATCTCAGTGCCTCAGTCTCCTCATCCTTAAAAGCCAAAGAAGAATTGCTCTTCCCTCATATAGCTGTTAAGATTGAGTAGCAATAAGTGCTTAGAACAGTGCCTGGCCTATAAAAAACACTCAAAATATTAGCTAGTATTTCATTTGATGGATCAATGATTTAGGAGAACCTCAGTTTCCATTTCAGCTTGTGTCCTCCAATTCCTCATTAATGTCCACAATATTGTTTAACTTCATGCATCTACTTTGATTTTCATATTCTTAATTTCAAGTACTATTTATCCCTTTAACATATTTTTGTAAGTAGCCGATCTTCCTCTGACATTGTTATCCTTAGTTCTCATTTAGGAATTTGCATATATCATTCATTGCATATTTATTAGCACGTACAATTGTCCTCAAACCATTTCATATATTGTTGTCTAGTCTTCTTAATTAGATTTTCAACTCTATCCATTTACCTTTTCCATCTAGCAAAGACTCCATCTATAATAATAGCATGATTATCCATTTTAAAACTCTTCCCTACTATGGGCCAGGTGCTATTACATGGGGTATTATACGTAATCATCACAACAACCCATGAAGTGTATCTTATTACCTTCATATTGAAGGTGAGTAAACTGAAACATAAGACTTTAAAATAATTTGCACAAGCAGCACTTTAACCTGAATTTCCATGCCCTTAATCATTTTCTCTTCTTTACTCCTATAAAGATTTACTTAATGTACTTAGAAAGTGCTTCTAGACTAAATAAGTTACAAATCGGAATGTTGTCATGAAGTAAAATGATTTTCTCTTGGACATAGTCTAGAGAAAACAGCCTCAGAACATCAGAACATATTTTAAGGATTACATGGACTAATTTATATAAATGCAGAGCATGGTGCCTGGCTCCATGGTACCTCAGAAATTCACATTCTTAAGAGCAATCCATTTCTGTGGGTATAAGCCTATTGTGGTTGGCATCTTCTGATTAAGTTATTTCAGTTGAGGCATGCCCCCGGTGGGTCCTAATCCTCTTATTAGAGTTCTTTATAAGAGGATGAAATTCAGAGGAAGATAGAGAGAAAGACACAGAAGTTGAAAAAGAAAGCCACAGATGGAGCAGCCAGAAACTGAAAGCAAAGAAAGCTGTGAGAGGACAGCAAACACCACCAGGTACCTTGCTGTGACAGAAGAATCCAAACTCACCAGTAGTGAGTTTTCAGGGAGGAAGCATTACATATTGATGCCTAATTTAGACATTTTCATGGTCTCAGAATTGCAAGTTTGTAAATTAATAAATCCCCCTTGTAAAAGTCAACTCAGTTCTGGTATATTGCATTTCAGCAGCTTTAACAAACTAAAACATGGACTAATGTATATAAAGTGCATAGCACATAGCATGGGGGTTAGCTCTTTAAAAGGGCTCAAAGCATGCTTAGAAAACAATTCCATAGCATACTTAAAGGTGGATTAATATTTGGGCTGAATGATAGACAAAAATAAGAAGCACCAGGGGGTTGAGGTGAGAAGGTGGGAAAGTTTAACCTACCTCATAAATCTGATTCCACTTCTGAAAAAATAACAAACCAATTTAGCATAATTTAGCCTTTTACCCTATTTGCAAGTAGTATAAATTATAAGGAAAGCTGATGATTAATTATATAATTTTGATTCTGTAGAGATGTCATAGAAATACTCTTTTAGTTATTTTATTTTATTTTATTTATTATATATTCTTCCATTCAGTTCACACAAATAGCTTATCTCCATGAGGTGTCCAGTTTCATAACTCAGATGAATAGATGTCATCCCACTTCTGGAAGTAGAGATTATCTTGCTTTGGCTTCAAATCATGGCTCAAGCTGAAGAAAAGGAGACCAAACAGAAAGTTAAAAGTCACAAAATAGCAAATAAATTCTGAACTCCTAAGCAAATACAAATTTACTTCTGGAGATGCTCAGATGATATTTTTCTTTACTGAACTCATTCTAACTTCATGAGCCACCAATGAGGTAAAAAAGTAGAAAACAAATTTTATAGTCATGTAATCTCATAATCATTCCTTATTAGATTCAAACTTTGTTTCTTAATTGTTTCTATATATAATATACCCTGAATAAGTAATAACATCATTAGATAATCAAAGAATTGCATTATTCCATCACCTTCCTACACAATCAGGCAAGCACATTTCTGCGTGTATACCATGAAAAGCACTTTATGTATGAATGATGGTCGCATTAAACTGACCGGTAAGCATATTTCATTTCCATCAATAACTCGTTATTACTTAGGTATCTTTCACAATATAGAGCTTGGGACTTACAGATGTCATCTGTTCTATGCATGCTCACTTTTTCGAAATTCCTGAGCATTTCTTAATAAAAAAAGAAATTATCTTTGTTAATAGTAACATGTTGCTCAAAAAGCCATTATGTTTGATCCAAGTTGTTGGTCATCTAAAGTTTCATATGATGCTTGCTGCTATCAAAATATTAGTACTGCTTCATCAAACAAACATGGACTTATTACCTACAAAGAGAAATTTATTTTTCTTTTCTTAAAGGCGCAATGGTAATGCTTACTATCATTAAGGATTGTGCTCAAATTCGTAATATAATATTCTTATCTCCTTTCATCATAATGCAATGTATCTTTTCGTGTGGATAAGGCTCTTGGGAATACAATAACTTTGTTGGAATGTTTAGGAAAGGTGTATATTTATACCTTTGATATTCTAAAAGTTTAGTTTAGGTGTCAAATTTATTTAAAATAAATATGCCTAAATGGAAAATATAAAAAATCAGGCTGAGTATTTATTGATCCTAGATTATATATTGGAATTATTACTTTACCTTAAAATGAGAGTTCTGAAAAAACTAATTTTCTTATAGCTACTTATTTTCCTGTGATTTCTCCATAAAAAAATCAATGTAGATAACAATGTGAGAAGCATACATTTTTCACTGAATATATTCATGTATCTGTATCTATATATCCATACATGCTGATATTTTATATGCACAGTGCCTACCATATAGGAGTGGCTCAATAAATAATTTTACATAACTAAATTTGGATCTTTAGGATATATAAAAGGCATCTAAGAATGCTGTTCTCATTTTGAAAATACTGGATTACACAGTTCAATCAGGTCATAAGAAATGTCCAGAAATTCTACCTACTTGCTCAGAGAACTTTTTTATATTATTTGAAGTAGAAAATACTGAAAAAAATTTTTCTCCAACTCAAATATGTAGACAACTTATAGAGAGACAGGTCTAAATAACTAAATGTAGCTTAATGAGCATTTTATAGAAAGTGTGATACAAAAATGTTTTGTCCTCAATATTTTTTGCTTTTTTTCTTCTTGCGTTATTTTTCTAACTGAGCTTTTCCTAATAATTATAAGCCAGAAACTGCCTATTGTGAATATGGAGACTTAGAAAGCTAACATTCAAATGATAAAAATGTAGTATTCTTTATCTAGGCATTGTGGAATTATTTAAACATGCCAGTAATAGTGAAGACAAAAACACATGCATCAATCTAGCATAAGGTTTCTTCTCACAGGTTAATGCTCTTTAGCCATTCAACTACTTTACCCCCATTAGCCCATATTACTACTAGTTAGAATTCAAAATTCACGCTACCATTTTAACAATCAAACATCCTTTATTGCTGCCACTCCATTACCTCATCCAACACCATACCACTATCCTATGACCTGGTTCATAAAAAGCCGGAAATTGTCAAGAATGAACTACTTCAAATCAATTTATTCTCTAAAGCCACTCTATAAGTCATTTATTCCATTTAAAAATTATTATTAAATCAGCCAAGGCATCTTATTTTATTGATGCTTTTTTACAATCAGCGACACTTCTGAAAAAAATTCTCTTTGTCGGTACATTAAAAAAAAATCCTAATTGCATTTTAACTTATATCTTTATGGGCCCCTTTCTTTTCATGGAGCCACTAGCATAAGAAGGAACAAAAACTCACACAAGGTGATGTATTGGTTCACTGGAAATTTAATTTTCTGTGGGTCCCTGCTTTTACATTTGGTTAAGGTTTAAGAGCTCAGGATATTATTCCTGACAACATGTTAAATGTTTGAGGTATGGATGTATAATGGAATAATGCAATAAATGTCTTGTGTCCATATTGATTTTGTAGATGAATCTGCTTTGAAAAACCTGGCACCCAGCAGACCAATATCATTTAACTATGGTAACCTTCTAGTTTTGTTTTGGTTTTTTTCTTTAAAGGATGTGGCCCCTCCATATTCAGGTCTAATCCCCAGCAGAAGTGTAGTGACAGAAGGAGAATTGATCTCCATCCTCTCATGCTATAATGTTATTTCAAAGAATCAGGTTCTCAAGGACAGCACTTACAGGAAAGCTAGTCAGTGCCAAAAAGTTGAGACACAGTCTGATGTTTTCCACAATGCCTGGTATTACTTTCAAGAAGAAAGTGTTCTTCAGGAATTAAGAAAGTACTGTGGCATGTGGCTCTGAGGCTTGTCACAAACAAGAAGCAGGATTCCATGTGTGAGCATTAGAATTATTAATGGATCATAGATGATGTTCTGATACCCCTTAGATATTTGGATAAAGCTAGTGAAATAATAAGGGGGTTCTCTATTCAATGAAGATAACTAAAGGACTAAGAAACATGTAGAGAATCAAAGGTATTCATCATGCACTGGAGATGTTTCAGGATTAGTGTAAAAGCGTGATAGGCTGTAATGCAAAAGAAGATTTGGGAATGTTATCTTTCAAGATCTCCTTCATTTACAAATTCCTATGTTTTCCTGGCCCACATCCTGAACATCTGTTTGAGTGTGGAGCAACCTGCTACATAGTGCGTTGTGGGAACACAGGCTTAAGCACAGAAGAAACTTTCAGCCAGTGGCTGCTTTATTACTTACAAAACACAAAGGGTTCGAAAGAGCAGGGAAAGAGAGCCCATTCCTGGGAGGCCAACTGCTCTCTCAGGGTCAGTGGATGGCGACTCTGCATGCCCACTTTGCAATGACAAATAACACAGATTATCTCCCATTTTGAGAAGCAAATCTGTGTTATTTGAGCAGGTGTGTTATATGATCCAGAGGATGGGGTTCAGCCGCTGAGAATTACTGCCTCAAAGATGCATCTGCTTGTTCCTGGATTCTAAATTTAAGGTGTGGTTGGGTCTTTGCATTAGATCTAGCTTCTTCCCAGACTATGGAATGGAAATAGGCTGAAACCTCAGTCCACAATAGAAAAGGAGGCAGGGGAGGTGAGAGCTAGGAGATGGCCCCTGAGCATGTGTCTGTTACTTCCCAAGTAATGAGTAGCTTCTCCTAAATCCCTTAGACTCACTTAAATCTGAAAGCATATCTTTGAATCTTTTGGTAATGCTTCCATTAACCTAAACTTTACTTAGAAGGAAGGGTGAGAGAAGAAGGAAAAGAGGAAGGGAGAGAGGGAAGGGGAAATAAATTAATGGTGGAACAACTGTTCTTTAGTGAGAAATTTTGATGAAAGATCAAAGTAGTTTTTTAAGAAAAATTACCTTCTGATATTATTCTGCAATTTTACTGTGGATTCACCACCTTTTCACTTCAGTCTTTTCTTGGTCATTTTTCCTATCAAGTAGCAATTTCCCAAACGAAAAGTAGAAATAACAGCATGTTCCTTTTTGATGTTAAGCATCTTCCCTTTATCTATTCCTATGATTGATTGAAGACTGATGAGTTTAAGTTTGTCTTTAGGGCACTTTTCACTTCTTACTTGCTTTTCCAACAGAACTGACTGTATAAAATTATTTGAAATGATTATATCACCATCTATTCATGTTACATGATTAACATGGCAAAACTCTGCTGAATTGTTTCACTATGTTACATTCCATAATGTGACATATTCAAAGTCATATTTTGCTGCTTCATGTTGGAGAAAAATATAGGACTTTTATTCATAGATTCAGCAAAATGTATTATGGGTTTATGGGTCTATTGTAAACCCCAACCTGTCCAGCTCCTGGGGCTACAGCAAGAGCCAGACAGCTCTGCTCTCAGACACTGAAGAGGCTGATCCAATCACACAGAATGATTCAAATCATAAATATCCAATTTATTTAAAAAAAAAAAACCTCTTCAATAAAAAGTTAATCATAAAGTTAATCATTAAATGCTTAATCATTAAGAATAAGATCATATATTACTACTCTCTTTTTAAAATAAGCAACTGAGAAAAAATAATCATTCTGGGTCACTTCCCTGAAATAGGAGAAAAATGATTTTTATAAACTTCTAAACTTTGCTTCTAATAAAATTGTATTTTTGTTTCTTTGTTTTTCATTTTTCAACTTGGTAAAATGGTTACAATGTTAATTGGGCTATTTGTCAATTGTCAGTATGTAAGTTTTTTCAAATTTAAATTCTGTTCTCAGCATTCATTTTTCATATCATTTAATATTACAGAGTGCACCCTTTTAAACCGTGTGCCCTATGAACAAAACCATAAAGCATAAATAGTACCTGAAACCTGGAGGCACGTTAAATTCCTCAACTAATTGGATTGAGCCCTGTGAAAGGAGTATATAGACCAATGAAAACAAGTTTGTTTTGACCATTACTGAACCAAGTAAAGAACTTTATAAAGAGTACAAATGTTATCCACATCATAAGCAGTGGAAATTGATAGTACATTTTAAAATTAGTATATGCCCTTAGCCTAAGATTTGTTGGATTAACTGGCATTTAAGGAGAAAAATATATATTCTATACCTCTTTTACACTGTTTCACAATTGCTAGCAGATTTTAAACTATCAAGTGACCCAAAGAAAAAGCATTACAACTATGAAGGGCTCAAAAGCAATTGGTGAAATGACATTTGAACTCTCTGAGGCTGCTAAAGGCCAAACACATGAAAGTTTATTTTCCATTTTTACTGACTGTAGTTTTATCCAGACCAGTGGTCCTTTCATTTCATGGTATTTTTTCAACCGATGTTCTAAGTTCCTGACTCTGACCGTGATCAGGACGCCCAAAAAAAGCAGAGCTGCAATCACCACCCCTAGATCCTATCTGGCAGCGATTTCAACTGACATAGCCACTTACCAAGCTGCTATAAATGTATTAGACTACCTTTGACCTTTCTCCTCATCTCACTGAGCTACAAAGGAGAAACTTTCCCTAAACTGTTATTTTTCTCCTAAGATCCATAACTTGTAAAGCCTTCAAACTTTTGTTTCCTAATCTTAAGAGAATGCCGCCACAATCTAGTGCCCCCAGAAGCTTCCCATAGATATCAGGTTGCTGCGTCTACATTTTTTTGAATAGTACAAAACACTAGTTAGCTGTTGTTTTTACAGAAATCACGGTTGAGCTAGTGAATTTTATTTAATATAACATAAATTCATGGCTGTACTGTTTTTATCTTGCTGAATAAGGAAGTGTATTGGAAATAATTGGGCTGAAGAAAAGTTTTGTTACTTTATTCTTTTATGTCCACTTTTTACTATGCTTTGTTGTACTTTGTGGATATACTGCCTCATTTTTGTTTCATTTGTTGTTGTCTCTCTGGTTGAACTGGAAATTCTTCAGACCGATGAAGAGATTTCATAATTTGTGAAAGCATCCCTTCATGCCCAACACTGAATAAAATGTGATGAATAAGAGCTTACTTGCATAACCAATTGGTTAATTAAGTAATGACCATTGCTTCCAACTGGTAAATTTTATACATGTTGTGTATAAAACCATACATTAAATTTCCAAAATATTCAGACAAATTGTGAATAAATCCATTAACACTTTTGAGGTAAACTGTTAGTTTACAGTCTTCTGTGCAAAGTAGCAAATAACCTACTTAAGCTATCATATATAACACTAAACATACACAATATACATATATAAAAAACATACACATACCAATTAGTAAACCATTATCCTTGCCTTAAGTTCCAAAGGCAAGTAGCATGAAATGAATCAAGTTCTCTATAAATTATAAATGTAGAGTACTGTGTGTTTTTCTGAGGCAAAGGACGATTTTTTATAAAGTTTTCTAACTAACCTCACATTCCTGAACACTATTAGAAACTTTGGTATTGAAAGTCTCTAAGAACACAATTGCATATACAATGAAATGAACAATATGATCCAATCATCTAGATAATGGCTTATCTCTCTGGATAGATTATAAACCAACAGGAATCTTTGTTTTTCCCTTTAGGACAAGTTTCTCTGGCTGTTTTGCTTGATTGGGTAATTCAAATACCCAGGACAGTACCTGACACTCAATAGGAAATCAGTAAATATTTGTTGAATAACTGAGTAAATGACTTATGATTGCATGAGAAGGCAATGTGTAGCTGAAGGGAAAAGGAATGGAGAGCCTGGCAATGAGTAAAAACAACATGTGCAAAGGCCCTGCTGCAGAATGGAATGCAACCACCCCCCATCTGAAAGTCCTCAGTGTCCTCACAAATACAGAAAGTAGATGAAAGTGTTATGAGATCGCCTTGAGAGATAGACATGGACCATTTTATAAAAAATATTCTCAGGTCATGTTAAGACTTTTGGTCTTCATCTTTAAAGCAATGACAAGCATTGTAACATTTCAGGCAGGGTAGAGGTGTGATCTAATGTGCATTCTGTAAAAATCACACTTGTTATGGGGCAAGGAAATGATTGGAGGGCAGCATGAATGAAAACAGGAAGCCCAGTTAATAGGAGGCCATGGTACTCCAGGTAAGAGTCTATGCTGGCTGGACTGGATGGTAATGGTGAAAGTGAAAGAAAGTTTGTGGCTCTGCTAGATGGTCACACAGTGCCGTGTAACTACTCTACACCATTTATCAACTTTAGTTGCCCAGTTGTTTATATGATTATTGAATATATACAACATAGATATGCCCACTGTACCCCAATATTTAACATCAGGCCTGGCACATAGTAACTACTTCACAAATATTTGTTGATTGAATGAATGAAAGCGCATACAAAACAAAAAGTGGAAATAAAAGTAAGGAGAGAGCTGTTAAATTAGTCACATCTATAACACTGAATTTTAGAAGTTTTTAAAAGAAAGTTTAAAGTACTATTAAACCTTACAAAATACAGGCATCCTAGAGTTTAGTATGTTTTAGAGAAGTTTTAAAAGATGGTCTTCATAAGTATCTCCACTGGTACTCATAGCCCAGTGTCTCAAGAGGCAATTTATTCCATTGCAGAGAACTGTGCTTTAAAGGTAATTCTTACATTAAGATGAAACCTATATTCTCTTCAATTCTTCTATTAATTCTAGTTAGTAAATTCTGGAGTAACATAGGCAAACTCTCATCCCTTCATTATTTCAAAATTGTTTAAAAATGTAAAGATGGCTCTGCTAGTCTCCTCTTTCAAGGCTAAATATTCTCATTTGCCATCATATGACATGGTTTCTAGACTTTTTATGATTCTGGATGCTTTCCTCTGGATGCTGTTCTCTGGATGCATTCTAACTTGTCAATGCTCTTAAAGTACACACTGTATTTGGGAAGCACCATTGCTATATATACATATATATATATACACATACACAAACGCACATTTTCTTTTAATTTATGAGGCAAAAGATCAACACAGTGCTGCAATTCTGATTTGGCCCCCATGGTATAAAATGGATTTATTGTTTCCCATGATCATCTGCACATCGTCTCTAAGCAATTTTATATAAGGATAAGTCATATTCCCATGTTGGGATCTCCTGATTCACAGTCTATGTTTCCTACTTGCAAGTTTATTTCCAACTACATGTGAACCTCCAGATTTTCACCATAAAACATGATGATCACAAAAATAAATGATCCTTGACATAATATTCTTCCATTGCTAAAAATCAACAATTATTAGTAAATTTCTAATTTCCAGGCAAGATTTCAAAGCACTTAATTTAAATGCTAATATTTTTCAATAAATTAGCCTGATTTTTACATAGGAGCAGAGATAATGAAATTGTTAAGTCAAGTCCTCTTTGTATAAAATATGGCTTATCCAGGGAATACACATCTGTTTTCTGAAAAACAATTTTAAATTGAGACTCTTGTCAATTTTAATTAGGATAATAATGCAAACCACACTAGTGTAGCTATTTTCTCTCATCTAATAAGCTTTTCAGTAAAAATCTAAAAATGTGTTTAAAACACATAAAACAAAATCATATCCAATTATTAAGGGCAGCAGTTTTTTTCATCTGCTTGCAGTTTTTCAAACTAGATATAATTTGTTTTAGCTATTATAGCTGATGTAGCGAAGTCTAATTACTATAGGATAATTGAGTAGGTTATTAAATGTGGAATCTGGCTCAGAATTCATTATAAACTATAATACCTATTATTAAATAATAATTATAGCGATAAATATTATCATTGGCTTAGTAAAAATAATTTGAAAAATGTTAAGAAATTTCTAATTTTGAAATGTATTTCTTTGTGCCTTATTACAGAGAACTTACTATCTGGAAGTAATGTATTATCCTACAGGAACGTTAAGATGGAACATGGCATATATATGTGTGTGTGTAATTTAATAATATTTAATAATATTTAGTAATATACTTGCACTATAATTTTATAGTTATATTTAATAATATTCTTAAACTATAAATAAATGATATATTTTGTTTTCTTGTGTGCATATATGTTTTTTGATCTGAAAAATATTTAGAGAATTAAATTTATTCATTTTTCTATATGCTAAGAAGTTAATATGTTTTCAGTAGTTAAGTACTGACTATAATTGAATTCAGATTCAGATTCACAGTAGATTCTTTCCATATGACAAGTTCATGTGCTAGAACAAAAAAATTATCAGTATATACAAGAAATGCCTTAACTAATAAAGTTCAAGAAAGAAAAATAACTGGGCCAGATGATCACTTCAGGTACCATCTATTTATAATATTCTTCAGTTCTGGGTTGTAATTTTTATTAGTTGAATAATTTTTTATTTGGCATAAAGAACATCCTATAAATATATCAAAATCTAGTCCAATAGTCTTCAGGCTTTTGCTTTGAAACCACCTAAATGAATTTGAAAGCCTGTATATTCCTTCTCACATTTTCAGTTGATAAGTTTTTTCATGAAAACTTAAATAGTTGAAAATTATGTAGTTCCCATCAAGTTGTGATTATTAACATTTTTTAAAATGTCACTTCATTTTAAAATGTAACTAAAGGACTATAAATATCATAATCATTTTATACTTGCCAACATCTATTTAATGGAATACACGAGAATTTCTTCAACAGGCATCATGAAGTTTATCCTTTAATTCCTATAGCTATGCTGCCTACCCAGGGAATTTTATCCAGAAGTAATAAATTACAAAGTTATAGTCTTTTATTGATCACCCTTGTCTGGTGATCATACTTCTGGTGAAGATCATATTCCTATGCAATAAAATATGTATATAAATGTAAATTAAATTTTCTCCCAATTGTCAACAATTGTCTTTTTATTTCCATTCCTTAAACACAATCAACTATATATTTTTTCCTTTCTTTTCTGCAAGCATTTCCTTTCCTCCCCTTCCTTCATTACATCTACTCTGCTTTCCATCTCTGCAAATTTTTTATTTCTAGTCATCTCTTATGTGTGATTTCAAACAATTTTTGTCCTTATTTCTTGATTATTTCATTGAGTGTAATGTTTTCGAGTTTCTCCCATATTGCAACATGTATCATCACTTCATTCTTCTACAGAGCTGAACAATATTCCATTGTGTATATGTACAATATCTTGCTTATTTATTTGTTGATGGATATTTGGTTGTTTCCAACTTTTGGCTATTGTCAATAATGCTACTACAAACACTGGTATTGAGGAATCTGTTTCAGACACTGTTTTTGCTTTCTTTGTGTATATACCTAGAAGTGGGATTGTTCAGTCATGTGGTAATTCTGTATTTAACTTTTTGGGCAACAAGCATATTGTTTTCCACAGTGGCTGCACCATTTTGCATTCCACCAAGAAGGTGCTAGAGTTCCAGTTTCTACACATCCTATCCAGCATTTGTTATTTTCCATTTTTATTAATAATCGTCACCCTTATGGTTGTGAAGTATATCTCATAATGGTTTTTAAAATACAATTTTATTGAGCTATATTATTTATCCACATACCATATAATCATCCAAATCATATAATCAGTGGTTCACAGTATCATTACATGGCTATGCATTTGTCACAATTGATTTTCAAACACTTTCATTACTCCAAAAAAATTAAAATAAGAATAAAAGTGAAAAAGAACACCCAAAATTAACAAAAAAATTAAAATTCTTGTGACTACAAAGCTTTTAAATGATAACAAAATTTTCTGGATTGCATTATCATCATAATTATTAATAGTACAAACTCGAGGAAAACGACATGAATATATTCACACATTTTGCAAATAATTATGCAAACCAAGTAAAGTTTTATTGGAAATGGATCTCTTAATGAGATGAATGCAATTTTATTCTGCCAATTAACTTGGGTTTATAAATATCATTTTATTGGTAGAATGAGATAGGATTCACAATCAATTCTGATGTATTCGATCTATGATCAAATAGCCAAATCAACTACATACTCTTAATTTCATTGAAAGTAATGAAATAGAAACCTTCTGACTTGCAAATGGATTTGGTGCTGTTCTTATATTCATTTATTTTTTTTCTGTGCACATACCAACATTCAAAATTCCCCTTTTATGTAATCTTGAGAGTAGGGCTTCTACACTAGACAGTTCAACAAAGACTATAAAGACACACGATGGAAGAGAAGTATGTCTTTCTTTTGTAAAGTAAGAAAAAGGCAAATGTAAAAGGGGAAGTGGGAAAAACATAGCAGGTTTGATACAGGTACACTTATTCAGGCTTATCAATTTTTTTTAGTACTTATGGAAATCTGAAGACCAGTGATCTAGTCCATTCTTAAAAAACCTTGAGAGATATTAATAAGTATTTCTAGCCCTTCATGTCCACATTAGCCACATTCAAGTTTCATGTCTAAAATAATCCCTGGTTGGAAAAGAATCAAGAGTGTGAAGGAAGGTATCATTTTATCACTCACCAGTACCCAGACTTTCCACCCAGCTGTCCTGAATTTCGAATTTCTCTTAATGACTCTGAGCAGCAGCGGTGCTGGGCACAATGTTAACGTGCGCCAGTCCAGCTGGAGGACTCCTGCCTCACAGGTGATGCCTCAGCTCCATTGGTTAGAGTCATTTTGTTTCAGTAACACTGAGCAAAGTCATTCCATTTAGTTATTCTATAGGTCACATTTTGACATCTTGTCCTAAAAACATCAAGGAAAACCTGATCCAATGTCCACAGCAGTCCCTTCAGCTAATCTAGGCATCAACTATCCAAAATGAAAACAGTGTATTTTGGTGTAATTTTATTTTGGTATAAAATTTCCTTAAAGACCCACGCTGGCTACTAGTAAACCTTCGCCTATGTAAAGTTCACATATCATCTGAACTAGAATTTTCCCATGAAATTTACCCATTTCCTCTCTTCAAAAGTATTAGAGTATTTGCCAGTTTTCCAGCATGTTAACTGTACCATTTATGTTGATTCACCAAATATCACAAGGGTTTCTGTGTAGATATGTGTATACACATTTTCTCTTTTCCTAAGAATTAATTTGTCTTTATATATGCTTATGTTAAAACATCTAGATGCTTTTTGCCATATATTTTGTCATCTTAGTTGTAATTTCCTTTAATATGTTAATTCTGTTCTTTTCATTTTGAAAAATGTTCCACAGAAAATAAGGAAGCACAGTATTAAATTTATTAAATGAATCAGAACATGCTGCATTTCTATACTAATTACAATATTAGAACCTTTTTTATTTTCATCAATTTGAGCAACATGCTTGAATATGGTGTTTAAATATTGGACACCATCCACTAAAGCAAACCCTCAAGCATGGATGATTAATGGGTAGACTGTAAGACTTCATTTATGTGAGCATATCAACCACTGCTATGTATTCTGCTAAATGTATTCTATTGATGCTGTTATTATCCATATACTTATTTTCACTGAGGATAGTTCTCCCACTAACATGACCCTTTCCATTGCAATTACATTAAGGAATTTTTTCTTCTGTAGTAATACTGATATCTCTCATGAAGGTTCAAGCCACATCCTAAAATTGTTCTCTGATTGAGATCTTATATAACAGCTAGCGTTTGCAAAATGAAGCTTGCATAAATTCAACAACTTTTTTATTGAATAGAAATAGCAAATTGTTGTCACTGTTCTAGTACGCGATAATTCTAAATACTTAATAAACCAAGAGCAAGTACCTAAGAGTAAATTAGGAGTTTGTTCATATTTTTTTTAAATTAACCATAGTTTTTCACTTACGTCATTTAAATAGGTACTGGATGCCAGCATGACAAGAGGCACTGGAGATCTAGAGAAGAATAAGATGCAAATATCTTTACCTTCATAATGTTTACATTTAGTCAGAGAAGACTGAGAAGTTTAGTTTGGTAAGTGTGATGAAAAAAACAAAGAAGAAAAAGAATTTAAAATGGAAACGTGCCTCCTTGAAGTAGCTAACATAGAAGACTTACTTGGCTGATACTACTGGGGACAAGATGTTGTAGCTGTGAAATGAACTGACTGCCAATCTTGAAAACTCTTTTATCTATAGGATTTTCATGTTGTTAATTGACTCAGTCTAATTTTACAACATGTTCTGCCTTGATCTTTTTTTTTCTCATTTTATTTTTCCCTTAAAATTGGAAAGACAACATAACAATTACAAAAAGTTTTATAGTAGGGGAAGAGTACTCCATAAACCTATTATTCCTGTCTTTACATACTTTTCCTCCTATCGTTATGTAGTTATTATGTAGTAGTACTCGTGGTGTTCATATGATATTGTAATTTGCCTTTTCCACTTAACGTCATGATAAGCACTTTTCTATGTTGCCTTCTTATCTTCCTAATTATCATTTTTTCCAAACAAACACTCCTCTTTCCTCCCTGCCCCCATCCTCTGATAACTTCTAATCTACTTTCTGTTTCTGAGGATTAGCTATTCCTAGACATTTCTTATAAGTGATATTATGCAATGTTTATCTGTAAGTGCCTTGCTTATTTCACTGGGTCTGTTTTCAGATTTCTTTCACATTGCAGTACATCTCATTGCTTCATCTTTCTTGTGGTAGAATAATATTTCACAGAGTGTATATACCACATTTTGTTTATACATTCATTAGTTAATAGACACCTGGGTTCTTTCTACTACTTGGCTACTGTGAATAATGGTGGTATCTACACTGATGTACTAGTATCTGTTTGAGAACCTATTTTCATGTTCTTTGGGAATACACTTAGAATTGGAATTGCCAGGTCATATGATAGTTCCCTAAGCTTTTGAAGAACCACTATATTGCTTTCCATAGTGGCTGCACTATTTTACATTCCCACCTACAATATGTTAGAGTTCCAATTTCTCCACATCCTCTCCAAAACTTATTTTCTGTTTTTATTAATAATAGCTATCCTTGTGAATATGAAGTAGTATCTTTGTGCTTTTTGAGCTGCATTTCTATGATGTCTAATGATGTTATACATCTTTTCATATCCTTATTAGCCATTTGTATATAAATTCTTGGCAGAAATAATGTCTATTCAAGTATTTTGCCCATTCCTTGATCCCTTTTAAGAACTGGCAAGCCATTTCTTTCTTTGTCTTCTATTCCCTTTCTTTATCCAGATATCATTTTTATCCCTGAGTTATATTGGCAAATATCACTGTCATAACTAGAGGTCTACTTTAAGAGGATATAGAAATGGGAAGATTGGCACAAGTCAAGACTGATAATTCAACTAACTTTGACTAGTATGTCTGATATGAAAACTCTACATGGGCAATGAAGGGATCCCACACCAGAACTTTGGCTTCTACAGGGATGGTGCATGAGTGTTGAAATGAAAAATTTAACCCCAGGTCTAAGTCATCTGAGAAGCAGAACTAGACATAATTGAGAATAGTTGGAGAACATGTACTTCTAGTACTGTACATGTACAAGTCTTGAATAGGTAGATGATAGAGTTGATATATTTCTAAACTTATTCAAATCAAGTAGCATGTTTTTTGGGGGGATCTGAAACTTACTCTGTCAGGAACAATGCTAGCCCCTGAGAATACAAAGTTCAAAACTATGGAAACTCTCCTCAGTGAGTTCACAATAAAGAAATGAGCACAGATATGCAAGCAAAAAGTTGCAAATAAACATAATAAAAATAACAATATTTATTGCAAGTTACGTAGGTGGCCCAGGGAAAGGAATTATTACCTCTCTCCTTGGGAGGGGTCAGTCATCATTCCAAAGAGAAGACAACACTAAACTGATTTTGTGGATGGATAGTAACTTAACTAGAAGATCTATAACAAGTGTAAAAAATTCCCTTCTGCTCATGTGAGGCAGAAAGGTATCTAACAAAGTAAATCAGGAAATTATCTAGGGTTGTGCTAAGCAGGTAATCTGAAAACAGTAGAATGGATTCATTGCTTCAATCTCTGTGGTCCTTCCCATTCACTATGGAAGGTATGGCTTGGGGACCCGAAGTTTGCAAGGAGTTGGAGGGTGTGAAAAAGTCAGATTGGAGCCTTCTGCTTTTGGCCTTGAAGAGAACGGCACATCCATGTGTCCCCGTGTAAGAAAGGATGGCCTCAGCTGAATCCATCAGAGACCCAAGAGGGCATGAAGTCAAGCAAGGTGCCCACAAAGTCAAAGGAGCACACTTCTGAAGGGAAAGAAACCTGTAAGGTTGAAACATGATGCTTTGTCTGCTGTGTGTATTGCATGTTGCACTTCCTTATAATGTATCAAAACTACCTTTCAAGTGTCATAATGTCTAAGCTGCTTTGAGGGAAAGCAACCTTCAGTCCCTTCTATGTCAAAATGCTAATTTTGAGCAAGGATATTTGGATGCTATCACAAGGGAAAGCATTCAAGATGAAATGTACTCTAGCTCTATGTGTAGGCCCAGGTGGGGAGTGGACGATTCAGGACTAGATTTTCAGATATGTCTCCAATGCCCCACCCTGCTTTTTCCCCTTCAAATTCAGAGTGTTCTTTCAGAGTTCTTTCCACATTAAAACTTGTATATTTGTTTCCTAAGGCTGCCATAACCAATGCCACAAAATAGGCAGCTTAAAACAAGAGAAATGTATTCTCTGATAGTTCTGGAGGCTAGAAGTCTGAAATTAAGGTCTGAGCAGGTCCATGCTCTCTCTTCAACGGAGGAATCCTCATTTCCTCTTCCAGCTTCTGGGGGCCCCAGATGTTCCTTGACTTGTGGTAGCCCATGATCCCAACCTCTGCCTCCATCTTCATATGTCTATCTTCCCCATGTGTCACTATTCAGATAAGAACATCAGTCATATTGGGTTAAGGGCCCACCCTACTCAAGTATGACCACATCTTAACTAATTACATCAGCAATGGCACTTTTCCAAATAAGGTCACATTCTGAGGTACTGAGCATTAGGACTTCACTGTACAGAATGGAGAACACAGTTCCACCCTCAACCACAGCTTCTGTGAATTAAACAGAATCGGGAAAGAATTGAGAGAAAGTTGCTTCCAAAATGCTAAGAGAGCCTGCTGTTTCAAAGTCCCACATAGATGTACCCAACAAATGGATGACAAGAAGACACTGATTCCAGCACAGAAACACCTGCACTCAGCCTTTCTTAGAGAAGCAAGCATTCATATATTAACTCATTTGTTCCTTTTTGTATTTAATGAATATTCATTGATTACCTCCTAAGAGCTGTGCTTTGTGCCAATTGCAGAGCTGCTATGATGGTGATATAAGGCAAGATCAAGCCTTGCAGGGAGTTCAGAGATTCCCAACACTTGCAGTGGGCGGCAAAGAACAGGGAGGGACTCGAGCAGCTCTGGATCACTTCAGCATTCACGTGTGCAGGAGAACTTTGCAAAGCCTTCAAGCATATGACTTTTCATTTGCTGAACTTAAGACATGCTGCAACAGACAGGAAACTGCTCTGTAACTCAAGATGTCATTAATGGATTTGAAAAAGGTTTCTCCAGCCATCCCCGTCTGAGTATGGACACTTAAATGAGAGAAAAGACAGTGAAGTAAGAAGGAAGAGAGTATAATTTTTCAGACGAGAAAAGAGTGAGCTGAAAGGGACATTTCAAGGTGATACGATATAAAAGGAAAAGCACTGGACTTAATAGGAAAAATCTACTTATTGAGCACTTAATCTCCATGCATTGTGCTATGTCATTTTATATCTAGTAATACAATGATGTTTCACAGCCACTGTATTTATTTAGGTCTTATCATTCCCTGTTTAAAAACAAGTAAAGCAAAGTTTACTTAGTTGGGTTAAATAACTTGTTGGAAATCATGTAATGGGTAAATGTGGAACTGGACCAGATTTACCTGTTGTAGTTTACCAGGTCTTCCATGACAAATGCCACAGACTGGTTGGCTTAAACAAAAGAAATACATTGTCTCACAGTTGGGGGGCTAGAAGAACAAAACTGAGGTATTGGTAGGTCCATGTTGTCTCTAGGAAGTTTGTAGTGTTCTGATGATGCCTTGCTGAAACAATCCATGGCTCAATCTCTATCACATGACATTTGTCTCCATCTGTCTCCCGTTAACTCCTACTCCATTTACATGGATTTCAATCATATTGGATTGGAGCCACCCTGATTCACTTTGGCCTCATTTTAACAAACAGGATTTTCAAAGACCTATGTACAAATGAATTCAGATCCACAGTGTGGGCATGAGGACTGGAAATCATTTTTGTGGGGAACATGATTCAATCTGTAATTTATTTATTCTAGAATCTTTCCAATATAACCAAAAACCTGAAGATATGATTATTGGTATTTATCCTATCATTAAAATATCTTGATTTGAATAAGTCAATTTGACCTTCTGAACCTCAATTTCCTTATCTGTAAAATTGTTTTCTAAGGTCTAGCGATTTTTAGGTTTGAATCATGAACTAAAAATTGATCATGTTTTGCCTCTTTATCAAAGATAGGTTAGAAGAAAAAAAGAAATTATAAAAAGGAAAAAATTGAAGTGGTAGGAAGAATGAGTAGTCAAAGGACTCTTACATCTCTTACAAGGTGTAAGAGATTTTAACTGTTAGAAGGGAAATGGGAGTCTTAGGTTGTAATCCTAGGGTAAAACTGTGCACACATTTTTGATATTTATATAGATGCACACACATTCACACTTACACATTTGCAAATATATGTACACATATATGTGGTACATATATACATAAATGTACATATATAGATACATGTTACATAAATACATGCACCAATGTATGCTATATGTAGATGGGTAGACATAAATACAGACATATGATACATAGAGAGAGAATAAGAAAGAGAAATGGATACCTATATATAGTGGTTTCCATTCTCTTCCTTTTCTGTTTGGTATGTAACTTAACTTAAAATTTTTTATCTATTCCCACAGTGTGGATATCAAGATTTATAAGCTCCAAATCACTTAGTGACCAGGCAACTCATCTGCTGAAGCATTCCAAGAAAATGCCGGGAAATTAGTAGACAGAGAAGCATTTGGCCTGAATCCCAGATGAAAGAACTTCTTGACATACCCCCTACACACACACACACACACACACACACACAAACTCATGTATGTGCTTACATATCATTGCTAACCTTGGAAATCAGGGCAGTCTTCCCCACAGGGCAAGCACAGAATGTGCAGAACCATTGCCAGCCAAGTGGCATTGGACCTGAAGATCCAGCACCCTCTTCTACCTTAGGTTTTCTACCCAAGGAGTACCACAGATTCTCTCACGAGTCTCATCTGCTTCAGTTCTTTTCTCTCTGCATACATATAATCCCCTCCAGGAAACTAGTGAGCTCAGAACTAGGCTAGAAGGGCTCTGGCTACCAGTAAGTTATCAAACCCAAACTTTCCAACACAATTTTATTTCCCCCCATCCCCCCCTGCCCCCCCAGCTCCACTCATGGACTTAGACAACTCTAAATTCATCTGATTAGAGCACTACCTAAACAAAAAAATGTATTTATGCTCCCACTCCCAGAAGCAGGAACCTTCAGAGCCTCCAGGGGAACACATGCAGCTCCCTTTTGGGTCATTGCAAAAGTTATTTACCCCCTATGGACACCAAGGGGACTTTCTGTACTTCTCTCTGGTATCATCAGTCACTCTTGGAATTTGCTAACTACCCTAAAGTCATAATGGTTTGAATGCTCAGACATCTGCATGTAAAATTTTTCCCTTCCTTTGATTTAGCCCAGTAGATCTTAAATGTCAGCAGTCATAAGAATTAATGAGTAAATTCGTATATGCAAAATATATGAAGCATTCTTCATAGTTGATTTAAACAATTTTTCATAGGTAATTTTGGATAGAATTGTTTTTAACTTTCTGGTTTCAAACCTAACTTTAATGTCTGTGCTAATGATTCTAGTGGACTTGATTCCTCAGATCATAATACCATATATTTGTGATATATTTATGTTGTGATCTATACATATGTGTGTATATATGTGCATGTATATATATAAATATATATACATGTGTATTTAAACCTATTCAAAATAAAAATTATCATTGATGACCATGTAGGACCTAACAGTTAGAGTCACTATACATGTGGAAATAATGCAATATTTGAACTAGATAGAAGTTTTTAAATGTGCTGATTTTAAGATACTGTTTGAATGTTCAGGCTTTGAGAATTAGGATATAAAATGCAAAGAAATGCAATCAGACATATTTCTCCAAGGAAAAGAGTTCATTTTTTACTCTGCAGCTCAAATCAGTGTCCATGTGACATTTCTGTATCTTTAAGGTTTAAATCAGTGAGGTGAGGTGGGAGGCTATCAGAATGACCCAGGAAGCTTCTTTAAACCACAGCAGCCCTCCTCCACTGGCAGACTCCCCTCCCCCTGAGAGTCTGCCTCTGAACTTGAGCTACACCATCTGTTCTCTTACAAATAGGCATTTTATCTCCAAAAGGGCAGGTTTTTGCACATGAGCCTCTAACATGGACAGGGTGGGGGAGGGAAGATGAGACATACATCAATGACATAATCTTTCAGTTGAATACCGACGTGTTAAAAAATGGATATGTTTATAATTTTTCTGAGTGATATACTCAGTTGATTAGCCCCTTGTACTAATAAGATGAAAATTGCTACTTTAAATACCCCTATAGGTCAGAAAGCTTTATTCTGGGAGAATTCAATACATGGAAGTTTCGTTCCATAAGATCTTCATAATTATAAGCTTAGTAGAATTAAATAGAAGAGTGTGGCAAACTCCCCTCAGATCAATTACTACTCTTAGAAATCATAATGGGTGAGTAGCATCAATTTTATAAAATAAAGAACATTAAAATTCATTTTTATTATACACACATTTCCTATCGCTTCAAGTCCTCTTACTACTATGTCACATTGCCATGAGTGTATTTTTCCCTTTGAGAAATATTGTGAGGATTTGTACATATCGTTCTATTCTCCGCAGAACTGACTTTCCAAGCCTCCTTTGCTGAGAGTGTTATCTCAACTTTGCTAACATAAGATACACAAAATTGAGGAATTTATTCTAGCAGTCTTTTCCCTAAAATGGAGTATGTGGAGATTGTTAAAAAAAAATTCCTAAATTACTGTATTCCATGTTTGAAAAGTAAAAAATATTTGTCTGAATATAAAATATTCAACTATTTGTGGAATTAAAATATTTAAAATGCTACAAATATATCTTATCTAACAAATATATTGTTTTTCTCTGGAAAATGATTAAAATATTTCTGAAATCTCTTTTACAGAATGAGTCTTATTTACTGATCTATTATAATAAAATCATAAAACAAATGTTTTAAGATAGCTTTCATTTTATGAATGTTTATTCTATTTCAACCGTGGTTCTTAGTGCATTATGTGAGCGAATTCACTCAATCCACACAACACCATAAGGTAGGTGCTATTACTACCCCAATTTAAAGACAAGGAAAGTGAACTTATGAAATTTTCCAGATCACATAGCTAATAAGGGGCAGATCAAGAATTGAAACCCAGACATTTTGACTCCAGCTTGCATGCTCTTAAATTCTAAATGATAAATAGGGTGATTAATTCATTGAACAGATGATTTTTGTTTGCCTTCTTTATAACAAACATTGTACCAGGCACTTCAGATATCATTGTATATCTTCAACGAAAATGCTTGTTTTTTTTTAATACTGTTATTTTCCAGATTCACATGGTTATTATCTTTTAAATATTTAATCACATATGAAGAATTGAAGTTTCATATCAGGTATGTTAGAACCCCTTCCCAGCACTTAGCATGTAGTTTTACATATAGTAATATAATACGGTGGTGGTTTTGAAATAAATTAATAGGATTTTGCCTCTCTTTTCCTTGCCCAAGAACTCTTCCCTGATCAGCCCAAAGCTGAGAGAGAAGGTAAGGATTTTTACAGCAGAAATGCAAATAGAAAAAAAAAAAAGTAATCACCTTTGACATCCCAATAGGATTTCTAAGATATAAAGCAGGATATTAGGCTCAAAACCAAATTTGTGGATGATTTTGAAAGTTCATTTATTTCCCACTGTAAGAGGATTTTTCTACTAGGTGATGTGAAAAGCTCAAATTTCATTCAATTTGATTGCAAGAGATTCTGGAGATAAGGAACGGAGTGAGCAAGGAAGGAAGTCAGGCAGCAGGGCTCTCACTTCTCACCCTCCGGGTCCAATATTAAATAATGCCAAGCTTTAGAAAGGCTCCCTGTGAGCGCAGGGGAAGGCCGAGGCCTCTGAAGCTAGAGCTGCAGGACTTTAGGAAAACAGTAGCTTTTTACTAGTTGCAAAATCCCAAGAGCGCCTTACTTAAATCAAAGAGAAGATAAAGCGATAACACAGAGGTCTGGAATCAGGACAAAGAAGGAAACTTTTAGACCAAAATCAAAGGGACCTTAAGCTCTAACATTGAGCCCTGAGATTTCACCATAAAAGATCAGGTGCACGAATCTATGAAGATGAACTTTAATCCACTCCACTGCAGGAACCAGCAAGAATCCACTGGAAACTTCACGATTCCAGAAATCCCACAATTCTCAATGCGGTGTTAGCATCTCTTCAAATTCCCAGAGACAAAGAGAATGGGAAGAGGTAAAATCTAAAACTTATCCACATTGAATTACTCACAAGGAATTATTTTCACCCATTTCCATAGGGAATTGAACGCTGAATAGACTGAAAGCTTACACAATGTAAAGTTGAAATTGGACAAGGAAAAAATATTTCTTCTTAAATGTCTTGTCTAAATAGTTTCTGCTGCCCTCTAGAGTAGCAGGTCATGAGGACTTCAAAGCAGATATCTTAGAGAGGAATAATTAGAGATGAGTGTAATGAAGGATTTCACTCATACGACTTCTCGGCACAGAAAAACTTCCTAAACTTTTGTGAGTACTTGGACATGTAGTTGGTGGGTTCCCTGAACCAGGGGGTTCTGCTGGGTCTCCTATTGAGGGCTGTGAAGCCCACCTGTGCTCTGTGGCTCATCCTCATGTTGAACCCAGTGGTTCCCAGCCATGCCCTTGGCCATTGGCACAGTGGGTCTAATGGAAGTTTCCATGACTTTCAAATCAGTGCTCCCCTTTGTGTCTTATTTCATACCTCTCTGACATAAAATTGAACTCTTTGACATAAAATTGGATTCAGAGATCAGACTGCAAAATCATATTATTCTACTGTGGTGCTTCATGTTGAGTAACGTGATCTTTCTGTCTTGTTGGTTCCTCCTTTTAACAAGTAGCATTTTTCTTAACCGATCTGGAAGTTTCTAAATTCCTTTCCCTCATCAGCAGATCCCATGGAGGGGTATTGAATCAAAGACCTGAAGATTTTCCCCACTGTTTTAGTTTCCGGGGCTGCTTAAAGCGCTACACCATGACATGGTCTGGGAACACGTCCAAATTGAGGCATCATCATGATGGTACTTCCATGGCAAGGCACACGGCCACTTCTGCTGGGCTCTCCCTTCTCATCTGAGTTTTGTTGATTTCAGCTTCTAGCTTTCCTGGCTTTTGCCCCTCCTCTCTCGGTATTCAACTCTTTTATAAAGGACTCCAGTTAGGGGATTAAGATTCACCCTAAGCCATGCCTTAACCAAAGTAACCTTATTAAAAAATTATCCTTAAAATAAGTTCACATCAACAGGAATGGATTAGCTTTAAGAACACAATTTTCTCTGGGAGTACAAACAGTTCCAAATCACCACACCCACAATACCTGGGGTTAGATGTGGTAAGATTTGGGCTTTGGGGTTTTTCACCTCCCTACATTATATCCTCTAAGTCCGCATATTTAATGGTGTTGGTCTTAATTGGAAGTGGCATCTTTTCTACACTATAGCAAAAGAAAATCTGTGCTCTTAATCCACAGGCTCTGGCTTTGTATATTTTAAAAAGTAGGTAAAGAAAGTTGGAAACCATTTATTTCAGCAAGTCTGGCTTTTAAGCCCATTGTTTAGCTGCAGACATAGAAATCCTAGTTTGGAATCCAGAGACTACTTATTACATATTTAAGTAATATTTCTACTGTAATAATAGATATCTCCTCATTTCTGGACGTTTACCCTCTTCCTCAGGTAAACGACACTTTGAGGTAACCAGGAAGACTGTTTAGTCCACGTAAGGCAAAAGAGAAGAGACCATCAACACATTTTAAACCTATTATTCCATTTACTACTTTGTATATACCCACCTGTTTGTTGTTGAAGATTCTGGGGTGCCTGAAATCCAGGCTCAAGTCTCACACACCTTATATCTTAGTAGGAGGAACTTACACATTTAGAGAAATTTCAAAAGAAAGTGATATAAAAGCATGAGAGATCAGAGAGGGATTAAGCATTTCCTGCTGTGGGATTTAGGAAAGCTTTATAGAGGGCTAACATTTGGGCTAGATTCTGGTGAACGGTTAGCCAGGTGAGGAAAGATATTTCGAGTATGAAAAATGAGCAAAAGCAAGAGACTTGAAAGTATGTATTTCCCAGATAATAGGCTGTGACCAGACAAAGAGGCTTTAGTACTGAGTGAAGGATAGCTGACCGTGCCAAGGATATGCAAGCAGAGGGCAGGGTCCAACCCACGTCCAACATGACTATTGCCCCTCCTCTCTCGGTATTCAACTCTTTTATAAAGGACTCCAGTTAGGGGATTAAGATTCACCCTAAGCCATGCCTTAACCAAAGTAACCTTATTAAAAAATTATCCTTAAAATAAGTTCACATCAACAGGAATGGATTAGCTTTAAGAACACAATTTTCTCTGGGAGTACAAACAGTTCCAAATCACCACACCCACAATACCTGGGGTTAGATGTGGTAAGATTTGGGCTTTGGGGTTTTTCACCAAACTCCAACTCATTTATATATTCTTGAAAGATATCAACTTTCACAGGTATTAAAGTAGATCGCCTTCAAGTTATTTGACCCTACAACCTATAATCACAGATTTGCTCAGTAGATTTTCCCAGCGAGTGCAATTTGTAGCCTTTGGTTGGAGTTGTCAATAAAGTAGAAAAGTACACCATTGTTTAGAGACGGTCCCCTTTTATTTTTAAAAACAGCATGTCAACAGACTACGCAAAAAAAAAAAATTGGTGAAGGGTGAAATCCTCTCTTTGACCTCACAAGTGTAGAAATGCAAAGTGAAAGTTCCTATGAGAATCATAATGATCGAAAGATTTTCCTGGTCCTAGCAAGAATAAGATAGAAAATGAAAACAAGAAGAAATAGTACTGATTAAATTAAAATATACATACATTATTAGATTGTTTATTTATTTTTTATGAATTTATAAATTATGTAACCCTTCTTAGAGTTTTCTAAGTACCAGGCATCAGGGTAAATGATGCTGGTAATTCAAATATTACTAGTACAATAATGTCCGTCTTGAGAATCTTAAAGTCTAGAGAAGTAGCACTTTAAACATGTAAGCAACTGATTTCAAGGGCTTTACCCTTAAGAGTTCTGGGTTGTATAAATCTCACAAATCTAAATGTTTGACTTTCCACATTGAATCCTACTCAGACAGTACCAGGCTGTTCTTGGCCAGTGGAGCCACCTGGTGGACAAGATGCATAACTATGTTAATCACTGTTCCTCACTATTTGCTAAATTCTTCTCATTATTGTTTACTTGTTTTTCACAGTTTTGTTCAAAATACCTCTATAAAGTTCTCACTTCAATTCGTTTACTCCTTGCTTCTTCCCCATGGTTTTAATTCATTTCCCTCAATTGTATCAAAAATGAATTTCCTTTTTAACCTTCCTCGTTCTCTTTACTTCAAGCTGTTAATTAAATAAACAAAAAACTTTCGTGATAAGAGCACGACTTAAGCACTAATGCAACAACTATGTTAAGGAAAGTAAAATGGACCTATTTCCGATTAAATTGTAAGTGGAGTAAAAGAAGCGGCTTCATGTTGAGAGTTGTTTAGAATATCATGAAATGAACTTAGAAATCTCTGTATTTATTTACATTTATTCATTCTTCTTTATCCAACTTGAAGAACAAAGACCAAATGCTTTGACTTATTTACTAAATAGCATTGTTTTCCATACAGATATATAGAATTCAAAGGATCTTGTGGGCTGATTTCCAGACCATAATTTCTGCCGTATTTCCACAAGATAAAGCACAAAAACTTTCTAAATGCCAACTTATAAATAAATTTTAAACTAAAAATTTTCCGTTATGTAACAACTGATTTAAGTCATATAAAAGCGCCTTATAAATTAAGTCATTCATTTATTTTTAAAAATATTTATTAATTACCTTCTCTATGCCAGGCACAGTGTTAGGAACTATGAGAAACAAATCCTCTGGCTATATAATAAAGGTGTTGGTGAATTATTATAATATTGCTTGAACAAACCACTTCAAATCCTAATGAACACAAGTAGTCCTAAGAAATCCCTCTCATCCTTCAAATCTTATTTCTAATTCATTAATGCCTTTCATTAAGCTGAAGGTAGCTTATTGTTGCAAGCGGCATTTCAGGATCTCGTAGTTTACTCTTAATTTTATCATTTAATACTTAATAATGCAAATTTTTCATCCTGTGTTCCTGAAATTGTAACCACCATCAAAATTGGGCATCATGTGTACATCCATACATCCATTCTCATGTTTTCTGTTTATTATTATTTAAATTCAGGCTTTCACTATTTCTCATTTTGATTGCTAGGATTATACCCTAAATGGGTACTTTGTGATTTTCCTTCCCACTTTAATCCACGTTGAACATTGCTGCAAGGCATGATTAGTATATGCATAGCCAGACATAGACCACGTAGCAAATTTCAGAAATTTCCCTATCCTCATTTCTAAATTTACCTCTTGATATTTGTTTTGATCTAACTAACCTCAAGTTCAATGACTGCCTAGTTTAGCATAGGCAAGTTACTTAACACTTCTAAGCTTCAGTCTCTTTGTGCTTAAAATGAGGATAAAAGGACCTGCGTCATACATAGAATTGCTGCATGTATCAAATCAACATGTATATGTATATTTACAAAATGTTTAACTTAACGAAGTGATTGACTAATAAATGTTCAAAAATATTAACTATTATAATTTTTAAAACATTTTAGTTAGTAAGAGTATTAAGTAGAATGCTTTCTGACTCAAACTGAAGCCACCAAGTATTTACCATACATGGAAAGCCTTTGTATGAAACACAGAAGCTGTTTCTTCCTCATGGAATGCTCTCTCCATCTCAGCAAATACAAATTCTATTTATCTTTCAAGGCCCAGGTTTAATATGCCCTCATTTAGGAATCTGCCAATCCTCCAGGTTGAAGTAATTGCCTTTTGCTCTCACCCCCTGGGCACGGGAGCCATACCTCTCGTGTTACTTCTTTTGGTAACTCTATTTTGTCTTCTACTCAGTCTCCTTTTCTACAAGTATATTAACTCTACAGGGGAAATTATCTGATTTGTCTTGAATTTAATCTGAGAGCATAATTTCTCACTCTGAGTGTTTCAGACATCTCTTGCCGTGATGATGCTTTTTAAAAAAATCACCACAGAATTTAGTAGCTTAAACACATCAAGGATTTTTTCCCCCATGCTCGTGGTTCCTTGGATCTGATGCAACCTAGCTAATGTAACCTGGGCTCAGGCTCTGGCCGTCAACCAGCAGGTATCAGGTCTCTCCGTGTGTTTCTCATCTACCTTGGGCTGCATGCTACCTAGGGCATGTTCTCTCATGACTAAATGCAAGAGTCCATGAAAATGAGTAGAGGCATACAATGTCTCTGAAGCCTCAATAGGCAACTAGTACACTGTCTGCCCACATTCATGGGCAGAAGCCAGTCCTATGGCTAAGGCCACCATTAGTGAATCAGGGAGTTATACTACGTTCATAGCACGTGATTCTCCAAAGTCAAAGGGTAAAGGGGGGGTGGGGTACAACGGTGGCCTGGTGGCAGAATTCTCGCCTGCCGCACTGGAGACCTGGGTTCAGTTTCTGGTGACTGCCAATGCAAAAAATTAAAATAAAAAAATAGGCAAAGGGCATGCTTTAGTATTTCTATGAAGAGGGAATGGAAAAACATTAGGAAAAAATGCAAACTTACCATACTATGTTTACTACAGAACCCCCTTTGTTAAAGGGCAAGTATAGCCTATAATGGATTTTGGTAAAACAGTTCTAAGAATATGAGGAATCATTTAACAGGTTTATGGGACAGTAAAATGAAAAGATCTGCATTTTAGTAGATTGTTCTAGAAATAGTGGGGTATATAGATTGAAATGTGAGGGCAGATTGCTACTAAGGAAGTAATTACGAGAGAGTCCATGTGGAGCATGCAACTATAATGTGTACTGGAGTTTATGGTATAGATCCTAGAGACTTTTAAGTAGTAAAACTGTATGTATCTAGTAATTGAATAGCTGTTGTGGGCAAAGGAGAGGGAGATATTGATCACAGCTCCGAAGTTTACTCCAGGGTAATATAATTCATGTATAGAAAGACATAATCACTATTCTTATTCTTTAGATGTTTATGTAAATTAAGTACAAAGGACAATAGAGAAAATGTCTTGTCCTAATAAGTCTTAAGACACATTACAAAGCACTTTCATAACACATTTCATCTTACGGTCACTTTATGAGTTTGTATTATTATTGTGTGTTTATATATATATATAATTATTATTATTATTATTATTTGCATGGGTAGGCACTGGGAATCGAACCCAGGTCTCTGACATGGTAGGTGAGAGTTACCATCACACTGCCCTGTATTATTATTGTATTTTATGGCAAGGAAACTAAAGTGCAAGAAGTTACAGGAAGTTTGAGCAAATATATTAGACAGGGGACACTTGACCCTGTATTTCCTTATTCCATGTATTTCCATTGTTCCATAAAGTATCTTATTTTTCCAATATGTAAAATGAGAAAAATCACCATGGTCCAATTTGGCAGATTAATCTAAAAATCACCATGGTCCAATCTGGCAGAGACAATTGAAAGGCTCTAGGAAGCAATAATTATAATATCTATCCCCTGTAACCTTCTTCTGAATTATGCATTTTATCATTTTTCTGAGCTTTTCATTGTTTTCTTCCTCTTATTGCAATTACTACAGTATGCTACAAGAATGCAGAAATCACATTGGATTTTATTTCTATTTTTTCTTCTTCTTTTTTCCTTCTTTACTTCCTTCTAACGGTCCCCCTACCTATCCTTCCCATGCACTTTTTTTGTTTTTTGTCTGTCTTTTCTCTTTATCCTTTATTCCTTCCATCCTTTCTTCTGTAATACCTTCTTTCCTTTCTTCCTTCTCTGTCTTTGCTGTGATCTTTCCTTATTTTTATGCTGTTTCTCTTGGTTAAATAGTGTCTGTATAACCTGTTTATAAACTCCTTAAAGAGAGGACTCCATGTCAATGCCACACATTTCCCAAAAGTTCAATAGACTCTAATGGACTGAATAATTCAATACTTTTATTTTTCACTGTGATAGAAAACACACACCTCCTTTTTACTTTCTGTCTACCTACACACAATTCTCAAAATATAATACGTAATTTCCTGTCTTCATGTCTTCCTTCTTATTTCTTCCTCTTGTCCCGCCTCTTCAACAGAGTTGTATCCATCCTAGTTGATTGTCTTAGTTTGCCAGAGTTGCTCTCATACATTAATTTTAGAGTAACAATAGGAATTTATTAGCTCATGGTTTTGAGGTCAGAAGAATTCTAAGCTGATGATATCATCAAGGCTTGTTTGTGTTCTGGTGCTGGCTACCAATCATTGGGGTTCCTTGACTCATATCTCTGCCTCCTATCACATGGTAACATCTCTCTTTCCTTGGGGCAGCTCTTGCAGTGTCCGCTGACTTTCAGTTTCTTTCTGTGTGGCCTACTATAACATCTGACTTCCAATTCCTTCTTTTTATAAGACCTCTAGTAATACGTATAAAGACACCCTGATTCAGTTGGACCACACCTTAACTAAAAAGAGCATCTTCAAAACATCCCACAGGGCAGGGATTAAGATTAAGGACGTGTGTTGTCAGGGTAAGTAAATCAACCTACCACAACCATAAATTTTACATTCACAATACCTTCCTTATCCATTAACTGTGACTGCTCTAGGCTAGCCTTTGACAGGCCATTGAAAACAGCAATGTTGTTTTGGTTTTATAAATCTGTCAGAATGCAGTGTATCCGAAACCGGTTGACTTTTGCAGAGGGGGAAAATGTATTAACTTACAAATTTACATTTCTAAGTTGGTGAAAAATGTCCAAATCAAGACAGCAACAGGATGATACCTTCTTCATGAAGGTATGTGAGCTGGGACACCTCTGTCACATGGGAAGGCATGTGGCAGTATCTGCTTGTACTTCTCTCCTGGGTTTTGTTGCCTTCAGCCTCTCAATTTCTCTATGTATTTTCTTTTATCTGGGCATTTTCTGTTTTTTATCTTCTTAAAAAGGACCCCAGTAAGAGTATCTACCCTGAATGAGGTGGGTCACAGTTCAATTGAAAGAACCGAATCAAAATGCCCCCATCAAAAATAAGTCTATACTCACAGGAATGGGATAAACGAACATGATCTTTTCTGGGGTAGACACAGCCTGTAAAACATCACAGATGGTTTGGGCTGTGGAGGACTCCAAAAAAGTTGTTTGGAAAGCACATAATTTGATGACATACCTTTGGGTCTTCCCTTATTTCTTCCTACCAGAAAGTGGAGAAGCCATCAAGAACGAATAGGATAAAAGCCACACATTATAGAACATGGAGCCAAGATGTGAAAAGAGCATAGCCAGGTTTCCACAGTGGCCTGAACTGTCTATTCTCAGATTTCTTATTTTAGAGATAAGTACATCTCTATGTTAAACTTAGCATTACTGATACAACAATGCTTAAGTCTTACTTGTAGCATTCTTCCCAGGTTCTCCTACACATTAGTTTCCTACACCTTATATTCCCACAACATTTTGCTTTTAATTAGAATTTATTGCTTTTATTAATTTATATTGTCTGTTAGATTCTTAAGCCTTTGGTGTGCAAGGACTAATACCCTTGTAGGGTCTTCCTTAGTGATCCTGAACAGAGTCCTAAGTGTAATACAGGCTAAATGAAAGCTTTCGAAATGGAGTGGAGTGGAAATGTACTCAGTTCCTCCAGTCAATTGATAACAAGAGAAATATGCATGCAGCTGTTCTTTAGCAGTTCTCAACCAATGACCTCTATTTGTTGCACCGATATGCAGTAGTTCTGAAGTTTGGAGAATACATTTTTCCCCATACACTGTGGAATAGGGATTTGTTGTTTTGTCTGCCCTACATCCATTTTCTTGGCATCAGATATTCTATATTGAGTCATCTTCTTTCCTAGCATATTGATTTACCTTTTTGGGAAAGTCTTTCTCTACATTCTCAATCCAAATTTGTAGTTGCCAGAAACTGACACAGGACTCAGGTTTTACCACTCAGTATATACTCCACTCTGTGTTCATAGTGATTGGTTCGTGTGCAGTCATGTGACCTAAGACAAGCTAGGGGCACAGTTCTAGCATTTTGTCGGGTCTGTATAGAGTCGAAACAGAGGAAAGCAGAAACAAGAGATTAAGGGGGGCGGTGGGAGATGTGAAGGGGAAAGCCCAAGTCCTGATAGTGATGTCCTGCATCTAAAACATGACCCCTAAAATCAGACTGATACTAAAAAATAATAACTGTGTGTGAGCTTGGGCAAAGTTACTTAACCACTCTTGCCTTAGTTTTCTCATGTATAAAATGGGAATAGTACTAGTACCTTATTTAGAGTACTTTCCTTTTTATAAAGACTAAATAAAATAGCGCCTGTAAAGAGCTTAGAACAGTGCCTGACACACAGGAACTGATCAAGAAATGTTAACCATTGTTAATACAACTATTTTTATTCTTGGCCTTTGAGTTATGTGAGGCAATAAATTTTCGTTTTTGCTTAAGCTGATTTGAGTTGGGTTTCTATCACTTGCAAGCAAAAGTGTCTTGTCTAAGAAATCCTAGAATGAGCTGAGACTCAACCTCAAGGGATCGAGAAGAACCCTAGAATGGGCTGAGACTCAGTATCAGGGGATTGAGAAAACCTTCTGGACCAAAAGGGGGAAGAGTGAAAGGAAACAAAGTGTCAATGGCTGAGCGATTCCAGAGTCCAGAGGTTATCCTGGAGGTTATTCTTACACATTAAGTAGATTTCACCTTCTTATTCAAACTGTAATGGAACTGCCTGAAAATGTAGAGCTGTGTTCCAGTAGCCATGCTTCTTAAAGATGATTGTATAATGATACAGGTTTCACAATGTGACTTATGTGATTGTGAAAACCTTGTGTCTGATGCTCCTTTTATCTACCTTGTCAACAGATGAGTAGAATATATGGAATAAAAATAAATAATAGGGGGAAGAAAGGGGTATGGTATGTATAATTTTTTTTCTGTTTTCGTTTAATTTCTTTTTCTGAATAGATGCAAATGTTCCAAGAAATGATCATGATGATGAATATGCAACTATGTGATGATATTGTGAATCATTGATTATATATGTAGAGCGGAATGATCAAAATAAGAATGTTTGTGTTTGTTTGGAGTTTTTTGTATTAAAAAAAATTTAAAATTCAAAACAAAAAAGTGTCTTGTCTAATGCAATTAATAAAGGCATAAAGCCTCCTAGTTTATAGGTTACTGGCTGCCCAAATTCCCTCCTGTAGTCTGAGCCAGAGGGATTGACCTAATAGAATCTGGATCATCTGTCTCTCTTTAGTCAGTGTTTCAGCGTCTATCAATAATGTTATCTGTTGTCTCTTGCTCACCAATCCCTAGTCAGAAATATCTTTTTTCCTCATTGCCATCCTCTTCATGCATTAAAACTCTCCCTCTTCAGTGTTTCCAGTTAATAACATCTTTCATATAAAGAATTACTTTTCATAAAGGATTAAAAAATGTAAAAAGTAGGGAATCAACCATATAAGGAGAAATAAAATGAAAGAAAATATTATTTCTATAATCAAAACACATTTTCAGTTGCTTTTTTAAATTTCTTAAGTCTTAAGCAGGAAACTCTTTTCCAGTACTAGTTTAGAGTAAATATTATTACTAAGTACCCTACATGCTAAATAGCATACTTTTTGGATGTAGATTTCTGGAGGGATATGCAGGGGATTTGCATGCTTAATTCCCATTAGCACCTGTCACTGGGATTTATTATCCCAGAGTTAATTCTCTACTTACTGCAGCCAAGAAAAAGGAAGTCCTTGTATATGGATTTAAATGAAGGTTTTTGTTTTTCAAAATGAGATGAATTTCATGTCTGTTCCTTAACCACCTGCAGTATTCCAACCTTGAAAAAGTCATAGGTTAATTTTTGTTGGAATTGTGTCCAAATTTGATTTTATTCAACAACTAGAAGAGCCTATTCATAATTTGAAAATTTGTCTTGAAAAAAACGTTTTAATCAAGGACTTAGCTCAGTTTTAAAATCTATTGGCTCCCGTTTACCCAGTCAATATTCAGTAAATGTTTAGTAACCACCTACTATGTGCCAGACAATATCCTAGTTTCTGATTGTGAAGCTTTGAATATAATGAAGAAATATATTCCCCTTTGAGTAGCATATATCCTTTTGGAGAGAAGATCCATATGCACATACACCTATATATACAAATACACATGCACACATATACACGCATATTTTAGTGCTCTATGGAAAATCAAAGAAGTTGGATGAAATCTGGAATGGTGGATTGGGTACTGTTTTAGGTAAGCTGGTCAGTGGTGTCTCTAACCAGTGACATTTGGGACAAGATCTAAGTGAAGTAAATTAGCAAGCTTATGCTCAGAAACCAATGAACACTGCATTATCTCTTTCATGGAGAAGAAATGTGACAGTCACCAAAATACAAGTAGGATTATAATGCACAAGACAAGTTTCATCTGCAACCACAGATTGTTAGCAACTGACATGCTTGGTAAAGCCGATATGTGTTGCTGGTACTTTTCCTATCCTTGTTTTTGTGCTCTCTTCCTTTTCCACCTCAACTCTGCATACCACCTCTCAAACCATTCTCCTGCTCTCTTTAAGCTGAATTTTAGTACTGAAGAATTTATTCTTATCTTCCACTTTTTATTTCAAGGAATTAATTTCATATAATATCTGCCATTGAGGCCTTCAATGCTCCAGACGGGATATGTGACAAATTGAACCCTCTTCAATTCTCCTAGACTCTAAGAGTTCTTTCCTGTTGAAACTTTTTGGCAATGAACCAACAGATATTGACTGAGTACCTACTTAACATCAGGCTCTGTGTTAGGATTGGAGATGAAATGAAGAGCAAAACAAAGTCTCTGGCTTAAAAGAGTAATAAATTTTAGTTAGAAAAGATTATTAATAAAATTGTAAATGAGTAAATGAATAAGTTTTAAAACATATTAATATGATAGTGAATACGCATGGAGGTTTCATTTTTATTATTCAAGCTGTTGTCCTTCTTGGAAAATATTGTAAAGACAAATATGAAATAGAGCCATAATCCTTTCTGCTGTTGTTTTTGTCAAAAAATAATTGAGACGTTGGGGGTGCAAGGGTAGTTCAGTGGTAGAATTCTCACCTGCCATGCAGGAGACTGGGGTTTGATTCCCAGACCATGCACTTCCCCCAAAAAACAAAGCAAAACAAATACATTCAACAAATGGTGCTCCAATAATGGAACACTTATATGGAAACTTAATGAAATGTGACCCTGCCACACAGCATACAAAATAATAATAATAATAATTGACAAGTTATGAGTGACCTAGATCTACACTGTCTGACATGTTAGCCACTAACCATATATGGCTACTAAAATTTAATTTTAAATTCAATTCCTCCATCACACTACCCAAATGTCAAGTGCTCAGCAGTCACATGTCAAATGACTACCATTTGGGAGAGATCACAGAAAATTCTCCTGGACAGCACTGTCTAGATATCATGATGATGATGGGAATCTTTCTTCAATTGTAAGACTAGCAGCTTATTATTTTATGTGCCAAGCACTTTATGCATGTTTAACTCTTTAATCCTCACAACAACCCTAAAAGATAGGCACTGCTAGTACCCATTTTACAGATGAAGAAATGTAGGCACCTATACTTGCTCATTATCAGTCAGCTAGTTATTGGAAATGCTAAGAATTTAACCCAGACAGTCTGCCATTAGAACCCACCCTCTTGCCACATATCGCTATAACTCTTGCTATGGGAAAACTGAAGAGAGCGAAGAAGACATTTTAACATGACAGGCAAAGTCTCCATAGAAATAAGAAATGGTCATTTTTGCCAAAGTCTTTGCCAAAAGATCTATCAGACTATCTAAGACAGGTCTTATTGGCTAGAGGTTTAGAAGCAGCTCCATTGGCAGAATGATGGAAAGTTAGAATTGAAGAGATCTTTGAAACCATCTAATAAAAATATTCCACAGATAACGCAACTGAGATATGCAAAGATCACCTGACCTGCTCAGGGTCAAATCGTGTTTTGACCACAGCCACAGTGTGCATGTGTTTGCTCATGTGTGCCTGTGTCCCACTTGGCACCAGTGCTAAAAATTCCCCTGAAATATGATTTCTTATTATTAATTTAGTAAGGGAAGAGGTTTTCTTCTTCCCAGGGTGTTGGCTGTTGGAGTTTGCATTAACGTTCTAATCCATTCACTTTCCTTTTGTCTAGCCTTTGCTTATTCTCCCCACCTATTCTTACATTTCTCCTTCATCATTGCTTCTGGGGTCCACAACCTAGCTACCCAGAGAAAGGCAAAAATAAAAAACATAAAAGAATTAAAAATCATAGCAGTTGAGTCCTTACACATGCTGTTAAGAATTTGGAAAACATGTCATTGGTTCTACCATCACTTTGAGCATCTGAAAAATTTGTGGCGTGTTATTTCTGGGAGACTTTTACCAGGTATCATCTCATCACCCCTTACATACTCAGCCTTGCCAACCTCCAAATGCGCTCAAAGAAAGCACTACTGAAGAACGAGTTTTCATTGAGCTTTTAGCTTCTGTTCCACTGCAGAGAAGTCATAGGTGCCCAGTGAATAAAGCAGCGTGCGTGGCGCTGATAAGCCCAAGAGAGCAGCGGGTTGGGGCACTGCAAAAGCTTCATGCCTTCTTCCCCACGGAGAGGACTTCAGCTAGAGCCCGCAAGTGGCTTAATCAACCGCGAGACCCAAAGTCGTAGAGCAAGTCCAGTCCCAGCGAGTCTGGCTCAGGGTCTGCCAGCTCCGTGGAGAGAGTGGCAGGCGGCAAGGCTGAGCGCCACTAGATTCAGCCAAGTGGCCTGGGGTGCGCCCGCTGCACTCCCGGAGCCCAGGTCTGGCGCACGGCAGGAGGCAGGCGCGCTCCCATCCTCCGCAGCCGGCTCTTCCAGCAGCTCTCTAATGTCCAGGCTTCCGCGAGTAGAGCAAGCGGTCTCCACCTCCGGCTCCGGGCGCGCATCCCTCTCTAACTCTGCTTACATAACGCGGGCGGGCGCGCTCCCGCCGCCGCTTTCAACCCCAGCGGAGTTGGGCTGCGCCCTCCACTCCTCCTCCAAAGCTCGTCACGCTGCCGACCGTGCGCCCCATACTAGGAGGTGACACTCCTTGGCCACCCAGCAGCGGCAGCAGAGACGCCTTTGCGCCGGCGTGAGAACGCTGAGATTGGTGAGGGGAGCGCCCCACGGTACCCAAGCTCCCTCCCTCCGCTTCCTCCTCCTCCCCCCCCCCCCCCCCCCCCCGCCAACCCGGGCGCCAGTGTGTGTTCCGCACAGGCGAGGGGACCCTGAGAGCAGTCCAGGCTCGGCGCTCGGCGGAGCTGCGGCTACTCCTGCTGCTGGGGGGTGCGGCCGAGGTGGCCGCCTTGTGCCTCCCCGGACTTCCCAAGTGGAAGCAGAGCAGCCACTCGCGGGAGACCCCAGTTAGAAGACTCCAGGAAAGAGGGACCTTCAAACTCCTCTTCAGCGTCTCCTCTCCCCCCCGCTTTGGGCCCCTGCCCTTGGAGAAAGTGTAGTGTGGCTCTTGGTTATCTTTATTTCTTCTGACTGCTTGGCGGTGTACGGAATCATCTGCTGCCCAGTGAGGGCTCTCCGCTGTTCGCGCGTCTCTCGGTGTCGTTCCCCCGGGCACACCTCTGTCGACGATGAGGAAAGGTCTGCGGGCGACAGCGGCCCGCTGCGGACTGGGACTGGGATACATGCTGCAAATGCTTGTGCTACCTGCCCTGGCCCTGCTCAGCGCCAGCACCGGCTCGGCCGCTCAAGGTAAGGGGGTCCGCCAGGCTCCGTGGCCACCTCCCTTCACTTCTTCCTTCCCTCCTTCTCCCCCCACCCCCTTCCTGGTTTTCCAGGCTTCGCCCTCTTGCCCTCAACTGGAAACCACTCTGAATTCCACTTTACCAACTAGTCAAGAAGCTTTGGTTGTTCTTATTTGTTTTAAAATATCTTCCAAGATGGACATGGAGTGTGAACATGCATCTGTCTCTGGGCATGTGGTGTCTTGCGTGTCTTTTGCACTCTCTGCTCGGCCCCCGCGTGTGGTATATTGTTCACGCAGAGGTCTGGAGAGAGTCCTCTGGTGCGAGTGGCTGTGTGGCATTCAGAGATACACCCTGATGCTCACGGTGCGCAGAGGCTCCCCGAGCTGTGCCACATCTGGGGTTGTGGGATCTCCGGTGCGCCTCTGTGCACGCCAGACGCCCAAAGGCGCTATGCTAAAGAAATACGTCCATTACCGCCATACACCGACAAACGCCCGGGCCCTTGGGCTGCTGCTCAGGGTGCAGAGAGACCGACACATTGCCCACTCAAGCCCGTGTCCTTCTGCGGCAGGCCCCGGGACGTGAAAGTCTCCGCACTCTTACACGCTCTGCGACACCCTCCAACCATGAGATGGAGAAACTTAACCCAGAGATCTAGGGAGATCTAGGTTGTTCAAACAAATCCGAAACTCTTCAGGAAGCTCGCCAGTTTGCAACTCTGACATTTTAATTTAACGTGTCGGGGCCTTAAAAGAAGTATTTGGGCCCTGGGCAAAGGCGGGTTGGGAGCAGAGTGTGCGGGAGTTGGGAGTGGGTAAGGAGGAGAGGAGACACAGGGACTGATCGCCGGTCTCCCTTCTTTTCCCTCGCGACTGAAGTGGTAGCGGCGGCTCTCAGCCCTTGCAAGCATGGAAAGCTAAGTAGAAAGGAGAGGGGCAGTGAAGCGCCAACGCTGCCTCCTCCAGCATCTCTCTGAAGTCCCTTCGCCTAGCCGAGTGCCCACCTGGGTCTTTCCGCTTCTGTGATGGTCGCTGGCTCAGTGGAGACAGCACATCTTTTCCTGGGAGTGTGGAGGAAGCTTGTGCAGCAGCCGGCGGCAATTCGCGAAGTTACCCCCGCCCCCTATTCTCGGTCACACTTTCTTCTTTCCAAAATCGGAGGACGGAGGAGGCGCGGCAGTAGCCCCAGCTCCCCCGGTGACGCTTAGCCACTCTGGCTTTTCCGGGCTCTGTTCCCTCTAATCTGCGAGAAACGCTGGGGGCGGGGGCGTCGGTAGTGGAGCCGCTGGCTGGGCGAAGGCGAGTGTGGTCCGGGCGGGAAGGTGTGTGATTAGCAAGGCTTTGTAAATTAGCGATAGCTACTTCGGGAGTAAATTTAACTGCTGCCCCTCTAAGTGGCCACGCTCATAAATCCATCCTTTCCTTCTCGCCAGAAGCCTCCCACCCGGGAGCTTCTGCCCTGCTCCCCCGCCCCCGCACACTGCCAGCGTTTCATGCCTGCCCATTTTACAAAGAAGTCTCCAGTTCCAGTGAGAATCATATGAGCTTTTTTGTAGGTTTCTTGAAATTAGGTTAGAAATACTCAGGGCAGCAGCCTCGGGTGCTCAGAACTGGAGGTATTTGGAAGCTTAAATGAGCAACCTGATGAATAGTTGTGGAATCAACTCCCTGTAGAATTCTCCTACTGTTATTGGGCGCACAAAGGACTGAGCCGTGATTGGGGGGAGGGAGGGCTGTGTGAGAGAACTGTTTGGGGAAAGGACAAGTTAAAGTTCCAAAGATGCCAAACAGTAGATAAGATCCCTGCTGAGCACTTACAACAGCCAAATTAAAAAGACTGGGTAGAAGGGGAAAAAAAGATCAATACAGATAATCAAACAGGAGATTGTAAATGGATTAATACTGAAAGAAGTGAGAAGAAAAGACAGAGAGTTAGAGAGATTGAAAATTTGCCTCTTGCACTTTTATTTTCTTCGTATAGACCAGGCAAGCCAAAGATTGAGGATTGAACCTGCTCTTCTGATCTTAAGGGGAAAAAGAAAATGCACATTCTGTTGGGTGTGTGAATTTCAGTGTAGTTCTTCTCCGTTTAGTTTATTTAGTTCCTTCAGTTCTTGGTGAATAAAACTCTTCATTTATGTTTGAATCTTATGATCTATAAAATGCACTATTCCATCATTATTATCTGTGTTGTCCTCCATTCTCAAGAATTCCAGCTCTTTCTGTGTTGTCTGTTAGGTTTCAAAGAAATAAAAAGCACCAGAGTCTAATATCAGCTGCTAGCAGCACTACTCTAATCCATTCCCCACCCCACCCCCATCCTGTTTACTGTTGAACTACTAGTGCAATCGGTATCACACATTTTATAATGGCCTGGTCCTCAGATTTCCTTTTCTTTCTAATTTCTTCTCCCTTCCCTCTCTTTGGATTAGAACCCTGGGACAATAAAAGATGCTGCTACTTCCTCAGGTATCGTTTTCATGTGTTGAGGACTTAAAGAAGGGAACGATTTATTTTTATGAAGGGAAGCACATGTGTTATTAAGATGAAAAAGTTGATTTAAACACTTTACAATGAGGAGAAGGTTTTATTCTGTTGTTGAAGTACTGGGGAAATTAGAAGTTCTTAAAAATGTGTCTCTTCTTAGATAGCCAAGAAAACAACAGATGTTTGAGATAAAAAAGAAAAGAAAAAACAGAATGAGTCTTATTTTTGAGGGTACTGAGTTTTGTAACTGTGGTTTAAAGAAAGATAGCAATCATTTAAAACAGGTCCTTGGGAAATTCTCCAAGCTTTCGGCAACAATTTTTTTCTTTCGGGCTATGTCCTAATTGTTTCATTCAGAGTTGCTGGGAACTCCTAGCTCCAGGGAATTTGTGGTGCTTCTGACTTCCAAGAATGAAAGATTTTACTAGGGAAAGGGAGTATATATATGTGTGTGTGTGTGTGTGTGTGTGTTTGTGTGTGTGTGTGTGTGTGTGTGTGTGCATGTGTGAATGGGTGTTTGATCATTTGTGCCTCAGAATTACTGCACTCTTGTTTTATAAATGCATGCTAGTTCTGGACTACACAGCAATGATATGCTGCTTTTCTAGCACCAACTAGTGTTATGAGTGTTAACACCACCAAATTCCCAACAGAAAATTTCTGAAGACTCTAATTATAGTGAGAGAATTTTCAATTATCTTAATTATAATGCTTTTAAAAAACAAGTAATATACTTTGTCCTACAAAAGAATAAAAATGACTTGCACTCATCTTTTAATATATTTTGGACAAATAGACAATTGGCATTAAAGACAATTGAACTTTGCTACAATTCTACTATATACTTTTCCTTTTTAGGAGCAGAGAAAAAAAATTCATGAATTCACATTAGGAAACAGTGTTAAGGAAAAGAAGTCTATCTTTGTTTAGAGAAAAATCTTCTGGTGTTCTAGCGTAGATAATACTTTAAAAGGCCTCACTCATTAAAAAGCCTCACTCAGAGAATAACTTTTCAGGAACTTGCGAAGAGAATCATTAAATTATAACAGACATTTATTGACTCTCTGGCCTCCTGTGTTTCTAATATTGGAGAGTCACAATTAAAGAAGATGCGCTCCTCCAGCACTTCCCATTATAGTTTGGGAGCCTGTTATTCTATCAGAATTCATTCTTATTTGTTTTAAGGCAAACCCCCTAAGGCATTGAACTAGGCATCAACTCTACTAGGCATCAACTTTACTAAGCAAACCCTCTTAGTTTATTCAGAATTATTGTTGAGACTTAAAAATAAATGTTCTCTAATGCATGCTAGATTCTCCAATTAGTGCAAACAACCAGAGTGTGCTCTATTAGGCCTTAACTGCGCTTAACAATTTTCTGATTTAGGTCATGGCTTTTTCGGAGCAGCAGAGGGAGTCACTCTCAGTAGAAACATTAAAATTACAGGCTGCAACCACTTCAGGGAAATAATGGGACGAGTGAGGGAGAGGGTCTTGAGAGGCTCTTGCCATGCAGTATTAGGCCACATCTTTCTTCATTTTGAGTTTTGTATTTGTGACAGTTAAAAACAATCTTGTTCATACTTTCCTACAAGTTAAACACTTATTAGATCATTGGGATAAAGTATTAGCCCAAGGTATAGAGGTCAAGTTTGTAAACAATTATTGAGCACTTATATCCCAGAATCTGTGCTGTGTGTTAGGGACACAGTATTGACCAAGACAGTTTCAGCCTTCAAGGAAGGCAGACTTACAGACATCTAATAATTCACTGTTTGAAATATAACAGTGGTGTATGTATGGTACTTTCTGAGTTCAAATGTTCAGACAGCAAACCCTGGTCAGGCTTTGGCTCTAGCGGGATTGCTGGTGGAGGCTCCAGAATTTCTACACAGAGGGATTTAAGGGCAGCAATTTGGTTAGAAGCGGATATTCTTGAAGCTGTGTTTGCATTATTACTGTGTTTTACTTCACCTTAATATATATTTGGTCTGGCTTTGGGGAGGTGCAAGCTAAAGTCTGCTAGTGAGTGTGTACCCACTCTTTGAGTACAGGATAGTGATTTCCAATGCTTCTAAGCCTGCCCCACACTACTTCTTAGCTGTGTGACCATGGGGATTTGGTTAACTTCTCTGTGCCTCAATTTCCCCACCTGTAAAGTGGGGATAATATTCACCATAGATCATACTAGGATTGAGCAAATTAATACATATAAAGTATTCAGAGTAGTGCCCTGAACATAGGGAGCAAATATTATTCTTTGGCTTCTCTCGCTATAAACCACTGGATAAGAAATCTAGAAGTTAAAGAAATTAAATGCCACTGACTTTGCACTAAGCGGTGATTGCTGCAGACTGACACTGCTTCTCCAGAGGTGACAAGTGGAGCTGCCTGAGGAGATGCTCTGAAGGAAACCTGGTGCATGCTACACACTCCTGAGCGGTACCTCATTGAACAGCCTGTGGGAATCTCTCCCTTTCCTAGACACGTTGCTCTTGGGAACATGAACCTAAGACCAATAAATATGACGTGTTCAGTCAATGTCAGTGCTGGTTACAAGGTCTACCCTTGATTTTCTGCCTTTACAAAGAAGATTGAAAGATAACTTTTCATAAATCCATAAACACTTCTGTGGGGGGGAAATATTTCAAGATCCAAATTTTCTGATAAGGACTTGGGGAAAATCAACCCTTTATGGAAATATCACCAATTTTTCTTTAAAGGAAAATTGACCCAAATGTGTGGTCACAATAACATCATTGAATACATGTTAAAATAACACAAAGAAACAGAAAAAGAGGTTGGCTTGAAGGCTAAGCAAATTAATTCTTTCTGTTATTCAAATTATCTTGCAATTGATAGTTTGAGTGTTATAATATAGAATATCATAGATAATCTAAGTGATACATATATTTTGAAATTTTTATACTTAATTACTTTATTAATTGTTTAATAATTATTGCAATGTGTTTGCATGTTTGTTGCAAATGTTGCTCTCAGGCATACCCTTTGATAGAACAAGAGATTTGTGAGGCCTGTTATGTTACTTAGAATTAAGACACATCTTTCACCTGCAAAATTGTCATTCTGCTTTTATTATTGATTATCTGGTACTGCAATGACAGAGTCGCCAATTTCTCTCTCTCTCTTTTAACCCGACTTCTTATACCTATCTGTGGACTTGTCTTTGATTTCATTTTTTATTTGGGTCTATCATTGCTTATGTATCTGTGAAGGAGAGTTACATAAATTGTAGACCTCAAGGATGTTTTATGCACAGAAATTCAGTGCTATCATCTTTTATGCTACTTCTTTGAAGTCAAGTAAGTTTGCCTTGAGCAATATTAAAACACCAGTGTCTCCTTTTTATAGTTCTTAAAATAAAATCCAATAACTGAATAATTTATTATTCCTCTTATTCTAAATATAATTTGGGAAGAGTGCAACAAAAACCACTTTACAATAATACTTTTGGGAACTAACAAAATCAGAAATAGCAAATTTTTTAAATCCTTTTTACCTGATTGTTAGAAGCTGTTGAAAGAATTTCGGCCTTTTCATCAAACATATACTATGCTTCAAATACTCGTATTCTTTATTTAGAAAATATTGAGCTACAATTTAAAAAGTAAAAATAAAAAAGTTTTCACTTCTTCAAAAGTTTCTCATTTTGAACACTGCTGTCCCTGGAAGAATTACTGTCATAGAAATATTTAATGAGGGCTTGAAATACACAGAAGAATGTCTCCAGATTTAGTTGATACTTAAAGCATACCTAGCTTTCTACATGGAGTGTATAGTGTTAAACTTTATGGAGACAATTCAATCAAAGTTATAACTTAGAAAGAGAACTATAGCTTTAAAAGTGCCAAATATGCAAATATTTGCCCTATGTCAGTATACCTTTTGATAGCAGTGAGCAGTGATTCAAAAGTGCTTTGTATGGCAAAAGTAAGTATAATGTCTGAAAAATCCAGTGTTTGGGGAATACCCTCTTTTAATAAACAATCAACCATATCTCATTGCCAAGAAGGTAATGGAAAGTGAGAGACAGAAAGGGAGCCAGATGAGACCTTATTATAATGACGTGAATGTTAGGGTTTTTATTTAAAATACCAGGGCTCAAAATGATCATGTTAACAGATGATACTGATTAATCAAATTTAACTCCAGAGTTACCAGTCTTATTTGTTTTAAAATGTTGTAAGGAGAGGGGCTTTTACCTTCATTAATCATTTTGTCATGTGGATCCTGTGGCTAGTTTAATTTCTCAGCAATTATGAGAGCTATAAAATGCCTCCCATAGATGAGTATGGATTATGTCCTTTTCTACCTCTGGATGTTAAGTAACAGAAACCCCTCATTGCATTTAACAAGTTTATTGATGAATGCTAACATTTTTCAGTTTTTGTCAATGTCTTAATTGATTATTTAATCATGCACTGCTTGAACTCAAGTATAATTTATTAAGCCTTCTCTTTTGTTTTTCTATTCAGAAGGAAAACCTTATATATGAAATTCCTTTCCAATAAAAACAGATTAGTGGTTGCATATTAAAATGCATCGGCAGTCCAGTTATAAGCCAGATATATCCATGAATAGAAATGGGCTTTTTCAAAACTTAATGTGTAGAATATGCAATATTTAATATTTACAAAATTTAAGGTATAATAATATACAATATTAGAGAGTAATATAGAAGTAAAGTGTATTAGTTGTATAGGAGAATTACCATTTGAAATTAATTCATAATATACATTCTATTAGACAGAAGTTAAATGTAAAATGATAGTGTATATGGTATAACGATATCTATTTATAATTATGTGATTAGAATTATGTGTAAATTATGTGAATACAGGGTGAATTACATTAATAAATTTAGGGTTTGGGCTAAAGGGAACAATTTTGTACTGTTTTATACTTTATGTATTGTCATGTTTGTAACTTGAATTCATATTAATATTTTAAGTCATTCAAATATCTTTTTGGAATTTAGAGACCCTAAAAGTCCTTTTAAGAACCAGATCAAACAATACTCTTTAACAAAATGATATTTACTAACTTTTACAGAATCTAAAATGATGGCCAGCAACAAAAGGACTGATGTCATTGCTTGTTCTAACATAGGTGATTTTTCAGAGACCTGTGTTATCTCTAATTAAAACCCAAAGAAATAACCCAATTACTACCACCATCTCCAACCACAGAAACTTAAGATGGCAAGACATGGTAAATAATGGTTATTTCACACTGAGTATTATGTCGATGTGCAATATGTTGACATTTGAATTTTGCTTTTTCATAAAGGGAAAATGATATATTTTCTCTTCCAAGAAATAAAGAGTTTGCCAAATAGTCATATTGTAGCCGCCCGTTGGAAGTGTTCAAGTTTAGCAAGCAGTAATCTTGGAGTCATTCTAAATAAAACAGCAATTATGTCGCCTGTCATTTTCCTGACCCACTTCCCTTCTTTCTTGTGGATTTCCATAAGATGATGAAAGCATACGTTTAAAAATGTGTTAGGTAGGGATCAAATCCAAAGATTGAAAGAGGCTATGAGACATTTTACCCCTGGCCTATCTTACATAACCAACAGAGCCTACAGCTTGGTGGAACAGAAGTCCATTTCAGTGCTAACTGCTCTCAGAAGCTGAGGGAAAAGAGGCATGCTCAAATGATTTATTGTTTGTGCTGTCGGGAATAGAGACCCCAGATTAGTATTCCATCATAATATTATTCAACAGGCCCCTCAGTTGGAACTTTTATCTAAGTAAAGGCTTGACTTTCACCTATCTCAACGTAATAGCAAGAGAACTTGGAACATATGGGTAAAGTAATTGAGAGAACTTCCAAAGACAAACCTAACAAAATGTAATCTTAAGACGCAAATAATGCATTTCCTCAAGAGTAACACATTTAATTTCATCATTATTATATAATTGATTTAACAGTGAAGGGTGTGTTTCAGTTGGGGTGGTTTATTTCATTTCCAGGCCAGAAACAAGAGAGTCCTGAAGAGTAGGACTGGGATTCAATTCCTTATTTACTGACAAGTAGCACAGTGTCAGGCCCAGAGCAGGTGACAGGAATGACTGTGAAATATATTGATTTTTAAAAGAGAAATTATCTTACCTGTAACATCGTTGCTTTGCAAATCACATATTTTCTAAAAACTCCAAATCTTCAAGAACATGTCATTCATTTGAAGTTTATGTAGCAGTTTCTATTATAATTTCATATAATAATTTTGAAATCCTTATGGATATTTGAAGCAGCAAGTCCTACACGAAACACATCATTCTCATGAAGTATTAAAGAAAATTATCCTTGTTAAACAGTTTTCATCTGCCCGGTCTTAACATACTTAAACTGAGTAAATTATGGAATCAAACAGGTTGATAATAAAGTGGAAGGTTTTGGAGAGTGGATACTTATGGAGCTGTGTGCCCACTTGGGTATTTAGTTGAGACTTACTTGCTTATAACATGTGCGTCTGAATATAATAGCTGTCATTTTCATAGGGGACGATAGCTCCATTTCTTAGCTCCACTTAAATTCAGATGGAATTTTAAACTTTTCAGGCACATGGTGTATATTTTACTCGAGTTAAATTTGGATTTTATTTGGGCCTACTTGGGCAAAATATACTTGTTTGAGGAATCAAGACTTAAATCAGCGGCCTATCAAGACTTAAATCAGCTGCCTATCCTGGAATATACAATTAGTCCTTCAGTTGGTCTTTATAAAATACATTACATTTCCTGAACTATTCTTTAAATATTGTCCTTAATAACAATACCAATGTTAGTTTTTGAATGTCTTTGCTTTATTAAAAATTGAGTAGTATTCTCTTTAGATTTATATGGGACTAATGTCCCAGAAAAAAGTTTACTCCAGTGAAGTTTTATCTTTAATGTATTACCACATATTTTCTAAAAATGTTGACAATCTCTATTTCCTTATAGACTGATTGAAATGTATGTATTAAATTTTTAAATTTCTATTCATACAAACACTGATTCATTTTTCTATATGGAATTATAAAAAGCACAGTGAAGAAAGTTATAGTTGACTTGCTGTAACAGGATGAAAAAAGTAGATGAATGCTTAGGAAAAGTTTTCACAATAGTTAAGCTTTCCCAGTGGAGGGGAAAAAATCAGTTTATTGGATTTATTAGAAATGCTCACGTGGAAAATATACATGCCATTTTTTATTGACTTAAATAACTATAGGATTATTTCCTAGGAAGGCATTTCCAGGCAGACTCTTAATGAAATGAAGAATTACAAGGAGGAGATGAATAGTTCAACAATTCCCTGTGAGCATATAAATGCTTGGACAAAGTGTGCGTATGTATTCCTTTTTTTGTTTTAGGAGTGAAAGTTCATTTTCATACAGTCTAGACAATATCCTTAAAATAATACAAGAGGACCAATCAAACAAATGAAAGAAAGCATTTTTGCTTATAAAACAGATTCATAAAGGTATTCATTGGAGAGGAAATCATTTCTGATGATTTTTAACTATAAAGTTGTATCTTATTTTTTTGCAAAACATCACCATGTTCTTGGCAAGTTGCTAATTCATTTCCGTAGTGCACAGTAGAGATGCTTCTACCTCATTAGTACAATGGCTTTTGTGAAAGAACAAGTTTTCTCCTGTCATCTGTGTGACAGAGACTGGCGGATCTCTGTTTCTGCTGGTTTATTTCAATGGCATGGTAGAGAGCTTCTGTTGTTTTCCTATACAGTGGACTATAATTTGTTGGCCAAAGTAGAATGTTGACTTTCACGTGTGCACAAGTAAAATCTTCCAACCCCCAGCACAGCTCCTTCTCTGGGTATTCTCTAGACACAGCTCCTTCTCTGGGTACTCTCTAGAAGACAGCATCTTCCCCTAGGGTTTGACACCACTTCCCTGGTAAGCAACCTGCAGAAGGCTGGATTTTATGTGGGCAGATCCTAGAAAAGACCACAATCATGTTGTTCTACCCAGACCAGAATTCCGTGATGACTTGTTTCAATTACCAAATAGAATTTTATTCCCAGGTTGAGAAATTCTTAGTTTTCTAGGAATCCTTCAGGTGCCACATAGGCGACTGTTTTTCCGGGTTTATCCATTGCATCCATTTAAAGCTTTATTCAAATGAGCAAGGATAAAGTTAAATGAGAAGTAAAAAAGGTTGTTATTAATGGGAGAAAAGACACAATTTCAGTCAGGATATAGGGATTATATGCTTCTTTATTTATATTCAATATTGTATTAAAATGAGGGTTAATATATAAATGTTTGTGACATACCACACACAAACATATATTGATTATTGCCATACATTTCCATATCACTTGACATTTTTGAATTAGGATTTTTAAAGTACATAAATCAATTCTACTGTTAAGAAAACTCCTTTGTATGTTCTGTATCGTGCATAGACCATGGATCAGTGATACCAGATTTTCATAGCAAAATGTGCAGTGCTTTGCTAAGACTGACAAAAATAAATAGTAATAATGCCTCACAAGTTTTACTATTACAAGTCTAAATGCTAATGAAGAAGGTTGCCTGTTTAATGCTGAGTTGCAAGGTTAAAAAGAGGGTCTTAAAGATAACAGCAGATTCCAGGGTCCTTATGTTTGTTTTACATTCAGTGACAGTCACTAAATCAGGGAAAAGAATGTTCAAACAACGCACTTGAGGAAAAGTGATTTTTATAGAAAGGAGCCATTTCTGCTAATAGCCAGTAACTGCTCATAACCCCTCTGACATTAAAAGTCCATTAGCTAAGCCCAGTTTAAATAGCAGCTGATGCAGTGTCAGCTAAATGTACATTGGAATTTTTTTTCCATATACTGCAGTAAGAGCAGTTTCTATATATTTCTCTAAAATTGTATGCACTAAGTAAAACAAATGTCATTTGATAGTGGTGGCTGTGCTGCTAATAAACAGGCAGAGCTTTGTGATGAAACAAAAGTAACAGTCTGTATAACAAGATAGAAAGTAGTGATGATGGTTTTAAAATGGAGCCTTTGAGAAAAATCATATGGAGAAGCTTAAATTGACATCCAGAAAAAGATGTTTCCATAGAGTTACATATTAACGTGCAGAACTCTGAGAAATTCATTTAAAGTGAAGTGATTTTTTTTTATTGGCTGCAGTATTTAGTTTTCCAGAGTATTTGGAAAACAGTGGGAGACCCCCTCCGTAGGACACTGTTATGTGTATTAATGAGGGGAGTGACTAGGGGATTGAGAAAAAAGAACAACTGAAAACAGAGGTTTAAGTTTATATATGTGTTAATCATTTAAACATGATTGCTATTGCAATATTTTTGAAACCAATATGATGTATTAGTGTGTTGGATGAAATGTAAAGTTGACAGTATTCATATTATCTAGTCATCCCCCCATAAAGGGTATTTAAATATACATTTTTAAAATATTTTCCCATCTCCATTTTAATCCTCGGAAAGGCGAGACGTTCTACTGAAAATTATATGAGAATGCAAGGATCTTTACTAAGTCATCTTAAAGTAGTCTCTAAAACAGATCGTGTTCTGTAACTGTGAGGGCATTGTGGAGACAAACTGAGGGTTGTTCAGTAACCTAATGTGTGAGTTGAGAACAGAGTAGTAATTAATCAGTGGCTATCATGCTCACACCACTATGAAATATTACGAGGACCCCCAGGCTGACCACCCCCTCACTATTATCAGACCATTAGTGAAACCCTGTGCAAGTAACTAGGAGAGGCCCTGCTTACGAATATGCCCTGAATATTTTGTGCCTGAGCTTTGTGCAGATTTTCACAAAGGTCACTTGAGTTCTCATCACAATTTCCTGTATTCAGAATTGTCTCTTCAGCTCTCTAACTTGAGACATTGACTCTTTTCTTTTATTTATCTGTTTGTTTGTTTACATATTTTTTAAAAGGTATCTACTTTTCTCTAGATGATAAAAACAAACCCTCATACACCTGCATTTGTTGAACAGGAAAAAAATAAAGGAAAAGAAAGAAAAAAAGAGAAAGGAAAAGAAAAGAAAAAAGAAAACAACTGTTATTTAACCATAATGGGGTATCAGAGAGCTCCCTTTTATGTTCACAGATTTTCATACAAATATTTCTGAATAAAATCAAGATATACTCTTTGGTGTTGTTAAGTGTATTAATTAAATTTAAGCCACTGTAAACGCTGGTTTTGAATGAATTGGGAGCTTGCATTGACAGGCTTGCTGCAATTAAATTACTAACCAGAATCCCATTTACTAACATATTTCATGAGAGACTTGATGATTAATCTCATCTTTAGTATGTAACTCGAACATTAATAACACATGGAAATAGGTCTCAGCTCAAGCAGTGAGCTTTGATTTTTAATTCTAAACTCACTTTGGTTTTTCATACAAAAACATCTGTAAAAAGTGACTTTTCCCTTTCTATTGCATAAAACATAATTCCTTTTTCATGATGAAAAAGGATGTCATTGTATTTTGTGTACACAGTGCATTTTTACACTTTTATACAAGTATTATGAAACAGTTGAAAATACCAAGATGAGACTAGACTGATTGAAATAGGACAATTATTACATTAGAATTTGGAATAGTGCTTGGCAAAAATTACCCTGCAATATTAATTAACTTACTTTCTTATATAACTTTACAAGTTATTCTTTTTTTGATTTCGTAACTGTTCAAAGAATTAGGTTTTGAAAACTATTTAGTGGACCCAGTATCGATTATGGTTTGGTCCTAACTTGAATCTGTGTTCCTTTATGCTCACACAACTTTTCTTAAACTAAACTTTAATAATGTCCATTCTTTAATGCGACTATTATGACTATTATGACTATTTAGAATAGTGAATAATTTAGATCCCTCTCTTTCTTTTTGCCAGTTTAACATTGTCTTTCTGTTATTGCTAGGAAATTAAAAATGTGTCAAATGTATTCTTGCATGTGTGTGTGTGCATGCATGCACGCGTGTGTGTGTTTGGATCTGATAATTTTTGGATACAGGAAATTAATCAAAATTGATTATCTAAAAAATATTATTGTGTAAAACCAAGATTTTTTCTGTGTGAACTGTGTGCTCAAATACTGAGACTTTTTATACATCTCTTGGTAAACGTGAAAAAACTGTACTAAACTCTATGCTAGCAAATTGCAAAAAAGTTAAAAATCTCTTGGTTCACATCACATTTGCAAGTAGAGTGTCAGAATAGAAATAGCACTTACATCATAGAATTGTCATGGAGATGAACAGGGTTCTCCAAAGTGAGGGACTGAGAGTAATGCCTGGTACACATGAGCCCTCTGTGCACCTTTGCAGTTGCTGCTGTTGGTGCTTTATTGTCATTATTTAAGTCTGTGCTATACAACTATTTTCACTAGGCATCGTCATGAAAATAATTAGAGATATCGCGAGAACGGAAGGATGGTGTTCAACAGGGAATTGCACCAGGTGGAAGGATGCCGTAAAGACCAACAAAAGCATATTGTTCGACAGTGAATTTTTTAAAAAGAAATTGGTAGATTTTTAAAATCACACGTGGTTAGGTTCTGAAGCTTTAATTGTACAATGAAACTCACTGGAAAAATCACACACGTTTATTTCAGGTTTATGGATAAAAAAAGTTTATGTGATTTCTTTTTTTTTTTTTATGCCGATTTCTGAATCTAAAATACATTCCATTAAAACAAGTACCTGATGAAGCTCAATGAAAAAAAATACTGTATGTTTTTCTGTACACTGGCTATACTTATAAAGACAGACGTAAATAAAAAAAGCAGGAAAGAACAATTAGCAAATTCTTCATTTTTGAACTTTTTCTAGAGAGATAGAAAGAATTTACCGTCTTCATTAAATAGCAGAAATTTTAACACACCAGAGCATTTACTGATCCTAGAGAAAGAGCTGATTTTATTAAACTGAAATTTCCAAGCAAGATCAAAGTTCTTACATGTGCGATGGACATATTTATACAAAAAAAGCAGCTAATTAGATACCCAAATTTAAACATATGAGATATTTTGTGACTGATATACTGTCATTAATAAAGTATTTTTCAAATAGACAAGTTAATGAGCAAGCTGTAACTGAACTCTTAGCTCCTCATAGTCAGGCACGTATTGATGGCATATAAGGGAAAGGGAGAAAAAGAATCCCCACATCATAGTTCTGATTGAAAGAAGTTCTGCAGTGTGTATTTCTAAAATGAAAGTGCATATTCCTTAAGTAATCATTTTATTTTGAAAAAACATGGACATAGAAAACTTTTCCAGTCACAAAGAATATTCAGTCTTATAATTTTTCTCTCCCACGATATTAAAAAATCTCTTTAGTTCTTTTATTTTATATTCTTTAAAATACTTCGCTTTAAAATTTAAAAAGACATACTATAAAAACCTTTACTCCAAAAATGTTTCAACTTGATGGAATGAACATTGCCCAAAATAATGCAATTGTGGATCTGTACCAAACATAATGTAAAGATGCATTCATGAAATAAACAAGGGTAACTCATTCACCATAATAGGAAGATGCCCACCCAGGGCCCCCTTAAAGAGGCCCATCGAAGGCTGATCCATTTGTGATTTTTTTTTTTTTTTTTTTTTTACAAAAAGCAGTGTTTAGCCGTCTTTATCTTTTATCCCCAGCCTTCCTCCCCAACCTCACCAAGTACAGTGCTCTAGGGAACATTCCACTCTTTTAAAAGGAAAAATTAACGAGAATTCTGGAATCAGCCATGTGGTTTTTAGTCCCTACATAATTATGGAAATCTCTTATCTTTATAGGATCTTATTCATTTAAGGAATCCAACAGAAGCAAGTAGAATGTTTGTAATGATTGATTAAACTGCATATTTGAGGTTTTATGCTTTATAGAACATTTGGTTTGTAGTATTTTTCTTTGAAGATTTCCATGGAAAAACATACACATACAACCTCTGAAAAGATGAGACTGTTCTTATAATCCCTTCTTCTTAGCTATACCTGTGTTTTATTTTTTCTTTCTAAGAAAAGGAAGCATCTCAAAATATTAATTTCACCACATTATATTGTCTTCAGAAGTTCTGTTATGTGGTGACAAACATTTTTGGTAAAAATTGATATGAACAATATCTAATTGTGCCAGAATGGATGTTTTTTGGTGCTTTTTTGGTTGGCATGGGGCAGGGTGGTAGAGAGGAGCAATTAGGAAGCCAGCATTTTAAAACAAAGTAAAAAGTAAATTATTTTTTGCAAGTTTTCTGTATCTTTGTATTCACAAACATTGAAGCATATTCCAACATTTGCTGTTTTATCAGAAAATATTACATATATTCCCCAAATGCTTTTCACATCAGCCCATTTTTCTTTATTCTACATCTTAACTGGATCATGAAACCGACTCCTCCAGCTTACTGTCCTGTCCCACTTGCTTCTATTCTCTGTCTCTTTGCCCAACAAGTAAGTACTAAGAGTCGGCAAGGAATACAGATCTTTGGAATGGTGACGATGACTGCACGTTTTGTTCCCACCCAGGTAACACACAGTAGAAGGGCTGTCTGTGAGTTCTCATGGGGGTGGCGTTAGTGCGTCTTTCCAGGCTCCTCACCACCCACATGGAGGGCTCTTGGATGGAGTTGCTGAGTGTGACATTGTAGAAAGTGAGGACGATGTAACCGTCTCTTAGGTCCTGGCTAAAAGGCCATTCTCCTTACCCTTCTCTTAGAACTCCATTCTTAACCTCAGAAACTGCCCTATAATTTGGAGGTTTTAAGTAACGAGAAACTTGGATTCTCTTGTAGTTGAAGCAAATAAAGCCCAGTCGATGGATGGGTGAGCGGTGTGACCACAATGGGGTTCTAACTGGTCTGATCAAGTGGCCTAAAGACAAAATGAGGATTGACCGCGGGTTACATGTCAGACAGTGCCCCAGTGATGCCAGAGTGAACCTTTCTCATTCCTTTAATCGTAGAAATCTAACATATGGAATATTGCTAAAATAAAATGACTTTCAAGCAGGTGATGGAATTTTGTGTCATATCGAGATTATTGTTGTGTCAAGAATTAATTACAGATGATTCCCTCTTATTTATTTCTACAATAAACAGGTCTTTTCAGGATTTAATTGCATGAGTGTTTGTTGGGAGGGTGGATGGTGGGGAGGGCAGGTACAATAAAATAAGTCAGTTTGGGGTGTACATTGAATACTTTTATACACTATAATTGACTATTGTCTGAAGGTTCTTCTGGCAAGACCACAGTCCTTTGGGTAGAATATTTTGTTTTTTAGACAAAAAGAGATAGTATAAAATGAAACATATCATTATGAAGTATGATTGAATCATGTATTCTCTTAAGCACTTTTAAGGTGAGCAAAAATATGTTATAGATTATGCTATACTCTCAGCAAATAGGAAGTTATAGCAAGTAACTGCTTCTTCTTTAAGACCTCAGTAAACACAGACCTAAGTTGCTCTGAATAATTACCCCAGAGAGCTACGCAGTGGTCTTTACTGGTAGTTGCTTGTAATCAAGCAGCCTGGATCTTGCCTTGACATAAAGCAGAGGAAGTGGTTAAGAGACAGACCTGTAATTACCAGCAGCAGGTGCCCACAATGGAATGCCAGAGAGATGTTTGAAGAGGCAAATATTACTTTAGGAAACTAGACTTCAAGACTGTCAATTAGGACCAAAAGACGTCAAAGTAAAAACTGGCTGGAGAGCAGGCAGTATTAAAAGCATATTTCTTTGGAAACAAAAGCGATTGTAATAAGTTTCTCCAATGCAAAGTAACCTCTTCCTCCAGATGCTGAAATCCTATTAGGATATGAAATCCAAAACAAGACTGAACACCATTTTCAGAAAAGGATGAGTGGATGACATTAGACAATTTTTGGTTGTTAAAAGGTTTATTGAGGATGGGCCACAGTGGCTCAGCAGGCAGAGCTCTCGCCTGCCATTCCAGAGACCCGGGTTCAATTCCCGGTGCCTGCCCATGCAAAAAAGAAGTGAGTAAAAGGTTTCATGAGGAGGTAAACAAAATGTATAGCACTTTATTTTGATAAATATCAGGCGAATACATTAAATGGATGACAAGTTAGTTTCTTCATTTTTTTTTTTCTGACATGGGCAGGCTCCAGGAATAGTTTCCTTTTTAAAAATAGGTTTCATACCTTCAAAGAGCATCAAATTATTTATTTCATTACCAGAAAGGTATATATAAACATTTTGTATTTCAGTTACAGAACTTAACAGTGTTCCCAAGTGCAGTTTTTAGGTTGAAGAATAAAAATGAAAGAAATCCAATATCTAATGAAAACCGAAACCTTCGAATACATTTTAAAGTTTATGATATATTAATTTACTAGACATGCATCATTTGTCAATTGTCGCATTCACCATTTAGTGCTAACATTTTTCGATTTTTACCTTTTCTAAAAGGAAGAAAATATTACCATTTTTTCTAAGCAATTCTCATAAAGAATAATGAGCCATGCAATAATGTATATGCAATAAAACTCAAGTTATAAAAGAAATATTAAACTTAGAGTAATGATGCCAGTTCAGCTTTTAGAAATGCACTTAGCAAAGTTGTTTTGATTGTGCACTATTTCAATGTTTTTCTTTTATCTTAAGCTATACACAGAAGGCCATGGTTTATATTAGCTTATAGGAAATTCTGCTGTGCTGCCTAGATAAATTAAAGAAATCTGACAAAACATGATTGCCTTGGTAGTTTTCTACACTTTTGAATGGATAATTTTCTTTTTCTTTCTTTTCTAAGTGAGGATACTCTGCTTTTTTTTCTGTTGTGGGAGTGAGTGAACCTCATGGAACTGAACACCTCCTAATGGAGAGAGGAGTTAGAATATATCTGTATGACCCCATTCATTCTCATTTGTGCTTAGCACATATTTTAGGGGAATATTTGTTTTCCTGACCGCTGCTAAGCATATATTTATAACTATGAAAACAAATGGAGAAGTCAGTCATTCACTGTGTTTGCCAGAAATGCCTTTAGCTCCCACAGTAGTTATATGTTAAGATCTTGCCCTACTTAAAAGGAAGACATAAGATTTATTCTGGAAATTTACCAGACAGACCTGCCCTCAAAAATGTGAAGGAAAAGATCTCTGTAGCTAAATTAAAATAAACTTAAGTCACACTTGACGCATTACCCTTAAGATAACTCCATCTAAAAATATGTGAAAGTTGCAGAGGGTCTCAGGTCTTGTTTAAAGAGGACACCAAATATGGAAGAGAGATTCAAGAATTACCTACAAGTGAATGGATAAGGAAAAAGGGAAGGGAGATAATTTTTATGATTTGCCATGTATTCTTCATATTTCGACTTATTTGAGGTTCTCTTTCTCTAGATTGCCAAGTAAATTAAGCTAAGCCTGACATTAAGGCTGGTAATTTATAGAGGTGTAACAAAGCATCCAAATGGTTGCCAACATTTTCACTGGCAAAGTTTAGATGGAGGATAAAGATGTGACTAGAGCTGGTAGCAGCAGAAGTTAGAGTTATCTAACTATTTTCACAGAAAGTATATTTTCTCAAACCATGGCTCAGTTTAGCTTTTTCTTTTTTTTAACAGAAGACAAAAATCCAAGAAAGCTGAATTTAATTCAGTTCAGAAAGTATCAATTGCTATTTTCCGTAGAGAAAAGTGAGGTAACAGTATGCTGCCTGCCTTCATGAAACTTAGAATCTCATTAGGGGGCGGGCCAAGGTGGCACAGCTGGCAGAGTTCTAGCCTACCGTGCTGGAGACCTGGGTACAATTCCTGGTGCCTGCCCATGCAAAAAAAAAAAAAAAAAAAAACCTCTTTAGGAGGGGGTGTGAGAGTAGTCCAGTGGTGGAATTCTCGCCTGCCATGCGGGAGACCCGGGTTCGATTCCCGGCCCATGCACTTCCCAAAACACACAAATAAAGAACCAACAAAAACAAACAAACAAAAAATGCAACAAATGGTGCTGCAATAATGGGATACTCACATGGAAAAAGAATGAAATGTGGCCCTACCGTACAGCATACAAAAGAAAATCTCATTAGGAAAATAAAATAAAACAGATAAATTATATAAAACTGCAAGATGGCAAATTAACATACAATGAAGAGAGGTAAAAGGAGTGGTAAATGTTTGTTACTAGAGCTTTCTGTTGGATTAAACCCTCAGCCAGTCTTGAGACAGGAATAAAATAGTGTCTCTTATTCCTTTTTATAAGTACAGCTCTCATTTAATTTAGAGAAGCCACTGAAAATATTTTGTTATAGCTTGCAAGATTCTGCTCCCTCTTTGTCTCTTCCCGTTCTCTTTCCCCTTCAATTTCGAGAGCAATTCTTCCCTTGGGTTTCTATTAACAGCACTTATGTTTGCCTTGAAGTGAGGAGTTATACAGAGACTCAGTTTCTGATTTCTTGAGTCGATCTTTGACTTTGCTCTCCCAGGCTCCATTACATTTCTATAGTGCTAAATGAGTCTCCAATCCAAATTTAGCTGTTTTATTACATACTCTGTAGCTAAGCCACTTTAGGCCAGACATTACCGCATCGCTCAGCAACAAAATGTAAGTGTGTCAAGTTGTGCAGGTTTGTTGTTTCCTTTTAAATACAGTTTTACATGTTTTAATGCTTGTTTGGATTTTGAGTAATGGTCGCCTTGATGCGTTGATGTTTAGAAAGTGATGTCAGTGCTGGAAGGTAGAGGATTGCGATGTGGGATATTTCCCCTAGTCTTTAAAGGAGATATTAAGGGGATGGAGGACCTGTTGTATGAATCTCTGTGGGTAAGAAAATTGAGCATAAGCAACCTTAAGAAGGACTTCAAAGTCAATTGTACCAGCTTCCATAATTACCTAAAATTATCTGGGTAACTCTAAATTGAAAGGGCCAGAGTGATTTATAGGAATGATTCTGAAAGTTAGGTTTTTACATTCAAAGCATGAGAATGTTTTGCCTTCCTTTTTTTTTTTTTTTTTGCAAAAGATAGTATAGAGATAATTACTTAAAAATTTGTTCATGGAGTTCTATGCTCCTTAGTTCTCCCTTTGGTAAAGGCATTTTAACTTTTTCTTATGCCTTTTATCATTTGGGGGAGATAAATGCATTGCTAGAGGACACAGTGTATAATATACCAATGAATATTTTTCCAGTATTAGAAATGTGGGTGTCAAAAACAAAAACGTGGAGTGCGGCAGGTTAGAAAATGACTGTCCTCAAAGCCATGCATGGGGTAGGCTCTTATTAAAAGTTTCTGAATTGATTGCATCAAAGGTACACAGAAAGAAACTTCATATTTTCCTTAATAAGAAAATTACTCTGCATTCTCTCAAATCAAGTCTGCCTAAGTCTTAAAAAATCGCATTTTTCTCAACTGGCACACTAATTTTAAGTCTACGAAAATAGATAATTCATTTTTTCCCAAAGTATATGCAAATAATTATCACAAATGCAATTATAAATATTTTACCATGCCAAATGTATATTCATATGTATATACACATATCTATATATCCATTGTATATTCATATACACACACACATATCATATATATATATATATATATACATTATTGTTGATTGTCATTCTATCACAGGGAAATGTCCCTAATCATGACCCATTTCCTTTGAGAAGCTCTGTCAACACATTGATTTTGGTATAACAAAAATTGTAGTAGCCACTCAACAGCAAAACCCAATGCAGAGAAAAACCTTGTCAGTAACCTCAAAAAAAAAAAGTTTTATTTTGAAATCATTCCAAACTTACAGGACAATTTCAATAATAATGAAATAATAAAAAGCTCATACGGAGAACTCTAACATGTTTCTGACCCAGAAAGCCAAATTTAAATTTTAACATTTTGCCACATTTGCTGCATCATTGTCAGTTGTCTTTTACAATCTCATCCTAGTTGATTTCTAACTCAGACTATATTGAAATTCAACTGAATAGGCTGAAATGGCTTTTTGGATCAAAAAGAAGTAATGTTTCCAAACAAGTATATTGGACATAGGCAATATGTATTTTTTTTTATAGTTATATGTGTTTGTGTTTTTAAAAATCCTTAGCTCATGGATGTGAGAATTGCATGAGATTATTAAAATAGTACTTATCGTGGATGAGAATTTTGATGATATACTTTGATTTCAATGTGTTTCACAACTTTTTATCATGTGGAATTTACAAAAGTTACTTGATTAACAATTTATAAATGAAGAAGACAAAAATAATAGAAAATGATTAAGTTCCAACATGGGTTTCGCAAACTTACACGAGTATACATTAGAATTTGTGAAATATGAATCATTACAAAGCAGATACAGTTTACATCATTACTTGAGCATTCACCAGTATTTTATCGAGAAGAATGAACTTGGGGAAATGGTCATATTTACTCAGCAGAAGGCCAGAAACCAGGGGAGGGCATTCTCAAAATTGTTGCTATTATGTGTGTCATACTTCCTTGCGGCATTTGAGCTTCCAAATGTATCCCATCAACTCTGTGTGCAGTGTTTCTTTTTATTTGTGACAGAGGCACGTGGAGAGAGGACTTTCTCCGATTCAGCCAGGCTTCAGTGACCCACTAATTTGGTATCATTTTTTTTTAAAGGAACACATGAAAAGCCAAAACCCACATGAGGATCTGACCTACTTTGTATTCAGAAACTTGGCCCACCCAGAACATACATTTTACAGATGAGACAGCAGACCCCCATAGAGCCCAAAGTTCACACAGGTGTTAATGTAGACCTGGCACTACAACTCAGGTCCTCTGACTCCCAGTTCCAGCTCCTTTCAACCATGTGACATCTTCAACAGCCTCCATACAGAGTTGTATTTTCAGCCTCTGGGTCTTATTCTTCCTCAGCAAACCCAGATCCTAGAATAGCAATCACAAGCTCCCGTGCCTACTGGGACCAGTGAGGTTACATGAGTAAGTGGCACCCGCTCTTGTGTTGTACGACCACAGATAATGCTGGGGACTGGGGCAAACCAGAGCACACACATCTTGTTTAACGTAGACTGAACACTCAACGTCATGTTTCTCCACTCTGACAGCAACATTAATAGCCCCTGTTTGGCTATGGCTTAAAATTTGCAAGGCAGTATTTATGCATTATCTGTTTTAACCTACAACAACCCAGGGAAGTATCAAAGATGAGGAAACTGGCTGTACCAGTTCAAAATAATTTCCTGAAGTGAAGCAGTTTAAGTGCAGGGCTGGGGTTGAAGATTAGGTCTGTCTGATTCCACAGCCTTTTATCTTGTCTTCTCATCCTTCAATCCTCCCTGGTTCCCATCCCCAAATTATGGGTTGAATTAAAGCTGATGGTGAATTTCTAGATTTTCCAAAGCCCATTTCATTTCTGTTTTCCAAACAGGTATCACTCACTACCTTGAAAAAAAGCATGTATGCCCTAAAGATAAGGGCATAGTGTTGATGAAAGCATGATATTTGGCCTGCTAAATAGGCCAAGCATGTAATTGGTGATCATTTTAAGTATGGATTGTGATAACTTGTAGAATTCTAATCAGATTTCTGGTGTAATCAACTTCTAACTGCTTATTTCGTATATATAAGATTGCCATATATTTTTTCTAATTTTTCTTTTGGGGAGAAAACTCGAAAAATTATATCTATACCTTTAATAGAAATGAAAAAAGGCCTTAAGAAACTTTATTAGAGGATTGATTTTTTTTACATTTATTGTTAAAAATAACACTGATTCAATTTGATATATGTTTGGAAATTAGAATTCTGACCCTAAGTTTACATTTGATTTTTAAATAGTACACAATTAAACAATAATTATTAGAATTATCTTATCTTGTATTTCATCTTAAAATACAGTGTCGTAATTGTCAATTTAGGGAAACTAGTAGAGTTCACTTTTTGGAAAATGAATTTTTAATGTTCTTATTTTGTCATCTCTTTACAGTCTAGCCATGTATTCATTCACAAGCTATACCCCTAATTAATTGCACAGCTATATTTCATTCCAACTAACTTTCATCTGTCGTAATGTCTGTTTCTGCTACATGCAGGGATTATCAGTTATGTCAAAAGAGAGATGATGGGAAATCTCCAAGGATCGGACACCGCAGTGGATGCTGTTGGTTCTCAGTCCTGATCTCGTTTACTGGGCCAGTGCACCCATCCCCCAGCTGCTGTGAGTGTTGGCAGCTGATGGCTCACAGCTGCCCCCTCCAAAGCATTGCCTTTGGCTAAAGCAGAAGCTGCCTTGCCTTCTAGGTTTCCTTAAGGTGGGGACAACTTGAACTCTGAACTCCTGCTCCAGAGCCATTGATCAAGCCCAGTCTGAACTCCAGTACAAACCACGCTGTCGCTAAGTGCCTCCTGTGCCCGAACTTGCTTCCCTCACTCCCTTTCTCCGGAGAGCAGCGTTGCTCAGGGAATCATGTGCACACAGGTCCCTGTGTTTGGTTCTTATTTCAGGGAACCCAGCCAAAGATAAGGATCGTGTTGTCGAAGAACATTATAAATTGCTAGAAAATGTGTCTAGAAGTGAGGGGCCCCCTAATTTCCTATTCTTTGCTATGGTCTCTGGTGTGGTGGTGTCTCAAAACCAGAAACCAGAAAAGACTCTGGAGGTTTTGAATAAAACAATTATGAAAGCATATGGCTTGGAATACAGACGATTCCCCCCAGCAGTCTCAAATATAGATAAAAATCCACTATTGGGAGCAAAGGAAAGGACGGGTTAAGGTTAAAATACTGTAGTGACTTAAAGAATTCTTCTGGGGATTGTAATAGCCCTTTGTGTGAAAGGTTAATGGCGATAACAGAAGCCACTGTTATTTGGGAAGTTGGCTTTCAACTTTGAACTTTTAAAGACTAATTGAAAATGCAGGACACTTTATTTTCGCTATATATTAAAAAGAAAGTCAGTTTCTTTTGTAAAATTGTTTTAACCATGTTAATATTTTCTTCTTAAATATTAATTTGTTAAAATTTCAGTGATGCTCCTTTCTCACTCCCTCTCCTCCTCGCTTCCTCCCACTTCCTTTCTCCTTTCTCCCTCCTTCAGTCCCTCAGTCCCTCCCTCACCTCTCGGAAGCACACAAGTAGATCCTCACTCCCTCTCTTACCTTCTTTCATAATGGATGTAATCGAGCCTAATCTATTTTTATTAAAAGAAATTTTTAACTTTGCCCCTTAAAATTATTATTTATATGGGAATCCTGTATTTTATGCATGAATGTTCTATAAAGTGACAACTTCTCTAATAATAGTAATAATAAATACAAAAATATTTTAAAATGATTATTCAAAGTACTCCTGACCATTTGTGGAATACCAACATATGAATAGAGCTCGAATCAGATTGAGGTTTTTTAAAATTCCTTTACGGAAAAGGTATTTTCCAAATATTGATTTGCATATATAATTCATATGGAAATCAAACATATAAGCTGTACTTTTATAAAACGTTTAACTGATGTCTTTTTCACATGCAGCCCTTCAGCCAGGGAGTTAGCTGTAGATGATGTGAGAGGACTGAGTATGATTTAGTATGTGAAATTAAATTAATCCAGAAATAAATTACTGGAAGAAATTTGGTCATTTTTTTCATCAGAAAAAAAAAAAAACACATTTCTGACATTTATTTTCAGTTTGATGTTCATTAAGTTGAATTACACAATTTGTAACTGCCAGCTTTCTCATTCTCCAGGCCAAGTCCAAATTGAATGAGAACATTAAATAGAAAATTGTTTACTTTTTCATAATTTCATTCATTTTGCTTTCCCCTTCATTCTGTAATGTATACAAATGGATAGGAACTTTTGGAAAAAATATAATTATTTCTTTCTAGAGTTCCCATTTTTAGCAAGTGTTTGGAAAATTTTCTGGAAAGTTTTTTTTTAAAAAATGTAGCAGCTTCCTTGATGACTCAAGAAATCTGTTTCACATTGTTCTATTTTTAGATTTTATCCAAAGAGATAATGAATATCCCCTTCGATAAAAAATAATTATATCATAATTAAAAAAAAACTTCTATCATGTTTTCATTTTTATGCATTTTGGAGTTTATTACAGGAGGTAATGTAACTGAACAAATACAGTGAGCCAATGAGTCAATCAATCATTAAAACATGAAAAAGATAAGCCTTGAATTTTACTCTTGAATCATGCTTAACTCTTACCAGGGATAACCACCTGGCCCAAGATAAGTGGATTATTTTAGAATAATGATGCAACAGAACACAGGTATTCTTACACGTGTGCTTCGTATTCCATATGTGGAGGCAGTGTCATCTGCAAAGAGCACTTGGCAGGGTATCTGGAGACCTGCTAAGCTGTGTGACCTTGGAAAGTCTCTTATTTTTTGGTTCTCAATTCTTTCTCCATGGAAGGAAAAGTTAGATCGTAATCTCTAACGCCCCTTCTATCTCAAAGCTTTGGGGAGTTTGTAGATATTCTTATATAGCTGTGTTTATCTGAAAGATCAACTTGCATTGCTTTAAGAACAATTTTGTATTATTTCCATGGTTTGGTCTTTGGTGGTGTCTGGGTTAGTAATACTTTTGGGAGATGAGCTTCTTCATTATGAAGTCAGCCTGTTCAAAAACATCTTTATAAATCATCTCTATTAAAGATGCAAGCATTTGAAGCTATGTAAGGCAAAAATGCTTCCCATTGTGTTTGCAATTTAGGTTTGGAGGTAAATAGGGCAGACAATGAAATAGATGAGATATCCACAAATTGTCTCCTCTCTCTGTTCTTTATGCACCCTGGACAGTTAGAAAAAAAATAGTGAATACTCCCCCAATTAATTTCATCCTTCTTTTAACGTAAGAAAGTATTTGCTGTGAGACAATGGGGCAAGTTGGTCGATTGACTGTACTTTAGTTCAGTGAGTTCCAGTCAAAATGTTGCTTCAGTCAGCATTTGAGGGCGGAGGAAAGGCTTTAAAAAAAAAGGGAAGAAAAAGAAAAACGTGTGTGTGTGTGTGTGTGTGTGTGTGTGTGTGTGTGTGTGTGTGTGTGTGTGTGTGTATCTGCTTTTCTGTTGACGAAGCTTTCCAAGTTAATGAGTAAAGAAATGTTTGGGCCATTGAGCGTAAGTAGTGGTGATGGCAGTGATGAAGAAACAACCTCACATCTATTTGATGGCCTATAAAGGAGGGAAATCGTTTAATCACTCTGTAGTGGTCAGGGTGGTGTGATGGTCTGAGGGAGGTCTCTCTTTCTCTCTCCAAATGGATTTCTTGCTCTTCTGAGACGTTCCAGCTTGTGCTGGCCTATTGCTCTAACAGCCAGGCACCCAGGCACACCCAGTGGGAGATCTGAGTAGGTTCTCCCCTCTCCCATAGGTTTTTTTTGTTTTGTTTTGTTTTCTTAAAACAACTTAACCATCTATGAAGGCAAAGTCATAAAATTCTCTTTAACTCAGTTTTCTGTGTGCCCTGTGCGTCATATCCTTTCACCATGAGGCAACAACATTTCCAAAGTGTGATGTGTGGAATTCTAGTCCCAGAAAATAGTCCGTAGAAAATTGGGGCTGTTTCTCTAGTCAAGTAAGTTCTCTCTCTCTCTCTCAGTGTCTTTCTACCTCCCACACACACTCTCACTCTTTGTCTCTCTGGGCTTCAAAATTAATTTCAAATAAGACACTTCTGGGAACTGTACTTTAAACCAGTCCTTCCGATTCTCTAATATCTGGACACCAAACTGTGAATTTTTTGTGTATTATAAATATATTTTTAATATTAAATTTTGTTTCACACTACAGCCTCCTCTAGGCCTTCTTAAAAAAAAAACTTTTATAAACTTACTTATAAGGACTTATTTCTTAGGAAAGCAATATCTTCCATCAAAACAGTCATGAATGTCTTATTTAGTTATTCTTTGAGCTTAGTCATTGAGTAAACCCCATACAAAGTGGGTAATGTTCAATTGCTTTTTTATAAATGAAATCAAATATATTTCTTACAGAGTAAAGTGAAATGATTGTCCTCTTGCATATTGAAAATAATAAAGAATGCTCTTCCAAAGTGAACTACTTTAGTTGTAGTTAATTCCCTGGGCCTTCCTCCATATTTATATTCCCGACATTGGCTTTTCCTATAGTTGTGCCTATAAGTGTGCATATTTAAAGCTGATATTTAAAAAGAAAAATTAATTATGTTTTGTAGATGATTATAAGGCAGCCTTTTCCCATGTATGTTAAAGTTTTACAGAACTAAAGTCTCATCATTGCATATGGCGTCTTGTCTTGGTGACCTCTTCTTGAGGCTGCTCCATTAACAAATAAATCGAGTGTTGCTAGAAGAAAGGGAACGAGGTTCATCTTTTTTGTTTAATGTAAATATTGGGTGCTGGAGAGCCTGTGATTTATTTGGAGTGAGAAAATGGGCCTGGCTTTTTCAGACACTGTCACCAGTGACACATAGGCCAAACATAAAGGAGATTGTGTAACCTTAGTTCTGGAAGTCTGGTGGGGCAAGGCCTCCTCTCGGGTGCTTTATCAGTTCTTGGACAAGAGCTGCAGGGTCATGTTGAGTAACACATTCACTATCTTTGAGATTTCTCCTCATTAAGGAGAAAAATATTCCACCATAATGTGATCCATGATTAGAGTTAATGCTCTAACATCTACCAGATGTTTTAACGTCACTCACATCACATGCAGAGTTTGTAAATGTGATTTCTCTACTGTTTTTGTTTTTTTTGTTTTTGTTTTTTTTTTTACTTTTCTGGAGCTAACATTATCTTTCTGCTTGGGGAAAAAAAACACTAAATCAGAGACTAAATGAGTTACTTAACGTAATTTGCAGTTTGTTTAGAAACAGTGCTAAAATGCAGAGTATGTAATCAATGGCACACTCTCGTAAAGAAAGTATTTGCTCTCGGTAACAGAAATGTGATCATGCCAAAGTGACCAGATGTCTCTCCTTAACAGTATCCCCTTTTTTTTTCATCTTTACTTCAAATCAATTTTTCATGACCACAGAATATTTTTTTCCCCAGTACAGGATTAGAAATGCCATAATCCCACCCTGGAAGACTGTATCTGTGTGGTATTAGGTTCCTGGCTCAACTCTCAAAATTTTTGCCTTTATCAAGTTACTCTTAGGAGCACTTAAATTATGGCTATCTTTTTTTAATTGTTTGTTTTGTTTCCAGTTTCTGAATTCTTTCAGGTTTTGTTTTGTTTTAGCAATACCACTGCAATAACTTCTTTTTTCCTTTTCATTGTGCTAGGCAACCTACACCAGGTAGTCAAATATTTATACATAGTAAGTATGACCCTAACCTAAAGTCATTAAGGTTTATAGTATCTTAAATTTTTCAACAGTATGGTTTTGAACTGAAGAGTCCAGCATTTGAACCTGTTGCTGGGCTATCAAGTGTGTACTTTGCCTGTTACATTTTTAAAACCATGTGTCAGTTCTCTATGGGTGTTTTTCAATGTAGATACTATAATTACATGGGTAGAAACCCCTAATTCATAGCTTAAAACATAAATGAACACTAAGATCTAGAAGATGCAACTTTCAAAGGAACATATTGGAGGAAACTGGACTTAATTCTGAGTTGAATTTAGTGAATAATCTAATGGTATGTTGCATTTAAATAACACTTTGATCTTTTTATTATGATAGTGATTATTAATTGTTTTTTCTAGCTTTACACATTCGAGGCAAATATCCAGATATGAGGTTGAACCTTCATAATTAGCCTTTGCAGGTAAGGGAAATAGACATAATCTCCAGTTTAGACAAGGAAAAACTGATCAGCACGTTACTGAGCTATGACTACATCCTTCCCCTTGTGTGAGCCTTCATTACTTCATGCTGCCCATAAACCTTTATCCTGGGGACTTCAATTCTCTTTGCACAGTGTTCTCCAAGTGTCTGTGCCACAGGAAATGCAGTAACTTGGCACTCACGGAAGGTCCTTTAGGGCACGCAGGAAGTGTCATTCCAAGAAGAGATTTTAAAATGTGTGGTCGGAATGAAGCCTTCTGTTGCTTGGCTCTCCAAGATGATAAACACCAGATGCAGACATTGATGTAACAATGATTTTACAGGCTGATGAACACGTTCCTTTGATTGCAAGAGCAGTGGACTTAGAGGGAGAGCTTGGGAAGGCTGGGGAAGCAGCAGGAGAGTGTGCAAATCCACCACTCTCTCCACTCTCAAAGGTCTACGCAGACCGCTCTGAACCGGGCAGCAGACCACGGGTGGTTCACACACGCTCATGCCCAAGCGCTCACCGCACTCTCGTGGGAAGTCTCAGAAAACAAGATATTTGGTCTTTATAATCAGGAAAATCAGCCTAATTTCCAGCCGTTTCACTAAAATGCAGGGCAAGTGTGTTTTTACTCTTCATCAGGTATGCACTGTTCAGTATGTTCTGGCTGAATGAATGATGATATTCCAAACCATAGAATATTATGTCCCAACCACTATTGTTTTCATTTGCTTGATCATTAGAACCTCCAGTCCACACTTCACATTCAAAAAAATTCTGTGAGAATCCATGTTTTGGGGTCAAGTTATGATATATTTTAGTCAAGTATCAAATATATGGTCATTGTAGTTACATTTTATTTTATTCCAAATAAAATAATTGGCCAAAACTGAGTTATATTTTAAGGACTGGATTTGAAAATATAGGTAGGTAAGCATTACCACTACAGTATTGAGACAAACAAAGAAAAATTATCCGCATGAATAATCCTATCAAAAGTCTGTATAGTTATATTTACTTACTTCATTTTTGACTTAGAGTTGTCCTGTGTAGGCACAGTTTACAAGTTTTTCTATAAAATTTGATACTTGCATATACACATGCTCATATCGAGGCAATATATGTATATGTACACAATAGTGCATCACTTTGGGATTGTTTGGTTAATGTTTACAAAAATTTTGTAAAATCTATATTCAGGCTTTAAACTGCCAAGTTTTACCTGGCTGAAGCCACCATACAACCCTAGAAAAGGAAAACGTGACCTATACAAGTAAGAATTACTGAACTCGTTCCTTTTTGCATCAAAATTGACCTTCGTTTTAGGCACAATTGCATACCATTATTTCAAATAAAATCCCATTAGAGATGATAAGTGTTTTTTTCCCTTAGATCTGTGTTGAACATCTGTTGACTATTAGCTATGCAAAGGAGATGATTAGAGCACGTAACTGCATTATTCATTGTTAACATTCTCTTCTTCCTCTATTGTAAAGGTCACTTTTAGATGCTTCCGTTTATCCATTTTACCCAACCAGCAAAAACGTAGACTCACCGTGGAAAACCTAAGATGATAACTATAAATGCCTTATCTTAATAAACAAGCTATTAAATACTTTTTAAGAGTTCTGTTACTGGGATTTCAGTCCGACATAAGATTGTGAAGATTCCATTCTGTCGGTATCACCTACTACAAATTTGGCAGGGCCCTTCATGTTCTGAGGCTCAGTTTCTCTACCCATAAAGTAGAAACAGTAACACTTTACCCAAAGACTCTTGCAGTGATTTATTTAGCAGATATATGTGAAAGCAGCATGTTCTACGAACATAGCATAGTTAAAATTGAACTGCAATTAGTAAATTAATTGCATGCATCCAATAGAAGCATATATTGCATAATTGAAGAATTCTTGATGCTGTTTCTGAATCATTGTTAGTTTTCCATATTACTTATGTAAAACAACTGACTTTTTTACACTCATCCATATATTATAATCTTCTCGTCCTACTCTGCAGATTAAAGGATTATCTCAAGAAGTTAGAGTCATACAGTCTGTATGTAAGAATTCCATGCACCAGAAACAAGAAATTTAGATACATTTAAGATAGTGTATTATTGAAATTGTGGAAATATCAAGTAATAAATCACTGTTCATGCATTTATTAATTCAATAAGTGTTTCTGAGCTCCTACTTTTTACCTGGCACTGTTGTAGAATGTATTCAAAATTTTAAAAATTCATCAGTAAGTAAAACCGATGTGTGGATCCTGTCCTCATGGAACACACAGGTTAACATAAAAGATGAACAATATATAGTGATACAGAAAATTATTCTAAATAATTTAATTATTTAATTTAATTATTTAAATTATTTAATTGCTTAATTAATGTGATTAGGAACCACAGACCCATAGAAGCTTGTGGAGGCTGCCAAGAAGGATTTGTCAGAGCAGGTTATTTGACCCCTAAAAGACTCATAGGAATTAGCCCAGCATAAAAAGAATTCTAAACCAATGCTAAAGGCCAATAACACTATAAAGGTTTGTAGATTAATCAAAATGCTAAGATCACGCAAATATTTTAAATGTCTGAATTTTATTTGATGTTTGTCCTTAATGAAGAGCATAAATTTTGTATTTCTTCCTCGAATTTAGACAGGTAATCTGCATATAGGTTTTTATATATAACTGCAAACTTTCTTTGCTGTTACTCCTTGGTTAATCAGGCTTATTGATATCAGATTTGACCTTGTGTTGATACAGGCTATGGATAATTTTTCAATTTATCTTATATAAGCATCTTCTGATGAAGGGGACCTTGGGACAACAAGGAAAGTGTTATGGGAATGGCAAAACTGATTATTCTCAGAAAGCTGCTCTATGAAACTGAAAGTTTATTTTTGGTTAATCTAAAAAAAATGATATTGATTCTGAAGTTTAAAATCTGCCCAGAGCATGTGGCAGCACATATTCTTTGTAATCCAAAATTATTCGAATGATATGCTTTAAAGTTCAAAATTCGCTAGGTAAAGAAATTTAGGAGTTCTAAATTAAATTGCATGTATTACACAAAACAAATTAACTGTCTAAACAAGTTTAGGCACACATTTAAGAGGCTCTGCAAGATGGCTGAAAATACATGAGCCACCAAGAAATATATTCTTAGGTTTGAATTTTCAAACTCGGAATGTTCAAAAGAGATTCGCCAAGCTGTTCTAAAACTCTCATATTAGTGCCCCCTTCCCTTCAGATACGATGTGATCTGGATGACATATTCGTCTGTAGAAAAAATAATTCAGAGGTACAATATAAAACTGGTTTTACACGTGTCTTGAGAATATGTGTTAAGTTTAAACTTTGTGATGAAATTAATATGAATTAACATGAAAATTTCAACATAAATTACCTATTCATGAGGAAAAAGGAAATGCAGTGCTGATACTTCTAATACTGGCGGGTCTTTAAATTTCTAAACGATTTCAATCTGTATCCTTAGCTGGTGTAACAAGAAGAGAAAATTTCTATGAGCGAAAATTACCCTCTGACTGTGGGATCGAACTGTATTTGTTTCTCTAACCATCACCTTCATAGCATGTTATGAATGGAGGCACCACTTAGCACACCGGGTGCGTGGGTGCCTGCATTCTGAACTTTAATCTAACTAATGCCTACATTGCAAGAGGTAAATAGATTACAAAGTAAAATTCAATATTTTCTCCCTTCTCCCACCAGAGCAACCCACATAAGTTGTTTCCTGCCATATAATTGCGTTCCATGCTGGGCGTGAGCCATGGTTAATGGCAGTCCCAGTCAGCGGCTACTTTGCTTTTAGCTTTGGTCATTCCGGGTGATTTACGTATTTACCATGACAAAAACTAGGGCTGTCAAACCACTTGGGGAGGCATAATGTTAACCCCTAGCAAGAGAATTGTTGGGTTTTTTTTCTCCCTGTGGGACACCTTTGCCAGAAAGTAAAGTACATATATGTGCAACATTTGTAAGGTAAATTAATGAATTTATCATGAATTTTTATGTCCTTAAAAATATTGACTATGTTCTTGGATCGACACCTCCTGAAGATTTTCTTTTGTTCTAATTTCCTTTGAATTAACCCAATTGAAAGAAAAAACAACAGCAAAAATACTTTTGCTTCTTAGCAAATACCTTATTTCCATAAACCTAGTATGAACAAGTTGAAAATCGAATTAGTCACAGTCATTAAGCTATCTCTCTATCTAATCTGTCTGTTTGTCTATCTGTCTGTCTATATATCTATCTATCTTTGTAATTTCATGTAGAAAATCTTCGAACCCCACTGAAATGTGAGAGATGGTAAATTTCAACATGTGTAAATGGATATCACTGTAAATGCACTTAAATCATTCAGTAATTTGTGTGAATGCTGCCTTTCTGGGATGAATTCAACATTCAAGTATTATCAGGATGGAAAGTAAAATCTTCCATTGCCTTATTTTATACACGAACTCTCTTTTCAGAACCATCATCAGTTTACGGTGGTACATTGTTCTGGAGGAAGTGGATTAGACAATTGCTAGCTTAGAGTAAGAAACTCCCCCTGTTTGGTTGAAAATTGTCCATCCAGTTTCCCTGACGCTATCTAGATCTGGAAGCACAGAAATAATTGCCTGTCTCCAATCCATTCTCCGTACCATCATTAGATGCTAGTGTGTCATGTGGGTTCCTATAGATGGTAATGTGTGTGTGGTATGCAACAGCAATGATTTCTTTCATAATTATTTTTAAATTCTCTTCATAATTTTCTTGTATTCCCTCTTCAAGTTCAAATTTGAATCTCTGCTTAAAATCTCTGAACGGTCCCTTGTCAACAGCCAAGAAAATTCACAGTTCCCAGCAAGCAGGCATGCAAGGCCCTCCACATTCTGGCTCCTTCCTCCTTTTCCAGGCCCCACTTGTACTTATTTTCATGCTCTTCAACCACTTGGTGCCCAATGTTTGGCATGCTTCTGCCTTCCTGTCCTACACTACTTTTCACTCATGCTTCAAGTTTTGATGGCTTTGATGACGCAAACTTCTGCCCTTATATCTCCTATTAGAGAATGCTCAGGTTGCAGCCCCTCTACCACCTCCTTAGAAGAAAACTTCTACCTCTTTGCTTCCATGGTCATTGGCTCCTATTTTTATTTTGATTGATTTCCCCACAGCAAGCTTCTGAATCGTAAAGCCTGTCTTACGCGTGTAAGAGGAAAGTCTTCAATGGAAAGGACTGTTGGATCAGCTTTGTAACCTATGCAGCTGGCAGGGGGCAATGCAGTTCCCCCACTAGAATGTGAGCAGATCTGGTTACTGCTGTATCCCCGAAGCCAAAAATAGTCCCTAGGACATAACAGAAGTACTGCAAAGTATCTTCTGAATGAAACAGTGAAAATTCCTTGATTTTCTTTTTTTTTTCTGAAGTTTTACATTCTGCATTTAACACTTACAAAACCAGTGCTGTGTGTCCTTTTTTGGCATATGGAAAAAAAGCAGTTTCTGTTTTCCTTAGCCATTTGTATAGCTCATCAGCCATCAATGTATTGGAGTTAGAAAACCCTTTGAGCCTGAGATTAATGCAATCTCTTGGTAGGAGAAAGTAAACATACACATACAGTTAAAACTATGTGGTTATTGCTGACCTCTCCTTTGCAGTGTTTGGATTTGACGTCTACCGTGGTGATATTGACTCCTGCTAGTTTGACAAGGTCAGCAGTGGCACTACCTGGCTTGCAATTATCTAAGGTTGTAGGATGTTTTCTCTTGGATGAATCATAAAATCATCAGCTTCTCTGTTAATGTAAGAGCCTCCCAGCTATTGTTTCTGTCTTTCTGAATCAATGTCCCTGGGGTGGCAATGTCCTTTTATATTCAGTAGAAATTATAAAATTATTCCGCCCGTTTCTCAGGACACTGGATGAGACTTCAGTTTTCTCTGGCAACAACTCAATCATTAAATAAATATATATATCAATGCTGGTCCGCCTAGTAGAAGAAGGGGCAAACTCACTCAAGATAACTCTAAGACAAATTTTGGATGGTGTTGTAGAACATTCTATTCGACATAGATTTGATTTACTAATATACTTGGTGTTCAGTTATCATACTGAAAGCTGTTATTTGATATTCAGTATCAGAGATTTTCAGTATCAGAGATGTCCAAAATACTCTACCACAATTTGTCTGGTTATATCTGGATATCCAGTTTTGCTACAGAAAACTGTACTTATGGGTAAAATTTTAAAGATAGGAAATTAAGAAGCAATAAAAACCTTGGCAGGATATATATTAAAACCATTGTTCACACACATATGAAGAGAGAGAGACCTGCATCTGCCTTGCTTCTTTCTTTATTCCCAGTAGCTGGCACAGAGTAGGCACTGAAGTTGCTGAAAAAAAAGAATGAAGGAAGGAAAGAAAGAATGAATAAATAGTAAGTAGGACAAATGGGTTTAAGTAGCCCAATCTGTTCACTTATTTATAACTGAGATAAGAGTGTTGCTTGCCCTCTAGTGGTCTGTTTTAATGAAATAAGAAAATTAAGCTGGACTCCTGACATTTATAAGATGAGAATTTACTTGATAATAGTAAAGTGTTTATAAATGGGTGGTAGGGACATTTTCATCTGTAATAAATATCTGTCTAATAAAAGTCCCTTTGCCCATTTAAAAACTTTTGTAGTGAAACTTATCAAGGATGATTTGGCAAACCAAAAATGAAAAAGGATTTCCCACTAGAAAAATGCAAATATACTTTGTGTGGCATTGATATATTAAGTTAATACTATTATATTTTAGTTATACTTCTAATTTGTTGTGTCATAAACAAAATTCAGATGGGGTTTAAATTGTGTTCCCTATCTTTCAGGACTAACATATTTCACAGGTGAACACTAAATCTGTCTAATAAATTTATTGAAATATAGGCATCAAATACAAGCACACTCTTCTTTGGAAATATTTTGACAATAGCTACTTAGAAAATGTCTGACAATTTAGACATTAACATATATGTCTAATATATGCTAGTTATTATATATAATATAATATATGCTAACTAATAATTACTTAGTTTTCTTCATATTATTTCTACTGTTCACATTTGTTTACTATTATGCAAATACTTATTTGAACAAAAATGGCCAACAATTCTTCCGTCAAGTCTTATAATCTGATGAGAATAAAATTCAGTGAAAAATATATATTGCTTATAATTCACTTACTAATAATTGTTTCTTCTGTCTTTATGGTTCCACTTATATTTTAATTGAGTTGATAATAAGATGCATATATTTTAAATAATTTTTTAAGCAGCAGTGGGTTGAATCAGTCATATAAAAGACTAGATGTCAGTCTTCAATTTTTTAATGAAATATCTTCTTCTTATTTGTTTCTGATATTTTAGCATCTCCTCCACTTTCTTTCTTTAGGTTATATTTCATATAATAGAAAAAGAGATGGAATTTTTCTATCTATAAGACAGGGCCTGGGAACTTGGATTTGAAGACTACAATGTAAGCGTGGAACAGAGAAATATAGACCAAGAGTTGGTAATAAATTAATCCGCTAATAAGGAAATTTAATATAAAACTTTAATCAGCACTGGATTATACTTCTTTGACTAGCTGTCATCAGATACATCATCATAATTACATTGAAAAATGTGGGTAGAGATTGTAAACATTTCTATGGTTACTAAAATGAAAATGTTAAAAAGCCTTTCTATGAGCTTCCAAAGCTTTTAATAGATATAATGATTAAACTTGATTGAACTGACTTGTTTACTATTATGCAAATATTTATTTGATATAATATTATATTTATTTGAGTCATGAGTAAACTCAGATGTTATTAAAATGTTTTTCCTGTTTGTATATTGTTGTTTTTCCACGTATGTCGAGGTTTCAGTATTTAGGCCACCTATAAGTTTTCAAAAGTATTAATTGTGAAATTAAGGGTGACATCTCCATTTTTTAATAAAAACATTCAAAAAGAAAGATTCTAAATGACTCCTCAAAGGGTATATAGATTATCATTGGCTGATTCAGGAATAGAACTGAAAATCTTTTAATTTTTAAACTGTGATTATACATCCAATGCCCACCACAGTTCTAAATTTCAAAAGTGAGTTCAAGTAAATCCTGTACAATTGGCAATGATTTTATATCAAGTGAAATGCCCTTCATTTTGTTCCTGAGGTTTGATGTTTAAAAGAAAGAACAACAATCTAATCAGTAATTATTATATGTACTCAACATATTGATCTATATACACATGTATTTCTGTGCACTCAGAAAAAATGTATACTGAGATGAATTCTAAGTTTTCATGTGTGCTTAATGTGTATGTATATAAACATATTCATGGAAAGATGGAGAGTGAGCTAGAGGGTGCAAGAGTGTGCAGAGATCAACAGCTAGAATTGGAAATTATGTATTACATTATTTACCAAACTATTCTAAATATTAAATACATCTCAGAAATCCACACCAACCTCAAACTTAAATCCTACTGAAATTGCACATGGTTCTTCAATTATCATATGTTGGTCACAACTTTAAATTGTGACGGATTGGTGATATTTTAAAAAGTGCCTAAATGAAACCTTCATCACAATAACTAGGCAGCATAGTTTTTCATTCATTTATTCTAATATTTCAGTGATTATCCTGCTTGGCACTGTGCTGGGCTCAATGGAAGAATACATAATACTTGATGAAGTTCTTGCTTCTTATAATGGATCATGAAAGTTATTTTACAAGATTGGTGTAATCTTAGAATATCTGCCTTGGAAAATTTTTAGCTCCAGATATTTTATTGAAATAGTTTTTATTCAATGTCTATACCATATTTTAAGAAGATAGATAGATAAATAGACATTTTACATCATTGAGAATAGAACTGGGAAAGTAGGTCAAAGGTGAAATATCTACAGAACCAGAAGGAACCTTGTAGTTCACATAGAAAACATATACCAAACTGTTTACTGGAACACTCATGCTCAGAATGCTAATAGTTTCCAACAGAAAAAAAAAGGGGGGGTTTGTCTTTAAAGAAATTTGGACACTCTGTCAAAAAAAACAAAATAAACAAACAAGAAACTTCTTTACTGCGGGTCTTCTGCTAAATGCTAATGCGCTTTATTAATCCCCAAGATGAATTATAGCATGGAGGTCTTTACAAGTTTATTTGAGGATCCCCTTTTCTAGAAATTGGATCACAAGAATGGCTTGTACTTGTGATCTAATTTCTAGAAAAGGGGAAACTGGTCCACGTTCTTTGAGCCAAACAAGACTTGAGCAAGTCATTGAAGAATGAGTGGCATTTGTAAAAGTGAAGAAAAAAGGAAACACATTATATGAAGAGAGAAATATAGGTCAGAGCAAGAATGAATATATAATTTCAAAGCATATTTTTCTTAATTCAGCATGGGTGGACCAGAGATATTCATATTAAAAAATAATAATCATTGAATCTGGACCATTCGTATAGGATCAGACTGTTTAGAGCCTAACTACAGATTAGGGGATTTGGGCTTTATCATATGTTACACAGCAAATTGTTAAAAGTTTTAAAAGTGGGAGATGGCAAGGGTAAGAATAACAGTAACCATCTATTTCTGAGCACTTGTTTTAAGTACTTTTCCAAGTGCTGTACATTTATTAACTCATTTAATCCTCTCAACAACCCTTTGTTTTAAGTAGGGAATAAGGCACAGAATGTCAAATAACTTTTTCAAGACTGGTAAATGTTCTAGTTTCTTGGCTGCTCAAGGAAATACCATTGCAATGTGTTGGCATAAACAATGGGTATTTATCAGCTCACAGTTCTGAGGCTAAAAAAAAGTCCAAATCAAGTTGTCATCAAGGCGATGATTTCTTCCCTAAGAGCGGCGTTCCGGGGGTGGCTGCCCGTGATCCTTGGTCCTTAGCTTGTGTTACGGTAAGGCACATGTTGGTGTCTCCTGGTCTCTCCCTTCTCTTCTGGATTCTACTGATGTTTTACTTCTAGCTACTCCCTCTGTGGTTTTCTCTCTTTCTGCCTGAATTTCATTCCACTTATAAAATACTCCTGTAATAGCATTGAGACCAGTCGTGATTGAGGTGGGCTACCCCTTAACTGAAGTAGTCTCATCAACAGGTCCTACTTACAGTGGGCTCACAAGAATGGATTAAGATTAAGAACCTGTTTTTCTGGGGTTCAGGGTTCCAACCCCACACACTCTACCCTCTGGACACCTCCCCCAAACATGTTCTTTTTTCGTGCAAAATACATTCATTCCATTCCAACATCCCAAAAGCCTTAAGTCTTTTCAGTAACAATGCTAAATACAAAGTTTCCTCAGAATCTGTTATGGATGTGGTCTGTCCCGGGACCCAATTCCCCTCTCCCTGTGGACTTGTGAAATCTAGAAAACAAGTTATCTGCTTCCAATATACAAAGGAGGTACAAGCACTCCCTTTCCAGAAGGGAGAAATTAAAAGGAAAATAAGGGTCAGAAGTCCCAAACAATTCCAAAATGCAATGGGGAAAACTGCTCGATTTCCACGTCTGAAAGACATCTAGAGATACATGCTCTGTCTTCCTGGCCTGAGGAAACAGCAACCCCAGCCTTTCTAAGTGCTGGTGCAGCAGTCATGCTTTCTCTAAACACGGGGGTGAGGATCCTACCCTCATCACACATTGGAATGGTGGCTAGGATCTCCATGAAATCTGGGACACAGGCCCCACCCTCTCTGAGCACTGGAGTGGTGGCCAGGCTCTCTGCAAACCCTGGGACACAGGTCTCATCTTTTCTGAGCATTGGGAAGTCAGGCAGGTTCTTTGCAAACACTGGGGCACAGAGCCCACCCTCTCTGAGCCTTGGGGCAGCAGCCACACTCACTCTCCAGCACACGGGTGGTCCTGCTTTTCCCACACATATGGGGGAGTCCGCTCTCCTGGCCTCAGGATCTTTTTGGCACAGATCTGAATTCCCCTTGTTTTGCTCTAGTAGTGATCCTTGCTTCAGTTTGTCCCTTCTCTGTCTTTATAAGTCCAGGCTGGCAGTGGTTTCATTCATACAAATCTCGCCAAAACAAAATTTGTCAGTTTTGTTGTAGTTCACAGGTGTCCAGACCATCAATTTCTGGTTTCTTTGTGCTCAGGAATTCAGTTTTTCGGTGTTGTCTCTCATTTTACAGTAAGCTGCAAGGAGAAACCAGGCTGCACTTTGCACACTTAGCTTTGAAATCTCCTCAGCTAAATATCCAAATTCATCACTTACAAGTTCTGCGTTCCATTCGGCATCAGAACTCAATTTCACCAAGTCCTCTGCCACTGGAAAGATTGCCTTTCTTCCAGTTTCCAATAACACATTTATCATTTCCTTCTAAGGCAGTGCTGGAATTATCTTTAACATCCATATATCTACCAGCATTCTGTTTACAACAAATTATGTATTCTCTAAAATGATACAAGCTTTCTCTGCAGTTCTCGCTCATTTTTTGAACCTTCACAATTTTTCCATCCTTGACCCATTGCACTATTCCAAAGCTGATTCCACATTTTTGGTATTTGCAATAGCAGCATTCTCCACTTCCGGTACCAAAATCTGTTTTAGTTTCCTTGACTGCTCAAGCAAACATCATGCAATGGTTCAGCTTAAATAATAGAAAATTTTTAATTCATGATTTTAAGGCTAAAAGAAAGTCCAAATCAAAGTGGTGTTTTCTTTCCAAAGACTGGAATTCTGGGGCTGGCTGCCAGCCATCCTTGGTCCTTAGCTTGTGATATGGCAAGGCACATGGTCAAGTCTCCTGGTCTCTCCCTTCTCTTCTAGGTTTCATTGATGTTCAGCTTCTGGCTGCTTCTTCTTTGACTTTCTCTCTTTCTGTCTGAATTTCATTCCACTTTTAAAGGACTCCTATAAAGTTTAAGACTGACTCTGGTTAAGGTGGGCCATATACCTTAACTAAAGTAACCTCATCAAAAACCTATTTATAATGGGTTCACTCCCAGAGGGATGGATTAAGTTTATGAACATGTTTTCCTGGGGTGTATACAGCTTGAAACTACTCCAGTAAACTCTCAAAATCTGAACTTGACATACATGTATTCTCAAGCAGCCTGATACCAAAACATTTTTCCTTAAACTCTATTCGTTGATACAAAGAATGTGTTGTATAGGAAGATTAATCTGACTAAAATGAAGGGTAGATCCAAGAGAGCGTAGACTGAAAGAAAAATGATTGGTTAGAAGGTTTTTCAGTAAGCCAAGTGTGAGATCATGAAGTCTTTAACTAGATGGAAGAAAGGAAGGGGTAAAGTTTAGAGATTCTAAGAAGGAGTCATTAAGTTAAGTCAAAATCTTTAACACTAACTGATGACTTCACATTGATCTAGGGAATTGAAGCAGTTCTCAATATCAGTTATAGCCAGTACTGGAGTTTTTAATCAAGATGATGAGAGAATTTATGATATCACTGACAAAAATGAGAAATTTTACACAAGAGACAATCATAGAGGAAAATGATGAGTCTGAATACTAAGGATCTGTAGTTGGAAATGATGTCAGCACATTACAGTCATGTAACTGAATATTCAGAGGGACAAATCGCTATAGATAGAGATGTGGAGTCATCAGCAGGAGCGTGATGGCTGAGATCATGCAAGGGCGTGCGTTTTCTAAGGTCAAAAACAAGTTAGCAAGAACTGAGTTAAGAAGGGGTCTTATGATTTGCTCAGTTGACAAGCTTGAAGATGAAGAAAAATCTGAGGGAAAAAGCTAAGACATTTCAGAAGGACAGCCAGAAAAATTTAACATTGCAGAGGCTAAGTGGAGAAAAATAATTAAAGTGATGACACCTAACCTTATTAAATAGGGCAAAAACAGAGGAGAACCCGAATTGGCAGGAGGGGAGTGATTAAGTCATTTCATTGATTTGGAGTCTTCAGCTGTCATTAGAAAGAATTCAGTAAGGCATTCCAGAGTTGTAACTGTCATTTATCTATCTTAATTATCTAACGATGTGTCATTAGCTCATTTTCTCAGTCAGTCTATATAGACAATCACTTTCCTTTGTGTCTCCCAACTAATTTGCTTGGTGTGGTATTATGGTAGAGAAGAAATGAGCATAGTTATTCTCCAATCTTTTTTCGGTATGTTAATACTGAAAATCATGTGACTAATAAATCATGTGACTAAAAACTATGAAAACTGAAAAATGCAGCACATTTATTCAGTCTTCAAATATTTACTAAGTTCCAATCCTGTGCCTCTACATAAATTGTGATGAATTTCGGGTGACCTAAGCTATAATTTCTAATCATTTAACGTATGTGTGTGATTATTTATATAATATATATGTATGTGTATATATGTATTTGTGTACGTAAGTATACCATTTGTCATTAATGTTTTACCTAGCTTGTGTTATATATGTTAAAGTACTCAAATCAAAGAATGGAGGTATTAGAAGACAGTAACTATGGAAGAAAATAAGACATATCCTGGGTACTATCATTGCCATATGCATAAGCAAGCACTTTGTTCTCTTTCATTCTCCGTAATACAATACAGCCATTTTAAAAAAGCAGATGAGTGAGGTGGTTACTGATTAATTTTTCCCAGACTTACCATTTGTCTAGTCTGACTACATAGTCATTTTTCTAGATCTTCTTTTCCAATGTAGTAATTTGTCTTATTCAACCATGTTGGGTTTTTTTTTTTTTCATGTAAAGCAACACATAATATGTTATTATATTGAAGACCATTCAAATAGCAATTTTAAAATCTGTGAGTGGTAGGATAAATTACTATTAAATATTATGCTTAATATCACCATCACTTATGACCAAAAACCATCGGGCAGTGTTGGTGGTTTGGAGACATATTTTGGCCGGAATATACCATACTATTGGGCACAGTCAAATGTAGTAATTTATGATAATTACTCACTGTAGGCAGATTAAAACAACCTGCTAAATACAAAAACTCTTAACAGTATTGCCCTAGAATTGTATACCCTTCAACTTTCTAGTGTTTTTATGTCTATATTGTTTTTAATATTTCTTGCATAACGTATAGGATCCGTCCTACTTGGTTTAGGTATCCTGAGAAAGTTCATCAGAATAAATTGAACCACTTGTTAAAGTGAATTTATAATGAAAATAATAATTAGACCAATGAAGCAACTAAAAATTAAAAGTGTTGCTGTTTGTTTTTTTTCCATGCTTTTCTTTTTTGTTAGATACTCAAAAAAAGGGTACGTGTCAGCATATATCTTCTGGTAGCTTTCCCAAGTTAAAAAGCACTTTAGAGTTACTCTTCACTCTTGAGATCAGTTCAGCCTTATATTCTTTGAATGGGATCTTGGACTTCCTCAGAGACAGACACAAAATCAAAGCTGTGAACGGATGCTACACTTTCCAGAAAACATAGTTTTTCACGTCTATAAATGTGGTATTGCCTTTACAACAACTCCTGTACTTCAAATTAAGGTTCAGCAATTTCGCTGTTAGACACAAGGCTATACAGACACATATTTTCCCAGCAGCATAGCAAATAATAAATTCATTTGGAGAACATTAAATTTTCTAGAACAAAAATGCAATGTGCTCCCATAACCTAAATCTGACGTGGGTTGAGGAAGAACTTTTCATAATATGATCAAACCAATTTGCTTTACTTGCTTAAAGTATTATGTCACCCAATGACAGAACAAAAAGTGTTTATAAGGCATACTGCATAATTAGGAAGTAAATTCCTAAGATATATGGCTAATACAGGAAGGTTTGAATAGCACTATTTCTAAAGCTGAATCATGGTCTTTGATGAGAGTGGCCTATAACAATGCAGGCTTTGAGAGCCTTGCAAAATTTCAATTAAGTTGCTGAAATGTTTCCACAGTTTATTTTTCTAGGATCTTTTCCATGACTGCTCATAAAGACCTGGCTGTGGAAGGAAATTGAGCAGGAACTTTTGAATTGGCCTCTTGTTTGCCTAGTTCTATTGACCTTTACCAGAGTGGTTATACTTTGGGGGCCTTAAGTTGTTCATTTGCTACTGTCCTTAATCAATAAATTGTTCTTTGTTAATGAATAATTAAAATGGAATACTGATAGTGGACCAGTTGAAGCAGGAAGCAAAATTAGGAAATTAAGAAGTACAGATTTATTGACTTTTCTCTCTGACCCTCGGCTATATGTAGCATTGTCATTTTTATTTTTGAAGAGACTACCAGGAGTATTCCAATATGCTTTGGAGCGTTAGGCTGGCTAATCTGTGTATAATTAAAAATATAGAAATGCCTTAATAAATTTATTGTATGACAAATGAAAATTGAATAATATCATATGAAAAGCTCAAAAAAATGTAAAACAGACCACCTCCAAATGTAAACTGGTATGTATGACATCGTTAAGACAAAGACATTGGTCAGAGATTCATCTGTGAGTATGTGCATACATACATGGACATATAATGTCTTTGCAAATTTTTTTAAAAGCTTTTAATTTGATATTGGCACAAAGGTTATTTTCCACTTCCTCTTCTAATGTGTCAGCAATTTAATTATCTTGTGTTTGTACACTTGAAGTGATCTATGCTTTTCTCCAATTTTTTAAAATTTGCTACTCGCCATTACATAACAGAAGAAATCAGTAATGAAATACTCCTTGAATTATTCAGTGCCATGATCATAATTACAAGTCATGTCATTTTTTTTTTGAGAGTTCTGTTAGGAAGTTAGGTTTAAAAAGATGTGATTCATCTAACAAATGCATGTGTTCTTTATATATATTCACCAGATTTGAAGTCAGAAAGAAATGATAGGTGTCCAAAGTGGGCCCCTGGGGATTTGGAGAAAGGAAGTTACAGAAATACTTAAAATGTTCAATTTACTTTATTTAGAACAATGTGTTGGTAAACTTTCTCAGAGGGGAATGTTGGTTGCAGTAAGAGAGGGGAAGAAGCTTTAATGTACAAAGGCAAAGACAAATGGAAAACCTTTCCTAAGGATCTCAGGATCAGGAAGTGCCATCTTCTATTGCAATCTAGTGAATGGTCATTATTTCATTGAAAAATATGGTTGGAACTTCAAGAGCAGAAGTTGTTTTAATACATAATATACATTTAGTTAGGATAGGACCATGCATCGTGAAAACTGTAGGAAATAATTCTCAGGATTCTTTGGGATATTAAATAGTGGTGATTGATGAATGGCCTAAACTTAAAGTTCCTATTAGATTGATCTGAAGTGATAATCAGGGACTGACATGAAAGAGAAGAAAATGGTCATAGTTTCTGAAACTAAAGTTGCTTTGTTGCATTGCAAATACTAGTCAAAAATTTCCAGTGAGCAATAAGCGAATGGTGTGGGAAAAGGTTGTTGTGGCGTTAAATGGCTGAGAACAATAAAGAATTTGGAAGAGTCTGGAAAAGACTTTTATGCCATTTTATGCCTTTTCAAAGTGGTGGTGTGATGATTTTGCATATTTTTCAAGTAAAAGGAAGAGAAATATAATAAAAAGCAAATGAAAAAGTAAATGTGGTTTCTATTCTATTATCCTAATGTCTCATAATAAAATTACTCCAGTTTTTATTTCATTTGACTTTTGTTCTTTAATAGCTTTCAGAAAGTTTGTGTCCTGATGAGTATAGCAGCCAAACAATATTAGAGGAAAAAAAAAAACTGAATTTATTCCATCAGAAGAAGAATTATCTTAAATGACTCTACTGGACAATAAATTACAATAAGAATCAAGTGAATGTCAGCCTATTAATGTTAAAAAAGGGAAAAGTGAGATAAATTGTCCAATAGCTACAAATTTGAAGGACATGCAAGACATAAGACCCAAACTTTTTTATTTGAATGGAAGTAAATATATGGAATACATTGTGGGGTATATTAATAAAATCAGAAAAGTAATTTTTAATGAAGAAAGAAGGAATTTAAGGCTACTCAGAAACCAGAATAACATCATCTGAAAAGTCTGTGATAGGTGTAGGAATCTTTGCAGTACAGAATTTTTTAAGATTATAGTAAATAATTTCTTTTTTTTTTTTGGCGTAGGTGGGCATTGGGAATCGAACCTGGGTCCCCAGCATGGCAGGTGAGAATTCTGCCACTGAGCCACCGTCACACCACCCAGTAAATAATATTTTATACTACCATACTATTCAAAATAACCTGAACTGAAATCTATGCTTTCCCCTAGAAAGAGTTTTAACCTCTGATGATTTTATTAAATTTTTCATACATGAAAATATCTACAGCCATTGTTGTAATGATAAAACTGGTAACTGATATTTACCAAATTGCTTTGCATGTGTTATTTCAAGCCTTTCCTGAGCATTGTGCACTATCATGTAAGTGTTTCAATTAAATATTAATCTGTCCCAAAATGTTTGTGATTACATATGTGTAAGTTGAAAAAAACTACTTATATGAGAATTATCTTTGTTACATTTTTAGCAGTTTCTTAACCAGTTTTCATAAGGCAACAAGGTGAGTCAAATCCACTGTTAAAAACAACCAATCAGGGCAGGCCACGGTGGCTCAGCAGGCAAAGTTCTCGCCTGCCATGCTGGAGACCTGCGTTTGATTCCCGGTCCCTGACCATGTGAAAAAAAAAACAAAAAAAACCAATCAACTGCAGAGAAGTAATGTATCCTTCAGTAGAAGACCAAGTATAAATGTTTGAATACGTCTTCTATCAAAACCAGTGAAAAGTTATGAATACGCCATCACCGTGAGATTAGAAAACATCAATATTCTTCAAACTACATTTTTTTGAAGAAAGAAAACAGTGGCCAACTCTTAAAGACCCGATTTATCAACATAATAGTAGGATTCGTTTATAATATTTCCTTAACATTTTTAAATGAATGAGCAAAAATAAATCTCCTCTACTTTTACAGCAGCACTTATCCACGGCTGTAACACCACAGGCTCCCAATCAAGAAATAAACATTTCCAACACAACAGGAAGGAAGCAGTGGTGCAAATATAAACATGAAAACTCTTACATAGAAGAGGTCTTCACGACTGTGAGAATATTTTCAAAGGTCGTATCAGATGAGAAGGCTGACTACGGAAAAAAGGAAGTATATTAGACAAAAATATCCTTAACCTACGTATGTTCCTAGGATTCTCTCATTTGCCTTTTTTTTATATTTAGACAAGTTATAGTTTGCTATTTTTAAAAACTGTTTCACTTTGAAATTATTTCATCATCTAATTCATGCATATGTTTTAACAAGAACAAAAGAATTTTAAAAGTTAACAGCAGTGATTGAGATTTCTGCACTCATTGGTGTATGATAGTACTAGAATTTGGTATGTTGAAAATGACCTTTGTGCTATTGGAAGAATTTGTACAACTAATTATTAACAAAAAAGACATTAGAAATAGGGATGATTAGCCTTCTTAGAAAGCAAACTCCTTTCAACTTTTCTTAATTAAGCAGTAAAATTGTATATAAAAGTAGTTTGAACAGAATGATTGATACTAGCTGCTGACAATAAAACCCTAAATTATAGTCCTGTTCTCAGAATTCTAAGCCAATGAAAAATGCCTCTGGCTAGTCATTCTTTCAGAGAGCACAAGCTCCACAGAACAGAGAACTAGGTATGTGGGCATATATGTATACCCTTTAGAAAGGGAAATCTAGATGCTCTATTTTTTAATTCAACATTGCAACTCTAAAGCACTTTTAAGAACTAAAATAGTTATGTACATTAATGTGTACCTCAGTTTCAAGACAAAATTAGAACTACATCTCTCCCCGAGCCCGTGAGAAAATTGTATTTTAACTCCAAACCAATTTACCTGAATTCTAAAAATATTTATTAATACATAAGAAATAGTATTCTAGGGCTTCATTTGCCATTAGTCTTACACTACTGTTACAATAGCTATAGATATCAGAAAGCTGGAACATTTCTTTTTGTGTTTCCTAACACATGGCTTACCTAAGAGAAAAAATATACCATATTTGTACCTAAATCCAGTCAAGGTGATATCAGGGGTAATGGATTTTCCTTCTTAAATAAACAGTATATGAAAATTGCTTTCTAGTATTTCAAAAAAAGAAAGTGGTAAAAGCTATTAGCTAAGAAAGCTTTCTGACAGTGTTAATTTCCTATTCATTTCATAAAAGGGAAAGTTTTGATAGGACATAAATTATAGCGTGTTCCTAGCAGACCAATACCTTGTGGGAAAACATATATGGTTCTCCTTAATCAAAATAAAAGCAAGTTATTGTTTGTCCAGCTGAGGAATGTTGGATGACGGGAACTCTTTATTGTTTGTGTGCCACATGAAAATAACCCATAGAAACATGACGGATGAAATAAGTATAGAAAGTTTAGGGAGAAAAAAAAACATTAGGTAGCTACGATTGGCAGAATTTCTTAGGAATTCATCCATTCCTTAGCTAAGCTGTTCATTTAGAACCTAGTATGGACTGGTCATTGCGCTATAAGCACTAGAGATATGATGAGCAAAACATTTGTGGTCCTTGCCTTTAGGGAACTTATTGTCTGGCAGCAAACTAAATGGTAGACTAGAGCTTGTAAGACTGTTTACTCTTTTGAAACCAGAGAGCCTCTAACATTCATTGTAGCATGACGGGGCACTAAGAATGAAACTAAAATTGTAATTACTTTGAAGAACTGGTTTTTAACGGATTGGCTGCCCCATATAAGAAAATAAACACTGCCAAAATTTATGTTTGTGTCATCATATTGAGTTTCCCTGTCAATTGGCTTTACTGACTACATTTACAGTGATCTGCTCAATGGTAGATGTTGAAATAAATGATCAAGGGCTTCATTCTCGCCTGCTGTTTGCTAAAATTCAGGTCTGTGTGTAATAGCGATAAGATAAAACCAGTTAACCTTTTTGAATCACGGCTCTGTCTTGGCTTCTTAATCTCCTCAATGAACGACTGTCCTTTAACTCCTCTTTCTTCTTTGCCGGGGCTTCCACCCCCAGATGTGTGCACACATTCACTAAACTCTAACTGGACATCAGTTTCCTTAATGGCTTTGGCAAATCTCTGTGGGTGAGAGCGTAGGAAGCTCATTGGAGTATGTTTAGTCTCCTTGTGAAACTTTAAGAGGTTTAGGTTTCCTCTGATTGACTGCAGTGCTCAACTCTATCCCGCCGCCCCTGCCCCCAACAACTTCACTTCTCTGGCCCAGATCAATGTCAGTAGTTAAATGAATCAGTCATTTGAAAGCTGTCTGTTGACCTTTCCTTCCTGATTGATTGCATGAAAAGTGCACAGGAGTGAGCTTTCCCGTGAAGAGAGCGGTCACACCGCCTGCCCTCACCGCCGCTCCCAGTAGATCGCCAGGGTTTCCCACAGGGAAATACGCGACTCGTGTAGTAGCAGGGCCTGAAAGCATTCTCAAGTAACCATAATGAAGCTGAAAGCCACATCCAGCTTTCCTCCATTGCCCGCAGGAATTATTTATAAGGAGAAGACAGCGGTTGAGCAGTTTATTGGCCTTCAAACATTTCCTGAAGAGGATAGTGGAGAGGTCCTCAGCCATATTCGCCTAAGGGTGTCACACAGAGTCTTCAGCTTCCACCTAATGTATCCAGAATATCCCTCTGGATTTTTCAAGTTGAGAATATTGTAAACTTGTATGTTTTTGTTTTATCTACAGGTAGAGAAGTTCATTTTTATTTGAATAGGACCATAGTTTGTGGTAGTAAAAGATAAACTATCAGCAGTTGAAGTAGTAATTTTATGTTTCTTGCCCAACTCTAGAGTCCTGAAGAATGCTATTTCATATATATCAACTCTATCATATATTTAGACACAAAATTTAAATTCAGTTAAAATGATACGTGATCCCCAGGGAAAAAAGTTGTATTTTCAAATCTGAAAATATTTTGGAAGGAAAAAAAATGATGCAGCAAAAGAGATTTTGCACTTTTTTTTTCAGACATGCAGAGAGTGGCTTAAACGTTGGGATAAAACCAATCTGTGAAGAAAAATATCCTATAATTTCGTTAGCTAATATTATATATGTATTTCAAATTTTCCGGGCACTTAGACACAGAGTTTCTCATTTCTCTGATGTTTTTAGAGAAGACAGCATGTTTTTCTCTGTGTACCTCTTGTCAATTAGTGAGGGGGAAATTTTTAATTTTAAATATAGCGACTCTCACCCTCCTTCGTTTATGGCTTCCGAATGGGTCTTTCTTTATGGAAAAATAAGTACTGCAATATATTTCTGATTCAAGGTTAGAAAATAAGAAATCCAGGGATGATTTTCAATGGTAGGCAGCTTGTGTATGGAACTGAATAAAACAATCCCAAATGAAGGATTAATTATTCAAAATATTGCTGTGTAGTTCTACTACGTTAAGGGGATAATAAGCAATAGCTGCCATATCTTAGTTCTCTTCTAATTTCAGGTTGTGTGATAAATTAATAATAATAAGTGAGTAATTTCTGAAGTTTGAACATCCTGAAATATATAACTATCCCCATTTTAAAGATAAGAAAACAGCGTGGTAGAGTATTGGTTCAAATATCAAAATCAAACCCAAATCTATGGGTTTTGAAAGCTTCTGGCTTTGCGTTATGCCACAATTATGATATATCTATTCACTGAATGGAATAGTATGTAGCTATGTAAAAGCTTATCATGAAATTCTATAAGATCAAGTGAAAATGCTAATGAAGCAATAAATAAAAACATAGGATACAATAAAAAGTCTATATTTTAAAAAAGACTAGAAAAAAGCATATATAAGCTGAAAATAGTTTTTTTGCATGTTATGTTCTTTCCTTTGCTAACACTTTCCAAACTCTTAAAATGCCATTGTAATTATATTGCTCATAAATATCTATGAATATCTAGTTTTAAATAATGAATGAATCAAATGTTTGAATGGTAAATGAATTTTTGGAGAATATTCATTATGATATGTATCTCCTGTGGTGTGCCTTGTGTACTAAGGTATTACACTTATTACATCAATTTTTACAATTTCTTTATACCCCTTGGAAACCATTAGTGATTTCCACAGGAGATTGGCCTGTCTTCTTTATCTGTATACCTCTGGGGCATAGCACAATGATTGGCCCTGAGTGTTCCTCAGTAAATGCCAGGTTAATGATTGTTGAATAAACAAGTGTCTTTCTTAAAGCTTATTAATAGTGAGAATTTATGAAGTAAGCATTGACTTAAGGAATGGACGACTTGCATGCATATATAAATTTGGATTTATGTTTTTAAATATACATAGATGTTTCTGTTATACTTGTCCTTAAGGCTATTCTCATTTAGTGCCCAATACTTTTGTCATTTATTCAAAATTATGGTTCTACTAGATAAGAATTGTGACTCTAAAACCTAGGATGGCCTAAAATTGGTTGTTTGGTTGGTATACTTTAGAATATTTTTAGGTAAAGCTTCTAAATGAATTCAGGATGGGCAGTTAGTTTTTGCTTAAAATAATTACCTATATTACTTCTTTTCCCTATAGTTCAGATACATAGCACACCACAAAGTTCAGGTATGGGACTACCTTCAAAATACAATCAGTCAATCCTTGGATTTGTTTGGCTAATCTAAGTGATTTATAGTTTGAAAGCAAAAGAAAACTGATAAAAAGCCATTAGTCACTCTTGGTTTAATCTTAATGTCTAGAGCTCAGTAGATGTCTCCTTTGAAAGTTGGGAAAGAACTAAATTATGTAAGTGGTGCGGGCACTGCCACAAGAGGATGCTGTTCCAGTTGTTGCTAAATTGGTGATGAAGATTTCATGTAAAACTAATTCATGTCTAGAGTGTCTAATACTGTTTTTCTCAGGAATAATATAATCTCATCCTCAGAATTTCATTATTCCAGTTGTAGGAGTTTCACCATTAAAGAAATTCATATAACTGCCATTTATTGAATTGCTCCTGGGTGCCATATAAATGGGATTATGTATGTAAAATGCCTAGAAAAGTGTAAAGTCTTATACAAATGAAAAATGCTGGTATTAATATTAATATTATGTCCTGAATAATTTCTTATTTTTCCATATAAGTAGACTGCTGCTTGGAAAGCAGATTCTTTGTCATGCATTTGAACTTCAGTGAATCTTTACGTTAAACTGCTCCTCCTTGTTGGCCCCTTTTGTTGTTATGATGGTGGTAAGGGTAGTGAGCAATGAAGATTTTCACTAAATTCATAACCTTGAAATGAGAATGATAGAGTTGGCCACCAAAATGGCATGAGCTGCAGAATCACAATACTGACTTGAAATCCTAGATCTGCCATTTAATAGTTGCTTGAACTTGGGCAACCATTTAACTTGCTGGAGTCTCAGCTCTTGGTTCATAAAATGTGAGTTGTAACCCATGACCTCAATGAAATTGTTGTGAAGGTCCAGAGAGATAATATATATGAAGCTAGTGTGATCTGTAGGATATTAAATATGTATCAGCTATTATCTTTTTTATTATTAATATATACATCTCTATTCTAAATAACTTCCACCCTTGTCCTCAAGGTTCTGTCATGGCCAAAAAGGATCAACATTTATTTTGATCTTGAAATTGATAAACTTGTCCCCTACAGTGTTAGAGGTAATGGTTTTGTCAATTCCAGGGTATCTTCCATGGAGCAGCAGACCCTGACCTCTATGCTGGGTAGAATTTGTCTGTCTTAAAACTGAAGTAAAAGTTACAGATAATAAAATGAATACATCTTGTTCATAACATTTCCCTGAGAGGACAGTAGAAAATGTATGGTAGTTTTCTGTCCCAGTGAGGCTTAGAAAATAAGGGATTATATGGACAGAGAAAAGTATAGAACAATATTTTCCTTTGAAATAAGGAAAATGGAAATGGATTTGGGACATTAGGTGGAAAGGTAAAAACTCTTTCCAACTTAACGTCTAGCTGAGTTCCACTAAAAATAATTGGAAATGCCCATATGATTAACATGTACATAATTGGGGAATCTTGGTTACATGTTAAGAGACATAGTTTGTAAATTCAATTTCAAAATATTCTCTACATATGGTAGCTATATATAATAATCTAAAAAAATTTTTATTTATAATTAAACCAGTTTTTTCTCCAAGTAATTTTCAATCAAATGTAAAGAAATATGATAGTGCATTACTTCTGGGTACTAACATTAATGAATACTTTCACAATTAAGGAATAACTTTAAATGATTTGTATCAATTCTACACATTGAGATTATATGGATACGTTATATGAACATCTTCAGTTATAACTGGGCTTTAAAATATGATTAAATATAGTTAAAACTCAGTCTAATAAATGTTAATTTTAGCAGTACTGTTAAAACAGAGACTCCTACAGCAAACTGGCTTTTTCGCCTTTAAACTTTACTTCTCTAATTTTGAGAACTACATTTATGTGAAAAAACTTTTTAAACAGAGATTCGTTAAGAGGGGCGTTCTATGCATTTCCTCTTGATAAAAGCATTGAATTCTATTAACTATACATTAAAAAAAATACAAAACCGGATCTAAAAGAGATCTCCAATGCAATCTTCAGCAAATATGTGACCTCTCTGATCTAATTTTCTAACAGCTGAAAAATCTCATCAGTAGTGATGCTTTGCAAAGTCCTCAGATCTTTGAATGAATCATAGTTGCCATTATTAATATGTCAGTTTAATATCTGAACATATAAACCCCATTGGACTCTATCATTAAATTATAAATGGTTTGCTCTTGAATAAAATGTAACCAGATTTAAATTTCATTTAATTTGGTTTTACATTCTCCAAATAGCACCACTGCTCCAGCCTATCCAATGAGTTAAGCTATTTTCAGCATCCTCTTTTCTTCTTACTCATTGATCATATGAATGATTTTCCTTTTTTGCCCTTTTCAATCTGAAGAACATTTTTTAAGAGCCCAAGACTGAGTCAAGATAACTGACTCCTGCAGTTTTAATATCTCCTTATTGAATTTTGATATCATAGCTTTGATTTAATCATAAAATGTACCATATATTTGGCATCTGTGGCAGATTCATTTTTTTAAAACTAAAAAAAGAATGACATTGTAATTGAAATGGAATATTAACTGGAAATAGTAGTGTAGATTTCTTATCTGTCTTTTGCCTTTAGATTGTTTATTAATAATGGAATTGGCCTCTGGGTCAGAATATTGTTCATCAGCCAGCCTTCTTTAACTTTTAGTTAGCAACATAATGATTTGTCAAGCTTTCTGAAACAAGCAAGGATATGCAGCAAGCTTTTGTCAACATTTCTTTAATTTCTGGCCCTGTTACTGGATGCCTTGAAAACCTAGAAGTTGTTTGCCCACATAACACCATTGGAAATGAACACTTACTTAAACACTGTTTGAAAGCTAAAAGGAAAGAGTTTTTTAAAAACATGGAATGTGTTTATTTTTCATCATTGTAATGCTATATTGATTTTTTTCCAGATTGAAAAAAAAAATTGTCACTGTTTAAAAAATTGCACCACCTATTATTCCATCCACTGACTTTAAAAAGGGCAGTTTTGGGTAAAGTCATTTAGAAATCTGTCCTTAAAAAAAAGAGTGAACAATAAAACCTTAGCTTCAGATTCAAAGTTCCTAACCTATATTTCCAGCCGTCTCACCAACATTAATTCTGCATCTTAATTGAGTTGTTGTGCTCACATTTTTACAAAGATGTCTGGTGAATTCTTCCTTCAAAATTCTGTCCTCACTCATGCCCTGGAAAGCTTTATGCCTTCTTTATTCCATTATAATCTCAAATTCTGCTTCTGCTAATATCTCATTACTAATAATCCCAGCCCATGGTAATTTCACATTTACCAGACTTGACTTGCATTTATTATCTTTATCCTAATTTGAGATTAAGCTTGTGTTGTTTATATTAACTCTGGTTACCTATTAAGCTGCCTCATAATATAATATGTCTTTATGTTCTCTGCAACATATATCCCAGCATATGATGAGTGCTTAATAAAGATTTTTGTGGTATTCTCTAGTGAAAAGACTAGTTTGAATTGGTCAAAATCATAATAATACATTAATTTAAAAGAAGCTGTAGTTATTTACTACCATAAATATGCCTAACTATCCAAATATTAACAAATAGGATCCTTTGGATGTCTAACTTAATAAACGTCTGACTTAATAAAGAAAATTTAAGTGCAATCAACTTAAAATTTGTATCTAAAACAGTTTAAAACTATGGGACCTGTTAAGTTAGACATTGTATTTGCGTAAGACTTTTACCCTACTGTACTTGTTAGGAAATTATTTTTTCTTAGAACAATAAATATTAGACTTCACCATGGGCCTTTCCTAGTAATCTGATCTTGATTCATGGTGAAATCTAGAATTTCAAGGAATATAAGACATGGATGGATGATCAAAATTTACTTTTCTTTCTCCTTTGTATTTTATACAAAGTAGATTTTTCTTTCTTTTGCCTTTCCTGGACCATACCCTCCCGCCCCACAAAAAATATACATATATACTTTTGAATCTTAAATATAGTTAAACATGCTTAATGCACAAGGTAACGTAAAGATAAAACTTGTAAGCTCTCTGGTATGTATTTTGAGAGTGGTTATCAATAAAAACAAAGGGTAAATAATAATTCAGACTTCCAGTGAAAGAAGAAGGCAGCTCACTGACTATGGATGGCTCCTGTTAGGTTACTTCTACACTAATTTTAACAGGAAACGGGAGCAACATGTTTTATTACACAAGAATGTGCTGGAAACTGTTACTCTAATTTTTAAAAATAAGCAATAAACAGTAGATGAACATGAATAGAAGCACACATAAAAAGTGACGAGCTATCGTAATCTCAGCTACTCAGAACAAAGAAAAACTACTTTATTAAAATACTGTGTCTAGGCATAAAATAAAAATATAACTCCTCAAAAAGGAAATACACATTCCTGTTGTAATATCATAGAAAATAAATGCATTTTACAGTAGAAATTGATTTGTATCATCCCTCTCCCTCTTTCTCTTTCACGCATTCACATGTTCCCCCTCACACACACAAAAATAGGCAAACTTCTTTATAAAATTTTTCACAATAAATAATAATTAGATGAATAATTTACTCATTTCAGTAGTTTCGGTGTATCTCCTTTATTATACACATATATTTTTATGTATAGCATGATTTTCTAGCTAATCTTGGATTTAAGTAAAAAGTGCCCAGTGACAGTATAGCGTTAGGACACACTGATCTACAATTGGCAATTTCTGTATGAGAGTTGAATAAACCAGCGATGTCTTACTAATGTCTTCATAAAAGATAAACAAAATAAAATGCATGAATAAAATCATTATTTCATTTGGAACACAGCACTACATAGCACATTTCAGTATTTTATAGTTTATCGAGTGCTTCCATGTAAAGTGTCCCATTCAATCTCTGAAACTGTCTTAAGGGGTAGTTACTATCATTTCTAATCCTACAGATTAGTAAACAGGCTCACTAGTTAGTGACTGAATCAGACTGCCCTATTGTCCTCTTTATATCACAGCTGCACAGAAAACAGAATAGATTGCCCCAGGAAATAAAATAAGTATTTTGCTGATATGTCTCCTTACAGATAGGCAAAGTTTTTCCACATATTGGTCTTATAAATGTCCATTAAAATGACTTCTTTTGCCTTTTTACCTAAATCTGAATGTCTTATCCTAAATTCTATCATTTTTTTTAAATCTGTAAGTGGATGGTTATGGTCATTTTTTCAAAATACTTTCCCTTCTTCATCTTTGAAATGGCAATTTTCAAAAGGGAGAGTTGCCATTTGTACTTATGATTATTTTGTCTGTCTCCAATTAAATAATTTACTATATTCCTATTTGCTTCCTTCTTCCATGAAAATTCCTTACATACATCTCTTTTTTGGTCAGCCATTGGGAAATATTTTGCTTGCAATTATAAGAATTTTATAAGAGAGGCTCCTTTTTTCTGTTTTTATTCCTTCCGTTTTACTTTTGTGCTGCCATCTGCCCATTCATTTGTTTATTACACTGATACATATTAAGTTTTTATTCTTTTCCCAGTACTAACCACTGAGATATCTGGTAAACCCAGTCCCTGCTACAAGGATGCTTTTGTCTAGTGGGACAAATAGGAAATATATTAAAATTACAGAAATAAGTTATATCCTATATTGACCAAGTACAGGGTATATGATTAAGAGATGTTCAAGCTAAAGAATTTTACATTTATGACATATTTTACCTTTTAAAGTACTTTTAAAATGTATCTTTTAGCATAAAGTAAAACACAGAGACTTAATAGGCTGTCTCTGAGATGCTCTCTTAATGAATATGACTAAATCCAGAAACAAAATTTCCCCTTAGCATGAAGATTGTTGAGAGACAACTCCTGAATGACAATTTTCTTTTTTGTTTATATTTGTGGTTATACTGCCATTTCAGTAAAGTTTTATAGAAACTAAGGTCAATAACTAAAATGCAGATGATGAATCTAAGACAACTGCAAATTATGCTTTCTTTCACGGATGTAGACATATGGACACGTAGAATCTCAGCCATATTCAAGATGTTAGCTGTATTTTAGTGATCAGAATTAATATAGGGGTTCCCTTTATGTATTAATTAAAAGTTCATAAAGGGATTAGCACTTCAGATAAGCAACAAAATATGGTTGAATGCTTATTTTAATATGAGCTTTGGAAGATTTATGGAAAGGAAATGTCAAAATTTTTGAAGTTGTCACATTTTAATGCCTTTTTAATTTTTGCTTTAGTTACTTCTGTAACGACTTTTGGTAGCTTGTCAGCTTTGAATTTGGCCAACACAAGCCCCTCCCATCCTTTACTCTTGACTGCCATGAAATCATATTCTGGCCCTTTCCACCTCTGTACCTCTCAGATCTATCCTTCTCCTTTTCTACCTCTTCTTCTCCACCACCCCTAAGTGTTGAAGCCTCAGGGCTGCATCCTGGGTCCTCTTCTCTTCCCTATCTACATTTGAGGGCTTCTGAGTTTATTTGCTTGAGTCATTTCTAAGTAACCGCATATAGTTGCATGGTTCTAAATTTCATCTATATGCTGATGACTCCTAAACTTAGATCTCTAGCCCTGTCTTTTCCCCTGAAATCCAGAATTATAGAGTCAGCTACATATCAGACACCTCCATTTGTGATAGGTTTCTAAAACATAGCGTGTCCCTAAGAGAATTCTGGATTTCTCTCCCTTCTTCCCCTGTCCCAAAATTCCTCTCCAGCCTCCCATCACCGTCCCTCTTTCTTTCACGTAATGCTTTAGTCATTGAATGTCCTGGGACTTAGATTCCACAGTACGTGGTGACTAGACCTACTAAGAATCTACTCTACCTACTTCCCCACATCTTCTCTGCTGCCCTCTAGTCCAAAATTCCATCATTTCTGACCTACGGTATGACAGTAATCTCTTACTCTTCCTGCTTTCAACTCTTGCCCCTCCAAGATGAGTTCTTAAAACCCTACCAGGTCAGTGACTTTCATCCTTATGATCATCCAATACTTCTGCCCTTCACTCAGAATAAAATAATCATTACTTACCGTAGCCTACAAAGTCCTGCATGATTGGTCCCCTTTCTTCCTCTCAGATCACATCTCATACCACACTCACCATCTGTACTGTTGACCTCCCTTCTGTTCCTTAAAAATGCCAATGTCATTTTCACCTTAGAGTCTTTGATTCCTCTGCTTTCGGGGCCTTTTTCCCCAGAAACTGAAGGACTTGTGCTTCCTTGCAGTCATCTCTGTTGCATCTCTCTGTCTTAATGTCCTAGTTCTTGGAAAGTATATTTCATTCATTTGTTATAGTTTTTATGAAATCTTTCATTTTTGTGCATCCTTATCCTTTCCCCTTTGTGCATAGCACAATGCTTTAGAGAATGAATAACTATGTGACAAATAATATGGTTTAGTAAAATTCTAATCTTTCTGACTTTTCTTTTCTGAAGGCACTTCTGAAAGCTGGAGAGCATGGATGTTCATTAGAAAATGAGCTACTACTGTATCTAACATTATTTTTATCTGAAGTTATTTAAGTATTTGAAATATTCCATGCTAACAACTCTTGCCTCCTCCTGAGACTGTGAATAGTATTATTTCCAGATGGTCCCAAAATTTCAGCATATTGCTACAGTTAACAAAAAGCTTTTGTAAATGTTGTATTAACCACTAAGGGGCATGTACTACCATTAATTTGTGTTCTGAGTTCCTGTTGTTAATGGTAGAATCTGTCTGTGTGTGCATTTTTCTCCTTGCCTCATATAAAACAGAGTATCTGTTATTAAGACTCACAAATCCCAAAGAACTAGCACGAAGGTACTTAATGTTAGGTGTGCCTCTTACCAAAGAACTATCTTTCAAAATAGTTTGAAATATAGCTATGAAAGTATTGTATTAGTTTGATTTCAAGGAGAATTTCTTTCAAAATCTGCTAATGCTAAAACAAAAGTAAAAAGAGCTGAATTATTGTTCTCAGGGAGTGTGTAAAATGCAATTCGTTTGTTTTTTTTTCTTCTTGCTTTTGCATCAAGTAAATTAATGCAAAAATCTGTTTAGAGCATTGTATTTCTATTTAATTACTTTAATGAATAATTACAGTGTTTGTACATTGCATGAAATAGGACTGTGTTTTTCAAAGCCCTTTTATTTATTTAAGTTCACAGATATTAGATTAAAGATATATATTTAAGATCAGTACTCCTGTTGTTGGCTTTTGATTATTTCCAGAACATTTCCAGGACAGGAAGTCACCACTTGGGCTCATTGTAATTTGAAGAAAGCTAAAAATTGTTGTTTTTCTTTATTGGACTTGCATATTAATGAATGAAAGAACGCAGGTTAGTAACATTGTCAGTTCTAATACAAAATATCAAAAAGTTTTTAAGAAAATGGGATAGGATTAACTAAAGCCCTCTTCAACCTACTTGTAAACAGTTGACTTAAATGAAAAAGACAAACCTAAAATTATAGTGCCATAGCCCAGGAGGAAGGAGTTAGCGAATAATGAATTCAAGGTCATAAAGTATATTTCCTATTTCTTTGCAAGAACCTAAGGCTATAGTTTTACTTGCTGTTTTTCAACTTACATATGGTTACCAGGGAAACTTCCTGTTCTAAATTATGCTGTGTGGAATTTACATGTATTCTGTTAATTTAGGTCCCAAATTTAGGTTCTATTTAAAATAACTAGGATATGTTAGAAGGGAGTTCTCTAATATATCATTAGTATTTGAAGGTTTTTGCTTAAACTGAAAAACTGTTTAGTGGCACGCAAGTATTTATAAGATTGTAAATCAATACATAACACATTTAACCAGCACATAAATCTAACCATTCTGGTTTCTTTCTCTAAATAGAATAAATTAGGCAAAAAGAAACATTGTACATTGAGTAATTTTATGTATGAATATTATAAAGTGTGCCCCAGAGTTTAGTGTTTATATAGCATTTCCCTTTTGTATCTATTGTGGGATTTGTATCTCTTGTGGATTTATGGGCATATTTTCAAATGGGAACGAATATAGAGAGTCTTAGAAAATATGCTACCTCAGTCCTTTAATAAAACTTTGCATTCGTATATTAGAGGTGACTATTCATTCGGTCCTTTGTTTATTCAGTTAGAACATACTGTTCACTACTAGTTGAAGGCAATGTGCAAAACACCAAGGAGTGCAAATCGAATGTTTTACTTACCCTCAAGGAACTTGGGGGTGAAAGAGGCAGGGGAGGTGACTGTGAGGGTAGAGAGGGCAATACGCAAATCATCATCACATTGTTTTATAATTCTATGAAAGACAAATTCTCTGTGCATGGAGTTGATGATAGAGGAGCATCCAAATCAGATGATGGAATCCAGGAGGGCTTTCTGGAAGAACTACATTAAGGAATTTTTAAGCCAAGGAAGGGGTAACACGAGATCAGGTTTGTAGTGGGGAATGACAGGATTGATAAGTCTGGTGGCGATGTGAAATGTGGTGGAGACAAGCGCCGGCTGGAGATAAGAAGACCAGATAGTTGGGAGACCATCATTGCTCAGATATAGGACATGGAAGCTTAAGGTAAAGTTGTGGCAGTAAGAATATCAAGAATTGGATGTCAAAGGTTATTGGCATGACCATTATTTTGAGTCTAAGAATATTAGAGAAGGAAAGGATTGTCCCCAGTGAATGTCTATATTATAGGTTAGGAAATAATAGCACAAAAAATGAGCTTACGTAGTCTAAAACTTAGATAAAAGAGATATTCATCCTTTAACATTGTCAATGGTGAATATGCATTAGTTTCAGGAACATTTTGTACCATAAAGTTAAAATAATGAAAACTTTTTAATGGTTATAAATTCTGTAAATGTACAATTTAATTTTATTTATATTTGACATTTTGAACTTTAATGAGTCAGAAACTAAACAGATAAGACCGTTAATGTTATTTAAAAATCAAAGCCGATTAAGTCAATAAAATTATTTTAGCAAGAAGTTGTCCTTCAGGTAACCTGATCTTTTTCGGAGAGGTATTTTTTATAGTTCATTTACAACATAAATTTATGAAATCATATGTCATATAAAATATCTCGACTATCACATATTCTTAACTTTTATTGGAAAAGAGATTGTGTAATGAGGGGCAGGACCTGTTGGTATTCTCTTGCTAGTAATGCATGTAAAACTGATCATCTAGGTAGAGGATAAATGTGGTTTACTTAACTGTTACTCATAGACTTGAACCTTTTAAAAGTAGAGCTGAGATTTAATGACTAAATAAATCAAAGGAAGAAATGATAAGTCTTGATCAAAACAGCATTTTAAATATGAAACTGAAAAATCAAGATGTCTTACATATCTGACGTCTGTTAATTTAGGGTCATATTCTAATTATCAATGCAATAATCTTTCAATATTCAAATGCTTCTTTTGAGAAAAGCCCAGAGTAGATATGAAGCATTCTACCAATTTGGGGGGCTCTAGGTATAAGTACCTAGTATAAAGTTCTCACACTCCAGTGTTTCCTTGCCGCATTTTGCTAAATAAATAGCTTATGGTAGCTCTTTACTTTAGGCTCATCTTTAGGTATAATGCGTTTAGTATCTCTATGTTAGTAGAGATTGTGATATTCTGTATTAGTTTAAGATATCTAGAACTCCCAATTCCATTTAGTGAAGTGAATTTTTCAAATTACATGTCTTTTTATTAAAAATGTTTGTCAGAACATGTCACTAAGAAGATGTGATGTTACATTAAAAGGAAATACACAGTTTTCAAAAGATATCAACAGTGCTACGCAAAGAAGACCGAATATAAATGTCAGATATTCAACACTGCTTTTGTTTGAAACTATTTATAGTAATTATGTTACATCAGCCCAATGATATTATATAGGTTTGGATGGAGTGTTTTCAATGGATTTTATTTGCCATTTGTTAAATCTTTTATAACCAGGAAATATAGAAAGTGTTTTCAGGTTTAAAAATGATTTCTTATAAAGATAGCATACATTGGTCAAATATTTTGGCTTTCCCCTTAAAAATGTTTATCAGAATCTTAACTCCACTGCTTTCACTGTGGTCCAAGCCCCCATCATCTCCAGATTAGTTATTGTAAGAGCCTTCTACCTGGTTGATTAAGACAGAATAGGCTTTGCAGCAGTGACTCTCAAATCTCTGAACCTCAGCAGCATAACATAAAAATGTGTATAGCTTGATCGTACATTGTCTACTTTCAATTGGCGAGGAAAAGAAGGCTGGAGGGAGATAGCTCTAGCTACTTAGGGAACCAGGCTGACAGGGGCTTCACCATTGAGAATGCTACTCATTGAAGCCGCAGGGAAAGAAAGAGGCTAGGGAATCACACAGCCTCAGCCTAGAAGTGATATGTGGACCCTACTGCTGATGTCTCATTTCCCAACATCAATCCTGAGGCCCCTCCTAACTGCAAAGGAGTTGGGAAATGTCCTCTCCTGGATGTGCAGGCAGGAAAGGGGAACCACACGCTGCTCAGAGCTAACAATGTCTCTCATGCTGGTTTGGAAGATTCAGTCCCTTCCATGCTATATAAAGGAACGCTCTCAACACAGCAGCCAAAATGATCATTTTGAGGGTCTCAGCTCTTATCACTTTTCTGCCTGAAATCTCAGAGTCATTCCCAATTTCACTCAGAAGAAAAACTTATGTCCTTACTATGAACTGCAAGATGCACTACATACCCATATGTTTCACACCCTCACTTCCTTCAGGCTGTGCATCATGACCTGCTTTATCTTTCTCCATAGCATTTACCCTGCTTTGTTATCCTAATAAATATACTTGATTAGTGCTTATTTATTTATTGTTTGTTTGTCATTTCCTACTAGAACATTCAGCTACAAAAGGTTAAGGTCTTTGAACATTTAGTTTACAATTTTAACCCCAGCGTCTGTAATGGTGATGACATATGAGAACATGAATGAATGATTGAATGACTGAATGGGATAATCCACGAACTATATTGTGATTCTCATTTCTTCTGCATAGTAACATTATTTTTCATATACTATTTTTCACTTTTTATCTTATCTTCCCTTACTTTCCTTTTGTGCTTGTTTCTGAGGGTTTGGCTAGAATTTGTCATACAAGGGATTGCCCCATGTTTTATGATATCCAGTTTGAAAAAAGTAAGAATGAGAGATGGCAATCAAATCTGGCACATAACTTCTGTATTGAGAAGTTGTATTAAGGAGAGGAAATACTGCAAGTCAGCAGTGGCTGATTTAGGATTGTAAAATAAGGTGGCTTCTGAACTATATTGAATTAATGAAAGAAAATAAAACCATTAATGGGTCTATTTCAAAGCTTTATTATATTCATTCCTGGAATGGGACTGTATTTGACTTTCAAAGTGAGAAAAGTTTATCAGGCTGCCATTTTTTTAGTAAGGGCTTATTCTACCAACTTAAATTTATAATTACATTTAAGGTTTCTAGTGAGCAGCTGCCTTATTAACATGATGAGCAGGAAAATATGCATGCATATTCTAATATGTATGCACATTTATACTGATAGAGTTAAAGATTGGATATTTATAAAAGAAAGAGTTAAAGATACTACGAAAACTGCTGATTTGACTTTAATAGTTGCAAAATGAAGAATAATAATACCCTTTTTAGCTCACTTGACAGGAGATGAACTGTCAAAGTAGGGAAGATAGAGGGGAGTCTGGCTGAATTATTTGCTAGTGTGAGACTGATGATTTATTATGCCTGAATGGAACTTGAGTTCCTTGCCAGTGGACAGTCTAATATACCAGAACCAAAGCCAGCCATTTACTATTAGCAGGAGGTCTTGAAAACAAGATAGCCATGGTGCTTATAAAGGACTGGCTTGTAGGAACTGCTAGAACTCCCTGCTGCTGTTCCAGTGAATTCCATTGTGGCCATCTTAACATGCCTTTCTTTCTCATCTGAGGCATAACAAACAGGCTGTGTGCAATGGCAGAAGAATGACCAGGGGTGGTCTCTGAGAAAATTCTTGGCCAAATTCCATCATATATACATGCAAATGGTAGTGTTTTATTGCTTATTTCTGAGGATATGGCAGCGACTATTTTTAGGCAATTGTTTCTGAAAGTTATAAGTTTTCTGGAATAAACTGAAACTCCATAAAAAGTAAACTGTTTTTCTTTTTTTTTTTCCTGGGTGAAAAATACTTTCATCCTTTTGGGTCTTTTAGAAACTAAGCTATCCTCTATAAATGCGAGGCGTTTCATCCTTGCTAAATACCAATTCATTTACCATTTTGGAATTTCCAAAATTGTGGGGTATTCAAGTTGTTAGGTTCATAATCTCCATATTGTTTAAAAAATACATGGTGGTGGCTTGGAGCCGTGTACTCCAAAAACATGTTCTTAAAGTGAATCCATTCTTGAGGGTCTGAAGCCTTGTAGAAGGACCTTTTGATACACTTCCGTTTAGGTGTGGCCAAGCTCATCACAGTGGGTTTTAATCTTATTGTTGAAGCTTTACAAAGAAGGTCACAGAGGGAAAAAGCCAGAGGTAGCAGCCAGAAGCTGAAAGTCAGTGGAATCCAGAAGAGAGAGAAGTCAGGAGAGTCCAGGACAGGCCTGGACTATGCACGTACGCACTGTCAGGTGACAGGAAGCCAAGGACCAGGGACTGGCAGCAGCCAGGCCTACAGTGCTGAAGTTTTCTTGGAGAGAACCTCGCCTTGATGATGCCTTCATTTTGGACTTTTTTTTTAGCTTCAGAACTGTGAGTCAGTGAATTCCCATTGTTAAAGCCAGCCCATTGCGTGGTGTTTGTGTAGGTAGCCAGGAAACCCAAACAATACATTTAGATAAATGTGGGGGCAAATCTTGTCTGCTCAAATGATAAACGTTTTCTGTCCTCTGCTATGGTTTACAACACTAGACCTCAATTCTGGCTGCACAATAGTATTATCTGGAGTAGGTTTTAAAAACACGTATCCTTGGATTGTCATCTAGAACAAACGAATCCAGTTTCACTGCAGTGGAGCCTACCATGAGTGCTTGGGAAAAGCCTCCAAGATGATTCTCATGGGCAGCCAGGATGGAAAACCATTGATTGACACAAATCAGAGGTATGACTGCTGCCCTGTTCTGTAATTCTGACTCCAGCTGCAAAATGACATGCATCTGCCTGGAGATGAGATGATTTTCCTTAGGAAGCACCTACACTGTTTGAATTGTCTCATATTCTAGAAATCCTTCTACACCTCCTTAGATTTTAATATCTGAGTTTTGTCATACAAATCCCAATTTCTGGGTTGCTTAGGTTCTCCTATAGGGTATGTTGGTAGTTGCTTCTGTCCTTTCTCACATCCAGCATTGTTTTAAAAAGCCTGTCAGTGGCTGATTATTCCCTAAACATCCTCCCACCCCCACCCCAAGCCATGGCCATTGAACAGCTCAGGGCACTTGTAAATCTAGCACCTCTATAACCAAAATGTGTTTGCATTCCTTTCCCTGCATAAAAATTATTAAAATTCTGATGTTTCATGACAAATTCAGGAAACAGAGAGTAGTTTCATGAAGGAGTTTGAACAACCCCATGGAGTTATATTAAGAAGCAAGACTGAGAAATATCTCCATAAAATCTTCTTAATATCTTTGTCCCGTGTCTTGACTATAGAGCTTAGCAGCCAGCGTGACTGACCGATTTTCTGTATCTCACAGTACAAAGCATCTCTTGATTCTGATATCATCTTTAATTACATACCCAGGTATCTCTCCCATAGTTCTAAATTCTGCATCTTCTAAGCCCACATAGAAACAGTGATCACAGCTTTTCACCCAAAATTAGAGGTAGTGGAATCTATCTTGATTCTGAAATCAAGAATGACCTGGAAAATCAAAAATTCATAGGATAAAGCAAGTGTACATATCACAGGCCTTAAAGAAATATGACTCAGAAGGCCAGACATAATAGAAGAGGCATAGTTAAGTATTAAAATAATAAAATGTAGATGAAGTAAACAAGAGTCATTTGTGCCCATCTAAGTTCACTGAACTGCTTGTGGGAGGCACACATCTCAGCTTAATTGACAACAGGGGTGTGGAAGAGAAACAATTTTCCAATATCAGAAGTGTCATCATCATCAAATCTGTTATCACTAAAGGTGACAGGAGGGACATGTGATAAATATGAACCTGTCCTGAACCATTGAAGTAGGTAGAAGAGTGTCTAGGAGGTCACTAGATGATGGAAAGTAAATGCCAGGTAGTATATATATTAAAAGAGGAGAGGTTGTTGACCAATCTTGGGGAATGTGGTAATAGGAAACAAGAAATATTTTAATCCCTTATCTTTGTCTTCTGAATCTAAAAGGTAAGTAACAGAGGTAAACAGTAGAAGGTCTACACTTCATTGTTCGTTGGCAAAGGTCACTAGAGAAAAGAAGTGATGCTGTTCAGAATGAATGAGGTGGAAGAAGTGCTTGGGTGTAAAAAACACTGATGTAGGCTGTCCACATAGGGAGGGCATGTGTAGGGACTGATTAAAAGGAAGGAATTAGGGCGGGCCACAGTGGCTCAGCAGGTAAGAGTGCTTGCCTGCCATGCCTAAGGACCCGGGTTTGATTCCCCGTGCCTGCCCATGTGAAAAAAAAAAAGGAAGAAATTAGGATTGGTTTTGGGGAATGGTAGGACTGATGCAGCAAACATGGTAGTAGTGATAGTAATAATAATAATAGTTAAATCGTAGTGAGCATTTCATATGTGCCCCACACTATTGTAAACACTTTATATATATTAAATCATTTAATTTACATGCCAATCTATAAAATACATGCTATTATGCATCCTGGAGATATGCTACATATTTTGGTCCAGGTCACACATAAATTAATACTTACTAGTAAACACTAGATCTGGAATTCCAGCCCAGGTAATCCAGCTCCGAAGCCTGTGCTCTTAAGTATAAAAATAAAAGACGTTTATGGACAGATAGCTAGTCACAAAAATTGTGCCCTTTACAAAGACAACACTATTCTCATTTTAGGGAAGTTCAAAGGTAACAGGCATTTGATGAGGAAAGGCTGATGTCTTGTTTAGGAGAATGGTTGGTGAATGTGGATCAGGGGTAAGGAGAGTCAGAAGATTTTCAGGTTAGGACAGCATTGTGCTCTGACAGCGGAACATCTCGGTCTCATGTAGTCGTGTACCTGCCTGGCTGACCCCGGAACCCCTCCTCTGGGCAGCACGTGGCATGCTTCCACAGGCTTCAGTTTCTCAGATGATTTCTCTTTCTTTGGTTCCTATGAATCCCCCATTAGACTGGCATATCTTTTCTTATGTTAAAATCATCTAAGTCTTTGTCCTGAGAGTCACGAGCCCTTTAGGGTAATGTTGTATTTTTCTTTCTTCTGTTCTATTTTGTATTGATTTCATAGTTCAACTCTCACGGTGCAATCTTATTTCCAACTTAGTGATCTGCCTATGTAAATGATATAAAATGAATACTAAAATCACTGGGCTAATGAGGACTTCAGGAGTCACCTAGTCTATGTCACTGCCAAGAGGCAGAATTGCCCTTCAGGGTCTCAGAAAGTCAACCCCCTGTGTCCTTACACTTATACATGCTCCTTCCCAAAATATATAAGCAATCTAATGTATCCATCCTATTGGCTAGGCTTATTCACTTTTAGTCAAGCTAAAATCAACATTCTACTTGTGCTTTTTCTCATACTTGCACATATATATGTGCATACACACACACGCACAAACACACACACAAACACCTAGTCACAAACTCTCTTAATTCAGATTCTGGGTATATCCAAGACGAATGAATTTGGTATGAGACTCCTTTTCTCCATGTAAGGCTATGGTTAAGAGCACTGGCTCAGGAGGCAGCCAGATATGGGTTAAAAGTCTCTACCAACCTCAGTTCCCTTATCTATAAGCTAGAGATAAAAGCAGTATATATTTCACTGGTGTAAGAAGATTAAATGGGAAAAAAAAGTATGCAAAAATGCCCAGCACAGTCATATGCATTATTTAATATTAAACAATCATATTTGTATTAGTACAAGTAGGTATCTTTTTTTCTCCTCAGAGCAACACCTTTTTCCAAAGAATGTTGGAACTCTGTGTTAGGACGGTGCTAACAGTGTACTGATCACCTTGACCCTGCTCTGATCTGAATAACATATCTTTCCAAGCCAATGTGCATTTAGATTTTTTTCACAGCAAAAACACACATACAGGGTGGGCCATGGTGGCTTAGTGGCAGAGTTCCCGCCTGCCACACCGGAGACCCGGGTTCGATTCTTGGTGCCTGCCCATGCAAAGAAAGAAAAAGAAAAAAACAACACATGTACAAATGTAAAAGTTTTATGTTGCTGATTTACTGATTGATAAGTTTACTTTCAATGGATGCTTAATCTGTGTCATGCAACACTATATAATGCATATAAAGCACAGGATAAATAAGTCCATCACTAGATTGTCATGATAAATTGCAATTCAGCTCTAACTGTTCTCAATTTATGTATAAGAAAATCATCTCCCAGATAATTTGAGAAACTTGCCTAAGTTCCACTGCTGGTAAAGGTCATGGACTTGAAACTCAGGTGTGGCTCTAAAGCCCGGTGCTTCTTCACACACTGTTTTGCTCTCAGTTTGTGTGATTTGTGTGTCATATAGGATTTTTTGTTTATTTGTATTTTGGTTAAGATGGGACGTTTGGTCCATAGAAGCATCTGAATATCTGAATAGTATTTTAGAAACTATAGCAAACTATGAATTTGCATTTTTGAATTTAGAAAAAGTAATAGATATAAAGATATATAGATATATAGGAAATGTTCCCTGAGATTTTACATAATTTGTGTAATCTTTTACCTGTAAATTCTGGGACAGATAAAATAGTTTACTCGTCTGTTATCTCTAAACTGCGAGGTTTCTTTTATGCCTGCAAACTACCCAGAGGGCATGGTAAATGCCCTGCCTTTTAAGACTTCCCAAAGACTGGAGGCCAACCGCTTTCAAACAGAAATATTTACTGAGAAGCTAATCCATGTATCAGAGATCTGAAAAACAAGAGCATGACTAACAGCTGAAAATAGAGTTCATTACTAGAGCAATCTGCAGTGAGCCCAGGGGAAGGTTGTCTAATTCTAGAAATGGTGTGTTTAAAAGAAAACTTAAGAAAGGAGTTAGGTCAAAGGATATATTTTAGAAGTTGGACAAACTGATTTAAATTTCTGAATATTAATAAAGATAAAGAAATTGAATAAAATGAGTCTTACTAATTTCTTGCAATGCATCATGCAGTCTCATTCAGAAATATTTCCTTGTCTCTGAATATGTATGTTGGTCAGTACCAGTCTATAATAATGCAGGTAGACATTATAGGTGCCTGACATAATTGCATAGACTTTTTAAAACATCCTATTGCTTTGAGAAAAGTAGTGGGGATCTCCTGGTTATCATTAGAGATCATACTGCCACTTCATGGAATGAAAGAGTTGATAATAGTTTTGATTCAGAGTTAGGCAGAAACAGATTTTTTTTGAAGTTTTTTAATGAAAAGATAGATGGTCAGCAATAGGTTCTCAGGTCTCTGAGTGGGTTAGGACCCCTACAGAACGGTCAAGTCCTAATTTTAAGACTTCACCAATTAATAAACGATTAAAAACTATTTTCTAAAAGTATCCTATATACAAGTTTGTTTGTATATTAGAGCTGTCTTAGTTATTTTAGTATGGGAGGGCTGGCTAATTATTAAAATCCATTTGTAGGTTTAAAAAGATAATGAAATTAGTTGCCACAGATCATACAGAATGTCTTGTGTTCTGAATAACATCTGACTTTATACTTTTTGGAATATTTTGATATTAATTAAAATGGAAGAACAAGCAAAAAAAATAAGACATGAAAGTAACTAAACAACTAACAACACAACTTAATCATATAAGAAAATTAATATACTGAGTAGAGAGGTTTCCTAGGAGGAAAATGTGCTGGAAATTTTTTTTCTGAGTGACACAAAAAAGAAGCGAAGAGGAAGGCTATGATAACTGATGATTCGTGGGTGTATAACTTGTGTTTTTAATATATGCCAAGTCATTTAGTTCTCTCAGCAACCCTTCAACTTAGGCGCCATTACCTCCCCTTCATAGACTGAGAGGCTGTGGCAAAAGTTGCTGAATATTTTACCAGTGAGTCAGGAAATGACTGGAGCATGATCCAAACCAGGTCTCTGATTTAGACCCCATATTCTGACGTGTTCCCTTCAGTCACAAACACTTCAAGGAATCCCAGGAGATTCTTATCGTCCATAAGCCAATTTTAAGAGGAGAGAGTGTAAAGATCCGTCAACTGAAGATTAGTCAGCCTTCGTCATCAGGAGAGCTGAGGCATTTGACCTAAGCTAAAAGTGAGCAGGACACAAGGTGGGGAGAGCAAGATTGCACATAGATGGTGCTGCTTACTAAAAATAAAAAAAAGATGACATTAACATTGTCATGAGTGGACTCTCTTGGCTGAAGTGGAGAATGCCGATGGGAGAGAATCAACATAAATGAGCTTGACGGTATTGGCGAACCAATATTTATTAAATATCAAGGCATTATTAAGCAAATATAAAAGGGAACATGCTTTACACAATAAAGAAGCTAATCTTCTAGTTGCAGAGATATAGCATTTTTTAAGACTGTAAAACAAAATAATATATTTTGTTACATCATTCTCAGGGTAAAAATTATGATTACCGACAACTGGATTAAGGATGCTGCTTTGAAGTTATTTTTGTATCATATTATACTTGTCCTATTCTTGCGAAGCAGTCCACGATAATGCCAGGATACCACAAATTTCTAATCTTTTTACATTGCATGTATACACCCAATGGGATACTAGACAAAAAGTAAGAATGAATATATTAAGTGTATATGCATATGGATGAATCTCATATACACAAGATTGAATGAAAGAAGTTTGACACAAAAGAGACATACTGTGTGAGTCCATTTTTTAATTAAAAAAATTAAAAAAGCAAAAGCTAACCTATGGTGAAATCAGAAAATGATTACCTTTGGGGTGGTGAGTAGTGAATGGAAGATAGAATAAGGGAGGCTTCTGGGATTCTTGTAAAGTTCTGCTTCTTGATCTAGGTGTTGGATAAACAAATGGATTCAATTTGTGAAATTGAGCTGTGCATTTATAATTCATGTATTTTTCTATGTGCTTTTTATTAGCCACTATGATATTTGTGCTTTTGTTTGTATATGGTTACATTTCTCTTTCTACAGTTTCTCGTCTTTAAGGTACTGGTGTCTATTTCATTGTTCAGTGTGTGATGATATAAAAAAATAATATTATAGATCAAGGTCAATTGGATTTTTTCGCAACTCTGGAACAATAGGCCAGTCAGAGAAGACAAGTCAGCTCTGTGAAATGCAAGCATATTTTGGTGTAATATAAACAAAATGGGGAGAAATAACACTAATGGTTTCTGAATGAAAGGAAAATATCAAGTAGAGGAGCGTTGAAGGAAGAATTTATCACTGAGGGTTAGGTGATGTAAGCAAGGAATTTGATTATATGAAATATCACTGTCTTCAACAAGGAAAATTGAAGGCTAAGGAAAAATATGCTTTGTGATTGTCATCACCAGGGTTGAAAAACCCTGTCATTTTTGCGAGGGAGCTGAACCTTGAAAAGAAACAGATCATCAGGTGGGAACTATTACCTCAGCAAGCATTTCTCTTCCAGAGTTCTGTCATTTTGAGACTCTCTGCTGACCTTACCTTCTCATAATCAATTTACAGCTGCTGTCTCCCCCATGTAGCAGTTTTCAATACAAACAATATTAGATGTGGAATATGTCACAGAGCAGTGCAGAACTTAATACTTCTTGAGTAACATTCAGCATAGCTCACTGCCTTTGAAAATCCATCCATATGTGACCATCCATTATAAGACGTTATCTTACGATAGCTTTCTTGAAAGTGAATACTTAAGAACAGTTCTCCTCAATTTAACATGAAGTTATACCTGTATAAAGAATATGAAAGTCAAACCATTGTTAAAGATACTGATAAAGAATTCTAAATGGAATTTGCTCTTGTCACGAAATCCCAAGATAAATGCAGAAAATCCTCCCCGCAGAAAGAGAAAGGGATACAAGAAAGTGTTCATAAAGCACAACGAAGCAGCAAGAGCTCGAGAAAAAAATGGAATATATTGTGAAATGACATAATGAGAACTTCAGCTTCCCATTCATAGATAGGAAAGGAAGGCAAGACCTCAGGCTACAGCGGTAGGACATCTGACAGCAATCTTAAACAAGTGTAGCTTCATTAAAAGTAGTTTGCAGATATTTGAAGTACAAGAAGTGCCTGAGCACATGTTACAAGGAAAATTTTAAGATAACTTGTAAGTAGCAAGTCAACAAAACATGAAAACCAAAAATCAAAAGTCAAAACACATTGCTGTTGGCGATTTTATCATCGGATTGTATTTTGTAGGAACATATTACGTTAGTAGTTAAATTCCAAATACGCTGTACTGTTGGCAGCAAAATATAAGATATTTGAGTAAGAGTTTCATTATTAACCAATTTATGATCCTTTTATTTCAGTGGAGCATAAGGAACATGATAAAAATTTGCTACAAAAAAAAAGACGGCTTTGTTGAACAGGAGCGTATTTTTTATAGATTTTACAACAATAAAATGGGCCAAATATCCTTGTAAATTACATTAATGAGATAGATTGCTGCTTTTAATGGGGGCTCTGTGCTCTGCACTGTGCCTTATGCAGATTTCCCAGTTAATAAGCCTGAACAGTGTTTCTGTTAGTGGAAAATGAATCTGAAACGATTGTCAGATTATCTGTTTGGCATGCCTGACTGGTGTCTGGAATGGCACTTTGCTAATGTGCTATTACTCAGTGTCATTAACCCACACAAATGATTGAAAGGTGAATTTATATGTATACCGTGGGGCTTAGCACAGGGAACAGGCTGCAAATGATGCTGCAAAGGATAAAATGAGCCATTCATTTTGGATTTCCATTCTTTAGTCTAAATGTGCTTGTGTCAAAGCCATATGACATTTAAATATATGGGAAATAAGGAGACAAAATTATCTATAAAACACAACTTTGCATTACATTAATGGCTTACAAGTTACATAGTTAAAAAGTGGGCAGTGGTCTTCTCTTCTTGATGTTTATTCCTGGAGATCTTGGCAAAAAAGGTAAATAAATTAAATGCTTTGGGACCTATTTCATAATAGATTATTTTGGAAGCTTTATTTAGAAAGGTAGAACTTGTGATGGAATTGTGAAATGAAAGGCTTTTCACTCCATGAGAAGACTTTATTTGCAGTTGTGCATATTAATTAAAATACTTTTAAATGAAAAAAAATGTTTTTTTCTTTAAATAATGCACCTATAACACATTGCTAGCAAAATGCCATCAAATGGAAGTTACAGAATATCTTCCATTTAAGTCTTTTTAATAAGTTTTTGTTTGTTATTTCTTAAGCAGCAATTCTAACATACAGTTATGTTTTTTTAACTCAAAAGGCTTTGAAAATTTTGAACATGTTTTTAAATAACAGGTTGTGCCATTGTGCTTACTAAAGTAAACAGACCAGGAAAATATGCCTCAATTCTAAGTCTCACTTTGTACAAAGCAAATTTTTTTTTTTGGATTTGACAGAGACCCTTGGAGCCTGAAAGATCTCTAACTTAATCTCATTCTAGGTTTCAAAGTTATGGAAATAATTTGTTTTATAGTAAGATTTTCTTTAACTGAACTGCACACAGGATAAAAGTTTTTGACAGCATGGTAGTCATTCTCACTTAGTGGATAACGTAGTTTTCTTAAGTTCCAAAAAAGAAAATTAATCAGGATCCCCCCCACTGAAGGAAAGTGTTAAAATATGTATGTAAAAATGTCTGCATATGAAAGAAAATTTGACATGAAAATATAGAATAAAAAACTGTACGAAAGGAAAAAGTTACTCTTCAAATATGGTGTCATGTTAATAAATGAATTTGTGGGTCATGTTGACAGGAAGCAAGTCTTGTTTCAAGGTGTGGTGAACTGCCTGTCTCCAGAGTACAAGTTCTTGGAAAGCAGGAGACTCCCAGGATGATTTCTTGTCTAAAATACTGGATTCAGTGGCTGATTTCCACTGCTAAGATACTCTTTTCTTACCAGATGGTTCCTTCATTAAAATATGCAGTACTTTCTAATAAACTTTCTGAATACTGCCATAGATCTATTACTAGTAAGTGATAACATACTAATTACACACTGAGATCCTTAAATGAAATATTTCATACTTGAAACCTTATCCACATGCATCATTATTACAATGTAATATCTTTTTATCAAGTCATGCAATTTCAAACTAAAATCAACATTCCCAAGGAAAATCCCTTTTTCTAGTTTCAATTTTAGCTTCGTCCCCACTCCAGATTTTCCTTCTAGAAATAATGTGCCAAGTTCCAGCCACTCTTTTTGAATCTAAACTTAAATATACGCGCAGAAGTTATTTCTCGATTTTCTAATTTGGGTTCATTTTACTTGGATAATGGTTTACTTCTTTGTAGCTTTTATTTTCTTTGATAAAGAGAAAAAATTAAGTATTTTCTGACATTCATGATAGCTATAGCCTTTACAACACCATCAATCTGTCTTGTAGAGATTAAATATACTTCTTTTTAAAAACAATGCAGACCCCTGCAATTTAAAAAGAATAATTAGCCATTTCTGCTTAGCTAAGCTAATAGACCATAAGGGTTATTTGGATTTGCCAGAAGTGGATTTTATCCTCTTCTTAAAAAATTTATCAAGCCAAAATGATTTTTTTCTTGCTCTAGTTATACATGTTTGTTAAGCATAAGATTTGATAAATATGTGACCCCCTCTCAAAAGCTGGTATGAACTAGCCTTACTTTGCTTTGAGTACTCATTTTGCTCACTCCTGTAATTTATTGCCGTCATATATTGCAGCAACTTTTTCTCTGGCTCCCCTCTCAACCTTTTAATATCCACCACATGCCCCTCACTCCCTAGCATTAGAACTGCTCAAGGGAGCTGATCCCCTGCGATGAGGTTTGGCATCTCCAGGCAGATCCCCCATCTCTTTCCCGGTCATTGGGATTTACGTCTCGTTTGGCCCATCTTCTGTCGGCCAAGAATTCCAAGTTAAACTGGTGAAGGGATCCATGCTAACTTGTTCATTCATTTAAATTTATTTTAATATACTTCCTTTTCCTGTGAAGTCCACCTGGAATCAATACTTTCATGCACGGAAAATGCCAACACAGGTTCCATTTAACTTTCACTTAATTTTGTGGCCCTTTAAGACTATCTTTAGAATATATGTAGCAATTTTGGTCAACTGTGATTGTGAAACATTATTGTAAAATATGATTGTAAATTCCTGTTCTGTGACAACCTGAAATAAATGAATTCGTACTGCAAGACTGTAACATGCTTTGATTTTCTCTTTCTCTCTCTCTCTCTCTCTCTCTCTCTCTCTCACTCTCTCTGTCTCATCTCTGTCTTCCTCCCTCCCTTTCTCATTTTTCTGTTTCTCTTTCTCTGTCTCTCTCTTAGTTTATGTCTGTGGGTTGGCTTGTATGTCACTGTCTACACACACACACACACACACACACAAACACACACACACACTGCGTTTCATGTGATCCTATGCCTTCTCTACCAACCCACCAACCCCCAAATCTGCACTCATTATCTATTACCCCATAATAAATTAGCTGAAAATGTAAAGGCTTGAAACAACAAACATTATCTCTACACCGGTTCTGAGAGTAGAAATCCAAAAATAGTTTAAGTTGGCTGGTCATGGCTCATAAGCTCTTATGGGGTGGTGGTCAAGCTGTCAGCAGGGCCTAGAGTCCTCTGAAGGATGTGATTCCAAGTTGGCTCACACATGTATGTGGCTGTTGGCAAGAGGCCTCGGTTTCTGACCATGTGGTGTTCCCCCACAGGCTCACTTGAGTGTCCTCATGACATCACAGTTGGTTTCCATAGAGCAAGAGATCTAGAAGAGAACAAGAGAGCAAGCAGAAAAGTTCATTACCTTTTAGAGCCCAGTTTCCAAAGTGGTACACCATCGTTTCCACTTTATCGTGTTCGTTAGAAGTGAGGCACTAGATTCAGTTCACACCCATAGAATGTGATTGATACATATCATAAGCATCTGCCATCCTTAGGTTAGTGAAATTTTTAATCATGAAAAATGGATTTACCCATATCAAAGAAAGGAAGCATATCAAAGAACTTGTTGACATACCTTAACCCAGCATGCTATCAAGAAAGAATATTCCTCCAATCACTGAAATTACACTGTAATGAGATTTACTAGTGGTTTTTAAGGGTATAGCAGCATGGGTTCCTTTGAGGGCTGGAATTTTTTATCTTATTCATCCTTGACTCCATAGTTCCATTCTAACATAGAAACTGGTATATAGTAGGTGCTGAATAACTATAGACTGAATGAATGAAGAATGAATGCCCCCAAATGCTGAAATCTGCTTTCTAAACATCTAAAGTTTTACTATCAACGTTTTGTTCATCTTACTCTGCTTCCAGTGTTACTATGACAAAATGGAATTATTCCTTTTTTAAAAATATTAGATGTATTAAAAGTTACAAGTGCCCCAATTCATATAATTACCATCCAACATATATAGCTTATGTATAATTTACTATATATTGATAATTTGTTTTTATAAATCCTGTTTATCGCCTGTTAGTTTCACTAGATGTTAAGCTCCAAAAGGCCAGTATGTTTGCCTATTTTATTCAAGGAGGTATCCTCCAACTAGGACATTGTCTGACTTGGCATAGGCACTCTATGAATATTTATTAAATTAAATGATTAAAAATTTCACTAAACTAAAGATGACAGATCTCAATTCAGTGTTTGGAAGAATTTAGCTAAGATGTTGGTAAGCAACTGAAAATAGTTATAAGTATTTGGATAGCTTCAAAATAGCTCTCTTCTCTGGGCTGAGATCGTCATTGTTAAGGAGTTAATATGTAAGCCTCCATTGTTGAAATGCACACTTACTGTCCAGATGCAGGCGCATTAGAATGCTCCAGTTTCCATGCTTAGCTTGGAAAGTGGGATGGTCAACTTTTACAGCCAAACTATGGCAAAGAAAAGGTCTCAGTACTGTTAAAGATACAATTCCTATTCTGGGACATGAGCAAGAGTGCAAAGAGAAAGAAGGTGAAAATGGATATAGGGATGGGGAAATCACTTATTTCTAGCTCTGACCCTGAAATTAGAAACAGAATAACACAATGTGCAACACCAAATTTTTCTTCATTTTTTAAAAACTCCCCCCCTCCCCCAGATAGGGATCCATTTAGATATATTTGTCATCATTGGATTTTCTAATTTCTAGGGTATAAATTGCTGTAGATCCTAAATTAAACTATTGAATATTCTCTATTCATTTATATCCATCCCACATGTTACTCAAAATTATGGTGTAGATTTACATTAAAGAACTACCAAGTCTGTTCAGCAAGGATGGCAGGCAGTAAGAGGAAGACTCTTTGGCTTCCTTTTTACATGGAAGAAATAGCAATGCATATGGAGGAGCTGGAACTTTTTTGTGAAGCCCACAAAATATGACAGTGTGCACAATGATTCATATGATTTTAACATTCAAGCTCTAAAGCTATTCTAGGTAGAGACTACTTATTCTAATCTCCCTTTATAACAAATCATTTGGAATTATCTACCTCAAAGTCTGTTAATATGACAGTTTTTACTGTGGAACCTTTTCCTCCTATTTTGGAGATGGAAGCAACTGGCTGCAGGTGGCATGAGAAGTCATACAAGGATGGATGATGTAGGAAATATCTTCAAAATAATTCATTCACTTCCTTTCCTGAGTGCTCCTAAGTTCATTTACATGTTATTATTGTTTATTTAACATAGTCTGCAGTGACCCATATAGTTTCATTTGGACCTCTGCCCTCTGAAGTATTTATGCTTTTCATGGGACCCTGAAGATGTTGGACGGGCAGTCACGTGTTTCTGTTGACAGTAGGAACTACTTTTAGTATGGCTCATCTCCCTATGAAATTCTCCAAAAGAATTTCATTTTCATTATTTAACACCCCATTACAGTTTTCTTTTGAACATTAGAACTCTTCAGGTTCACTTATTGTGACCAAAGTTGAAAGTTAATGCTAAACTCCATTTTGAAAAGAGTAGAAAATATTCTTAGCTCATCCTTTTTCTCTTTTTAGTTTTACAACTTACATGAGAGGTCTGTTGGAAGTTACCCTCATTTGAAACAAAAGCCTATTTGGAATGTTTCATGCTCAAGATAAGAAAATAAGACATGAGTTGTAAGATAAATACATACAAATGATTCACATGAATACTTCTATATAAGGATGTGAACTCTTCGTAATGAACATACATCTATGGATTTTACAGAAGTGTTATTTAGGAAGTGTTATCCTGTATTTAATTAATCACCCTTGATGATAATGCATGAGAACATGTGATTATGCCCATAAGCTAAAGAACTTAAAATAGCACGATTTAGATTCTTCTACATTTTTGGCATAAAAAATGAAAAAGCCTTTCATGTACCGCCAAGGATACTGTCAAATAACAATTTCTGAGGCTTGGAAACTTCTCTAATCAGACTCTTCTTAATGTTGCTGTGCTCGATACTTGTCGTCTTTAACTGTCTTTGACTAATTCTCATGTCTTAAAGGAAGATGGAATGGCTCTCAAATGCTAAGATTAAAATGCCAGATGCAGCACATGAATCAATTGTAAATGACAAAAACAAACAGTAACAATTTCATTTCCTTGGAACCCATTCATTATTATGCAGCCTGCCAATGATGCTCATTGTTCGGCTCCTCCCAGCAGACTGACTTAACCTTCACCAAGTATTTTTTCTTTGTAAGTAAACCAATGTGAAGCTTTTTAGGTGAACTGCATGGTGCGGTTCAGTATCAACAGTTGCAAATAGATTTTTCTGGGTCAATAAAATGAGATGTTTCTCTTTATTCACATATCCGACACTTTCTGTGATGTGATAAAAAATGGGACCTTGTGAATAATAAAGTTTTGTTTCCTGTGTGAGCTCATATTTTCAGCTTGTAAAAAGTCCTTGTGTTGGTGTACTCCATCTTGCAGTTTCTGAGAAAGCTGGCTTACTGTAAGGATTTGCTAATCCTTATGCTATTAAGATGCTTCATCATTTAAGTCTGAATTTTAATACATTTAATAATATAGCTGTAGAGTTTAAAAATAGTTAGGATGCAAACCTCTGTGGTGCTCCCATACCTGCATCCCTCTTCTCACTGTCCCCAGAGGGCATGGTCCGATTTTTACTCATCTTTGTGGACAGAGTACTCAACACAGTGGTTTAAAAATAGTAGGGACTCAAAATAGCTTTGATGAGTAAATGAAAGAATGGTTAAATGGATGTAAACATTACTCTGAAGCATATGGCATTATCTGAGAGTTATAATATCCCATTATATCCTCCTTTGTCCTCCTACTTTGTCTTACAAAGAATGTAACTAATCTAAGTTATTCATAGTCTTTACTGGGAAGCCCTTTCAGTATTGAGACCCACCAGACTTTCTGCTCTGTCCTCTGCTCCATGCTTCTCATTAAAATAGGTTCCTGAATTCTTGTCTCGTTTGCTCCCTGAGTATTAGCCTCTGCTTATGCCGCATTCTATCATCACTCACAGCACGGTTGGGTTTCTTTGCTCTTTTAAATCAGGACAGCCTGGTGTCTTCTAGGCTGAGCCCTCTCCTGCCCCAGCTTCTTCCTTAGCATCTTTCCTCATAGCAGCAGAAGCGTCTTGTTCTCACTTTTTGCAAATACTTCCACAAGAGCAGTGTTGGTTGTTTCCATGAAAGGTCTGCATGATCCCTGGGGTCTTTTATCCTCATGTGTAGGTTGCAGTGAAGAGCCCCACCCTGGCTGCCACTCCAATCACTCCCCTTATTCATCAGCCTTTCACTTCTTCCCCTTTTGGCTGGGAGCCTGGTGTATCTCCAACAAAAGCTTAGGGTTGAGCAGGCAGGGAGAACACAGCATGCTTGAGGCTGCCAGCTGCAAGACCATCTTGCCTACCCGAAGCAAATCAAGTGATCATCTGAGATATTTCTTGGATTTCCTATTTAAAAGGCAGTGAGATCAAAGACACAGCTACCCTCAGAGGTTTGAAGACTAGCAGAGCAGTCTCAAGTCCTTCGGCCCTTTGTGACCCTCAACAGTTCACTGGGGAAACAACGTTATTTCCCATTCAAATGCCTGAATGTGTGTGCTTATTTTGCAGTATGTAATTTGACTGTCTACCTTAATCAACTAGCCTGGAGAATTGACTTGCTTAAATATACTTTCTTGAATATACACATCAATAAGGGGAGGGCCATTCTTTAATTATTTGAATACTTTGGAAAAAAAATCATCTATTGAAGTAGCTTTTAAATTGACTTTTTGCCACATAAATCCAGGGTGTATGTATGTACATATGTGTGTGGGTTTTTTTGTTTGTTTTAGGAGAGGGCTAACACATTAAAGGGGTTAGCGTGTACTCATCATTGAGAAGGCTTTCTCTGATTTTCCCTCAAAACTGAATTCCCTTCCTAGGATAAGAATTTACCCTTGAATTAAGAATTACTCCTGAAGATTTTACTTTTATGTTCAGGATTTACTTGACTATTTTCTCTATTAGAATGCATTTAGGTGAAACGGGATTGTATGGACAGGGCATGGACCTTATTTATGATTTTACATTTTACTCTTAGTACCTATTTGGCACCTGGAACACATTTATCATTCAATAAATAATTCTTTAATTTATAAGTAATTCCATAATGCACATTGTGCCATTGTCCTGTAACTGGTTGAAAATTTCCATTTTTTGTTGTCTAAATTTATAATTATTCATTGTGTATCCACTTAGGTAAACTCTGTATACACATACATATGTGAAACAGATGGTATTTACATGGAGGGAGGGAGGGAAAGTGAGTGAATATTAAGGAAATTTTTTTTGGACAACAACAGTTAAAAAGCAGCAATAGCTATTTTTTAGTATGGTTGTATTTTATTGTCTTTCAGCATATAATCTGTCTATTCAGTCACCTAAAAAACCTCAAGTCTCTATCAAGTTGATTGAAGAAATAATTGTGAGAATCATTAAAACAAATAAAAGGTCAATAACTAGTTCCAAATGCCAATTAAATAACCACAAAGATGAAAATAAGAAGCAAAGAAGAGTTTCCTTTCATTTGGAGAAATTGCCATGTATGAAAAGATATTTTGGGTTGCTGGCAAAGCAGTCTGTCCTTTTTCAGCAGCATTACAAACATCAATCTCATTGCCTTGAATCCACTGTGATTGAATTCTTCCCCTGTGGTAGGCATTGGGTTAGGCAAAAGATTAGAAAAACACAAGGTTTGAGCTGTGCAACAGCATACTGAGGATGTAGTTGCCAAAGTAAAAATCCAGAGTTGTTTTTCTAAGGAAAGTATAGGGATAATATGATGGAGAACAAAAGACTAGAAAAAAGAAAATATTTCATTTTTAACACTACAGTTAGTCTCATTTGTCAGCTTGTGATCATGCTCTAATGTAAAACAGAAATAATGTTTACACTAATGTGAATAACTTGATTAAATCTCTTTTGGATTGTAATTATATTTTGAATGAGTCAACAATAATTTATAAGTTGACTTAGGAGAATATTTTTATCCTTACATTTGATTATAATGTCGCCACAATACAGTATTTCACTCACAGAGAGCACTGAACTTCACTCTCCAATTGGCCTCTCCTGTCATTATTTCCACTCATTCCTTGCTTCATGTTGGAAAAGGGAGTTGTATCATATTTTAACTTCATATGAAGAATCAGTCTAGTCATAAGTTATTATAAATTTCATGCCACATGCCATCCTTAGAGAAGAGAGATCTTTTGCATTAACAACTTTTCCTTCAAGTCTATCTCAGAGAATCCACGGAGGACCTGTTCTTTATCACCAGCATACTTAAGTATGCAGAAGAGTTGTTACTTTCAAAATTTGAAATTAAGATTTATGAATATTTTCTATAATAAAATGTGGCATTCCAGAATGTAATATGTCAAAATATTAGAAATATCTGAACTATTTTAACATCATTGTGCCTATGCAGAAAACATTACACTGTGTATAATTTTTTGCAAATAATTGTTGTATCTGTCTACATGAATGGTAGGTAGAATTCTATGATGGCTCACAAAAGCCCTCCTCCTGATGTACACACCCTGTTTGAGCCTCTCCTTTTGACCCTGGGCAGAGCTGTGACTATGATGGAATGTTACTCCTATGATTATGTTACATTATTGGGTAAAATCAAATTTTGATTTTGTAGATGTAATTAACACCCATAAATGGTTGACTTTTTGTTAATCAAAAATATAATACGCATTGTGTTTAAATTATTCTATTGAGGAAAGCTATTATAATGATTATTTAAAATTTAATATTGTATTATGCTCATATGTGTAACCAGACAGAACTTTTCAAAAAGTGAGCCTATCATAAGGAAATATGAAAAACACGCTTTATTCTTCAAAAAGAAAATATCTGAATGTCGATACCATCCACACACAGTTATAGAAACTTAAAGGCTTGTGAACTGCAGTTGCTCACTTACAGTCTTAATGGGGTTTTCCCATTAATTTGTTACTTTTACTCTTTTGATAAAAATTTGGTTTTCTTATATTTTATCCAAAGAAAACCTTATCTTCATAAGAAATAAGTGAAATCTGAATTTAGCATGTCAATATATTCTGATTCATTGGCTAATATGAAAACATCCTTACCTAGTGCTTAACATAATTATAAGGTGCAAATGTTGTAAGAAGTGTTGTATTTCATACAAATACCTAATTCATAAGTGTCTTAGTTTGTAAGCTGCTGGAATGCAGTATACCAGAAATGGAATGGCTTTTGAAAAGGCAATTTATTAAGTTGTAAGTTTACAGGTCTAAGGCCATGAAAATTTCCAAAGTAAGGCACCCAGAGAAAAATACCTTAACTCCAAAGGGCCGATGAATTTCGGGGTATCTCTCTCAGCTGGGAGGGCACATGGTGATGTCTGCTAGGTCTGTCTCCTCATTTCATAAGGCTTCCCCAGGGGTGTTTTCCTTCTGGATTGCCTGGATTTCCTAAAGGTCTCAGTCTGTGTGGGCACTGTTGGCTCTAAGCTTTTTCGAATGGTTCCTTCTTAAAAGGGTCCAGAAAGCAACCCCCCTTGCATGGGTGGAGAAACATCCCCATGGAAACCATCTAACCAAAAGGTACCACCCACAATTGGGTGGGTCACATTTCCATGGAAACAAGCAAAAAGCTCCCACCCAGCAATACTGAATGAGAATTAAAGGACATGGCTTTTCTGAGGTACACAACAGTTTCAGACTAGTACAATAAGGAAGTAATCAATATCTTTCATATTTAGAAAATTATGAAAGACATTTGTTTCCAACTTGTAATAATGATGTTATTATAATTAATGACCATTCTTTCCTAAAAATGGAATATTCTTCTGGAATATTCTTTTATGCCATCCTGAATTCCACATGTGTGGAATGAGTTAATGCCACATTCACATTCCTTACTTACTTCAAAAGGAGTTGAAACCCATACTAACTGCTCTGCCTCTAGCTATATTATACTGGGCAGATCATTCTCAAGGTTGTTAGAATATTTATAAGTTATAAAGAAGTTTATCAAATCCATTGTATTGAACTGGCTTGTAATTATAGTCTATTCGTATACATTTATTGTAGTTTGGCCATTTACAATATGACTTGTGGGTCTAATACCCTCTCAGTCAATTACATGTGCATAATCGTTATTGAACCAAAATAGACAATGTCAGCTCTGGAGCCAGCATTGTCTACTACCTTTAATGGGCCTTTAGGGGCTTTTAATACTCTGATTACTGGAATGATAACAGCATCTATCTACTGAAAAACTAACTGTACATTTTAATGTTTTTGATCTTCAGGTACAAACCAAAGTCAGTTCTTAGAGGAAAGAACATCAAGTACCTATTGCAATGCCATCATAAAATTATATGAATTGAATTCTAGGTCAATTTTACTAAAAAATATATAGGAAGGGACCTGAAATTTGAAGGGAGATTTAAGGGTTGGAAGGGTCAGGAACCACTGATGGAACTTTTGTCTTTACTAAAAAATAATATTAAAATGGGATACAAGTTTCCTTTTAACTTTATGTTCTTTCTTAAAAGAGATACAGTGAACAAATTACCCAGGATAATTCCTAAAATTAAAAGGTGCTAGTCTGGACTGCAAGATATGTTAGTTTGTTGAATGCTGCTGGAATGCAATATACTGGAAATAGGTTGGCTTTTATAAGGGGGTTTTATTAAGTTACAAGTGTCCAAACTAAGGCATCCAGAAAAAGATACCTTGACTCAAGAAAGGCCGATATCTGTCACATAGGAAGGCATATGTCTGGCATCTGCATACTCTCCCAGCTTCTGCATTCTCTCCCAGCGTCTGCATTCTCTCCCGGCTTCTGTTCAAACGGCTCTCTCAGCCCCTGTGGATCCTTCTCTCTGCTGGGTTTGTTTAGCATCTCATAGGGAGGCACATGGCAACGTCTGCTGGGCTCTGAATGTCCAAATGTCCATGTCTGGGCATCTGCCCTCTCTGTTGGCACTCCAGGCCTCTCCTTCGGCACTCCAAGCAGTTCCAAATGTCTGCGTCTGTGTCACTTACTGGTTCCTGTCCAGCTTCTGCTGGCTCTCTCTGCTCCTGGCATCTCCTGGGACTTCTGCATTGCCAGACATCTGCGTCTCTGTCGGCTCTCTAGCAACTGTTCTCCAAGCACCTGAGCTTACTCCAAAATGCTCCCCTTTTAAAGGACTCCAGTAATCTAATGAAGACTCACCTTGAATGGATGGAGTCATATCTCCATCTAATCAAAAGTCCATACCCACAATTGACTGTGTTACATCTCCATGGAAACAATACAATCAAAGTTTCCACCCCAAATAAAAGGTCTGCCCCCACAAGACTGGATTAGGAAAGAAATCATGGCTTTTCTGAGGTACGTAACAATTTCAAGCCAGCAGAAGAGAATTCTTTTCAAAGCAACTCAAAGGAAATTTGTAAATTCAGAATTCATTCATTCATTTATAGAGCTAATTGAAAAAGCTGAGATTAAAGTTAAACTGATGGTTATAAATTCCGCCATACCACTTAAATTTGGGAACCACTTGTATTCTACTAAATAATAGTAATAATATTACTTAGTCATAGGATCATTTTGAGAATTATAGGAATTAACATATGTAAAGCTACAGTAAGTACTCAATAACCTTTGATCGTTATTATTCATTGAATCAGTTAAACAAAAATTTCATGAGTACCTATTACTGTCTAACAGAGAAGATGTATTTTGATAATCAAACTATCCTGTAAAAATGAACGTTTTAATCTTGAAAGTCCTTAGGAGAGATCTCACTAAAGTCCTTTCCTCTCCTTAGTAAACTCTGATAAGGAACTACATATTTTGAGGTTCAAAGGAAAGAAATGAGAAACAAAATTTATAATTTTGGAAAGAAAAAGGAAGAAATGAACAAGACAAACTAAAATTATGTGAATCAACTTCTGGGAAAAGACAAATAGGTAGCTAAGGGAAGGACAGAAAATTCTATTCTCATTTTTATTTTCCAAACATTTTTTACTGACAGAAAAATCATAGTCATCAGAAATTCCATTAGTAGAAATGTGGTCCATAGACATCTTCTGAAACATCTTTATAGCTCAGTGCCTCCTATTTCCTGGCCAAAGCAGAGATAGAAATGTATATTAGGACTAGGCAGACCTGCTCATTCAAATTAGAGGCTCCTAAATCCCTATATTGATAGTGGGCAGCTTAGAGTCACATTTCTTTGTAAACTATATCACAACGATATATCAGAACAATTCTGATTGAAGGGGAAATTGTACATACATACACACCAGCACATGCATATACTTGTTCAAGCATAATCCGAATCATAGAAGATATTAGATTAAAGCACCAAACTACCTCCATAACAAGTAAATGGTCCTAAACATAAGGTGCTGGGTCATAGATGGTACTCATTTTTGAGTCCTATTCCCTATGAAGCAAAGAAGCTGGTTTTAGACTTGGAACTCTGGACTCACTACCAAGGGCAGATTCTCCTAGACTGACATCACAAATAAAGCTGTTCTCATTTCTCACTGTTCTGTAAGACAGAACTCTGGGAGTGGGTTAGCCAGGTTCTCTGCTGAGGATCTCACCAGGCTGATATCAGGGTGTCAGCTGGGGTTTTGAGCTCATCGGAGTCTTGGGTTTTCTTCCAAGGTCAGTGGTTTTTAAACAGTTCACTTTCTTGTGCTATTAGACTGAAGTCTCCATTTTCTTGCTGGTTGTCAGTTCTTAAAAAGAGATTCAATCTCAATCTCTCTCTCCCCCTCCTGCTCTCTTTGTCCTCCTTTTCTATCCCTATTTCTCTTTCTCTCCAAGTGACTCAGGATTCAGAATTAAAGAAAAATTTCAGTTTGACCATAGTAATACAACTGCTGAAATAGTAACAGCCTTAAATGCAGGCAAATAGGAAATGTGAGTATAGAACAGAGGCCTTCCAGCTGTGTGCCTTCAGTTTTTTTGTTTCCTTAGAGTGAAATATTTTGTGCCTTCCTCAAACAAATAAAGCTAAAACATAACAAGCACCACAAAATATTAAGAGTATTTGATACTGTCACCACAGTTCTTTAATAGCAAACTTTTAGTAGATGAGTAAAGAGACAAGAGGAGGTGTTTTCTGTCTTTTGTTTTTGTTTTTTTTTTTACATGGGCAGGCTCTGGGAATCAAACCCAGGTCTCTGGCATGGCAGACAAGAATTCTGCCACTGAGCCGCCATTGCCTGCCCAAGGTGTTTTTTTTCATATTTTTGTTTGTTTGTTTGTTTGTTTCAGGAAATACACTTTAAAAAAAAAAAGAGCAACCCACCCTGGAAAAATCTGTACTCTGAATGCAAAACTGTTGCCTTCTCCGCTTTAAAAAAAATAATTTATTTAAAATCAGTGTACAAAGCATATCTGAAAAAAGAAAATAAAAGATAATGGATGTTTTCCTAATGCTTTTGAATTCAAGTTGAGTTAAATCAACAGCCCTGGAAACTATGACAAAGTATAAGGAAAGAATGTGTGCATAAATATATAGGTAAAAACATTGTGTTTGGAATTTGTCATTGACTTTTAATCAGGTCATTTTAAAAGTTTGTCAACTATATTATACTCCATTCAAGAGTCTCTATTGTGTATATACACATGCAAAGAATTTTCTGGGAGCCTTGAAATTAGAGATGAATGTAGTATCTTTTTCCTCATGTTAGTCATGGTTAAACTAGTCATTTCTTTGGTTTTAAATTCCTGTGGACCTAAAAAATACTCATATGCTTTTTATTTGCTAAACAAATAAATCTCTATCTCATATTTGCATAGGAACAGAATCTTTCAATCATATTTGTATAAATTCCTTCACAATAATATACACTACCCATTAAAAATGATGTAATATGTAATTATATTTTAAAACAAAAAACCTCTTCTTGAGCACATAGGTACATGATGTCAAATTCTTCAACTTACCTGAATTTTTCAGAGTCCAAATTTTTTTCTTTTTACATGGGCAGGCACCAGGAATTGAATCCAGGTCCTCTGGCATGGCAGGCAAGCATTCTTGCCTGCTGAGCCACCGTGTCCCGCCCCAGAGTCCAAATTTTGATAAGAACGTGAATATTTATAATTTCCTTAACGTTTCTTGACTCCAGGAATATTTTAAGTCAGATAATATCCATCATTTGTAAATTAAATCTAAACACAGTAATTAGCTTCATTTTCAGAATTTGTATTGAATGCCAGAATCAAATTAATCTTGGATCCTGAACTTGAGAAAGATCTAGTGACAAAGGCAGTGAAAATTGTACCGACTTATGAGTTACCAAAGGAAGTTCATTCATTTCCACCACCACTAAGTTAAGTTCCTTCAACTCAATAAGCTCTCCGCACCTACAGCCCACTTTCCCGCCATCTTGTTTTCCAACTTGTTCACCTTCCCCAAACCTAGTGGATTTAATTCACCCTGTAGCTTTATTTTACTTGCCAGAAGATAACTAGCAGGTTTTCTCTTCTCAGTTTTGTGATTTTAATCTCACTTTGTTGGTGGACTGCTCCATCTGTTAATATTATATTCTGAATTCATGTTTCGTTGCCCTACTATCAGCATTGCCATCACATACACAGCACTTAAAATTAGGAGGAGTTTACACACAACAATGTAGAGGCTGTGTGTTGTGCACCTGCGGTCACCTGCAGACCTCAACAGGCAGCAGGAATCCCCTTACCAAATTAATGAGCATCTAGGACCTGGCTTTTCAAACTGGTAGTTTCAGATCCCAGTGGATTCAGTCTTATCTCATGTCTATACTGATTTATTGACCAAAAATTCAGTTTAAGCCAAAAAAATATATAACCCTTAGGGTCGAATACACCTAAGGACATGGCAAGCACAATCTGTCCCCTTAGTCTAGGTATGTGGGAAGCCAAATCATGTAGTAGGTCAATGTATTCATTTGCTGCTAGAACTAAAATCTCAAGGACCAGAATATCAATGTCTGTATGATAAAAGTCTTTTCTTCCTGTAAGTGGATGGACATGGAAAGATAAGTTATAAAGCTTGCTTGGAGTAAGAGCAAGGAGAATTAGATAAAGCATATATGGAATGGGTTTGGACAGCAAATGAAGTAGGAAAGGTATTATTAGTGGGAAAAGTAAAGTGCAATACAACACTGTGCCTCTGTCTCCAACTTAGGCATGACTTTGTCACTAGGAAGCAAATTTTAGAAGTTTATTGCCCAAGCTCATACTTTTCTGGATACTTTGAATATTAGCCTCTGTGATTCCTCTTTTAATTTGATCCCATGGGTAACTAATATTCTTCTGCCTTATTCATGGATTAAGACACTATTTTTAATACTTGTTCACATTTCATATAGCTCTGTCTTATTCTATTTTGTTTACCTCTTATAGTTCAGGTTTGGGAAGGTAAGATAATTCCTTGTTTGTTTGTTGACGTTTTTGAGGAGTATCTCATTATGGGTTGAAAATACTGGCAAGTGTGCTTTTCATAATGTCCTTCCCATAGACCTGATTGTAAAATTCAAAAGTTTGGATACGAAAATGGACAAATAATTAGAAGATAAGTTTTACAGGTCTAAAATTCTTAAAAAGTATGCATATTTGATTAACCACAGTGCAGCCAGAAGATAATTAATTCCAATAAGTTTTGATCTGTGTTCAAGAATAGCTTAATACTTTCTCCCAAATTAAAAAAAAAAGTAAATGCAGTGTATCTGCAGTTAACTATATAGTATCTCTAATTCACTTCTTCAGTGGACCAGTTCCCCTCCTTCACAAATCCCTCATGCTTGTTTTCTTGCAAAGCTGCCAAGAAACTGTGAACACATTTAATGTCTGAATAACCGCTTGCTCTCTCAATGACCTTGAAAAATTACTTGCATCATTAAAAATTCATAGAAAAGAAAGTTTTTGACAGGACTGACATATGCAATCATAGCACCTCCTGTAATGCTGCTGGGTTATTACAATCTTGGAAACTTTAAAAAGTGTTGCAGAGATATTAACTTTACTTTAGTTACCCAATTATATCAAAAGTTTCTCCCTGATTTTTTTCCAATTAGAATCATGACATTTTCTGCATATAGAAAATAAGGAAGAGAAGAAGAGAGAGAGGAGACTGATTGATCTTTTGTCTTCATTTTTGTGATGCTTCAGAATGGCGATTTAAACAGTGCCACAAAATTCCAAATGGAAGTCTTGATTGTTTTCTTACGATTTATAAATTAAAATGTCTTTTGTACATTCATTTTTGCCCCATATTTCTTGTAAAAAAAAGTTAGATGAAAGATATAAAATCTTAAAAGTAAGTCCTAGAAACTCTGATAAGATCATAAAGTGTCATCTGAGAGCTGATACCTCTCCCATGGCAAGTATCGCACTGCATTGTAATGTTCTACTTACCTGTCTCTCTGCACTAGTGCTTATCACAGAGTCTATTTACAACTGAATGCTTAGTGTTTGTGGAAAAAGGAGTGGGAGGAAGGAAAATAAAGAAGAGATGGTGCTCATTGATAGTATTTATTTTGAATATAGTTTCAAATTTTCCTGGAAGTCATAGGAAATCAACAAGAACATCCGATTTCTTTTGATTCTTAATCATCCTCTTTATATGCTTATATCCAAAATCAGTTATTTTTATTATTAATACAGAATATATATCTTAAAATAATAAACTAGTACAGTTTTATTCCTCAGTCATTCAAATCTCATCGTTCACATTTTTATTGGGTAGTGTGCAACATAATATTTTCAATCATCTTCAGGTCAGTTAGAAATTACAGTGCACTTTTTGGTTAACTTTTTTTTTTAATTCACCAAACATACAGTCCATTCTTTCCACCTTCCTATCTCTTCTCTGATCGACTGTCTTTGTGAATTTTCTATTTCTAGACATCTCTTATAAGTGACAACATGCAATATTTGTCCTTATGTATCCAGCTTATTTCACTGAGCCTGATGTTTTCAGGATTCTTCTGTGTTGCAGCATGTCTCAAGAACTTCATTCTTTCTCATGACCAAACAATATTCCATTCTGTGTTTGTATGCCACATTTTATTTATCCATCCATTTGTTGATGGACTCGGGTTATTCCACTTTTTGTGAATAATGATGCTATAAACATTAGTGTACAAGTATCTGTTGGAGACTCTGTTTTTATTTTGTCTGGGAATATATCTAGAAATGGAATTGCCAGGTCATATGGTAATTCTAAACTTAATTTTTGGAGAAACTGTCATATTGCTCTCCATAGTGGCTGCGCCATTTTCATTGATAACACTTTGGCCCTAATTTAATAAATAGAGAAACCATGTTACTGGATTCTTTTTCTTTTCGCTTCTTTTCTTCTTCTTCTTCCTTGTTTTCTTTCTTTTTTTTTTTTTTAATTTGAAGTTTGGCTTTCCTGATCTTTTTTGAAGAATATGGAATGGGCCCATTTTGGCCCATACTCCCAAAATGTATTTATGGAGTGCAAATGGACTTTACCTTGTCTTTTCCAATTCTTACTTCATTAGGATATAAGCCGTGATTATGTATCGTGTATATTTTGTCTAATATGTAAGAGAGCTACATTTAATAGTCTGGGCAATGCAATCTGATCCTGTGGTATCTCTTTTCTTTCTCCAGTCACTCTTTTTTTTTCCTTCTTCTCTCCATTCACTCTTTGCTTTTGACACAAACCTTGGCTTCCAGCTCCCACCTACATGTCTTGCCCCAAACCATCCCAACTCATTCTGGTAAATTCAGTCAATGAGCACTCAATGTTAGAGTAAGATAACTACTTAGTTCTAGTACCTACAGAAAAGGGGGCTAGAGGGGATTTAGTTTCAAAATATCTTCCTTTTATTTCCCTAAAATCTAACTTTTATTATTGCATGGAACAGTGGGAAACATGATCATTTAAAAATCCAGTTTTAGCCCCATTCAGTTTCCCACAAGGCTGATTGCGTTTAAAAGGCAAGTGCTTACCCCAGAGACTGGGTGGATATCTTTTCGCCATGAATAAGATAAGCACTTTTCTTTCCTTTACTCTCTTTTTTTTTTCATTTTAAACTTGAAGATAATTCCACAAACACTGGCAGATTTGTATGGTAGGTCTGACAAGAACTAGTGAGACGCAATGACTTTTTCCATAATTATTTAAACTTCAGTGTCCAGGAGTCCTCATTCCCTGTTGGCTTGGACAGTTCCTTCACTGGTGGCGTGTTAGTAGCGTATTGTAAGCTTTCATTTCAAAGGCTTACTGAAAACAGTGGTACATATTTGATTTGTGGGGAAGAATAGGTTCATGGTTGATTTTTCTGAATTTCTAAGGAAATTATTTTCTGCTCATTTTGTCTTACCTCTGGGTAACACATCACATTATCTTGTAAGGTGGTATCTGCTGCTTGTTGCTCAGTGCCATTAACATACATCTGGGCCACCCTTTGTGTGGATCTGTCCCCCGGTGAAAGCCACAGTGGTCTGGGATGGAGAAAGACTGCAATTTACAGAGTCCATTATCACCTCTGGACGTGTAGAATGATAATGGAAGTGACAGAGTTGCAGCTGAAAATTGGCTCTTAATATTTTATGTGTTCGAGCAAAGGATTGGAAATCTCACGCTGCTCTTTAGGGAAAATGAAGAATGTAGGATTTTTTTTTTCTCTTGGAAAGTTATATGCAAAGGGTTGAATGCAGGGTTTAAAAGAAAGCATTACAGAATACATATTTTGTGTTAACCAATACTACTCACTAGAGGCTTAAAGGGAAAAACACTTTTGCATGAAAAATTTTAAAATGGAAAGAACTTAATCCAACATTGAATCAAAGTTTTAAAATTGCTAATTCTAAAATAATGCACCATATACATTGCCATTTTAAAAGATGTATTATATATAAGCAATCATAAATATTTGCTTAAAAATATTACCTTCAAGTTAACTGTTGGTTTTATTTTCTTATTCTTCCTTCAAAGTATTTTTTTTCTGACTTACAACTTAGAATAAAAATTCAGCAGCTGTCATTCTCATATTGATTGTGAAAATAGAAATTCTTTGTCATATTTTTAAAGTATTTAAGATGTATAGCATAGGTGGAAAATAAATGCAGCTTCTGAAGCAGTTATGCTGATAATTTAGCATTTATCTTTACAGTGCTTTATATAGCACTAAAGAGATGTTTGTTGATAGACTTCTTTCTTGAGAAAATAGACTTGTGTTCTGGTTTGACTAGCATGTAAAATAATACAGTGCCCTTTTTATAAGTATTTTATTACTTTTCATCCATCTTATTTTATTTCAGATAAAACAAAATGAAAAAGTGAGTTTTTTCCTTAATAAAAGAAAAAATATGATGGGAAATTCAGCAGATGCTAAAACCTGTCTGTATTTTCTTAATTTATATATATAATATATATACATAAAATATATAGCAAGAATTTCTACTTTGTTTACTTTACCAAAAGTAAACATTAGTAACATTAACATTTCCTGATAGTTAATATATCCAGATTTCATTTTTTGAGGCATTTGAGGATGGTGGGATAAACCTGATGGTTTTTTCATTTAAGTCTTGGGAAATGTCAACCTATTTTCTACTATAGACACTACTTTCTGTCAGAGTTTCTATTCTAGAAATGAGCAACACTTTACTCAACTGTGAGCAGGAAAAGGTTCAAGTTACTGTGGTGGAATTCAAGTCCCACTAAATCAGCAGTGTCTGCCATTTTGTTAAGGTCTCTGTAGATGAGTTTATTTTAGATGTGTCATTTGATTCAGTTGCCACTGGCAGAATCAAAGTAACAGGACTTTCAGATCGAGACTTAGGGAGAATTCTAAATGCTACAAGCATCTTGTCAGTGATGCTTTGCTAATTGCTACTGAAGTTATCAATTACTCATATTTTTTATAATAAAAATACATTCCATATCCTTCATAACATCAATATTTGTAAATACCATTAACTTTATGACTAACATTTATTGGGTATCTACTATTAGCCAGACACATTTTTAGATGCTTTTACTTACATTCCCTATACTTCATTAGTTATGGGCACTTGCAAGCCCATGAGAGAGAAGATGGTTCTGGCTTGGTCACTGGCTCTGTCCCAGACTATCCAGTTTTTGGCAGTGAATGAAACTTGTTCTAGTTTGCTAGCTGCCGGAATGCAGCACACCAGAGACGGACTGGCTTTTAATAAAAGGGGATGTATTTCATTAGTTCTTCAGAGGAAAGGCAGTTAACTTTCAACTGAGGTTCTTTCTTACATGGGAAGGCACAGGATGATCTCTGCTGGCCTTCTCTCCAGGCCTCTGGGTTCCAATAGCTTTCCCAGGGGTGACTTCTTTCTGCATCTCCAAAGGCCTGGGCTGAGCTGCAAGGGCTGAGATGAGGAATGCCAAGCTGCTTGGGCTGTGCTACGTTGCACTCTCTCATTTAAGCACCAGCTAATTAAGTCAAAGGTCATTCATTGCAGCAGGCACGCTAGTCGGCTGCAAATGTAATCAGCAACAGATGAGGTTCATGTACCATGTCCACAGCAATAGAACTAGGTGCCTTCACCTGGCCAAGTTGACAACTGAATCTGACTACCACAAAACTCAATAAATATTTTTTTGCCAATGAATGAGAGCATTGCTTTATTTTATTTAATTCAAGTCATGGTAACAAGGACAACTACGTAGACATTTTAATTTATGGTTTTCTAAAAAGTATTTCATGCCAATTTTAGATTTACTTTCATGTATCTACCACTGTGTGTGGAAGCACATAGAACAAATGTATTATTCTGTATGTATCACTGATAAAAAAGTAATTAAGAAATAACAAATTATTCTTACTGAGGGATAGAAGACTGAGGAAAGAAGCTGAAGGAATGATGCCACCCAAGTAGTTTTTCAGTGGGATTCAGCACTATTAGCTCTCCAATATAAGTTCCAACTGCCTGTTTAAATAGTGATAAATTTTCCATAGTGACTAGCAGCCAGGATGACATGCGAGAAAGGGGAAATGTTCTTTCCAAGTGTAACATATAGATAGAAACAGAGAGATTCTTACCAAATAGAATTAATTTTGCTGTCAGAAACTGTATACAAATTGAGGGAATTAAATAAATCATGGATAGTGGTCTCAGTTGAGAGTTACAAGAGCCCTGGGTATGGGCAGAATTCTCCATTGGGTTCTGAAGACCCTGGATTTCATGGAACACAGATCTCCTAATTTTAGCAAAGGCTCCAAATTTTGGACACCCCTAGAACCTAAAATTGTCCCCCAAAAAGCAATAAAATATCATTGTAAAATTTAAATGACCCTACTGTTTTAGTTACTATAAGTCTAAAGCTACTAATGAGGCCATTAACATAAATTGTATTTAGCTCATTTAGTTTTATGCATGAATTTTCCTTGTTTCTCAACAGGATTTATGTGTAGACCTGTTCATTTACAGGTATGAGCTGTTGCAGAATACTGGGTTCCACTCTTTAGTCTATGAAATATTTATTTTCTGGGTGTTGCGATAGTGACTCAGTGGCAGAATTCTCGCCTGCCATTCCAGAGACCCGGCTTCAATTCCCAGTGCCTGCCCGTGCAAAAAAAAAGAGGTTTATTTTCTAACTATGAACTGTGAATATTTTGGTGGATCACTTCATATTTCCAATGCTGACAGTATCAGGTGGCATTCTTCTGAGGAAATATGTTTAAAAGAAAACAAAAAAGTTTTTTAAAAATCAGCTGTTTTGAGATGTAGATGCTGCATTCCATCGTGCAATGTATAGGATGGAAATATTGACCACGACAAATTTAGAAATGTTCTCATTGATGAGCCTCATAAATTAAAATTTAAATGTTCAATCCATGAGTGTCAATGATTGTTTTAAAAGGGAATGTTGTCATGAGAGGCCCAGAATTCCTGTGTTGATGACAGGATCCTCTCTTGGTGACAATGACCCTCTCTTTGCTTTCGCATACCTATCATTTAAAGAGGTAGAATTACAGAGATAAAACTTCATCACATCTGTGTCTTGGTTTGCTGTATAGAAGTGAACATGACAATAGTGTTCTTTCCTTTTGTTACCAGAGATAGCTTTCTTCTGGATCCTTCCACATCTGGAACAAAGTATATTTGAAGTATCTTTATTAAATAATGTTGTTCAGTAGGAATAAGTGGGGAGAAGGGAGAATGGACATCAAGTCTGTCCTGGCCTGGCTTGGTTTTGGATCAAATGGCCCCATAATATTAGAAGCAGTCTACCAAACTATAGAAAGACCCCAAGGAAAATGAACTCCTAGAACAGGTGAGAAGCCACCTCACTTTTCAAGCTGGATTAGCCAGAAATCATATGAAATCAATTTTGGTGTTCAAATACAGTGAGTTTAGAACAAGAAAATGCTCATCCCAAAAGAGAGTCCACCTGGTGCATGCCCATGCAAAAAAAAAAAAAAGGGGGGGAGTACATTTGTTTGATGACAGCTTTTCTGTTCAAAAATGTATTTCCCGGATATTATTATACTACTATGTACTTTCATGTTAAAAATTCGTAAGCATTGTTGGTAGTTGTAATCTCATTTATCAAAGGAAAGCATGTTGAATATTTCATTGCTTCAGACTGTCTCACAGCATTATACGTTATGAATGCTTGGACTGTGTGTACATCCACTGCCACCATTTTCCTCCAGCTCTCTTGGGCTGTCTATCAGGGTAAAGCCAGGTAGGGAAAGCAGGATATGGGGAAATTTCACTGGTCTCTCCTTAGATTGCTCCATTATGTGCATCACTAGAATTTGAAATTAATTACATATACACAAACTTTAATTTGATCCTTGCAACAATCACAAGAGATAAACAGGAAAGATAATCTTTCGTAAAAGATTATTACTAAACTTTTTTACAGATGCAGAAACTAAGGTAAAAATGGTTGGTGCCTGATAATGCGATTTTCCAAAGTTGCATCTGGGGTGTCCTTGGCTTGCTAAAGCTGCTGGAATGCAATACACTGGAAATCGGTTGGCTTTTACAATGGGGACTTATTAGCTTACAAGTTTACAGTCCTAAGGCCTTGAAAATGACCAAATTAAGGCATCAACAGGACGATGTGTTGGAAAGGCACATGGTCCTTCTCTCCAGGATTTCAGGTTTCATTGCTTTCAGCTTCTGGCTTTAGTGGCTTCCTCTCTCAGCTCCTCTGAGGGCTTTTTCTTTCTGAGCATTTTTCTTTTATCCTCATATTAAGGACTCCAGTATAAAGATTAAGACCCACATTGAATGGAGTGGGTCATATCTCAATAGAAAAAAACTAACCAAAAGGACCCACCCAGAACAGGTCTGCAACCCAGAAATGGATAAAAATAAGAGGGTTAGGAGTACAAGGGTAGTTCAGTGGTAGAATTCTTGCCAGCCATGTGAGAGACCAGGGTTTAATTCCCGGCCCAAACACTGCCGGAAAACAAAAAACAAAAACAAAACTTTCAACAGGTGGTGCCGTGATGGAGCTACAACCGCATTTCAGAGTTTTTCCCGCAGACGTTCCCACACAGTGGCTGCAAATGTGGCTTATTTCTCTTTTAGAGTTTAAAATCCTACCCAGAGGAGTAATCCAACTGTCAAATGAGCTTTAGTTAGAAAAGTGTCAGCATATGAAGGGCTAGTTTCTCTAGCAAGAAAGTCCTACTCATTGTAATGTGCCAAAGTTGTATTCAATCTGCAGTGAAAACTCCATATCACTTCTTCCTGGAAGAAGATGGCTTTTACTGTAAATCTACTTTTCTCTATTGTAGCTTTCCTTATGGTCTGCCTTGTAAAAATTTTAAAGTCTTATCATTGCATCTCAATGAATCTGGAATTAGACAGCCTAAAATTAAATCCTGGACTTGCCACTTTCACTGGTGTATGTCATTGAACATTTCCCTCACCTCCAAAATATTCCTTCATGTCCAATTTCAATCAGTCCCTACTGCTGCCCCCAGCTCCTGGCAACATTTGTGTGTTTTCTGTCTCTACAGTTTTGCCTTTTCCAGAATTTCCAGAATTTTCACATATATATAATCATCAGTATGTAGTCTTTCTCTTCCTTCTTTATATAGCATAATTATTTATGATTCATCCATGTTTTGGCATTATGGCTGAATCGTATTCCATAATATGAAAACACCATGATTGTTTTATCCATTCCCCAGTTGGTGGACATTTGAGTTGTTTACTTGTTTGGAGCAATTATAAATAAGACCAACATATAGATTTGTGTACAGGTTTTTGTATGAACATAATTCTTCATTCCCCTTGGAGTGGGATTGCTCAGTCATGTAATAAGTGTACTGAACTGTTCTTAAAGTGATTGTTATTTCAAATAACTGAAGCTGTCCATACAAGTGTTTGTTAATTTTAGATTTACTCTGCCTTGTTAATAATATTATCCATCATGTAAGGTTTTCTTAAACAGTCACCATTGTGAATATACCTTAAATACTGAGCAATTACTGTATGTAAGAATTTTTAATATTGTAGTTAGTGGTCCTTCAGAGCACATCACTATATGGGGGGCTAATATTTTCTAAATGAATTCAGACAGCTGTTTTTAAATTCTCATCTTCCATTTTGTAGATTTATATTCCTCCTATCTTTACAACTTACTATTTGCCCTCGAGCTACTTTTTGCTGCACTCTCCTATTCTAATCTACTACATTTAAAATCCACTATGTTATAATAAATCAGATTGAATAACTTTGTTAACTTGTTTATTAAGTAAGCTCTGAATGAAGATCTGTCTCTTTCAGGGACTCTCTTGAGAAGAAATGCATCTTTCCTTAATTCCAGAGACTTTATAAAATCAATTTTTATAAAACTATTTCCTTCTTTGCAGGTTCTGTGTGGTCTTAAGAAACTTGAAATTCCTGATAAGTAATTTCAGGTGTTACTACCTTAATACTAGCATGGATTCACATCCCATCTCAACCTTTTCCTCTCTTTCTTGCCAGCAGTGAATACCTCTCCTTTACTGAATGGATTGGGATTTACGTTCTCTACAACTCCACAAATCCATCTTTATGATATCAATCAACGTTCATTTCTCTAACTCAGATTGCTCATAAAACTCATTTAGCATTTTATTGCAGACTCTTTTATTTTATAATTTTAGGTTTCTCTCGGCAACAAAATTGTCAAGAACTTGCATCTTCTTCCCAGAAGGGTTTCTCTTAGCTTTAAACATATATTTCTCAAACCAATAAATATGTACTGATTGATTGCATAATTAAATATTATAAAATAACATAATTAAGAGCATTATTTTCTTACTGATTTAGTATATAAGGTGTTGTTGATCCTATCACAGAGGACTATTAAAGAAAAAGAAAGATCCTGCATCCTGGCTGCTGTTAGCACAGGGTAATATAGAAAAGCTCTAGATGAATTCAGACACAGTGGAAAATAAACATAAACTGCATTCATCTGTGCCTACCTCCCCTTTTTACTCTTATTCACCAAAAAAAGAAAGGAAAAGGATTCATCCCTGTGATTAACTTACCTTCAAAGAAAAAAGGGGAAGAGTTGAGATAAGGCAGAAAAACGAAATATACTTGCAAAGAAGGAGGAAAATCCCTTGCAATTTCGTTTACAAAGCATCCCCTGGAATTTGAGATATAGTCGATATACAAATTGTCTCTAAACCATCTCAGTGCTGAAAATAGAAATGCAAAAGGCAACTTATAATGAAAATAAGTTGAGTGAGGTGACAGCTTTGTCATTTTTTTAATTGGACTCGCGCTCTCCCTCCCTTCCGCGATGACGCACTCGAGGTTCTGCCTGCACAGCTGTCAGTTTGGTTATCTCCAACGTTATTAAGCCCTGCAGTGCAGGTCCCATTGGAATAAATCTACCAAGAGTGGCTGGCTATTTATATGCTTCTCTTTGCATTTCTAAATATAAAGGAAGAGTGTTTCAATACAATACTTCAGTTAATTTTTTAATGGAAGTAAAATTTTGGATTTCCGGTGGTCATAGCCTCCTTACACCACATGCATGTCACCTGCACCAGAGGCTCTGAATGTCACGAGTTGTCGGTGGGAGAAAGAGTTCTTCACCCATTGCTCCAGCTATGAGGTCTGTTCTCTCTCAACTTGTGTACATATAGTGCCCCCTTTAATAGTCTCAATGTTCCTAAAGGACTGCAAAAGACAATCTTTCCTAGCTGCTTATTGTCAGACAAGCCACCCCATTACATAGGCGGGAGAGCTAAACCCACAGCGAACTGTCCAAAATCCCAGAGTGAGCAAAGGGAGAAGAGGTTAATCAGAACCAAGTCTCCGTCTAATCTCACTGTCGAACCCCATGTGACAAGGGCAACCCCAGTCCTCTTGCCTGTCTGTCCATTCCTGATATAATATCCAGAGAAGGTTTTTATGCTCTCAAAGGATTTTATTCAGTAGACTATCAGTTTATGCAGAGATGTGCTGTTTTAATTGCCTTCTCCATGATAGAAGACAAAGGAATTTATTCCCTCGGTATTTAAAAAAGGTCTATATTTTTACAGGACTAACACCCAATCATGCATATAGAAATAAACATTCATGATTTAAATGACTTGTTTTTGGTACGCTTAGAAGGAATAGGTCGAATGTTGCCAAAATTTAGAATTAAAATTAAATAATCTCCGGGAAAGCCAATGCAAAACAGTAATAAAAAGTGACAATAAATATGTAGATCAAATGAACTTTACCCCTTAAAATTGATAAAATCTATTCAGAAACATCAATTATCATATTGTCCCTCTAATCAAGTTTTAAACTCAAAATAAAAGAGGGTGAAATGACAGAGGAGAAATAGTATTAAGTATCATTTTCAGTGAGTTTTGAAAGGATTTATTTCTTAAGTTCTCAAAGGTTCTATATTTCACTAGGGCCTGGTGGAGGGAAAAAATGATTAGCCAATTGCCTTGATTGTTCATACAACTCCAAAATATATTTAGAGCAACAGATACCATTAGGTCATACAAAGAAATCGCTTAAGAATTAAGGAGACTTAAGGTAATAGCATTTAAAATAGCAATTCATGCGTGTGAGTGGTGTAGCGTATTGCCCTCTGGTGAACTGTAATTAGACTTCAAAACAAACACAAAAAAACAACCAAACAGATGGCCTTAGAGGGCCTCCATGATCTCTCGGAGTTCTGGGTTGTGCTCCCTTCTAACCTGGTCATATGCCATTCTCCTCCTTTCCTGTGTCCCAGCCCAGCTGGCCTCTTTGCTGTCTTAGGACTCTCCAAGCTGATTCCCACTTCAGATCTTCTGCACTAGCTGTTCTCTCTCCTTGGAACATCCTATTCACAGATGTTGTAATGTTTCCTTATGTTTTTGTCTTCCATTTCTTTCCTGATCAGTCTTGCTAAAATACCTAGTTGCTCCTAGTCAGTTTCTTAGTGACTTTTTATCTCAAACGAGCTTATCCCTTTGCATGTTCTCTCCACCAGATTGTAAGCTCCTTAAGGGCGAAGACTGTCTTGTTCAATATTGTGTCCTCCAAACCTAAGAAACACCTGACTGTGTTACTGCCATGATAAATGATGCAGGAAGAAACTTGACATTGTCTGTGCTTTTATGAATGTGTGCGTGTGTGCTTAGGTGTGTTGCTCATGTGTACAACATCTGAAAGAAAAATGAAGGATACTCTGGTATGGATGACTTTAGCACACTTACTCTGAAGTCTGCGTTACTAAATGATTCCTTGTAAAACAGCTATTATTTTGCCTCATCAACAATTTTCCAACTGTTGATAGAGGCAGAAGAGAACATGTATTGTTAAAGCAAAGAGGGACCTTCAAGGGCAGGCCGCGGTGGCTCAGTGGGCAAAGTGCTTGCTTGCTATGCCGGAGGACCTCGGTTCGATTCCCGGCCCCAGCCCATGTAACGAAAACGGAGAAACAAAATACAATAAAACAAGAAAATGTTTAAAAGATGTTTCCCTTTCTTCCTCTCTTCCTTCCTTCTCTCTGTCTTTCCTTTAAAAAAAAAAAAAAAAAAAAAAAAAAAGAGGGACCTTCAAGACTATGCATTTTAACCTCTTTCTCTCTAGCTCTGGTCTTCTTTTAAGATAGATGAGGCCCCAACTATGACATATGCCCAGAGGCACGAGTCAGTAGGTTACCCAAGCCATTCACAAACTAGGCTTCTGGATGGAAGTCCAACACTTTTCCACCACCTGCACTGCATTCCTTTCCCCTCTGCTGAATTCACACACCAGCCTGGCACTTGTTGGCCTTAGTACTTTACTACTGGGCCTTATGTAAACATTTTATCCTGAACCACTGCTCAAGAGCCCAGACTCCTGAGCCAGACTTTCTGGATTAAAATCCTGACCAGACCACTAACCAGAAATGTTACCTTAGTTAGGTAATTTACATCGCTGGGCCTCCATTTATTTATCTGTAAGATGGTGATAGCAATCCCTATCTTTTATGATTGCTATGAGGGTTAAATCAAATAATTTATGTAAAACACTTGGAATGATGTGTGGTTGCAATTGTAACTATTGTAACTGGTTGTAACTATTTTTTACAGAATCTCTGAACACTGGCTTACAGTTACTTAGGTTAAGCACAACTTAAGTAACGATTTTTATTAAACAAATAACACTTAGGCCAAAGGAATTTAGCACTTTCTTTTTATTAGTCCAATGTTGATTTAAAAACAACAACAATGACAAATACACTGGGCAGATTCCTTCCCACTAACCTATGAATTCTCCTTCCTATTAATTAAATGTAGAATAATTTCAGCATTATCTTTTGAAACATACCATTTTAAAAGTTAAATTTACTGCAAAGAGAATTATAAATTCAATTGAAGTCCAGTATGAATGATTTTTATATTATGTCTTGCATTAGCAGTGCCGTTGCTTCCTTTCATTAAGCCAGATAATAAGGAGATAGTTAACATTTGACTGTTCAAGAAGTAGATAGAGCCAAGACAAAAGTGGAAGGCTGGGGATTTAAATTAAAATTAGCCCTATTATATCAGGTTTTGAACCAGTTTCTCAAACACTGCTGAATTAAAGCAACATTCATGAAGAAATGCATTCAAACAGTCAGAAATAAAATTTTGAAATTAGGACTCCTAAATTCTAATGTATTAATTCTAATTACAATGGCCTGACCTGTTTTTCTTAGTCTTTCTGTTTCTTCTTTTTAAAAGCATTTGAGTTTGGCTGAAATGTAATTATGACTTGTGAAGTCTTTTTAGATGTTTCAAATGAATAACTATATAAATGCAAGATATCATTGTTAATTCTCAAGAATGTTTTATACATTTAAAGTCTGTAAAATGTTTTGAAGCTGGGAATTGTGATGTAAGCACTAAGCAAAAGTTGATTTATTAGAGGAAAACATGTTAGAGCTATGTTTGCTGATGAGTACTTACTAAATTTTATTTCACAGAAGACCTTTAAAAAGTTAACTGAGTCATGGTGAAATGTTATTCAAGCACTCTGAGAATATTTCAGAATAATAAAAAAAAAGTTTACTTAGTATCATGGCTTTGCGTTCTAATTTTCTCTTCTTACCCTTCACCATCACTACCATCTAAAAGCTATCTAAAACCACCTAAAAAACATCTAAAATTGTATGCAACTGAGATTAACTATATAGGTTCTATGGCCTTCTATTGTAAAAGAATAAGTAGGGTCTTATATTTTGTTAATTAAAAATATATACTGATATTTGAAATAATTATAAGGTAATTGAAAATTGGAGACTGCCTACCATCCCCCCTTGATGATAAATTATATGAACTGTTACTAATTCCGAATTACTAATAATGAGGGTTATGTAAGAAAAAACATCTTTTTTGTTTGGATTTCTTGTATTTAGTGAGTAAGATGCCATTTTAAATATGCACTAAATTCAACTGGACTGTCTCTTTCCATTTTCATTCCCTTGTCTAATGTTAGTGCATAAAGTTAAGGACAGCAAAACAAAAAAGCAAGCAAACAGGTAAATTACCTTCCACTGAAAAATAATCTGGTATCTGTGTTTAACGCTTGCATAGATTTCTGGCTTTTCTAACCATGTAGAACAACAATAAGTTTATCTGCCATTTAAAAATCTCCATGCATGGGCAGTGCGATGGTGGGTCAGTAGCAGTATTCTCATCTGCCATGCCAGAGACCTGGGTTCAATTCCCAGTGCCTGCTTTTGAAAAAAAAAAAAAAAACTCCATGCAGGTACACCTACAAAAGTAGCTGGGGGCAGTTGTATTGCCAGAGAACACAGTGGCAGAACTCTCAATGGAAAGCAGAAGTAACAGTCAGCTGAATTCATGGCCTCAAAGTGCTGGAAGACTGAAGGAGAGACATTTGTCCTAGGGAATGAGGGAAAACAAACAACACTGTGGCGTGTGCAAGTCCTTAGCTTGTCTTCTCTTTCTGCACCTCCATCCTTTTCTCTACCTTTCTAACATTTTGTCCTCTGGTAAGAAGTTGATGAAGGACCAGTGCCATGAGTCACAAGAAAAAGATCGGGATTCTAATTTCATGGTGCTGTGTTGGTCGCTCTATCTCCTGACATACGGGCTTATGCTTCCCACCCAATTAGCTAGTCAAAATGAAAATGTTCATTGCTTTAAACCGAAGCTGACATCAGCATCTTCCAAAATTTATTTGACCTCAGAACACTTTTTTCTCAAAACACCAATAACATCCTTCCTCTAGAACTAGTGTCCCGTAGAATGCATTTTGGGGTATGATGCTTTAAATAATCAAAAAAAGCTCAACTACACATTCAACATACCACATTAGCAAAAACATGATATATTTTAAACAGGTTTCCTTCAAAAAGCATTTAAAATATATCCTTTGTTTTTAAAAGTATTTCTTTTTCATCTACTAGAAACATATCCATGACCCAAACCATATCAGATAGCTAAGGAGATGCTTGTGTGCTGTGTTAAATAAACATTCTCTTAAAAAATAAAATGAAGAAAAGGAAAGAAAACAAAGACTCCTATAGCACCCTTCTTTGTGCTAAATGATTCCGATTTTTCCGCCTGAGTTTATGGTTCAAATGGCCTCTGAACTCTTCTTCATGCCATCCGTGCCAGCCGTGCTTATAAATCTTTTAGATTCTAGAAGCTTGGGATGCTTTATTATTTATTTGTATTTGTTGGTTCCTTGATGAAGGGGACTATTTATAATGGACTGCTTATTGCAAGGGCCTTTTGAAAGAAAAATAAGCTGAACTTGGCCTGCGAACTTGGATATGCACCAGGGTGTTATTTTTCTTTCCACATGGCAGGGCATGTAGGAGACTGAATTCACTGATAGAGTTTTTGAGGATTTAGAGATTTAAAACAAAGCAACCTTATAACATCTTCAATTGGAAAGAAGAACAGAACTAAGCATTAAGGCACGACCGAGTACTATATAATGGCCCTCAGTTTTTTTTTTCAGGTTTACCCCATTTGTACAATAACAGTGAAGAAGATATCTAGTAGCTCATTTATAGAAAATTAGAAAAAGGAAGTTTGAGGGATACTTAAGACTGCTATTGCTATCACTAGCAATAAAAGCATTTTTTATAAGCCATAGTTTGTATATGTAGGGTACTATATTATTTGTCCGATAATACACAGTTTAATAATTTTTTTATTATTTCATTTATGGAATTTTTCAGAAAAAAATCTTTAAAATTTCTATTTTTAAGTCAGAGGATACCTGTTGCCAGACAGCTGTCTTGGTTCCCAAACCACTCGAGTTCATTTTTCTAATCTCACTGTTAAATAGTGATATGTGTCTGTTTGGGAGCTTTCTTTTAATAAAGAAAGAAGAAATACGGGTTTTGATTTCTACTTCTAGTATTTTTGAATTGGTCATGGCATCTCTGAGTTCAGTTCACCACCTTTCTGGGTAATGTCCTATTAAAACTAGAGCAATCCCTGGCAGGATAAATTTGATTTCCAGCTATGTTGATGGATTTCTCCAGATCTCTGATCTAGTAGAATGATGTCCACATCTGTCGGCATAGTTCTCATGAAGCAAAGTTTTGTTTACCATAGGTTCTGTTTCAGTGATGGGAATAAATCCATGCAGATTGCTAATGAGATTAGAAGCATCAATGTGCAAAAATTACCTACAGCTTTGCCTTTATCTCTACCAACCCGAAAACTCTAGCTAAATAGTAGAATTAATCACACTGAAGTCCTAGGCTCTGATAAGGTTCCTGCCACTCTATTATATTTATTTTGAGGCTGCAAAACAATTTAACAATGTTTCTTTATTTGTGTTTTTGTTTTTATTACTGAATCACATGGCATCATATTAGACCTTATCTTTGAGGTTGTCGGTGTGACAATTTCATTCCAGTGATCTGATACAACTTATTTAACAGTTTACTGAATGCAGGGGGAAAGGAAAGCTAATTATAGTTCTACATTGGACCAGCTCTTATTATCCAATCTATTCTTTGCAAACTATGGGCGATCTGTGTGAATAAAACATTTCAGTAGTTATTTTATAACTTCTGGTTTTACCATGCCTGAATATGAGGGCACTATCTCCTTTTATTACTAAATTTCTTTTACCACATTTTTTTTTTGCATGGTCAGGCACTGGGATTGAACCTGGGTCTCCAACATGGCAGGTGAGAACTCTGCCACTGATCCACCATTGCACTGCCCTATCATTTACCACTTTTTTTATAAAATTCTTGACTTTTTTTCCCTTTCTGCTACAAGTTCATAATACGGTATGTTGCAGAAGTAAAGAATTGCTTTATTTATCACTCCTATGATGCTGTGATTGGAGAATCTTCAGTAAATACAAGCATTGGTCTCAATAATTAAAAATCTTTTCATATTTTGAATACTCAGAAATTTTAGATTATATGAAACGAACCCTGATAGTATAAAAAAATTTAAGTATTCAAGGCCTCTAAACATGAATTTTAATAAATGTTTTAGTAAAACATAATGATTATATTAGAATTGATGCGCACTTACATAAACCTCACAATTAGGACCGCATACTTTATTCTCAGCAACAGTAGACCTATAGTTGATGTTCAGCCATGCTTTTATTCATTTTAAAATAGTTTCTACTCCGCCTAATTGGTTTGGATTTGCTCTGTCAGGTTTTTTCCCCTTTCTTTCTTTAGTGAGAAAGTTGCAGACCTGCTGTTTTATATTGTCTTTTTTTATATAGGAAAGGAAAAGGCAAGCAAAAAATCTAAGTCCAATTAGAAGCTGTTTATTCAGAGTATATGAGCACTTCAAAAAATGTTTCCTGCCTTCATTGAAGCATTATGAAAATCCCGTAAGACGTCTTTCTTAGAAAATAATCACTAGAAAATACATACCATGCAATTCCTTTAAAGATCATTATTTCTAAGATCATTTTCTGTGTTCTAGAAATACAGAGTATAATGGCATGGGGAACCCTCTCCCTCACCCTTCTTCAGTCAACATAAGTTGCCAAGAAGTTTTACCCTTTCTGCATTTCTGTGGTTATAAATCAATCAGCACTGTTCTAGTATATACTGGTAAAATGTTCTGCTATCCCAGTGACTTGAAAATGTTCATTTAACTTTGCCTTGCTCCTATGTTAATTAACAGAAACAACCCATGGCCTTTAGTCATGAGTGATTAGTTTTCCCATCTTTAGCAAAATGACCGCCTTATGGATACCAAAATAAAAATTTGACCCATTTACCCATGCTATGGTTAGTTGTCTATCTTTGCACCATTCACAGTGCAATGTTTGGATAATTATGGTGGTTATAATTTGCCATAATTTACATAATTATGTTTTTTCCACTTTATCTTATGCTCAGGAATCTTTTCCTGAATGAGACCCCAATTGCCTAGCTCTGAAAAAGTGTTAGGGTTTACCTCCAAGAAAAGAATTCATGGGGTTTCGAAGATATTATTATGTAATCAAGTGGTGTTTTCTCAATTTCAGAGAAATAGACTAAGGTTTAATGTATTTTTTTGTTGTTGTTGTTGTTTTTGTGGAGGGTGCATGGTCCGGGAATCAAACCCGGGTCTCCTGCATGAAAGGTGAACATTCTACTACTGAGCCACCTGTGCACCCAGGTTTAGTGTTTTTAATCTACCACTTATTCTACTGAATTTTCTCCTTGGATTTTTTTCCCCAATCAAAAGAATTATAATTATTTTCTGTCCAGTCATTTTCCACCCTGTGAATGGAATATCATGGGAAATACATGCTGTCATTAAAGTTTTTATTGAAAATTTTTTGGACTAAAATTTAATTCAATTTAAATTTATATCTATACTATAGGGTACTTTTAAAGTGGGGAGTGGGACCTCATAAAAATCTAACAAGTCGCAACAGAAAATTGCACACACTTTTTCTGTATGTGACATATATGTTCCTAAAATTCACCTCATTATGCAAAACTGTGAAATAAAATGACAACGGTTTCTGGAGAAATAAGCTCAGGGCATAGTCTTCAGAATTTTCATGACACATGTAAAAAGGTAGAAACTTAATAAAAGTGGCAGCATAGTTTTAAACTGGTAGATAGTTAAGAAATGTATGACTACTACAGTAACGCACATAATTGCTACCTTGATTGAAAGTTTTCTTTTGGAAGAGGACATTGGAAGGGTTGCAACTTAAGAGTTACGTTTTAATTTCCTAGGCTTCTCAAGCAAATACTATGAATTGGGTTGGGTTTGAAACAATAGGAATTTATTCGCTTACAGTTTGAGGCTTGGAAAAAGTCCAAGTCGAGACATCATCAATGTGGTGTTTTCTTCCCAAGACTGAGCTGGGGCTGGCTGTTGACAGTCTTTGGTCCATGACTTGTCACATGGCAAGGCACACGGTGCCTTCTCCTGAATTCTCCCTTCTCTTCTGGGCTCCATTGACGTTCAGCTTCTGGTTGCTCTTATCTGTGGCTTTCTCTGTTCCTGTCTGACTTTCATTCCACTTATAAAGGATGAAGGATTCCAGTTATAGGGCTGAGACCACATTGTGATTGAAGTGGGCCTCACCTTAGCTAAAGTAACTTCATCTAAAGGTCTTGCTTACAATGAGTTCATGCCCACAGGAATGGACTAAGTTTATGTCTTTATGGGGTCCCTACAGTTTCAAACCACCACAAGCTGAAAGGACAGTATTCTGCTATTGATAAAAAGTTGTTAATCGAGATGTAGATGGGTGTAGATCATTATATATCTGGTAAACTGAGGTAGAAGGTATATGCTTGAAATGTGTGCATTTGTTCTGTTTTCCCACTTAAATTGGTTCAATTGAGTGCAGTTTTCTGTATTCATCTATTGTTCTTCACAAACAAAAACCACTCATAAATAAATAGGAAATGTGCATCAGGTTTAAATTGGAGTTATGTACCTCAGGAAAACATTCTTATTCTTAATTCATTCCTATGGGTGTGAACCCATTGCAAGCAGACCTTTTGATGAGGTTACTTCAGTTAAGGTGTGGTTCATCTAAATCAGGATGGGCCTTAATCTTATTACCAAAAACCCTGCTGAAAAGACCACAGAGAGAGAAGCCCCAGGGATCACCCAAAAGCTGGAAGTCAATGGAACCCAGAAGAAAATCAATATGTCACCATGTGCATTTCCATGTGATGGAAAAGCCAAGGAACCCCAAACATTATTGAACAACCAGAAGATACTGGCCCTTGAAGAAAGCAAGCCTTCTAGCTTCTAAAAGTATGAGCCAATAAATTCCTGTTGTTTAGCCAACCCACTGTATGATACTTGTTTTAGCACTGGGAAATAGAGCATTCCCTAATGGGAATTTGTGTTTTCAAGACTAATTACAGAAGAACTGACTAAATATATTTGAAAAGTAGGCATTCCATCTTTCTAATTGAAAATAGTGAACATGGCTATGGTAAAAACAGGTGACTATTCAATAGTATCACTAACATTAGTACAGTTAATACTCATCATTTTGATTTTTCCATCTACCAACACTGACCATCAACTCCCCTGTTCAATTTGATGTACTCATTCAAAACTTCATTTAGCATTCAGAGCTAACGTTTTACCTGGGAAGGATATCAGGATTTTGAAAGCTACTGAGTATTGATATAACATTTTAGAATCACTTCGTCTTCCATTCTAAGCCTGGAATTTGTGATTACCAACCAGTCAGTAGAAACAAACAGGATTCTCAACTGATTTAATGAGTGGATGCATTTAAGGGGTAAAGTGAAAGTGTGGGACATGCAAAATGTATTTTGCTCATCCTATTTTCTTTTGTATGTCTTTCTGCAAGAGCAAAAAGCTTCTGTCATGTGTTACTATACTCTGTGAGAAGTTAACAAATATTGGGAGGGGACAAGCTTTGATGGACTAGTGCTTCTGTGGCTCTTGTGCTATGCTTTTATATTTTGTAGCTAGACTCCAGTGCACAGAGTTAGAAAAATAATAAGTTCTTTGAGTTGAAACTTCATAGTCACTGTGGGATATTCAAGAAGGAGACCAATGGAGAGAAAAATAATATAACCATAGCTTTGAACTTTTCCTGGATTTCACTTGCTAGAAACCAAGTCAGAGTCACTCTGACACCTTATTACTAGCCCTTTCTCCCTGTAGGGAAAAGTGTTCCACATGCCATGTTGATAAAAGTGAAAGGGCGTTCACACATGAGAGAGAAGATAGTCTCTAATTTAGCCTGTAAGAGAATTATAGTAAGGCTAAGATCTGGTCCAAGCTTCAGTTTGGAGACCATTTTCTATTGCTAGTCTTTCCTAAACCCCACCTCTAAGATATCTAAGTTAGATGTCCCTTTTTTGCATTCTTAGAGCACTTTTGGGTTATATTTATCTGTTTCCTATTTCTTCTTGTGAGGTTACTACATTAAAATTTCTGTCTCATTCCTTATTAAATCACCCAGTGTATAGCTAATTGTTTGCTGCAGGGTAGGTGCTTAAAAAACAGGTACAAATGAATGAAAAAGCATAGGATCTCAAAAGCTTACTGTCTATGATAAAGCTATAAGATAAATATAAAAATTGCTTAAGAAAAAATACAGGACTTTGAAGTAGAATGGACAAGCAGTGTTCATCAAAGAATAGATCTAAGGAGAACCCGAATTGATTCAGTTAGCAATTATCCTTTGAATGCCTTTGAGAAGTCACTATGTTAGACAAAATAGAATTATAAAATGCCTGCAACCATGGAACGCTTGGGCTAGTGGAGTACACAGACATGAAAGAAAACATAAACAAATATATAATCTCAAGTTTTGATAAGAACATTGATAGGAATAACTGGGAAGATGTAAGATGTGACCTCCTTGGGCAAGCAGTAAAGTTATTTTTGAGGAGTGTTATTTAAAGGTGACAATTGAGGGGCAAAAAAGAAAAGATTATATTGAGGGCAAGTTTTGAGGGAATCAGAAGTTTAGCTTGTATGAGAAAAAGATATAAGGCTGTTGTAACTGGAACCAAGTAAGCTAGGCATGATGGCCTTGAGAAATAGGCTGGAATGAACATACTTGACAGGGAATTTGAATTTTAATCAGGGTGAGGTTCATTCATTTGTCAAAATGGTGAATTTAAACTTAATAGTTCTGTATTCTACTTTTCGAAATATTACACAAGAAAGAAAAAAAGACTGAATAGTGAACTCTAACATGCATAAGTATTTAAGGAGAAATGCCCTTGATATCTGTGATTTTCTTAGAAATGTATCAAAAAGCAAATAAGATTGCTAGATGGTTAGAGGAATGCACAGATGTATAGGTATGCGATGAAAAGTATGGTAGAATGCTGTTAGTAATATCTAGGTGCTGATATACAGATGTTCATTGTAAAATTCCTTTACCTTAGCTGTATGTTTGAAAGTACTTATAATAAGATGTTGGAAAAATCGATAACTGCTCATAAATGATCATGAAGAAATGTATAATAATAATGCAAAACTCCACAACAGAAAAGATTATTCTAGTGTATTACCATTTGATTCTTTTTCTGTGAATTTTTAGTTTTACAAAATAGATGCTCTCTGTTTTTGTTTTTTTTTTTTTTTTTTGGCTTATTATAAACATACCCTCATACCTTTACAAAATTTTCAAATTATTTGCAACATTTTACAACACTTAAACTACGAAATCTTTTGATGAGGTATTTCTTTGGGGAATAAGTAAAAAGCCAAATCTGTTAGAATAGAACTCTTCAATCCTCAATCTACCCACCCAGTACCTATCAGTGTAGCTGAAAGGAGATGATCAGGCTCAAGGTTATTAGTGGGATCAGCTATCAGCAGAAGACTTTAGTTTAAATTATTTAAGGTTTATGGTTGACTGAAATGAGTACATAAGTAGCTCAGTGTCTTGGTGTACTCAGTAGCTTAGCTTCTAACCTTCTGTGTAAAAATTTAAGTGACATGGTTTAAAGACTGTGGAACCCAGATTGTTCTTTTCCTTGATGAATTGTGAACATTTCACTGATAAATTAGTGCATCACAGAATCACATTAGAAACCTTGTTTTCAATGAAAACATTTCCTTTTTATTGATGTTTGTTGTTATTGACCCTTTGAGGTCAGAATACAGAGTTTCTTTATTCAATCTGTAAATCAGGAGTTTTAATTGGCTCTAGAAACTTCTGAGTGGTCTCAGCCTATTCCATCCGAAAACTGAGTCCTGACCAACCGCTGTGAAATCTGCTTTTACAAGAAGGTAGGGGGTGAGACATTATAATAGGCTCTGTGTAAGTTCTCAGTTGCTCATTGCCTTCAAAACACTGATTTTCTTGGTGTAGGCAAAATGCCAAAATCAATATTATACCCCTACCTACTCACATGAAGAAATAGTTTAGCATTTTAAAAACTATTTGATTATCGAGTTTTTTCTGAAAAGTCATCAGATATCTTAAAATAAAATATGGCTTGGGTTTTTATAGAGGAACTTATGTTTATATTCTCTATTTATGCAGAAAATAATTAGATGATTGTTGGCATTAACAACTGTGCTAAAATCAATGGTACTGCAAAAAGGATAAAAACAGACTTTCATGAGAGCAAATAACCTGGAATCCATGAGAATTTAGTGGATATCTTTTTAAGGGGGGACTGTTGCTAATTAAAACCTGAGAATTAACACCAAAATTATTCAGGAAATGCAAATACTGATTGCAGAGCCAACCTTAAGGGTAATTCCAATTTCTAAACTACCTTCATTAGAATTTGATTTTGTTTTTCTTTTCAAGTCTCCAGTGCTACATGAGTCCATTCACATTTATTTTTTTCACATCTCTTTCATTTGACTCCCTCCGTTTTCTGTTCTGGTATTTGACATCATTACTATTTGATATGGAGCACTGAGAAATGAGGGAAGCAAATTGTTCAGAAACTATGCCTGTGGCAAGTGTTTCTAGCCTGGAGAATGTTGCCTCATTTATCATCGTCTTATCATTAAAAAGCTATAGGTCAGGAGTGTCTTGATTCCCCTGTGTTTTAGCATTGTCTGCTAAATGGGGTTAATTAAAATGTCTCTTTTAAAAGTACTTCTCTTAAATACACATGGACACACACACACACACATTTTTTCTCCAGCCTTCTTTAGAGGAGTCATTATTCCATTTTTTTTGCAGTGAGGAAAGGCAAATTAGAATGACTTTTCTCAAAAGATTTTAAATGGGACTGACATATGTGGGGCATGATTTCATTTTTCTAGACTAGACAAGAGGACCATCTAGAGAATTGTTAACTTTAGCACATGTAGATGGTCCTACTCTATGTAAACATCATAATATATTGTAATGATTACCTCATTTTCTCTTGATATTTTAAGACAAAAACTTTGCTTCATTCCATTTAAAGCTGTGCTTCACCCTGCCAAAGAATATATTTTCCCATCTAGCTGTTCTGAAGCTAGTGCTTCTAGGTATTTCCCTAAGAAGCTTATTTAAACTACAGATTTCTCGGGCCCCATCCCAAGAGGTTTTGATTCAGTAGATCCATGGTGAGAATCAGAAATCTATGTTTTAAAAAGCCTCTTAGGTGATTCTGATTCATATGCCGTTTGAATGCATTTGGAAAACTATGCATCATACCATCGCTGTAGAGTGTTATGGGAGCGAGGAAGAGGTGCTATGTAACTGCACAGGAAGGGAAACTAAATGGACAAGGTAGTAGCAATAGCATTTGAGCTGACTCCAGAAGGTTGAGTAGGAGTTACTTAGTTAGGTAGTTCAGGGTTAGGGGGGTGGTGAGAAGATGAGGACATTTTAAGTAGAAATAAATTCACGTGCACAGGGCAAGCCACGGTGGCTCAGTGGCAGTGTTCTCTCCTGCCATGCCAGAGACCTGGGTTTGATTCCCAGTGCCTGTCCATGCAAAATTTAAAAATAAAAAAATAAAAAATTTCAAGTGCATAGACATAGAGGCCAGAGAATATGATCTTTTCTAAGTCCCCCCCCCCCCCCAACAAAATCTATCTGGACAGAGAAGGGAGTATGAGTGGTTGAGGGGTAATATGAAGATAAGGATGGAGAAGTGAATTGAGATCAGAGTATGGAGTTTTTGTAGCCATTTGTAAGGATTTAGGACATGTGCTGCTAGCTGTCACCAGATTTCCTGTAAGCTGTGTGCCCCAGTCCCTGCTCTATTCTCTTCACCATATAATTATGGGTCTATCCTCATCTTAAGATAACAACTGTTCTCTGTGTAATTATCATTTTTGCTGCAGCTCCCTTGGGTGGAAAGCTTACAGAGATAATATGCAAGAGGAATATATTTCATTTGATGATAGCTGCCTCCTAATATTTCAAACTGGTTTTGTCATTGACTTTGTCTTATAAATATCAGGAAGAGGACAATAGCACTGTGGTAAAACACTGCCACATGACCAAGAAAAAATGGTCTAAAACATACTATTTTGGTCTTCATTTTTTAGGCGCATTTCTTATCTATTCTGTAACTGGAGGTAAACCAAGCATTTTTTAACCATTTATTTTTAATATATTTTACCATGAAATTTAACAGATAAATACATATTTTCCCCCAGTTTTCTGAACATTAATATTCAGAGCGAAGAAATCTCATGTGCATGTCTTTTTGTCATTAGTTTTTCATTAAATGTGCTGTGCTTGTCTTTCCTGCCTGATGATTATAAGGATTGGTGTGTGATTCAAAGTCTGCTGATGTGTCAGGAATTGCCATTCAAGAAATGGCAAGAAAGTTTGCGCTGAAATGTATGAAAACAGCTAACTTGAGCCTAAATTTGATGTGGTGAGTGCTGCTGAGAATGTGGCTTCTTTGTCATCTCTCCAATTCACGTCAGTGTCCAGACACCTTTAAATGGAAAGTTTAGAGCCTGCCAGGAGTAAACTTTTTTCCTCTTCTTTTTCTTCATTTAACTTTGAAAGTGGGAGGATTTGATTTTTTTGATCTGCCAAATAGTTGTCAACTCAGAATAACTAGATTTTATTTCCTTTTGTTTGAATTTTTTATCTGAATTAAGACCTGAACAAGAAAACAGCTACCACTCTACGGAGATAATGGAACAAGCAGAGGCCTTTACTCTGTGAGTACACTTGATATAATTCAGACCTAATCCATAGTGTATGTAATTAGATGGGAAGCTCTAGGTTTTTTTATTTTGTTTTGTTTTTTCTTTTTACATGGGCAGGCACCGGGAATCCAACCCGGGTCTCCGGTGGGGCAGGTGAGAACTCTGCCTACTGAGCCACTGTTGCCTGCCCTTGTTTATTTTTTTTTAAGAATCACTATTATTTAAAAGTAAGATGCAAAGCACTCCTTCAAATATAAATCAAATCCTTGAGATAGCCATTAAAGACAGCCTCAGACCTGTCATCTAAATGCTGCTTTTAAAATGCCACCTAGTGAACTAGAAGAGGCCTTGATTAGGAAATGTACTTTCATTTGGTCTACTGAGTAGTGAAAGACTTGTTTAGGGCAGGCTCTGCTTTCTCAGATTGCCCTCCTTAAACAAACAGAGCAGGGGCAGAAAGCTTTTAGATGTATAACATGAAGCCATTACAAGAAGCTGAAAGTCAACCCGTGAAAGAAAGGAGCTGTTGAGAGGGTTTCCAGTTAAGGATCTGGGTGGTGCTGGAAACAGAATGGGAGATAATAGACTTCTAGTGACGGAGCTGTCAGGAGACTGAAAACTGTAGCAGCTTTGTGGGAAAACAGAATTGCTGGGTTTACCACTTGACCTTTACTCTGAATAGATGGGCTTAAGAAGACCACAAAGGGCTTTTCAAAAAAAGTGGCCAACTCAGTTCCTCTGGTGCCTGAAACTTCTTTTTTGACTCTGATGAGTTTTAAGTTTGTTTCTTAGAGTCCTTAACAGGATTCCATGAAATCCTTATTATCGTGCCAGGTGGCATGTGTTTTAAATGAAGGTATTACTTACTATATGGCCCTCCTGTTTCCTGTTCATCAGGGGCACAGCATCCTAGGAAGGATTGCTGAATAGGTACTGCACCACGGGTTCACTCTCCACATTATCGTCCTTATCAAAGGCATTCATCTACATTTCTGGGAAACTGCAGAATCTTATTTAAATAAAAATCAAAATCACCCTTTGAAGGCACAGTATACATCAAATGCATTTGTACAGCTATGCAGATGAGAGGCTTGAAGATTAATTGCCAGCATTTTTTTAAAAAATAGGGCTTGGCAGTAAGTGGCTCATGTGAAAAAGTTTCGGGAGATTTCAGGTTCAGTATGTGCCAAAGTTATGCTGTAGTGGCCAATAATTCAATTGAATCTTGCTGCATTTATAGAATTACAATTTTCTCCTCTAGGATGCTTAGACGCATCCTGAAAAAAATCATGTCCAGTTGTCAACAGCACACTTTGAGAAAAAAATGGCAAATCTGAGGACATGCAGAGGAGAATAATTTTCAGACTCCTTTGAAAAAAGAACCCTTGGAGGAATTGATCATGTTTCACCTAAAGAAAAGAAGACTTGGGGTTTGGTTGGGAGAGAAATGGTAGCCATGATAACAGATTTCGAACATCTGAGGGCCTATTATGTAGAAAAATACCATTTGTCAGGTTTCCAAAAAATACAGTTCCTCAAGTCATGCACTAGAATAAAAATGCCAGTGGACTAAAGAGATAGATGTTGAAAAATAAAAATAGTAATAATAAAAAAAAAAATTCCAGAAGAAAATAAAAGCAAATATTTCATTTCTTTTCAGTTGAAAGGATGTTTTAAAGATTATACCAAAGGAAGGATAATTAGGACTAGGAATACCTGAAATAACAAAAAATTATTGAAACAAAATTAAAAAAAAATAAAATTAATGTAATAAGCTGAAGAAATTCTAAAAATCATATTCACCAAAAACAGTTCATGGTATGGGTAAATGTTGACAATATAATGGCAAGTAAAGAGCACAAAATCAAAACTTTACATATAGTTGTGGGTTTAATTTTTAAAGTTGAAAATATCTGTATAAAAATAACTGCTAATAAATCTTTTTCAATTAATTTCTTTGGTTTGCTGAATTGTTGGTTTTAAAATATATTTCCATTATTTCTATAATGTTCAGAATTTAATATAACAATCTTACTATCTTTTATGTTTAGAAGAAAGTTATAAAAAAGTAAAGATAAAAAAAGAAATGAGGGCAGTGCAACAGTGGCTCAGTGGCAGAAATCTCACCTGCCATGCTGGAGACCCAGGTTCGATTCCCAAAGCCTGCCCATGCAGAAAAAAAAAAGAGTCAATGTTCAGATCTTACGAGTAGTTACAATATTAGGAATATGAAATACAAAAGATCGCATTTCTAACAAGCAATTTTTGACAGTTTTAACAATGTCTCATGACTAGTGGGCTGCCCCTTAACTGGAAGAATTTATGTAGAAAAATGACTATAACTCAGAGATATTGTAAAATACATTTCCTTACTGGAGAGAAGGAGCCTGGATTTTGTTGTTCTTGGATGCCCTTTCAGCACTGAACTTCTGGAACATTGAGGAAAATAAAAAGGCTACCAAAATTTGCACAATTATATAGATTGGAGCTGAAAAGTGATAGGGATCACTTTTTAGATAGGAAAATTGAAATCCAGAGAGTCCTATGAGAGATAAATAACTCATTTGGCTCTGGTATTCAAATTTCTTGAATCCTACTCCTGTTCATTCCCTTCTATTGAGACAGAATAGGTTGGTGGTTAAAAATGCCTGGGGTTGAATCCCAGTTCAATCACTCGTTTCCTGATTTCTCTGTGACTCAGTTTCGACATCTGTAGAAGGGTTGCCATACTTACCTTGTAAGGTTTTAAAAGAATGAGGCGTATTTCACTAAGCACAGTTTCTGACATGCAAGAAATCAATAAGCATTAGCTATTTTTCATATATTAAATAAATATGTAAATTTACTGATATAAATATATATGATGAACTTGATATTTCTCCTTTGGCTTCTGTGGATAAGTTACATTTATGTATGGGGTGCGTAAAAAGGGATAGGAATATCAAGGACTATTCAAGTTTTTATATTTATTTTAGTGATAGCCTAATATCTTCAGAGGTCACTCACCAGGTTTCTCATTCTTCACTTTTATATCCTAAGAAGTTCATGAAGCAGAGAGATTAAAAATAGAGCCCTTTGTAATGATACCTGTTTTAAAATGCAACTGTTTTTTACACATGATTGAGTGCTGGCAGTTTTATACAGCATTCCTTGTTTATGGATTCTGATTAGTTTTGTTGTATGGTTATTCATTTTAAGGCCCTTAGCTTGGACTGTGAACATGTTCCTATTCATTTAAAAAATACTATAATATTTGTTACGCCATTGTTTGTTTTTTCAACATTAGAAGATTACAGATGTGCTAGAGAGTATTTATCCTAATGTTATTAGAGCCTGGCTCATAATCACACTATTCCAAACGCTTTCATGTACAAGTAATTCTTTCTTATGTAGGCAGCTCTTATATCCTAGAAATGGGCAAAAAATGGAGTGTACCTTCTTCTGAAGAAAAAAGACTGAGTGACTTTATGCCTTTTGAAGTCCTTATCTTAGAGGACATTTCACCCTCGTTGCTTTTTAAATATCTTTTGTATGCGTGTGATTCTTTTTTTCTTCCCCAATTTCTGAACAGATTTTAAATATTGAAGACTAAGACAGGGGAAAAAAAAACAACTCAAGATGTATTTGTTTGGATGGAAAAGCATAAGAACATAGTTTTCTGCCTCACAAAAATATTTATTATGTAAGCTTTCTTAGATCTTGCAGTGGTCCAAAGATAGAATCCACTACATACAACTTCATGGACTCTTAATTCCATGGTGCTACTTAGAGTTCTGTAAATTGATCATGTACAACTGCATTGGGAAAATGAGCTGAGAGCAGGCAACTTGCTTCTCTTGTCTTACAGAAATAGTCCCTGAGTTGAGCTGCCAGTGAGCACAGGCAGAGACGGCACCAGGAAACTCATGCATTCTGGGGAGCATGACCAAATCACTGTTGTCTTTATTATCACAGAGGTCCAGAATGTGCTTTTGAAATTCCTGCTGAGATACTCATGCGATTTTCAGTTTTGAAAATTCTGATAGAAGATAGGATCCCTTTGTACAGAAAGCATCCTCATTGCAATTCAACCTGCCACGGGCATGTCTGCTTTAGTGAAGGTATTCCCAGAGGAGGGAGTACAGTTTCCTCGTCAAGCAGAGACCACAACCACTTTATGTGTATCTATAGTCTTAAAAATAGATAAATTGCAAAATTTGAAATTTTGGATTATAGTTTTATGTTATATGCAATATGCCTCTAGTTATCTTTGGGACTCCATTTTCAAGAATTAATTCTATTCTCAGTGACCTTCCTGACAACCCTCATCTCTGGCCCCGGACCCACGCCCCGCTGTATCAGGAGCACCTAGCCACACACATATGTGCAAACACAGATACAGATACACTAGAATTACCCACTGGTGGCCAGATCTGTAAAACTAATTAAAAGAGAATAGCACATTAACATAAACATTGTGAAGCCAAAGTCCATTCTCTCTAGAGTATTCTGTCACTGAGATACAGAGACCTTATTTTTGACACGGTGGGTCTGAATTAATTGAGATGTTACAAAAAAAAAAGGAAGTCAGTAAAGAAGGTTAAGGGGAGAAGGTGTTGTTACGAAATTGTCAATTTGCTGGAAGACATTCTTTAGTGAAAACACAGCCCCTGGTTGCAGCTCTAATCAGTGGCAGGATAGGGAGGTGGGGGAGAGAACATAGAGAAAAGAATGTTTCAAAGAGTATTAAAAAAGCAAGACCCTAATTGAAATGGGAAGCGCTCTCATTTTAGAAAATGTTTTCTTAACAGATTGCTCTAGCCCTCTGCCTCAAGGTTTTTGATTAAATTAATGATGGTAGTGATAAGCTCCATTAGTGTTGCTGTTTCCAGAGGGGAATTTTGTACAGCCTCTCCTTTTCTGTTCTTCTCCAAACCTCAGGTATGAGGATAGAATTGCTAATTGAGGCCAGAACAAGCCAAGAAGATGAACGTATCATTACTATGCAAATGCAGACAATCCAGAAAATTAATATTTCATGTGTGCCCACCTAAATGAGTAATGTTTCCATTATGGACGTCTTGTCACTCATCTGGGAAGCTGTTGCTGCAGCTTGTTGTCATCAGGGAGGTCTTGAACTTCTCTCTTTTTGTTTCGTGTTGCCTGCTGTCTTGGGACCAGTCAGCACATCTGACATGTTGTGTTCAGTTGGCCCTTGCTGTTGCTGCAGATTTTTTACTAGTGCAAATAGACAAACTTGTTATGAAGCACAGGACATAATCAACTTTATTTCCTGATTTCCTGTCTTAGTAATAAAGTATTGGAGGTAGAAAACAGCCAAGTCCTAGATATAAAAAAAAAAAAAAAGGAAGAGGTATTTCAGTAAAATGATGCATAAAATCCATAATAGGAGACGTGATAGGAACTCTTCCATGCAGAGTAATTAGCTACTGAGAGCTCTGGAAAGCAGAATAAAAGAGTGTTGCTTTGAGGGCCTGAAATAGTTCCATTAAATTATTCATAAACATTTGTTTGCCAACCACCATTATATTCTGTAGTCTGATAAAACCTATTGTGTTAACAGTAAACGTTGTGTATGTTTGTGTATGTGTTTGTGTGTGTGTGTGTGTGTGTGTGTGTGTGTGTAATAGAGAATCTGCTGTAGAAGTGAAAGAGAAGTCATTTTGATTTTAACTCTAGTTCTTATTTTGGACTATTTATTAAATTTTACTCATGCCACTCAAGAGTAGAAACTAAAAGGGCATCTTTTGTATCTAACACAGTACCTGAAATAGTCCTAATCGTTACAGTAGATGTTCAATAAATATGTTGAGATTAATTTATTTTTACTTTCCTGAACTTGTTGAAAAATACTGCAACAGAGAAATAGAGGGTAGAGATGAAGAACAGAGAAAGGTGGGTTTCTTGGGAGTCTCCATTATTCTCTCATGCTGTCTGTCTGCCTGGGCTTGACTCAGATACTATTCTACATGACTTATTAGGTCTTTCTTTATCCTTTTGAAGAATAAATTACAGTTATACAGTGATGTTCAATAGCAAAGAGCCTTTTAGGATAACTGGATCAGAAAAGTATGTTCTATAAAGGTGGGATGGAAATGATTCTGCTTGAAAGTTTTGAGGATGCAAAGTAATTTGTTTTGATAGAAAAGAATAGGGAAGTGTAGGTGAGAAATACATATCTCGTAATTGGAGGAGGAGAAAGGATTGCTTACATTTACCTGGGTGAATATTTGCCCAGATGGAATAAAAAAGCAGAGCTAGAGCATTATAGGACTTGAACACAGTGGGACCTCCCAGAGAACTGGCCCCAAGTCGCAACATCTGACAAGTGGAATTAAATCCCAGAAGGCTTGACTCTAGGGTTCCTGATCTCAGTGACTATATTCATGATTTTATAGAATTTGATTAAAACACTTTCCTTTTCTCTATTAGAGAATTCTTTTGCTCAATCTCTTTTAAAAATATAACCTGGATTATTTACATCTCACTTTTCTGGCCCTTCTCTGAGTCACATGTGTCTTTTCCACGTTACACAGAATGACAAAGGACTGGCTGCAAATGCCCCCCACGAATGATAAGAGAATGTTTTCTACTGTGTTCATAACCTTTGTATTGAAGCCCAATCCTTTTTTTAAAATGCAATTTTATTGAGATATATTCACATATATAATCATTTAAAGTATACAATTAATGGTTCACAGTATCATCATATTGTTGCATATTCATCATCATCATCAATTTTTGAACATTTTCGTAACGCCAAAAACAATAAAATTAAGGAATAAAAAATTAAAAAAGAGCACCCAAAGCATCTCATACCTACCCAACTCCCTATTATGTATTTATTTTTTGTCTTTATTTTCTTACCCATCTGTCCATACACTGGATAATGGGATTGTCAGTCACAAGGTTTTCACAATCACACGTCACACCATAAAAGCAATATAGTCGTACAATCATCAAGAATCAAGGATACTGGATAACAGTTCCACGGTTTTAGGCATTGCTCCCTAGTTCCTCCAATACACCAAAACTGTAAAGGATATCTAATTAACATAAAAATAACCTCCAGGATGATCTCTCAACTCTGTTGGAAGTCTCTCAGCCACTAGACCTTTATTTTGTTTCATTTCTCTTCCCCCTTTTGGTGAAGAAGGCTTTCTCAGGCCCATGATGCCAGGGCCAAGCTCATCCTTGGGATTCAGGTCCCACACTCCCTGCTTTCAGTTCTTCTGAGTATATACCTAATAATGGCTGTAAGATCAAATGGTAACCCTCTACTTAGCCTCCTCTGGAACCACTACACTGCCTTCCAGGGGGGCTGCACCATTCTACTTCCCTCCCAACATAGGTACATCTCTCACTCCACATTTCCTCCAGCACTTATATCTTTCTGCTTATTTTTTAAACAGTTTTATTCACTGTGCTGGTTTGAAAGGAAGTATGCCCCCTAGAAAAGCCATGTTTTAATCAAAATCCCATTTCATAAAGGTAGAATAATTCCTATTCAATACTATCTGTTTGAAGCTGTAATCAGACCATCTCCGTGGATGATGTGATTTAGTCGAGAGTAGTTGTTAAACTGGATTAGGTGACAACATGTCGCCACCCATTTGGGTGGGTCTTGATTGGTTTGTTGGAGTCCTATAAAAGAGGAAATGTTTCGGAGAATGAGAGATTCAGAGAGAGCAGAGAATGCTGCAGCACCACAAAGCAGAGAGTTCATCAGCCAGCGACCTTTGGAGATGAGGAAAAAAAACGCCTCCCGGGGAGCTTCATGAAACCGGAAACCAGGAGAGAAAGCTAGCAAATGATGCTGTGTTCTCCATGTGCCTTTCCAGCTGAGAGAGAAGCCCTGACTGTGTACGCCTCGTGCCTTCTCACTTGAGAGAGAAACCTTGAACTTCATTGGCCTTTTTGAACCAAGGTATCTTTCCCTGGATGGATGCCTTAGACTGGACATTTCTACAGACTCGTTTTAATTGGGACGTTTTCTCGGTCTTGGAACTGTAAACAAGCAACTCGTTAAATTCCCCCTTTTAAAAGCCATTCCGTTTCTGGTATATTGCATTCCAGCAGCTAGCAAACTAGAACATTCACACACCATACAATCCATTCTAAGTAGACAGGCAGTGGTTCCTGGTATAATCACATAGTTATACATTCACCACCACCATCTGTATGAGGGCATTTCCATTTCTTCCACAAAGAAAGAAGAAGAGGGGAAAAAATGAAGGATAAAAAGTAAAAAAAATAAAGTAAATAAAAAGGAGAAACCGCCACCAAGAATCCCAAACCTTTCCCTTACGTCTTCCCGATACTGACATTAAGCTTTGGTGTACTGCCTTTGTTAACGATTAAGGGAAGCATATTGCAATGTTATGGTCAACTATAGACCCTAGTTTGCACTGATTGTATTTTTTTTGTATACCATTCCATTTTTACCACTGCACACAGTTGACATTCATTTGTTCTCCCTCATGTAAAAATATTCTTGTATTTATACATGTAATCACCTTCATTGTCCACTTTAGGCCTAAGTTATACTGTTCCAGTCTTTATTTTCTGTCTTTCCTTCTTGTGTCATACATGCCCCTAGCTTCTTCTCTCAACCATACTCACACTCAGTTTTGCTCAGCATACTTACTATCTGATTGTGCTACCATCAGATAGGATTGTGCTGTCCATTTTTGGATCTTTTCAGTCAATCCTGTTGAACATTTTGTACTTCTTCAGCATCAAATGTCCAGTCTTTCTATCTCCTGATAACCTATGTTCTCAACTTCAACTCTCAAAGTTCAGTCATTAATGTTAGTTGATATTAGTGAGACCATAGATTATTTGTCCTTTGGTTTCTGGCTAATTTTACTCAACACAATGTTCTTAAGTTTCATCCATGTTGTTGCATGACTTTATTCAGGTATATCTGTTCTAGTTTGCTAGCTGCCAGAATGCAGCACACCAGAGATGGATTGGCTTTTAATAAAAGGGGATTTATTTCATTAGTTCTTCAGAGGAAAGGCAGCTAACTTTCAACTGAGGTTCTTTCTTCTGCAGGAAGGCACAGGGTGATCTCTGCTGGCCTTCTCTCCAGGCCTCTTGGTTCCAACAACTTTTCCCAGGGTAATTCCTTTCTGCATCTCCAAAGGCCTGGGCTGAGTTGCGAGTGCTGAGATGAGGTATGCTGAGCTGCTTGGGCTGTGCTACATTTTGCTCTCTCATTTAAGCACCAGCCAATTAAATCAAACATCATTCATTGCAGCAGGCAAGCCCCCTAGTCAACTGCAGATGTAATGAGCAACAAATGAAGTTCACATACCATTGGCTCATGTCCACAGCAACAGAACTAGATGCCTTCACCTGGTCAAGTTGACACCTGAACCTAACTACCACAATCGTATCTTATTTTCCCCTCTTTTTACCCTTACTGATAGTCTTTACTACCATCAGTAAACAGTGAAATCTGTACTTCCTATCAGTAAACAGTGAAGTAGTTTCTTCACTGTTCTCCAGACTTGTATTTCCTGTCTTTCCCTATCTGCCTGTAGTGCTACCTTTAGTTTTCTTATAGAGCAGGTCTTTTGCTGACAGACTCTCTCAGTGTATTTGTCTGAAAATATTTTTAACTCCCCTTATTTTTGATATAGAATTCTTGGTTTGCAGTTTTCTCTTACAGTATCTTAAATATGTCATACCACTGCCTTCTTGCCTTCATTGTTAATGCTGAGAAATCCTCACATAGTCTCACTGAGCTTACCTTGTATATGATGGGTCATTTTTCTCTCGCTGCTTTCAGAATTCTCTCCTTGTCCTTGACATTTGACAATCTGATTAGTAAGTGTCTTGGAGTAGGTCTTTTAAGATCTGTTGTGTTTTGGATATGCTGTACTTTTTGGATCTGTAATTTTATGCCTTTTATAAGAGATGGGAAATTTTCAGTGATATTTTCTCCATTATTCTTTCTTCCCCTTTACCCTTCTATTCTCCTTCCGGGACAGCCATAACACATATATTCCTGTGATTCAGGTTGTGATTCAATTCCCTGAGAGCCTACTCATATTTTTCCTGTCTTTTCCTATCTGTTCTTTTGTGTGTAGGATTTCAGATGTCCTGTCCTCTAAGTCACTAATCCTTTCTTCTGCCTCTTCAGATCTGGTGTTGTAAGTCTTCATTATATTTTTCATCTCTTATGTTGTGCCTTTCATCCCCATAAGTTCTGCCATTTGTTTTTTTTTAAGCTTTCAATTTCTTCTTTATGGTCACCCAATGTCTTTTTATATTCTTCATCTCTTTTGCCATATCTTCCCTCAACTTATTGATTTAATTTTTGGATTGATTTAGCATACATTTTTGAACATATTTAATTAGTTGTTTCAACCCTATATCTCATTTCAAGTGTTAGTGTATTCCTTTGACTGGGCCATACATTCATTTGTTCCTAGTATGACTCGTAATTTTTTGCTGGTGTCTAGGCATCTGATTTCCTTGATTAATTTATTCTGGAGGTCATTTTCACTCTTTTATGTAGGGTTTTCTTGTTGGTTGGTTTTGTTTTCCATCTGTTCTTTCTCATTCAGTACAACTTATTCTAACCTCTGGTATAGCTTCTTTTTAACTGATGAGAACTTTTCAGCTCTTGTTTTTCTGGTTCTTGCCCTGCCTATATGGAATATGTTTTTGTGGAAGGTTTCCCCAGATATGATTGAACCCAATCAGATTTTCCCAGACAACGCAGACTAGATCTCAGGAGGAAGGTGTAATCAGTATCACATTCCCTGAGGATGAGACCCAGCAGATTATCTGACTTTCCTTTGGAGGCTCTATCCTGTCCTTCCCAGTAGGTGGTGTTGGTCAGCCCAGAGCGCCCCACTGGCATAAAGTGATATGGAACCTTTAATTCTTAGCCTGTCAGGGATGTGGTTGTGACAGAGGTAGAAGCAGAAGGCAAGCTTGAGTTCTTTCTAATTCCCAGCCCCTGGGAAGGCCTCCATTTGAGCTGAGCCCTGCCCCTCCCTTTTCTTGGGGAAGATTTACCCTTTAGGGAATTATCTCCTTCACTTGACTTATTACTTTGTTTCTCAGAGCTATCTTCTGTCCACCCTTGCCTGGGTCAGTACTGATAATTAAAAAATGCCTGAGGCTTTCTGTAATGAGCTACTTAGAATACTTTTCTAAAAATGAAAAAAAAAAAAAAAGAAGAAGAAGAAAAGGAGAAAAAAATAAAGTAAAATCCCTTTTCAGAACCAGTCCCTAACCCCCAGTAAAGAACTGGAGTTGGTACCCTGCTCTATTTGTCCCTTTTCTTGGGAGCATAGCCCTTTTCTTATATTCTGAGCTTGGCCAACTCCAAACACCTCCATTTTTTGTTTTGTTTTATTTTGTTTTATCAGCCCCATCTCTTCTCTGCTGGGAGAGACCCCAGGGTTACTTTTCTGCTTTCTCTGGTTTATTTATGCTCAGAGTTTGTATTCAGCCGTCCAATTTTTAAAATTAAAACTCCAATTGGCACCTAATTGATGTACCTTCTGCTTTTAGTAGAGGTTGCATCTTTTCTCCAAAGAGAAGTGTCTCCAACAGGCTGCCCTGCCAGTAGGGGAGGGGATCCAACCACCACAATTTGGGGGCTTTATTTACAGTTCTCTCCTGCGATCTTGGCTCTTCCACCCATCCAAACTGGTGTGCCATGTGTGTCCAGTCCCACTGTCTCCCAAACGTTCATTCCAGACAGTGTCTGATTATTTACTAGCTGCTCTGGAGAACTAACTAAATTTCACGCCTCCCTACACTGCCATCTTGCCCCCAGATGCAATGTTTTGTTGAATTTTTTATTATTATAGCTCATTTTAGTAGTCTAAGAGAGAATAGTATTTAAAGGAAAGAAGAACTCAATGAATAAATAAGTGAGTTTAGATCAATTAGGAACTCTAACAAAATATTTTATATATTTCAGCATATGCGCAGTGAAACACAATTGTTATAACAGTATATTGAGAAATATCTGTTAATCTATTTTTTAAATGAAAGTATGCAAGCTCTAGTAGCTAAGATTAATTAAACTTGTCAAATCTCTAAACTTATAAAAATAGTGATTATTTCTTGGCTGTTTGCCCTCATTGACAAGATAATATGTGACATTTTCAAAGAAACTGCTAACGAAATAGATTAAACCTACCTAGTTTTTTCTTTTGCCACATATTTCAGTGAATATAACAACAGAGGATAACTAGAACTGGAACCTAAAGATACTGTGTACTTGTTGAATGAGTTTTCATCATATTTTAGAGAGTATAGCTCTGTAATGCTTTTCAATAATACTCTCTCATTTAAACTATTTCATTTTTATTCAGAATAGTAAGGGTAGAATGAATGAACAAATACTAAATGCATATTAATGCTTTGTTTTCACATTTTATTTTTGGGACCTCTTAAGGGAAAAGCCTGAAAATGTATCTTCATAAGAAGATATTCCATCTAAATTATGAAAATATTCTGTTGCTTATGAAGTCTTTATTTATATGCTCTTGAAAATAAGACTCATGCTTCTCACATTTCTGTAAACATTTGAGCTATCTTGAGCATATTAGTTTGCTAAGGCTGCTGGAATGCAATTTACCAGAAATGGAACAGCTTTTAAAAAGGAAATTTATTATGGTACAAGCTTACAGCTCTAAAGAAGTGAAATTTTCTAAATTAAGGCACCAACAAGAGGTTGCTTTCACTCAAGAAAGGTTGATGCCATCTGAACACCTCCAGCAGCTGAGAAGGCACATGGCTGGCATCTGCTGGTCCTCGTTGCCAGTTCGTTGCTTCCAGCTTTTGTTTCCTGTGGGGGTTCCTCACTTGGTGCCTGTGGGGGTTCCTCACTTAGCTCCTCTGGGACACAATTCTGGATTCTGGCTTGCTTAGCATCTCATGGGAAGGCACATGGCAGTATTTTCTGGGCCCTGCATCTCCAAATATCTGGTTCTCTTGTTGCCTGTTAGTTCTGAAACAACTGTCTCCTAGTGTCTACATCTGCTCTTCTGAATATCTGTGTCTGCATCTGCATTTTCTCCAAAATGTTCCCCCCTTTAAAGTTTACTCTAGTAAACTAATCAAGACCCACCATGAATGGATGGAGTAACATCTCCATCTAATCAAAATGTCACACCCACAATTGGACAGGTCACAGCTCCATGGGGATAATCTAATCAAAATTTCCACCCTACAATATTGAATCAGGATTAAATGAAAGGGCTGCTCCGCAACATTGGATCAGGATTAAAACATTGCTTTTCTGGGGTCCATAATATAGCTTCAAACTGGCACACTGAGCTTATATCTTAAAGTTAATTTCTGAAGGGCAAGAATCCTTTGCCTCAGATATTTCATGTCATCCAGTTTATCCAGTATAACATCATGAGTAGTTGAAATTTTATAAATGTTGAACATGAACCAGAAAAGCTCCACTTCAGGAATGAATTCCCTGGGTGCAGATCTCCAAAAGGAGAAAAGTTTAAGGTCATGTAGGGTGGAGAGGTGGTGGCTACATTACTACATTACTGCAACACTTCTGCCTTATGTACAGTGATGCTCAATAAATATCCGCTTACTTTAATTGAGTGGGCATAAAGAGCATTTACCAGAAATCCTTTGCTGGCAGCCAGCTGCATTAGGCTGCTGAGAACCATAGTGTATTCTCCCTGGAATTCAAGGCAACACAACCTTTTTTAAGTGTCTACCTTTGCTCAAAGGGGAGTCACAGCAGTAAGAGAATTATAATACTCTCTGATCACTACTAAAGTGGTTTAATAGAAAACAAATTCATACTGTCATTAAAAACCTATGGGGAAACATAAAATGGAGTGAAATGCTATGTTTTCAGATAATTATAGAGAATTTTTATTGGTTTTCATCTTCTTAAGAAATTAAGAATGACTTTATTATATATATATATTTATGTAATAGTAAGGTTGCCTTTTCATTTTAATTTCTTGATATAAAACTGGATAAGCTTGAGGGGTTAGTTAGAAACCAATCAAAGAACCACCTGAATACAGTTTTTCTCCAGCGTCATCAATCCATTTGTCGCAATTTTGATATCTTCATGTTTCAGCTGTTAAAATATTGACTTTAAGTAATCTAAAGACGCTGTCTCCATTTTTGTTTTTATTATCTCAATTCCAAACTTTTCTCATGGGAAAAAGTTAAGGGATATCAAAAGTATCTAAATTATTTTGTCTCACCTAATGAGTTGGAGATTCCAGAAACAGGCTAAAGCGATGATGGAACAGAGAATGAGCCGCTGAAACATGTTCTGAAATCTCGGCAGGGCTTGGGGGTGGCACAGGGGAGGAAGGGAACCGGTGTCAGAAATGGCTGGCTCTGCCTTCCCATTTGGCTGCACACGCACCGTGAGAAAGTGGTGTTGACCTGCGATTGTCATGAAGAAGAATTAGGCTGCTCTGCAGTTGTTACCCATCTTTCTAGGGAAGCTAGATTTTCTCATTATTATCACTGACAGCTTTACTTTCACTCCCTAAAGTTTGGAAGTGTTTGATGTCGCCTTTTCTCCTCATAAATGGTCAGCAGTCAGAAAGCCCTGGCCAGCTGGTGCTTGTTCAGTAAGCGATATTCAAGTTATTTTAATAGAAGACAGTCCTCAAATTACTTCCCATCCACCTGCCTGGTATCCCTAGCCAAGTGTACATTTTGGACCGCAGGATGTTTATGTGTAATGCATTTTCTTTTTGCTATTTCTTAATTAATTTGAGGTGTCTTAGAATTCCGAATCACGTTTACTTTTAAAATTGTATGAAAAGACAATATGACACTTCATTTCTAAGAACTAACAACAAATCAAAGTGAAAACCTCTTATCGTGGCATTTCTAATCAAACACGTATAATTTTAGAATTCAATATTGAAATACAACAATAACTATAATTGAAGAAGGGTAAAATTGTTTTTGAAACAGATAAGTCATTTATTATGTCAAGACTACGGCTATAAAACTATCATGAGTCTAAAATCACCGTCGGTGACTTGGTTCATCACTGATCCTTCATCTAAGTGGAAGGGCTGTCTGTGAATTTGGAGGATGCAGCCACTCAAAGACATAGCTCTCCACTGACTTCATACTTTTCCTAAAACCACCCCCTCTTCATTCTAAAGAAGAAAGGGTTGTAATAAAGTTTCTTATAACTTAGTATCATCATTCAATGTCTTAATTTATCAGAGAGAAGAAACAATAGATAACTGGATACCTAGAGGGAGAGGTGAACTATAAAGAGGAGTAAAGGGGCAGAAAAGGAGGCACAGGAAGAAAAATTTCAGCTGCTTTAACTTTCTCCAAGAACTGACCCCATAGCAGTAAGTCCATTTTACCAAATGCCAGAATTTGGGCATATTCTAAGAAGATAGGAATCAATGCATTTAAGTCAATAATGTGAAATATTACTTAAATGAAAATTAAATTTATCTTGAGGAGATTAAAGCTAAAAATGTAAACAGACTCGTAAAGGATTTAGCTGAATTCATGTTTAAAGCATAATTATTTAGGGCATATTTGAGTACATATGTTTTGCAATTGGGTCTATGGCAGAAAGCAGGTACTGTATATCCCAAGAATTGGTACAGTTTTTTTTTTGTCTGCAATTCATAGAGAAAGCATGCTTTCTTAGAATTTTTAAGCATACTTTCTGGGAGTTTCCTCCCACATATGTTTTACATATCCTATGTTCATATATAGTTAAGTTTTAATGTGCATGATACCATATCAGGGGAGAGGAAATAATTGGTGTGGGTATGACTAAAAAATGAGTAGCAAACATTTTTATCTGGACATGGCTTAATGCCAAATGCGTGCACAGTCCTATTTGAGCACATTCACCTACTTATTTCCTTTGTGTCTGCCCCCATTTCCTTCCTGCCTTGGCTCTACTTCATGAATAATCATCGTATGAATGATGAAATATAACTACAAAATGTTATGTCTATTACTGAGACTTTAAATGTTGCTAATTAGCTTAGGAACTGAAGATGCTTGCCTCCTTATTTCTCTAAATTAGTTTTTAATCAATCTGAACAACATCCCAAGGATACATTTTGAAGAAGAATTACAAAATGGTCACCAGGAGAAAGATATTTCCTGCACACTAAATGTGAAAATCACTATGCAACAAGTGCATGAAGTCAGACACTGAGAACTTATTAATAATGAAAATAACAGAATATAGGTCAAAGAGCTCCGTGTGTGAGGAGACACACTTGAAACAAATGACTGAACTTCATGCATATTCAGAACTTAGAGTGCTAATTTATGCAAAAAGATGTATTAAGCCTCCACCTAGCAAAATCATTTCCATATACAATACATTTTTCTGTGTGCCATTTAGAACTAGAGTTTCTTCATACTGCAGAAGTCCTGTTGGTACTCATTCTGAACTACATAAAGAAAAAATGCTAAAATAAGAGGCGTATATGGAGAGCACTCAGCCCAGGCTTCAGAGTGGGTAAATAGGTGCTTTTTTGCATTAAACAGATTTGGGTATAAATTTTGCATCAGACACTTACTAGCTTTGTGACCTTGGGCACCTTACTTGGCCTCATTTTCCACCTGGAAGCAAATATCGTAGCATCTATCTCATAGGACTATTCTAAGAAATAAAGAAAACAATAGCCTGCACCCTTCTCATCTCCATTTTCACCGTTTATCTGTGCCCTCTAGACAGTCATAATACATTTATTGCGCATACGCCTTTCTCCCACTTATTTTCTTTATTTTAATCTTAACATGTTCAGTTTCATCATCTCTTTTACATAATCAGATTTGAGGTTGGGGGTGAGGAAAAGGAGATATCATTATCTTTTCAGTCATTGCCACGGTAAAAAGTAACAATTTTAAAGAGTAATTTTCAACGTCCTTTCAAAGTGCCCTTAAAGTCAGTCTGTTTTTGGAATGATGGGTTCAGACTAAGGTTTGCCTTTAGCTCCAGCATATCTTGAACTCAAATAATCCACTCTATTTCATGATTTCCAATTACTCATCATGGATACCCCAAAATATTGTTACCTATCAAGGTTGTTTTGTCAGTAAGTTCTGATGCATATGATAGGTGTTATTAAAAATCTGAATTCCCGACGCCTGCCCATGCCAAAAAAAAAAAAAAAAGAAATCAAGATTGCCTTAAAATGAAAATGAGGCATTCGACTTATTAAAACCAGACAACTGACCTTGTAAATAATGTAGAAAATAGTATCCAGCGACTAGAAAAGTGACTAGTATTTAAAAACCCTCAATAAATATCCAGTTCAATGAATGAATTATCAAATTGGCACATTCATTCTCTTTCACATCTACTTATATTCTTGTTTGTTTTTCTTAGAAATCTTTTTTTTTGGAGGAAATCCAAGATGACTGCTATGTGTTCCCAGGCCCCTCCTTTGAGTTGTAGTTTTAGAAAGTCCAGGTAGGATTTAGGAATCTGTAGTTTCAACAAACAATTTTGGTCACTCCTTTTGCGAAGCAATTTGAAGATTATTGTCCTAATGTACTTGGGAACTTTGGCATAAAATCTTTTGACTAGGAGGATGAAATAGAATATAAATAAATGTAGATTAGGTCAAGACAAATATGAATGGTTAATGAAATTTTTGCATGCCTAGTATTTTTTTTAATTATTTACTTGGTTCCTTTATATTCATGTTTTTGGCATTCTGTTTATGAGTTAGAGAGGTCTCTAACAGTTCAGCCTAAAATATCAAAAAGATAAGAAAAGAAAGAAATCCATAGCTGTGGTGACCAGGGCTCAGACGGATTTATAATCAAGGGAAAGGCTTAAGGTTGTATGAATTTAATATGATGAGTAAATATTATTGTACTGAATATTTGGACTTTATCTTATTTCCCACTTGTAAAAGAAAGGTCACAATAATCTCCAAAATTCTTTTCTTTTTATTTTCAGCATAATTATCTAGATCATTGTATCTCTGTCACTGCACTGTATATAACCTCTTTGAAGAAAAAATGTGTTTAAGTTCAAAGACATTTTATTGAACCTGAAGAAATTGCCTCAAAATATTAGGTTTTATGATCCCGCCTGTCCATTCTACATTATGTGGACAAGGTTATAAGCATTAATATTTTCATATAGAAGGGAATTTACCTTAAATTACCCCTTACATGAGCATTTGTATTTTATTAAACTACAGTGTGGACCAGAGAAGACAAACATCATGAAAACGTTCAAGATCACTTGGTCACGCTATGCTAAACTCTATATTCATGCTAAATATAAAAATACTCTGCTTTTTCGCTATCGTCTTCCAGTAAATTCAGACCTCCCATTGCCTAACAGTATTCCTATCACCACAGAGTCTTTATAGCAAAGCCAATTGAGTTCCACACTCAATTTGCATCTCGGGAAACTCACAAGCAACCATAGATTGAGCAGTTGGGAGCAAAGTTAGACTTTGTAACAGGGTAGACCTTCGAATGCTGGTCTAATTTCCTTTAACTATCCCTCTGTCTTCTTTCATTTCGTAGGTTCCATTTTTGGTAACGTTCTCTCTCCACTAGGCTTGTGTTCTGAGGGGCAGGGATGGGGGGTTAGAATAGGTGGAAATTGAAACATAGGAAATTTGAGAGGATTTTAAGGTCCCTCCCCTTAATTTCAGAAATTTTGTCCAACACTTGAGCTATTCCATAAATTAACTTGGTTCGTTATTCGAGGTGCATAGATCTGATCGAAAGAAGTTCGTACTCGTCTAATGTGCCTCTACTATTTAATAAGTTACAGAAAAATGACAGTGCATTTGGGTCTGAGTACAAGTTAGGAAAGAGCTTTTCTCTGAAGGTGAGGACTCATCTTTCTCATTTGCAGGCTCTGTCTCCTGTATTAAAAGGCCAACCAAGAAGCCATTCTACAGCTAATATAATACTTGCAGAGTTTGCAGTGAGAAGTTGTTAATCCTAACCACTCAGGTAGCTATTAAAGTAAATGTACGAAACTTCTGATTCTTTGGCTCTTGAAACCTAGGTCACCTCTTTGGAAGAAACATTTTTGCTTGCTTTTTTTTTTAATGCAAGATATCATTATTGCTATAAGAGGAGCAAAATGAGATGCATGACAGTGCCAGATTGCAGTTTCCACAGTCTGTGTAGGTTTAGAACCTTAATTCCCATGCTGGGACAGAGGAGTTCATAATCCTGGATTGTACTGTGTTCAATAAAGTGCAAAGGTGACAAGACCCTTCACAGAAATATGGTATAATCAGAACATTAGATGTTGGATCAGCTCTGAATGATTAGGTTGGTGAATGGCAATTCTGGAAAGGAGGGTGGCCTTCTGTGGGGAAATGCCAGATGCAGAACCCTCCATGGGTGCCCTTTGATAAAGCAGGGCTGAGAAGGTGGGCAGGGAGACATAGGTTGGTTTGGATTCCTGGAGATTGCATTAGTGTTGTCATGAGAAGCACTGGAAGAAGAGAAGGAGAGGCCAGTACAGAAAATTGAACAGGTATATTAGAGCAGATAATAGCTGCAAAAAATTTGAAAAAAAACTGTAAAAATAGAAAGTTGGAGTATGGTGAGAGCATCGAGTAAGAGTTTGGGAAATTGAATGTGGTAAGGAGGGAAGGTGGGTTGTCAGAGACTCACATGGGATTTTTGTCATGGTTTGCTTACGAAGATTTGTTGTCCCAATAAGAGAAAAAATGCCTCTTACTTTCTGTTCAATTCCTATAAGTGAAAGAAACATGGGGAGAGTACTGGGTAGGTAGGTGGAAAGCAAGACCAGGTGTCAGAAAAAATATGAAGCTGATAAAGATACTTTTATTCTTCTCCCCTGCTCAATATACAATTCAGTTTCCCTCTTTGCTATCGTCCTTTTCTCTTACCACCTGTAACTGATACTTTTATGCTCCCAATTCTCTCTGGTGATAGTGGGACACCTAAAAACTAATTCAAGGACTGAAGTTAGTGACTCTGTGCTAACTATCACAAGAGTATTTACATTTTAATAGGCTCCTAGGAATAAGGCAATAGATCATTTACAAATGGTGGATTTTCAGGCATCAGGCATTTTTTTTTATTGGAGAAGTTTGGTTTCCTTCTGTTTCTCACGCCATATCAAATATGGCAACTTCCAACTCAATGTACTCTTAAAACTTCAATTATAGAACAAACATTTGTAGAGTCTATTAATATATGTCAGCACAGTGTTTGGTGCTTGAAAAACAACTACAAGAAAAAGTCAGTTCCTTCAAGGAACATACAGACTATAAAAGAAGAAAGAAAACTAACATAAGACTGCAATAAAGGGTGAAAAAAAGAAAAGAGTTTCCAGTGGGAACTCCTGATGGGACAGCCAAACCAGACAGAATGTAGGGAAAACTTCCCGGAAAAGGTGATATCTGCTTTGCATTTTCTGTAAAGTGATGTTAACCTGATGAAGAGAACTGTGAAAGGCAGTTTGAGAAGAGGGGGCAGTATATATGAACACAAAGAGGCCTAATAACTAGTCTTGGATTCATAATTGCCCATGCTGAAAGTAATCAAAACTGCAAGTTAATTACTAGCTGTATTTTCCTAATCATCGTTTAGACAACGATGGGGATTGTAAACTAATGAATGAAGATAAAATATTATGATCTAATTTAATTGTGCATTTTTAAATTGACCTAGTTTCCTTTGGTGCAATACAAGTTCATCTCTTTATTTGTGAATTATTTAAAATACATGTGTTTTTCCTCTAGCGCACAGATTTAGGTTTGGATATAGGAGAACTTGTTGCTAAACATATGTGCACTTTCATTTCTGGAAATCAGGAAACTAAAGAGTTACTATATCTTGCAGAAACTTCTAGCATTATTAAAAAGGGGGGGGGGAGTATATAATGTGCCAGAATGCTCAAGCAAATGTATAAAAGTAAAGGAAGAGAAAACTGACCACCCAAAGAACATAAGTTTATCTTTGAAATTCTGACCTACGTGCCCCTAATCAGATAGGCTGAGTGACTGACACAGGACCTTTTACAGACATCAAAGTTTCTTTTGCCCCCTAGACCAAGGTCATAAATCTTATTTCTCTAATAAAGACATGCAAGGCAGGAAGTTATGACAGTATTCTCAATATTTTAAAGTTAGTGTGTCAAGACATTAGAAGACATCCATCTTCCCTGTCCCTGTGATTCTCTGGTTTGTCCCGAGGGACTGTGGCATGTGTCTTCCTTGAAATTTTCAATAAAAGATAAGAAAATAATTTCTTTCAGAACGTCAGCTTCCCCAACAAAACTCCTTGCTAAGTTGACTTGTAGAGACAATTACACTGAACATTTGCTCAGTTTAGGTGGACATTGTTATTGCAGCATTTGTCCTTTTCCTGACAAATTGCATTATTCCTCTGCCCTCTGAACCATTAGACGGTCCAGAGGGAACCAGGTGGTGATAAGGAGGGGCCGATTTCACATTTGTCAACCCTGAGGCAAAGCCAGGCTGGGCTGGGAACTCGCTTTGATGCTGTATACTGGGTAAAGGGGGTGGAAGCTGCACTGCAGTGGGGGGCACATTTCAATGCTGTCTTTTGCCTCTGAGCAGAAGGCCATCATCTCTTTAGTGTTCAGAGTGAATGTGATGCCCCCTGATTCATTCAATAATTGCCTTGATTTCTGCCTAAGGCTTTACTTTCTTCTAGCTAAATGTTGCATCCCCTAACACTCTCCCTCATCTCTAACAAAGTGGCTCTTTCATTCTGCTCTGGGCAGTAACCACATCATTCCGCCTGCACTTCAGCCTTGAGACCCATTCAGCATCACAGACTTCCCTTTGTGACCATGTCTCCTCTTCTCTCTTCCCTCCTCTCCTCCAGGAATTGGGGGGAAAATTATGGGGGACTTTAGTTAATGCAGAAACATCTGTTGAATTCTAAAGAAGGAGTAGGATCTTTAATGAATGCACAAAAGTAAGAGAGGATAGATTGCAGCATGGACAGAAACTGTCAGTCTCCTCTTTTTCATTAGTGAGGCTGTGACCTAGTATGGATTGTCAGGCATTTAGAGTGGTATCAGGGAAAATACAGCCCAGTGGCTAGAGACAGTTTTTTAGTAACTTGCAGTTGGAGTTTAAACTCACATCAAAAAAAAAAAAATATATATATATATATATAGAGAGAGAGAGAGAGAGAGAGAGAGGAAATGAGGCACATCAGCATCTCCTGGTAGTCTTCTGTGCCTAACTCCTCAGGGAATCAGTGGCATTGTCGACAGAGCAGAGGCAATTGCACACACAATTTACATACCCAGTTGCAAATACAATATATACGTAAGGTACTAAGCACAGTGCCTGCTGCGGTAAGCACCCCGCGACCATTAACACTCACCGTTTTCATGTACGGTTGTTTTTCTACCTTCATGGTAATCATCTGCTCTCTCAGAGGAGGGGCCGTGAACTTGCTGGAAGAAGAATGGATGTGGCCATATTTGTTGAATGTTTAGTCAACTGAACTGCCTTTCCTTGTGCCTAGCCGCAGAGCGGACATAAAACAAATCAAAAGTAAATGAATACTCAAGTGTCTGTGATTTAAATTCTATACAGAGAAAAAGGGAAAATATATACAGATATACTGGAACCGAGTTGGTGTTTAATTTAGCTTGACTGGTCAAGAAAGGTCACTCTGAGATCAGGACATAAAGTCTCCTAACTTTATTTAGGATAGTTTCATTTCAGCATCAAAGAATTTTGCCCACCAACAAGGGACAAGGAGTTGTATTTTTAGTTCCCATTGATTTGAGAAAACACACAAGGACCAAAGCCTACTGTGAATGAAGTAAAAAACTTTTACACAAATGGGTCGTTTAATCATCAAACAACATCCATGCATCTTTGAAGAATACAAGTGTGCATATGTATAGGATTCCTTCTGAAGGTAACGTTGGTTTGGATTTGGATTTGAGGATCTGAGCACCTTAAAATTACTGTGAGTCCCCTCAGCTGTTTGGGGGTCAGCCACCTGGGGGGCTAGAAAGAGAACTGGATGAGGAAGAATAAACACTTGAGCCCTATTTTCTCCTTTTTTCAAAAGAGAGCAGAGAGAACAAAAAAGCCACTTAACTTTTTAAGAGTCTGGTTCCTTATTAGTAAAATGAAAATAATGATGTCTGTCTTTTAACCTCCTAATGATTGCGTGAGGATAATCTAACCGATATGAAAGCCCTTGCAAATGAGAACTATGTAAAGATAAAAATGGAAACAATGGCTCATAATAAGGGACCCTAGTAATCTAGAGTACAAATCAACTGCTAAAAAATATCACTTTGTCAGGCTACCCCTCCATTTACCTCCTCCTGGTTTAGGGCTTGAAAAACTACTAGCATCAACTGCGTCAGCCTGTATCCTTTTCTCTAAATGATGTGATTGTGGGTGAAATCATAGGCTCAAACAGGGAAAGGCCTATTATCCTCAAACCTCTCATCTTTAGGGAGGTTATGCTATGTATGCTACTTTGATGCTATGGGAATATTTGAAGATGCTAAATCTCCTCTGTTTGTTTTATTCCCACTCCTCATTCCTTGGTATATCATGTAATCCCATATAATATTTCTGCACAATTTTTTTGTATTAGAAGTATCAGTGCTGTAATCACTAATGTCTCATTGTAGTAAATAATCAGGCTTATTCTCCTTCTTCTTAAACAGCTCAGATTAAATGATTATAATTCAAATAGTATTGAGTGCTGGTTTTTTTTTTTTTTTTTTTTTTTTTTTTTTTGGGAGGAAGGGAAGGAAAGATAGAAGGAAGGAAGGGAGGAAGAAAGGGAAACATCTTTAAACATTTTCTTGTTTTATTATATTTTGTTTTGTTTGTTTTTTACATGGGCTGGGGCCGGGAATCGAACCGGGGTCCTCCGGCATGGCAGGCAAGCACTCTTGCCCGCTGAGCCACCGCGGCCCGCCTGAGTGCTGGTTTTTATATATAACAGCATATGCCATGCTATTGAGAGAGGCAAGATTTCCATCAGAATGTGAACGTACAGGAGATGAGCAATTTCAAAAAAGTTTCTTTCGTTCATTATATATTTTAATATGTTCAGTCGACAGTGAAATCACTCCAAAGGTGAAAGCGTAAATTAAACAGACTAAATGCATTTCTATGATAAAGGACAGAGAAGGAAGACTGCAGGTGAAAGTCCTTATTTCCTTACACACGGAATTTTAGCCAAGCAGCTGCAGTCATTTCTATTCTTTCAAAAGTCTCAAAAGCATCTTAAAACATTGAAAATATACATTATATTGAAAGAACATGGATATATCAGAAGAACGTGAGTTCTCTGTGACAATGGAAAGGTCTTGGTACATTTGGCATTCAATGGCGTAAAATATCTGCTTTGGGGTATTCACAGAAATTACTTAACAATTGGTTTAACAGAATGTGTATTTAGCCATACATTCAATAATGTAGAGGCATTTATTTTAACCTGCAGATTAATTAAATGTGTGATTTATTTTGATTGTAATAGTGAAGCATGTAACATTTTAAAAAGTCAAATAATTCCTTACCTACCCCCTCTCCAACCACTGAGTCAGCCACTTTCAATTCTTTTAATTGTCTCTTCTGGCTTTTACACATTTTTTTTCCCTAAATATTTATTCTCTTTTTTCTTAACATTTTTACCCTGCTGTGATTGACTTTCAACTATTGCAAATTGCAATTTAGTTTTAGTAAATCCCGACTTTTATACCCCACATGTTCCTTCTCCTATCTCCCTAATATACTGACATAATACTTTTTAGTTAAATCAGTATTTCAAGTGTTTAAAGCCTTGTAAATGTGTAATTGTTCTTCAAGATGAATCATGTGAATTTATTTTCTTTCTTGTGTTTCTTATTTTTGCTAAAGTTAATAATTGCCTCTCTTATCTCTCCCTCCTCAGATTTCTAAGGATGAACTTTAATGCATCCCTAAATGCTTCCATAAAATTCTAAAACTCCTCCTGCTAAGGCAAACACATCATATAATTGATCTGTTGTCCCTTGGACTCAACCCTTTAGAGTTCACTGTCCTCTGGCCCAGTTCCAACCTTACTAGTCTCTTCTAGGTTTGTTGCCTGCTGCCTTACTTAGCTGTCTAAGAAGTCCTGGCTCATAGTCCTGGAAATTCCCTCTGTCTCTAGTTTTTATTGGACACCCTGTCTCCTGGAATCCCCACTTCATCTTGCATTGCTTACTCTCCAGATTTGGTGAAGCACATCCTTTAATGTATTCCCAAGAATAGATAAAGTAAAAGGTAAAATTGTAGTGGCCTTGTATATCTGCAATTAACTTTATTCTCTTTGCATAGTCAGTTAAGACTGGACTTCGTATAGAAGGCTAGATAAGAACTTTATCCTGTAAAACCATATCTTTTAATAACTTGTACATCTTACTTCCGTATTCCTTTTTTTTTCAACTCTTATCTTAATTATTTACTATCCCGTTCTCTTTGTTCTAGTGTGCTGTCAAATTTTTGTGCCTTCACTGCAATTACGGGTTTAGGAGTGAGGTATAGTCATTCATTTATAATTGACAAGTTATACCTCTTTCACAGAACCCCTGTAATATGCTCAGTTATATCACGTTTATTAAATTTGCCACATATAACCAATAAGTTATTTTGATTTTAAAAGTAAATGCTTATATTTAGAATGGGCATATTTTTCAGTAATGAGACAGTTGGAAATGTAGTTTGAAGTGAGCCAGCTTATGAAAAATATATAAATTATTTTTATGTAACATTTGTAGTAAATTTCATTCTTGGCATTTGACTTGTTTTATATATTATATTCAGAAATTTAAACATGGAAATAATGAATGAATAAATTTTTTTAAATGAAATAAGGTGGCTAAAGTGACAGTAAAAGAGATCAGGGGTTATAACGTATTCTTGCTATTTAACCCCCCCCCACACACACACACAGATATTCTGATACATTTGCATTATGGATCAAATCTGTCCTAGTTGCATTACACATAAGACGTGTCTAAACTAGAGTTGCCAGGATTCATTTTGGAGAAATGAGATCAGGGCTGGCCTTAATGGTGTCAAACAATAACTTTTCAGATGATTTTAAGAACTTGGAAAAGCCTGTCACACTGCTGATGGGTCGTATTATTGGCTCCAAAAAGTTCATGTTGTGATACAGCATATTAAATTGAAGGCAAGGAACTTTCCCCTAAGGTTGGGAAGCAGTGTTTTCTTGAAAAGCAGATAAGTGGGAAACAGAACTGGTAAACTGTTGACGTAGAGTGGAGTTGGAAGTCAGGATATCCAGGAGGCTAGAAAGATTGGGATCATACCTGGATCTGACATCAAAGTAGAGTTGTTTTGTCTTTCAGTTTCCATTAAATTAAGGCCAGAATCTCAGTTTTGTGCTAATGTGGCTTACACCTCCTTAAGTTCGCCAGTGTTCATTTTTAACAAAGAGAGTTCACCTCAGGCCCCAAGCCTCTGGCAAACCGAAGTATCTAAATAAATGATGAACCGTGTGTGTATGCATCTTATGGTGTTGATGGCCACTGATATTGACTTCCATTGATGATGATAATAGGTAGTTTCCTCCTGCAATAAATGGATTTAAGTAAAAATACAAATTGATGTTAAAAAATAGTCACAAATAATAGTGAAGTTGGTGAGCAAAAATATCAGATATTGTGAGCGTGGTGCACGTGCCCCTGAGGCCTGGGGAAGGCTGGCACGGGGCCGGGACACGGGAAGCCTGAGCTTTGGGTCGGTCTGTAGCTGGGGGGTGGCCTGGGCAGGTCATTTAACTTTCCATCCTTCTAGTTCCTTATCTCAAATGAGGAGTTTTAGTGAACTCCTCTATTTCATATATTTTATGATCTCAAAGATTTCTTTTGTCCAGACACTTAATACAAGTAAAGATTTTTCTTGGTTTGATGCAAATAGGGAAGAGTGAGAAATTATGAAGCAGCTGATGATAACCATGTATAGCATCCCACTAAAGAGCATGAAAAGTAGGAGCACAGACTGACTTTGTTTCATAGAATTTTAGAGCTTGTAGCAAGCATAAGGATAAATCCCAACTCCCCTGCCAACACTAATTTAATAAATGAGAAAGCCAAAATGTCCCCCAGAACTTATTTGTTCCCTTAGCATGTATTCCATTATCATTAAAAGCAAAGATTGGCTTAAAACCCTGGATCCTCTTTGGTCCTCATCAAGCTATATCATTATGGTTTCATGCTATAATTTTATTGACCTTATTGTGTGTGTGTGTGTGTGTGTTTGTTTTGTACGCTGTATGGCAGGGTCACATTTTATTCTTTTTCCATGTGCCATGTGAGTATCCTGCTATTGCAGCACCATTTGTTGAATTTTTGTTTGTTTTTTTCTTTTTGTTTGCTTGTTTGTTTATTTTTGGGAAATGCATGGGCCGGGAATCGAACCCAGGTCTCCTGCATGGCAGGTAAGAATTCTACCATGACCTTTTTGTGTTTTTAAGAAGAAGCGAAGGCCACGCCTGTTTGCTAAAATTGTTTTTGTCCAACACTGAAATGAGACAAAGCTCAGCAAAATGAGTACCTTAACAAACACAAAACTAGTTTCTTTAATATTGAAAGTTAATAAAAATAACTTAAGGCTGCCAATTTGTTTTCTGATGTACTTTGGGTAGTTTTGTCCCCCCCCCCAAAATAATCTGTTTTCCATTGGTGATTTTGATCTAGCCAAAATATGAGGTAGATAAGAACACCTCACAAGAGACATTATGAGGATTAGCAGAGAGTGTAGATTATTTCAAAATTGTAAGCAGTTATTCATTTCCACTTTCCTCATTGGTGATCTAAAAGATATTCTTAAAGAAAAATGAAGGAGGGGAGTGTTTATATGCTTTTTTTTTCCTTCCAGTCCTTAAGAGTCTATCAACTCTTCATCAGTTTAATTGTGGTGTTATATATCTCTAATGGACTTGCCACATAGGAGGCTAAGTAGTTTCCTTTCCCCAAGGTAGTTTTCTATTGCCAGAACGTGATCTCTCTGTGAAACCATGCTGGCCTCTTTGGAAATATCCTTTTATTGATTACTCTACAAGAAAGAACTTTAAAAGATGATTTGAGGAACACTAGTGAGGAAATATACCAGTGTTCCCTTCTTTAATTATGACCAAAAGCAAATCCTTGAAAGAAGGGACTGAAAGAGATTCATGGACCACTGAAGAATGTTGCTGCAGCACCAGGTAAAATGTAAGGAAATAGACTTATACCAGAAAAACATACACTTGGAAAATAGTGATCAAGCTGCAGCTGATTATGAATGTGGAAAACATATTTCTTGTGTTTCCACAATAAAGGTTTTATATTTAAAATAATTGCATTTGGGTCCCAACTGGGAGTGAAGCTTTGAAAGGCAGTATAAACAAAATTAAAATATTAGTGAATATTTCTCTAATGGCCAGGGACATTGAGCATCTCTTCATGTGCCTCTTGGCCATCCGTATTTCTTCTTCTGGTAGGTGTCTGTTTAAGTCTTTTTCCCATTTTGTAATTGGGTTGGCTGTCTTTTTGTTGTTGAGTTGAATAATCTCTTTGTAAATTCTGGATACTAGACCCTTATCTGATATGTCATTTCCAAATATTGTCTCCCATTGTGTAGGCTGTCTTTCTACTTTCTTGATGAAGTTCTCTGATGCACAAAAGTGTTTAATTTTGAGAAGCTCCCATTTATTTATTTCCTTCTTCAGTGTTCTTGCTTTAGGTTTAAGGTCCATAAAACCACCTCCAGTTGTAAGATCCATAAGATATCTCCCAACATTTTCCTCTAACTGTTTTATGGTCTTAGACCTAATGTTTAGATCTTTGATCCATTTTGAGTTAACTTTTGTATAGGGTGTGAGAGATGGGTCTTCTTTCATTCTTTTGCATATGGATATCCAGTTCTCTAGGCACCATTTATTGATTTGATGCAAATCAAAACCACAATGAGATATCATCTCACACCCACCAGAATGGCCATTATCAACAAAACAGAAAATGACAAGTGCTGGAGAGGATGCGGAGAAAGAGGCACACTTATTCACTGTTGGTGGGAATGTCAAAGGGTGCAACCACTGTGGAAGACAGTTTGGCAGTTCCTCAAAAAGCTGAATATAGAATTGCCATACGACCCAGCAATACCATTGCTAGGTATCTACTCAAAGGACTTAAGGGCAAAGACACAAACGGACATTTGCACACCAATGTTTATAGCAGCGTTATTTACAATTGCAAAGAGATGGAAACAGCCAAAATCTCCATCAACAGAAGAGTGGCTAAACAAACTGTGGTATATACATACGATGGAATATTATGCAGCTTTAAGACAAGATAAACTTGTGAACCATGTAATAACATGGATGGACCTAGAGAATATTATGCTGAGTGAATCCAGCCAAAAACTAAAGGACAAATACTGTATGGTCCCACTGTTGTGAACGGACATTCGAGAATAAACTTGAAATATGTCATTGGTAACAGAGTTCAGCAGGAGTTAGAAACAGGGTAAGACAATGGGTAATTGAAGCTGAAGGGATACAGATTGTGCAACAGGACTAGATACAAAAACTCAAAAATGGACAGCACAATAATACCTAATTGTAAAGTAATCATGTTAAAATACTGAATGAAGCTGCATCTGAGCTATAGGGTTTTTTTTTGTTTTTGTTTGCTTGTTGGTTTGTTTGTTGTTGTTGTTTTTTACTATTACTACTACTTTTATTTCTTTTCTTTATATTAACATTTTATAGCTTTTTCTGTTGTGTTGCTAGTTCCTCTAAACTGATGCAAATGTACTAAGAAACAATGATCATGCATCTATGTGATGATGTTAAGAATTACTGAGTGCATATGTAGAATGGTATGATTTCTAAATGTTGTGTTAATTTCCTTTTTTTCTTTCCGTTAATAAAAAAAAAAAAAAAAAAAAAAAAAAAAAAAAATATTAGTGAATATTTATTGAGCACTATTGACTTCCTTGCACAGAGGCTTTCAGTGGCTTCCCACTGTCTGTCAAATTAAATGCCTTCTCTTCATCTCCACACTGAGTATTCTCCTAAGTATGAGTCCCAGCCCCACGCAGGAGCTGTGTACCAGCTCAGCTGACTTGTTCAAGCACATGCTCTGTGTAGCTCTACCTGAATGCTGTTTCCTCTGAATCGTCTCCTTCCCCAACCAAATCCCAGTTTCAGCCTTTGGAAATGTCATTCTAATCAACACCTTACTTACTTCAAGACCTTACTCCAAGAAACCTTACCTAATTCTCCCAACCAGATGCAATCTTTTGCTCCTTTTTTATTTAAAAATAAAGCATTTACCTCCCTTAGTCCATGACTCACTTTGTAACTATTGGTGCATTGTCTAATTCTCTTTCTTTCTCCAAGACTGTGAAGTTCTTGATGTCCTTCTGAACGTAAAAGGTAGTTTAGATCCTTATCACATTGAAATATATCTTAAACACATTACAATGTATTTTAAAGAATTGGTATCTAATATATAAATAAGTAAGTAATCAAAAATTTAGATGTCTGTCAGGACCACAGAGGAGATATCCCGGAGACACTTTAGATTAAATTCTAGGTTAGAAAAAAAGGAGAGCACTCTTTAGATTAAGTGACTTTAGAGAAAGTGCTGCCAAGGACCCAGGATTTTAAATTGGTTTAGGAAAATTAGCAAAAAAGATCTAGTGAAGTGGCATGGTGTGAACTAAAATAGAGGTGGGAAGTACAGGGTACTAACAAGGGCTAGACAGGAAATATTTGTCATATATATTTTTTATATAGTGGGAGAATGTTTTTATAATTTGAAAATTATTTTGTGGATAGTACATTTGTCTTCAAAAACTGTAACTTAGATACTATAATCCTTCAAGGCCTTTTGGGATGACCTCTTTACTTTTCTCCTTTATTGGTCTGTATGATCAGAAATGGGGGAACTGTTGTTATACAGTCAAATTCCTGTCAAGTCTGACCAGTTCTTTAAGAAATAAACATGGTGACTGACTGTGCCTTTTATGCAAAATAAGCCACTGAGAGATGAGCACTTGATCACACAGCCCAAACTTAAATACAGGGGTTTTTTGTCCATATTCAGAGCTCTTCCTGCCATGTCAAGGTTTCTGGTGAACCAGCTCAGCAGAAGAAAGCACCCTGGGCCTGCATATTCGATGTCTATTACGCAGAGAGCAGTAGTCATTCAAAATCACAACTGGCATATTGAAGCAAATTATTTTAAGTTGTGTGATAGCATTGATTAGAAGGTGTTCTGAAAAAATTTACCTAGAAGTGGAATTAAAAGTAGATGTTACATTAGTGGAAATGTCTTTGACAAAATGAATAAAACTAAAAAAATGAAGCCCTTTTAGATACAAGTTTAGGAAAAAGCTAAGTAGTTGGTACTTGAAATTGCATAAAGACAGGAGAAAAGTGGTTTCTCCATAGTCTCTACCAGTAACCACTGGCCAAGTCTTCAAAAGATAGGGTAGGATGCCACTTTCAAGAAGCCATCTTTGACATGTTTCCATTGTACTTTGATATCACTTGGATTTTCAATTAAATCAATATTTCTAGAATGTCAACTATGCATCTGGGAATATACTAGAGACAAAAACATTGTTCTCTTACTGTTGTGAGAGGGAAATATATCAGGCAACTCATCTATTCAGGTCCACCTGGCCACGCTTCTTTTAGGGTCTTAAGCTACTTGTTCTGCCACAAAACAAGGAGGAACTCTACGCCAGCCACTCAGCGATGAGTTAAGTAAATATATCAGGGAGGCATTGCATAGATATGCTGAGCTCTTTTATTTGACTACCCTGTCTGTGTTATATGATTGTGCCATACATCTTTTCCAATGACTTCAACATATCCCCACCTGTGCACCCGAACTTAAGCATCCTCTTTGGTTCTTCTGTGCTAACCAGAGTGCACACTGTAGACACTAAGTTCAGACAAATTAGGGCCCCCAAAGAGAGAAAGCATTTGATTAATAAGTTAATTAAGACATTATCCTAGACATTATCCAACAAAGAGGAAGGAGAACTTCAGGTAGAGAGAACACAGGTACAGAGGCCTTGGGGCAGGAAAGACCTAAGTGCATCTGAGAAACTGGAAATAGCCGGTGTATCAGGAAGAGATGTAGTGTGGAAATGCGTAGAAGGGGAGATAGGAAGGGGCTGTAAGCCGTGGTGAAGATTTTACATTTCATCCCAAGTGTGGTGGAATCCAATGAACAAATTTCAGCAGGTAGAAAAATGATCTAGTTTGAAACATACTACTGAAGAAAATACATTTTGCACATCTTTTTTTAATCTTCATTAACTTGAAGGGGTTCTTACCTATTATATGCAGTGTGATGCTTTTCTTTAAAGTTGTGGATGAGGTTTCCAAGGTAGTCTCTAGGGAAAATCCTGCTTAAATTAGTTGGTACTTAATCATGACTTAGCATTTTTAGACTACCATTATTGTCAGGACAATTCTTGTGTCATATTTTGTCCCTTATTTTATAGTGATTGCATTTTTATTTCAGGGATATAGCATTGCAGTTGACAGACTTCTTTTCATATTTGTTATTCCATTTTTGGTCCAGGACATTGGAAAGACCTATGGTATAGATATAACTGTTTAAAGTAAATGGGCCTTTAGTGGAAGATTTTAGTGGAGAAAACTGAACCTAAGTTTATATTTTTCCTGTATTAGAAAATTCAGGGAGTAAAATAATGTTTTCAAGTTTTCTCTCAAGTAATAAACATGATTTTTTCCCTGTGATTCCTATCTAATTAATTCTAAAGCAACACTTATATCTGAAAGCCTTCCGCAGCAACCTCATTCCCACGTAGAATTCACTCTTGGCAGAAAAAGGATATGCTGCTGAAATTTTTTGCATATTAAAAAGAAAAAACTATCTCACAAGGAGAAAGCACAGACTAAACTTTATCTCATTACGACAAAGTCCAGATACGTTGTTTACTAGTGATTGAAAATCAGTGCCCTATTGTTTTGAGAAATATATAATTCACAGCAGACACAAGAAACAAGGAACGCCTTCATTAATTTGTCTAAACCAGTAATTTAAGTGCAAGCTTTTATTTTCAAATGGACAGTTTTAGCAAGTCAATAATTAGTTTAGAATGATGCAAACGCTTAATAGGGAAAATTCTCGGCTCTAGTAAAAGTTCATTTTTTGCATTGTTCTTACAAGACAAAATAATCGTTGAATGAATGAATAACGAGTGAGTGAATGAAGTTAGAAGTCTGAATTGTAATTATTTATTCTCACTGGTTTGCTGGACAGTTTGCAGAATCCGGCTACTATAGTTGGGCAAGTTTAGGGTCACAATTTGGGAATTGATGGTTTCTTTGTTGCAACTTTGTTGAATGGGGAATAGATTCATTTACTCTGCGATCCAGAATGCCTTTCCATAAAATTTTCTGAAGAGAGTTTCTTCTGATTACTCTAATAGTTATGGTCACCCAGGTAAATGGTTTTGATTGTAAGTATAGGATGCTTTGTTTCAATTTGCATATATTTACTGATATAAATTTTCTTCCTGGTCTTTGGAAACAAGGTTGTATCCTCTCCACTGTAGCATTTTATATAGGGAGCAAAAACCAAAAAAAAAAAAAAGCTACATTTGGACTATTTTTAATAAGAAAATCACGTCCCAATTGAAATTAGCTACTTTAATCCTAATCTAAATATACCATTTTACAGGTAAAGGAATTGAGGCCTAAGGGTAGAACTGGATACTTTGAATTATGAAGAAAGAGCAGAATGCAGAGAATTAATAGTGCTACTTCTCTTAAATATAAATGAGAATTTTTTAAAAATGTATTTGATAGGTGTCTCAATGTACAAAAAATGATCTCTATTCTGTGCTTTGCACAGTGAATTTACATGTGCTTTATTCCATGCAGCCTATGTTAAGAAATTTGAAGGGCAGTACAAATCCTGGCATTATTTCTTCAGTATACTTATATTTGTCTTTTAAGGATGCCACAGGCTTCATCATGTACATTCATGTCTTATTCTTCTGATGTCAAAAATATACAAAAAGTTCATCTCTACTTGTATTGCATCATGTCCAATTTTTTATATACTTTGGGAGATTGTATTTGGTATTTATTTGAAAATTAATTGTTAGCATAATATGTAATGAGCACTTAGGAAATATAAAAGGTGGGTTCTTTTCCTAGGACATAATTAACTAAATCCTTTAGATGCCTAAGTGTTTTCTTATTAACTTTTTCTCTAATATTACTATTTAAGAATCATTCATGGAATGGGATTAGAAAAAATGTGAGTTGTCATACCCATACTTGTTTAGGTGAAAATATGACCAATTCGCAAATTTATTAACCTTGGAATTTATTAGAGTATCTGATATTTCCTAGAACCAGGAGTAGAAACTATTTTATGTCCTTTAAGATAATGTTTCTTACTTTCTATTTGTCAAAAGTTGCCTTTGTCGTCTGAACACGACTTCTTGAGACACTCAAACAACAGACACAAATTATTCCACTTTCCTTCTCTTTCCTCCCTTCTCTGTACTCAGCCTTCTGCCTTCCCTGAGCCTGATGTCCTGAACTCATGGACTCTGCCATAAATCAGCGCATATGGTAGGTGCTTAGGGTCTCAATTCCTTTACCTGTAAAATGGTATATTTAGATTAGGATTAAAATAGCTAAATGTAAAGTACATTAGTTAAAATGAATCACATAGGGTGGGCAACCATGGTTCAGTGGCAGAGTTCTCACCTGCCATGCTGAAGACTGGAGTTTGTTTCCCGGGGCCTGCCCACGTGAAAAAAAAAAAAAAAGCCTCACATAAAGCACATAGACAGTATTGGCACACAGCATCATCACCATAATTATTATTATATTATTATTGTTATTATTATACTCTGTTAATTTAAATGCCTATGTAACGTAGAGATGTTTCCCCTTTGGGAAAAGAAAATACAGGTCTTTTCTCCTTTTTTTCTCATCACAGAGACTTCATAAGTATTCCCACGGCCCCCTTGAAATCATGCATCAGATACCTTCATGTGATAAATGAGAAAAATGAGATTTAGAGAGTTGCAATATTGTACTCATGATCACATAGCCAGTTATTGGGCAGCAGATCCTGCATCCAAGTGTTCTGATGTTTACAGGGTCAGCACGTGCCCTTTGTATAATGGAGTCTCTCCTTTCCTATAGCTCCCCAAGTTGGGAAAGAAAAAATCTTTCAGGATTATATCTTTGTATTTAACCTAAACAGGTTATTTCCTAGAACTCTTACCTTAAAGGCTGATTGCTTTACAATGAAGTCAGAAAACGTGTGCTGCTCTGGAAGCTGCAGACATGCTCATTCCAGGTCCCTGAAGCATGGACAGTCATAGAGACAGGGACAGCTTTGTGGGAGTGACACCTGAGCACAGTGCTTGGGTTAAGGCTCTGCTGTTGTCATCTTGAAATCCTCAATAGTTTTGATCAGGGGGTCCCTGATTTTCATTTTGTCCTATCCCCCACAAGTTATGCAACCAATCCTTCAGAGTAGTGGGTCTTTGTGTAAATCACTGGGAACTCAGGGAATCTTAGATCTGATTTTGCATTGGTGGAACTGAGACCATTTTAATAGCAAAACTCGGGACAATAAATTCCCCAGTTGGCAATACAGAATAGAACTGTATTTTCTTTAGAGTAGTGTTCTGTATTTTATGTAAGAAGGGGGTTCATTTGCTTTGATAGGCAACAAAGAGAAACGGTCTGCTCTGTGACAGCTGCGACCTTAGGTTAGAGAAGAGGACACTGATACCTTGAATGGTATATATTTAACCGTCACTAAATCTTCCCCAGCTCTGTTTAAAGTGATTTCATTTTGTTTTTTAAATAAGAAATACAGTTTTATATATAAAAATATAGTTAGCTGCATTTTACTAGAACCTGTGCTAGAGAAAAATAGCTTTACTGTCATGATAACCACTTTTTATTTTAACTTGTTATTTTGAAATCATTTCAAATTTACGGGGCAGTTGCAAAAAGAATACAAGCCTCATACAGGGAACTCAAACCTACCCCTGTCCCCCAGATACCCCAATCCACCAATTTTAACATTTTGCGACCTTTCTGGCATCATTCTATCATCTATTTATCTGTTTGTCTATCTATTTCCCAAACATTTGAGAGCAGGTTGCACACATCACACTCCCTAAATACATAATACTTCCGTGTACATTTGTTATGAACAAGGATATTCACTAATGTAATCATCTCAGGTGCAGTTAGCAAGCTAATTTAACTTTGCTATAAGCATTACATTATATAATCCAATTTTTCCAATGTCCCAATAATATTGTTTTGAGGCTTTTCTCCTCTCTTCTTCAACCCCACCTAGTATCATGTAATTATATTTAATTGTCATTATTTCTTCAGTTTCTCTTCTGTTCTTTTTGTTAAAATTGTGGAAGCATATATACAACATAAATCTTTCCATTCTAACCCGCCCCCAGCATATCATTCAATGGGGTTAATTACACTCACCACCATCCATTACTTTAGCTTTGCTTTCACCCCAAACAGAAACCCCACATTTATTTTACACTAGCTCCCCATTGTCCCTGACCACCCTTAGCAATTTGTGTTCTTTTTTCTGTTTCTATGAATTTGCATAGTCTCTGATACTTTCTTTGTGGTTACCACAGGCTTTAAATTAAACATCCTAAATCTATAGCAGGTTTGTTTGCTTTGATACCAACTTAATGACTTCAATAGCATACATAAATTATGATCCTCTAACCCTCAGTTCCCCCACCTTTATGTAGTTCTTGTCACAAATTACTTATTTATACATTATAAGTCCAAAACCATTGATTTACCATTACATTTTATGCATTTATCTTTTAGATCTTGTAGGAAGAATAAAGCGGAGCTGCAAATAAAAAATGCAGCAGTACTGGTATTTATATTTACCCATGTCCTTGTCTTTACTGATCATTATTTCTTCACATGGCTACAGTCAATTTTCTGATGTTCTTCCTTTCAACCTGCAGACCTTCCTTTTAGCATTTCTTCTAAGGTGGCAATAAACTCCCTTAGCTTTTGCTTACCTGAGAATGTCTTAATTGCTCCCTCAATTTTGAAAGACAGTTTTGCAGGATGCAGAATTCTTGGCTGGCAATTTTTTTTTTTTTTTGCTTTCAGCATTTTAAATATGTCTTCCCACTGTTTCTCGCCTCCTTTCTGATGAGAATTTGGCACTAAATCATGTTGAAGCCCCCTTGTACATGACACATTGCTTCTCTCTTATGACTTTCAGAATTCCCTCTTTACTTTGGCATTTGACTGTTGGATTATAACACGGAGTGGTGTGGGTATATTTGAGTTTATCCTATTTGGAGTTCATTGAGGATCTTGGATGTGTTTTCATGTTTGTTTGTTTGTTTGTTTTCATTAAATTTGGGACATTTTAAACCATTATCTCTTTGAGTGTTCTCTCTGTACCTTTCTCCTTCTTTTCCATAATGTGTATATTGGTTAGGCTTGTTGGGGTCCCACAGATTCCTCAAGCTTGAGTCACTTTTTTCATTCTTTCCTCTTTATACTCCTCATCCTGGATAATTTTGATTGTCTTATCTTCAAGTTTACTGATTCCTTCTTCTGCCAATTCCAGTTTGCTGTTGAACTCCTCTTAGGAATTTTTCATTTCTGTTACTGTGGTCTTTAGTTATATTTGGTTCCTTTTCTTAATTCGCAGCTCTCTATGTTCTCTTTGTGTTCATCTGTCATTTTCCTTTTGTTCTTCGTGTGTGTTTTCCTTTAGCTGTTTGAGCATATTTAAGATCACTTTTTTAAAAGTCCTTGGAATGCCCCAGGTCGGATTCTCTGGTTTTTGGTTTCTAATGCGTTAATCTAATGTTTCTAATGCTACTTTGCCTGTGCCATCACTTCCTGTTTCTTAGTATGCTTTGTAATCTCTTGTTGCAACCTGGAAATTTTGATATTTTATCACATTAACACTGGAATTTAGACTCTGAGGTGTTTCTTAAGCTTGTATCCAGAAATTGTTATGGCAGAACTTTCTGGAATGCCAGGAGTTACCAAAAAAGAGAAAAAAAGGAACAAGAAACAAAAGAAAACATCTTTCCAGGTTTCTGAACAGTGGCCTGTGTGAGTGCTATCCTTTAGGGCTTATTGATGTGAGTTTGAATAGGGCCTTCTTGATCCCTTCTGTATATATCTCATTTAGGGCTTGCACCTAAGAATTCCCCAATTACAAGGAAACAAATGTTCCCTCTTCCCAGAAAACAATTTCCCCATGGTTCCAGGTACTGCACTGTAGTCCTACAGCCAGCAATCACTTGCCTCAGGCAACACACCTTGACTGTTTTCCCACAACAATGAGCTCAATGAGCTGACTTCTCTATGTGAGGCAAGTTTTTAAACAGTGAATCCTTCAGCCCGCTGCCACATAAATAGGGGGTCGGTGATACATGTGTCCAGCATGTGCACAAGTTTCTCTGCTTCTTCTGGAACCAGGACCAGGGATCCACATTGGGAGAATGGATGGGCTCCATGCTCAGCCAGTGAGCGGATTGGGAAGAGGCCAGCCAGGGCACCACGAGATCCTACCGCTTTTAAGTGGCCTTTTACGTGATTTGGCACTCTCCTTTTTAGTGTAATATTTAACTGTTTTCTAGAGCTTTTAGAAAGATGTTTCTAAAACGTCTTTTTGCTGGCTGTTCAAAGTTTCTGTAGGAGGATGAGACTCTGCAACTCTTACACTGACATCTAAACCCAGGGGAAGCCAACAGCCGTTTTGACCATTCAGCTGGACTGGTGGTTCTATGGGGAAAAGTAAGGTAGTCACTGAAAAAATTACAGAACTATATTGTTTCAAGACAAATAACTGGATATGATTGGTATGTCCTCATGTCCACTTTCATACAGAGGTAAAGACAGGTTTGATTAAATGCTCTGCTCACCAAGAAGTATGCCTCCGGACCGTTTATCTCCAGGATGAATAGAAAGGTTGAAGCAGCAGACTGGTGAGACATGGGGAGCTCATTTTGAATCTTTGCCCTTTGAATTAATTCTAGTTGACCTACTTGAGCAATGATTGGGGGCTTTTTTATTCAGTCTGTCCATATCTATCCCCTGATGAATATGGGCTTGTTATTTTTTAATGAAACCATTTTCACAGCCTGTTGTGTTAGGTGTCAGGGATATAGGAGAGTGAGGGGTCTTTTTTGTTGTTGTTCTTTTCCCTTTTTCCTTCAATTCTTCATGTGCTGTTTGTGCTGCTTATTGCTTCTAACCAGAAGCCTGCAACAGAGCACACTTTCTAACAAACAGTGGGATAATACTAACAAAGGATAAAAACTACCCCAGATGATGACAAATGAGAACAAATGCAAATACCTTTTCATAGCAGATGCCAAAATTGTGACTGAATATTTTTTTCATCCCTTATGATTTGTGTAAAGAAACATGTTGGAAGTTACTTGTCCCAGAATTGAACTTTTTTGCTCCTGCTTATATTTATCTCTCAAGATCAGTAGAAAAAATATTACTTTATTTCCTTTGCTGTTAAAGTAAATTCTGTAAATTTACCGCAATTTTATCCTTATTTAGTAACTGTAGCTAAAGATCAATCCTCGTTTGACCAATATGAGTTTACCAATTAGGAATGTTTTATTTGTAATAAAAGGAGGGTCTGATTGCAAAATTAGTGACCCCCAATTTATAACTCCTTTCAAAAATTGCTTTAGTGGGATTAAAGATGCTTCCACAAATTATTTATAGAAGTTTAGAAATGGGCAGAAGACTCAGTGTCAGTTAGAATGCAGCTGGGCACAGAAGTGAAGCTTAATAGCTCTTATAATAAAACAATACTACAGAAAATAGTATTTTTATCTCCCAGTTTCCATATGAGCATAATACAATAAAAACACAACTAAGGGCAATGCTTTAACATTGCACGGTATGGGCTCTACGGACAAGATGTCCTTGGCTATAGATATATACATTTGCAATTTTTTTTTTTTGGCATAGGCGGAGCACCAGGAATCGAACCTGGGTCTCAGGCATGACAGGCGGGAACTCTCCCTGCTGAGCCACCGTGACCTGCTCATGCAACTGTTTTTCTCTTTCTTAATAAAACTCTCAGAAAACAGATCTTCAAGACTTTAATCTAGTCCATATTCAAAACTGTCAAGGGTTCATCTCTAAAGTAGTAATAAGCTATCTTTAAAAAGCAGATTGTATAGGAATTTCTTTTTGAGTTCTGTTTTTTTTTTTAATGTGTAATTGATGGAACAGCTGGCTAAAATAAAACATGAGAAAAATATCCACTTTAGATTTTTAATTCAAAATGAATAAATGACCACAGGAAGAAAGTATCAGCATGCTGAATAGTCTCCACATAAACCAGGTAAAATTACATTCATGTCTATATTTCAAGGGAGGTGGTAGATAATCAGGCCATAGAAGTATTATCTTCATTCAATATTTAAATGTAACAAAATTAAATATTTTGAAATGCTGAAGGTACTAGGTACAACTTCCAAACCTAGTCTTGGGTGCTAGCTGGAAGAACTCTAACTTAAAAAATATTCCAGGTGAGCCTCAGGATGTAGTAAATGTCCTGTGGGGTTATTGCCCCAACCCCTATCATGTGTGTTCTAAGAATCTGCAAGGAAGTGTCTTTTGCCTCCTTTCTAGATCTTTCCCACTTGATACTTTCTATAGTGCCTACAGTTGGCTAGTACTATAGGTCACAAAAGCACAATCTTGAAAAATTCAAGTTACTTACACTCACCTTTTTATGCTTTGCCTTTGACTTCTATGAAATAACTTCTAATTTATTGGAAGGGAGTTAACAGTGCAGTCAACAGGCATGACTTTAAGATTCCCTCTGAACCACATTAGTCTTCCATCTGTCCTACTCCACCTAGCATTTTATCATGAAGTGAAACATAATATAAGAACAGTATAATAAATCTGAACCAATAACTTCCTATGTTTCCCCAAGGGTAGAAATCCTTTCTGCTTCTTTTCTTTGGTTTCCAGCTTAAAGAATCTCCTTGTGGACATCCAATACTCTGCAGGCTGATCTGAAGGAGTTTCCTGGGGGAATGTGAGATGTATATATCTTAATTACAGTCTCCTGGGAGATCTTCTTTACTTTTAGATAGCCACTATTAAATCATTATGGTCTCAGTCCTTTTGAACCAAAAATGTGTTTTAGCTGAATTTGTTTATCAAATATTTCATAATTTAAATTTCTTTTATTTTCTTTCTTAAGAAATTTTTAAGGACGTTCTGTGACAAGATTTCAATAGTAGAATAGACTGTAGAAAAAAGTGTTTCAATAATTTAAACCTTCTTAAAAATTACTTGGCCAATTATTTAAATTATGCAAAAAAGTATGTCTCTTTAGACTAATTAATGACTGATCATTTTAACTGGAATGCTTTCTCTTAGTCTAAAAATGTTATCATTATATAATTATTTTCTATTGACTCACCAAAAAATGCTAGAAATAACTATATAATTATTCAGTCATGAACCAGGTTTCTGGAGGGAATAGTGTCTCTGGTTGAAAATTGGGTCAGTTTTGAAGTTATGTTAATTTCTCTAGGTCTCAAAGATGCATTTCTATAAAGAATATTTATTGGGGATTTTTCAACCTATATTAAAATATTTTTAGTGCCTATTAAACAGTACATTTTTCCCCCATGAAAGAATATGTCTCACTTCATAGGTTGTATAACATGATAGTTCAAACAGATTAAGTGATTTGTCATCATAAAAATAGTATGAATGCATGTACTAAATAGATAGGCTCACTGAGTTCTAAGAGTTTATGTATAAAATAAATGATGTTAACAAGGAAAGAAAAAGAAAGTGCAAGAGATATTAGAAAGAAATGACAGATGTCATATTGCCTAGCTGATCTCTTGTAAATTATTTAATATATAAAATTGTTTGATGTAATCCTTGTGATTGTCAGAAAATGTCAATGAGTATAATATACTTGAAAACATTTAGATTCGGTATAGTCTTAGGTTCCAAAAACGTAAGTTCTAAAAACATACCAGTTTGGAGGACATTTAGCCTTTCTGAGTCTTAGATTTCTCTTCAGTAGAAGGGTACTAAGAAGCCTGTAACCAGGTGAATTAAACTTATGAAAGTGCTATAAAAAATGTAAAACCTTATGTGTTAGCTTCAGAGAATTCATTTAGAATCACCAACTTGCAGAGCTAGAAGAAACCTTTAGGATCACGAGCCTCTGGTCTCCATTTGGAAAATAAGGGAACAGGCCCAGTAAGGTTATGGCAGTTTTCCAGGTCATGCGTGATTTTGATCCAACTTTCTTAGCTCACTTCAGACCTCTTGTTTACTTGCATATTCATTTATTGGTTTCACTGGGTTTTATTTACCTTTAGAATGTAGTCTGAAGGAAAGAACTCCATTGGGTCATTATGAAGTATAGGATTATACAATTGTAGTTCTTTTTGCAAATGTAGAAGCCAGTAATGAGAAGGTGGTAAAGATTTTTTCAATTGCAAGCTCCCCTATTTAGTAATTCTAGGGAGTGTGTCGGTTTTTGAACATGGTAGAAATGTTTGTTACACCGTTGGCTGGTTAGTTTCAAGCTTAACCAAAAATCCTGGCTTTAACCCATTAGTGGTGTCTGGAGAAATAGAGTTAGATGTCCCATAGAGTCTCCCAGCTTCCCTTTTATTCTCTTGCTGAATCTACCTAACAATGACTCAGAATACTTTTTACTGCTAACAATTACAGTGGAGTTTATGATTGAGAAGTAACGTCATTCCAATAAGTTTGACGTCATTCCAATAACGTCATTTCACTTTTAAAGAATTAACAAGACAAGTAATATATTCAAAATTTTACCACCTAGAATAGCACTGTCCAATAGAGTTCTAGTGGGCAGTACATATGAAATTTTAAATGTTCTTACTTTCTTATTAAGAATGTAAAAAAAAAAAAAGCAGGTGAAATTAATTTTGATACCCTATTATTTTTATCTCAATATATCTAAAAATATCATTTCAACATGTAGTCAATATTTTAAAACTACTAATGTGATATTTTACGTTCTTTTTTGTACTGTCTTCAACATCTCATGTGAATTTTATAGTCACAGCACATCTCAATTAGGATGCCAAATTTTCATAAGAAATACATGATCTTTATTTGATTTAATAAAATTTGCATTTGAAAAAGTAGATTTGCATACCCCAGTTTTTTCCAGAGATACTTAAAAACTTTCCAACAATTGAACTGTCAGTTTTGAATTTAAATTTTAAGTTAAATAATTTAAATTCAAATTTAGAGATTCAATTCCTCAGTCTTATTAGCCATATTTCAAGTGCACAGTACCCACAGATAGCTAGTGGATAGCACAGTTCTACTCTGCAATGGACTTGTTTTTAGGTTATCTCTATTTGTGTGGGAGAGAGACTAGAATCCATCTATCTGATATTATTTCATTGATTAATGCTTTACTTTGTAAAACAAATATCTTCCTCTTACCTTCTGTAGTAAATATGTAGATTTTCTATTTCATACTCTACTCTCACATCCATTATTAGGACTCATGGGAAGATAAATGTGAGGGTATTACTTTAACTGTAATTGTTAGTACTGGAATTGACCACGTTTCCTCTCCAACAGCCTTATATGCTTTGTGGGTTTGCATGGATGTCATGCCCTGCTTTATAAATACTGCCAATATAACTGCTTTGTTTCACTTGATTAGTCTAGAATGCTTAGGGACAATTGTATTGAATAGTAACAGGCTTATGAAATTACCAACTGGGAAATCCATAGGATATGTTTGGAGTGCCATTTTTGCAGCATTTCCTATATCTGGCAAAGAGTTTTTGAAAGAATGTTCAACTGGTCAATGTGTACTTACTGGCAGATGATATAAATACTTCTATATATAGTATATAAACTTATTAATTTCCATTACTTTTTTTTTTGAGGCTGAAGTCAGTCTTTATTGTTGAAGGGGGAAGGGCTCCATTAATTTTTAAAACGTTGTTCTGGGGCCATATAGGGAAGTTCTGTAGTACAGCAGTTAAGAGCACAGCACTGGAGTCAGATTAGCTGTGTTTGTATCTTGATTTCACCATTGATAAATTTTGTGGATTTGAGCAAAGTTACTTCACTTTTCGCAGCCTGCATTACCTCATCATAGACTGGAGAAAAGTACAACCTACTTCATAGCATTGTTGGAGAATTAAATGAGCAAATGTTCTGAGTCCTTTCCCTGGCCGAGAGTAAGTGATCCAAAGGTGAATTATTACTTTACAGGACTGCTAGAACTTTACGTCATTACACTTTATCTCCCAAAGTTGAGGAAGAGGGAAAACGAATGCTATCCATGACCAAAGTGAATTAAGAAGAGTAAAGAGTCAAAGTCCTCATCTTCAGATTTTTGAGTTTTTGTTTGTTTTAATTTAGTGTGCAAGGTCTTTCTGTCAGGAAGCAAAAGGAATCCATCAGTTTCACTGAGAGAATTCTGTTTTTCTTCTGTCTTTGAAAGTGGCTACTTTTGCATCTGTTTTGAAACATGAATTTGTAAACAGATTCTCTAAAACTAATTTATGAGTAATAGATCAAACTTTTAATCAAGGTATGGTTTTATGTTCTGAAAATTATAGCAAAGGTAAACATCATGAAGTACATTTACTAGTTTTATATAGTGCCAGATTGGTAAATTACTGTACTTTTTTTCTGTCCTATTATTGTTATTGTTGCTTGTTTTTTGAATTTACATCATCGTTCGTGCTCCTGGTCTCCTATTTCTCAGAACCCTTTTCTCTGTTACTATTATTAATGTGGCATGTATAATGTTTATGGTGTTTACATAAAAATAGATCATCTCTGCTACGTGGTTTTCAATGTTAAAGCCAATGTGCTTCGTCATTGAATATAAAAAATATCCCTCTGGAACAAATGTAGAACTATTCATCTCTTAAACAGAATTCTTATGGGTTTTGCTTATCTGCCTAACAGCCTTAAATACATAGCTTAGAAATTATCCCCAGACTTTTTTGGCGCAGTCCATCGTTTAGGCATTTCCACCGGAGAGCATACTCCTTGAGATAATTGAGTTATTACAAGTAAAAACATTTTAGCAAGGGGCTCTACTTCAGCTAAAGGGAAAAATCTTCTCTGTCTTGATATTTAAAATGCATTATCACAGGCAAAAAATCCTCCTTTTTTATTTGGCAAAGTTGCTTACAAAAGTTCATAGTTCAGCAATGGCTACAAAACAGTTTTAAGAGATGCTAGGCATATTAAAAAAAAGCAATTAATATTGAGTTGCTAACTTGTGGATGGAACTCCACCTTTCACTTCTTAAAAGTGGCTCTAGGTCAGAAAGTGGCATAAAATATGAAATGCCAGGGTATTTTATTTTGAGGGATAGCTGTTTATTCTTACAGATACTGTAGTCAAACAAACAGGGCACCATGTCGTATAAAACATGAATGCGTTTTCAAAATATTGTTTCCTTATGAGTTAGAATATGTATTTTTCCTTCCAGATTTTCAATTACTATTCTTTGAATATCAAATTTTGTTTATACGAAGATTGAAAGAGCAGTGTTGTTTAGATTAGTTTTAAACTACACTAAACTTTGCAGTCAACGCCCAAGACAACAATATATGCTGTGTTTTGTTGACATCTTGGGTGGATTTCTAACCTCAGGTTATGATCCATGCAAATGTCCATAACATCCACAAGAAGATCTTGATGGAGAAAACAATGCTTTTCTATATTAATTTAAGCATAAAGAGGAGCCCTGGTGGAAAGGGAGAAAAGCTCCAGTATCTGCCCTTCCCAGCAAAGGCAAGGATATGTCCATGTTGTCTTCTATTATCAACAGTCTTGCCCCAGACAGAGACAAGCAAATTACCAGTTCCTGCAGGAGTTTGTCTGTAGTGGTTTAGGAAGAGCATCATGGACAGTGATAGATAACCTGCACCTTGAAGGAAGAACAGGCATTTAATAGTGAAGAACAGGACTTCAGTGCAGTGAAGAACAAGCAGTGCAGTGATCAAACGCATTTGTGTTGAAACCCTGCAATTGGGCTGAGTGTGTTAAAAAGAAAGAAATATTATTTGAGTGGGTCAAAGGATCGGTATTGCAGTATAGGGTAAGATTAAGAAAATGTGAAGATGTGGCTGCTTGGGCAACAGTACATGCAGAAAATAGATCTGTGCATAACAGTTGTGTCAACGAAACTGACACAACATAGGGCTGAGCTAAGGGAGAACGAAGAAAGGGATAAGAGAAACTTTGGAAACATTACAAGGAGAGAAGTTGGAGGTCATGATGAATGATCAGAAACGATTTGAGAAAACTTCAGGATAGCTATCAGGGATAAAGGTGTTTTTTGTTTGTTTGTTTTCTTACCACCACCAGTAGAGAGAATGATAGCAGATGTTGTATGGAGAGGACTAAAGCTCTTTGATGTTTCAACTTTGTAGTAACCTGATTTGTCCCCTGAGTTACTTCTAGGTTTTGATTTATGTCGTCAGGCTATAACAGAGCCTGACTTTTCTCAGGTCATTACGACAGTATGGTTGAAAAGAAGAAATCTGGACATATCTGTGCTCAAAATGATATTTAATAAAAAAGAAGGATTGAGGTGGTGTTTGTGTAACTTGAAGATTCAGGGGGACTTCCAGTTGGCCATCCGCTGGCAGTTGTCATCACAGTGCTTGAGCTTTAGCCATTGGCCAGAACTGGCGATAGAATTTTAATAGTCATCAGCAAAAATAATACTTCTGCTATTTTTTTTTTATGTATTATTTTGTGAGTATAAAGATTTACAAGGTTCCTTTCACATCAGTTCTTAACTACTTTTTTGTTTCCATTTTCTGTTTTAAAAGTCATCTACATAATAGAAATAGAAATTTCCAGTACTTTTAAGTGTAGAACGCTGGAACAGTACCCTTAACTTTTAAATATTTTTTTCTATGAAGCATTATTGAAAATCATTTAGCTTTCATTCTTGCATGGTTTCTGATTATAAAATTTAATTTGAATGAAAAGAGAAGATTTTTACAAGAACAAAATGAAATTGAGCAGTTCAATTCTATGTTGTTCCATCTTTCTGCAAATTGTAACCTACAGGTTTTTTAAGAGGTTATGAACAATCCAACACAGGTACATGCAACAGGGACAAAATCATGTACCATTCAGTTGTATTTTCACAGAACATGTTTGCAGTACAATGAAGTCTTTATGAGCATGACTTTTTTTCTTTTGTAATTGAGAGTATACAAAGCACTAATTGAACTGATGACAGAAATAGGGAACACATTTTGTTCCAGTGGTTGGAGATGTCTCATCCTGGGAGAGCTTCCACTGCCATTCCCAGATATGTACTTCTGTTCCAGACCTCCCTCTGGCACAAATGCAGTGTGAGAGTGCTCATCTCCCTTCTCTCCTTTTTAACTCTATGCTATCCTTGCATTTTCCATCTAATTTGTAGGTAACACCGGTCTTCCGAGTCATGAACTCCATCCTTAACTTGTTCTTCTCTTCCATCACCCATAACGAATCAAACATTAATCTTCTCAATTCAGCACTCCAGGATCTTTTAAATTTTTTTCCCCTCTCCTCCAAAATTGCAATTTTGGTAGAGGTCCTTCATAATCTCTCATCAGATTTGTAAAACTCTTTTGCCTACTCATCCACTTTTCTGTCTTTTACCTCTCCCAGCCTCTTCCCCACACAGCCCTCAAAGTAAGCACTTTAAATAGAAACCTGGGCCTGTCATACTACCCAAAAAATTATTTAATGGCTTCCTGCTAGGATGTAATTCAGTTTGCTTGATTTGACTTGTCAGGTCCCTATCTGCGCTCCAGCCTTTATCCATTTTCATGCATGCATAGCCCGTTTCTTCATATCTGCTCTGCTTTGCCCCACTTCCATAAGGATGCATGTGTGTAGAGTACCCTTTACGCTTCTGTCCACCTAACCAGGTTGTCATTAAGTTTCTGCTACTTTTTCTCCTCTGCTCTCTTCCCCTTCAGGCACAATTTGTTCCCTTTGCTTTATACCTAAGTCTATCAGTCCTGTTTTTGCAATTATTTTTAGTCTTTCTCCATTAAGCTTTGATTTCCTCAGGAGAGGGACTGTCCATAAGCACTTTGCATTTGCAAGGCCAAGCACAGAATCTGATACATAATAGTTACTCAATAAATATTTCTTACCTGAAGTTGGATTAAGAAAGTAAGTAGAGCTGAGCTTAATGCTGTGATAATGTTCAGTTTTTTTCTTAGTGATATCATTAACAAGTTTTTACATAAAGCCTGTTGGAATGCATTTTTACATAAAATATTTGAATTTGAAACACTTATTACTCTTTCAGAATAAAAAGAATAAATCACTTTTTGAACACTCTACTATTAATTTAATAAATTATTCTTTTATGAAGGCAGTTAATGCTATTTACAAAAGTGTAATCTCCTGAAGTAAAATAATATTTGAGAAAGTCTAGTCCTCTTGTTTTAAATGAAACAGACAAGTTTGAGTCTCTGGTTGTGAAACCAATGGGTCTTACTGAATATTAAGATGTAAAGGTTAAGTGTGCAGTTGTTTGCCTTTGTAATGAGAATTTCTGTGTCTCAGCTTATTAAAAACCAGAAAGTTTATATGAAAGATAGTTGCTGTACTTGAATTAAATTAGCAAATATGGTGTCAAAATTATCATACATGCAATATTAGAACTGAAGTTTTGGTTCTGTATTGAATTTAATAATTAAATTAAGGCTAGTACTAGACTGCTACATTTTATATAAGGAGTAAACAGCTGGTATAGCTTCCTTATCATAGAAATCCCCATGTTGAACCATTGTTGGGTATATATATGGTTAGAAAAAAATCAACAGATTCATCATTAGGATGCTGTACTGAATGAGTAAAGTGATAATTGAGTCTGAACATACCACAACAGAAATCTTGAGAATGGCTGTAATGGGGCTAGAGTTTAAAAAAGAGGACACACATTGAATCACTAGGAGAGATTTGTTTGTAACACTGTACTATTTTTAGGCATTTAACCACAAGAATTTTTTAAAAAGTCATGCAGTGTTTTTTAAAAGTCATGGGGTGTTTATAACTTTATAATTGTTTATCAGTTTGGGCAAGAGGTCTGGAAATAAATAAATAGCATGCATACACACACATATGTATGTACATGATCAGATAATGTATGGGTCCTTTGTTGGAAGAAAAAAATATAAGTAAATGTTGATGGTGCAGCTTCTTTTTCTTCTTCTTTCTTTTTATTTGTTATTTTCACATGTGTCTTCGGCTTAGATATTATGTCAAGCATTGGAAGCATTGCTTACTGATTATTCTAAGGATTCTTCCTGTATGAATCTTCTGTTATCCTATCCCACCAACAGTACAGTAAATGGAAATTTGGGGAAAGAAGCAATAAGAACTGCTGTGCATCTGCAGTAAGTTAATCAGATTTTGATACCCCAAAACTAACATGGCCAACAAGACTGATAGCCTGATGCTGCAGTAAATTGTTTTTTAGCAGGAAATCTGCAGTAGCTGTGTAATTTGGACAATGGAGCGTTTGACAGCTAACCCATCAAAAGCACTGCACCCTGAGGAAGTCACTCACTTCCAGCTTTACATTCAGCCAAGCATTGATAAAGCAGTGGCTAAATAGGAGAATCAATTTAGAATCCAATGATGGCAAGGCTCTTTATCCTATTGCCAAAGGGGACAGAGGCAGATAGTAAAGTATTCTGCCTGAGGTAGCTATATATGTACTTACCCAAAGGAAGGGATGGGGATGGGTCACCTATGCCTAATGAGTTCCTTTTCAGTGCCAGTTTGCTCACATACTAATAACAGGGTGAAAAGCTAAGCTATTATCTGTTCCCGAAAGATCTGATTTTGCAAAGTAACTTAAAGTTACTTCTAACTTTCTCTCATGCAAGATTCTAGAAGCTCCCAAAATTTGCAAAATGATTTTCTGACTTCAGGGAAAGAACGTCTTAGGAAAATATGTTTTTCTTTTCTATGGAAGTTTATCTCAGAAAATGGAATGAAAAGTGTTAAAAAAAAAAAAAAGAAAAAGATAGAAGGAATGAAGAGTGTTCCAACTCCCACACTGAGAGAGCACTTCCCTGAAAGTTAATTTTCATGTTGTTTCATACGAAGCAAAGTACACAGAGTTGTTTCATCACTTGCTCTACAGTTACGCTAATGGAGAAATTAGAGAGGACCATTGAGAAATGATCTTTAATTCTGAATGATTAGTCACCCTAGTAGCTCTTTTACTATTCCTTCTTCCCTAAAAGGAAGATTTCACATTTAAGATCCCCACTCCAAGTACCAGCTAGTTTTAAGGGAAGGCCAGAGATGCCAATGAGAGCAGACTCAGGAGAGGCAGCAAAGCTGTGACAGGGTGAACCAGTGGTTGTCATGGAACCAAACCATCGTTATACCTGCTGGAAAATATAACTGAAAATCATAATGTGTTGTAACCGCTGTACTAATCAGTCCAGTGTCTAACCAGGCCAGTGTCTAGCGTCAGCATGCCATCAAAAGTAGAACCAAACATGTATGCTTTGGAGTAAAAGGCTAAAGGGAAACAGTGTTGACAAATCTATCAAAGACCGACATGAGAGTAGAGGGCAAGCTTGAAATTGTAGGGCATGAAAACCCAGTGAAACTAGACAAATAGGGTAACACATAGTAAATGCAAAGCCTTTCTCATATGAAAAAGCCATCAAAGAGTGTGCCACAAAATAAATGCAAGGGTGAAAAAATGATAGCAGCGTGGCAAGCAGTTAATTAAGAAAAAATAATGTTACTTTTTCTGAATTTTGTGATGTTTATGATATTTATCATTTTTCAGATTTATAATCTATGACTTCTTTTCTCCTTCTGAATAAAATGTTCACTTCTGCATCTAAATCAATATACATTACTTAGAATATTCTTCTTAATGAAACCTCCCAAATTTTGTAAGCTTCAGTTCCCACAATACTAAAATATGTTCCTAAGGGTCAGAGACGATGATCCTGATGAAAGGATTTGAGGTTTGCCGAGGACTGACACTGAGTTGTAAAACAGACAACCCTAACCTAAACTGTGACTTAACTCATTGTCACCAGTTGTGGACTGGGAAACTGGTCAGCTGGTCTGAGGGTCCTGAGCCTGAGTGTGGATGCTTTAGTAACCCTAGAATTTAGGCTTTGTTCTGTCTTTGTTTTTCCTCCTCGTAAGTCTCAGTTACTAATTTTTCTGGTTTACTAAAGCTGCTGGAATGCAATATGCCAGAAGCGGTTGGCTTTTACAACAGGGATTTATTAACTCAAAACTTTACTGTTCCTAGGCCATGGAAAAATGTCCAAATTAAGGCATCAACAGGACGATACCTTCTCAGAAGACTAGTTACCAGTGAGCTTGGGCTTCTCTGTCAGCAAGGCACATGGCGACATCTGCTGGTCCTTGCCTCCTGGGTTTCGTTGCTTCAGCTTCTGACATCTTTGTCTATGCCTTTTTCTTTAAACTTTTCTGGGTGTTTCTCTGTGAGCTTCTCTTAATTTCACCTCTTAGTTTCGATATGTGTTGTATCCTCCTATAAAGGACTCCAATAAGAGGATTAATACCCACCTTAGGTCATATCTCAATTGAAATAACCTAAATCAGAACATCCACCTACAAAAGGTCTATAAGCACAGGGATATTAAAAGAACTTGGTGCTTTCTAGGTTATATACAGACTCCAAACTACCACATTAACCCACTGCCTCATACACACACATATACACATACCTACTGTTATGAGTTGAGTTGTGTCCTCCAAAAATATATGTTCCCATCCTAATCCTTGGTTCTTTGAATGCAACTCTATTTGGAAATAGGTCTTGAAGATGTGATTAGTTGAGAGGAGGACAGATTAGATCAGGATGGTCCCTAACCTGAGATGACTGGTTGTCCTTATAAGAAGGAAATTTGGACAGATGCACACAATCATGGAGTGGGGAATCCCATGTAAAGATGGAAATAAGAAGGAATGCCAGCCATTTGGAGATGGAGGAGATGCATCTTCAAGCCAAGAAAAGTAAAGGACTGCCAGCCAATACCAGGAGTTAAAAGAGGCAATGATGGAGTCCCCCCTTTAGGTTTCAGAGGGAGTATGGCCATGAGACTCCTTCATTTTGGACTTCTTCATTTCAGAACTGTGAGGCAATACGTTTCTGTAGCTGTAGGCCACCTAGCTCATGCTCCTTTGTTGCAGCAGCTCTAAGAAACGAAGGCACCTACATTCCAGGATTGTGTTCAACAGTTAATCATTCAATCTGAGATCATACTTGTATGACATTCCCCCATTGTTTCAATATTTTAATAGCCACCTAGATCTACTGCTTTGTTTTAATGTTTTAGCAATCTTTTTTTGTATATAGGCACTTATGCTGCCATTTAAGTAAACTGATAAAAGTGTATGCAATACTATAAAATTGTTGATAGTAAAGCACTGAAAATTTAAAATTAAACTATCAAATAATTAAGGTGAACCATTTAATTTGACATTCTAGTATCTGAAATTTAGCTAAATTTTTTGAATTTTAATTATTTTTTCTTAAATAAAAATTCACAGATAGAGATATATGGTGGTGGTTGGGTAGGTTTTTTTTTTTTTTTTTGGTGAAGTCAGAAACACATGTTTATTCTAAAAGATGGAATAAGAAGACAGACAAATAAGAATAATCACTCCTTACGCTTCAGTTTCTTCTAGCAACATGGCAACCCCACCATACACATTTTTCTTTCACAGCAGATCTGCTGTGAACTTCAAGCCATTCAGCACTTTCGTGAATAATTTCACAGAAATACACAATCAACACATCCAATTCCGTAATGTAGTTCTCCAACGTGGTTCCCTTAGATGCACTGTGGATGCTCAGTGCTGACGAGTGTTCACACACCCAGGCAAAGTCTAAGTTTCATTCTATGCCTATGAGAAATTCATGTTTGTCTTGCTTATTTGATAATACTGCAACAAATTTATTGAAAAGCATGTGATTCTAAGATAAAAAGCACATTATAATATATTTATAAACAATGATGATGTTGTGTAATAGAATTTCAAAATACTTAAAATCCTAAATGTGTTTCCCCTTCCTGTGTACTGGGTGAAATCCTTTGTAGAACGAATTACACACTTGACAAATATTCATTGTAATGAAGATTTTAAGTTGATATGTTAAAATTGAACAAACCATGAACTTTAACACTGTGCATGTTGCATGGTCCCTGTGAGAGGGATACTTTCTTTAATGAAGTTAATTAAAGTGGGCTCAGAGCTGTTAGCTACATGCAAAATCTGAAGCTAAATGCTTAATCATAGAAATTAAAGATGATAATTCAATGAGTCGTGAATAAATAGTGTGGTTTTCCTCCAGGATATTCACAAAAGTGACTAGTTTGTCATACAAGTGGGAAAGAGGGTGAGAAAAATAGCAAAATAGCATTACAGTAAATCTGGGAATCTAGTTTGTGCTTTTTTTTGGCAAATGACTATTTTTAAGAAGATGTATTAAAAATGGTCACAGAAAGAAAATTAAAGCCATTAGACGTAAAGAAAAATAGAAAGGAACAAAAAGAACTTTCAAAACAAAAACTTTAAAGAAGGTATTTCAAGAAGCGACCTAATGGGAAAGGAGCAAAGTGATAAACGCAACAAATGCTGCAATAATTTATATTATTTTTATGCCATCTCGACACACGTCTTTCAGGCCTGTTCATGTCTCTTATCACATCTGCAGGCTCAATCAAACAACCCTTCTCTAGGTGTTTTGACAGAACCAGCAAAAGCATGAGGCAGCACTGCCATCTCCTCGCCTCCTCTCTTAGTGCCTGTGCTCTCAGAGACTCAGCATGCCTCAGGAGTGCCACAGCGTTATTCGGATGCTATCAAGCACCTTTCTACCACCATGTGAAACTAAATCTGAAATTCCACAAGGAATGGGGTCAATCTTTCAGTGAAAATAATAGCCCATTTGAGCGCTTCTTCTTTCTCTGACCGGAAGGCAAGCTCTCTAGAGTCCCCAGGGGATATTTCCTAAAAACACTCGGAAAGCTCACACATGTGTGCTGTGATTTTTCACAAGCGGGATACTCAGCTTGGGGAATAGGAAAATCTCTGCAATGCTGAAAAATGTAGAAATGGGAAAGATTTATGAGCGGCATCAGAAAGGTTTTTGCATAATTTAATGTTGTTTGTGTTTTCTGAAGCTTAGATAATTGCTTATTAAAGATTCTAGCAAGTTGATAGAAATAGTGCTTGCTACATGGTAATCACTATATGACAGAAACCTATTCTAGCAAATTTTCCAATAGTGCACAGCATGCATCTGTGACTGAGACAAAAATCAATGCTTATGGATTTAGCCATGTAATCCTATCACTTGTTTTGTGAGATATGATTTGAAATGTAAAGTACGTTAAGACTTAAGTGAACTTGGAGGCATGGAGTCTCTGGGGTGTTTCTTAGTATCCTATTTATTATTGATCAGACTTTTTTTTTTTTTATTGTTTCTCTACTCCCCTCTTCACCAGTAGGTTTTTAATTATGTGTTTGGGAACCAATAAACTATCCTTAGTAAGAATATTTATCTCCTACTTTCAGAACAAGTAATATTTTTGCATTTCTCAAGCCAAGAACATGAGCATGTGGCCAATCAGGTAAAGTCTTAAAACAAAATAGTAAAACATTAGACGAAGTTTCTAACTTTTACAAAGAGGTGGAACATTCTCTAGAAACAACACAAATTCAGTAAGTCAAATGTTCCTAAATAACCTCAAATAATACTAAAGTATATTCTTAGTGTCTACAGGTTAATGTGAAGTTTTAGAAATTGTAGATTACATTCTAATTAAGATTTAAAACTCATTTGCTTTCAAATTTACTGTGATATAGTGATAGAACTGTAAAGGCAGTTTGAAATAGTCATAGCTACCTGGGGTCCTTCATTCATTCACTTGACACATACATATTGGAGATCCCTGGATGTGCCAGGCACAGTGAATGCTGAGAGAGTCCTTCCCTGACCCTATAATACTGCAATTCTAGTCATCTGTCATAAGCTTACCAAGGGAAGAAGCTAATATTAATTGGAATTACATAAGCCATGTTTTGTGTGTGTACATGCAAAAAGTTTTCATTTTTTAGTTTTTGAAATGACCATCCAGAATAGCCTTATGATATCATAAAAATAATTCCATAGGTTTTGTTTTTTGTTTTCTGGGGTTTTGTCGCATAGGCCTCTATCAGTTCTTTAATCTGGCCTATTTTGAGGTACAAGTCTGTTCAATTTGGTAAATGTTTCTCCCATTAAGAGATTATGCCTGTATCTAAGAAACTGATCTTTAGTTCCTATTGTGAAATTGAGTTGCATTTACTGTATCTTTGGGGAGGGGGGGATATTGCAAACTAACTCCAATTTTAAGAACTATAATTCTCATTTCCAATAGCATATTCTTAATTTGGGAGGCACATGACCTGCTAAAGAAAGATAGGCCATCCTCTACAAAACTATTAAATCTATTAGTGGCTGGATTTTAGACATAAAAATGTGAAAGAAGAGAACATCGGTTTCTGGGTAAGTAAGACATGAATGAAAGCCACTGAAAATATTTTTCTCTCTGTTAAAATAATTATGGAGGTGGGGACTATTGCCAGTGGTAAGAATTTGCTTGCTTTGCATACATGGGTGTATATTTAAAGCAAGTCACTTACTGAGAAGGAATCCTTCAGGGTCCTACAAGCCCTGTGGATGTTATTTGTTTACACATGCAGTCAAAGCTTTTTAAAAGTTATTTTGTCTTTAAAAGAACAAATCTACAGAATAACCTTCAGCTAGTATTAATTTGTCTAAAAGTCGGGCCTGAATGCAGAACACATCTGCCATCTGTCAGCTGAGAATTCCCCTGCTGCCGCCCGACCCCCGCTCCCTACAAAGACCTCTTGGGGCAGTGGAAACCTGGGCAGAGGTTCTTCTTCCCTGGCAGAGAAGGAACCCATTTAGACAAATCGTTACAACCCATTACCTAACAAAGTGCATGTTCTTAGGGAACACAGTGATACTTGCCAATGAGTTAATCGGCAAAATAGACTATGAGAAGGTGAGATTAGTAGTCTCGGGAAAGATCAGAATCCAGGAGATGCCAAAGCAGTTTCAGTTGCCATAAATCTTGGCCTGGTTACAGGGATTTTCTCTTAACATTTTAGAATTCTATCCGGGTTTGATCTCTTTGTTCCTCCACACTGGGTTATAGCTGGGGCTGGAACAGCAACTGAGGCTTTCCTGGAGCTTGATGGAAATTTATTTGAATAATTGATCATTCAATTAGTAGAGCAAATGTTGAACAGTTGGACAGCTCTTTTTATCAGTGTTATGGGAAGTAATTGTCTGCAGTTCATTATAAAGCAGAAAATTGAAGTGTTATTCAAAAATAAGAAGATTAAATACAACCCCTTCCCCCAATAAAGCTGTCTTACCTGTACTTTTTTCAGTCATTGTGGTTTGAATTTCTTCCTTCAATGCTGATACATTCCAAAATATAATCAAGCAACTGATTGCATTCCTTGAATATTACTAAAGAGTGATTTGCTTATAGTAATTGTGTCTAATGCTAGTAATTCTGCAGAGTTGAGGCTTATGAGTAGAGACTGATGCTAGCACTTCATTGGTTTTAGCCTAAAACATCAGAAAAGGCAGACAACCAAAACTGGGGCGACTTTGGGCTACTCTGAGTCTCCACCTGATTTATGTGAAGACACTCTATTTTCAAGAAAAATGCTTACATTTGAAATGGTCAAATTTGAATTTTTAATGATAAAATATGGGATGGACGCATGGTTCATTATCGGCAATATAATGCTTTATCTTAAAAGTAATTTGAAAATATTAATCTAGGAAAAACTTATAGAATTGCAACTTAATCTTATTTCATGTTAAGTTTGACCCCTCTTTAGACCTGCATATATATCTATACACCAGCTTAGGGTTTATGTATTTGTTTGTTCATATAGAACATGAGAACAATTTCAAGATTTAAAAGCAGTCTAATCTCTTTTGGTCTCTCTAATCAGATAAACTTGCTTCTTAAAGTAGTAACTGTGGATTATCTTAAAACCCAGAAGTACAAGGTCTAGAACCAACATATTTCATATATATATGAAAGATAAAATACAAAGTGGATTAATGAATCAAATTAATGAGTCAAAGTTCATCAGAATAAAAAATTCTGTTTCTTCCCTTTATTTAAAAAAAAAATTTTTTTAATGAGAAATGACTTCCAAAATAATATTAAATAGTAAGCACCCTTATTTCATTTCTGGATTTAAAGGGATTTTCTTAAGAATTTTGTCATTGAGAATATTGCTTTTCATTTTAAGATAGATGCTTTACTATTAGAAAATTATCATTATAATCTTATTTTTAATGAATGGTAAATGTTATCACATACCTTTCCGGATCGAATTAGTCATACACTATTTCTGTTGTTTGGATAAATAGGTTATATTAACATATTTTCTTTATAATAATCGTGTTTTCATTTCTACTATTCTTGTGTTTCGCCTTCATTGTAGAAGGAATATTTTCTGCTCTTGTCCTGAGCACTGCAAATGCTGGGGTCAGGCTTGTGTTGAAATATTTTCTTTTCCTTTCTTGAACTATTTTTTTAATTCACTGAAATCTGTGCTTGTGGGATGCTGCTTTGACGACCCCTTCTGTTACCACATGTCAGAGTGCCCAGTCGCTGGATTTTGTGTTAGGATATAGAAGTGCTTATGCTATAATTGAAGGGCTAATTCAGAGTCATTCTTCTGATCCAGAGATAAAAGACAGTTGGAGACCAACTCACAGATCAGGTCTCATCTATGGTGATTCTGTAACAGGTTATCATTAAAATGACACCATTATATTTAGAATTGCTTAGCAAATCTAAATTAAATGATATGATTATTGTCCCCTTTTTGTTTGGAAGCTGAACACAGCTCATTAGCCAGAGAGGAGTTAATGGGAGCATGCCACCCTCCTACATTTGGAAAGAAAGAGCTTTTCATTCCCTGTACCATATTCTAACAGCTAAGCAGTTTATTTCCTATAAACTCACGTATTCAATAACTGTTTATTGAATGCCTACTATGTGCCAGGCACTGTGCTGATGCTGAAGATATAGCAGTGAAGAAAACAACGCCTTTATGATACTCGAAAGAAGCATCAGCTAGAAATCATATTAACAAATCAACATATGCATAATATTGGGTGAAGGTAAAGGCCACAAAGAAGAACAAAGTAATAAGGAGGTAGAGAATGGTGAAGAAGGGTTGGTAGACAAGTGCCCTAGAAGAAGTGAGAGAGCAGAGTGTGTAAATACCTGGAAGGAGCAACTGACAGAGCCATGAAGATCCTGAGGCAAGAGCTGGCTTTGCAGCTGTTTAGAGGAAAGTCCAAGTGGTGGGAAGAGCTGGGGAGGAAATGAGGATGAAAAGACGGTGCTCAGATTATAAAGACATGGAGCACTCTGTGGTAAAATAAAGCCAGTGGAGGGTTCTCAGGGGTGTTTTGGCATGTGTGTTTTCATGTTTTATAAAGGTGACTCCGGCTGTTGGGGAATGGGGTGCATTTAGGAGGTTTCATGTCAAAGAAGGGAGACCCGCACTGTGGGAGTATAGACATGAGGTCTTGCCGGCTTGGACTCGGCTGGTAGCAGAGGATGCAGTGAAACTCGTTGCAGCCGGGGTATATCTAGTCTTGCAGAAATATGCTTTTACTTAATCCTAGCTGCAAGGAGTGCTGACAGAATCCTGCTGCGCATTTCCCTCTCAAGTAGTAGTCTAGTTTCCTGAGGCTCTTCCTGATCAAGGCTTACAGGCCCATGCCAATTGTAGCCTTTCACAATAGCTGAGCCCTCTGAACACTCATTTTTTTTGTTTTTGTCTTTTAAATGGAATGATTTCTGGGTATTTTGCTTAGAAACAGAAAAAGTCTGCCCTGTTGTCACATCATTTCTGATGTTAAGTGCCATGTTTGTTTGTTTTTTTATGTTTTTTTATTGTAAGAAGACTCAGATCTGTTTTTGAATGTGGAATGAATACTAATTTTTAATAAAAATGCAGTATTGCTCAAAGAAAAGACGGAAGAAACAGAAAATCAGGCTGTTAAATCCCGCAAAATGTTTTCAAATATCTCTCAATGTTGTGGACTAGGAAGACAAAAGAGAGATTAAGAAATCTCTTGGGAATTAATGATATCTGACAGAGCAAATCTTTCCTGTTTGAAAATTGTTTTTCTCTGGGTGGTAGTGTGGGGCGGGAGGGGGGAGGGGGGACGAGATGTAACATCGAAAATATGAAGTCCAGTATTTCTGCATTTGTGATGGTGATTTAGCCTAATTTAGGCTCAAATACATGGATGCTAAACACTTAGAAAGCAGCTGTTCTTCTAAATATATTAAGCAATTTACTTTAGGTAATGTAGCCTATAAAATTTTAATTTTGGATTTAATAAACCATATCCGTCAGTATGCCTAGTGCACTTTGATATTCAAAAAATGAAATATGGGCATATTTGGTGAATTTCTTCTCAGGATGCTCCACTGGAGAAGGGTCAATAGTTTCCTAATGAAAGTAGTCAATAGCAATTCCTCTTAGGAAGCTCAAGGAAATTAGTGTTATACAACAGGCATCAGCATCTTGGGTTTTACACAATTATGTGATAGGATTGTTCTAAATTTCAGGAAACGGTTTCAGGAGTCATTGCACTGAAGAGGTAGTTTGATAGGAAACAGCATAATTGTCTTGACTCTGATGCTGTTTGCATTATAATCTAGAAACCAGAAAAGCAGTAGCTTGAAACCTCTACTAAGAAAAACACAGTCTTTATAAATAAATTGTCAAAGGTTAGTAAGGATTTAGGCACTTTAGTGTTATGATTTGGAATGGAACAGATGTTTCAGTGGTGAAAATTTATATTAAATGCCCATTTGATTTATTGCTTCTCAACTGCTCTGCATGCTTTAAGCTGTGGGGTTTTGATATTGATGCTTTTTGTGAAAAGCCATTTACTTAACAGACACTTATACAGGCCTTGTGTTCCAGGTGATTTACACACATTAACTCATTTAATCTCTATAGCAATGCTTTGAAATTGGTAATAAAATTTTCTTCCTTTTGCAAATGAAAAAACTGAGGCACAGAGAGGTTACATAATTTGCCTAAATTTACACAGCTATTTAAACGGTTAGCTCAGGTAGTGTAGATGCAAGGCTGTGGTTCCTACTCAACAGATTATTCTGCATCTTCTTTAACCTTTAGAATAACCAAAGGTCTTGGCCTTTTCTAACTCCAATTCCAATCCCACTAGATTTCACCTAAAAAAAAATTGTAACTCTTTTATTTCCTTTCTTAATGTAACTGTAGATTGAGGAAATGCTGACGCACAGTGACACATGCCTTATGCAAAGTATATTTGCTTCAGTTTTAAAAGTAGCTTGGATTTCCTCTTCTTTAACATTTTTTTCATTTATTTTATGACATCATTTATATCAAGAAATAACCTATGGGACAAAATTCACCAAAGGATGTTATGGAGCTAAAAAATAAGCTGCTTAACCGAAACCTTACTGAAAGCAGACAGGCTTTCCATTCATCTCTGAAGATGCTTGTTTTTCCCAGTTAAGAGAAGGAAATTGGTCATAAATATTGAGCCAAGAAAGTTTATCTGCTTCCTCTGTAGCATTTCAATAAATAAAAAGTGAAAAGAAAATCAATGTTCGCCTATTTTCTAATGCTAGCTCTGGTTTATTTCATTGTCTAATTAACATTTGACATACCATGTAGTAGGTAGGAGCTCGCTGTATTCGCTAGTGGCCTGAAGCAAATTCCACTGCTGTGGTTTTGTTAGATTTCTTAAGCTAAGCTATGATAGACAAGTCAAATTACAAAAATACCAAGGGCTACTTTAATGCTCCTGAAGTCTTGATTTCCGGGATAGCATTGGCCCTTTTAAGCATATCCAAAATTAGTGTCAGCGCTTCTAAAAGTATAAAGTAATAATGATTCTCTAAAGTTCCTGTTAGTGGCTTAATGTAGGTCATTCGATCTTCCCTGGTCATTTGTGCATGAAGTCAATGCAGGTTTAGGAAAGTATACCTTCTCTTCCTTGTCCTTGCTATTTCTCAGCCACAATAGTAACCTTATAGTAATTCCATTTGAGAAATCCATGTCTTAATTTGCTCAATTTATGTCCATCTTGCAGCTCTGTTTTTACAATCAATTTATTAACATGTATTGAGCTCCTACTGTGTGCTGGAAAAATGAGAAGATGAATATACATTTCTCTCAGTTTGATGATGGAGACAGTAATCCATAACCCAGGTTAGACCTGGCTAAGTGCTTGGGAGCATGGGAAAAGCATTGATTACCTGCATCTAAGGAATCAAGAAAAACCTTACAAAGAAGGCCAAATTCGATCTATGTGTTGAAGGAAAGGTGAAATTTTGCCAGCAAGAGAGTGGGCAATTACACAGAGAGTGAGGGTGCCTAGGAAAGAGAGGGTACAAGGAACAAGGACCTCAGGGAGTTTAGCCATTTGTTCAACAAATATTTATGGAGCGCATATGTTTTGGAAACTGCTCTTATCATTTGCAATGATGAACACATTAATGAGCAAAACAGCCAACACTTCTTGTCCTGATAGAGACTGAATTCTAGTGGGTTAAAATAGACAGTTAATAATAGAGATATAAGTAACTTGTTAGTAGGCTAGAAGGTAGCAGGTATTGTGGGGGTCAAAAAAGAATAAGAGGGATTGGAAGTGCTGGGATGGGAAAGAGCCACAGGTTGCAATTTTAATAAATCAGATGAAAATTAAGGAGAATAATAAAAGGTCAAGAATTAGGATTAAGGTAAAGAATTCGAGTAAGGCCAAGAATTAAGGCCAATGAAAGTCCTACATGCTCAGAGTAGGATGGGGAGACCTTAGATGAGGCAAATAAAAGATGGTTGACCCATTACCATAGGTAATAGGAAAGCATGAGTGGATTTTGGAGAAAGTAATAGGATTAGATGACATAATAGAAAAACAAACAAACACTGGCAGTGTGGAGTTGGGTTCTAGGCCAGGAGAATAGGTAAGTGATTCTGGTAAGAATTCAGGTGAAACTGAGAGGATCCATCTAGAAGCTGGTGGTAAAGAAAATGGGATAGAGTTCAGAAACATGTCAGGGGTATAACTGACAGGATTTGAAAGTGGGTTGGTTGAGGTGTATAAGGGAGAGGAAAGAATTAAACGTGACTCCCAAGTTACTAATTTTGTTGACTTAAGAGGATAATAATTGACTATATATGAGCTAACCAAGTCAAGAAGAAAATCTGATTGATTTATAATCAGATTATAAATTGAATGACTATGAAGTACCTTGCTCAGCAGGTGCACAGTTTTGTTTGTTTTCTTTTATACCCTCCCTTCTCTTCACTCTGGATAGGTTGAATTTGGAGATGCTAACCACATGTTCATATGACGGTGTTCAATAAGGTGGCAACTTGCATTTGACTCATAGAGGTCTGGAGATACATATTTAAGAGCTATGGAACTAAAGTGAAGGAAGGGAATGAGTACACAGGAAAGAAAAATAATTCTACTTTAAGGAACAAAACTATATTGTATTCTTTAGTTAAATAATCACCAGAATTGGAATGTTAATTCAAAATGCAAGTCTTTGATTTGATTAAAGAAAGCATTTTTCACTCCAACCTTTCAACAGTTTTTCTGAATAACTGTAGTATATACAATCTATACAAGGCTATAAATATATACATATATATATAATATATAAAATCATAATTTATCCACCTAGTTACCATCTCAGAGTTCTAAGCATATAACATTCCTCATTATGAAACATTTTTATTTCGTGAATCATTCTCCAGTTCATCGTGATCAACTTGAATCAATAATTGAGTCAGAGAAAAACCCACAAAAGTTTTTTCATTGTCTTGTTTAAACTTAACTATCTTGAACAAAACCCTCTTTTTTTCCTTAATTCCCTCTCATATTACCCAAAGAGGATAATACAGGAATGCATATGTGTGTGGCTAGATAGATAGGCAGACAGACAGATGCATATATAGAGAGATAATGCATATACATATAGAATCATGAATTTATAAGTGAGTTTTGACATTTCCTTTTGAGCACCATGAACTTGGACAATTCAACATTTAAACAAAAGGGAATTCCATGGACTAGTCTTTCAATTTGTTATCAGGTAAAGAACTTAAAGTATCACAAGATTAATATCAGCCATGACCCTGTTTCTTGCCTGACTGATTTAAAGATTGTTCTGTTGCATAAGTAAGGCAACCTGTTTGTGAATTGCTTGAGGTTAGCGCACACTTGGAGGGTGCACTATGAGTAAAAATTCTTTGGCTTCACTAAATGTCAATTAAATCAGAGCTCTATATGCCTTGTGTATGACTAAGATGTGTAATAGTTTCTTTATAGGTTCTTTTCTCATCTCTCTCTGTCTAGAACGTTATTTAAGCAAAGAGTGTCAAAGATATATTTGAGATCCTGGTTCTTTATTGACAATTTGTTATTATAAACATGGTTCAATCCAAAACTGATGTAAATTTTACTATTTTAGCCCACTAAAATCAATCCTCAAATTATGATCAGCATACTATTTCAAGAAATCATGATCTCAAAGCTTGAAACAATTTGCCCCAGCATCATTTGTGAATAATCACTGCAGTAATGCTATTTCATAAGTCATCCCTCCTTATCTCAGGTGCATCTTTCTCAACGTAAAGACAGCCTGTCTATTAACTCAGCAGAAATGAGGGATAGAAGTTGGTAAATTAAAACTCAGTGATAGACATAAAGGTCATTAAAAGCTTAGCTCAGTCCTAGAATCATATCTATGATTCTTCATCGTGTGCATGCTGGATAGGAAGGCTGAAAAATGTATCTTCATCTGTCACCAGTTGTTTCACATTATTTTCTTTTACCAGGAAACAAATGTCTGGGGCTTCTGCAAGCAGAATTCCTAGATTAGTACTTTGTCCACTGTAAACAAGTAGCAGCATATCTCTAAAATTTTATATTTATCTTTGCATGACTCCTTTCATGTAGGAGTGTCCCATATTGGAAAGCTTCAGACTCTCCACTCTGGTGGAACACCTCAATTCTCTACCCAGCTGCAGACAAATCAGGTGACCTTTGGGATATCCCTTGCTTGTACTTTGTTTATATTCCTTATATATACACAAGCTTGAGTGGATTGTTGCAAGGATTAAGAAGGCCATGGATGCAAGTGCCAAGTATTGTGCCTGCACACAGTAGGCCCTCAGCAAATGAAATATTGTGTAATTTAGAACTTTGGACATTCATACTGAGAAAAGAGCACCAATACGATGAATGGGAGATGATAGATATTGGTCATAACCACAAAGAAAAAATACCAATCTATTTAATGATGTCAGCTTTATTTTATTCAAGCCATAATTTAATTGACTAATGTTAGACATAACCCCTGGAGTGTATTCCTTTCTTCTCTATCCATCTCTACCAACCCTTGTTAAAGTTTCATTACAGAAACGAGTGTATCAAAATCCCAAGCCTTCAAACATTCTATTCTTAAGGATATGTTCACTCTATTTATAATTGAGATTTCAGGTAAATATTTCTGATAGATACAGGCAGGTATTCTGAGGTTAACTTTCCAGCTTGACTCTCTCACTAATTCACCAGGATTATTAATTAGAAAAACAATTATTTCTTAAAATTAGAGAATGTGTTGTTATGTGTATTTGAAATATGCATGAATCCCCACACGGGGTGAAAAATTCAATGTTATATAAACTGCAGTCAACACCTTGTCTTCCTATAAGATTAACCTTTAAAACAGTGAATTATGTGAGCTATTTTCTGTTTGTCATACAGGCCAGCTTATCAACCTTTTAAAAGGAAGTGCTGAAGTTGATGGTCCTCCAGTAAGCAATCATCCTGTGTAACTCTGTCCTTTTATGTTTCCTGTTGAAAGTCTGGGCCTGGAAATGGTGTTATTAAATGGTGTATTTTTAATGAGGTCTGACTATTTCGTATTCTAAAGGTTCTCTTCGTGAGCTCCTTAGAGACGTGTTACCACAGTGCTCGTGGCAGGGTAGCAATCTGCTCCTTGTTATCTGGGCCACTCACATGTGTCGTATTAGAGATCTAAAGCCCCAGGCCAAATTCCTTTCGAGAGCCACACACAGAGGGTTTGTGCTGTGGAAGCAAACTTTCCCTGTTCGTGATAGGTGACTGGATATTTTGTGAAGGATGGTGAGCATCAGATGTGGTGTCGGCACCTCAGCAGAATGAGCAAATACCTTCGTTTTCCCTTTTCTTTAAAGAACCTGCGACAGTGCCTTGTGCTAAAGAGAGAGCGCCAAGGCCGTGTATAATTGACTCACTTATGGGGAGACAATCCCTAAAAATCTGATCGGACAAAACTTCCGGGGAGATGGCTGACTAGAGCAGTTTGAAATTAGTCCTGCTCCACAGAAAAGTTAGAGAAGTGACAGGAGGGCGACTGAGGCAGCAGTTCGGGAGTGCAGGACTGACCTGGGAGAGGCTTCTGCACCACATGCAGCAGCCCTGATTGCAGAGGCCGAGGAACTGAGAAGCAGAAGGCTGGAGCCTAGCTTGGGGTGGAGGCACAGAGTGGCAGAGCCCGCGGGAGTGCACAGACAGGTACACGGGACTAGGAAGTAAGCCAGGCCGCATTCCTTGGGCAACCTGCCCTCACCGGCACAGCCCCGTGACCAGCGACTTACCCCACACCCCACACACCTGAACCTCCACACCCACTTCCATTCCATGCGCTCCAGCCACCCCCATGCCACCAGCTCCCAGTGCACATACCTGCCCCCCACCCCCCACCCCAAGTGCAGCCCAACCCACCTCTCCTGCACTCCTCCTGAGCTCTACCTCCCCCTCCCGTTTCCTGCAGGTTGTTGCCAGTGCATAAAGGTTGCGGGCTCTAACCTCTATACCTAGGCTACCCATTCCCCCCAACCCCCGCCCATAATGTCATACAGCCTCACCCCACCCTCCCTGAGCTCAGTACATCTGTTTAAGGCACTCCCAGCCCCCCCACACACACACATGAGCCTCCAATCATGTCATTCAGCTCTGAGAACTGCAATTACAGCACTCCTAAAAACACACATGCGCACAGCCCTCACCCTTACTTCCAAGCTCTGAGAAAGTGCCAACCTGCACAGACAGGTCACATCCACCCCCAGTGCATGAAGGCATAACACCGACCTGCTGCCACAGCTCTATGCATGCACACAAAGGGCCCCGTGCCTTAGACCAGTGCACACCAGGGTTACATCCCTCAGACCAGTGCAGTCACACAGCTGCATCCTCCTTGGCTGCTGGGCACCCACGTTCACAAGCACCAGCTTAACCTCCCAACCTGCACCCATACCTGTCCTGAAACAAATCACCCTACTGAGTGCTCTACCCTGTGCCTTGCTCCCTGCTGTACAACCATCTCACAAACACAAGGCCTTAGACTACTGAAAGAAATCAACTCCCAAATTAAATCAATCAAGATATCTACATGTGACAAAGACAGCAGTAGATCACTAAGCATATCACAATGCAGACAGATATAGTCTTGCCTAATGACCAAATTAAAACACTTGAGGAAACACAGATGTTGGGACAACTAATCAAAGATGTTCATACAACTTTACTCAATAACATAAGCAGGATAGCAAATGACATATAGGAGATAAGGCAGACAGTAGAAGAGCACAAAGAGGAATTTGAAACAATAAATAAAAAAATAGCAGAAATCACAGAGATCAAAGACTGTTGACCAAATAAAAAACATACGAGAGGCACACAACACCAGATTTGAAGAGACAGAAGAAAGAATAAGTAATATAGAGGTCAGGATAATTAACTTAGAAGACTCAAGGCATCAAATGGAAATTTAAAAAAAAGGAAAAAAATTGAATGGGAACTCAGGGAAGTGATAGACAAAGCAAAGAGCACGAATATATGAATCATTGGTATCCTAGAAAGAGAGAGGAGTAAAGGGCTAGGAAGAGTAGTTGAGGATATAATGGGGGAAAACTTCCCATTCCTCATAAAGGGCATAAATATACAAGTCAAAGAAACCCAAAGAACTCCAAACAGAATAAATACAAATAAGCCTTCCCCAAAGCACATACTAGTCAGTCTGTCAAATGTTAAAGAGAAGCAGAGAATCCTAAAAGCAGCAAGAGAAAAGCAATCTACTACATATAAGGGAGATCAAATAAGACTGAATTCAGACTACTCAACTAGCACCTTGGAAGCGAGAAGGCAGTGGTGTGATATATTCAAGTTCCCGAAAGAGAAAGACTTCCAGCCAAGAACTCTGTACCCAGCCAAATTGTCCTTTAAAATTGAGAGAGAGATTAAAGCTTTCACTTTTCACAAAGTCCTGAAAGAATTTGTCAACTAGAGACCAGTCCTACAAGAAATACTAAAAGGAGTTCTGCCTGCTGATAAAAAAAAAAAAAAAAAAAAAGACAGGAGAAGGAGGACTGAAGGAGGGCACAGAATTGAAGAGTACCACTAAGGTTCATTTAAAGAATACAAAGAGAAAGAAGGAAAAGAATATATAGATCTGACGAATAAAATAAAAAAGGTAAGATGGTGGAATCAAGAAGTGCCTTTACAGTAATAACTTTGAATGTTAACGCACTAAACTTACCAGTTAAAAGATACAGATTGGCAGAATGGATTAAAAAACATGATCCAGCTCTATGCTGCTTACAAGAGACTCATCTAAGACACAAGGATACAAATAGATTGAAAATGAAAGGGTGGAAAAAGATCTTCCAAGCAAGTTGTAACCAAAAGAAACCAGGAGTAGCTATACCAATATTGAACAAAATAGACTTTAAATGTAAATACACCATAAGAGACAAAGAAGGTCACTATATACTAATTAAAGGGTCAATTCACCAAGAAGATATAACAATCATAATTGTTCATGCTCCCAATCAAGGAGTTCCAAAGTACATGAGACAAACATTGGCAAAACTGAAGGGAAGGATAGATGTTTCTACAATAATAGTAGGAGATTTCAATCACCACTCTCCTCTATACATAGAACAACCAGACATAATATCAACAAGGAAATAGAGAGGTTAAATAACTTGATAAATGAATTAGACCTAACAGACATATATAAGTCATTGCACCCCAGAGCACAAAGTTATACATTCTTCTCTAGTGCTCATGGAACATTCTCCAGGATAGATCATATGCTGGGGCATAAAACTGGTCTTTATAAATTTTAAAATATTGAAATTATTCAAAATATTTTCTCTGGTAACAATGGGATGAAGCTGGATCTCAATAACCACCAAAGAACAAGAACATTCACAAATAACACACTATTAAACAAACAGTGGGTCAAAGAAGAAATTGCTAGAGAAATCAGCAGCTATCTGGAGATGAATGAAAATGAGAATACAACTTATCAGAACTTATGGGATGTGCAAAGACTGTGCTGAGAAGGAAATTTATTGCCTTAAATGCCTGTATCAAAAAACAAGAATGAGCGAAAATTGAGGACATAACAGCAAACCTGGAGGAACTTGATAAAGAACAGCAAACTAACCCCAAAGCAAATAGAAGAGAAATAACAAAGATTAAAGCAGAGATAAATGAATGGGAGAACAAAAGAACAATAGAAAGAATCAATAAAACCAAAAGTTGGTTCTTTGAGAAAATCAATAAAATTGATGGGCCACTAGCAAGACTGATAAAGAAAAAAAGAGAGAGGATGCAACAAACAAAATCAGAAATGAAAAGGGTGCATTACCACAGACCTTGTAGAAATAGAAGAAATCATAAGAGGATACTATGAACAACCATATGCCAACAAACTAGACAACTTAGATAAAATGGACAAATTCCTGGAGACACACAAACAAGCTACACTGACTATGGAAGAAACAGAAGATCTCAAGAAATGAATCACAAGTAAAAAGATTCAATCATTCATCAAAAATCTTCTTACAAAGAAAAGCCCAGGGCCAGACGGCTTCACAGGGAAATTTTATCAAACATTCCAGAAAGAACTAACACCAATCTTGCCCAAACTTTTCCCAAAAAATTGAGGAAAAGGAACTCTACCTAACTCATTTTATGTAACTAATATCATTTTAAAACCAAAACTGGGTAAAGATGCTATAAGAAAGGAAAACTATAGGTCAATCTCCCTAATGAACATAGATGAAAAATTCTCAATAAATATTAGCAAATTGAATCCAACAACACATTGAAAGAATTATATACCATGACCAAGTGGGGTTTATACCAGGAATGCAAGGATGGTTCAGTGCAAGAAAATCAATTAATGTAATACAGCACATTAACAAATCAAAAAGGAAAAATCATCTTGTTTGATGCTGAAAAAGCATTTGGCAAAATTCAGCATCCTTTTCTGATCAAAACACTCCAAACGATAGGAATCCTACCTCAAAATGAGAAAGGCAATATATGAAAAACCAATAGCCAGCATCATACTCAATGGAGAGAGACTAAAAGCCTTTCTCCTAAGACCAGGTACAAGACAAGGATACCCACTGTCACCATTATTATTCAACACTGGGCTAGAAGTTCTAGCTAGAGCAATCAGACAGGACAAAGAAATAAAAGGCATCCACAATGAAAAGGAAGAAGTAAAACTCATTATTTGCAAATGATATATACTATACTTGGAAGATCCTGAGAAATCTATAGCAAAGTTACTTGAGCTAATAAACAAATTCAGCAAAGTGGTGGGATATAAAATTAATGTGCAAAAATCACTAACATTTCTATACTCAAGCAATGAGCTGGCTGAAGAGTCAGTTAAGGAAAAAATTCCATTCAAAATAGCAACTAAAAGAATCAAATACTTAGGAATGAACTTAACTAGGGACGTAAAGGACTTGTACACAGAAAATGACATAACATTGCTAAAAGAAATCAAAGGAGATCTAAATTGGTGGAAAGACATTCCCTGCTCATCAATAGGAAAGCTAAATACAGTTAAGATATCAATTCTCCCCAAATTGATCTGCAAATTCAACACAGTAACAATCACAATTCCAACAACGTACATTGAAGATTTGGAAAAGCTAACTACCAAATTCATTTAAAAGGGAAAGAGACCTTGAATAGCTAAAAGCATCTTAAAAAAGAAGAATGAAGTAGGAGGATTAACACTCCCTGACTTTAAAACCCGTTATAAAGCCACAGTGGTCAAAACAGCATGGTACTGGCACAAAGACAGAAGCATTGTCCAATGGAATTGAATCAAGAATGCAGAAATATATCACCAAATCTATGGTCAACCGATTTTTTTATAAAGTCCCCAAATCTTCTGAACTGGGACAAAATAATCTTTTCAATAATTGGGCATGGAAAAACTAGATATCAATAATCAAGAGGATGAAAGGGGACTCCTATCCTCCACCGTACACAAAAAATTGACTGAAAGTGGATCAAACGCCTAAATATAAGAACTAGCACCACAAAGCTTCTAGAAGAAAATGTAGGGAAACATCTTCAGACCTAGTAATAAGAGGTAGCTTCCTAAACTTTGCACCCAAAGCACAAGCAACAAAAGAAAAAATAGATAAATGGAAACTCCTTAAAATCAAATGCTTCTGCACCTCAAAAGACTTTGTCAAAAAGGTATAGAAGCCGCCAACTCAATGGGAGAAAATATTTGGAAATCACATATCAGACAAAGGTTTGATTTCCTGTATGTACAAAGAAATCATGCAACTCAACAACAAAAAAACAAGCAATACAATAATACAATTATAAAATGGGCTAAAGATATGAATAGGCATTTTTCTGAAGAACAAATAGAGATGGCTCAAAAGCACATAAAGAGATGCTCATTTTCACTGGCTAAAAGGGAAATGCAGATCAAGACTACAATGAGATACCACCTCACGCCTGTAAGAATGGCTGCTATTAAACAATCAGGAAACTGTAAATGTTGGAGAGGATGTGAAGAAGCTAGGATATTTATGCACTGCTCATGGGAATGTACAATGGTGCAGCCACTATGCAAGATGATTGACAGTTCCTTAGGAAACTAAACATCAAGCTGCCCTATGATCCAGCAATAGCACTACTTGGTATATACCCAGAACAGTCGAAAGCAATGACACAAACAGACATTTGCACACCAATGTTCATAGCAGCATTATTCACAATCACCAAAAGATGGAAACAAACCAAATGCCCGTCAACAGATGAGTGGATCAACAAAATGTGGTATATACATACGAGGGAATATTATGCAGCAGTAAAACAAGATGATGTTCTGAAGCAAATGACAAAATGGATGAGCCTTGAGGACATAATGCTGAGAGAAATTAGCCAGACACGAAAGGACAGATACTGTATGATTCCACTTTTATTACCAGCATAAAGTTATAATCAGGGACTTATAATACAGAATACAGGGGACTTAGAGATATGTAGAAGCTAGAGATGGGTGAACCGTTAGCAAATGGGGTTGAACTCCAATGTAAGGGAATAGATAGGAGCGAAGGTGATTCCCTAGTGGGTCTAGAAGTAATATTACCATGTTGAGGATGAACAAGATTGAAAGGTGTTGTATAGACCTATGTGTCCCACTGACTTACTCTTTAAATATGAATGAGTTCTTGTAAGAATTACTTCAAAAATATGATTCTTGAATAAAGAGTGTTTAAGTCCAGGGTACAGGGGGAAAACTGCTATTGCATGCTATGAGCTATGTTCGGAAGGAAACCATCAGCACTACCACAGCAAGAGCAGAGGTAAGTAATGGGGTGAGGGACAAGAGTTAAGAGGAGGTTTAGATTTCCTATTTGTTGAGGGTGTGTTTATTGGTTTTCTGACTCTTGGGAACAATGAAATTATCTAAAATTGAGAATGCTGATGGACTGTGGACTTTGGACCCTCTACATGATGCCCAATGAAAGCAGGTGGCTGAAGGATGCACTGACGAAGAAGTAGAATGGCGAACGATGGTGTATACTTATGAACGGAGGCTATGCCACGATAAAAAAAGGAACAATGTCGTGAGTCATGCAATGATGTGAATGAATATGTGGAACATTTGGTGAGACAAAATAAGCCAGAAACAAAAAAACAACAATGGTATGGTCACCTTTAGAAAATGCATATAAGAAAACAAGGGCCTAAATTGTAAGCTTTTAGAGTAGACACATTAAGTCCAGAGTGGTGATTATTATTTCTGAATTTTGAGAGGCTGTTTTGTATCTATAACCTGATATTTAGAGATGAGAATGAAGCCGAACAGGTTTAGATTAAAGTAATTCAGAACATAGGGGTAAGGAAGACCGTGTCTATGTTTTAGAAGCACACATACTCTTTGAGACCAATGGAAGAAAGGTTTATTTGATCTGGAACTGAAATTTTCTGTAGTGCATAATCTAATTCAACCTATCTGAATAGCTCATTTGAATAACAAACACAGGGAGTACAGAATGAGAAAGAGGGCCTTTAATTCTTTAGAGATTACTATAATGCCTGGAAACATCCTAGAGTTTATCAACCAGATAATCAAAAAGTGTTGGCAAAGTCCCCTAAGGGAAGGGAGAAAGACTATGGAACTATTGAACCTTACCATCAGGGAATCCCCTGATATTTGCAAACTTTAGGACACCTAAATCAATAGGCCATGCCCTCAATCATGAGGCTTACTCTTGTGAAGCTTATGTAGGTAGCATAGAAGCTTAGACTACCTATAGGCATACGTAAGAGTTACTTCTGGAGGACCTCTGTTTTTGCTCAGATGTGGCCTCAGTCTCTCTAAGCCCAACTCTACAAGTGAAATCGTTGCTCTCCCACCTACATGGGACATGACATCCAGGGGTGAAAGTCTCCATGGCAACATGGGAGAGGACTCCTAGGGATGAATCCAGACCTGGTACCGTGAGATCAATAATTACATCCTGACCAAATGGGGGAAAAGAAGTGTGATTAATAAAGTATCAGTGGCAGAGAGAGAGAGAGAGTTCAAATAGAGTCGAGAGGCTACTCTGGAGGTTGCTCTTATGCTTCAGGTAGACCTTGCTACCTATCATAACCTGCCAACCCCCAACCAGGACCATTCCAGCCAATCCTAAAGAATACCTAGGGCAATATATGTGATTCCACAAAGGTTCCCGGCACTAAAGTAACTTACCAGAAACTTACAAACTCCAGATGGTTCCCTGGTCCAGATAAGTCCTGAAACCTAGCTCAGCCTCTCCAGAATATCAGAGAGACTATCCATCTCCCTACCCCATATTAGTGAGAGACCCTTCCAATATCAAAAATTTAAAATTGCCATAGCCCAAACAACCCCAGTGAGAGGTATGGAAAGATCAAAGGTGATGGTGGAGTTATACATAGAAGATAGGACTTAATAAAGGAATATGAATGCTGAATCATTAAATTGGTATCTCTTTTAGTCTCCAGTATTTTAGAGCAGCTAGAAGTAAAAACCTAAAATTGCAAAATTGTAACCTGTGTCAGAGTCTGAAATATTTTCTACAACTAATTGTGGGGTTGTGCTTGGAAATTTATAGCTTTTTTGTATATATATTATTGTTCACAAAAAAAGAAGAAAGAAAAGTCAATTGTGATGATAAAAAAGTATTTAAGCCCTCTAGCCTCCTATATTCTGGAGCAGCTAGAAGGAAAAATATGAGAGGATCGTATGGTAGCCCATGACAAACTCTGGAATCTATCCTGTAACCACTTTTTGAAGAGTGCTTTAAAAACTATTGCTTTTTATTTCTTTGCTTTGTGTATATGTTATACTATACAATTTTAAAAGTTTAAAAAAATCTGATAGGACAGTACCACTTTATAAATTCTTCACACTGAAGTTTCCAGAAAGCACTTCGGCAGGTGTACAAACGACCTAAGTAATCCAGAGCTAAGCAATCATTTAGCATATTTCGCTGTAACACTATGGATGCTGTTGTTTCCCTCCTCCTTGCAAGGGTGCAGCTGAGCAGGCAGTCTTCCCTTTCAGGAATAGTCCAAGACCCTTTTAATTTTACTGATCACCTCAGGATCATCCCACATATCCCACAGGCAGATACACAATGTAGAGACTGGGCCTTAAATAAAGCTATAGCTTTCCTTCTATGGATTGCCTGAATATTAAGAAAATGGAAGACCACCTAAAACTGCAGAGTCTTGTGAATTACATACTTTTTTGCACAGCACAGTGATTATTTCATTCATAGAATCACTTCATGTAGCTTTTCTTCTGATGCCTTTGTCCAACTGTGATGAAAATGTAAAACGGCGTGCAGTAATTACATGGAGTGACCCACAATGGGTGGTGCAGTTTGTTGCTTTTGCAACTCCTGAAGAGTCAAAAGCACAAACCAAGCTGCCAAACGTAAGTGAGCAAACAAAGATTAGCAGAACAAAACAGAAATTAACTGAAAATGAGTGACCTTGGAGTCCACCCAAACTTTATTTGCAAAAACCAAACACAGCAAACCAGGTCATAGGGCCCAAATGTGGCCAACAATATGCAGCCTTTTCTTGGTAGTGCATTTGTGACGAGGAGTTCTGTGAATATCAGACAGACATTACGTGCCCAGAGTAAACTCAAAGGCAGGCAATGCAGTTTCAGGGTTCAATTCTTTGTGGTGCAAGCAGATGCAAGCTCACTCTCAAGACAGTGCTGTCCATTAGAAATTCAATGAAACCATATATGTAATTTTAACTATTCTGGTAGCTGCATTAAAAAATTAAAACAGGTGAAATTAATCTTAATGATACATTGATATATCCAAAATATAATCATTTTAACATGTATACAGTATCAAAACATTATTGAGACAAATATTTTTTCATATTAAGTCTTTGAAATCGGTGTGTGTTTGCTACACCCCATTTTAGTTGGAGCTAACTACATTTCAAGTGAATGATAACCAAATTTGGCTAGTGGCTAATGTATTGAACAGGGCAGCTGTAGATGGAACTTTTTTATTGATAAAAAGGATTTGAAATAGATCCTCATTAACTCCATTCTAATCCTAAATCTGAGTCCTGTGCTCTTTTATTGAAAGCAAATAGACAGTTGGCAAAATTATCCCAGAAATCACAAAAGGAAGCATCTTAGAAACAGTTTTGAAAAGAATTAAATTTTCATTAACTTAAATTTAAAATTGATACTGGATTCATTTTTCAGAAAACTTTTAAGTAAATTTGAAATAACTTGCATATGTGAATCTACTTTTCCAACTATAAATTTTTGAAAGCTAAATTCAAATCATGTATTTCCAGTGAAAATTTAGCACCCAAATTAAGATTGCTGAAAATGTAAATAAAATGCACACTGGATTTCAAAGGCTTAGTATAAGAAAGTGGAATATCTCATCACTACATTTTTATATGGAATATACATTGCAATGACAATATTTTATATAGGTTGTGTTAAAGAAATGTTATTAAAATTAATTTCACTTGTTTCTTTTTACTTGGTTTAAAAGCATGACTACTGGAAAATTCTAAATTAAATATGTGGTGTGCTCCTTAAATACATATACTCACCTGGGTTTTAAGAATGTCTCCAGCACTTAGTTTGGAGAGTAATGGCTGGGAGCAGAGTGTGTGCCTAAAACTATAAATCATCACCGGTTTACAGGGGCCCCCTTTAAAAAGTCAAGGGTTTAATAAAGAGCATCATAAATAAACATTAACAGTCAATAGAGTTGGCCTAATTTTCAAAATACTGTTCTGTGAAATACTTATTACCTCTTTTGTTTCTAGATTGATTGCCTTTTCATACATTTACATGTTTAAAGTGAATTAGTAATCGTGACCAATGCCATAATCTGACCTGAAATCTACTACTAAACCAATAATTTGTGAAGTGTTTTGAAATTGACAGTAAAAAAAAGAAAAAAAAGCTATAAAAGTCAACGATTATTTTACTCAGATTCTATGATTAGAGGGAAAGAGCAGAGCCTTATTAACTTATTGAATTTGCTTTTCCAAATATGTTCAATTGAACTACTCTGTTATGATATATTATAATTTCATACATCACAGTTAACTAGACTTAATGCTATTTTAGATGTCAAAATGTTTTTAAATCATGAAAGGGGTATTCATACTCTGCTGAACAGGCTGTCAGCACACCAGAGGCTAATTTAGACTCAGTCTGGGCTATTTTCATGGCCTCTAATGCTTCGGTGAATGCATCTATTCACTGCGCCGTATCTGTCTTTCATTAGAATGAATATGTCAGCCATTGCTAGGGGAGAGAATGTAAAATAATTTTCCAGATATACTACTTCTATTCCATTTCTAATACAATCTATAACCATCACTTAGATAGAAACTGGGCAGTTCAAAAAGGCTTTCTTAGGCACCTGCTATGGGCTCAGTAATGTAGGTCATGTGATCCATGTCCTTGAAACAATTAAACTCTACATGAGGCATCCAAGTTAACCTAAGGGAAAAACTGAAACATCAGAACAAAGAAAGATAGCATTAAACAGTAAATAAATAATATTCAATAGCCTGAGATATCACCAGGAGCACATAATTCATCTAAGTATATTCCAGTTTTCTAGAAGCTATCGATATGATTTGAAAGGAAAAGCTATCAAATTTTTTGTGCATCAATAAGTATGGAAAATTTAATATGTAGATTACTTGGAGACTACTTAGAATATCCAACATTTTTATTCAAATTTTCAGAGGAGAAAGGCACCTTTCTCCTCTTAAAATGATTTTTAAGAAATGAACTCAAATAATTGTTTTATATTAATAAAAAGATCATGATATTGAAAACTAATCAATTGAAAGATTGTATTTTATCCAAAATTTATCAGAAATGCAGCACCCTAATCCTCTTATCTTCGTGGTTTTCTTTTTCCTTTTTTTTTCTTACATGGGCAGGCCCAGGGAATCAAAACTGGGCATGGCAGGCGAGAATTCTGCCACTGAGCCACTGTTGCACCGTCCCTTAGTGGTTTGATTTAGGGTTATACCACTTAAGTATGTTCTTAGGTTTAGGTGACCCACAATACAATATATGTAAATTGGGAATGAATAAGCCCTATCCTGCCTCATCTACAGAGTTTTGATGAAGAGCAAATGAGAAAAGTTTTGTGAAGGGTTTTCCTGAACTTCAAATGACTAGTCAATGCATGACATTACTATAAATCTATCTTTCTAAATTCCTTGGAAGACTTATAATTTCCCTCTACTTTTCAGCGACCTGTAGATTTGATATCATTGCAAATTATACTTGGGCACAAATAGAAATGTTTAGGCATCAACCACCTCACGAAGATAAGTTTTTTGTATTAATACAACGGTCTCACTGTCATCTTTGCTGTTTTAATGTGGCAGAAATTAGTTTAACAATTAGAAGGGGAAAAAATGAAAAGTTAGGTTTTACTGAATTTAATCAAAAGACCTAGAAGGTTGGTAATATGGAACTACTGCCCTTGCCAATTATTTTACAATTAGGTTTCCAGCTAGCATTTTTATTAGCAAAATTCCCACCAATAGTAGCTTCTCGTTATATTTCACATAAGCCTTATGGCTAGGTCATTATTTTATTTCCTTTTATTCAAATGAGAGATGTGGGAATATGAAGCAACCTCTCAAGGCCTAGAGAAATCAAGAAAAGAGATGGGAATTTTAATTGTGTTGTTTTACTATTGTTGGCCCCTCCAGGTATTTTAGATTCCTCAAGAAGTCTAAGATGAGAGGATAAGGGTGTCACATTTCTGATAATAAATTTTGCATGGAATAGAATCTGTCAGTTTATCAGAGTTTTCAAAATCATGCATCTTTTTTATTAATATAAAATATTAATAATATAATAAATAATATTATTTGAGTTCATTTCTTAAAAATCATGAACTTGTGCCTTTCTTCTCTGAAGACTGTGTTATTCCAGGTGCTTTGTAATAGCACCAGGTAGTGGATTTGCAGCACTTTTGTTTCATGATATCCCACAGAACAAACTTAATTTCTCTTCAAAAGGAAGAAGAGATGTACTTTATAGCTTCTAATTTAGAAGAAATGAGAAAACGTCTCAGGAAACTCTTTAAAGTAGAGAAATCCTGGGGGGAAAGTTGCTTGGCACACAGAAGCCAAACCTTGCCCAGCAAGGAAAATTTTGCCTTGAGGATGAGTGCCAGATATCAGATCTCTAGAAATGTTCATTTGTTGCAAACAACTCAGGCCTCGTTATTGTTCTTACCTTTTGTGTTGTTTATTCTCAATAAATCTTTATATGCATTGAGATATTTTGGGAATGTCTTACTTTATGTATGTTAGAAATTGATTTGTTTCTCAGAGGAGAAATAAAGATCAATTTAAACATGAGCATACAGCCGAGTGTTGAGATACTTTTTAATATGTACTTTTGAATATGATATACACCATTTGATATAGCCAAATGAGATAAGATCTTCAAAAGGCATTGTGAAATAAAATTTCCAATGAGGATGTGATTGTAAGAGTTAGTGGGATACAGTCTCTATTAGAAAATAAAAAGAATAAATTATTGATAATGTTTTGTTTTATTTGTTTTGTTTATAACATACTGTGCCCAATAAAGAATTTGACAACACTTAGAAAAACACATAAACCACAATGAAAAAGAAAAATCACTGAGGAAGTTGGTAGGGCAGAAAAATTATATAGGAGGCAATGATGATAATGAATTGAGGATGAGGACATATTTATTCAGTTTACAGTCCATGGCAGACACTGTTCTAAGCACTTTTCATGTAGAACTTCATTTAATCCTCACAGTAGCATTATGTAGTAAGAGCTGTTATTAGCCCCAAATAACAGAAGGAAGCAGAGCTCAGGCTCAAAGGCCAGGCTACAGGTTTCGAACATCGATTCTGCCTCTTACTGGCTCTTGGTCACTAAGCTCTGCTTCCTTCTCTTGTAAAACCAAAATGCAGAATGATGTACAGGATTTACAGAGCCAAAAGTTTGCTTCTAAGACCCTTAGCAGCTAACCAAAAACTGCAGACACAATCATAGTGTCACAGGGAAAAAACAGCAGCCATTCTGGGGAATTAAGAAAAAATAGAGATGCATCCCTCTGCCATATATTGAATCATACTGTGAATCCAATTATGTTCCCACATTAACAATGTGATATATCTTTTGAGATTATCCATACCTCCGAACATTGTTATTTTAGTCAGATTCTGGTATACAAAAAGAGGTTTCCTCTTCAGGATCTCTAGAAATAAAAATGTGACTTGTGGAGCTGTTGTGGAAATCACTCTTCTGTGGAGAGAGTAAATGGTGTTTGTCAGCTCAGTTTGGAGCCAAACCTTTCAGCCTCCAGACTTTCAGTATTCTGTGACATGCAGGCCACAGGGTGCTTTAGAACGCTTCATGTCATGGTAAGGGTAGGAGCAGAAAGAATGGTTTGAGATGGGTCATTTTGAATATGTAGTCAAGCTAGTGACATATCCTAATATGCTGGAAAATACTGCTGGAGTGAGTATGTCATCCCAAAACATGTCATCCAAAGAGTTTTGCCAGCATTGTTCAAATGCTTCATTACAAATGCTTCCCCCCCAGAGAGCGAGAGTGAGCTTAGAACTAAGGTAAACCATTCAAATCAACCCTGGATGGTGGGGGTGGGGCGGTGATGCTGTCTTGTCCGGTAAAGAAAATGGTAACCTGGTCTGAATAAGGCAGCACGTGAATTCTCCTGGGATGTTAAGTGGATTTGCAGCTGTAATTCTACCAGAGAATATAAGCAAAAACACTGTCTCCCTGAAAATCTCAGGGTATTTTTTGGTAACTAAACAATGAACTCCCTTGGCATGGCTTCAGAGAAGACATATATCAAAGAACTTTTTTTTGTTTTGTTTTGTTTTTCTCTTTTATGACTGAGAACAAGAGAGGAGCAAAGCCTCTTTTATATGGTGCACATTAATCACTATCAAAACACACAGCTGTTGGTTTCATTCGGATACTAATTTACTTATAGTTTGATTTTGCCACTTACGCTGAAGTATTATTGCTGAGGCGACAGTGTGAAAGTATGTTGTTGTAGACGACCTTTGAGTCATAAAAACTCCACTTGTTTTGCCAAATAATTAATCTGACGTTTAATGAATCTTCCACTGCCCAGAGAGCTCTGTGATCCTGAGATGCAACATGTTATGTTTGCGGATGCTTGATTTAGTGGTGTTTCTGCCTTTCAGTCACTAACAAATTATAGCGGAGCCAAACAAGACCAATGAGATTTGTGTCTAGTTTCTGTAATGGGAAACCTGAGGTACCAGCTGTCAGCCAGAAACTCCCCCTAAAAACTCAACTATAGTGGGCAATAACCAGTTCATCAAAAAAAAAAAAAAAAAAAAAAAAAACTCAGAGCCGAGACTCATTATGGCAATTGAAAACACTTGCTAGTTGTGTTATATGGTAACTTTGTATTTTGTACAGTCCACAGTTTTTGCCTTTTTCACATTATCCTATTATTATGTGTTGCATATTTGCATCCCTACCCTTCAGAACTAGATTTTATTTTCTTGGTCTACATCTTCATGATCCCTTACAGAGTGCCTGTAGCATAGGAAAAGGCTTTTATTTTAAGTCTGTGCATTGAATTGTGTAAAGGTTCCAATATATTCTGTAAAGCAAGGATTGTAACCTTTGTGTTTAAACAAACAAACAAACAAAACTCTCCAGCTGTATTGTTCATATAGCGTTCATATCTTGGCTCAGGCTTTATATGTAATATTTAAGAATCTTCTGGATGCAAGTGAAACAAGCCCAAATCAAACAAGTTTAAGTCAAAAGAAAAAATGAAATTAACAGGTTCATGAAATGAAATATCCCAAAGTTAGATCCAACTGGCCTCAAGCACAGGGAGATCTAGTGTCACAAAGAATGGCCTCGATATATCCTCACCCTCTTTCAGCTCTGCCTCCCTCTGCATTGCCTTCATTCAAACTTATTCTTTCCATCTCACTTCAAGATGGTCACTAATAACACCATACCAATAGCCTGTCCTTTCTGTGATCATTGCTTTTCATTATAGCAATAGCTCATATTTCGTTCTGATTTTACTGCCTTGGGTTATGTGCCTATCCTTAAACCGATAATTGTCAGAGAATTGGAATATCTGTTGGGCTGGGGTGAAGTAGGTAGACATCTGAGCCACATGACCTGAGAGCTTGGCATTTTGTTACCAAACAGATGGCAACATATAGATGCTGGACAAAGAAAAGCAACACGTTTCCAGTATATAATCCCCATTCAACAGGTGATGAAACTGAGGCTCAGTGAGGATATGTGCCATGACAACCCAGGTCTTCTGACTCTGCGTCCAATTTTTTTTGCATGTTACCTCTCCTACATTCCTACGAAGTATCAAACTTGTAGGTAACCAGCGAAAAAGGATTGTGTTCAGCCATGGCAGTTTGGTGCTCCGAGAATACTGAAGAACAGGAAGCAGGGAATGGATAAATTGGTAATGAGAGTCCTGAGAATATTTTTTGAATCTTTGGTTTAGTAGGACTCGGCTTGATTTCTCAATTTATGAAAGTGGCAGGCTGATTTTCCTGGCAGATAATATAAGTGGAAGGTTTCCCTGAACTCCTGGCAGTGATTTCAGCAGGAGTAATCAAGTTCGCATGGCTGCCTTGTTTCTCTGCTAACGTGATTATTGAAATGTGCTTGCTTTGATTTGGATGTGGCTCTGGTTCTGGTGAGAGTGAAGTAGCACTTTGTCTGAAGGGCGTGTTGTAGACATTTGCAGGCATTCACATCTGCCAGCCGCCCACGCCGCCGAGGAGACATCCTCATGAATGCTGCATGATTCTGAGCCCACATCCTCACAGAACAGCATATCCTTGAAGATCACATTCTATTTTATTTTAGTTCAGTTGACTTTTTGATTCCCTCTCTTTGTGATAGTCAGACTTACAGGTATGAAAGGATAACGATTTCACAAGAACTCTAGTTGAACCCTTACAGGGGAAGAGGGAGTTGGGAAGACTTCCCTGAAATCAACCTACTTATTTAAGTAGATTTGAAGAAAAACAGAGCAGAACAACAACAAATCAGCTTGACTTATCTAAGAGGAGTGGATAAAATAGTCCCTGCAGGAGGAAATGTGTAACCCAATCCAGTAGTTTATCACATCTTCATGAAGCTTCGAAATAGCTCTATGAATTTATATTGTTTCTGAAAGGCATGTGAGCTGTACTGTCTTACCCTGCCCCACTGTGAACTCTGAAATCAATCCATTGCTCTTTCAAACTTTGGTAAAATGATATGCTGCTAATGTCAATGAACTAGTTACAGCCACAAAATGGTTTTTCACTCCCTGAGTTTACTGAAGTGGAAGGCGGAAGGGATATACCCTTCCTGAATTTAACCACATGTGCTCAAAGACCCATATTTACTAGGCATGAGTGTATTTCTGATAAAACATCTCCTTAACATGAGGAAACCTTTTATTCTTCCTTCCCGTGAATCGTTTGCCTCCTTTATATTTGCAAATATTGTCAACTCATTTCTTTTTTTGTAGTTTTGGTAAAGCAAGGACCTTGGGGACAGGAAAAGAGGATGCCATTCAGACAAATTCACCTCCTGCCGCAAAAGAGGCCAGAGCTGTATTCTCTGTACTTATAGGGATAGTCCCAGAAATCACCCTGTTCTGCCTCGGTTTACCTTCATTCATAATCATTACTTTATATTATAGATATTCTGAACATATAAATTATAATCAAATAAAATGTAAGTTAAGCTAATGGTTGGATGATACTTCTTATCTCAGATTCTTTTCCTAATAAACCTTTTCAGATGGTGTCAGTTTTTTTATTATTTACTGAGAATAATTTTAACAATGCTGATAACCTTAAGTTGTGAAACAGTTTATTTTCAAATTAGTTTGATGTATTCTCTGTCACTTGTATTTAATTTTTCCTTCCCATATTGTGCGAGATGGTTTGCTAAGTCTTTTTCCTCTAACTTAGATAATAGCTTTCTCAGGTTATTTAAAGCTGGGTTAGAAATATGTTTATTGAGTAAATTAGAAAGTAAGCCAAATAAAAAATCAGTAGAAACATATCATTGTGATCTCTGAAGACAGCAGTAAAAACAGTATGTAGAAAATTATTTACTGGAAAGGCAGGATCTATGCATTTCTCATTTTGACTTATAACTAATAAATGCAAGTTGTTACCTCTTTGAGAAATTCCGCAGAGCTCATTATTCGTCAGGCAATTCTCTAAATCTGTGTATTGAGTGTTAGAGGAAATAATCTTACAAAGCTTATGGGACAATAGCACAAATGCTAAAGTCAGGCTGCTAAAATTCTGCTACATATTAGCTGTGTGAAACTTGAGCAAATTAATTGACTTCTCTGTGTCTCTGTTGTTTTTTTCATCTTGATTTTGGAGATAATATTACCTTATGGTGCTGTTGTGAGAATTAAATAAGTGAATTTTTCTAAAGCGCTTGCTGGGGTAACACATTTTGTAAGTGCTTAATAAATATTTATTTTAATAGTTATTTTTATTTATTTATTTTTATGGTTGTTTTTGATGCTCTTGCCAACCCTGGAACTGTAAGAGAATTGTCTTCATAGACAAGCTCCCACATTGTGCAAAGCAGTGTCACGTGTGATAAAGCACACAGACTTATAAAACTAGAAGTACCTGGATACTTTTCCTAGCAACTCCATTAAATAGATGAATAGTTTTGGGAAATCCACTCAAACGTTCAAAACCCATGTTGTCACTTATGACAAGCATGGATCATCCCATAGAATAGCAGAAAAAATGAGAAGGCAATATTATTAAATAATATAGAAAAAATATTGGTTTCATAAAAACAAACAAACAACAACAACAACAAAAACTTCCTTCATTTTTACTTAGAAACAGTATGGATAGCAATTACTAAACTGAGAAGACACTTTTCTGGCTTAAAGCAAATGCTAATGAGGCCAAGCATTAAATCTCACAATCTTTTGTCCAAAACTGAGCATCCTTGATAAAAGCTGCATGACTAATCTTTAAATTTTGAAACAAAATAAAGGCAATATCTTGTGTTTATTCATAAACTGTGGAAGTAGTTTTAAGTAATTGGCAACTTTGCACGTTTTCATTGTATCTCAACAGCAAAAATACTTAAGCAGTGTCATATTCCCAGGTGTAATTCCTTATCATCTTCAATCTTCACTTTTGTCTGTTTCTAAATAGTTAGCAATATTAAAAGTGCTGATTAATTCTCAAGTCCAGTGATTCCCAAAGCAAACCTATCAGGGATGGATTCAACTATACCAGTTGGTGAAGATGTAAGATTTAATTAGAAGCTCCAGATAAAACTAGCTCCACATATACTATTGAATCTTAAAAAGTTTATCATTAAGTTAAACCAGAGTCTTGGGAATTTTTTGTTTACCTTTAAACTTCTAGAAAATAACAACTTCATGACTGCTGAAGCACTTGTCACACTTCAAAATCCAGCCTTTTCTTTATCTGAGCATCAAGGTGAATTTTAGTCTTGAAAGATTTTTTATTTCATAAAAATAGTTCACTTTTTCAAATTCATGTTAAGATGGCAGCCTAGGCTAAAATGAGAAAGAATGTCTTAAGGGGAACTTGGAAGGAATCACTTGAAGAAAAACTATTTTCACCAAAGACTTGTTCAGATTTAGTTAGTTATAGGGGTTAAAGGAAGAGAGAAAAGGCCAGAGGCCTGAAGCAGTTTCAGGAGTAAATTGTCAATGAAGAAGTGAGGTCTCACATGGAGAAGGAAGTGTTGCTGCTGGAAGGTTTAATAATTTTGTGACCCTGTGTCAAGTACTGTGATTTCCAGTGGAAGGGACACGAAAATGTGAGACATTAACCAACCCTGTATTTGCTGGAGGTGATACATACACTTGACCATCTTCTTCAGTGTGTTGGGTGTATTGTCTTTCAAAACAATAAATTTGGGGAGAATGTCATTTGCTCCATAAGGAAGGGTATAAAGGAGAGTTACTGGTTTGTAATCGGCACCCTCACTCGATAAGGACGATTAATCTTTTCCTGACAAAGTCCTAAAATGTGAATTTATATCACATGCGGCATTGAATCTATGATGTTTATAAAGACACTTGTGGGTCCAGAATTCAACTAATAATAACAGTGACTTTAATGAGGGTTAGAATTTTTATTTCTTTTGGTTATAAAACATTTGCAGAAATTTTTGTTTCATGCAAACATTAGCATACTTTCACCTGCATAAGTAACTGCACAGTGAAAGGCCCAGAACAAAATATGCAATTATAAACCGCAGGTAGTTCAAGGAGTGAAATGGAGCTTGAGGAGTGACTTTCTGTTTTTATTATCTATTTCTTTATTGCATAATTTTTACAACTAAAATATATTACTGTTATAATTTTTAATGAAGGGAAAACTACAGCATAAAAAAATCAGAAGACAGAAAAATAAACTACCAGGTGACTTAGAAGAGGGGATTGAGGCTGTATTACAGACCTTCCTTCATCAAAAATATATATACCTGAGCCGTGGAACTTTGACATTGGCTTGGGAGGTCTGACATTACTACTTAATACCAATGCATAGGGACAAGGCACTCAAACTAGCTGGCCCTCAGTTTTCTCTTGTATAAAATAAGGAAGTCATGCCAACTCTAAAATCCTGTGATTGTAGGTATTTCATCATGCACAAAAAATATATATTTCTCTACAACCACAGGTAATATTCATACATATTTCCTCTTGCTGGAGTTTCCTTGACAGCCAAACCCAGCCAGTGAGACAGGACAGGAACAGACGGAGCAATCAGTGAAAAATTGTTTTTCTTCCATTGGAACCTAAGCTTCCCTCCCACAGTCCTGTTCGCCATAGTCAAAATCGAAGTGGACCATGCTTTCACTTCCCGGAAGCTCTACTTACGCGTGTGGCCATGCACACCTTATATTTTTGTTCACATGACACAAATCTCCTTATCTGCCTACCAGATCAGGACTAGGTATCCTGACTCATGGCAGTCTTCTCTTCATGGCACCTTCGCTGACTCCTCCAAACAGAAACTGAAAAATAGATTTATTTTGGTAAGTAATATGGTAACTGAAGTTTGAATATATGGAGGATTTGAATGAGAAATGAAGATTTGAAATATCAATTATAAATTATGTCTAAAATTGAAAGAGAAATAGAGAAAGAGAGAACACAGAGACTGAATTATTTTGTAACCTATAGGAAAGAATGAGAAATGTTAAGAAGAGCCACAAAATCAAATATCTCATTTGTTACAAGATGGGAAATGAAGAGAACTGACTTTTAATTTTAAAAAATATTTTGGAAACTTAATTTTAGTAATTTTTGGATCTACTCATCAATTCATTCAACAAACTTTGTCTTTTATTTTTTGACCTGTTATATACCAAGCACAGCTATAAATTCATAGATAAAATGTACATACACTTGTTTTCATAAGCTCTTTGTATAGTGGGGGGACAGAAGGGTCAACATAACATGTTACTGTGTGACAAATGCAGTGATATAAGGACACACAGTGTGCAGAAGTAACAGAGAGAGGGGCCAACCCACACTGGAAAGAACCGGAATGACTTCCTTGAGGAGATGAGGCTCAAGGTGAACGCAGAAAAAAGTGTAAGAAAGAGTGTAGCAGGCACAGGAGAGAAAGGAAAGTGCAAGAAAAGTGATTGAAGAAGTACTAAACCTCAAATGTTTTTAGGAAAATCAGAAATTAGTATCCACAAGATCAATACAACAAGAAAATAAAAATAGTTATCATATATATATAGATCTCATCTTGTGATCAACTCTCTGCTGAATCACTCGCATTATGTTGTTTCATGGAGCTCTCACACTATCCCATATTGTTATAGTTTCGCATTTTAAAGCCACAGAAACCAAGGTTAGGTGAAATGCCAGAAGTTACATAGATAGCTGAGATTCAAACCCAGGTCTGTGGGTCCTCAAAGCCTGTCTTGCAACCACTACAAAATCAGTCACTATGAGAGCCCAAAGTCCAAGTGTTCTTCCTTAGAAACATGCATCCCTGAGATCTTTTATTCAGCAAATATATATTCAGCTCTAAAATCTGTAATTAGTACCAAGTATACAAAGACAAGTAAGAGCCAGTTAGTTGGCTTCAAAAATAATTACAAAATTCAATGTTGAGAATATACATAAGCTCCTAAGAAAGTCAGAAGTAGGGATGAGAAGAAGTAGATGTTCTAAGATTGTGAGGGTGAGGAGAACCAGAGAAACATCCTGGGAAAAATAATGTCTGAGCTGAGAGTTAGCTGATGAGACATTGCTAAGATTAATAGAAGAGAAAGGTCATTCCAGGCAGAAGTGTAGAAATCGCATGGTCTGTAGAAAGGAGAGTATATGGTCAGTATTGTTGGACTGTAGAGGACAAGGCAGGGAGTGGTGAGAGGGAGGGTGGAATGGCAGGCATCCTTAGGAATATAAAGACGTTGTACAACATGTTGAGAAACCTGGATTATCTTAAAGGAAATGGGAAGATACTGAAGAATGACTTAGTCAGACACTGCTTTTGAGGCATTGAAAATACTCTGATAAGAAATAATGATAGCAGTGATATCAGGGTCACAGAGAAAGACTCAGATTCAAGAAGTTTTTCAGTCATAAAATTACTAGGATCTGTTGATTGTATGTTAGAAATGAGGGAGAAAAAAGTCAAAGAAAATGCTTAGATACCTAGTGTGTGGGATTCCTAGGAAAATCTTAGATTTTTAATTATGTACATTAAAACTCCCATACTTGTAAATTATAAAATGATATTTTACAATTTCAAAAATTTTTGTACTTATGAACTTTATGGATTTATAGACTACTAGATTTTCACATATATTATTAGTAAGCCATTTGACTAAATATATGAGATAAGTTCTTCACTCCACAGTCACTAGAAAGTTTCTAATTTTCATGTAAATCCCAGATTAGATGTTAGAAATAATTATGTCTTTTAAAATATACTTTAAAACATATGGTCCTATATGAACAATAATTATTTTTAGAGTCTTAATTTCACGGATTAGCAGTGTACCATGAGAACCAAGTGTTCCCACTGATTTTCTTTTCGTAACTTCAAATATTATAAATTTAATTCTTATTCTTAATTGGGTGATGCGTGTCTCTTTCACAATCCCACTTGGAGGTCTTCATATCCCTTACTGAATACGTGTGTGCATGCGTTACAAAATTGGCCCTTTCTTTCATGGGCAGGCCCTGGGAATCGAACCTGGGTCTCCGGCATAGCAGGCAAGAACTTTGCCACTGAGCCACCGTGGTCCGCCCCAATGGCCCATTTTTTAAAATCCTTGAATATAGGTTGGTTAGTTATAGACACTTGAGATACTCTGTTCTGTCATTTTGTGTACATCTGAAATGTATGCAGATTTTCATTAGATAGACAGATAAATTAGACACAGTCTATTGAGAGGACACATTTTCTTCATAATTCTGAAGCAAGTAGTCAGTTTTAGATGTGGTCACTTCATTTGAGAAAAAGCTTCAGAGCCTATCAGGCGTATAGTACTGTTGAGCTGCAGCCAGGAATACAAAAATGAGTGGAGCTCTCAACTTGCATTCAAAAGGTTTCACTATTGAACAACTGGGAATAGTTTCATCTGAAAGGATTAAGAAAGGTTTTTGAGTGGTATTGAGATAGGCAGTGAAGATTCTATAGGAAATAAGAGATTGGGTACAAAGTAAATATATGGAAGTGTGAAAAAAGTAAAAGACTACATTTATGGAATACAGAATCACTGAATTTGACTTTTACAGGGGGGTGGTCAAAAGCTGGAAATTAAATAATTTGGGGCCCATGTTATGTGGAATACTGAAAGTTCTGTTAGACAGAGCCATATAGGAATTACTCTATTAACAAAAATCATGAGGCTTCAGAAGAAATCCTTACATAAAATGCAGCAGAAATATGCAACATTAAAAAGGTATTCCTTTAGTTTTTTAAAAGATACCGTTTCTGTATTTAAAAAAACACACTGTATGCATCTATCTTCATAGATGTTAATGCCATTTATCACAAGGTATACACAGCCTGGTCTAAATGTATTCTCTCACTAAATAAAACATTTTGCGAGTGGGAAATAATATGATGTATCTAATTACATGCCATGATCTCAGCCCTAAGCCTCTCAACCTCGTCCTCATTTGACGCCTGACTTTATTGCACTACTCTCTCCATTTTGAAACTTCTTCCTCTCTGGAGACTGTGCTTTAGCACTGTATTGCTTCCCTTCCCACCTCTTCCACTTTTCTCTTTCTTTTTTGCTGTCTGAATATAGTCAGAAACTTTCCAAGGTTTTCTTTCCTTTGGTCTCTCCCTCAGGCATCTCCTTCACAACAACACCTTCAATTATCAGATCATGGCACACATATAGCCTTCCGTCCACCCCGTTGCCTCTTAAACCCTTTGGTGCTTTTGCAATAACCAAAAATGATATCAGACTCTTTATCAAGTACCCACCTGATCTGGTTGCTGCCTGCTTCGGTGCCCCATTTTCCATCCATCCACCATCCCTCACCATCCTTTCCTTACCCTACTTGAGCCAGACATATGTGTACTTGTTTCTTTGAATGCATTAAACTCCTTTTCACCTTAGGGCATTGGCATTTGTGCTTCACTCCTCTAGGAAAGTGCTTCCTTCTCCTTCTGGCCATTTAGGTCTCAGCTCAAAATGTTGCCTTCTCAAAGAAAAATTATTTGACCATCCAATCTCAGGATATTGCCTCCTCCAAGAACACTTCATCCTACTTGATTTCCTCTTGTCGCCTGTTCTATCTCATATTATCCTGTTTACTAAGCTAGCTGTTCATTTGTTTTCCCCTCCCACTAAACACCAAGCTTTATGGGATCTGGGACTTGGTCTATGTCATAAATTTCATAGCTGCTATTTCATCATTTCTTCTTATAGGTAAAGGGACTTCATTGCAAGATAAAGAGAGTGACCAAGAAGTATTTACTCATGAACAAAACATGAGAAACATAGTAAAATATGTTAGTTCAAAGCCAGAAGTAACATAAATGAAGAAATTAGGGCAATGGAAAATAGAGAAAAATGAGATGAAGACAGGCAGAATGAAACACATATTGTTGACAGTGCAAAGACAAGTATTAATGGAGATGTCAAGTAAGACTTTCTGGAGTCAGTATCATTGATTCCAGGAGGTTTAATTCAGTGAAGAAACCTGTGGTAGTTATTCTAAACTGAAGCAATAGGCTGCACGTGGAATTATTCAATTTATCTCAAATTTGAATAATAACTAAAAAAACAAAAATAAAAAGAATTCAAAATTTTCCGTAATCCTAGCATTTGAAAAGCCTGCATCAGGTAAAGGTTCCCCCTAAAGTCTTCCAGTTTGTCTTCTCAGAAGTAATGACTATTAAAATTTTTGTTCTTAAGCATCTAGGCTTTTCTTACTCTTCACACATACACATACACACGTGTTCAGTTTTGTTTTTGTTTTGTTTGTTTTTGCTTTTTGCTTTTTTCCTATAAAAAAAATGATGTACTACTATACAGATTGGCCAGAAACTTGTTTTATTCATTTAATGAACAAATAATATTGTTCCAGGCCAACACTTATTTTATTAGCCAAATACTGTTTTCTTGGATGGATGTATCGTAAATTATTTATCCGTTCCCTGTTGATAGTTATTTTGGTTGTTCCCAATATTTTACATAAGCAATGCTGCAATGATCATCTTGTACATATATACTATATCATTATTCCATTTGGTCTGCAGCATTGATTCGATGAATTGAGATTACCTAGTTGGAGGTAGGCAGAGATTTAATTTCTATTTAAACCGACAAGTTTCTTCAACTGTTATCCCAATTTGCACTCCAACCAACATATGCAAATGCACATCTCTTCAGTCTGTCATCAATCATTTTAATATATTTTAGCTAATCTGATAAGCAAAGAAAATATCTTGCTTTACTTTGCATTTATTAGATTATTTGAAGAAGGGAGTAAATGTGGTTTTTAAAAGCCTTTCTAAGCACATGGTATAGACTGCATGGCAGAGGTAGAGAATGAAGACAGGAAACCATTTAGGTGGGTTTTATATTAGTGAAAGTTAGAGATCGCAGTGGTTTAAACTGAAGCAGAAGGAAATGCCTCTATTTTAGAGACAAATCCCTGTTTAAAAGCTTGTTTATATCACTATGTATAACATATGGGACTGATTTGGCAAGTATTGCTTTAAAAAAATGTTTTTTTTTCTTTAGATGTTGGAAATCATTCAGTACCTCCAAATTGTGAAATACATTTAAGCCATTATATATTTAGCTTCTCAAATTTAAATGTTGAACCCATAAATATGTTGCTTGAAAAAATAGATCGTCATTGTCTTCCAGAAGATAGCTTAATCAAAATATTTAAAATAAGCTGGAGTCTCATTCAAATAGTTAATTCCAGCTGCCTTTTGTTGCAATAGATCATGAATTATCTCTCTGATGGATGGGTAGTCAAATGCAGATAAAATTAGCTTTGCAGTCATTCATTTTAAATTGCTCTTGAATCATTTGGAAGTAAATTCCATTTCAGAAGAATATGTTTCAGGTCTCAGACAAAGAGATAATGGTCCTATGCTTTATGATCTAAGCAATAATAGTTCAAATCTTATGATTCAGAAATATAGAAACTTATGTATTAAGTTGATGAAAATTAAGGCTTGATATATTGCCATAAAACCAGCAACCTAAAGCTTCTTAGATTTATATTCATAGTATATTTTCCTGTCAAGAATTAGGTGGACTGAAAGTCTATAAAAATAATACATGGTACAAAGCTTTCCCTTCTTGTATATAAACACAAAAGAAATGAGGCTATATGAGATAACTGAAAAGTATACTTTCTTTAAAGAGGAAATCTTGAAGGAAAGGCAGAAATTTACCTGATGTCAAGATAAAAGCATCACTACTGTTAGAATATCATTAGTGGGTAATAGGAGCAAGTGGAAACATAAGTCAAGTATTATAGGACAGTAAAATGGATAAAATGTTACATCTAAATCAAAAAGGCAATTCCACTTTTAAGTAAATGCTGAATTTAGTATATAGAACAAAAGCAAGTTAGGAGATTTGTTGCGTTAATATGAATAATTTGGATAAACTACAACAAGTGGAACACTTGTTTAGAAATTTAATCAATCAAGTCCTTTTGCCCAAATAGTATAATGCAGTCATTATTAGCAGCTGAGGTCTGCATTTATATAAAATATAATGATTTAAGATAACTTTGATAGGCTACCAGAAATATGTTCACATATTGAGTTTCTATTACCACTTTGAAGACTTCAGAAGACTACTCCAGATATATTAAGTAGAAAGAGGATGACTCAATGATCTCCTTGATGAAAAATCAAGTTGTTCTTTCATACTTTTAAAGTTTTGCAGCATGAACTTAATAGTTACAGAAAGCTAGTGGTTTATTTGTGTGGTAAAAATTAGTTGCATGTTGCAACTCATCTTGGTAAATAGTCCACCAGCTCAAGGTAAAATCTCAAACTTTCTTCTTCCTGTACATGAAACAGTCCTCTAGTACACTGGAAGTGTTCACTGCTCGGTGTGGTAGGGGTTTTATTTGTTTTGGTGAAGCCCGTGGAGGAGACCTGCAATTCAGCTAAAGGGACAGCCATGAACAGATAGAATCACATCCTTTCACTTGCACACCACTGCAAACACATTTGCTTAAGAGGCTAAAAAACCACATCTTCTAGAAAACATCTATTCACCATAAAAATTGGGGAAATACAAAATAAGTTCCAAAGCAAATGACCACTCGTAAAGATGTGATTCCATTTTTCTGACTTTCCACGGAGTGAAAAGTCAGGGCTGCCTTCGCTGACATGTCATCTGTGCAGGGCCACACAAGACCTATGCTTAGTTTACTGTTCTGATGTCACTATCTCAGAATTCTTAGTAATTTTGTAACAAAGTGTATTAGTTAGGGTTCTCTAGAGAAACAGAACCTGACCATGACACAAGGGTTCCTGAATTTCACTCTGCAATGGGCTCCACAAATTCTGTAGATTGTCCTGTTTGTAGATATTACTATTGTCATGACATTTTATATTGTAAATGGACTTGAGGCACTATGAATTTTTAAATACCTTATGAATCTTTTAGAAAAGACTAAAGTGGTCATTAGTATAAGATGCATGTTTTTATAAGAATTTCACTGACCTCCTACAATATACGTGATACTCTGCTAGACCTTTATCATAGACGAATGAAAATGAATAGTCCCTGATTCTAAAGAGTTCTCGTTCTACTGATAAGCCTTTATTGAACAAAGGTCAACAAAGCCTAGTTCCCTGAATATCGGGAATAGTTGCACAAAGCCACTTGCCAAAGCTGTGAAGTTGATTCCTCCATATATGCAAGAGGCAAAAGAAGAGCTCAGAGGTGCTAAATATTCATAGAGTAAATGTTATTGTCAGATAATTTTTTTTCCTTATTAAATACATATAAATGTAGCCTTGCTGGATATTTAAACACACAGAAATTTTCCTTTATTATTTTGGTTTGAAAAGAATTGGCTTCCTTGTTTGATTTTTAAATTTATTTCAGAAAAGAAAAATTTTAATATAAAATGTCACAAAAGGACAATTTCTAAAATATCACTATCTCTGGAAATTAATGCCGACATTTGCCAGTTTTGTCTAGAACAGAGATCCGATAATGTTCTCTTAGTATGCTTAACTTTATGGTAGGGGAATTGTTAACTCAGTGGACTTCCATGTTGAGCATGGTATCCAAGCCATCTGTTTACAAGTGGAGAAGGTAAGAATATCATGATAGCCGTGAGCCTACTGAAAGTCAGGGGACTTGTATTTTGTTATATCTATCCAGTCATGCATATATTGCTGACTGAGAGTCTTGAAAATTTTCTTGCATACTGCCATTCTCAACATCTCTCTAGGTAAGGTACAAAACACGGATCTATATAGAAAGTAGAATGTATATAACAGAGGCACTAGTTTATCACATGAAGAAAACATTTCTAGGGATAGAAGCTGTCATTGCATTTTAAGAAACACCTTAAAGAATCAAAGATTGTTACCAAGCACCAAACCAGGACATAGATTTATTTCTCTTATAGTTCAAATTCAATTACAAGTCTTATATTTAAACACTGAAAAAATACTGGGGTGCAAGGGTAGTTCAGTGGTAGAATTCTTGCCTGCCATGCAGGAGACTCAAGTTCAATTCCCAGTGCATGCACCTCTCATAAAAACAAGTAAGCAAGCAAACAAACACAAAACCAAGAAAACAAAAATTCAACAAATGGTGCCGCAATAATGGGAAGATCACATGGAAAAAGAATGAAATGTGACCTCTGCCATATTGCATACAAAAAAAAAAGGAAAAAAATATATATATAAAATTAATTTGTCCATACATTTTCTAAATACATTATTAAAACCTTACTATATTTTATATTTTTCTCTAGCATTTAAAATAGCCCCTTTGATTTGAAAAAAAAATTGTGACTTTTTCAGTTTTTAATAGTCTTTCCACTAGTTAACAATTAAATAACCAGAGAAAAGGGAAAGAGACATCCTTTGGCAAAGCAGAATAATAATCAGTTTTTAGTGTTTCTCTGCAAACTCTGTAAGGTATGAAGGTAAAAGTACTTTTGCTACATTGTTGCATAAGGCAAGGTAATGTACAATTCTCTATCTCGCCATCACTGTTCTTTCCAAAGGAACAAGTCTCACTTTCTAAAACAATGGCTGAAAGAAAGACTTTTTTGTACTTCACATACTTAAACCATGGACTAAAAGCAATAGCACAATTATAATATTCTTTCATCGGTTGTAACAAATGTACCACACTAATGCGTGGTGTTACTGTTATGGGGGTAATGTCAGCCCTCTGTACTTTCAGTATGATTTTTCTGTAAACTTTACAACTTCTCTATTTAAAATTCATATGCAATTATGAAATACCTGCACATGTTTTTGTGTGTACTAACATACAACAATAGTGAAACATCTTGAAGAGGTGCCCCTCGACCTTCATGAAAAGTAATAATTTAAAATAATAGCTAACCTACAGGATTTTTATTCTGATATTTTGCAGAGCTTTATTGATCATCAGCACGGCCCATCACTGTATGGGAGAGTAAGTGCTTCCCAAGAAACGCAAAATAGATTGGTAAGGCCTTCAAGGCATCGGCTTTGTGCTGATGGATCTGCCAATAACTCACTTCCCCATCCCTCTGCCTTTTTGAGCTGTTTATTTAAGCAGTCTTGAATGTTCTCATATATTGAGTAAAGAAAACGAAATTGATGGAAACGAGGTTATTCTTTAAAAAGCTGACAGTTCAGGTCCTTGATGTTCAACAATGGAAAAACTGAAAATGATGCCCTGCCAGAAGATAGTAAGTTACGGAAGTAATGTGAGAAAGAAAGCTAGTTAAGGGGAAGCCATTTAGATTTCAGTGTGAGGAATTTACAATGTGGAGTAGCTTTGCAACCCAGTTTTGTCTGTGGTGTAGGTGAGGCCAGTTTTTACTGCCAAACAGGCTGGCAGAGACCACAGATTATTCCTTTTGACAGCTATTCCGTGACCCAGATGAAAAAAGTCCCAAACCAGCTTTCTTAGTGGACAGATACTCACTTCAGGAATGGCTATCACCCAAGACAGGAAAACAACTGAATGGGTGACTTCCTAGCTAGTAGTCTTTAACTATCACTACTGTGTCCTAAACTGGCTACTGACTATAAGTACCTTTAAAGGACATGTAAAAATTTTTAATTTTGAACCTGGAGTTTTAACCTCACGTATTAGCCTACGGTGCTCAGTTAATTTAAAGAATTAATAATAGTTTACTTCTCATCCATCCCTCATAAAAAGAGAATTTTCTCACTTTATTAATAGTACTAGGAAGAATCTTTGTACCTTGAATTTTGTAAAACATGCTCATAGGATTTGTAAGGAGGTATTTTTATTGTTTGGAATCATGCAGAATCAAAAATTCAAGCAAAACATACCTCGAAAGTTTGGAAATATCTCAACATTTTCTTTACTCGGTGATGTTAGAACAGCAGGGAGGGAGTAATATGTTTGATCATTTTAAACACTCTCCCAAATGAGACAGTTGTTCTTCATGATAGCCCTCAAAGGATTCTGATGAGAATAAGTTTTACTGTCATACACCATATGACACGGGCAGTATGGTTTCAAACTATGACAAAGCAGCATTGTTAGACTCTAGGCTAACACTCTGGTATTGACAGACTTGACGTTGTCATCCATATCCCCAGTGTTTATTTTGAGCTCAGTAAATATTCTGGTTGATTGAACGAATGGATGGATATTTCATGTAGTGGCATCTTTTGAAGATAACAATAGATTTGAATTTTAACTTACCAATCCGTAATTCATATTTCTTGTACTCCTACTCAGCTCCTTGTGAACCAGGTGTTCGTTTGTGAGCCTGTAGCTCAAAGAAATTTTCTTAATGAATTTGCCTTTCCTTTTGTCGACTCTGAAGAGCAAATTGGAAAGATCACAGTTTTTGAGTGAGATAAACCTGAATTCCTGTCCTAGTTCTGCTATATGCTAACTGTGTGCTCAAGGCAAGATATTTATCATCCCTGACATTCAGTTTTGCTAAGGGTAAAAATGAGAATAATAATTCCCAATCCTTAATTGGGATCATGAATTTAATGGACCCAAAATTCTTAACAGGCATTCAGATCACTTGTATGTTCATTTATGAGTTTTGGTTTTTAAGTAAGCAATCAGTGAAAGGCATATGGCCACAATATTTTAATCATTTTCTACTTTCTTCTTGTTTTATAGACGATGACTTTTTTCATGAACTCCCAGAAACTTTTCCATCTGATCCACCAGAGCCTCTGCCGCATTTCCTTATCGAGCCTGAGGAAGCTTACATTGTCAAGAATAAGCCTGTCAACCTGTATTGTAAAGCCAGCCCCGCGACGCAGATCTACTTCAAGTGCAATAGTGAATGGGTTCATCAGAAGGACCACATGGTTGATGAGAGAGTGGATGAAACTTCTGGTGAGTTTTCTATTCCATACGAATTGTTGTTCAAAATTCATTTATTCAGTAATTTGTTGTTGTTGTACATGTCTTTCAATTAGTGAAACTGAAATGGCGTCATTATCACTTGACAAATGTTTTTATTTAGTCTGGTTAAGATATGGTGATCTCGTTCTGTACGTTTCAAGTAAAATGTGATGAATAAACTCTGACTTGATTCCTGCTGGACCACTTGGAATTAAAACATAGCTACTGCTCAGGAAGAGAAATAACGAAAATAGATAGAATAAATTAATGTGCAATGCCCTAGTGAAAGCTACTTTAAATTTCACTTGTGAGGTACCTGATTTTGGATACAAATATCCTGAAATCTGATGAGCACATTCAGAGAAGGATAAATTGTACTTATTAGCATCACTGTCAAAATGTTAATTCACATACATAATTTCTCCTTGTGTTTTCTTAACAAACTTATAGATATTGCAGATTCAATGTGTCTTATATTCTTAACTTACATCCGAAAATGAATTCTAACTACCTATCCCTTATCTGAAGTCATACTGAGGGTGTCTAAACACATTGGCAGTGTGACCTTTAGGGAAATGGAGAAGTGTTGAGTGTAACATTGCATGTATATTCACCTTCTAGATGGGTCTTGGCCAGACTATCTTTACCATGGCATGGTTAAAGCTCATGGCATTACTGAAGAGTAAATATCACTACTAAGATTGACACACTAAAGGAACAGAGGATGGAGTAGATTCCAGTAGCCCATGGGATATTAATTGAATAGAAAAATGACCTTCCTCGTAGCAATTTTTCACTCCACAATGGGGAACTCCAAATAGTTGCAGAATTTCTCAAAGTTCTTTTGAATTGGAAAGATATTTATCATCTTAGTGGTTTAAGTGTTTTTGCTTTCTGGCAAGGAGAATGACTACTTGACCTTTTGTAACCTTTCTAGACATGATTTTATAATATTAAGGCATACGTTTCAAATATTAACTTCACTGATCAATATTCCCAAGCTCAATAGTAACAGATATGACTACAACAGAAACATTTTCATATATTCATTTCCCTTCATAAATGTTACCTATAGGTACCAAAATGGACACATGTTTTCAAAATCACATTTTAAAAAATGTCCAAATTTTGGGTTAGCCAGGGCAGTGTAGAGATCAGTACTTGAGAGGAATCTACTTCTGATACTCTCACCAACATAAGAGTATATTGAGGTGAAACTGTGGGAAAGCAGCAGAGTAGAAAGCTCTAGGACTCAGTCCCTTCACCAGAACAGCTATTAAACAAACAGGAACAATCTGAATCATTTATTTGAAAACTCCTGTTAGTAAACACTTTATAGCATCCAAAGAAGAGTAGAATGTAAAGGTTGGCATTTAGTGTGGCATCCACATGTACACTCATCTTCTAAGTGGGTAAATGCCAGTAAATTGCTCTTTCCACTTAAAATTACCCTCTCCCATCCCCCACTCTCACAGTGCACAAAAAGCAAAACAAAATCAACAGCACATTAAAATAATTGTATACCATCATCAACTTGGATTATCCCCATTAATGCAAAGGTAGTTCAACTTTTAAAAATCAGTCAATGTAATACACCACATTAGCAGGATGAAGGAAAAAAAACAAACCCATGATCATCTCAATTGACGCAGAAAAGACATTTAACAAAATTGAGTAACATTTCTTGATAAAAACACTTTAAAAACTAATAATAGAAGAAACTTTTTCAACATAAGAAAGATATGAAAAACCACAGCTAACATCCTACTTAATGGGAAAATGCTGAAAGATTTCCCATTCTACAAATAGGAACCAGAGAAGGATGCCCACTGTTACCACTGTTATTCAATGTTCTACTGGAAGTTCTAGTCAGAGAATTTCCAAATTGAAAAACTTTCCTTATCTGCAGATGACATGTCATATCTACAGAAAATATGAAAAACCCACAACAGTGTTTGTAGAAGATCAACACCCCAAATCAGTAGTGCTTCTATACACTAGTAATGAACCTCAGAAATAGAAATCTAGGGAAAAAGTTCCTTTTTCAATAGGAAAAAAGAATCATATATATTGGAATAACTCTAACCAAGGATGTAAAGGACTTGTTCACAGAAAACTATAAAATATTTCTAAAAGAAATAAGAAAAAAAAACCCTAAATAAATAGAAGGATAGTCTATGTTCATAGATAGGAAGGCTAAGTATTGTTAAGATATCAGTTCTACCCCAAGTGATTTACAGATTCAATGTAATCCCAATCAAATTTCCAACAACAACAAAAATCGAATATCTAGGAATCTAACCAGTGCTGTAAAGGACACAAATATTGCTAAAAGAATAAAAGATGACCTAAATCAATGGAAGAATATCCCATGTTCATGAATTAGAAGACTAAAAAAAAAAAAGAAAAAATGGAGATTCAAAGAAATCCCAATCAAAATTCCAACAGTCTTCTTTGAAAAAGTGAAAAAGCCAGTCATCAATGTTCTGTGGAAGATTAAAGCAGCCCTTAATAGCCAAAGCCATCTTGAGAAAGAAGAACAAGGTTGGAGAACCCACACTTCCTGGTTTTACAAAGTCACAGTAATAAAAACAACACAGTACTGGCACAAAGATACACTTATAGACCAGTTGAATTAAACTGAGAGCTCAGAAACCAACTTTCACATTTATGGCCAACTGATTTTTGACGAGGGGACAAAGACCACTCAAATGAGAAAGAAAAATTTCCTCAACCAATGGTGCTAGAAAATCTGGATCTCTTATGCAAAAGAATGAAGGTGGAACCAACTTCACACCGTATACCAAATCAACTAAAAATAGATCAAGAACATAAATATAAAAAGCCAAAATTATAAAACTCGTTGACGAAAACTTAAGGAAACATCTTTAGGAACTTGTGTTAGATAATGGTGTCTTAGCCTTTACTCCCAATGCACAAGGAATAAAAGAAAAAGTAGATAAATGGGATTTAATGAAAGTTAAAAATTTTTGTGCATCAAAGGACTTTAACATGAAAGTAAAAAGACAAGCAATCAATGAGAGAAAATATTTGGCAACTACATATCCAGAATATATAAAGAAATCTTTAAACTCAACAACAAAATGATAAACAACCCATTTTAAAAATGGGCAAAAAGCATGACTAGACATTTCTCCAAAGAAGTTGTACAAATGATCGAAAAGCACATGAAAAGGTGCTTAACATCATTAGCTAATAGGGAAATGCAAATAAAAACACAATGAGATGTCATTTCACCCTCACTAAAATGGCTATTAAAAAATACAGAAAATTATGAGTGTTGGAGAGAATGTGGAGAAATAGAAACATTTATTCACTCATGGTGCAAATGTGAAGCCACTGTGGAAGTAAGTTTGGAGGCTCCTCAGAAAATTAAGTATAAAATTAACACATGACTGACAGGGTTAAAGTGATTCAGAACATGGGGGTAAGGAAGACATTGTCTATATTTTAGAACCACACATACTCTTTGAGACCAAAGGAAGAATGGTTTATTTTGTTTGGAACTTAAATTTTCTATAGCATACAATCTAACTCAACCTATCTGTATAGCTCATTTGAACACAGGGAGCCCAGAATAAGAAAGAAGGCCTTCAATCTTGTATAGCTTAATGGAGTGCCTGGATACATCCTAGAATATATTAAGCAGATAATCAAGAAGTATTGGCAAAGTTCCTTGAGAGATGGGAGGAAAAATATGGAACTATAAAACTTTACCATCAGGAAATCCCTTGATACTGTGTCAAACTTTAGAGACACCCAAATCAATAGGCCAACCCCTTGATCTTGAGGCTTACTGTTGTGATGCTTATGTAGGTAGTGGAGAAGCTTAGCATACCTATAGCTATGCCTAAGCGTTACTTCTGGAGGACCTCTTTTGTTGCTCAGATGTGATCTCACTCTCTCTAAGCCCAATTCTGTAGTGAAATCATTGCCCTCCCCACTACGTGGGACATGACATCCAGGGGTGAAAGTCTCCTTGGCTGTGTTGGAGATGACTCCCAGGGATGAGTCCAGCCCTGTCATCGTGGAATCAACAATTCCATCCTGACCAAAAAGGAGCAAAGAAGTGTAACTGATAAAGTATCAGTGGCAGAAAGAGTTCAAATAGAGTCGAGAGGCCACTCTGGAAGTTGCTCTTACAAAAGCTTCTGTTAGACATTGCTACCTATAATAACTTGCCAACCCCAATCAGAACCATTCCAGCCAATCCTTAAGAACACTTAGGGCAATATATAAGATTGTACAAAGTTTCCATGCACTGGAGTAACTTTCCAGAAACCTACAACCTCCACGTGGGTCCTTGGACCAGATAAGTCCTGAAACCTAGAGGGCCCCGTCTCTCCAGAACATCAGCTAGTTCCATCTCCCTACTCTGTATTATTAACAGCCCCTTCCAACATGAAAAAGTCAGAAAGGCCATTGCCCAAGTACCCCTAAAGAGAGGAATAGAAAGATCAAAGGTGATAGTGGAGTTATACAGAGAAGATAGGATTTAACAAATGAATATGATTGCTGAATCATTGAATTTATATCTCTTTTTCTCCAGTATCTTAGAGCAGCTAGACGTCAAAATCTAAATTTGTGGAATTGTAACCCATGCCAAACTCTGAAATCTGTTCTACAACTAATTGTTGTGCTGTGCTTTGAAATCTATTGCTTTTTTGTATATATGTTATTTTCTACAAAAAAGAAATGAAAAGTCGATCGTGATGATAAAAAAGAAATATCTATTCCTTCTAGCCTCTTATATTCTGCAGCAGCTAGAAGGAAAAATCTGACATGATGGTATGGTAGCCCATGACAAACTCTGGGATCTGTCCTGTAACAACTTGTTGAAAAGTGCTTCAAAAACTATTGCTTTTTTCTTTCTTTGCTTTGTATATATGTTATACAACCAAAAAAAGTTAAAAAAATTAATACATGATTGAGCAATCCCACTGTTATTTACATACCAAAAAGAGTTGAAAGCAATGACTTAAACAGATACTTGCACACTGAAAATCATAGTGGCATTTTTCACAATTGCACAAAGATTGAAGCAAACTAATTGTCCAGCAGCCGATGAATGGATAACAAAATGGGGTACATATACCCAATAAAATGTTATTCAGCCACAGAATGAATGAAGTTCTGATACATGTAACAACATGGATGAACCTTAAAAACATCCTGTTCAGGGAAATAAGCCAGGTGCAAAAGGAGAATAATGTATGACCTCATTGATATTAAATAATTAGAATACGCAAACTCATAAAGTCAGAATCTAGAATGTAGTTTACCAGAGGATGGGATGGGAATAGAGAATAAGAAGTTAAGACTTACAGCATGCAGAGTTGCTATTTGAGACAATGGAAAAGTTTTGGTAATGGATGGTGGTAGTGCTAGCACAATATTGAGAATATAATTAAGAACACTGACATACATTCAAATGTGGCTTAAAAGAGGACTATTAGGTTATATAAACAGAAATAGAATTAAATTAAAAAAAAAATTCAGGGACCTGCACAATACAGTGAACCTTAACTTAAACCATGGGACTATACTTAATAGTAAAATTATAAAACTGTGCTTTCATCATTGTAACAGATATACCACATCGATGCAAAGTGTTAGTATTAGGATGATATACGGAAACCCTACATTTTACACATTTTTTTCTATAAACCCACAACTCCCCTAATTAAGAGAAACGAAAAAAATTCAATCAGTATATTGAGGTGATGGGACATCAAGATATAGAATAAACTATTGAGAGATCTGAGAAGAAGCAACTTGTTAAAAATCATATAGGCCATATGTTTATATAACGTACATAGTCTTAGAAAAATCAGGTGGCAACTCTGCATAATCGTTTGTCAATTTGTGAATCAATATGCTCAGTGCATGCAAGCTGATGACTGCACACATAACTGGGTTTTCAACTGCAGGGTAGCTCACTTCAGGGAATTATCCCACCTCTTGGTCTAATTACTCAGGAAATAACTCCACCAGATGTCTTTGAAATCTCAAGTGAATTGAGTTTATTTGTTTCAGTTCATTTATTTGTAATAAGTTCAAACTCATAAGCTTTTTAACAGTGCCAGGAAAAGAAAGAAATCACAAAAGCTAAAATGAGTCACAAACATATCTAGGCACATGTTTGCTTAAGTAATGAAAGTGCATATACAGGGGCAGGCCACAGTGACTCAGCAGGCAGAGTTCTCGCTTGTCATGCCGGAGACCCGGGCCCACTTCCCAGTGCCTGCCCATGTGAAAAAAAAAGAAAGAAAATACTTATATAGGAACATTAAAAATAAAAACAAAAAACTCTTATATTGAACACCTTTGCCCCCAATGTCCATCAGTAGCAAAGTTAAAAAAAGAAAACATTGTATTTTCTGTAAAAGTTATCAATATTGCATATACCAATGATTAAAACTCTCTTTTTAAAAATAATTTTAAACTGAAATATATGCATGCTTTCATTCAAATTCAGAATAGGGTAGATCAGAATTAAGGGAAAACTGCTCCAAGACTTGCACCTCCTAAGATTCAGGGATAAAGTGGAAGGCAGTATAGCTTTCTGTTGTCTTTCATTATCATCGCAGCCTTTACCAGAAAGGCCAGTATACCATAAGTTGACATAAAAATCCATGTAAGTACCCCCTTTAAAGTGCACAAAAAGATGAGGATGCTAACACCTACCATATTCCTTGATATTGTTCTTTTACTAGCCTGTGCAATCAGACATGGCAAATAATCAAATGGTATGAAAATTATAAAGAAAGAGGGAAACTTATATTTGACTGACGGTATGATTCTGTACACCTGTAAAATGCACAGTTTCAAATGTAAATCTGGTAGAAGTAGCAAGAAATACAAAAAAGGTAGCTGATAAAAGATTTACTTAACTCATTAACTTGTCTATATCCTAGATGATAGCCAAGTCAAATTATGGTAGAATAAAGATATTATCTGCAGTAGTAATGTAAAAGAAAATATGCAGTTATAAGGTTAAGAAATTTTCAGAATTTTTGAAAGGAAATGTTTAAACTCAGACAGAAATATGAATTTGAATAAATAGAAGGGCATATTTTGCTCTTGAGTAGAAAGACTTAATTACTATTTTTAAGATGTTTGCTTTTTATAAATGAATTTGTAAGATTTACCAAAATGCATGAAAAAAAACTTGGGAAATTCTGGAATACTAGAGAAAAACCCTGTGTGCGCTCATTCGTTCTCTCTTGCTCTCTTTCTCTCTCCACACATATTATAAACTTAAAGAAGTGAAAAGAATATCAGAATATAAGGTCCACAGATCAATGGATTAAAATGAATCTCAGTAAATACCCAAATACCTAAGTCTTTGTAGAATGTGATAAGGTGTTTTTTAACCATTGAAGAAAAGATAGCTTATTCAAACCATGGTTTGAGACCACAAAGTAGGCATTTGAAAGCGAAAAATAAATAAATAAAGCTTGAATAAAGTCTTATCCTTTAGAATGAGTCTATTTAGAATGGAATACAATATTCTTTAGAATAAGGTAATATAACATCTTATTCTTTAGAACAGAGAAATACTCTAGGCATTTTAAATATTAAATTCGTTCTCAGACGGTAAGACAGAGAAGTCATTGCAATCAAGCTAGTGTTTTGCAATGCCTTTGCCTTAGAATAATGGCATTTGAGAGCTTTGTTTTACTGGCAACAGATACATCCCTTTGCAACTAAGAAAAATCAACTACATCCAATAAAATCCCCACCAAAGTTATCTTTACATTGAAAAACTACAAAAGCATAAAACTGAAAAAAAGTATGTAAGGAATTCTTCAACTCACAATTCTTTGTTCTTAATTATGAAGACATTAGTTAGACTCTCCTGTTCTAACGTATGTTGCAAATAAATAATGCTTATTTGGATTCACCGAGCAAAGGTATCCTGTTGATCACACAAATCCACTGATTAAAGATCATTCATTGCCGTTACTGTGGCTCTCCATCATACAAGCTGCATTTGCACTTCTTACATGTATGTAGTGCAGAAGCAGGAAAATGGAAAGCAGCATGTAGAAGGTGGTTTAGACATATTTAGGAGCTCTTGAATTGGTAATATAGTAGTAAATATCTATGTTGCCTTTAAAATTCCATAGAAACCGTGAACCGCTCAGAATTATAAGGTCACACTTTTAAGAAAAACTCTGGCTCGGCTGCTTGCTTTCTATTTACTTGAAGTCTTTTCAACTCCAGTTTCCATGGTACCTACAATTCACCATCTCAGAGCAAACATTTCTCTTCTCTGAAGAAACAAGGAAGTTTAGAAAGCAGGTTGGTTTGAAATGTAATAATCCCTGTGCTTTTCCCTTTCCCTCTTTAATTATTCTCACATAAGCAGAATATCAGTGGGAGGAAAACAACAATAAAAATAGTTACAAGCCCTGTACGGAAAGCCTTACATGTATTGTGTCATTAATCCTCACAGCAATCTTAGTAGATAATTTCTAGGATTCACCTTTTGTAAGTGAAGAAACTGGGATCAGGAGGGTAAGGAAATGTACCCCAAATCACTAGCTGGCAGGTGACAGAGCTGGCATGTGACTCATGCTCTCTGATTCCAAGCCTTTGCTCGTGGCCCCGTAAATAAATTCTGCCATTAACCACCATACACAGGAGAATGCGTCTGAAAAAGAGCTTAAAAATATTAACTTTTCTTGGGAAAAGAAAATCTGGTTCAGAATATCAGCTGAACATTTATCATACATATTTTCATACTCTTTTGTTGCCTTGTGTCAGATTTTTCTTTGCGATTCTTTAATTTAAGCTAGTGCTTAGAATTTGATTCTTTTTATACTTGAAAGTCTTTAACACTTGACAAGTTAGCAAAAGCTAGACCTTAACAGAAAAAAAAAAAAGAAATAAGAAAAAAAATTCAAGAGAAGCAATAATTGTGCACGGATTTAAGTGAATTGCCTCTACTCAAAATGAAGCTTTCAGAGCTCCTCTGTGCGCACTCATGTCCCTATTTGTTGCAAGAATGGAACCATTGAAACTCTACCTCCTTTTGTATTCTTATTTGTTACCTTTCTCTCCATCTTGTCACCACAGATAGAAATCTCAGCTTCATCACTTACTCCAACTGCCAAAGTGATTGTCAAGCACAGCCAGTTCATTCCCAGAATTCTCCCTCAAATCATCCTTCTGTTTTTAATTTTCTCTCTTACTTTCCTAACATAGGCCTTTATTATGTACTTTTTAGATTATTCAAGTCGCCATCTAGATCTTCTTTCAGACTTTCTCCTCAGCAGTCCATTCTTGAGAGTTATACATCTAAAGCACAGGTCCAAATGATTGTCACTCCAATTTAAAATATATGTATAATGTCTTCCCTTTGTCTTTGGAATAAAGTACATCCTCCTTGAAATGAAATTCAAAGGTTTCAGTATAATTGATACCTAACCAAACTTATACGCTTTATTTAAGGATGCTTTTTCCTGCACCACATGCCCTATATCCCAGATCTATTTGATATAGACAGATCAATGTGTTCAATGAATCACCAATGTCCTCTAAGTTTTTAATAGGTGTTAATTGGGGAAAAGAAAAAAAAAGAAAGAAAGAAAAAGACTTGTGATCAAATAATTTAGGAAACACTGAAATAATCAAATTCCTCTCATAGACATTCATGAAGTATATTTGAATGCAAAATTCCCAGGGAAGCTCTAGAGTGGAAAAACCTTTTAACCTCATATTATTTAGCAACTGAAACCTTTCACAGAACTTGTATCAAAATATCATGGGAGGGCGGGCCACGGTGGCTCAGTGGCAGAGTTCTCGCCTGCCATGCCAGAGACCCGGATTTGATTCCTGGTGCCTGCCTATTTAAAAAAAAAAAAAAATATATATATATATATATATCATGGGACTTTAATGCCACGAGAGGACATACTTTAGAAATGCTAACATTGGAAGTTAGATAGTATTTGTTTAAATTGTATTACATGTTGAATCCTCTTCTGGATTTTAGAAACTTTAGAAACTTTAGGTTATAAGCAACTACAGATGTCATTTAGTCATATGCACTGAATTGCTACTGCTCTTCATTAAATAGTGTGTAATTCTATTTTCCATTATCTTGACTTTGGTTCTGCTTATGTCATCTGGAACTTTAGAAAACAAGTCTGATCATCTCTTATCCTTTAACTAATCTTGGATACTTGAAAAGGACAGTTATCACATCTCCTTCCCAAGTTATCTCTTCTTTTCAGTCTAAATTGTCTGAGCTGAAAAATAAGCTCCTTGAAATCAGAGATTATGTAAGTCTGTTTTCCTGCTCTAATTTCATGCTTAACTTGGTGTTGGATACCTAGTTTATCCTGAGTAAATATGTGTTGAATGAATTAATGATCCTTAACATCATGCTTTCATCCATCCCACCTCTGTCAAAATCCGCGTATTCTCAAAGAAGTATCTCAAATGCAAATGCTCTGGATGGATCTTTCTATAAAACCCCTTATAAATATTTCTTCATTTATCTTATTTGTACTTTCATTTTTTACTACCTCATACTCATATATGTGTGAATTGTATGTATTTGTTAGGTTAAATGGTATGAGATCATCATCAATATTCAACGTTTTTGAGATCCAAAAATGGCAATTCAATGTAATTCAATCTCATGTTATGTATGAAAGTTATCTTCATATACACATATATGCATATACTGATGTGTGTTTGTGCATATATATAATCTTTACCTCTTCAATATTGTGATGGCATGGGATGGATTATGTTTTTTAAAGTTTTGCCTTTACTGAAATTCATAATACAAGGTACTAAGAAGAAGACATGATCAATGGGATTTTGTTTTATGGGATTATAGCTACTCATCCTACTAAATGTGACGAACTGAAATTTAGTGAGTTGTGCCAATGATGTCTGTATTTAGAATATTTCATGAACAGGTAATTTAAGAAATAAAAAAAATAGCTTAATCTTCTACAAGAAGAGTTTCTTTTACACGTTAATGTAGACATATCATACCAATCTTTACTCTTCATGTAAAATCATTAGTTTAAACTCAGTTCTCAGTAACAGAGTAAACATTTCCAAAAGAAAGTTAGGTGGGATTTGTTTAAATTTTGTTAAATGATGCATAAAATTTGGAAGCTCTATTTGGATTCGATTCCATAATTTTTAAGTCAGAGGGAATATCACCTTTCTGCATGTAGACACTTATGTCTGTAATATATTTGTCTGCCAATGAAGACAAATGATTCTAGAATATAAATCAATTATGTATTTGATCTCCTTCTCAGAGGCACTTATTTCAATGCCAGAAACTAACAGCTTTTCCTTTCAGTATAAAGATGGTCCCAAGGCTAAGCAAACAAAAATAGAAAATTGGTAAGGCTCCATGCAATACGTGAAGGCTTTTCCACTGAATCAACCTGATAACTTCACTAGACAGTAGTTGCTAATTAGTCATTGCAGAATATCAATTGTCCTGATTATACGCTTTTGCTTGTTCTTCATTTGTTAGTGCTCACAGCAATTGTTATACTTATTTCACATTGATTTTAAGTCTTTAAACACCTGACTTGACTTGGCCAACATAATCTCAGCTGCAATTACCAAAAAAAAAAAATGGCTGGGTTCAATTTACATAATTTATTTAGTTGCTGTTTTCACTTCCATTCTAGCATGAAGACAAGTCTTGGCTAGTTAAGCAATTTAGGCTCACCCACTGTGTACCACTGTGTATAAAAGTTTCTGTTTCCATTCTTTTCGTAAATTACAAACAGAAGTATGTACTTGAAAAAAATTAGGCTTACACATTTGGATTTCTTTTGTTTCTCATCTGTGGTTGTCAGGAAGATTTGTTGTTGTTTCTTCATTTTTGGTGATTCAAATATTTGTGAAAATCAGTAGGATAGACCCAACACATACTCCAAAACACTCTGGCTTCAAACTATCTAATTTAACTTTAATTATACCCCAGAGGCAAGATTTTTTAATGTTTGAATCACATACTATATAGAAAATTTCAATAGAATGTACTTATTGAACAGATAGGCCTAAAACATGATTATTACATACAGGCAAGAAAACAGTATAGCTTCCAACATAATTTTTCAAGCTTTGTTTCATTAGATGAAAACAGAAATTTTCTAAAATTGCATACAGTGAGTTTTTTTAATGTAATAAATGCAGAGGAATTCTCCCCTGCTAATTAAAACTTGGGGCAAGTTTGCTGTAATGCATTACTCCTTTTTCTTCCTACCGCTAAGATGAAAGCTTTCATTAATACAATTTAATCAAGAATATGCATATAAGTAGGTATATAAGTACATTCATATGTATATAAATGTGTGAGTTCACCCAAATTTAGAAGAGAAGAAAATCAAACTGCACGAACCCCCAGGCCCACACAAAAGCTGCAATAATAAGAAGCAGGAATCCAGGGACCATTCTTTATTTAGATTACTCACTACCCAAACAGGGCATTTCAGGAGCAAAACTAGTGATTGTGTTGCTATAGCAATTTTACCATGAACTCAGCAACTGTGCATATTCTGTGGCTTACAATTTTAATGTGCCTGCTTCAAAGTTAGCATAGCTCAATTCTTAAAGGCCATACTGTATTTTAATCTAACTTTTGGCTAAAATATGTGAGCAGTTTAAAGAGAATCTCTCGTACTTTATTTTCATAGGAAGGAGCACAGTTTGCAGAGTTCTGGCTTGTAATATGAGATGAATTAAGTATCATGTATGAGGAGGTTTAAGAAACAATTTCAGCTTCAAAGAGAGGGTCAACTTCCCAAAGAACAATAATTTCCCTTCCCAAATCGAATTACACTTTTTGGTGTCTGTACCTTTTGTGAAAAATATAAATAAACGTGGCACCAGATAATGAACCAGGTTATTGTTCTTTTTATTCTGTGATGTCACAAACTGGTATCCATTCTCTTCCAGCCTCTGGATCACTAAATTACGTGAGTCATTATTCTATCAATAATTGACTCAAATTTTTGATATTGTTTTCTGTCTCCCGTGCAAGCATTGTTTTTTGACCCTGTAAAGACAGAATGGAGAATTTTTAATTAGAAAGTTTCACGATCAATGGGTAAGGCAAGTCTAAAACTTGAAGAATGAGGGTTTTACTCACTTTCGACCCTCTAGTCTTCACCACAAGCCATCAAGCCTGAGTCAGCCTTCAGCTGGGGATTCTCAGACGACTCCTCTCAGGCATGCCTGTTGAAATATCCACTCTTGCCAGATCCTCTGAAAAGCACTATTTGGAGATACAAAATCAGCATGTTTAATATAAAAGCTATAAGTAGCAAACTATCAGGGTCTGACAAAAAAGGAAGCACAGCATGCAGGAAGTATTATGTATAGCAAAGAAAAATAATTCATATTAAGAGAGTCTTGGATACATTCATAATTTCTTCACGAGTTTAACCCGATTTAAGAAAAAATCTGTTTTGAAAAAAATGCACAAATAGAAGAAGAGAAAAGCGACGGAACTATTAGGACAATATTTCCCAACCCTGGCTGCCCTTGATAAACACAAGAGGATTTTTGAAATCACATCCTGGCCTTACCTCCAAAGACAGGGATTTCACTGGGAACAGAGGCATAGCTTTTCTTTTATTTGTCCATCTGTTTATTTGTTTGTTTTAAGCTCTCTTAGTAATGCTAACATGCAATCAGTCCTGAGGACCATGGAATGAAAGAGACATTATTTGTTATGAAAGCACAGCATACAGGGAGAATGTAGATGTTTTGGTAAAAAAAGAACAAACAAACATGTGTTGAATGTCTGCTATGACCCAGATTCTTTATTTGGTGCTGTAAGTACAGAAATAACTAAGACCTGATGCCTACACTTAAGGAGATTATAGTCTAGAGGGAGCAATAGAGAGGAGAGAAAAAAAAGAAAAAAAGATTATGCTTTACCATTTGCTCGAGTTTTCCTCTCATTATGAGAATAGATTCATGAACCCCCTTGATAGTTCTGTGGTCTAGAGTTACATGGTATAGGGCCCTTGCTTTTCCATATCCTTTCCCATGTCTCTGCCTATTAAACTTCTAAGACTGAGGGATAGCAGCCTCCTGAGGGAAGTGGGGAAACCCCAGTGCTTGAGTCAATTAAAATTTAACTGGAAAAACCCAGGGGAATGTTCTGTACAAGGGAAGTCTTGGAAGGCAGGGAATAAATGGCATGCCTCCTTTACAGCTGCTGCTTGATGCTCCTGGACAATGATGCCCTCTGTATGAAAGGACGTCACTAACCAAAAGGTCACCTCCCACACCCATTCTGTGGGGCATTTGGTGAAACCAGAAAAACCCCACATTGCAGACAACTTTTCCTCACCTTGCTTTTTTGCTCTGTCAGACTCCTGAGTCCACTTTTTGGATGTGGAGACAGACAGTAGATGCCCTTAGTCTCTGTAGTAGATTCCTAAGGAAGTTGCGACACATTTTCACAAACTCGGTGGCTTAAAACAAAAGAAGTCTTATTTTCTCACACTTCTGGAAGCCAGAAGCCCAAAATCTGGCCAAGCCATCCTCCCTCCAGGGCCCATGTGGAGACGCCACAGCTTGCCTCTTCCAGCTTCTGGAGGCTGCCTCCGCGTTCCTGGGCTTGTGGCCACATCACTCTACTCCCCTTCTTCTCCCTTTCTCTTCTCTTCCAAGGACACTTGTCATTGGATGTAGGACCTGCCCACGTAATGCAGGAAGGCCTCCCATCTCAAGGTCCTTGACTTACTCATGTGACCTTTTGTCCAAATAAGGTCACATTCACACATTTCGGGGATTAGGACGAGGACATATGTATTGGGGGGCACCATCCAGCTCATTACAGTCACCAAGCGTCTGTCAGGTAAAGGTCACTTAATACAACAGTGCAAAAGAGCAGCTGTGGTGTACTCAGTGAGTAGAACTGAAGGTGTTGCAAGTGGCGGCATTTACCTGACTGTTTTCTCTCCTTTGACCAATATTTCTAAGTTAACTATCAATATGTAAAAGGTGACGAAAGCATTCCCTAGTGTTCTTTACCAGCCCTCTGAAGCCTCCTGCAATCTGTTGTTGTTCTTTGGGCCAAAGACAGGAAAAGAACTGCTCAGACGTGGCGCCTGCAGAGCAATGATTTTTCCTCCTGCTGGTGCATGCTCGCCAAATCGTGCACTGCATTAGCCGCCCGCTCTCACAGAGACCTGAAAATTTCTCACCGCCACATTTCTCGTGAAAACTCTCCCTCCATAATTGCCAGAAACAAAATAGCAAATGCAATGAAAAGCGCTTCACTTTATAATTTCCTCTTCCCACGTGCGCGTCCGACCCACACACTTACTTGTGCTTGGCCTGGCTACACAATGAGAATGTAAACACGATAATGCAGCCGCTCTCGGTTGGCTTCCCAGATGGCTTAAGTTCAATAGATTTTTTCCCCCTGATTTCCTCAGCTTCTCCTAGCAAGTGCTAAACAGCCATTATGCCTTTTCTTGCACATTGAGATTCATCTGCAGCTACTAAACTGCCTCCAAAGTGCTTCAATTTTGCATGAGCTCTAAGCTGGGGACTGGGAGACATTACCCAGTGCTGAAGGCTCAGATGGTTAGAAAGAGCATGTAAATCCTCTGAACCAGAAATAAAAAGTGCAGAGATTTCCTCTGTGAAGTCCCAACTGCAGCTCTATGTAAAACACAAACCTTTGGCAAGATTATGTGTAACCCTTTTTGCCTCCTAAATTTTATTTTTGCCCCCCCCATCAGGTTTTTTGTTGTTGTTGTTGTTTTTACTTTGGCATGTGTTCTCTTTTGTTTGTTTTTAAGCAGTGAACTCTATGTCAGGAAAATATGAAATAATAGCCATTCTCTCTTATTATTTCTTTCTTTAGGACCCCCACATACTTCTTCACTTTCAATAGAGACCCTACTTCAAAATACTGCTAAGGGCTCACCAACATGATAAATTTTCTCAAAGTAAACTTGAAAATCAGAATAGTGAGACGCTTTGTGGGGAAAATGGGTTGGCATTTCAAAATATGTGCAGGGAACCTAACGCTATATTATTTCAGTAATACAGTGTAGCAAGAATACAGTTATTGGGTCATGGATAGAGGCAGGAGTAGAATCTAAAGAGTGCTGTGAAAAGTGTTAATGAGAAGGAAGCGGTTGCATTCTTTTCATTTTCAGTATGGTGCATCCTTGAACATTAGTACCTAAAAGTCTTGTTTGTATTTTGTAAGGTGAGCTGCTTACTGCAAATTAAAAGCATGTGTGTATTTCTCAAGGCGAGCGTCTCAGCACAAATTAAAAACATGCATGTGGTCAGCTCTAGTAGTACCTGCAAGAGACCAGAACGGTAGGGTTGAAATCCAGGGCCTCAATCAGAGCCCTGCAGTTTTGCATGTTGTGGGGCTCGGCCCACACCCTACACCCGTGCATGGTGACAGAAACCACTGGAAGAAAAGGTTGACTTTCCATCTTCATTTGATATTCTTTTCCATTAAAATGTTGTGAACACTTATGATACTATTTTTTGTCCATCGTATATCCATTCAAAGCAATAAAACAAGCTCCTTTTACATGACTGCTCTATAATTTTTTTTCTTTTTTCCCCCATGTATATATGTCGTCAATCAGCCTGTCCTTTTAGGAGTCTGAGAGTAAAAACGTATGTTTGATGTACATTTATAATCAGATATAGCAATTTTTTATTTATCTCTAAACACACTTTCAAGGATGTTTATTAGCCACTGATTTCTTCAATATTGCACATGCAAGTGCAGTCTGAAGGAAATGTAACTAAAGGGGCTTACAATCGGGTGTAAAGCAAATGCATCCCAATTTATAGGTAAAAAAGAAAATGCTAGATGTATAAGATGCATATAGACAATAATATTAGGTGCTTATGCGTACTGTCTACATAACATATCTGTTTTATGCTGAAACACATTTCTATTTGTTAGCGTGTTGTATCTGTCCTTCAGTCTGAATATTCCTATCCATTAATTTCCCTTTCCTAAAAACGTGGCTAATCATGAAAATGTCATCGTCTTTTTTAGTGTTAGCATCATCACAAAAATATTATTTACTTTAAATCCATACCTTATGACTCTAAACTACACATATTAAACAGACAGCTTTCGTGATTTCCCCATGGAAGTTGTTTCTCCACCAGAGTGTCTTCTGAAGGAAATGCATATGTAAAGAAAGGAAGGAGAATAAGACTTTGCCTGGAGATATGAACAGACATATGATTGAAGCTGTTTGTTCAGCTGTCCGTATTACACTGTTATATAAATATCTAAGGGATTTGGAGCTCATGGTAGAAAACAATCATTTTTCTTCCTTTCTTTCCTTTTTAAAAAATGCTGGTATAGAATGGACATGAAAGCATTACAAGGTACAAATTACATTCAGAATCAGATGTCTCTCTTCACTTGTTTCTGGTTGGAATTTTTCTGTCTCATGTGAAAACATCAAAGCAAGAATGACTATAAAGAGGAAGATAATGGTAATTCAACACTATAACTTATAGTCAAGGACTAGTGTTTCATATCAATTTTTTTGTTCAACATTTATGTTGGAAATGACAGTTTGAAAAATGCTGCTAACATTTTACAAATAGTATTTTGGTTACATACTAAGTTGATTCCTTTGTATTTTATAGAACTTTGAAATAATATTCCAATCACACATTTAGATATTTGAAAACTCTCAGAATTAACAGACATTCTTCCCTGTGCTTCTAACAATATATTGTCATGAAAAAGATTAAAAATAATTGTCAATATTTAACATTATTTTAACATTAATAATGCTTTTGAGTATTTTCTTCATCAATTTATCCAATAAGTAATTATTGAAAACCCAAGATATGCAATGCATATTGCAGTCTGTATTATTTAAATCCATATTCACTAAGATATAGTAACAATTAGAACCCACCTCCAAAAGATAAAGCATCTCAGTCAAGACACTCCTATGGATAGGGGTCCAGAAAGGTGTCCTTGGCTGGAGAGTAGCTCTCCTCCCATTGATGACAGATGGACCCAGGTTCCGTCTAGCTTGTGGCTCTGCCATCCTATTTTGCCTTTAGCCAGCAGAGGGAGAAAAAGAGCAGGGAAACCCACCAGCTTCTTAAAAAGCTTGGCCAAGAGAAAGTGCATGTCCTTTGGTCCACACTGTATTGACTAAAGGTGTTTATGAGGCCACATTTAAAATAAAGAAGGCTAGAAAATATGGTCAAGCTGTGTGCCTGAGAAGATGTAAAGAGTATGTCTACATGAGTACTTTCTCTTAAAGGTTTCTTGTGATCCCATAATAGTCCTGCGAAGTGCACTGGAAAAGGGTTATCTACTTTTATCAATTTAAAGTTTAAAAGAGAAATTTAATGCCCTACCCAAGATGACTCAGTTGGTAGCAGTTGAACTTGTACCAGAAATCAGGTTTTTGCCTTTTAGTCTAATGCTCTACTTTCCTACATTATTTAGATCTCTTGTTCATAACAAAGAAAACAATAATCCAAAATTTGTTTTGACTTGATAACTGTGAGTATTTTTATGTCATTCAGATTTCTTTGAAAATTAAATTCTTTTTTTTATCCTATATAAGTCCTACAGGTACTTCTAATAGTCATCCATATCCACTCCTCCTCCCCTTCCTTGGCCTACATAAACAGGAGCCAGCATCCTTGTAGTGTATCTGGGCCAAATGAACACCTCTGGCCAGTGGGCTGTTGAGTTAAAGTTATGTCCCACTTCCATGTCAAAGCACTTAGGAGCAGAGAACGCATTCTCCCTGCTCTCTCTTCTGATCTCCTGACTAGGGGGCCCTAGTAGCCATGGTTTGAGGGGATGTGGATCCAAGGTAGAGCATCCAGGATAGCTAACAAACCTCAGGTAAGACAGCTGCCTTGGAAAATTGCTTGAATCTCATCAGGCATTTTGTGACAGAAAAATAAACTTTATTTTGTAAAGTTTTTGAAATGTGAGGGTTTTTGTTTTTGTTTTTGTACACAGCATAGCACAAACTGTCTTAGTTTCTGAGTCCATATTACTTAGCTTATGTCCAGAGTTTTTTCTGCAAAGAGTTTTATATCTATTATTTCATTTAATTCTTACCCAAGCCATTATTAAGTTAGGACAGTTAATTCTCTTTTTCCTTTTGAAGAAAGTGGGAGTTAGTGCAGTAAAGGAATTTTCTCCTTGCCATACATCTAGTTATTGGAAGAGCCAGAATTTGAATCAGATAGTCAATTAAACTAATAGCCAAGGATTTATTAAAAATAAGGTATCACTGACATATCTGTAGCATGCTATCTTCTGTAACTCTACCTAAAGCTTATGTTTCCTAAAAATTTAGTACATGTAACTCTAGAGCCAATGAAAGGCCAAAGAGACACCCTTATTATTTTTAAAAAAGTCTTTAAAATGTATATCTCAGTTTATGCTTGTTTTATTAAATCATCTCTCCCTCTGGAATGAAAAAAGAATGATTTCAGACACAGGTCTCTGATATATGGAAATATTTTTGAAATATCAGAATACTTAGCCACTTTTCAGCCTCTGTTGAAACTTGAAATTGAAAATTGGTGTTTCAGCAGGAGTTCAAATAAATGCTCCTGGCTTGGAGAATATTAAATGTTAATATTTTTCACTTCTACTTGGAATTTCACAAATTGGATTTTCTTCTTTGCTGTAAATTAGTGGGTATTTTTGTATATTGAGTTCTTTTTCCTTAAAAAAAAAAAAGGGAAAAGAATATTTTCATTGGTTACTTGGTCTGTGTTTGCTCAACAATTATAGACAGCTTTGGGGGTTCTAAAAACATCATAATAATTCCACTTTTTTTTTTTCCATTATTGATGTGACTGCCAAGCATGCTCAAAGTTTTGTTTGATGATTCCTGTCAGGCTAGGGTGGAATGGACCACTGCTATCATGACTGAAAATATATTTCCCCTGAAATGTAATTGTACATAATAAGCACATATCCTTTAAATAAGTATGTAATAAGGTACTGTAGAAAATATTCTTTCAATAATCAACAAAGATTTTTTGTATGTCTACAATATGACAGGGTATTCTTCCAGGGCATGGAGACAACATGTTTAAAAAACCTCTACCCTGAAAAGTTCACATTCTAGTTGGAAAGCGAAGAAAGATTCTAGAAGGCATGTTTACATTCATTGACTTTAGGCTTTCACTAAAATTCCTAAGTTTGCTTATTCTCTCCAAATTGCTCTCTAACTTATAAATAAATTTATTTGTCCTTGAGAGTTAACACTTTCTACTTTTTATTATAGTTTTATATGTATGAATCATTCATTCAGTTGACACACATTAATTGGACAACATGTTTTGCCAGTTTTTGTACTGGGGGGATACAGAAAGCAAATGACTGAGTGCCTATACTCAATGAACTCCTATTTTTATGTCTAGTATTAGAAAGTAAACTTCTGAAGGAAAGGAAAACTGTCGCACTTCAAAAAGGTACTAAAGAACTATCTGCTGAATGGAATGTAATCCACAGAAAGGCAGGGACCTTATCTGCCTTCTTTATGTCTAGATAGATAGACAGACAGATAGATAAATAGATGATAGATACATAGATTTATAAAGATATATTTACAGTGCATAAAAGAGTGCTTGGCATATGGTAGAATCTCAATAAATATATGTAAAACAAATGACTGGACAAGAGGAATAGTAAGATCATAATTCACAATTGCACAACTAACTAAATCTCCAAGAATGCATTGATATGCAACAACCTTATTGACTGGAATATGCCTTAAAATTTGGTTAAAGCTACTTATACTTACTAAAGAAATGCACATAACAAGGAGGCAAAGGTTCAAATGTAGTTAAATTTAGATGATTAACTATTATACATTCAGAGAAAATTGTTGGAATATATACTCAAATATATATAATTAGCTTAAGGTTTTGCAAAAATATTTATTAAAATAATGCATTTGCTAACTCAATGGAATGTGCTTTGTGCCCTTCCAAATCAAACACATTGCTATCATGTTTTTACAAAATGGCTTCTTTATATTCTAAAAAACATTGACACATGAGGCAGAAGTTAATTATAGAAAGTATGGGGAGTTCCCATTTTGGGCTTGAATACTTCTTGGAACAGTGATTCAACAGGTTTTCATCGCTTAAGTTAAGAAAAGAAATTAAGGGATGAGCCAAAGCCGGTAAGACTAGATTTCTGTCAATTCACTAAAACTCTAAACACAAGAGAAAAATATTTTGCTGACCCCTCAACCCAGTAATCCCTCAGACTTGCAGCTCTGAGTTTGATCATGGTTAGAAAACCAAATAGAACATAAGGAGATGATTCTGCATTCCAAACCTCACATTCCCAAAAGGAGAGGGGAAACAATATTAGGGCTACCCCAGTAAATATCATTTGTCACCTATTTTGATACTGTCTAGCAATTTAAAAGCTCAAGTTCCAAGGGAAAAACTATGCACTTATCAATGCTTGTCATATAGTATTCTTGAAGCACTAGAGGTCTCTCCACTCCTGATACACAATCTAATACTTCCTTCTCGGTTCTTGACAAAGCAAAACAACAAAACACAAATCCTCATTTGACACAATCTGCCAAACAGAATCAAGTGACTAGAAACTACCATGTAAAAAGTCAATGACCTATATATGAAATGCGTCCAAGCAAATCCTTTTAAAGGACTCAATCTCAGCCATGTTGTTCTTTAACCTTGCATAAATTCGTGTCGTTGACAAAATGGTAAATGCAACTTTAACAGAATTATGTTCGCAATAAAGCTAATACGCTAGTCCCTTGCAATTCTCAATTACACAAAATAATTTTAATTAAGTTAGATAAGTTGTATAGCCTGAGTCTATATTAAATATTTCATTAAAAATTAAGGAAAATACTTGAGAAAAAAGTTGGTAAATTATGTGTTTAGAGCAACATCCTCTTCCCCTACTACTTTCCCTACTACCTTTTAGTTTAAAAGAGAGTGTCAGATTATTTCACGAATGAAACACAGTGTGTTGAGTGTGAAGTTCTGTCTTTTAGATGATTTTAGTGTGGACTATAATTTGCTGAAACAAAAGTTTTTTTATGATAAGGAATCCATTTAAATAATTACAGGGTATTTTTGTGTGATTAAGTTGATATTAAGACATCTAGAACTGATATGTTTCATAATTTAGATCATATTAGTGAAAACTAACAGGATTAAGCTCTGGAAGAAAGCATGAGAGAGAAACTGTACTAATCCAATAAAATGTTGTGATATATTCCAGAACATCCCTACCTGCAGCTTCATACATTTCCCACCAACCCGGGTCAGAGCTGTGAATGTGCCATAATGAGATTTTATGTAGTGACCTTCGTACCTCTTCTCCCAATAGGGAGAGCGCTTAAAGGAAGTGGAATTTCCAGGCCTATACAACACAATGTCTCAAAATTTCCCTTTGCTTATGAAATATAAGGTAATCAAGAGGCATACAGCTCAAGTCTGCATAATACCTAAGTCCAGTATGGGCTGCAATGCTTTTTAGTGAAGTACACATAGCGAATCAGACTGTGCAGATTGACGGCCAGTTTTGAAAATGTAAATGGTGTATGATTTTTAGTATGATCTAATAAACAAGGTGTATTATAAAAATATGAACATAAACGAATATTATAAGGCTTGGGATTATGTTTGCTCTAACATTGCATTTCTGGAACTTTGTAACTGGCATTGGTGGACTTTCAATAAGTATTTGTTGAATGAACACGGTACTGTCAATTAAATTTCTGGGGAAGTAGGGATATTGCTTTAAATAATTATGCAGTTAGAGTCATCATATATCTATAATTACTTTATCATATAATATCTTAGAAAAATACTTTTTATAGTGTCTGACTGCTACTATGAAATTTAAATGATACTAAAGATAAGAAATAAGTAAATGTCTGCTTACCAGTTTATACTGCCATATTTGTGCATGGCCTCACGGTGATCCAATCAGAGGTTTGCATTTGCATCTGGATTCTGAAATCATTTGAAATTCCCTATTAATAAAGGCATGCTTATACTCATTACTAGACTTCTTGATATAGCATGTTAATTACTTTCCTGCATTCTGGGTCCCAAACCACAATGAATCCTATTATAAAAGCAAATTTCAAACATCATGCACCTTTGAGATGCCACTATTAAAGGGAGCAGAGCAACGGGAGATCTTTGATGTTATCAGACATGATGGAAAAATATACATTTGAGTAAATCCTGTAGACCAAAGCATTTTCCACCCTTAAATAACCTGAAACCAATTTCAAGCTCCCAAATGCTCTTCAAAGCAGCCCATTTTGGAAGTGAGGTTGATGGCATTTCAGATTTCAAGGAAACTTCCTTTTCCATCTCAGCACTTCAAGAAGATTCTGAAATTTTACTTTCAAAGAGAGAAAATATTACCTCCTTTCACTCAAACCACTAAGCTCAGGTTTGATTAGCAAAATGTCACAGATAATGAACTCACCTACGGTAATGAAAATATGGTATGTAATGAAGCAGCTCAGAATCTGAATAATTCTAGGGAATTCCGAGTTCAGATAAGTGTTCAGATATTTCATGCTTCAATTCTTTCTTGTTCTTATGTTATTGACTGAAAGTTGAAATGTAAACTTTGAACCATGTGACACAACTGTGCACAACTGGAATTAATCCACCTCCCTCCTGAATGGAGTGTCTGTGAAGCAGAAGACAAGAGTCAGTGTGTGCTTGACTCCAGCACCCACAGGGAGCTCTAGGCCACAAAATTCAGAACATTTGTCCTATAAATAATCCCTGTAACAGAAGGGTAGGTCTGTGGCTTCTTATAAAGCTTCAGATTTGTGGTCATGTGGCCAATAGAAACATCCATGAGCTTCTTTGGGCTAAAGGATACACTGCACCTAGTGAAGTTCCCTTAGCATTTAATTAGGTTTCCTGTAATTGCTTAAAGTAAAAGGTGGGGAGGGAATGAAATCTGAGGTTATCATTTTGGTACACAAAATATTTGTATGTGGTTTCAATATCCTGAGTTCATTTTTCTTGCTGCTGTGCATTTTAGAAAGGGGCCATTATGGTTCTAAGTAAATATAAGCAGCAGATTTATCAGTCCTTTAGTGACTGTAAATTTGTTGCAGCAGCCTTAAAGGAAGAGTTTTGTTTCCAGTAACTGCACTTCTGCATGAAATGGAAAGATGTAAACAAATATAAAACAAGCAAAAGCATTAAACACCAAAGAGTGGAAAAATATAAACAAAGAGAAAGAGCAAGAGTGGAGAGAGAAAGTGAGAGAGAAAAGAAAAAAAGAAATCTGTTTTTCTTATTGCCACAGATATCTAGATATTGGATAATAAGAAGCATTACAGCAGTTTAGGAAAAATGAGAGGCCTGATCTGGGACCAGGAAAGAGGATGGAAAATGGTATTATCTGTCAATAAGTTGGGATATTTGCCTTGGAGATTGCTGTATTTATTGGACATTGGTTGACATAATAATAATATACTAATCTCTTTTTCTTAAAGGGCTGAGGGATTAGGATATGTCGGTTACTTGAAAATTATTTTTAAACTGGTTACAGTATAAACATATAATAAATGTTTACTAATTTAAAAAGCTAAAACAACTTTAAATATATTTAGCAATATAATCCTAATGAATAAACTTTTTGTTGATCGAGTTTCTCCTTCAGGATCTTTCTGCTTTGAGGTTATGAAATCCTCTTTCCTGATCTTTATTCCAATTTAGAGCTAACACCTATTGGATCCTTCAAACTATGTTGGGTCCCCTTGTTCTTACTGTCATTGTCCCTAAATATATAAACTCCTCACAGCAATATAAGTTCTTTGAGGGCAGGATCCATGTCTTATCAGAGTTTCATGAATTCCTAGTATGGTATCTTGTACATAATAAATGTTGAATAAACCTTTGTTGAAAGAATGAATGGATACATAGGCATATAGACAGGTAGAACAAAGCATTACATTGCATCTTTCTTACTGTGCCTATAGACTTATACTTAACCCAATGCAAATTCTCCTTCTCCCTAAGGAACCCCTACTAGTTTTCTCAATGGATACTCCTTTCTAGAAATTTTAGCCTTCAGTCCTCAAGGAACTGGCAGTTGCCCACAAGTGTTCAGATCATTCCTTTCGCTCAGGACAAAGAAGCACATTGCAGAAAGGCTCTCTGAAGCAGCATTTGATACCTCAAAGTAAATACCCCTACAACAAAAGAACAAACAACCCAAATATAAAATGGGCTAAAGATATGAATAGGTCTTTTTCTGAAGAGCAAATAGAGATGGCTAAAAAGCACATGAAGAGATGCTCATTCTCATTAGCTTTAAGGGAAATGCAGATCAACAATACAATGAGATACCACCTCACACCTCTAAGAATAGCTGCTATTAATGAAACAGGAAACTGCATGTTGGAGAGGTTGTGGAGAAATTGGGACATTTCTACACTGCTGGTGGAAATATGTAATGGTACAGCCACTATGGAAGACAGTTTGGCAGTTCCTTAGGAAACGAAATATCTAGTTGCTCTGTGACCCAGCAATACCGCTGTTTGGTATGCAGCCAGAAGAGCTGAAAACAGTGACACAAATAGACATTTGCACACCGATGTTCATAATAGCATTATCCACAATTGCCAAAAGATGGAAACAAACCAAGTGCCCATCAACAGATGAGTGGATCAACAAAATGTGGTCTATACTTACAGTGGAATATCAGCAGCAGTAAGACGAAATGACTTCCTGAAGCACATGATAAGATGGATGAGCCTTGAATACGCAATACTGAATGAAATAAGTCAAACACAAAAGGATAGGTACTGTATGATTCCACTTTTATGACCGTGGTAAAGGTAAAATCAGAGGCTTATAATACAGAATATAGGGGACCTAGAGATACATGAAAGCAGGTGAACAGTTAGCTGATGAAGTTGGACTCAAATGTAATGGAATAGACAGAAGTGAAGATGGTTCATTAGTGGGTTTATAAGTAGTATTACCTTACTGAAGGTGAAAGGGGTTGTATAGACCCATGTGTCCTACCGATTAACACTACAAGTATAAATAAGTTCTTGTATGAACTATTTCAAAGGTGTGAATCTTGTACAAAGAGTATATAAGTTCAGAGTATAGGGGGAAACTGCTATTGGATGCTATGGGATGTGTTTAACAGGAAAACATCCACAGAACCACAGCAACACCAGGGGTAAATAATGAGGGGGAAGGGAAAAGAGTTAAGGGTAGGTTCAGATTTTTTATTTGGTGAGAGTGTGTTTATTAGTTATCTTTCTCTTGGGAACAATGAAATTATCTGAAATTGAGAGGGTTGATGAAATGTTGACTTTGAACATTATACATGATGCCTAATGAATGGAGGTGGCTGAAGGTTGCACTGACTTAGGTTGGTGAATGATGGTGTATACATATGGTCAAATATTGTGCTGCTTCAAAAGGGAACAAAATTGTGAGACAGGCAACATTGTGAATGAACCTGTGGAACATTTGGTGAGGCAAAATAAGCCAGAAACAAGACAGTAATTATTGTATGGGCTTATTCAGAAAATACTTACAAGAAAGCAAGGGCCTAGATTGCAAACTCTTATAGTAGTCACATTTAGCCCAGCATGGTAATTATTGTTTCTGGATTGTGAGAGGCTGTTTTATATATATGTACATCTTGGTATTTAGAGTGAGAGTGAAGCCAATCAGGTCAGGATTAAGGTAATTCAGAATACAGAGGTAAGAAAGACATTGTCTGTATTTTAGAACCTCATCTACACTTTGAGACCAAAGGAAGAAAGGTTTATTTTGTCCAGAACCTAAATTTTCTGTAGAACATAATCTAACTCAACCTGTCTGGAAAGATCATTTAAACAATCCAAACACCGGTTGCCCAGAATAAGAATAAGGACCTTTAATCCTGTATAGCTTAATATAATGCCTGGATATATCCCAGAGTATATTAAGCAGATAACCAGAAAGTATTGGCAAAGTCCCTCGAGGGATGGGAGAAAAAATATGGAACTATTAAACTTTACCACCGGGGAAGCCCCAGATACTGTGTCAAGCATTAGGGATAACCAAAACAACAGGCCAAACCCTTAATCTTGAGGCTTGCCCTTGTGAAGCTTATGTATGTAGCGTAAAAGCATAGCCTACATATAGGTATGCCTAAGAGTTACTTCAGAAAAACCTCTTCTATTGCTCAGATGTGGCCTCTCTCTCTCTAAGCCTAACTCTGCAAGTAAAATCATTGCCCTCCCCCCCATGTGGGACATGACATCCAGGAATGAAAGTCTCCCTGGTGGCATGGGAGATGACTCCAAAGGATGAGTCTGGCCCTGACACCATGGGTTGAACAATGCCATCTTGACCAAAAGGGGGAAAAGAAGTATAACAAATAAGGTATCAGTGGCTGAGAGAGTTCAAATAGAGTCGAGAGGCTACTCTGGAGGTCACTGTTATGCAAGCTTCAGTTAGACGTTGCTACCTCTCATAACTTGCCAAACCCCAACCAAAACCAATCCTGTCAATCTTAAAGAATACCTAGGGCATTATATAAGTTTCTACAAAGGTTCCACGCACTAGGGAAACTTTCCAGAAACCTACAACCTCCAGATGGGTCCCTGGATCAGATAAGTCCTGAAATGCCTATGGGCCAGCCTCTCCAGAACATCACCTAATTCCATCTCCCTAGCCCATATTATCAACAACCCCTTCCAACATGAAAAAGTTAGAATGGGCATAACCCAAATACCTCTGAAGAGTGGGAGAAAGATCAAAGGTGATGATGGAGTTATATAGAGAAGTTAGGATTTAACAAATGAGCATGGTTGCTGGATCATTATATTGGTATTTCTTTCAGTCTCCAGTACCTTAAGGCAACTAGAAGTAAAAATCTAAAATGGTGGAATTGTAAACCATACCAAACTCTCAAATCTATTCTACAACTAATTGCTGCAATGTGCTTTGAAATTTATTGCTTTTCGGTATATATGTTATTTTCTACAAAAAAGAGAATAAGTGTTTCTTCTAACCCCCAGTGTTTTGGGGTAATTTGAAGGAAAAATATGAAATAGTGGAATGGTAACCCATAACAAACTAATCTGTCCTGTATCTACTTATTGAAGTGTTCCTTGAAAACCATTACTTATTTTCCTTTCTTTGTATATATGTTATATTTAACAATAAAAAAGTTTTAAAAAATGAAAGTAAATATCCCTACAATGATAATCCCAGATTCTTAGTTCAATTTCTATTATTCAGGATTACATAATGCTGTGAAATAAATTCCAGTTATTTGAGTGTTCTATTTGGAGCTCACATTATTTTTAACAGAATTTTGGTTGCATTACAATTATTGGGAAATATTTAGCCTTTCAAGATCGTATCTTGTTTGGATAGACTGGCAGAGCTTTTTTAACAGAAACTAATATTTCATTTAAGAAAAACTGATTTCCCTCAATAACTGAAGCACAAGTGCTAATTTAGTTTTTAAATGATTACCACAAACTCATAAAGTTTAGATGATATAATGAAATTCAATACCTGATATCTGAAATATGTTTATATATATAGAGAGAGAGATATTCATGATTTATACAATTATAGTTTAAGATTATTCTCTCTCATTTCATAAGAAAAGTAAGGGAGATTTACTTATGTGAAGTGTACAGCACATAAGTGTCTTACTCAAAGCCTATGTAATTGAAGTAGAATCCTTAGAATACATGAAATTTAACTTCACTTTTAAATATACAGAAGGAGATAACTTGGTGGAGGCTGAATATTAGTCAAGCTATATGGGGAAAGATGTAATTTAAAAAGACACTTTTTATTGTAAAGTATAATGTGTGTACAAAGCAGAGAAAGAAAAGCAATAATTTTCAAAGCCCACTTCTGCAAGTAGTTACAGAACCATTCCCAGACTGTGTGATGTGCTACCATTCCACGATCTCAGAGTTTTCCTTCTAGCTACTCCAAAACACTGGAGGCCACAAGAAAGATTAACGTAGTGATTCAGCAGTTAGACCTGTTTGTTGAATCCTGTTTTCTCTTTTGTACCTCCTCTTTCTCTGATCTTTCTCCCTATTTATAGGGATCTTTAGGTAATGCCTGATCTGACTTTTTCTTGTTGAGAAGGGGTATCCACCACACTGAAGGATGGGGGTGTGTGATCTATTGTTAATATTGTAGAGGCTGGTCCCTCTGGGTTTCAGAATTTATCCGACCTGGAAACCCTCTGGGAATTACAGGTTCCAAGAAAGCAAACTTGTGCATGAAACCTTTATTGAGTCTCAGTTCCAGCCATAAGTGTTCTTAAGACTCAGCAGGAGTGATGTTGGTTTGGATTGTGCAAACTGTGGCAATTAACACTATCTAACTGAAGTTTGCATAAGGATAGCCTCCAGAATAGTTTCTTGATTCTATTTGATCTCTCTTGTCCACTGATGCCTTATTATACTTCTTTTCCCCCTTTTGGTGCCTTAGGTGATCCCACAGTGCCAAGCCAGATTCATCCCTGGGAGTACCACTCCTCATTGTCAGGGAGAGTTTCACCCCTGAATAACATATCCCATGTGTGTGGGGGGGGGCGGGGGGGCAATAATAATTTCCCTTGCAGAGTTGGGGTTAAAGAAAGAGAGGCCGTATCTGAGCAACAAAAGAGGTTTCCTGGAAGCAACTTGTTTTCATTTGTAAAAGCTGCTGGAATGCAATATACCAGAAACAGAATGGATTTTAGAAAGGAGAATTTATTAAGTTGCAAGTTTACAGTTCTAAAGCCATGAAAGTGTCCAAACTAAGGCATCCAGGGAAAGACACCTTGATTCAAGAAAGGCCGCTGGGTCCAGCACACCTCTTTGTCATCTGGAAAGGCGCATGGTGTCATCTACCAGCTTTCTCTCCCAGCTTCTTGCTTCAGGAAGCTCCCCTGAGGGTGTTTTCCTTTTGCATCTCCAAAGATCTCAGGCTGTGTGGGCTTTGTTGGCTCTAATGTTTTTTCCGAAATGGTTTCCTCCTAAACCCCACCTTGAAAGGGTGGAGTCACACATCTCCATGGACATCATCTAATCAAAAGGTACTGTAGACAATTGGGTGGGTCATATCTCTATGGAAACAATAAAAAAGAGCCCACCCAATAATTATAAATGAGGGTTAAAGGACATGGCTTTTCCGGGGTGCATGACAGATTCAAATCCAGCACACAACTCTTAGGCTTCATTATGGGTAGTCTTAGCTTCTTCCCTGCAGAAATAAGTTTCATAAGGGCAAGCCTCAAAATCAAGGGCTTGGCCTATTTTCTTGGGAGTTCCCCCACTTTGGGCCCTCAAAGGACTCTATCAATACTTTTTAAATTATTAGCCCACCATAGCCTGAGATGTATTCTAGTATTACATTAAGCTATTTAGAATTATAAGGCCTCATTCCCATTCTGGACTCTAGGTGTTTGGGTTGTTTAAATAAGCTATCCAGGCAGGTTGACTTAGATTATGTGTTACTGAAAATTTAGGTTCTAGACATAATAAACCTCTCTGCCTTTGGTCTCATATGATAGGTGACGGTCTAGAGTACATACACTATCATCTTTTACCCTGTATTCTGATTTACTTTAGACCCAGCCAGGTTGGCTTCGTTTTTAAATCTAATTGAGGCCTGATCTCTTTTTTCCATTGCTTTAACTGTTATTATACATACCTATGCTAACTTTGAGGGCTGCAGCACTTCATTTCTGGGTCTTAGGTGTCACGGAGTTATTCAAGGTTCCAAGGAAATAGAAAAGGTGCAATATTATGGAGTGATATATCCACTCCATTTCCATCTGTTGGTGAATCGAGAAGATTTGAGATAAGCAAATGAGAGAATGAAAACATGGTGAGTAAAGTAACTGCAGCCAGAAGAAAATCAGAGAAGAGAAACCATATCTGGGATACTGATATACAGTTTCAAGGAGGTTCACTATGGTAAATGCAGGATGCTGTTTTGCATTTCTTTAGTCCAAGTCTTCCCTTGACTTACATTTCCCTTTCTCCCGTCAGGCCTCATAGTCCGGGAAGTGAGCATCGAGATTTCACGCCAGCAAGTGGAAGAGCTGTTTGGGCCTGAAGATTACTGGTGCCAGTGTGTGGCCTGGAGCTCAGCGGGCACCACCAAGAGCCGGAAGGCGTATGTGCGCATCGCATGTGAGTCTCTGCACACCCACATCATGGGTTTCAAAGGCTGATGGGAAATAGAAAAGTTTAGATTGTGACTGCTAGTGTCAAAGACCCTGGTCAAAAACCCTGGTCAATCACTGCTCCCAGATTTCTGCATTTGAGCCACACTTTCCTCTTAAATCACCAGGATATCATTTTATTTTTGGTTTCAAGGCATTGAGTAGTGTTCCTTTAGGGTATGTAAAAGAATAAGTGCGACTTTCTAAAGATTCTCACTTAAAAAAAAAATCTGCTCGTAATTTAGGCTAGGAGAAAGCCAAATGTGTTTCTTAAACGAGTTTATTCTACCAATTTGTTAAGATAATGTTGACTGGGTTTGCTACTGGAAATAAGGATTAGCCAGGCAAAACTTCTCCATTTATTTTTAGAACTACACCACTATTTTCCACACTTTGTTAGTTTCTGGAATATTCATATTCAGGGGAGGTTAAAAGGTGACTCACAAGAAAAGGGTTCCATAAAAAAAAATGTGAAAAATACTGTTTTGCCAAAGTTAAAGAAAATTCTTCAAAGCTGAAGAGGTTTCTCAAATACTTGAGTATGCTAATGTTCATACTATCCCCGAGAGAAAGAAGCAGACAGCAGCTCTTCCTGCAAAACCCGTTTGTAGTGAATACTATCCAGTCTTGAGTAGCGTGAATGCTGCTATAACCCGTCTTATGATTCTATACTGTAAACCACTCTCATATTTGAGGCCACTGAAATCCATGTTATGTTTTACTACCTGAACCCTTTTACATCTGCATATACACTAAATTATATTTTGTGGCAGATGTGACCACCACTTATGTCTACTTTGTCCACTGGATCTGTCAATCCTAGCTCTCTGTCAATCCTAGCTTTCTGGTCTCTTCCTCCTCATCTCTGGTCTTAAGATCAGAACCAATGAAACCATATGCATGTAGTCTCCATGACTCTAGTCTTTTCCCTTTCCTAGTCCTTCCTCCGTATTTCCATGAAAGAGAGGCTGAGAGGTTTCACACCGAACCTCCCAACATGGGGCACAATCCTGAAGGGGGACCTCGCTGGCATACCACCACATCTACGACACCTTCCACCACCAGTGTTGAAGAATTTATTTTATTCATTATAAAGAAAGAAAAAATCATTTCTAATAGTCTAAAAAAGAAGCAAAAATAATAAGTTGTTGATTAAAGATTTAAATGAATTCAAAATCAGCTTCTGATTGTAGTTGTAAGAGACACAATGATAGAAAAAAATACCTTTATTTTCATTTTTGTGTTCATCAATATCAAGTACAGCTCTGAAAGCCTTCCTGCTGCCACGTTCAAACCTTGCTGCTCCAGCCTCCAGGGCACGGTCCTTCCTGCTAGCTTGCAACCTGCAGAGAGAAAGACTCCATATCATTCTCTTGCCCCATGCACACCTTAAGGCGAGCAAATAGTTAAAATAAATTTTAACCATGAGGGAAGTCATGCACATCCAGGCTGGTCAGTGTGGCATCCAGATTGGTGCCAAGTTCTTGGAGGTGATGAGCAGTGAACGTGGTACGAACCCTATGGGCACCTACCACGGGGATAGCGACCTGCAGCGGAGCGTATCTCGGTGTACAACAATGAAGCCACAGGTGGACAATATGTTCCCTGTGGTATCTTGATGGCTCTAGAATCTGGGACCATGGATTCTGTTCGCCCAAGTCCTTTTGGCCAGATCTTCAGACCACACAACTTTGTTTTTGGTCAGTCTGGGGCAGGCAACAGCTGGGCCAAGGGCCACTATGCAGAGGGGGCCAAGCAGGATGACTCAGTCCGTGATGTGGTATGGAAGGAGGCCAAGAACTGTGACTGCCTTCAAGGCTTCCAACTGATCCACTCGCTGGGCAGGCACAGGCTCTGAAATGGGCACCTTGCTCATCAGCAAGATATGTGAAGAGTATCCTGACCATCCTCTTGGTCCACCAGTTGGTAAAGAACACAGATGAGACCTACTGCATTGACAATGGAGCCCTCTATGACATCTGCTTCTGCACCCTCAAGCTGACCATACCAACCCGCAGAGACCTGAACCACCTCATTTCAGCCACCATTGTCATCACTTGCCTCCACTTAATGCTGACCTCCATGAGCTGGCAGTCAACATGGTGCCCTTCCCACGTGTCATGTTTTCATGCCTGCCTTCGCCCCTCTGACCAGCTGTGGCAGCCAGCAGTACTGGGCCCTCACTGTGGCCAGACTCACCCAGTAGGCCTTCAATGCCAAGTGTATGGTGGTTGCCTGTGACCCCATTACATTACCATACTTGCTGTCTTCTGTGGGTGGATGTCCGTGAAGGAGGCAGGTGAGCAGATGCTTAATGTGCAGAACAAGAATAGCAGCTACTTTGTGGAATTGATCCCCAACAATATCAAGACGGCCATCTGCAATATCCCACCCCATGGCCTCAACATGGCGGTCACCTTCACTGGCAACAACACTGCCATCCGGGAGCTCTTCAAGCACATCTCGGAGCTGTCCACGACCATGTTCCACCGAAAGGCCTTCCTCCTGTGGTACACGGGTGAGGGAGTTGGAGTTCACCAAAGCTGAGAGCAACATGAACAACCTCGTCTCCAAGTACCAACAGTACCAGGACGCCACCACAGAAGAGGAGGAGGATTTTGGTGAGGAGCCCTAAGAAGAGGCATAAGGCCGAACCTCATCACTTCAAGCTTCTTAGTTTCCTCAGCTTTCCTCATCTGCTCCTTTCCTCTCCCTCAAATTTGCATTTTCTGTCTGTTTTTCCCCCCTTTTGGAGGGGGTTGGTTCTTGAACAGTGTGCCTGGCACATAGTAGGCACTCAATAAATATGTGCTGTTTGTTGAATGTCTCTTCTCTCCACTCTGGGAAACCTAGATCTCTGCCATTCTGGGTAACCTTGTATTTCCTTCTGGAACTCACCCCTTTCATGTGTCCAGTTAATAATCCTCTATCTGCTCTTAAGGCATTTCTCCAAAATGCTGGGTCTCACCCAGATTCCATTTAAAACAAAGAAAGGGAGTGGGATTTTACATTCTAGAACAGTTTTAAGAAGGGGAATCCAGGCTTTTAAAATAATTAGATCATGATTTTCAGGTATTTCCCTGTTCCTGTCTCGGCTGCAGGGAAGGTGTATTATCCCTACTTTCCCTTACCTTCCAAACTCTGTCCTAAGCTCTCAATTCCCTTAGAAAGGGTCTGCCCTACTCTCTCAGGGGATCCTTCCTTCCCTCCCTCACATGGGATTCCTTCCTTCACCTAGTCCATGAAGGGGAATGAGATTGACCTTGATCCCTAAGCCTCCAGAAAGCTCACCTCCACCATTCCCACCTTCTCTTACCCCAAAATATTACGGAGAGGTGTATGCTGCCACTGAAGTGTTTGAGTCAATTTCCTGCAAGTGGGGACAGGACACCTGCCATCTTTTTTTTTTTTTTTTTTTTTTTTTTTTACTTTTTTCTTTTTTCTTTTTGCTTGGGCAGGCACAAGGAGTCAAACATGGGTCTCTGGCATCGCAGGCTAGGACTCTGCCTGCTGAGCCAACATGGCCCACTCAGGACACCCTCCATCTTTTTGTGACATCTCTTTTCCCACTGCCCACCCCCACCCCATCCTTACTTTTCTTCATATTCTACACTTTAAATTTCTTTTTTGAGTTGAATCTGCTTTTTTTCATATTGAAAAGATGACATTGCTCCAAGAGCCAAAAAAAGTAATTTAAAAAGAAAAAATACATATATCAAGTTCGATAAATACTTAAAATCACCAGCTACATTTCATACTAAATTGACTTACCTATAACTGAAGTTAAAGGGCTACCTAATTCCATATAATGAATCTCTAGTTAACAAGTATTCCATTTTCATTGATTTTTAGTGGAGATTATTGCGCTAATACTTAGATTGCTACCTCTTATGTCCTTTTACTTCTAGAGTGAATTTAAAAGAATACCTTAACCCTATAAATGAAGCAAGCTCTTATATATATATATTCTCACATTGTCCAGATTAAAAATTAAATATATATAAGTATAAAATTATTTAATAATAAAATTAAATGAAATTTATGTAAGTATAAAATAGCTCAATATTTCTGACATACTTCCTTTAAGATTTTGCTTTTTACTTCATGAATTTTAAATATAGGTTGAAATTTTCAAATAAGAAAAGGAACTGTTCTTCTAGTAAGAGATTAATTTACCCAGAGCATCTTTTCACACTTATGAAATAAAACTGAAGAGTTCTTTGCCTGTAATTTGACAATTAACTAAACATGTACGTGTATGGTCAAGGAACAGCATCCAGTGTGTAAAAATTTACTCATATAGATTAAGATGCTGACAGAAAAAAAGGTTAAATTGCAAATACTCTGTCAGAGCTGATCCCTTCCAGCAGGTTCTTTCCTATTGTTGCAAAAAGCTTCCAGATATCCTAGTTTGCCAGGTATTGAGAGAGCTTTGTTTCTTTGCCCAGAAATACTTGATAGATTAGCCATTACATAAACTAAAATTAAAGTTTGAATTTATCTCAGGTAAACATAGCCATGATGCTTAGGTTATATGCAAATGTCTCTCACTTAATTAAATTTATGTCCATTAGATGTACTATGGAAGTTCTTTCATGAAAAAGTTCTTTTTTCAGAAGTTTATAAAGTGGAAATATTTCTTAGTTTGCTTACACTAATCCCTGCAGTTCAACTATGTAAAACTTAAAAGTAAGTTTCTAAGGCAACCAGGGTGGAGTGAAAAAATGAAAATGTGAAACGTAGGATTAAGCCAGGCATGAAATGAGAAAATAATACTCCTGTGCTAAGATCCTGCATTTCTATTAGAGGGCAGAACCAAACTTCTTAGGTGCTGAAACTTCCATTACAGAGAGAGAAGTTTCTTCTGAGAGAACTCAAGTTGCTACTGCAATGACTGTCTTAGGTAGATCCCTTATGATAATACAACTACCAGTTTCATGGGGCTGTTCCTTGCAGTGTCCTCGGATATAGGCCAATGGCATAATTCTAAGCAATTAAAGTTGGAAACTATAATTCAACCAAAAAATCTGCATACACTGTCCATCATCAGGAAATGTCTTAGTTTCCATCCTACTGCTGCTGTGATAGTTGTTTTCACTGTTGGAGTATTAGGTAGAAAATAATGGGAAAAAGAGAGTATACTGGGGTAGTGTAGGATACAAGCTTTGGGACCAGATTGATTGATGTTCAAATCCTAGTTCTGACAGTCACTAGTATGATCTTGGACAAGTAATTTAACCTCTCTGAGCCTTAGTTACATCAACCGTGAAATGGAAATGAGAAGGCTATTTTAAGACTAAAATACAAGTGATAAAGTTTATAAAGCATGTGACACAATACAAGTGCTCAGTGAGTCATAATAGGTGTCCATATTGGCAAATAGCTATTTAAAAAAACTTTGTATTTTGAAACTTTTTGATACTGAGTAGATTTTTAAACTAAAGAATTTCTCTTTCTCTTACCACTTTATTTCCTAACACATGTTCCTGGCCTGGGCTGTCAAATCTAAAGATTGAAATTCTTTGCTGGTTCACATAAAATTAGACTACGTTTTTTCCATGGCTTGAGAATGGAGGAGTGATCTTCTATCTGGTCACTCTCCTACAATTCATGAGTTATGGTGGGATGGAGGCACTGATAATCCATCTTCTTGGCGTTGGCAGAGCAGTTCTAAGGATTTACTCTTTATCATGGATATAAACTAGTAAATCTCAGCCACTGTCACAAAGGTCCATGGCTACAGAAAGAAATAAGATAGTTCCTGGAAAGGATATTGAAAAGGATGATAAGGGCGGTCCTCTCTGCTGTCTTCCCACAGCTCACTTGGCCTTTTCTTTGGAAACAGAGCTACCTTGTGAGCCACTTGAGGGCTTAGCTCAAGCCTTGTTCATATTTGTGAGTCTGCAGTGCCTACCACACACTCTAGAACAAAGATGTCCAATAGAAATATAACAAACCACATATGTAGTTTAAAGTGTTCTGGTAATCATATTGTTAAAGTAAAAAAAAAAAAGTAAAATTAATTTTATAGCATATTTGATTTATCCCAATCTACCAAACCTAACATTTTGATAATTAATCATTATTTTAAAATATTTATAAGATACTTCACATTCTTTTTTCATACTAATCTTTGAAATCTGATGTGATTAGACTGGCAGTACTTCTCAATTTGGACTGGCCATATGTCAGTTACCCTATAACTGTGTATGGGTGGTATTATACAGATGGGCTCTAAAATAATGATAATGATGTACCAAGCACATGCCAATCCCATGACCTGTTTTAGTTCATTTAGTCTTGGCAGCAATTCTATGAGTTGGGTGTTACTATTATCCCCATTTTGCAGATGAGGACATTGAGACAAAGGAAAATTTAAAATCTTGCCCAGGTCACAGAGCTGTCACATGGAGCAGCAAGAGTTTAACTCAGTTAGTCCAACAAAGTGTCCCTACTTTTAACCAATATACTGGATACATGTAAGGGAGGAGGTGATAACGATTTAATATCAGGTGACAGTCACAGAAATTTATTACCCATATGCTTAATTTTTATGAACTCACTATAATTTCAAATACAGAAATGTAAATAGACATTGGTGTCCACCCCTCTCCTTATAGCTTGGTCTCCTTTAACTACACTATCCTGGAATTCAATAAACTCATTCCAGACTCAGGTTTTTGCAGTAGACGTTCCTTCCTGTCCAGACCCTTCTCTCCCCCAACCTCCCACCCCATTTTAAATATGGTTTCCTTCCTTCTTTCATTTGACTTTTTACTGAGGTGTCCTGTCTTCAGAGAGATCAGCACAATCAATGCAGTAAAATTCATTGTGACCCCAACCCCAACACTAACCTTAGGCCTGCTTTATTTCTCTTGATAGAATTTTTCTTTGTCTTTTTTTGCTCTCTTTTACATCGGTTCTTCCCCCCACCACAAGATAACAGAATATTAACTTCACAAGGGCAGTGCCTAAGAAACAGAGCCTCACCGTTGCCGGTGCTAAGTAAGTGGAATTAAATTAAATTGAGTTGAAAATATTTGATGTCCATTTAGTAAAGATGTTTCATTATCTAGGAAATTTAAGGGCATCAGGTAACCTGAAGTGATTGCCTCTGTGCCCCACCCCACATACTCCTAACCTGTCTTGAATCTTTTACTTATTCTTTTGCCCCATAGCACTTATTCACCACTAACCTATCGTGTATTTACTTGCTTATGTTCAGTGTTTGTGGGCTATCTCCCCTCGTGAGAAAGTAAACATCACATGGGCAGAGATTTTTGTTTGGTTTGTTCACTGGTGTATCCAGAATGTCTGGAATAATGCCTGGCAAGATGTAGGCACTCAATAAATATTGGTAAAGGATGAATAAATTAACATTTCTACAATAAGGGTAATAGTATCTTTAGTTAAGAATGCAATTCTTAACTAAGTATGCAATCTTAGGAATAATATGTGGGCTTACATATACAGAACTTATTACACAGGACTTTATATGTTGCTTTTCATTTTCTCTCTGTTCTAGGGATAAAACAAAATTAATTAGTTTAATAAAATCATTTCTTTAGCATTTCTTCCAAACAGACATTCTGAAAGATTTAGATCGCGTCATGAACAGTATCAAATAACCTCTTCTCAAGTATCTTGGTGAAGTACAGCAGGCTTCCCTGCACCCCAGAACCGGCCTTTCGCATCTTGTTTACTAAAATGCATTTCTGAGCTGCAGTGTGACTCTTTGTGCAACCATTCCAGCCACAGTAAACCACTGTAAGTTGCAGAGGCCATATTTTGCACTAAGTGTGATGAATTGCACAATGTCGACTTTTTTAGATAATGACAGAGAAATTTTTAACAATGGATCCTTGTTTCATATAAATCTCAGTAGTTGAATGATGTAGTTCATCTCATTTCTATTTCAAGATTTAAAACTAGAACACATACCTGCTTGCTACCATGTGTATTTTTCCAAAGCATATTTGCTTTCATATATAGGCAAAAGTTGACTTATGTGGAGGCCCCACAACTCCATAGATGTCTATAGCCCATTATTATTTGGATGTAGATGTCCAGGTGAGAGAAAACTGTTTCAGGGATGGTAACTCTCCAGGCTAAAATGTGTCATGAAAGTAATATTTTATACTTAAGTTTATCGCTGAAAATGCTTATTTGCAAAAATATATGTCTGCAATCATAGTGTTCTCTTTTTTTTTTGTTCTCTGAGAATAGAACCTTAGCTTTTTGGTACATCAGTTTCCTCATCCATAAAGTTGGCATGTTTCTTATTATTTATCCCTAAGATGTATCTTAAAAAATATTGTGGTGACATATAATCATTTCTTCTGAAACTAAAGATGCAGTTTGAATACAAAAAGAATGGCTTGTATGGCTTTTTCCTTCCTCTTCTCGCTAATGGATGTCATTTGGAATTCTAGCTCTAAAATATTTATTTTTTAAAAATACCCTTTAGCAACAGTATCTGAATACAAATGTATTTGTCCTATAAATGCTCCAAAGTCAAGAAATAAAGAATGGCTGAAATTGTACTTCTCTTCTGCAGGAACATGTCATTTGGGATTTCTCTACTTAAATGGACTCAGTGCAGAAAGGGATAGGATGCCTTGACACAATCTTGCTGACATGATCCCCCTGCTGATTTGCTTAAAGATATTTCTAACCTCTGTCCCTGAATTGAATTATGACATTGAGAAAGTTTTCAGTAAATTCCTACAGTGGACAAAAACATTAGCTCTTTTAAAAGCAAAACGAAGTTAAGAAATTATAAAGGGAACACAATCAGAATCCATTGTCTTCACTCTTTCTACTTTATAGAACTCTGTAATATAAACAACATCAGTAGTTTGCTTACTGTGTGCTAAATTCTTGTTCTAGCCCCTCTGCTTTTTAACTATTGCAATCCTCCCAACAGTTCTACTAGGTAGATTCTCTTATCTTTCTTCTGTAAAGAACAAAACAGAAGCTTGCCCAAGTCACATAGGAAATGGTGAATCAGAGTTTTAAACAAACTCCTCTTTGTGCAGTACAGTTGGTCACACAGAGTTTCAGAAACGTAACAATTCTTGAATTTCCAGTCTAGCCATAGAGGGGAATTTATGTAGTTTATTTTTTGTTAGTTATTGTTTGTTTTATTTTATCTTTTAAAAATATATTTGAGAAGGGAAAGCAAGTTAAAAAAGAAAACTCCATCCAACGTGTTTATATACTATGGCCCTTATATTTAAAAACTACAATAAGAATTGCTAAATATAATTTTTTTCTGTTTTTGTTTAGCTCCAGCAAAGATAAGTTTCTTTATATTCCTGGAAAATAAAACAGTGGCACCATTTTAGGATTCTATTATATTAATTCAGGCATTTTTTACTTATAATGAGTGCCCAAGGCTCTGCTTAATCTAGTTCTCCCAAAATATGTTGCACTGGTCTGTTCACAACAGTTATTTCCCTTTAGCAGCCAGATTTGGTGATTTAAGCTTAAGTTTTCCTCTACCAAGATAATATAATAAGCTCCCTCATAACATTTTTGGAGAAAAGTTATGTTTTTTGTTCCCTTTAAGAACACAAGTATTATTATTTTATGGGACCATGGAATTATTTTATTCTCTGGAGAACCACTTGTAAATCCATTAAAACTGTTTTTTGTTTTTTGTTTTTTGTTTTTAAATTTAGAAATGTGTTTGTTCTAGTTTGCTAGCTTCTGGAGTGCAATATGCCAGAAACGGAATGGCTTTTAAAGAGGAGAATTTAATAAGATGCTAGTTTACAGTTCCAAGGCTGAGAAAATGCCCCAATTAAAACAAATCTATAGACATGTCCAATAGGGAAAGATACTTTGGTTCAAGAAGGCCGATGAAGTTCAGGGTTTCTCTCTCAAGTGAGAAGGCACATGGTGAACACAGTCAGGGCTTCTCTCTCAGCTGGAAGGGCACATGGCGAGCATGGCGTCATCTGCTAGCTTTCTGTCCTGGCTTCCCATTTCATGAAGCTCCCCGGGAGGCGCTTTCCTTCATCTCCAAGGTTGCTGACTGGTGGACTCTGCTTCTCGTAGCTATGTCATTCTGCTCTGCTCTCTCTGAATCACTCATTCTCCTAAATGTTTCCTCTTTTATAGGACTCCAGAAATTTATCAAGACCCACCCAAATGGGCGGAAACATGTCATCACCTAATCCAGTTTAACAACCACTCTTGATTAAATCACATCTCCATGAAAATGATCTGATTACAGTTTCAAACATACAGTATTGAATAGGGATTATTCTGCCTTTACGAAATGGGATTTAGATTAAAACATGGCTTTTCTAGGGGACAAACATCCTTTCAAACCAGTACAGGGTTCAATGCCTTAGTTCATTCAGTGTGTAAAAAAATCACTAAGAAATACTTTGCAAGTGTGAACAATGTGCATCATAGTAAAGCTGCTTGTATTTGCTTAATATAAGGTTGTGCTTGTGTGAGAAAGTACATAACATGGCCAACAGAAAATAGCCACAACATGTACAGAATTTCCCTACATATAGAGCGTCTTTTTTCATGTTCAGCTCAAATTGCAGACAAAAAGCTTAATTCAAGTACTTGGAATATGGAATTTCCTGTGAGTCTACCTCTTGGTCAAAACAAGCAACACAGCCACACTAACTCTGAGAAAGCTTGACAGCTACACTGATTTGGGGGACCAGATGGGGTGTGCACTAAAATGAGGATATCCATAGAAGACTTTCTATGACATGGCACTGTCCTGTTTTATTTATATTGCCTCATTTAATCTCCACAATAATCCTATGAGGCAATTGCTGTTATTATCCTCATTTTAGAAATGAAGAAACAAAAGCACATAAACCTTGTTAAGGGAAGAGCCAGGGTTGAACCCAGGCAGTATAGACCTAGGATCCATGCTCTTAATTACTATATAATAGTCTGAATTATGCATCCAAATGATATCAGGTCTTAATCCATAATAGTGCCTATAAATGCTACGTTATATGGGAAAAGAATCTTTGGCAGTTGTGATTCCACTAAGGATCTTGAGATGGAGGGGATTACTCAGGATTATCTGGTGGGCTAATAGGCACAAGGGCCCTTATAAGAAAGAGGTAGAAGATGACACCTACAGAACAGGAGAATGCTGCTCCTTGATCATGGAGGTAGAGATGGGAGTGTTGTAACCATTAACCAAGGAATGTGGTAGCCACCAAAGCTGGAAGAGGAGAAGGAAGGGCTTCTCCCAGGGGCCTCTAGAGTTAGCACAGCCCTGCTAACACCTTGGCTTTGGCCTAAGGGAATTAATTTCAGATTTCCAGCTTCCAAAACTGTAAGAAAATACATTTTCATTGCTTTAAGCCTCCACATTTGTGTGTTTTGTTATGGTAACCATAGCAAACTAATACAACCACATAAACTCCCATCATTGGGAGTCATGCTTCTAAAGAGCAGCTGAGCTTGAAGGCATCAGTTAACTTCCTCAGTTCACTGTTGTTTTATCTATAAAGTTAAGGGGCTGGATTGTGTAATTTGTAAGGTCTTTTATAGGTACATACCACAAGGGAAAATGTTCCTAGTCCTTCAGTGAAGGTCATTGCCTGATTTGTTTTAGAAACTGAATTCAATCCAGAATGTTTTAAAGAGCTACTATGTACAAAGCACCCAGGTATAGTTGGCCTCAAGGAATTTCTAAACTAAAACCTGTAGGGTAAGCGATTTACTTGAGGTCTCATCAAGTGATAGGGTCAAGACTTGAACCCTTGACTACAAAGACTTGCTCTTAACCAGAGTTATTCTGCCTCCCAGAGATTGTCAGACCCTGTTCATAGCGACCTAAATGTTTATATCATGATCCAGTAAACAAGCACCCACCCTCCCTGCAGACATGTGTGTCATATAAACGTGTATTCATACACAAATAATATTTTAAGTTACTATCGATTATACATTTTGACATTTCTATTTATTTCATTTTATATATTTTTCTAATGCTCATAATCCATCAATTCAGTCTTCCCCAAGGTCATGACACACTGTTTGAAAAGCATCTTGATAAAGCATAAATTCCTTAGGAACAAGAAGGACTATTAGACACTATAGTTTATAGTTCATACGGTCAAAGTGCGCAAGAGAACAACATGTTGAAAATGTATTCAGAGGAGTAGTCATCTTTCATTCTAGAACTCTCTGAATATTAATAATGGAAATAGCAGTAATAATTTATTGCATGTGTTTTGTGCTTTAGAATTTCCCATACTCTTTCAGATTCAATATTTATTTTAATATTCACAAAACCTTTTGAGGACTAAAAAAAAATGAAAAAAGCATTCATCATTAATCATGTAATATTTCATTTTTATCTTGTTATGCTGTAGAACTTAAGGGCTTTAATTTCCACTAGAACAGACTTTTGAAGTGCACCCACTGGAGAATTCCTGACTTCACAGTATCCATCTATCACATTGCCAAGATTTTGCCTTTTAAAGAATATTTTATTCTAATAAATCTTTTTTCATAATGAAGTATCATTGCTGAGGGAATAAAGAGCATTTTCAATAAATGTAATTTTTTTTAACTTGGAATTTGAACACGTTTATTATTCTCTTCAAAAGCAATAGTATCAGCAACCTGCTCATTAAAACACAATGGAGCACTCATTTTGTTGATATTTTCTTCTTTTCTTCATCCAAATTTAGTAGGGCTCACACCTGCTTGGCTGGTAGTGTGAGCCATTGTGATGGTCAGGTTCAGGTGTCAACTTGGCCAAGTGATGATGCCCAGTTGTCTGGTCAGGCAAGCACTGGCGTGACCATTGCTCCAAAGATATTTTGTGGCTGGTTGATAAACTGGAAGGCTGGTGTTTTAAATTGTAAGTCAGTTGATTGCATCCATGACTGATTACATCTACGATCACCTAAAGACATGTCTTCCACAAATGAGATAATCCAATCAGTGGGGGGATTTCAAGGAAGAAGAGACACCCTTTTGCTGCTTCTTCAGCCAGTAAGCCTCTCCTGTGGAGTTCACCCAGACCCTTCCTTTGTGCTGCCAGCTTCAAAGCCTGTCCTAGGGATTTTGAACTCTTCCATTTCTGTGGTTATGTGAAGCACCCTTATAAATCTCATATTTACAGTTATCTCTGGTTGGTTCTGTTTCTCTAGAGAACCCTGACTAATATGCCCATTATCCTCAAAATGTGGCCTGTCTAGCCTCAATTTTCCTATTGTAATGTTTAAGGGATATCACTAGGAAGAAGACATGATTTCCTTCTCCTTTTGTAGATATATATATTGACCTAGAGGAGTTTCTTGCATGTTGTTTGGGGTAGGCATTTCTCTGCCCTCTCTGTCATGATGTATATTATATTACTGTCTTATTTTATGAAAAATTTGCCCATATTTTTAATATTAAATCATCAGATTCAGTATTTTGTGACTTTCTCATATCTGTAGATCCAAGTAACCCTAAGTTCCAACAAAGTTCCAACAAAGGGAAATTAAAAACTTTTCTCTATAAAGATGTATCAGTTTCCAGACATATTGAAAACTAATTGCTTTTAGTACTTCTCAGGATACTGGATAATTGTGATATCTTCTTAGAGTTCCATCACAATCGCGAAGCATCTTATTCCATAAAGAATAAGCTTTTCCCTCCTAAAATGAATATTTAAAGTGTTAGCCTATTCATAGGCCCTTATAGACTAGAGATCTTCAAAAGCATTCCGACATTTATTTTCATTTTACAATTGAGTAAACCGAAGACTGGAAAGTCTCCCAACTCTCATTTAGCCTTCTTTTCTGTTTACCACATTGTCCAAAAGCATAGTTAATATTTGCAGAATGCCGTGAATGCATGTCTTCCACATCATAGATAATTTGTAACCACAGTCATTATCATTATGCAAAAAGTAATTGAAAGCATCAAAATTCTGTAATAAAATATGAGAACTCATGTGTGTGTCTGTGTGAGTTCAAGGTTTCTTCTGATTACCACGTAAATGGTAAATAGAAATCAATATCATTTCAGGTCTGATTCTACATACGCTAATTGGATTTTGCTGTATGGATTTAATAAGCCAATATTCATGTTCTTAAGTACACATCTCTCAGAATGCATGCATATGGCAAAGCTGATTTTTCTTTTAATTGGGAATCAATGACAAATCAAGAGTTAGGCCAAGTTGACTTTGCAAAAAGTAATCTAGGTTTTGATGAAAAGACTTTATTCGTCTTTTAGTAGCAGCCTTAGAACTTATGGAAAGAAAACAGAAATGCAGAATTCTAAAGGTCTTCCAAGGGCAGAAATTCATCTTTTTACTCACAGGAATGCCCACATTATTCAAACCATTCTGTTTTACATTTAATTCTGAGGTGACAAGTGTCCGTTTCTCATGCTTATTCATTTGTCACCCTTCTGCTCTCTCTGCCTGCAAGGCATCCGGCCTGCCTTCTATGACATCTCTCTAAATGATAGAGGATATGCTTAAAATGTTAGCCACCCTCCCCTGTAGGGCAGTGTGGAAGCAGACTGAAATGAACAGCTGCCGTGCTGCACAGCCACGATATATTCCATGCTCATTACGCCACCTGAAAACTAGAAAAGAGGTTTTTGGCAGGAATTTAAAGCATTTTCAGGAAGAACAATTACCTTGTGGGGAGTTGTATGGGAGAGTGTTTTAAAAATTGGATCAAATTTATATAGATTTTAAAGCCAATGATGAAAATAAAGCAATTGCATAGTATTTAATGATGGTTTGCAGTTACACCTCTCTCTTGAAGTGCATGCCTCTGATGTGACATCACCATTCTTAAGTAGGAAAGAAGAATCTACATAAGTCATTCCTCCATATGGCAGGAATTTGAAAACTGTCAAAAATGACACTACTTCCTAAGAAGAATTATACATGTGCGCTCAAATCCATTGCCCCTTGATAGTTCTGCCCACTTCTTTCGCCATAAAGTTTTGGAAAAGAGTAGTAGGAACTCATGATGTTCAGTTCCCCAGTTCCCATGTGTCCCTCATCACAGTCAGCCTGGCTTCTTTTCCTCTCTCTTCCTACATTGTCCAAACCAACCACTTCTCCAGTTTGAGTCTTTTGCCGCATTTGTCCTGTTTGCTCATGCCATCTCATAAAAATATATTCTTCTCTTGCCTCCTCTGACACTTAACTCTTTGGTTTTCCTCTTATCTCTTTATTCATTCCATGTCATATTTGCTGGCAATTTTTCCTCTTAAATGTTGGTGTCCTCTTTGTTTTATACTCTGCTCTTTCTCCTAGTGATGTCATCTATTTCCAGTACTTCAGCTATCTCATAGACAATGAATCACAACAAGACTTTTTTTTCCACGCTCCAGACTAGTGGTTCTCAAATAGGGGTGGGTTCTCCCCTCAGGAGACATTTAGCAAGGTCTGGAGACACGCGTGTGTGTGCGTATGTGTCATGACTGGAAGGCATGCTACTGACATCTAGTAGGATACAGTCCAGGGGTGCTGACAAACATCCTGCCATGTACAGGACAGCCCCACATTAATTATACACTCTAAAATGTCCGTGGTGCTGGGATTGAGAAACCATGCTCTGGACCTACTGGACCTTTTCATTTGGATATCCTGCAGACATATGTAGCAAGATAAATTTATTTTTCTCTGCTTCCCTGCCCAGGTTGGTACTATGTGATTTAGTGTTGGTACCAACTTAACAACTGCAATAGTAAGACTATGGCATTATCTTATCTGTAGGTCTTTGTGGATGTACGTCCTGTTTATTTCTAGAATCTGCCTTCTTTTCTTCCTGTCCACTATCACCAGCTGTATCGCTATCCTGTTTGTCATTCTCTTAGTCCATCCAAATAGGTTCTGAATCTTGCATCTCCTCACCCCCACCTCAGTCCATCTGTCACACTGACGGTGACATTTAGCATTCACTCTTCCCCCTTTGCATAGAAGCCTCGGAGGGTTTGCTGTTTCCTTAAGTGGCAGAACACCTTTTCATGGCCAGACCTTGGCTTCCCTACTGGGTCTTAATTCAGTGTCTTACGCATCTCCATCCTTCGTACCTACTTTAATGTCTACTATAAGAACAGAATTAATAAATATTAAATGAGATTACTTTGACTATTTGAATACAAGTATACCCCACTTTTTTCTTATACTTAGCTCTTATTTTTTGGTGATATCCTGATTAATTTAACCGAGAGTGAAGTCACTATATCATTTTGATTTGAGAACTGCTACGTATGGTATTTAATTAGGTCTTTGTCCTACCCTATATCACATCAGTGTTCTTCAGAATAATTTTTCACAAACAAGGTTTAACTTGTCAAGAACATTTTACCCTGTAAAAGCTATGAATTATTGCTTTTAGCTTTATTGGTATTTTGGCATTTTGCCTAAATTTTTATTTCACAGCAAATTACATGCAAAGAGAAACTACCACATTGGAGGAGAAAGAGTAGGAGATGTTTGATATTTCTGTTGGGAGGGCACAGAATAGCCAAGTAAGATGTTAGAGGATGTGTGCAATGGTGAAATATGTGTCAAATCAAGGGTCAGTGGGTTCTAACATTCCATCAATTATTTTGCTGTAGGTCTTAGGGCAACTTGATAAATATATTCTTCTTATGTCACATAAGGACATCATTTAGATTATTTTAAAATTCTGATAACTCTATGTTCTGAAAGTTCATTTCTACCACATGCTCCATTTCTTGATAGTCAAATAAGAAGTGCTCTTTCTGACAGATATTCCGTCTTTGTTTGAAGAGTCTCTTGTCTTACCTCACACCTATGTAAATCCATAGATTTTGTGTGATCCTTAAGGTCTTGAAGGTTTTCTTCTGACAAGAAATTCAACAAAGTGGCCAGTGTAGAATAATGGATTCTTTTCCTCACTGTATTTTTCCAGGTGATGCTTTCTTACAACTGTGTAGAAGATATTAGGGATATACATGCAGAGCTTACAGATTTCTATTCATTAGTTCGATAAGCTTTCAGATTCTTACATCTTCACCTGGGAATTTGGATGAATGGGAAGAGGCATGAATTTAGGTATTAAAATCTAATTGATGAAATTCTAGTCATATTTTTATTGGAAGGAACTGAAATGCACATGTTTGAAATAAAGTTTTTGTGTTTTTTTTTTAATGCTGCTTCCAAGCTCTATGACTGAATATTTGTATTTTTTTTAAAGTTTAATGTTTAAAGTGACAAGCTGATTTTCACCATACTTTGAAACCACCTATAATGGTTTTTAAAAGCTCTGCTGCATATTGCTCTGGTAGCATGGTAACTATATGCATGCATCATTGGACACTTGGTATATTTGAGCAGAAATGACTAATCTTATAATTGAAAAATGGAAACAGGGTTAGATATTAAGATATTCCTGGACTCTTTTTGATAGTGATTCTATCCCCTGGCCTTGTGTTTGAGGCACTTTAGGAAGCTATAGTCACCCTTCTGACTTTTTGTTTGTAACTCTGAAATAGAAGTTTGCCTTTAACTTATTGATCAAAAGATTCCGGGATTATTACAACTTTAATAATAACTATAATGAGGAAAAGGAAAATTGTTATATGCACAAAGAACTCTATAAAAATCATGAGAAATGATTCTCTGGTTAAAAGTGTGATTATCACAGTTGATTAGTATAGAGAAATGCTAAAGAAGTACAAAACTTTTCCATCTACCCAAAGAGAAACTCCGTACAATTTAAATCTTAACTCCCTATTCCCTGTCCCCACCCCATCCCTTGGTACCCTTATATTCTATTTTCTGACCCTAAGAGTTTGCTTATCCTAATTATTTAGTATCAGTGAGTCACAACATTTCTCCTTTTGTGTCTGATTTATTTCACTCCGGAGCATGCCTTCAAGAATCATCTATGTGAACTTTGAATGTGTATACTACATTTTGTTATCCATTTATCAGTTTATGGACAATTGGGCTCCTTCCATCTTTTGGAAATTGTGCATAATGCTGCTATGAACATTGGTGTGCAAATATGGTTTTGTTACCAGGCAAAGGCCATGGATTCTTTTGCCAGATGCCCTCAATAACCAATTCCCGAGACACCAAGAAACTCTTCAAAGAAAGGAAGAGTTTATCATCAGGCACATAGTAGGAGAGCAGATGGCCTAGTGGCTCAAAATCTGTCTCCCCAAATTTGGATAGTTTCATCAGAGAAAAGATGGGCAGGGTTTAGGATAATGAGCCTAGTGGCCCCAGATGATGTAATTAGAGGTGATCTGATTATTGAGCATGCGCGGATTGATTACATGCTTAGTCACAGAATGTATGAAAGAAAATGGCAGAATAAGATATAGGTGACCTGTAGGTTAAAGTCTAAGCTAATGCACATGTCAGGTGGGCCCACTTTGGTTAAATCCAGTCTCGGTCATCAAGATAACTTTGGACTTGGGTTAAGTTCTGGGCAGACCCAAGATTCTTCATTAATAAACATTAAGGGCTGTCTTTAGTGATTACAAGACTCTAAATTTGAAAACCTGCATAACTGGGGACAAATGAATGTTAATCACAAGGTTTTTACAATCACAGGGGCAGGAGATAAAGGTTATACAATCACTATCAGAGATCAGGGCAGCTGGATTACAATTTGGAAATTTTAGGACTTTCCCTCTGTCTACTCCAATATACCAGGAATTAAAGAGGAATATCCTATACAAATGACTCAGTAATCAAAATCATCCTTTAAATCCTGATTTCTCACTTACAATTTTGATTCTTTTGAGTATACACCTAGTTGGCATGGTAACTCTATACTTAACTTTCTGATGAACCACCAAGCTGTCTTCCACAGTAGGTGCACAGTTTTACATTTCCACCAGCAATGAATGAATAAATCTATTTCTCAACATCCTCTCCGACATTTGTAATTTTCTTGTTTTTTTGTTAATGGTAACCATTCTAGTATGTATCTCCCTGTAGTTTTGATTTGCATTTTCTTAATAGATAACAATATGGAGCATCTTTTCATGTGCTTTTTGTCCATTTGTATATCTTCTTTAAAGAAATGTCTATCCAAGTCTTTGGCCCATTTTTTAAATCGGGTTGTCTATTGTTGAGTTTAAAGATTTATTTATATAGTCTGGATATTAAACCTTTAACAGATATGTGGTTCCCAAATATTTTCTCCCATTAAGTAGGTTGTCTTTTTATTTCCATGTTAAACTCCTTTGATGCACAAAAGTTTTTAATTTTGAATATGTCCCTTTTTTCCTTTTGTTGCTTTGTGTTTTCGTGTAAAGTCTAAGAAACCATTATCTAGCACAAGATTCTGAAAATGCTTTCTTATGTTTTCCTCTACAATTTTATAGATCTAGCTTTTATATTTAGGTCTTTAATCCATTTTGAGTTGATTTTTATATATGGTGTGTTGTAGGGGTCTACAGAGAAAGTTCCAGCACATTATATTATACTATACTATTGCATAGCATAAAGAGTCACAAGGGGCACATAATCTCTTTGTTATTTATATACAGCACAGAGTCCAAAAGAACAGGGGAAGACCATTATGGCCAGTCTCCCAGGGCGGCCAAAAACTGCTCAGGTCAATGTCAGCAGGTGGCAGCTCCACACACCCCGCTTCGCACCAGAGAAGAGAAACAAATCTGTCCTTGTTGAGTATGGTTTTTATCAAGCTCAGGGGGAAGGGGCCCAGCACTGAGAATGCCTCTTCTGATAAGCATCTGGGGTTGAGTATTCCTGGGTTTAAGGTAAGGCCAGGCCTTTACATTAGATTTACTATTCCCTCAAGGTGGTGGAATGCCGCACAATAGAAAAGGAGGTTGGGGTAGTGTAAGGCCAGAAGATGACACTTAGTGTGTGTTTGTGGCTTCTCCAGAGAACGAGGTGGGGGTGGATGAGGTCTGGGAGATGGATGCTTAACAGGTGTCTGTGACTTCACTAACCTGTCCATCCTCCTTCTTTTGCATAGACATCCAGCCTTCCCAACAGCATTTGTTAGAGATGATTCTTTCCTAATTGAGAAAACTTAATACCCTTATACAAAAATCAGTGAGCCATAAATGTAAGGGTTGATTTCTAAACTCTCAATTTTATTCCATTGGTCTATATATCTGTTTTGTGCTAGTACCGTGCCATTTTTGTTTATTTGTTTGTTTTGTTTTGTTTGTTTGCTTGCTTTTTTTTTTTCTTTTTGGTGAATGGTCCAGGAACCGAACCTGTCTCTCCCACATAGAAGGTGAGCATTCTTCCACTGAACCAAGCCATTTTGATTGCTGTGGCTTTGTAATATGGTTTAAGATAAGGAAGTACAAGTCCTACAATTTGTTCTTTTTTAAGATGGCTTTGGTTGTTTGGGATCCCTTTCACACTGTCTTGACTATCAGCAAGCTGTTTCTCTGCCCTCCCTGCATTGCTTTTTTCTTTTTTTCATGGAGTTAGACATGAATTTTACTAGGACTTACAGACAAGAGATCTTCCACAGTAGTGGCTGGTTATGGAAAGTAAAGATCAGCATTCTGCACAAGGGATGGGAATTTTTGCAAGGTTTTGTAAGCATTTAGGATGAAGAGATTTCATGGGGTATGACAAGGTCTTGTGGCACAGTGTTTTGGAGATTTGCTGTTAGCAGTGATCAAACTTGAGGTTGTCTGATGAATTCTTATGTCTCCAGTCATGTCAGCAGCTACATGCAATGATCTGCTCCAATACGGAAGGGAATCCTGGACCCTGGGTCCCCGAAATCCACCCCCACGTATCAGACTGTGTTGATAACAAGACAGACATTGCATCCATATTCCAGAACAACTGTATAAGACAAGTGAGTTCTAGGAGACCACACACAAAGATAACAACCCCACAAAGGTGCCACCATGCCAAGAAAGGGAATTAAACCATTCCCCTATAACTAGGAGTGTGGTGTGAAGACCAATGGAATAAAATCAAGGGTGCAGAAAGAGACCCCCAAACTTATAAACATTTGATCTTCGATAAGGCCCCGAACTGGGACATAATAGTCTTTTCAATAAATGGGCATGGGCAAATTGGATATCAACAGCCAAAAGAATGAAAGAGGACCCCTGTCTTTCATCCTATACAAAAATTAATTCAAAATGGCTTAAAGACCTAAATGTAAGAGCCAGTACCATAAAACTTCTAGAAGAAAATGTAGGGAAACATCTTCAAGATCTAGTGATAGGAGGTAGATTCTTAAACTTTACACTTAAAGCAAAAGCAGCAAATGAAAAAATAGACAAATGGGAACGCCTTAAGATCAGGAGCTTCTGTGCCTCAAAAAACTTTGTTAAAAAAGGGAAAGAGGCAGTCAACTCAACGGGAGAAATATTTGGAACCCATGTATAGGATAAAGGCTTGTTATCCTGTGTACATAAATAAATTATATAGCTTAACAACAAAAGAACAAACAAACCAATTATAAAATGAGCAGAATTATAAAAACATATGACTGAAAAGCAAATGCACATGGCTAAAAAGACATGAAGAGATGCTCATTTTGATTGAATATAAGGGAAATGCAAACCAAGACAACAGTGAGATACCACCTCACACCTATAAGAATAGCTGCTGTTAAACAAACCAATAACTACAAATGTTGGAGAAATAAGAACATTTATTCACTGTTGGTGGAAATATATAATAGTGCTGCCACTGTGGAAGACAGTTTTATGATTCCTCAGAAAACTAAACATTGAATTACCCTATGACCCAGCAATACCACTACTCAGTATATACCCAGAAGAACTGAGGTTAGTGACATAAACAGATATTTGCACACCAGTGTTTATAGTGGCACTATTCACAATTGCCAAGAGATGGAAACAATCCAGGTGCCCATAAACAGACGACTAGATAGACAAAATGTGGTATATACATATGATGAAATATTATGTAGCAGTAAGACAAAATGAGGTCCTGAAGCATATGACAATGTGAATGAGCCTTGAGGACATAAGGCTGAGTGAAATAAGTCAGTCATAACAGGACAGATACTGTATGATTTCCTTATGATGGCTCTGGTAAAGGTAATCTCAGAGGTTACACTGTAGAATGTGGCAGACCTTGGTGTATACAGAAACTAGAGACAGAGGAAAGGCTACCCAAAAAGGTTGAATCTAAATGCAAGGGAACGTATAGAAGTGATGGTAACTAATTAGCAATGCTTATAGGTAACATTGCCATATTGAAGGTGAATATAACTGAAAGGGGATGTACAGTCCCATGTATCCCAATGATTAAATTTATAATTGATAATAAATTCTCGTATGAACTATTTCAATGGTTCAGTAGTGGACATGGAGTCAATGGTAGAGGAACATAGGGGGGAAACTAAAAATGCATGCTATGGCCAATAGGTAACAGGAAGACATCAACAGTACCACAGCATTACCAGGGACAACTACCTGAGGGAGGAGAGACAAGTGATAAGGGGTAGTTTTGATTCGATAGTTGGAGATGTTATGTTTGCTGGTTCTTTGTCGTTATGGGCCAATGAAAATTGTCTAAAATTGCGAGTGCTGCTGATTGTACAATCAAACGAAAATACTTAAGATATGGTTTGTTTACTTTGGGCATTATCCATGATGCCCAATAGATGGAAAAAGCTGAAAGATACAAAGACTGAGAAGTACACTGGTGAATGGTGATACATTTATATGATGGAATTTGGTAGGCTACAAAAATGGAGGGACGTTGAGGTGCATACGGCAAACTAAATAAGGCTTGGGGACAATGGTCTGTGCAGAATGGGCCAGAAACAAAAGAAGAACTTTGCTCAAGTCTCTCTCAGAAAATGCCTTATTACAAAAATGAGAGCCTGGATTGTGGGCCCTCATAGCAGCCACATTTGGTCTGAAGTTGTGGATGTATTTCTAGATTCTGAAACACTGAGCTATCTGTGTATCAGCTGGTATTTCCTTGGAACTTTCAGTAGCCCAGTGACACCTGGGTCCCAGAAATGGAGTGCTGCAGGCTGAAAGTTAGCATAGCTATATATCGTAACCGTTGAAGTAACCAAAAAAGAGATCAGGCCTCGATTTAGAGTTTAAAACAAAGCCAACCTGGCTGGATCTAAGGTAAATTAGAATGCAGGGTAAAAGTTGATAGTGTATGTACTCTAGACCTTCAGCTGTTGTATGGGATCAAAGGCAGAGAGATTTGTTATATCTAGAACCTAAATTTTCTATAACTTGTAGTCTAAATTAGCTCATTTAGACAATGCAGACTGCTGGAGTCTGGAACAGGAACAAGGTCCTATAATTCCCTATGGCTTGATGTAGCGCCAGGATATATCTTAGACTATGGTGAGCATGATTATTAAAAAGTATTGGTGGATAATTTAACTTGTATGGTCAGTTTAGTTGAACACTATTAAATACATGGAATCTTGAATAGGGCATGAGATTTTATTGGTTTGTCCAGGTTAGTGTGATGCCCCGAGATATCTCAGAGTAATTTGGGCAGAGAATAAAAAAGTATTTGCAAAATCCCCTGGGCTACTGGGGAGAAAGGAGAAAATATTCAGTTTCCCGATTTGGAGAACTTCTTATATTCTCTAAGCAGTGGGAACAATGAAATCAATAGACTGAGCCCTCAATCTTAGGGTTCACCCCTATGAAACTTATTCCTGCAAAGGATAGGCTGAGCCTCCTTAAAATTATGTCTAAGAATCCCTTCAGAGAACCTCTTTTGTTATTCAGACGTGGCCTCTCTCTCTAAGCCAACTTGGCAGATGAACTCACTGTCTTCCCCCACCTACGTGGGACATGACTTCCAGGGGTGTAAATTTCCCTGGTGGTGTGGGACAGAAATCTTGGGATGAGCCATCGTGGGATTGAGAAAATCTTCTTGACCAAAAAGGGGAAGAGAAAAATGAGACAATATAAAGTTTCAGTGGCTGAGAGATTTCAAACAGAGTTGAGAGGTTATCCTGGAGGTTATTCTTATGCATTATATAGGTATCTCTTTATAGTTTATGATGTTTTGGAGTGGCTAGAGGGACGTACCTAAAACTGTTGAGCTGTGTTCCAATAGCCTTAATTCTTGAAGACAATTGTATAACAATATAGCTTTTTATACTGATATGGCTTTTACAATGTAACCATGTAATTGTGGGAAAAAAAAGTATTGGTAGAATCCTTTAAGAATCTGAAAGGGAAACGTTGATATAGATATAGATGTAGATGTAAATGTAGATGTAGAAATATATATAGATATGGAACTATTAAACTCTCGCATCTGGGAAACCCAGTCCAACCACTGGGGACTCCCAAGAAAATAGGCCAAACTCTGGATTTGGGGGTTTACTCTTATGTTTCATTATTTCTGTATGGGAGAAGTTAAAACTACTCATAATGAGCCCTAAGGGTTGCTTCCAGGAAGCCTTTTGGTTGTGCAAATGTGGCCTCTCTCTATATATATAAGCCCAACTCTGCAAGGAAAATCATTACCCTCCCTCCTACATGGAACATGACAGTTAGGGGTACACATCTCCCCAACAAAGTGGGGCATGACTTCTGGGGATGAATCTGGCCCTGGCATCATGGGATCGACAATGCCTTCCTGACCAAAAGGGGGAAAAGAAGTGTAATAAAATAAGATATCAGTGGCCATGAGAGCTCATATAGAGTCAAGAGGCTGTTCTGGAGGCTGCTCTTATGCAAGCACTAGTTAAATAGTGCTAATTGCCTTGGTTTGCTAAACCCCAATCAACATCACTCCTGTTAACTCTTAAGCACACATAGGGTTGGAACTGAGACTCTATAAAGGTGCCATGCACCAGGTTTGCCTTCTTGGAACATATAAGTTCAGAGAGTTCCTAGGTCAGATAAAACCTGAAACCCAGAGAGACCAGACTCTCCAGGTTTATCAATTAATTGCGTCCTCCTATCCTTCAGTATGGACACCTCTTCCCAAGATAAAAAAGTCAGAGCAGGTATTCCCCAAAGATCCCTATAGAATGGGATAAAGATTAAAGGAGAAGCAGGAAGTACAATAGAGAAAATGGGATTTAACAAATGAATATGGCTGCTGAATCACTATATTAATGTTCCTTCTAGCCTCTAGTGTTTTGGAGCATCTAGAAGGAAAAATCTGAGATGATGGTATGGTAACCTATGACAGACTCTGGGATCTGTTCTGTAATTACTTGTTGGAGAGTGCTTTGAAAATTATTGCTTTTTTCTTTCTTTGCTTTGTACATATATTACACAATAAAAAAAGTTTTTAAAAAAAAGTGTTAAAAAAGGTAGCAGGTACATAGGGCTGACCCCACTTACAACATCCTGTAAATGAGAAAATACTTTTACAGATTTTCCCATGCGTTGAATTCCGCCAGGCCAGCAGAGTGTTACAAGCAGTCCAGTTTTCAGGGATCACAGTCCAAGGAAGGTCAGTAGCACCTGAAATGGGGAGTCCATGCAAACCCAACACTGGGTTCAATTGTGGACATGTGTTACCACCGAAGCCCACTGTAGAAAAGTGTTTGCTAGGGTGCTATGGGTGAAATGAAGGATGTTTATGAGGAACAATAAGGAGTAATTCCTGCTGATCTAACAAAGTACATGCTAGCGTTCTATTGGTTGACAACAAGGACTAGGCAGAGGAAAATTATGGGGAGGTTTTAAATATCAGGTATTTTCCCCCTGCAAATCATGAGAGTCCTCCACCATTACATGAGTTGTTGCTTGGGCATGAAAAGGATCTGCATAGTCACACATAAAGATCCCACAGCAATAGGAAACCTTGGATTGGTCATAAAAATTGTAACAAGCATTTTTTAAAATAAGTTGTGGTCTTATTACAATGTTTGGGGTAACTCCTATTCCGCAGGGACTGATGATTTCTAACCAACACAGCTGCACAGGTCAGCATTGAGGCCAATTGACCTGTTTCCCCCATTTTGTCTGCCCTGAGGCACAGGTGACAACAAGTGATTACTATTTCCCCGCATGGGCGCTAAGGCGGCTGGTCCTTTCATCTGTACTCGCAGCACCTGCTTCGGTCCTGCCGGGGTGGCGGTGCAGCAGCCCACAGCTGCGTTGCCTTCAAGCGCGTTAAAGCCTGATAGAGCCTTTTATTTCCCTGCTGCTAGGCCTTCATATCACCTTTTGGTGGAACCTTTCACAAACCATTTATTCTGCCAATAAGGCCCACACCTGTGGGATTGTAGGGCAGATGGACCATCTACAGTATATGCCCTCCCTGCGTTGGGAAGGGAGTGAGGAGGGGCCAGCGGGGGAGCCAGGAGAGTGCCAGGACTTTTGAAGCTGTGTTTTCTTGCTTCAGCACCTACTGGTTGAATGCAGTCTTTTAACTGCTTTCCGTAATTTTGAGGAAGGTCGCTCTCCTTAACGTGCCTCTGCTACCTCTGCTGGAGGAGGGTTGAAACACTGTCCGCACTCAGAGGGGGCCCCATAGGAGGTAGCTAATCAAAGGCAGAGGTAGATGAGCAGATCACACGGGCCTGGCGCTTATCACAGCCCCAAGCTCCAGTGTCCCCTCCTGCCTGCCATGAGGTAATCTCCCCAGTATTTATGACAATTTATCAGCCTCTTGTTCCTGCTCCTCCTTGGAGGTTGTAGAATATTCCATCAGACTCTGAAGTTTTAACATAGTTGAGTCAGACTGTTCCTGCCAGGCTTATAGTTGTTTTAGTGGAGGGACTAATTCCTGGGGCTTCCTACTCTGCCATCTTCCCACAGCCCTTCTCTCACTGATGCTTAAAATGAGAATCTCCAAGGAATTCCATTGAAGTTTAAAGTAGGTACAAGTCACAGCCTCCGAATTTCATGATTTCCGACGCATAGAATATAATCACCCCATTGCAGTACAATATTAATAGCATGGGGTTTCAAATAACAAACACATATAGAAGTGCTGCACCCAGAAATTTTTGTTGCTCTTTCTGTAAATGAATAAATGTTAACTTATTTTTGACATGCGCTTTGTGACCTGTGCTTTCCAGATCTACGGAAGACATTCGAGCAGGAGCCCCTGGGAAAGGAGGTGTCTTTGGAACAGGAAGTCCTACTCCAGTGCCGGCCACCTGAAGGGATTCCAGTAGCTGAGGTACGTAACTGCGATTTTTTGTATTCAGCAGTTGGCACTTAGTTAATCTGACAGAGGCCTAATCCGTGGCTAATGGTGCAGTGAATTAGGGTATGGCATGATGAATGGGTAGTAATGGAGTCCTAACTGCCTGGCTGCTGGCAAAATATATTGATTGGGAACTGATTAATGACTTGAGAGTCAATTAGAATGCCCCACTGGACACAGCCACAGGCAATTTGGTTGAATTTTGTCATTCTCTTTCAAGAAATAAGAAAACTGCTTTATTTTATCTGGCACCTATTGTAAAGAAAGATGGTGTGACTTAACAGCCCATCGATTTTATTGTTGTTCTTAATATGCAAAATAATTTGAGTGTGTGAAGAGTGTGTGTGTGAACATTTGCATCCCACATATATACCTCCTGTCCCCCGATGTCACCATCGACATTCCTGGAAGCCATAGTCACATACTGTGAAAGAAACATGTTTGAAAGTGAATAAGTATCAAATCAGATTTATCCCATAAGTTTTCCAGCAAGCTCTCATTTTCATCTTTTGTTTCTGCTAAAACAAAGCCTATTGAATGACTGCCTATAAATATTATGAATTGGATTCACATTATGACTTGTCCTTAATACCAAGCAATACCCAAAAATGTCTTGTTGCTGGAAGTTAAGCCTACACAACCCACAAGAGTGTCATGATGTCCTTGAGACATTTGCCATCATCTTATAGCACAGTGTTGAAGAAAATCATCTCATATTGTGTCATTCAGTTCTTAACCGATAATTCCAGGAGACATCCTAATTTGAATCAAATATTATTACCCTAGCTCATCCTGCAATCTATAAACCCAAAAATAATTTAATTTGACAAGTTACATAGTTGCCAATTTGTTGATGCTTTCTTGTTCCTCTCCAAACTACACTGAATCATTTGAAATGTTAGCTGTTTTTTGGATATGTGGAAAGAGGCATTTTTAATTTTGCAATTTGGACCTGTGTATCAGTCAAAATCTTTTTTTAGAAATTTAAGCCCTGCATTTTGCCCATCTATGAAATTGTTCAATAATACTTGAGAGTTGCAACATTGTGAAAAAAGACAAATAATTAACAATACACTTACTACTTGATTTCTCAATCTTTCCAGATTGCAGTAAAGACAGTAGTCAGCTCAGTTAGCTGGTCCCATGACAGCTGAATCAAACATCTGATTTCTCTTTCCAAATTAAAAATAAGAATAGTGGTAATAGTAAATTAGTTAGACATTTAGTCAGAGCCCTTACCAAACTACTCCTTTTTGTCTGTCACAAATATTCATATCTTGAAGTGTTAATGCAAAGATTCAGGGTCACAGTCTTAATGAGATTTTCTTTATAACTTTGAAAGAAGAGAGCTATTTTTGCCTTGTAACTGGCATCCCATGGCTTCCCAGCCCTTTATCCTGCTAGTTACGATATCTAGTTATGATACCAGCATGATATGCTGTCAAAGGACTTTGTAAACGTTGCATGGCTGTAGCTGTTTTCACCTACCACCACCAAAACCTCAACAAGTCAGGATGGTTTAGTGTATTAGAAAGAAGACAGTGCTCTATATCGATATTTCATTTCAGTTATTAAAATAGTTGCATCTGTCTCCTTAATTGCATTTCTAAAATTCTAATGCAAACCTGCTCCATTAAACTACATTAGAGACCAATATATATCATGAGTAACATGAGGATCCATACTCAAAGCTAACTGAATCCCCTGCAAAGACTTTCAGTGAGGGGGTCCTAATAAATACTTCATATCTTCAGGCTCCTCAACAAAGCGGTGCACTTTGTCAAAGAGTAAAGATTCATGACTCTAAGCTAATTGGCTGTGAGTCTTATTTGTATCATCACTGGGGAAGAGGCCAATTAACACTTGGCAAGCTCAAAAATCATGTACCCATTTGACATTCAAAGAACTATATTTAATGCATGTTCCTTTTTTTCATTTTTTTGAAGTCAGAAGTGAGATCAAGCACACATGCTTGAGACCAGGCTAATAAACCCCTATGTAGATTCTTTTCAATCCTATTAAAATCACTAAGACCACGAAAGTAATGAATATCTTAACGTGACACATTACAACTGCCATTTGCTCAAGAGGGGCAGATAGATTTTAAAAGAGAGAGATGAAAGGTAAGTTGTTGAGTTGAAGAATTGCATCATTATTTTAATGTAAAAATATTCATTAATTAATATTTCATTTATTTGTTTGAAGAATCTTGAAGCATCAAAGTAGCATAAATTGAAATATTGATCTCAAAGGGAAATGAGCAGATAGAGTCTTGTGTTTTATGAGAAATAGAATGAGATATTATGCCATACTGACAGGAATCTGTGTTTCTTTTGTATCCCATTGCAACTGATCTTGGGAAATTCAGTTAATAAATGCTCAGTGAACCCATGGCTGATCGATTTAATTGATGTTGGTTGTATAAGCATATGAGGAAGTGGTCAGATATTATTTGCAGAATATCAAGAGGCAGTAAGTTTCTTCCTCCAATTCAAGTCAGTAAGTTTCTAAATAAATCTAACCTTAAGTTATGACAGCATCACCTTAGTGCAAATCGTGGTGTAGACATTTCAGTGGTGATACTATTTAATTTTCTCTTCTATTTTGGTTTTAGTCTTCTCTATACAGTAACAGTTTTCTTATAGAACCCCAGGCTTGAATCTAAGCTTCACCATTTTCTAACTCTTTGGGTTTGTGCAAGGTATTTAAATTCCGTGCCTAAGTTCCCTGAATTCTAAAACAGAGTCAATCATAATCCATACCCGGAACATGGCTGCAACGTTTAAATGATAGGAAAACCATTTAGGACATGTTGGAAGCACTGAAGAAACATTGACTATTATTAGTATTACTATTATATTATATCTTATTAATTCAGAGAAGGCTGGATTCAATCGTTTGAATGCAAAGGAGGGAGCCACTGACCACCTTGCCACAAAATATGTGCTGCTCATCACAGTGGGGTATAGAAAGTGAAACTTCTGCACTCTCAAGAATCCCCGCGATTCCCTCCTATATTCTCAGCCTGTTGCTTTGATTGGAATCCATACATGCTACAAATAAATTGTGTGCTTTAAACAGAGGAAATGTCCTTTTGACAAAGCTATCAGATAACCTATGAGTGTAAATATCTGCAGCAAGCCATGATGTGCTGTTCCCCTTAAACTCTGATTTTTAAAGTCACTGTTATTCAGTTAGTCTTTGTAGTCCCATAACACTGCACCAACCCAGAGGGAATTTTGGTTGAGCGTACTATTGGTGGATCTGCTTTTCAGAATACAAGGAAAAGAGAGTGATAAAGAAATTATCAGAAGAGAAAAGGCTGAGCCAAGATCCCTTATAATTCATCTCCCCAAGTGGTGACAGGTTAGACTTAGTAGCTCCCCTCAATAGTCACCAGTTGAGAAAAACTATGTTGTGGAGACCCCAGGGACGAGGCAGAAGAATTTCAGAGCTCTAGGTTCAGCTATACCCCTCTCTGGTCTCCCAAGCCTTTTCTTGATCTCTGGGGATGCTAACCAAAAGAAACAATGACTGTATGACTTGTCTAGCCCAGAAACAGAAGCTTGAGGGCCAAGTTTAAATCATTGAGCCATAGAATCATGGGGAGACCCAGAGATCCATGAGGGAGCCAGCAAAACATGGAGGGGGAGGGGACACTCAATGATTGAGCAGCAGATAGAGAACTCTTTCAGAATTTAATACCTGGTATGGATGAATCCATGTGACTAGCTGAATGTCACCCCTTATGTACTATGATTTTGTATGACTCTATTACTTGTTTTGAAATTTGTGTGTTTTGTTCTTTTGCTTGTCTGACTAGATTGCATTCAAATAAGAAGCAAAAAGGAGTTTTTGCTTCTCTTTTGTCTCTAACATCAGCAAGTTGTAAATCACTTAATAGATCCTCTAAGCATAGTTGACTCAATGAAAAGATGAGGCCCTGTTGAATATGACACAGAGGCTGCATGTCAAAAAATAGAAAATGGAACCTTCTAGAAAAAAGGATGCTGCATTCGTGAAGATGCAGCTGTATTTAGAGAATTCAGTATGGGGAGAAAACTCATAGTCTCAACCCTGAGAACAGCATTCCAAACCAATAGGACTAAGAATAAAAGGCCATTGGCAGTTACATTAGTTCAGGGACTATAGGAGATGTTAGTAATTATAATGTTGCAGTCAGGGAGTAGACTAGATGAAGGAAAGGAAAACATCCTTGAAATGCCCTGAAATGGTATTGCTCCGAAGTTTTTACAACATTTTTGCTAGGATCAAGCCAAAAATGTAATATTTTTTCCACTTCTGGTGAGATATTTACCTCTCTTTGTCTAATAGACAAATCTCCCCTGTCTCTCTACAGAAGCAAAAATAATTAACACACCCATGCAACGTATTGCTAGGCTGCTCTGGTGGCATAATAGCAGCACTCTATGAACTGGATCCCTCTTTGCTCATTTTAGTTTCTGCTTAGAAAATGTTGCTGTCACATAGTAAGCCAGATACACACTGTTTTATTTCATCAAATTATCTCTTTTGGAGAGTACTAGGATCAAAACATCAGTGGATACAAGATTTGTGGGCATGGCAGAAGGAGCAAAACTGAAATTTTCACTAAAACCTGTGATTTGTTTCACCTTTAACAAGGGGATAATTGGTTCTCTAATTATAATTGAGCTATTTCTCATAGGAGTTTAATTGGAGGAACAGGACACAAGCTACAACTTATTGACCCAGTTGAGCTTAAAAGCCACCATACTATTTATCAACATTTGCATCTCTAATTAGCAAGTGGGAAAATGTGAGGTGGAGTGCAAAAGAATAGATTTTGCTGAGTTAAGACATGATAAACAGGGAACAGATTTTTAAAGCTGATACTGCCAGGGCAAAAAGCTGCTGGCAGCTGGAGACTCCTCCAAATGTGCAGCATCAGGTGGCTCTCTGTCTAATTGATTATTAATATGGCTACTGAATGCTTTGTTTCATGAGAGCCATTTATGTTTCATTGCCACTCCCTCATAATTGGAACTTCGTGTTGATGCATTTCCATGCAGATGCACTGACTCCCAAGTTGTTCTTCATGTTCTTTACAGGCAAAAGAGGTTAGGAAAAGAAAGATTTAGGCATGAATACTAATTTGGAGGAGATATTACTTTCGGTGCCCAGTAGTATCTGTTAGAATTTTCTACTTACATGCATGTAGGAACAAGAAGGGGTTTTCGATTATGATGTGATTATCAGCCTTGCAAACAGATTTTCAAAAGCATTGGGTCCCCTGTCTATTCTTCAGCTTGCAAACTTTGCATTGGTGTAATCAACATTTGCCAATGTCACCTCCTTATTATGGCCGGTCCATATATTTTCTCCGACAATATCTGCCTCTAATTGAACTGAGAGATGACCACAAGTCCAGATTACCATGTAAACCAGATGAAAAATAATAATTTAAACAACATGAATAAGGACAACAAATAAGAAATAATAGAACTTACCTGACTTATAATAAACTTGTTGTTTGATTTCTGCAAAAACATAGTAGTTTAATGATTCCTTGAGCCTATGTTACAAAATGCTGGGTTTTTAATCGTTAATTCATTCATTCAAGAAATATTTATTGTGTACCCATTGTGTGCCAGATACTGCTCTAGTTGCAGGAGATACAAGTCAGTCAAAGTCCCTAGAAGAGAAAAACACAATAAACAGAATATAAATAAATGAACAAGATATTTTCAGACAATTACAAGTTAAAGGAAGTAAACTCATATAAAAGAAGCTGGTGATTGTTGGGTGTTGGGAGAAATTTAAATTCAAAAGAAAATCTATCTGGGGAGATGATAACTGAGCTGAAATTGGAATGACAGAAAGGACTCAGTCTTGAAAAGATCTGGGGCAGAAAGCTCCAGGCAGTGGGAGCAGCAAAGGCAAGTGCCCTCAGAAGGAGCTCGATGTGGATGCAGGATTCAAAAGGAGGCCTGTGCCTCTGAGACACGTGGGCAGTGAGGAGAGCAGAAGACTTTGAGTCACAGAGATGGGAAAGGACCAGATCTAGCCCTTGTACATAAAAGGGGCTTAGAATTTTCTCTAAATGCATGAAAAGCCACTGGAGATTTTAAGTAAGGAATCATCATGACCTGATATATGTCTTTAAAAGATCAATCTGGCTGCTGAATGGAACATAGAATTGAGAAATACAAGGATGTAAGCAGACAGACCATTTAGGAGGATCTTGCAGTAACCCAAGCAAGAGAAAATGATTGCTTGTCCCACCGTGGAATTAGTAGAGACGGAGAAAAATGGAGAGATAAAGGAAGTATTTTAATTCCTGTGGGGGAAGAAAAACTCAATATGGCATTTAAATTTGACTTTATTGAATGAAGAAAATCCAGAAAACATTTGGTCTTTTCAGGAAACAGTGAAATTGTCCATACTAAAGCTCAGTAGACTGACTAGAGTTTTTTTTAAAAGGCCCAAAATCAGTGTCAGTAGATCTCAGCTATATGTAAGCACAACAGCAACTCAGTGGAGCTTCAGAGACAGGGAATAACCTAGCCTGTGTCCATAATCACAGCGCAATAAAGGTACAACTGCCTTTATTTCTTGAGACAAAAAAAGTTTATCTTATTTGTTTTCTATAAGTTCTTTTGCCTTGGAATTTCTTTCAGTGTCTGTCCATATCCTGGCAGGCAATATTTATCTTAAACTCATTGCCGATGAAAAATGGCACTCAAGCAGAGCAAAAAAGCCTATTTTCTAAAGATGATAAGACTTAGCAATGATTCTGAACACTTTTGATTGGTAAATAAGAATAAATACTAATGAGTTGCTTAACCTGAAAGGCAAGTTTATAGTAAAGGCTGAATAGGATCTACAGAGGGACTAGGTAATTTTTGGCTCTTTGTCTTGAACAATTTAGCCCTTAAAAACACTTGAGTGTCGTTTTTCTTCCCTGGAAGGTGTTATTATATATAGTCGATCTACTTTGGGTTTTAGTTTGTTGTTCTCAATTCATTTGTCAGCATGCTTTTATTTCCTCATGGTAGAACTTAGATTTTCAAAATGGAAGTTTCCAGATTTGAAGACAAGTTAGCTTCCACAATATGGCCAACATAGATTCAGTCTCAAAAGCAATGAGACAGACATATGTGCAATTAAGGGAGTGTTTTCCCCAGCAAGAAAACAAATTCTCTTTCTTGGCAACAGAGGCAGAAGTTACAATCAATGCACAAAATGTCACTACAGTTTCCACTTGCTTTTTTCTTTCTTTTCTTTTATTCCTTTGGCTATTTTTCACAGTTGTCCAAAGATATCATTTCAATTTGTTTGTAGACTAACATTTTTTAGGCATAAAAATACACATACTTTCACAAACCGACTGAGAGGTGCAAAGTATATCGCACAGTGATCAACCTCAAAGTGAATGGCATCTTATTTTATTGAAAATTTGAGAACCAAATAGCTACAAACACTAAGTGGCTATTGATTCTTGATAAGAAAGACTATCTGGTATAATACTATCTCCACAATAGCTCAAGGAGCTCCTTTTCTCTCTGCACACTTATTTTTTTTTTGACAAATGGCCTCTTTGTTCCTTATGCTTTATGACACTTTCTTGTCATAGCTTGTATAAAGACTGCTCATTTGAATTCTAACTTGAAACTACCCGGCAGAAGTCTACAGAAAGTTTTTTAGCTATAGACATCTTTTAGAGTGGTCAAAGTCTTACTATACAAGGTGAAGTCCACAGACCATCACAATATCACCTGAGCATTTCTTAGAGATGCATAATGTGAGGTCCCAGCATAGATGAATGCATCAGAACCTTCATTTTAAAGCTTCTCATATCTACAGCACTGGTTCTCAAACTTAGCTGCACATTGGAATTGCCTGGGAATCATTAGAAATTGCTGATGCTTATATCTGTCTCACCCTAGAGATACTGATTTTGTAAATACGATGTACACAGTCTGGCTATCAAGATTGTTAAAATCTCCCCAGGTGTTTATAAAATCTGTGCAGTTAGAGAACCGCTGGTCTAAAGGGCAAGGTTAAAGCAAAGAACACATACACATAAAGCTTCAAGCTTGTCTATTCTAAACCAATCAGTAAAACTTGGCAAAGACTCTCAGTTTTTAGCTAATGCTTCTCCTACAAGCTTGGCTTGGCTGAGTATGCATCTGATAATTGCTCCATAATTGCTTTGCCCATTTATTTGATTAATGTACCTCCATACAATGATTCTGAGCTTAATCTCCATTCTCTTAGGTGTGTGTGTATACTCTTCTCAAGTATTTTGTCACTTTCAACTCCAGTGCTCTGACTTGGTGGACTCCAATTTGAGTTTAACAAAGCAACCCTTCTGATAGATGTGGGTTTTTCTTGCTAATGGTTGCTGGACTCACTTTTCATGTTGGGTGGCATGTGGCAGTTTCCCTCCGTTAATTAGAACAAATGTGCCAATTATGTTAATGTTTCTCCCGATACCAATCAGTGAATAATTAGACACAACACATCTGTCTTGCACAGAAGTGTAGACTAGGAAAGGAACACTGCAAGGTGCTTTGCTCTTTATTATTGGCATATATGATTAGATAACTCCTTAACCAATCATGGAGTTAACAAGTTCATATATCAAAAGGACGAAGGGTGCCAATAACTATTTGGAGGGCTGAGCACCTCTCATTGCTAGCATAGTCCTGACCAACATTCAACTCTTTCTGAGGGCAATCTGCAAAGTGGTTGCCAGTTTCCTAGGGCTGCCGTAACAAAGTACCATATAAGGGATGGCTTAAAACAGCAGAAATTTCTTGTCTCACAGTTTTGGGAGCTAGAAGTCTGAAATCAAGGTGTTGGCAGGGTCCTGCTTCCTTTGAAGTCCATAGGGAAGAATCTGTCTCATGCCTTTTCTGGCTTCTGGTGTTTTGCCAGCAATCCATGGTGTTTTCTTTCTCTGTTGTCACATGTCATTTTCCCCCTCCTCTCCGTCTGGGTCCAAATTTCCACTTACTATAATGGCATCAGTCATATTGGATTAATGGTTCACCCTTAAAACACAGCACTCCAGAGTAACCTTATGGCAGGCGAGAACTCTGCCAGTGAGCCACCGTAGGCCACCCAACCTCATTTTAATTTGCCTAACTCCATCTGCAAATACCCTATTTCCAAATAAGAGCATTTCCAAATAAGAGAATCATTCTGAGTTATTGAGGATTAGAACTTCAACGTATCTTTTGGGGAACATGATCGAATCATTAACGGTAGTCTCTCTTTAAAAATAAACACATTTTCCAATTAGTGAAATGTAGCTATGTTATTTACCCTGAACCACAGAAATAAGTTCTTAAGTAAAAGTATTTTAAAATCTCTGTAAAGAATTCAGTTTCACTCAGTTTCACTGAGATACAACATGACACTGAAAAAAATCCCTGACTTCGGCCTATAGAATCCTGTTGATGGTGTTCAATTGTTGTAAATCATCACCGAATTAGAATTTGTTCATTTCTTCTTCTATATTTCCATGGATTCAAACTCTAGAGTCTTCTGAATAATAGAAAAAGTGGTTTTGTTCCTGTTGTTATTGTATTTGCATCTGAGTTCTGTATTCAGCAGAGTTTCAGAAAGAACTTGAGTTTCTGGAGCCAAATTAGCTCAAGATAAAGTCACACCTGTTCCCTTGTGCTGATTCTAACAGCAAGGAGAACCTTAAAACATTGAAACTTTAGTCCCCTTGAAGGTAGTCAAAAAGTGCCTTATATATTCATCTTTTTTTAATGCATAAAGAGTTGGTCAGAAAATAAGACAGGAATCTCAGATTATAAATTATTTTCTTACTGTGATGCTGATTTTGATCAAAAAAAAAAAAGAACAATTCACAGCAGAATTTAATGTATTTGAAAATAGTAGTGATTGCCAATTCTAGTGCCAGGTATTCTCAAAAACCGCTAATATATGAATATCCTGGGATGCATTCACTTGGCCCAGGGAGTTGAGATGGCTGAGCCATCAAGAAGGACATAATTGATTTTTTTTTACATGACTCTACCCAAAAATGTTTGTCTTTTATTTTTTAATAGTAAAACATGAAAATAGAGTTATTTTAAAGCAATGTTAATAGGAAAACATGAAGTAATTACTGGGGATAAGTGATGTTAGGGAAATGACTGCCTCTACCTAATGAGATACCACTTTTTATACTCTTACTATGAGAACACAATTGGAAATTTTGGAATCTGTCTTAACCTAGCTTTCATGAAGCCTAATTAGAAAGATGGGAAGAGAGTAAACAGAGGTGAGAAAATTAGTATAGGAAGTCAAAATTAAATTGAGGATTATAATTTATCCCACATTTAATTGTAAACTATAAATGGATAATCCATAGGAAATATTAATCCATTTGTCTCTGTTGTTGTTGACAATATATATCAAAGTATAAATTTAAACAGAAAAATAAATTATTTAGGGAAGAGATAACGGAGATTTTTTAACACTATGGTTGTTCAATATTGGAGTTGCTTCTCATAAGAAGTTATAGAAGCCTGAGCCATTGAAAAATGATCTTCATGTTTTGCTGCAAAACTTCTCCTGCCCTGACAGCACTTACATGCCCAATAGTTCTGAATTTTATAAAATACCAGTAACTGTAAAACTATAAAACCATGCATCTAGGAGCCATAAAAACGTTGATCCTTAAATCACAGCACTTACAAGTATCGGTAGCAGTTTTACACTTTTTTCTGGCACCACACAACAGAGGGTCAATGTGCTCCAGTCCTAAAACTTATAATCAAATTGGGACCCACTCATCTTCATTGACAGTCATGTAGTGCTTTGAAAACTCTGTGCCAGACCACAGGTGTCAATAGAACCATACAATATAATTGTTGGAAGGATTTCTAAACATCTTATCTTTCTACTACAGTATCTGGGAACCAGTCCTCATATGGGGAGGCTAGAAATGTGACATCTCTTCTGGTACATGCACTAGAAGGGATTGAGGCTATAAAAAAATGGAGAACTTCTCCTCACAGGAAAACTCTTGTGAATGAAGACTCATAAACCAACATGAATAGTTCCGTTCAGTGCTAAATTGAAAGTCAGATTTTTCCCAGTTTTTTTTTTTCCTGATTGGTATTATGAGATAACCTATAGGTATTTTTTAATGAAGACATTAAGGGATACTGAACCCTTAAAATGTACTTATGCATAGATGATAGCGTTGGTTTGGGTAAGGTTAGCATTAGGTAAGAGGCAATTATGAGGCAATTAAATGTATTGACCACTTCCTAATTCCAGGTACTTTCCTTTCCATAGCTCATTTAATCATCCTACAACCCCAAGAGGGATGATCATTCCCATTGTGCAGGTGTAGATTGTGATTTGAGAGCTTATAGTTGCACAAGGCTGCAAATTCAATAAGTAGGAAGGCTGGGATGCAAAGCGTAGGCCATGCTCTCAAAGTGCTTCCAAGGTGGGAGTCCACAAATTTGAAACAATTTATAACAGTACAGTATTAATAAGTGGTTTGAAAAGAGTGTTAAAGCTGCACATCAGAGGAACACATGCCTATGTTTTCGTCTCTGGAAAAATTTCTCCTGCTTAGGAGAGACAAGAATTAAGATTTCAAAAAGTAAATATCTCCTGAGATGAATTTGGAAGAATGAGTGGAATTCTGCAAGCGAAAAAAGAAAGAGAAAGGCATTCTGGGTAGAATGAGAAGGAAATGCAAATATATGAGTGGCCAAGTTAATGACTGAAAAATGCTGATGGAACAGGGAGTTCAATACACTTAGAGAGTGGGATTAAAGTTTCAAGGTAAAGATAGAGCAATAATTGGGGATAGTTTGCAGGAGGTTTCATATGGCACATCAAGACATTTGAATTTTAACTGGGAAACAATTTGTTGGTATTATTGCTTTTGGATTTAATTTGAGAGAGAATGGTTTGAATTAAAATATTATCACATAGGGTGGGCAATGGTGGCGCAGTGGCAGAGTTCTCGCCTGCCATGCTGGAGACCCTGGCTCGATTCCCAGTACCTGCCCATGCAAAAAGAAAAAAATAAAGATATTACCACATAGTGATAGTGGGACTAGAAAAAGGCAGTCAGGTTTGAGGAATATTTGATGTAGAATCTATAATGGAATGGTTTTGGAGGGAGGTGCAAGGATTGCTATAAGTTTTTAGTTTTGGAATGGGGAAATAATGACTCCATTAGTTAAGACTGATAAAAATAAATAAAAGACCGCGTTTAAAGAGAGATGACTGCAGAGCAATTAGGCAAGAAAAAGAAATACAAGGCATCAAAATTGGAAAGGAAGAAGTAAAACTATCACTGTTTGCAGACGATATGATACTATATGTAGAAAACCCAGAAAAATCCACAACAAAATTACTAGAGCTAATAAATGAGTACAGCAAAGTAGCAGGCTACAAGATCAACATTCAAAAATCTGTAGCTTTTCTATACACTAGTAATGAACAAGCTGAGGCGGAAATCAAGAAACGAATCCCATTTACAATCGCAACTAAAAGAATAAAATACCTAGGAATAAATTTAACCAAAGAGACAAAAAACCTATATAAAGAAAACTACAAAAAACTGCTAAAAGAAATCACAGAAGACCTAAATAGATGGAAGGGCATACCGTGTTCATGGATTGGAAGACTAAATATAGTTAAGATGTCAATCCTACCTAAATTGATTTACAGATTCAATGCAATACCAATCAAAATCCCAACCACTTATTTTTCAGAAATAGAAAAACCAATAAGCAAATTTATCTGGAAGGGCAGGGTGCCCCGAATTGCTAAAAACATCTTGAGGAAAAGAAATGAAGCTGGAGGTCTCGCGCTGCCTGACTTTAAGGCATATTATGAAGCCACAGTGGTCAAAACAGCATGGTATTGGCATAAAGATAGATATATCGACCAATGGAATCGAATAGAGTGCTCAGATATAGACCCTCTCATCTATGGACATTTGATCTTTGATAAGGCAGTCAAGCCAACTCACCTGGGACTGAGCAGTCTCTTCAATAAATGGTGCCTAGAGAACTGGATATCCATATGCAAAAGAATGAAAAAAGACCCATCTCTCACACCCTATACAAAAGTTAACTCAAAATGGATCAAAGATCTAAACATTAGGTCTAAGACCATAAAACAGATAGAGGAAAATGTTGGGAGATATCTTATGGATCTTACAACTGGAGGTGGTTTTATGGACCTTAAACCTAAAGCAAGAACACTGAAGAAGGAAATAAATAAATGGGAGCTCCTCAAAATTAAACACTTTTGTGCATCAGAGAACTTCATCAAGAAAGTAGAAAGACAGCCTACACAATGGGAGACAATATTTGGAAACGACATATCAGATAAAGGTCTAGTATCCAGAATTTATAAAGAGATTATTCAACTCAACAACAAAAAGACAGCCAACCCAATTACAAAATGGGAAAAAGACTTAAACAGACACCTACCAGAAGAAGAAATACGGATGGCCAAGAGGCACATGAAGAGATGCTCAATGTCCCTGGCCATTAGAGAAATGCAAATCAAAACCACAATGAGATATCATCTCACACCCACCAGAATGGCCATTATCAACAAAACAGAAAATGACAAGTGCTGGAGAGGATGCGGAGAAAGAGGCACACTTATCCACTGTTGGTGGGAATGTCAAAGGGTGCAACCACTGTGGAAAGCAGTTTGGCGGTTCCTCAAAAAGCTGAATATAGAATTGCCATATGACCCAGCAATACCATTGCTAGGTATCTACTCAAAGGACTTAAGGGCAAAGACACAAACGGACATTTGCACACCAATGTTTATAGCAGCGTTATTTACAATTGCAAAGAGATGGAAACAGCCAAAATCTCCATCAACAGAAGAGTGGCTAAACAAACTGTGGTATATACATACGATGGAATATTATGCAGCTTTAAGACAAGATAAACTTATGAACCATGTAATAACATGGATGGACCTAGAGAATATTATGCTGAGTGAATCCAGCCAAAAACTAAAGGACAAATACTGTATGGTCCCACTGATGTGAACGGACATTCGAGAATAAACTTGAAATATGTCATTGGTAACAGAGTTCAGCAGGAGTTAGAAACAGGGTAAGACAATGGGTAATTGAAGCTGAAGGGATACAGACTGTGCAACAGGACTAGATACAAAAACTCAAAAATGGACAGCACAATAATACCTAATTGTAAAGTAATCATGTTAAAATACTGAATGAAGCTGCATCTGAGCTATAGGGGTTTTTTTGTTTTTGTTTGCTTGTTGGTTTGTTTGTTGTTGTTGTTTTTTACTATTACTACTACTTTTATTTCTTTTCTTTATATTAACATTTTATATCTTTTTCTGTTGTGTTGCTAGTTCCTCTAAACCGATGCAAATGTACTAAGAAACAATGATCATGCATCTATGTGATGATGTTAAGAATTACTGAGTGCATATGTAGAATGGTATGATTTCTAAATGTTGTGTTAATTTCTTTTTTTTTTCTTTCCGTTAATAAAAAAAAATAAAAAGAAAAGAAAAAAAAAAAAAAGAAGAGAGATGACTGATCTGAGGAGGTATGGACAGAAGTGCAACACCTCTTATGCTTTTCATGTTTTGTTGAGCATCCCGTTGGAATTTTTTAAGAAAGCCATAGGAAATATGTATGGAGTTTAACAAATATTGGGGCTAAAGTTCAAGTTTTCAGTTATTAGCCATGGGAGTGAATGAGATCACCCAGACAATGCATACAGAACAGTTGTTCTCAAACATGGCTGCACATAAGCATCCCACTGAGTCCTTTTAAAAACCTGGATGCCCAGGTGCTTTTAAGCCCAGTTAAATCAGAACCTCTGCAGGTCACACCCACACAGGAGTTGACCTTAAGAGCTCTCCAAGTATTTTGATGAACCGTGAAAATTGAGAACCAAAGATATAAAATTAAAAGGGGGTGGGGGATGCAAGAGAGGCCACTGAAAAATACTATATGAAAACAGTGGATGAAATTAAGGGGACCATTGAAAGAAGCTTGAGAACGAACAGTAATCAAGTGTCAAGAAAAGCAGCAGAGGGTTTTTTTGTTTAGTGAACAGAATTATTTTCTATAGAGAGGTCAGTTGAGAAAAGATGCCATTGGATTTGGCAACTATTGAGGCCATTGATTACCCTTGAGAGTGAAGTTTCAGTAGAGTGTTGAATCCAGATAGCAGTTAAGTTGAAGAGTGAATGGCCAACTGAATAGGTGGACACTGTGAATAGTCTACTTTTCAAGCAGTTTAGCCACTAAGAGAAAGGAAATTCTGAGGTATAGCTGAGAAAGAATGTCAGGTCAAAGGGTCATTTTGTTATTGGTTTGTTTTTAAGATGCAGGAGACGGATATATTTGGGGTTAACTAGCAACTCAAGAGAAAGGAAGAGTTTGGGGAGAAATGCGTGTATTTTGGTCAAAGGAAAGACTTTTGTCACCTGCTTAGATTAAGGAAGGTCACAAAAAATATTGAGCAGTTTGTTGATGGCCCTGGCCCTCAAAAATCCACAAAGGGGGAAGAAGCAACGGATGAGTGCAATGTCTGAGTGCAATATTTCAGCAATGCAGAGTTCTTCGTTCTTCAAGTGATGACCATGCCTGAGAATGGCCTTTGGAGTGGTACAAACACCTCCAAGTTTATGTCTTTCAGATAAACTTTCTCTCTTCTTTTTATTTTCAAATACTTTCCACCTAGAGTAGGGTGACCTTATTTTTGTTTGCCTTTCTTTGATTAAATTTGAACATAGCTAACAAAGACTCACAATGTAAAGATTGTCCTTTACAGGATCATATCATGTTGCTCAATATACTTTCCACAAAGCAGGTTGTCTAAGAAAATAACAAACCACGGTGTCCAATTAGATTTAACACAGATGAATCATAGCATCTGGGCATGTGTAAATAGAAGGTGTCCTTAGAACAGAATTGAATGGGAATGCTAGGTCAACATTTGCCCATTACAAATACTTTTGATGTCTTTTATTTTATGCCAGATATAATGCTTCTCTGATTATTGAAATTAAGTCTTACTTTATAAAAGTCATTCAAATTAGTAAAGACATTAACTTAAAGTCCTGGAATAAATTATTTATTCTGTGAAAGAATAATCATAATATAACACTTAGTTCTTAGTTAAAGTTGTATAGCAATAAGCAAAAACATCGTATACTTACTTTCATATACATTATGTTGTTCATATCTCACAGGAATCTTATGAGGGAATTAAAGCAGTGTTTTAATTTCCTTGACTGCTCAAGCAAACATCATGCAAAGGGATGTTTAAATGATGGAAATTTAGTGACCTCACAGTTTTGAGGCCAGGAAAAAAATCCAAGTCAAGACACCATCGAAGTGATGCTTTCTCTTCAAAAACTGAGACATTCTGGTGCTAGCTGCTGGCAACCTGTTTTTCTTGACTCTTCTGCCACATGGCAATGCACGTGGCAGCATCTCCTGGCCTCTCAGTTCTCTACAGCATTCCATTGAACTTTCGAGTCTTTACTTCCCATGACTCTCTCTCCCTGTCTGAATTTCATTCCAGTTGGGAAGTATTCCAGTGTTGGATAATAACTCATTCTGGGCCACAGTTTGATGGAAGTAACCTCTTGCAAAGGTTCTCCTTACAGGAGACCCACAGGAATGGATTTTGCTTAAGAACATAACATATTTTTCTGGAGTATATACAGCTTCAGACAACCAGAGGCACTATCATTGTTCTCATTTTAGAGGTGAGCAATAATTAAGATTCATGATGATATATAACTTCCTCAAGATCACAGAATCAGTGAATGGGGGAGCTGGCTCTTAACTCTGGACATTTAAACGTCAGGTTCAAGTGGCTTTTGGCAGCACTCTTTGGTCTTCCTTATGAGGGGAGAGATATACTTAACTGCAGAAGCATTCAGGAGAAATCTTTGGTGGGTTCCATTTGCAAGTCTCCAACTCTCACTTCTATGACTCTGTTGTTTGCTCTTAGTTCTTATTGCCCTCCCTCACCCTCCCCTGGTAGATTTCCCTTCTTGATCACAGAACCACTATCCTTCCATGCTTTCATCTAGTGGTCTTCAAATCTTGCTGGCAAATCCCTAAAACTTTTTAACAAAATATAGCTCTCCTTCCACATTTTAAGTTGATATCTACATTTTTTATCATAAAAATTAAATAGTGCGAAAAGATATCATGTCTGGGTATGTTATAAATATTTTGCAACTTTAAATAAAACTCTTAGATGACTTAAAATTATCCATTGGAGTAAAAAACACTGTAATGTTTTCTTATCCAACAACATTCATCGACAGAATATGAGAATAAACTCTTCTTTTAATAGAAAAATACACTGGGCTGCTTTTTCAGTTTTAACTTGTATTTCTGTACCACTTCCCCCACTGCTTTTTGTCCTAATAATAGCACATTTTATGCATAAATATTTTTATGAGCATCATACCCCATGTTTTTCTGTAATACGTCTACACCTGTAAATTTTATTTCCTGCCCCCGTAAGAATCTAACCATTATCTTCAGGATTTCGTTGTCAGTACAGTAGTTATTATTAGTGCATGATTTGTCTAAACAATGTAAATATACTGCAAATGTTTAAAAACACTTATTTATAGTAGAGGCTGAATTTTTATTGCCAATGCTTCTTTTAGTGGGAGAAATGGGTTGCCATCCTACCTCCACTGTCAGTTGGTTTGTTTAGCCATGTTTGAATGCTACTTAATGGTAAAATGAAGCAGGTTAAAATCAATTTCATTTCAGTCACTTATAAATGAATCAAATACTGCTAATCTTCCCATCATATATAAATAAATAGGAATAGATGGAGTTATATTATAACTATGTCCCTCAACTCTTTGAGCCCCTTGAGAGTTATGTGCCAAAATCATGGTCACCTATCTTCAAAATTTATGTTCAGTGATCCATTGGCAGGCATTTTAGTTCTTCCTTCAATTTTGATAAGAGCAGAGAATTGTAAGGCACCTAACTTGCAGAAAGATTTGCTCTCCAGTCATTACAGTCCTTTACTTTCTCAACTGACACAGTAATATTTCAAATTATCCCCTTGTTTGGTGTCCCGGAGATTTTATACCCTGAGGCAATGTACCATGGTAAGAATGGGATGCAAGAGATGCCTTTCTTTTGAAAATCAGAATGGCAAGTTCTCAGGGCAATTAATCTTAGGAAGGAGTACATGTGAAAGTTAAAGGTATAAATACTGACCTTCTTCAAATAATGTCACTTGTTTTCTCCTTTAGAAACGTTGTATACCACTGGGCACTTGAATTCTACTTTGAAACCCTAACACCTTTGAATTCTTCCTTATCTAAACAGAAAGTTCCCCTTAGTCATTTGTATGCTATTCTTATAATACTTTTTATGGTTTAGTTTAAAATGTTATTTCTTCAGGTCATTTGCATGTGAAGAAAACTTTCCAATCATGAAATTAAAAGTTAGTTCCTCTTAAAGACCTGAAAGGTTACTGTCAGTCAAGTGAAGGAGCAATTGTGGAGAGCAAGGAGACTTTCCTGAAGTCTAAGAAATCAAAGTGCATCAGTCCTAGTGATCTCAAAGTAAACCTGTGTGGCTCCTATGGAGTGACCAGAATAGTGGTGAAAAAAGAAGGGTAGGCCCAGTGGCTCCTACCTAGAGATCTTACTGATATCCCCAGGAGCACCAGCCTGAGGCTCGCCCAAGCCCATGTCCCAGAGTGGCTAAAAGGTATTTGGTTTCCCAGTTTTTTTTCAACTACCATCTCATGATTCAGAGCCCAGATCCATCAGCGCTTAAGTCCATAGTACTCTAGTTACTTGCTCCCAGTTCATTGCATGGTAGGCAAAGAAGAGCATAGAGGGGCAGTCCTGAATTCTGATCTCTGCTCTTTCGTGAGCTTTGAAAGCCTTGGTTTTCTCAACTGAAAAATGGCTCTCACAGAACTGCTGTGAGGAATAGAGATCATAAATGTAAAGTGACTAGCAAGGTACCTGGAATGCTTGATACAAGCTTATATGTCTCCACCTTTTTCACCTTTCACTGTCTGCCAGTGCAGTCGATCCCTCCTACCACCTCCTCTGCCCTTCCAATTTCAGCATAGGGAAAATGTTCTGCTTTTGCAACTCCCTTTTCTCCGTAAAACTAGGTCATGATTTGCATTTGGTGATACAAAGTGCCCTTTTCTCTCTTAATGTTATGTCCAACACCTCGCCCTCCTCAAGGAATGGCAATTAGCCTAGAACCATAGAATGTGGTCTATAATTTCCACCCCTTCTTTCCGATTAGACCAGTGAATCTGCCCCGGCATCCTGACTGTGTTGGGAGAAGGTGAAGCAGAGAAGACAGCTCAGGCAGAAACACTCCATGAACCTGGGGGCAGTGGGAACAGCAAAGGTGGCTAGAAGGAAATTCCATCTCTTGGGGGCTTGGGTAAAAGGTTTAAAACTTATTAGTATGTGTGTCTTTATAAAGGGTGGGGAGAGGGATAGAAATTGATGCTATTAAAAGAACAAGTGACAAAAATAAAAAAAGAACAAGTGATGAGGACTAACTTGAATGACAGGACAAAAGAACTAGAAAACTCATTGTTTTAGTTTGTTAAAGCTGCTGGAATGCAATATACCATAAATGACTTGGCTTTTAAAAACAGGATTTACTAAGTTGCAAGTGTACAGTTCTAAGGCTATGAAAATGTCCAAACCAAGGCATCCATGGAAAGACACCTTGACTCAAGAAAGCTTCTAGCTTTCTCTCCCGGATTCTTCAAACAGGTTCTCCAGGGGCATTTTCTTTTTGCATCTCCAAAAATCTGTGGCTGTGTGGGATCTGAAGTTCTTTCCAAAAATGGTTCCCTCTAAAAGGACTCCAGTAAGCAATTCCACCTTGAATGGGTGGAGACACATCTCCATTGTAACTACCTAATTAAAAGGTCTCACCCACAATTGGGTGAGTCACATCTCAATGTAGACTACTTAGTCAAAAAGCTCCCACCCAGCAGTACTGAGTGAGGATTAAAGAACATGGCTTTTCTGGGGTACACAACAGTTTCAGACCAGCATAATCATAAAGGTAAAATAAAAACTATGAAAATGTGGATAGTCTAGGTCTACATAAAAATATTAGTAATGCATAGATTACCTGTCATTTATGCTTTATCACCAAGTACAATAATAAAGATTTCTCAGATGAACTTTGACAAACTCTATTTGATTGAATATTATTCTATTTGTTACTTTCAAAAAAGTCATGTAATGTGATGATTTGCTTATAGCCCAAAAGAATTAGAAAATAATATTTAAACAGACTGATTAAAATGCCATGTTATAATGTCTGTAAAGCAAATGTAAAGAAATGACATTTCTAGAATAATGGATTCACAAAGTTTAAATGGAAATATGTATTCAAGTTCAACGTATGAACTACATTGGTCAATTCAGTACATAATCATTTATATTCCTGGTACAATCTTAAAGAGTTTTCATCTAATAGTGAATGGATTTTATCAGTAAAAGCTGAAGATACTCAGACATTAAGGTATATTTTCTTGTTTTTAGAGTCATACCATTTCTCTTTTACTTTTCGGAGTTGTTTGCGATTTGTCACACGTCCTTGTGGTGTACCTCTAATCTAATATCAATAGTAGTTTTAGAATAATTACTGCATGCAAGGCACGAAGTTTATTCTGTGTTAACTCATTCGATCCTTAAAAACCTTCTGGAATGGCTTCTAGAATTATCATCATTTTATAAATGAGAACCCTGGGCTGCTTAGAGGATAAAAACGTATCCATGAGAGGCACAAACATTAGCCCAGAAATGGCAGAGCTCCATGTTTTGAACCAGGCAGTCTGGCTCCAGAGCTGCCCTCTTAGCAGATGCATTGGGAGCCACTCCTTAAAGTAAGATTTCAGTTGCACACAATAGGGATGAATAAAGGCCAAACAGAACAACAGAATATGCAAATAGGTCATCTTACCATTGTCTTGTAGATACTTTTATTACCTGTTAATAAAATCACACCTTTACAAAAACTTGAAAAATTATTTCAAATGTGACCCTTAATTATTGAGAAGGCTGCATTTCCTCAGCCACAAGAAGAGACTGAACAGTACTTTGCAGCACCGCAACCATGACAACAAGTCATGGTTTATGGTCGAAGCCTTTTATTGTTTTCTGAACTTCAACCTATTTTTCTTTCTTCTTGAATGTTTTATACATAACTAAAAATAAATTCTAACTCAAAAAGACCTCTCCCTTATATAAATCAAACAGTTTAAGAGGGGGTAAGGGCGGTGGGGCAGAGCAGAGTCTCTGGGTAAAATCAATGCCAAGCACTGAAATGAACAAAATACAAACAGAATTCAGGGGCCAGACCAGAGTATTGACTCCTGATTACTCAAGAATGACTCACAAATAAATAGCATTGCAACAATATTTTTATTCCTTATTATTTTAATGCCAGAATATTTTTAGCACAAAAAATTGTATTGTCTTTTGGGATTTTTTGTACAATTTATGGAAGGAGAAGCACTGTGAAATTACTTCAATTGCATAGAGACACTACCAAAAAAAAAAAAAAGGATATTTTAAAAAGAGCTTATGTTATGGCTCTTATATTGATTTCTCTTGCTCATTCAGACAACTCCTTGTATGATAAACTGAATTCTTCTTACATACTGTTTTGTCTCCCATGCATCTTCTCCCTAAACTTTCAATTAATGTTTTGTCATTTTTTATCTAAGTCAAAATGGAGATAAATATGGTTTTAGCTACACTGGCCCTGCAAATACGCTTTTTATCAATATCTATCTCTGTTCAGCTCTTAGCACTAAGAGAGAACAGAAATAAGAAAAGCAAAAGTAGTTTTCTTTAGAACTTTCAAGACTTTTAAGAGAAAAAGTAAAGTACATTCTGCCCATAGACAACATGGAAATTTTGGCGAATTTAACCACTGTCAAAAAAAAAAAATACTATGCTACCTGGATTCCTCATAAAATCAGCCAATTTAAAAACCATTGTACTTTCTGGCCCTCAAATCTCTTCTGTCTCTTGTATTCCTGATGCACACACAGGTTCCCAAACTAGAAGTCAGAGGCAAATCCCTTTTGCATTCCCCTTTCAACAGACAGCTCTTTTGCCCTGCTCCTTGTCCCTTCAAATTGCTTTGTGGATCCATTCTTTTCTCCCCAGCCCATGGCCATGCCCTTAGTTCACTCTTAGTGGATTTTCACCTGCAGTAAAGCAGGATTCTATACTTCCTTTCTAATCCACACTGCCCCCTAAAGCATTGTTCTTTGTGTCAAAGTGTCATTGTGTCTCTTTCCTTTCAAACTGTTCACTGGATTGCAGTAACTATAGGTAAAGGCCGGCTGCGTTAGCATAGCATCCAATCCCTCCATGATTTCATGAGCACCAGCTCCTCCATCCTGGCTCTCCTAATACCTGACTGCATAGCACTCAGACAAGAGACTTCACAGCCTGTGCCGAAGCACATGCTGTTTCCTCTTCCTGAAATGTCCTCCCTCTACACCCACTTCCCTTCTTTGTCTCTCCAGTAAGTTTATTTTCATCTTCCAGAAACTATTTTCAGTTCCTCCTCAAACATCCTTTCTGTGTATAATATGACCTCAATTTACCTCCATCCTTGCACGTATTTCCATTGTTTCTTCATCACACTCTTTCGTCATGATGTGTTTAGAGATTTGTCTTATCTAGAGACTTCCCACTACAGGCACTTATCTTATGTGTCTCCTTATCCCCAGCACTTGGCAAAGTACGTAACACAGAATAGATGCCCAATGTTTATGGAATGAAATCAAAATCAACAAGATGCTTAGCTCTTGATTTATTGAAAAATAAAATTGGGGGGAACTGATGTTTTAGGCTGAGATCTACTATGACCACCTAGATTCTGAGTTACTAAATGAAGTTCTAAAATAATTATTGAAATATCTTTCTTTCTATTTTTTTTTTTTTTTAATTCTGCAGCAGACATGTAAGTATAATGTGAACTAGGGGGGCATTCCACTTCCAGAGATGCTTGGAACGTACTGGCCACGAGACACTTTAGATTCATAAGTACAGGGAAACATTCAGCTCTTTCAACAGAATTCTAGAGGCCTTCTTCAGGCTTATAATTTCTCCAATGAATCCACTTGGAGGCAGGGTCAGCTCTGTAAAATTTCCCCTTAGGCAATGGAGATTTGTGATCTTAATCCCCAACAGAATAACAAAAGCTACAGTTAAAGGAATTTAGGTAGAAAAATGTCTAAAAGAGCCCTTACCTAAATATATTTAATATTAATGGCAACAGTCAAAGCATCATCTTTATAGAAATCTAAACATGTGGATAACAAATTTGACCCCACTATATGTCTTATTTTCAATCATACCTTCAACATATGTTCATTAAGCACTTATTGTATGCCAGTTCCAGGCTATGAGAATATAACAGTGATTTTTAAAAAAAGTCAAAACCCCTGGCCTTATAGAGCTGATATTCTGGAAAGGGTAACAAATAAAAAACAATAAATAAGTACAATACAGAGCATATGAAATGGTGAGAATGCTATGGAGAAAATAAAAGGAACGAAGGTAATAGTTCTAGAGTATAAGCAGAGGGAGATTCACAGCTTGGTTGATAAGGAAATTACTTACTGAAAAAAGTGACACCAAAGCAAAGACCTGAAGGATGGCAGGGAACCATCCAAACATGGGGAAAAGATTATTCCAAGCATATGCACAGGAAGAGTCAAAATTCCTAGGCAGGAGCACACTAGATGCACACAAGGACTAGCAAAGGGGCTTGTGTGCTAAAGAAGTAAAAGAGAAGACGAGTGAAGGGGTAAGGTCTGAGAAGTCAAGGGTCCTAGTGAAGTACGGTGTTCTAGTTTGTAAAAGCTGCCAGAATGCAAATACCAGAACTGGAACGGTTTTTAAAAAGGGAATTTAATAAGTTGCAAGTCTACAGTTCTAAGGCTATGAAAATGTCCAAATTAAGGCATGGAGGAAAGACACCTTAACTCCAAGGAAATGGCCGATGAAGTTCATGGTTTCTCTCTCAGCTGGGAGGGCACATAGAGATGTCTGCTAACTTTCTCTCCTCATTTCATAAGGCTTCCCCTGGGGCATTTTCCTTCTGCTCCAAAGGTCTCTGGCTGCATGGGCTCTGTTGGTTTTGGTGGTTGTAAAGCTTTTTTCAAAATGGTTCCCTATTAAAGAGCTCCAGTAAACAACCCCACCTTGAATGAGTGGAGACACATCTCTATGGAAACCATCTAATCAAATGTTACCACCCACAATTGAGTGGGTTACATCTCCATGGAAATAATAAAAGGATCTCACCCAATCAAAGAGGTCCCATCCAACAATACTGAATGAGGATTAAAGGACCTGGGTTTTCTGGGGTATATAGTAGCTTCAAACAAGCCATGTGGGCCATTTAAGAACTTTGGCTTTAACACTGAGAGAGATAGACGTTGGAGGGTTTGAGATAAAGGTGTAGCAAAATATGACTTAGGGTTTAAGAATCACTCTGATTACCATGTTGATAATAGAATCTTGAGAGGCAAAGAGAAAAGCAGAAGATCAGTTAGAAAGCGGTTCCAATAGTCCAGTAGAAAAATGATGGGGACTTGGACCAAGAAATGGGTGATGGTCTGGGGAGGAAAAGTAGTCAGATTCTGGATATGTTGCTCTAAAAAAAAAAAAAAAAAGCCAATGCTAAGTATGAGTATTTTTGTCTAAGAAACTGGAAGGATGGAGTTGGCATTAATTGAGGTAGAAGACTGTGGGAGGAGCAGATTTGGGGAAGTTCAGCAGGTCATTATTAGATGACCGAGTAGAGTAAAGAGGAGGCACTTTGGATATGTGAATCTGGAGTGCAGGAGCAAGCTCTGGACTGGAGATAAATTTAGTAGTCAGCTGCATGAGACCAGATGAGCTCACCAAGCAAGCGAATGTATATAAAAAGAAGAAAATGATGAGGTCCAAGGACGGAGCCATGGGGGCACAAACATCAGTCTAAGGAAGCTATGGGGGGGGGGGGTGAGTAGAAGGAAAACCACATGTGTATATGTAGTGTCCAGAGAAACCAACCGAGGAGGAGTCAGAGATCAACTGGGGCAAATTCTTCTGATGAGGCAAACAAGATGAGCACTGAGACTTCACCATTAAATTTAGCGAAGTGAAAGAAATTGGTGATGTTGACAAGAACAATTACAATGATATGGTGGAAGTGAATGCCAGATTAGAACAGGTTCAGTCGAGATTAAGAAGACAAAAATTGGAGACAGTATAAACAACTATTTCGAGGAGGCAAACAGAAATCTGGGGGTGACTAGAGGCAGAAATGTGGTGGGCAGGATTTTCATTTTCAGTTGTGGAAAATAACAGCATGTTTTTATGCTAATAGAAATGAGTCAATATAGAGGGAACTTTTAGTGGTTTAGGAGAGAGAGAGGATGATATTTGAGCTTTAGCTTGAATTTACCCTTGAATATGAGTGAGAGAGTGAGTAGAAAGCAAAGTAGAAATCAGAGAAGACCCTTGGTAGGAGCTCAGAAAGTTCACCCAGAAACAAGAGAGGATGCAGAACTGGGGTGGGTAGATGGAAGATGTGAAGACCTCTCAGGTTTGTTAGTTTTCTCAGAAGTAGAATTCTTGGCCCTCAGAAGAAAGTGAGGGTGGAGGAGGAGGTAGTGTTGAAAGAGCAAGGAGAAGGTGTGAAATAGTTGTCTAGGAGAATGAGAGAATGAATAGACTATGAAAATATAGTTTGTTTTCTGAGCAGAACTAAAAGCCCTCTTGGGTTCTGTTAATTGTGAATTTAGAAGGAGCCCAATCAGCACGGCTGGCACAGCCATACTCCACTTCGAGGACATGGAGGTGGTGTGGCGGGATAGTGTCCACGTGAGTGCCTGGAAGTGAGAGAAGGATGAGGAAGTCGAAGATATAATGCAAGGGAACATATTTCTTGATGCTGAAATTTAACTTGGTAAAGAGAGAAAAAGGTGATGTGAGGAGAAGGGAAGATCATTCGATGGTAGGTCCTGGAGAAGGATTGCTGAGAGAGTGCTACTAGACAGAATAAGCAGGAATGACAGGCTATGGTCAAAAAGAGAAGACAGCTGACACTGAGTATCTAGAGGAGTTACAATTAAAGGCAAGGAAAAAGAGTTGGACTGGTGCGTCTTAACATTTTAGTTGTGCATATAACCCCTCTGGAATTCTTATTAAAATGAGCATTTTGACTCTGTAAGTCCAGGCTGGGCAGGACCCAACAGTCTCAATTTCTATCTAGCTGATAGAAATGGTGCTGCTGAACCAGGGATCTCATTTTGAAAGGCAGAGGTCTAGAGTGGTGCTCCTCAACCCAAGCAGTAGATCAGGACCACAGTGGGGAGCACGGGAGAACATAATTGAGTTTTTCTGGGTTAGATTGAGCATCGGTATTATAAATGTTTCCATTTATCATGGGTACCATTCAGGGTTTTCTAAAGAAACAGAACCAACAGGAGATATCTATAAATAGGAGATTTTATGAAAGTCTCTCACTCAACTGTGGGGATGCAGGAGTCCCATTTCCATTGGTCTCTAGCTGACAACTCTGATGATGGTCATTAATGAACTCTCTGGGAGAGGCTGGTTGGCTGGCTGAAGAAGAAATTAAAGTTCTCTCTCCTCCCTTATAAGTCTCAGGTTGATTGGATTAAATCCAAGTGATTGGATTCTCTCACTGCAGAAGACACTCCCTGAGTTGATTGTATAATCAGCCACAGATGCAATCCACTGACTGATGATTTAGTAAACCAGCCTTATGGTTTAATATCCAGCCATGAAATGTCCTTATAGTAACAATTAGGTCAGTGCTTGCTTGACCAGACAACTGGGCACCATCACCTGGCCAAGTTGACACACGGACCTAACCATCACATCATGTAAAGCCAAGGTTATTCTAATGTGAAGCCAAGGTTGAGAACCTGAAGCCAAGAATGTATCATTATAGGAGTGAGTGAGTTAGGTATGTAGAGGCCAAGATTTTTGCAGAAGAGTGGAACAAAGAACAGAGGGGCCAAGATATAGTCGATGTCTTCTTTGCATGTATTAAAATCATCATCCACATTATGACAGATATGCTAGATAGAAGGGAGATACAGACAGAGTTGAGTAGGTGACTACACCAAATATAAAAAGTGGGTGATCTATTCTGATGACCTGAGATTCCAAGCAGAGTTATTTGGGGAAAGTGGTCTGGAATAGACAATGTAGAGCTAAGAGGACACTTGCCCATTCCCATGCCTATTGTTATTTGGATTTTGGAGATCAATCATTCATCACTTGCAGGGAACTCAAGAAGAAATACTAACACCAGGAAGTGCTAGGTTTTATTTGGAGAAAAAGTGAAGGACGAAGTTGAAATTTTCAAGGATTTTACTGCTGTGTTCCAATGTATCATGGAAGAGTTTCAGGAGCTTTGGAGGGATGGGATTTAGGGATGTGCAGGGCAGAAGGGGGATTATATTGAAGAGGTGAGGGGTGGTTGGAAGTCCGGAGATTCTTGTAGAGATGATGGTTTCACAGCATAGAGATGTAGTAAGGCTGTGATTATACGGCTTGCAAGAAACACGAGGAGTCCTTGAATTTCTCTATTCCTTCAGCTATTTTTGAGCTTGATCCCTTTCTTCAAACAAATGCTTACAGGCAAGGCTTAGGTAGAAAACAAATAAAAGCAAAGTTTCTCTAGTTAAAGCAGGAGTTAGAGGAGGGCAGCGCCTCCTCCACGAAGCCCTCTGGGGTTCTCCATAGTACTGCTGGGGTTCCTCAGCACTCCTGAGAGCTCAGATCACAATCACTGTCCCAAATTGGTGAGAGGCATCCAAGGAAAATGATGAGCTTTGTATAAGAAAGCAAAGATCATTTACTTCTATAGCCTATAACTCTCCTTAAATCTTTTGTCAAATGTGGAGATTATCTTTCTTCCACGTACTTAATTCTTTGAATAAACAAGTGGCTTTTAATGTCCCTTGGGATCTCTTTGTGTCATTTATGGTTAGGATAGCATCAAGGTTGTTAAACTGATACATTTACACAGAAGAAAAATAGTTTTGAACAGTTGTGATTTAGTTCGGGTTCCACAGAAGCAAACTATGACACAAAGATTTGTAAGTGGTTTATAAGGAAAAGTGTTCCCTGGAGGGCCATGTGAGTGGGTGGAGCAGGCAGAACAGAAAAGAAAAAGCCAAGCAAGAAGGCAATTTCAGGAGAATTTTCAAAGAGGATAGTTTCAGACTGCTCTCTGCAGGGGATCTCTGGAGAGTAGCAACTCAAATTGTAACCGAACTGGACACAAGGCATACTTCAGCACCCGCTAGTTAAGTGGCTAAGAGCTACTCTGGAAAGTTGTGAATTCCCAGGCACTTCTGACAAAGAGAGTCCAATAGTCTAAAGGCTATCCTCACAAGAAGAGTAGCAGGTTTGGATCCTTGAAGGAAAAACACACTGACCTTGGGGATGAGCTTACAGAAGCACTAAAAGGGATTCAAAAGAATCTCTGTGGAGCCCAACTGTATCTTGTAGGAAGCTTTCTTTAATTTGGACATTGATAACCTAGGAAGAAATCAGATTTTAAAAATGGTGGTTGGCAACTTCTGATTACCTTCAAATAAAGTTCTAAAGAAAGCAGATTAGAAAATATTAATGTCAATTTCCAGTTATCCTCAAGTAAAATTCTAACAGTATGAATTCTACTATCTTTGCCCTTGCACTTCCAGCTTGAACACAGTGCTAAACATGGGGTCAAACTTTGAGAAAATCAAGGTCATATGAGTCTGGGTATCTGGTTAGATACATCCAGACATGGCCCCGACTGAATTGAAGTCTGTATTTGAAAACAAAATGTGTATTTTAAAATACCACTGGTTTAGATGCATGTCCATTTTCTTCCTCACTACCATTAAAGCAAATATCAAGAATGTTTGGCTACTTCAGAATTTACATCATTACAAATAGTTGCTCTTATCTACATCCTCATATATTTTATTTTAGGATCATTGTTGGTTTTGATTTTTTCCCTTTAAATTTTGGCCACTCTTCTAAGGATTAGGGAAGCATTAATTTAGAGTCCCTGTGTTAGATATAATTCAGAACTGTGCAACCTCAAGCGCACTGACAGATTTAGAGATTAATTTCCAGACCTCTTGTGGTGTTGGAGAAGGTCTTTAAGATTATGAAAATGGCAACAGTATTGACTCCGTACCCTTAAAGGTTACTTGTATCCACATCCACGCTGTATGCAAAGGGAGAACTTCAATGTGGTAAATATCAATGTTGTTTTGCTTTATGGAAAACCAAAAGAAAAATATAAACAAATGAATTTACAGGATAAAAATAATTTATACTCCCTAAGGACAGTTTATATAGGTTTGTTTCCTTCCTTTTATTTTTTTTTTTTTATTTTTTTTTTTTTTAGAAGGAAGGAAGGGAGGAAGAAAGGGAAACATCTTTAAACATTTTCTTATTTTATTATATTTTGTTTGTTTTTTACATGGGCTGGGGCCGGGAATCGAACCGGGGTCCTCCGGCATGGCAGGCAAGCACTCTTGCCAGCTGAGCCACCGCGGCCCGCCCTCCTTCCTTTTATTTTGTAACAATGACTTCATTGTTGATAAATCCATATTATTGACATAGAATAAACAATAATTTCACAACAGTCATTTCTTAGGTGAGGTTCTATAGAAGCAAACCATGAGCCAAACATTTGAATGCTAGTGAGATACAAAGCGGGAAATTTGAATATGGCAAATAAGGATTCAGAGTGAATTGGCAGTTAGTAGAAAAATTTTTTTTTTTTCAAATATTTTGGCTTACATACATCTCCAAATATGTGTTTTGCAACATTTTAAAGTAAGTGCATTTTCAGGGAAATTTAATCCATATGGTTTCAGCGTGACTGCATGTAAATCATCCAAATGTTGCTTTATGAGAGGTACATGATGTCTAAGATGCCTTTTGAGCTTTTTTATAGTCCATATATGTTTTTCTGAAAAGCAGCAGGTAAGTTGCCAAGAGTAAACAAATCAAATAGCGAAAGAGTTGAGTTCCATTGGAAATACTTAGCCTATTACTTTTGATTGGGTTCTGAACACGGCAGTACACATTCCCCTGTTCCTGCCTGCAGGGCAGAGTGAAAACAATTTGAACACTATTTCCCAATCGGTTCATTGACATTTGAGAATAACGTAGCTCACACAGAATCAGCATGTTTGGCAGGTGAGTGATACTTAATGTGACCTGGGAAAGTTACTTCCCCTCACTTTGGAGAAGTTCACAGAGTTCAGCAATGTTACATACGTTACAAAACACGAGTTCAGGCAGACAGCCGCCTAGGGATCCACATTGGAAACTTAATCCTTTTTTCTTGTGCCTCTTTAGGTGGAATGGTTGAAAAATGAAGACGTAATTGATCCCGTTGAAGATCGGAATTTTTATATTACTATTGATCACAACCTCATCATAAAGCAGGCCCGCCTCTCAGACACTGCAAATTATACCTGTGTTGCCAAAAACATTGTTGCCAAGAGGAAAAGCACAACTGCAACTGTTATAGTCTATGGTGAGTGGGTGCTTTGATCATCTTGAAGTGGAGAGCAGGTTGAAGGGGTCTCAATCTACTGTATGTCAAACTGCAGCTTCTCCTTAGTGTCATTATTTTAATTTTAAAATATCAAAGCTAGAGACCCCTTTTCAGTACAATTGCTGCTCTCTGCCAGACTCTCCCACAGAGAGTGAGGTTGAACTACTTTCCTGATACTCGTTGAGACTGGACTTGTAAATCACTGGCCCTTGCCAGTCAGCTTATAGGAAAGTGATGCAAACCTACCTGAGTGTTGCTGCCAGGGCCAGCGAGGTTCCCTGCTTCCCTAAGCTTCTCCCCTCCACCACCTGTACCGCCAAGTTCTAGATTGAGTTCCAGAGATTTCTGTGGGCCTTGGTTCATTACCAGATGCAAAACATCTGGTAAGGTGGAGCTGACTGGGTCCCCAAATGCATTTCTCAGAGCAGCTTTCATTTCCAAGAACTTGTTTTCCTCACTCCATCAACAGCCTCCGAGTGAAGATCTGAGCTTCTGTCACCAAGCAGCCCTAATCCCAACCAGGAGGCAACGTCCAACTGAAGGTCTTCTTTGAGAAGCCTCCGCCTCCCCACTAGCCCTTACTAATCTGTCTCATCTTGAATTCTATCTTTGTATCCAGGAATACTAAACACCTTCACACCCGTATTTGCCGGGGTGTGTGATGCTTTTATCTCCCTCTACAGTTTCCCACTTGGTTGTTTTCTAGTCATTTCATGAGTAGTTTCATCTCCCAAAGGAGCTTTAAACTCCTTTGTAAGCCAACTGGCCTGTTTATTTATGTGTCTCAGTGGTGGTACATGGTTGGTGCTCATACCATGGTGTGTTATTGTCTCAGAGGAAACCCTTGGAAATAGTTTGAGATTATGGTACCTCTTGTGTGACATGCCCATGTCTCCCCACCATGCTAGTATGTAACCAAGCTTTACATCGCTACTTCAGTGTAAAGGATCCTCCCGGGGCCTTAGTGTCCAACAGTGAAAGTGGGACGGTCACTGACATGTGACTCACGGTCCTTATGTCCTGTGGAGATGACCATTTGGATGGATGTCCTCACAATGTAGAGCGTTATAAGAACAGAAACCACTGTTATAAGAACAGAAGCAAAGGCTGGATGTAGTGTTGCTTTGAAAATGTCATTTTAATCACGAGATAGATGCATACAATTTTTTTAATCCTCTGATTACTCTGAGGTTTAATTTCCTAGTCAAGATAGTAGCTTTGTGGAATTGTAAGCAATGGCCTTTCTAAAGTCACAATAAAATGCTTCATACTTTTTGTCTTTTTCTAAACTGCCTGGATGGGTTGATTAACAACATTTAAAATGCAAAGAAGAAATGGGGCACAATCACAGCATGCACTAATCATAAATACTTAATGAAGACAGAACTATATATAGATATATTATATACAGGCTTAATACACATGCAAATCTCATCTCCTATGCATAGCATGCTTTGAGTGTTCATAAATGCAACCCATACATTATCTTTAGGAAGGATCAAACAAAAGTAACAAGCATTTTAATTTAAGAAAATGGCATTGGACTAGGCATCAGGATTTCTGTGCTCTGGGACTATTCTACTACTGTCTGATCTTAATCAGTCACTCAACCTGGCTTCTCTGAGCCCTTGTTTCCTTCTTTCTAAAATGAGGGGCTAAGACTACAGCAAAGACCTTTCTATCTGTAGAAGTTAATGATTATTCATATCTCATTGAAATCCTAGTAGAGCAGTATGTGTATACTATAACCTCAAATATCAGCTAGCCAGTTTTCTAGTAAGCAGTTTATAGTGACAATTCTACAATATTGGGGCTTTCAAGTTGAGAAAATTAAGGTTTTTAATCCTCTGAACCTTTAATCCACTGTTGCTTTTGGAACACTAATTGAATACCTATCAACTATCCACTTGTGCTTTACATGGCCTCATAAATAAATTGTCTATGGTTCAGAGGTTGGGCTCACTATAAATCCACAGAAAAACACGTATCTAACTAGTATTTTATATTTTGAGTCTGTTTTATACGTTTATTTTTGTGAATAATCACATTTAGATTGCAAATATATATGTATTATAGAAAATTTGGGAATTAAAAAAACAAAGAAAATACATATTATACTATCATCCTATCGTCCAGAAATAGTTTTTCTTTAAAAAAAAAAACACTTTGATGCGTACACTACTATAATTTTCTAAGCATAGTTATGATTAAAAATAAAGGCAAAACAATTTTTACTTAATACATACTTTTGAACTATCCATGTATTGTTAAATAACCTTCAGCATCATCTTTAATGGTTGCCTAAGGAACAGTCCATGAACAAACACACTTTGAACATTATAACTGTTTCCAATTACATATCTTTTTATTAAAAAATAAAACCTGTTGTGAAAATGCCCTTTTCTGCATATAGCGCACACTCATGATTATGCCTTTTTTTTTTAAATGTTTTTAAAAAGGAGATGTTGGGTAAAATGATGTGCATATACAAGGTTTATATTTCTTGAATGGCTAACATACCTCTTTACTAATAGGACATTGATTTATATGTTAGTTGTGCCATATTTTAATTACAGGTGATTAGTTTTTGTTAGCGACTGATTAATTATAATAATTTCATAGGCCCATTTTATTGGCGTACTAAGTTGTAGCAAGGTATTTTCTAGAGAGAAGTCTCCAGAGGTGAGTAGCTTATGTATATAATCACATGCACAACAGCTTCATCAAACTTCATAATTAGCCTTTATGCACCGACTACTTCTCCATATCAATTATGTCAATTCATTTCCACCTCAACCAAGCAGCCACTCGATTAGTTAAAAGAAATCCACTAATTCAGATTTCTTTTGAACCAGATTGACAGGTTAGTTAATGAAATTGACTAAATATCCTTAAAAGTTATCAAGCTTAAAAATGCTAAAGAAAAGTAATTAATCATCTGTTATTTAAAAAGCACTGAATTATTTTATTCCATTCTCATACTTCAGATTTACTTGCCACCTTGGCATAATGATGTAAACATTTCTTATTCGACATAAGCTTCTCGAAAGTAATTGTTGGAACTTATCTGAATAAAGGAATGTACTTTTATTAAAAAGAACTCTGGTCAAGGAAAAGAGAACCCTCTCTTATTTATTTTTCTGAGGATCCTGATAAGTGATTTTCTCTGAGCTTACGTTTTTCAGCTCTTCAATAAAACTTGGGCCGCAATGATGCTCAAGGTCTCTTATCGCTTTGGAAACTGAATATTTTTCCTGGTCCCTTGGAAGATAACTTCCTGAATATGTGCTGCGTGTGCTTTGAGTGTCTGTGTGTGCAAGCGCACAAGTTTATTCCACGTTTTCTTGCTTCCTTTCAGTAAATGGTGGCTGGTCCACCTGGACCGAGTGGTCTGTGTGTAACAGCCGCTGTGGACGAGGATATCAGAAACGTACCAGGACCTGCACCAACCCAGCACCACTCAATGGTGGCGCCTTCTGCGAAGGGCAGAGTGTGCAAAAAATAGCCTGTACTACGCTATGCCCAGGTAAGGAAACCAGACATTTCGTTCTAAATGTCTCCCACCATTCTAAAAATATTTTTTAGAGAATGGATACAAAACCCTTATCCTTAAATGTGTGATAAACCTCATTTAAACCCATCCTATCACTCAATGATTCGATTGCTGGTAAATAAACTGTTTTCTCCCAAAAGAGTTTCTTTGGGGGTACATGCCATCCAAACATGAAAAACAGCACAAAATAGGAGATCAAGCACACAGAAACATAATACCCCTTATAATAGTTATTCCATAAACTATAATTCAAGGGATTTGAGCAGCATTAAAAGCCACACATTTTAGGAACAGCAAGCCTTGATCTTCAGAAAGCCATGGAAGTTAATTGGAGTGGAAATTGTAAAAAAAATGTTTTGGACTGAAATATTTGATATTTGGTGTCAATTTCTGGGTAAAGGCAAACCACGTGGAATGAATTAAAAGGGAGAGCTTTTTGACACATGGGCTAATATATTTTGAAAAGTTAAGGCAGTCATTTCTTTATAATCCATGCATTTTGGCTCTCTACTTTGTGAGTTATTTGCAGCAGTATCTATACCGGGACTGCACCTCTCTGCTTCTTTGCGTCTCTCAATCACATACTATCTCATATTGCCACAAACTCGTATCCCTAGGTAAATTGAAGTTTATATTTGCCAAAACCAAACTTATGAAATCAAAACCCATGAAAGTGTGAAATTATGTAATATATCCCAAAGTTAAGCTAAAATTACGTTTTTAGATAAACCATAAATTTACTGCACTCCATCAGGTTCCTCTAATATTTTTAATTTCATTTTTTAAATATACAGACTCCTTACCTCTCTGTTTTGCCTACGTTTTTCCTGTTCCTCCTTTAATAGAACCATTCTCAGAAATTGGTTGGAGAAAAGAAGTAGAGAAAAAATATTATCTGTATTTTATCTTCCCAACTGTTGATTTCTAAGTATCAAAACAATCTCACTCCCACACTGAACTCTTTGGTAGTTTTTATTTATGGAACAGATTTTAACATTTGACTAGGCTTATAATGTGTGTATTTTATCTCGTACCCTCCCCTTTTTTATCCAAGTGTTGATTTCCACAATTAAAAATACACTGAGCAATTTGTATTGAAATAGGAATGTGTATATGTATGTGTGTGTATTTGTGTACATGTATGAGTGTGTGTTTATGAGTGTGTGTGAGTGTGTTTGCGTGTGTGTGACTACTTTGGCTGGTCTAGGTCAAAGCGAATGTCTTGGCTCCAAATAGTTGGAATTTGCTTATATAACCAATTCTATATGATTGAAATATTAATGCTTTCATCATTTTTTCATGTGGGCATGTTTATATATTTATACATATTACACATAATATATTTACACAATATTTTGAATATGAAATAATAAAGGTTTCCTAAACTCTGGGTAGACTATTAAAATTAATATCATTTCTGTCAATATGCAAGTATAACAGGTTTTGATTTACATTGAATTCTAGATCATCCTAAATATGTATTTAAGGGAAAATAAAAGAAAAATTCAACTCTTATTCAGCATGCTTATCCTATTCCTGTAAGAATCTTAAAGGGATGCAATTTTAAATATGACCTTAGTGAAATTTCTATATTTTTTTCATAGTTGGATCTAAGTGGTATGTTTTTAAAATGGAAACATCTGAACTTATTGTCATTAAAATTGCTGGCAAGCCAGTCACTAAAGTTAGGAAAAAATTCAATTCTAAGTTATCAAATCAGAAAGACCAATATGACTTCAATTTTTATAACATTAATTAGTTACCTATCCAAATACTATTTTTTAAATAAAAATAACGAGTGAATACATCATTAAATAATGAATGGACTATAAAATAATATAGTCTTTTCAAGAAGATATAGCAGATGTTTTTAACAGAGTCAAGCTGCCTGGATAAAAAATAATATGAAAAGCACTTTACAAGGGCAGGCCACAGTGGTTCAGCAGGCAGAGCTCCTGCCTACCATTCCAGAGACCTGGGTTCGATTCCCAGTGCCTGCCCATGCACATACACACACACACACACAAACACTATGCAAGACATAGAAAGATAGATAGATGGATAGGTGGATGGAAAGATGGAATGATGCATGAAAGAATGGGAGGATGGAAGGATGGATGGAAGGGTGGATGGATGGATGAATGGATGAATGGATGGGTAGAAGGATGAACAGAGAGGTAATTTTTCCCCACAATACAAACTTTTTTTCCACCTCCCACACAAGTTTACTTTTACCACCTACAGATGCTACGCATAAAGAAATCTGGGATCCAAAAAGTGGCCCCCTGATGTTCAAGAGGATAGCCTAGAAGCTTCCTCTTTAATAGAGAAAGAGGCACCACCAAGACCTATTTTTACCAAGGGCATTAACTTAGCTCCTGGCAGCCCCTTTGGTTTCTGTGTATTCTATTAAGCTTCCCTTAGCTTGGTCAATGAGGAGCCAGTCATGCACCCTGTAAGGACAGTTCAGAGTGCCCAGACTAGGTGGCTGAAGTGAAGGCAGTGCCCCTAAGTGGGGCACTTCTCCAGGTTTTGGTTTAGTTCTGCTTATACTGGTGCTCCACTCCCTTCTCCCCTCAAGCAGCTGCTTCTCCCTCTGATTTGACCTGGGCTTATTTTGTGGCAGTGGATGGCAGGTGGACCTCCTGGAGCAAGTGGTCTACCTGTGGGACCGAGTGTACACACTGGCGCAGGAGGGAGTGCACGGCACCAGCCCCCAAAAATGGAGGCAAAGACTGTGATGGCCTCGTCTTGCAATCCAAGAACTGCACCGATGGTCTCTGCATGCAGAGTAAGTGATTTGAAGAAAATAAAATAGAAAGTGATAATTCTTTGAATAACAATAACAATGCAATAATACAGCAACAGCCTCTTTCTCCAAAAATTGGAAAAAAGCTCTTCTCCAAAGAATCGTTTCTAGTTAACAAATGACAAACACAGTATTGCTTTCCCATGAGCAAGGTAGTGACTTAGTCGTTTCCTAGGATGAGCTATCATTCTTTCTAGACCAAGGAATAGTTACTCAGTTTTATCAGAGTGCACAAAAGGGCACACTAAACACCTCATAGAGTCAAATGTGACATCCCAAAAGCAAGCACTTTGCTTCTAATCCATGGCTGATTCCTACAAATATCCATGAAATGTAAAATATATTTAAGGGAGGACCATAAACATTCCTGTAGGTAGATTTACAGCCCCTTGAAAGTGTTGGGTTTATGCTAAAAATTACTATGTGGTTATGAGTTTGCTTCTATAAAGAAAATAATGCTAATTTTTTAAAAGAAATTAAGAGATTATCTTAAGAATGTAATGGGTTCTATAAATTGAGCATCATTCATTTGTCTTTGTTTTGTTCCTTAGATTTTCTAAATGGAATGGGAGTTTGATTTCCATGCTTACCAACTCTTATCCCTTTATTGAGGACCCCTTAGATATAGACAATTTACCATGTCTTTAGATGAATATGAATCAAGGTACTAAGAATTGTTGTGAAATCACCCCTACCCAGTTGAATGTATGAAACAATGTGCAGTCTTTGGATCTGAACCAATGATGGCCAAATATTAACATTTCTCATCATATGTTACAAATTGCTTGCAGAATACAAGCAAACAAATATATTGTGCAGAAGTATTTGTTTTTGATACTCAGGAATAAATATCATTTTATTTTCACAACATTTATAAATTTCTGTTTACTTCTCTGAGTACATACACAGAGGGGCCTTGAAAAAGAATTCTCAGTAAAATGCAAACAAATAATTACGTTGTTAACAGAATAAAAATTTGATAAGCTTCTTATTATGTCTTTGGCATATTAGGTTCTTTGAGATTGGGCTGCAGCTGAGTATAAAGCAAAATTTCTGGTCATGATTTGGGGAATTGCTCCTCATTAAGTTTTTACCAGAAATGTCAGAATGGAAATAATTCAGCTGTTTTGCTAACCATTCGTTCACAGGTGCAGGGTTTGTTCCTCTATGCATGAGTTTCAGTTTAAGGTTAAAATAACAGCATAGAACATGCAAGTTGTTCTTTAAGCATTTTTGTCATTTGTTTTTCTTCCATTATCACTGAACAAATGCATGCATGTTACTGTAGAATATCAACATTTCAGTTTCCTTCTTTCTCTCACTTTCCCACTCTCAATGTAATATTTCAACATTGGGTGATTTACCTTCTGCTTCTGTTGTGCATGTTGAAAAATCCCCAAAGTGATCTATTTAATAAGTAATATAAGGCTGCAGGATGGCACACTGGATCTTTTATTAGTTATAAAATATGGCACATTTTAAATTATTGCATTTATTAAATACCAACACAGAACACTCAAATTAAGACTAGATCATCTAGATCATCTCTTGCAACATTTCCTTGTGATGGAATATTTGTTAGTAATGATAGCCTGACGTGTTTGTGTAGAGAGGGAGGCTGAATGAGGCCACAGGAGGGATTTTTGTTTGTTTGTGTTTGTTTAATTCTATCAAGTCTCTTGTTAGACTGAAACATGTTGGTGTTTGGGTTCCAATCATTCAGATAAAAAGCTGTTCCCCTCTCTCTGATTTATTATAGTAACAATTCCTACTAAGTCAATAAACTCTTTCACCTGCACCCCTATATCTACTCTAATCCACAAAGAATTGTAGTCTCTACTATTATTGATTTCCTCGGCAATAAAAACCATAGAGATATTGCTGTACTGTGTAATGGTAGGTTTTTACCATCCAAGCTATATTTCTGCTTAACAGTAGGCTGGTGTTTCTGGCATAGTTTTGCTTCCAAATTCTTACAAAGACACAGCCTTGCTCGTGACTCTCATTTTGGAAAGCAAAAGGTTTCGTAATATTGAAACTGCCAAGCGTGCAAGACTAACAAGCTCTGTATTAAGAAAAAGAATGGGAATAGAAAATGTAGTCAGAAAGTTGGGATTTGCAATTAGGAATGATTTGCTATTTATGTACTTAGGGAGAATTAGTGTCTTCAACGTATAAACAAAGTCCTCCAGCAATACTGTAATATTATCTCAAAATAAAACTAGCCCACTTCCCATTGAACTGGGATGCAGTACAACCTCTGAATCTACTCAAAATTATATAAAAGGGAATCTGTTTTACATGTAGATATACTGCTGGACAGGAGAAATTCAGAGTTCATAACAGATATGAGTAAGATTTACAGTTACTTAGATAATATAGGCAGTATCTGTTGAAAGCTAAATTGGTATTTAGAAGCAATACAATATGAAATAAATAGAAAATACTTGTGTAGATGTTTATTTGTTGATTAGTTCAAAACAGACACTTTTCTTCCTTGACTCCTCAACCCCCTTCTGCAATACAAACACCTTTAACTCAAAACATATAGAAATATTGGATAAAATAATACAAACTTAATTATATATATATATATAATAATAAGAGAAAGAGAGATATGTTCAAAAGAAAGAGAGGAAAATCCCCAAATGCCAGAAATGAGTGAAGTGGGAACTCAAAGTTGAGTAACTGGGTGTGCAGACACCAGAGTATCCAAGTGGGGCCGCATCTACAGGACCTAAAGACCGGGAGGCAGGTTTTGGTGCTGACACAGAGACAGCAGCCCAGGCTTACAAAGCCTGAAGCTAAGAGAAAGAAGCAAGAACACTGAATCTGAATAAATCAAGGACTCATAAATGGCTGCCCCTACTATGAAAAATTACTAAAAAACTTTCACCCACCAGCCCAGAGAAATCACAAGAAAATTCAATGTGGAGAAAAAAAAAAAATGAAGTCTTCACTTAACTAAAATCTATGCTATTACAATCCTCTATCAAGCTCTGTGGTATCTAAGATACAGTGCAAAGAGCAAACCCCAAAGATGGCACAATGAATATAATCGGTAAAATTTCTGGGACACCTGCAGAAGCCAGCAGGAAACCACTCTCTAGGGTTGTTGTGTTAGTTAGATTCAGTTGTCAACTTGGCCAGGTGAGCATACCTAGTCTTGTTGCTGCGGACATAAGCCAACGGTACGTGAACCTCATCTGTTGCCAGTTACATCTGCAGTCGGCTAGGAGGCGTGTCTGCTGCAATGGGTGACGTTTGACGTAATTGGCTGGTGCTTAAATGAGAGAACGCAATGTAGCACAGCCTAGCAGCTTGGCATTCCTCATCTCAGCACTTGCAGCTCAGCCTGGGCCCTTGGAGATGGAGAAAGAAATCACCCTGGGGAAAGTTGTTGGAACCCAGGGGCCTGGAGAGAAGACCAGCAGAGACCATCCTGTGCCTTCCACGTAAGAAAGAACCTCAGTAGAAAATTAGCTGCCTTTCCTCTGAAGAACCAACAAAATAAATCCCCTTTTATTAAAAGCCAATCTGTCTCTGGTGTGTTGCATTCCGGCAGCTAGCAAACTAGAACAGTTGTTTCCACAACCCAAGCGCATTGGTCTATGATAGAAATAACCCACTTCTGAAAATGCACTTACAACACAGCAGTGCACTCACCCAAGGGAACATTCACTGTCAGGGAGCATCAGCAAACCTAATAAAGCAGAAAATAAGCACTCTAATAACGTGGGCTCATAGAACAGACTGAATGAGACTTTAAGTATAAGTGAAATATAGTCCACATTTTTTAAAAATGAACATGAACACAAATGAAAGAAGAAAATACTGTTAAAAGAACAATTTGTGAAAAATCCAATTTAAATCTAAAGCTCAATGGAAGACTAAAATCAGATCGGACTTAGCTGTAGATAGAGGTAAAGATAAAATTAGTGAACTGCAACATAGATCTCATGAAATTTCCCTAACTATGGGGAAAAAAGATATTGTGAGAGATTATGTAGAAGGGATGTTAAAACATATGGGCGAGAGAATGAAAACAATCCAACTCAAAACAGCAAATTGTAAAGATTTTTAGACAAGCAAGACAGAAAGGGTTGAACCTCAATCAATAAACTACTAAAAACTGTACAGTAAAAATGGACTCTTAAAAATGAGACTGAGTCTCATTTCAGGGTCAGCTGAAAGTAAGATGAAATTGCAGAAAACATTAACATGGAATATGAGAGATAATGACCTAAGTCAAATTTTTCTAAGTTCCAATACTATTTGCATTACACTTTGCTGATTCAACTGTTAGTTAAAATGTTAAGCCTGACCAGACACATAAAAACTGCATACATAAATTCAAAATAAGAATTTTTAGGGAAATAAAGAAAACTCATTCCTGGATAAGGTAGGAAAAAAGAAAGAAGAAAAAATATAGTAAATGAAAATGATGACAAGGTAGAAATAATTCTAAAGACAGCAGGGGTCAAATATAAATGAATTAAACCCACCTGTTAAAAGTAGAGATTCAAAATTGTAGGAAAAATCAAATTTTATACTGTTTACAGGAGAAATACTTAAATCATAGTTACTAATTTTTGTAAAAAATGTCTAGTTAATGGCTTTGATTAACTGATTGAACCATTCTTAATTCAATTCAATTTCATGTTACATCTAAGTAACATGCTAGATATACTAAAGAATCTATAAAATCTAATTTCGATTTTTGTTTTTCTCAGACTTTATAGTTTTTAGAATGTTTAATTTTCTATTGAGTAATTAATCAAATGGTTGGCTGAATTGTTTATCAGGCTAGTAGATGTTTGTGTAAGACATATTAGAAATCCAGGACTTTCCTCAATGCCAGTTTAAAATTTTAATCTAAAAGATTTGAGGGTGGGCAGTGCGACGGTGGCTCAGTGGCAGAGTTCTCGTCTGCCATGTCCGAGACCCAGGTTTGATTTCTGGTGCCTGCCCATGCAAAAAAAAAAAAAGCTTTGAGGGTTACTGTTTCGGTTTGCTAAAGCTGCCAGAATGCAATATACCAGAAATGAATTGACTTTTACAATGGGGACTTATTAGTTTACAAATTTACAGTTCTAAGTCTTTGAAGATGTCCTGATTAAGGCATCTATGGAACAATACCTTCTCTGAAAAAAGGCCACTGGCATCCAGTGTTCCCCTGTCACGTGGGAAGGCACATGGCTGGTGTATGCTAGGCCTTCACTCCCAAGTCTCGTTGCTTTGAGAGTCTGGCTCTTCAGCATCTGTGGGTCCTGGCTTTCTTCTCTGGGTGTTTCTCTCTGATTCATCTTTTATCCTCATAAAGGACTCCAGTAAAGGATTAAGATGCATCTTGAATGGAGTGGTTACATCTCGACTGAAACAATCTAATCAAAAGGCCCCACCCACAATAGGCCTGCACCCACAAGAATGGATTAAAAGAACCTGGCCTTTTTGGAGGTACATAGCCTCAAACCAGCACAGTTACTTATAAAATTATTGAAATATTTTAAAATATAATAATATTTAATGTCAGCAAATATGTTGTAAAGTAGAAACTTGTTATTTTGCAATTGGAGAATACAAAGTTTCACAATTATTTAGGGAAGCGATTTACAGTATGAGTCAAGAGCTTTAATTGTTCATATCTTTTGACCCAGTAATCCTACGTCAGTGAATAAATTTTAAGTAATGAATATGAATACCAAAGAGATATGCACCAGTTGTCTTCATATTTTTTACGTTAATGGTTAAGTAAGATATGGTATTTCCATTTCCATAAAATGGAACATCATAAGAATGTTAAAATATTTATAATGGTTCAACATGGAAAAGCAGAATGTGGATTTATTATGCATTTGATCATAAGTATGTAAAAATAAGCTTAGAAAAAAGATGAAGTTTATGCACTTTCTTGGCTCATAAGATTATGAGCACAAATATTTTTCTTTTTCTATATGCTTTCTACTCTATATTATCTATGCTTAATATTCCATTATATTTATAATTGTTGCAATAGGTGAGAACAATCCTGTGGGCACAGAAGCAGAGGTCTCAGGATTTGAGATAAAGTGATAGCACTAACTTGGGAATTTGGTCACATTGATTCAAACTGGTCACATTGATTACCAAAAAAGTATTTGCATAAAACCCTGGTTGGCAAGATTTAGTTATATCCAGCAAACCAAATATTTTGAAGACATGGGCTTTTGAGCTGAATTAATAGTTGCATTATTTCTCAGCTGCCTGCTGTATACATTTCATTTTGTCCTTGTAACCATACTTAGACAGTTCAGTAAATTGGATGCATTATGTGATAGTGTGTAATTTCATTTGTGAGACAAGGCCATGGTCTTTAAGCAATTTTTGGAAGCTGCACTAAAGTTTTTAAGCATTGCATACACCTTAGTCCATATTTAATGTAATCTATATCTATCTATCTTTCTATCTATCTATCTATTTATTCTATCATCTATCCTCTATTTTTCTATCTATATTCCAGATAAAGATATATACTCTTTGGCCTGAAAAAGTAGTTCCTGGAGTGGGGACACTGCCTCAGTGCCTTCGAATGACTTTAAGAACTTCTAGAAATTGGTACAGTTTAATTAGAATGCATTATTAAAGAATAATTAGAAGCCACCAAAGTTGCTTAATGTCCCAGAAAGAATTTGGATATATTTGGTTTATAGGCACATTGTTAATTTTTTAATAAATATTTAAAAAGCTGGACTCCTTAGGCATACTAAATGACGTGGATTGCATTGACCAAGAAAGTATAGATTATTTAGATTGTTTGTCACTACAGAAAATAATTAAAAATCACATCTGGGGAGGGCCACGGTGGCTCTGCAGGCAGAGTATCTAGCCTCCCATGACAGAGACCTGGGTTCGATTCCTGGTGCCTGCCCATGGGAAAAAAAAAAAGCACATCTGACATATTAAACATAGTGGAAAGGATTGGGTATTAAAAACCTATAACACTGTTTTTGCTTAGTAATAGTGTAAATAGTATATCTTTTTGGATAGCAGTATTATAAGGTTCTTTGTGTTATTTACACATTAACATGTTTAGATTTATTTATATTATCCCCAGAATGATATTAAAGTAGTCCCTAAATTTGCAACAGACTTTTGAAATAGAATTTATATGGAATGGTTTCCCTGGGATGCAGGTAAGAGAGAGAGGGAAGGAAAGAGAGATACAAGAAAATTGTTACGCCAATACGCATATTTACCTTTTACAATGAAATACAGATATATCCTTAAGACCTAACATTTATGTTTAACTTTCATAATCTTTATAATGAATTTGTAGTAAAATTACTGTTTACATGCTTAGTATTATAATATTTTAATCAATCCTTATCTTTTCTTTCTTTTTTTTTTCCCACATGGGCAGGCACCAGGAATCAAACCTGGGTCTCTAGCATGGCAGGCGAAAACTCTGCCACTGAACCACCGCGGCTCAGCCTTATCTTTTCATTTTAAAAATAGTAACTTGAGTACCATATATGTGGCTTGTTACAGATATGGAGATTTATATATATTTATAAATACATTCAAATAGATTGTTATATTACATCAACTATTCCTATGTTTAGTTGTCAATCGCATATGAAGATTGGAATCCCATGTGGGGATATGTAAAAGTTCAAGTATGAATTTAGATTTACTGCTACTTACTGAAAAGGGTTTATGCCACAATAGACAAATTAAAAGTTGCAATTTGCAAAAAAGAAATGCCTGGAGTTGTGTCTGCATGGATGAACTTCCTAACTTTGGGAATTAAATGCTATGCATTCTGAAAATTTAGCACTTTCTACTCATTAAAAAATTTACATGTCACACAGCTTTCCATTTCTCAGGTACACAGGAAGTGGCAGAACTCTGCGTGTAAATTGTGGTGTGGACACACTGAATGCCAGGGCCCCCGGAATCCCAGGTGCATTTAATATGGGGAAATGATTTCCCTTACAAATAGTCAGTTCTTGACTATAGACAGATGTGTTTATAACCTCCCGTGGTAGGCATTTGAGAAGGTGCTAGTCAGTGCAGGGAAATTTTTGTCAGCACCGCAGTTTGATAAGAAAGCATAGTTGTGAGTGTTTAAGACATTGAGTGCTTTTTTTATATATATAGTTTGGAAGAAGTTGATGTCATAGCTATGTTTGGCTGCTTCTTCATATGGGCACTTTCCCAGCAGACAAATAAATAATCTGTGCATGAACTGCCCATCCGACACAGTGGTCTGCAGTCTATGGTTTAATCAGCGCAATTTGCTTTTGCTTTTTTCCTTCCTGGTAAACCCTTTCCTGCTTTTGAAAGCTGGAATGTGGTTAGAAACGTTAGCCACAGAAACCTGATGAATACCTATGGAGCCCCCTAAACAGATTAGCATGAGGAGATAGATGCAAGGTTTTTGGCTTCTAGAAAGGAAAAGTCACTCTAAGGGTATTATGAAAGGTGCCACCACACAGACAACCACAATGAAAAGTGGACTTTTTCAGGTTCTCCAGGTTCTTCTCAGGACTTCTCCAGGTTCAGCTCCAGGACTATTAGCTTAATTTTTTTTCTGCCTAAATATACAGCAGATAGGGTGAAGTATGTTAGAAACCTGCCTCTACTTCAGAACTCTGGCATTTTACTTTTTCTACCAGATGTCTTTACTGCTATGGAAGGATTATAACAGTGCTGACTTCTGATTTAATGGTTGTTTTTGTTTCCTAGGCTGCTCCAGCAAATACAATGATATGGTTTAGTTTAAACACTGGGAATGTATTAGCTTACAATTTGAGGCTGGGAAAATGTCCAAATCAAGGCCTCATCAAGGTGCTTTTTCCCAAAGATTGTGGCTTCTGGAGCTTGCTGCCTTGATACTTGGTCTTTGGGTTGTCACATGGCAAGGCACGTGGTGGTGTCTTCAGATTCCACTAATGTTCAGCTTCTGCCAGTTCATCTGCAGCTTTCTGTGTATTCAGTCTGTTTATAAAGGACTCCAGTATTAGGACTAAGAGCCAGCCTGATGAGCTGGGTCACACCTTAACTGAAGCAGCCTCATCAAAAAGTCCTATATACAATGGATTTACACCCACAGGAATGAATTAGATTTAAGAGCATGTTGCTTCAAGCAACCAGAATGGTTTATTTTATTCTTTGTAAGTAGTCTGATGAGGATGCAGTCTACCACATAAAAACACTCAGGCAGATGATATAGGGCTTCGGTTTTACTCAGCTCTTCAGTTAAATTTCAGGCATTTATTCTTTACCTACTGTGTGCTATGGGGTAAGTCTCTCATACAACCTGTGATGATAATTACCTGCCGTTTTACTTTGCAAAAGCTGCTGAAATTCAATATAACAGAAATGGATTTTTCCAATTTAAAAAGAGAATTTATTAAGCTGCAAGTTTACAGTTCTAAGGCATGAAAATGTCCAAATTAAGGCATCTAGAGACAGGTACTTAACTCCAAAGAAAGGGCTGATGGAGTTTGGAATCTCTCTCTCATCTGGGAGGGTACATGGCAATGTCTGCTAGCTTTCTCTCCCCATTTCATAAGGTTTCCCTGGCGGTATTTTCCTTCTGGTTCTCTGAACGTCTCTGGCTATGTGGAGTCTGTTGGTTCTGTTGGTTCTGAACTTTTTCCAAAATGGTTCCCTTTTAAAGTGCTCCAGTAAGCAACCCCACCTTGAGTGGGTGGAGACACATCTCTGTAGAAATCATCTAATCAAAAGTTACAACCCACATTTGGGTGGGTTACATCTCCACAGAAACAGTCAAAAAGATCCCATCTGGCAATATTGAATGAGAATTCAAGAACTTAGCTTTTCTTGGGTACACAACAGATTCACACCAGCATATTCCACCTTTTGGACCCCCCAAAATATATTCTTTCCAAGTGCAAGATATATTCATTCCATCACATTATCACAGAGCCTTAAACCATTTCAATAACAATACAAATACAATACAAAGTCAGAAACAGTACAAAATCTCATCAAAGTCAGCTACAAGCAAAGTCTGTCCTAAGACAAAATTCCGCTCTGGTTCTGGACCTGTAAAACTCAGAAAAAGTTATCTGCTGCCAATATACAAAGGAGGAACAGTCACAGGCTAGATGCTCCCATTTCCACAGGGAGAAATGGAAAGGAACACAGAGGTCACAGGACCCAAACAGTTCTGGAAACCTACAGGACAAACTCCATTTGATTTTAAAGTCTGAGAGGCATTTATTCTTGGGGCTTTAGAAAGTGGCAGTCCCACACTTTCCAAGGGCCTACTCAGTAGCCCTGCTCTCTCCAATGTGACCCGGAGGGATATTGGGGACAACTTTTACTCACTTCCAGTCTCTCCGTATATCAGGGCTGCACCCAGGCTCTCTGCCATATCCGGGACACCCGCTCAACACTTCCAGAACATAGGGTGGCAGCCAAGCTCTCCCCTATCCCCAAGGAATGTGCTCTTACCGCTACAAGGCCTGAGGTAACACAACTCTCCTGAGAGAGGAGGTGAAAGGCCCACCCTCTGCCTTTGGGACAAACTCACCCTCTTCAAGCGCTCGAGTGGGTCTGCTCTCACGGCCCAAGGTTTCTTGGCTTTAGACCTCAGCTTCCATTGTTCTACCTTTGAAGTGTTTTTTCCTCCAGTTTTCCATCTCTTTTAGTCCAGGCTAGCTGTGGTCCCATTTATACAGCTCCCACAACACTCTTGTTGGTCTTCTATACAGTACACTGTAGTAATGTCCATCAGACAAGAGGACTTTCCACAGATCCTTTCTGGATAACTCTATCTCAAATCCTTGCTGTAATGGCTGACTGCTTCCATGTTTTGTTAAATCCTCACATGGGTACTATTCTTGGGTCTCTCTTTGTGGAAGTCTAGATTTTTCCAGATCATCAATTTCTGGTTTTTTTATACCCCAAGAATTAAGTTCTCACTTACCTCTTTCCGGTTGCATTTCACTATAAGCTGCGAAGGGAAGCCAGGCCACACGTTACACATTTAATTTGGAAATTTCCTCAGCTAACTATCCTGGTTTCTCACCTTTAAATTCTAATTCACATGGTTATGTCTGCTAGCTTTCTCTCCTCATTTCGTAAGGCTTCGTTTCCCTGCTGGATCTCCAGTGGTCTTCTCTGGCTGCGTGGGTTCTGTTGGTTCTGAGTTTTTTCCAAAATGGCTCCCTCTTAAAAGGCTCCAGTAAGCAACCCCACCATCTCCATGGAAACCATCTAATCAAAAGTGACCACCCACAATTGGGTGGTTCACATCTCCATGGAAATAATAAAAAAGCTCCCACCCAGCAATACTGAATGAGGATAAAAGGACATGGCTTTTCTGGGGTACATGCCAGATTCAAACCAGCACACCCGCTATTCATTTTCAGAAAGTGTGGGCCATTGTTAGAAGGGACCTATGGGCTGGTTTAGTGAGGCAAGGCCAACTGTCTTCCAAAGGCTGGAAATTACCTCAGCAATTCAGACGACTGACATCAGTGATGAGCAAATGTTCTTTTCAATTTTTGTTGTCATATGCAAGAATTTATGTATTCATTTGTTTGGAGTTCTTTCAGCCCCTGTCCATAAATAAACTCTCAGAAGATTAGTAAATTAGAATATATGACCATGGGTGTCTTTGACGGACTTGACCCTTGACATCATTAGTGAGTCGTGATGAGCTTGCTGGGTAAAAACTGACAAAAAGAGGGAAGAAATCAGGACACGTTTATTTTGAATGGCCCTTGAGGTTTTTAATAAGAACATTTGCATCAAATGAAAGGTAATTTAATTGAGAAATATCCCACATTTAGGCTTAGTGTAAAGTCACTGGAATAAACAAAAGTCCAAGTAGCCAGGTTAAGGAGCAGGAAAATCCACCAGGATTCTCACTTGCTCTTATGGTAAGATTATAAATATGAGGAAAGATCTTATGATGTGGTCTAATGTATCTCAAATAGATAAATATGATTAGAACTAAGTGAAAACCTGGTGATCTAAAAACATATACTGTTATGGAACAAACTTAATGCTTTTATAAACTAAATTGAGTTATATGCTTAACTCACATATTGATCTTTGTATAAGCCATGCATCACTACTCTCCTTATTTTGCTGAATCCTCACCATATCATAAAATCTAAGTATATTTATCAAGGTCATAGAAGCAGCTTCATATTGAAATACAATGATTATCCCTTGAAGGCAAGCAGAAGCACCTTCTAGGACTCTGTCCATCTCCACTTTGGCTAGAGATTTGATAGCTAATTTTAAAACAGAGAGTTTTAATTTCCCAACATCTTCATACAGATTTTTCTTGTAGGTGTTTCTTAAACCTGTCTCAGGGATTGTCAAACTTTGGAGGCATAAAAATTGTTGTAATGCATGTACAGTAGTTGAGAGAAATTCAGATATATATGTTTTTTTGTATGCTGTATGCCGGGGTCATATTTCATTCTTTTTTCCTTGTAAGTATCCCGTTATTGCAACACCATTTGTTGAATTTTTTTGTTGTTGTTTGTTCATTTTTGTTGATTTCTTCTGTTTGTTTGTTTTGGGAAGTGCATGGGCCGATAATCGAACCTGGGTCTCCCGCATGGCAGGCGAGAATTCTACCACTGAACTACCCTCGCACCCCTTGTAATTTTAATTATATTACTTTGCACCTGATATGCTGACATTAGACTCAGCTTAGTATGTTAGACATGGCTAAACTGAGGCAAAGTGACTTGTGTTCAGTTTTATAAGTTAACAAGCAAGTAGAATAAATAACCTTACTAGTAGTGTTTTGATAATCCCATAAAAGCAACTCTGTTTTGCAGAAGAGGAAATTGAGACACAGAAAATTGAAACAATCCACCCAAGCCCATAGCAAAGAAGTGCCTGGACCTAAATATGAACCCAGATCTGTCTGTTTTAATAATCCTTTTTTCATGCAAGCTCTTGGATGCCGGATGCTTTAAAATGTGATTTTCTTCTGATATGTAGAGTCCCCCCCAATTATTGATGTTTATTCATTTTTTTCCCGTTGATATCATTTTTCAGGGAAACTGTGCTTCTTGTTTAAATATTTACTTATTGTAGGGTTTTATGCCAAACACAGTGTGTTTGTCATACATTGGGAACATCATTCTAGACTGACTCTCCAATTTCATTAGAGTAGAAATACCAAGATTATTTGCTGCTTCCTCTGCTTGCCACACATTTGAAACAAAAGACAACTGTTTCGAAGTCCTTCCATTTAAGGGTGAAAACTTATCCATGTTATTTTAGCTTTCTCATGAATATCAATGATAGTGTTTCTAATGGAGAGTTATTTTATAATATAAATCATTAGCATTACCTCATCGAAAAGCTGAATTGCAAATTAAGCCGTGAACATAGCAAGCCCTTTTCTATTATTTCCCTGTGTGTCCCCCTTTAATCTGCTAGTTAATGCCCAGATAATACTTACAAAGACTGTGGGGCTGTTGTCCAAGGGCTGAGATCGAACCCTTACTTTACTGCTTCACCAGCTTTGGGATGTTTAGAGAAGTTCTCACCACTCTATGGCTCAGGCCGCTCAGTCTGCAAACATGAAGGGGTTAGGATCGAAAATTTGAATCAATGATCTGGTTTAACTCTAAAATCCAGGGATTTTGCAAGTGATTGAGAGACATGGTTTTGAGAAATTTGAACTTGATCAGTGATGTTTAGAGGTTACAGTATTTCTCACAACAGCATATTTGCTTGATAATATTTTCTATCAAAATTTTACATATGGGAGAAGAACTACATATTATCTTCTTCAAATACATTTAATCCTAAAGACATGATCATTTTTGGCTATCTCCTGCTATCCATAGCACATAGAAAGAAAAAAGTTAAAGACTAGAAAAATCAATGCAGTTACTGTTAGTGGGAAAACAGATGTTTACATACAGTTTATGGGATTGTCCCCAAGAGTTCCCACATGTAAATTCATTCAGTAGGTAATGCCCAGGCATATTAGCACACAGTTACTAGGTGTTCTCCACATTTAAAGCATAACCTGATTTAACTTACTACCAGTATAAAACCAAGGAAAGCCCTCGTTCCTTTTTATGACAGATGGGTATAGACTCTGATTCTTTATAGTAGTTGGACATCAGCTGAAAGCTATGGGCAATCCCACCTCTAGTCTAAATTATAACCTTGTACAAATTAGAAAAAGACTTTCTTTCCTCAAGTTACCTTACCACCAGCAGCCAGAAGATTGTTATGTTAACAGTCTGTTCTAGTTTGCTAGCTGCTAAAATGCAATATACCAGAAACGGAATGATTTTTAAAAAGAGGAATTTAATAAGTCACTAGTTTACAGTTCTAAGGCCAAGAAAATGTCCCAGTTAAAGCAAGTCTATAGAAATGTCCAATCTCAGGCATCCAGGGAAAGATACCTTGATTCAAGAAGGCCGATGAGGTTCAGGGTTTCTCTCTCAAGTGAGAAGGCACATGGCAAACACAGTCAGAGTTTCTCTCTCATCTGAAAAGGCACATGGTGAACATGGTCAGGGTTCCTCTCTCAGCTAGAAGGGCACATGGTGAACACGGCATCATCTGCTAGCTTCTTCTCCTGGCTTCCTGTTTCATGAAGTTCCCCGGGAGGCATTTTCCTTCTTCATCTCCAGAGGTCGCTGGCTGGTGGACTCTCTGCTTCGTGGCTATGTCATTCTGCTCTGCTGTCTCTGAATTGCTTATTCGCCAAAATGTTTCCTCTTTTATAGGTCTCCAGAAACTTATCAAGACCCACCCAAATGGGTGGAGACATGTCGTCACCTAATCCAGTTTAACAACCATTCTTGATTAAATCACACCTCCAGGGAGATGATCTGATTACAGTTTCAAACATACAGTATTGAATAGGGATTATTCTGCCTTTGTGATATGGGATTTAGATTAAAACATGGCTTTTCTAAGGGACTACATCCTTTCAAACCAGCATACAGTCTAAAGCTACACTCTGTACCAATGTGAATGGTGTTGCCCAAGAGTTGCACATGCAAACATTTGTGCATCATTAGTTTTACCAGGGTGACTGGAAACACAATCTTAGCTTTAATTCATTGGGTAACTTGACAATAATATTTCTCACCATTGGGACTCTGAAGAAGGTTGGGTTAGATAATCTCTTTTTTTTTTTTTTTTTTTTTTTTTAATATTTTATTAGTTTTTGTTTGTTTGTTTGTTTGTTTGTTTTTTACATGGGCTGGGGCCGGGAATCGAACCGGGGTCCTCCGGCATGGCAGGCAAGCACTCTTGCCCGCTGAGCCACCGCGGCCCGCCCAGATAATCTCTTAAAATGATGTTTTGACCGATGATGAGATAGCTTTTGGCAAAAGGAGCATTTCACGGGCCAAAACAGCCTACCCTTGCTCAGGTTTTCAAACTGTTCTTCCCTTTATTTTCTTGAAATGAACTTCAGTCAAACTTCCTTAATCCCTATTCCACTTGCTCAGAAAAGACCTAGTTTAAAAAATAAATTAGAAATGGCCCAAACAATTAAAATTAACATATGAGTGTTCCCCTTTGCAAAGCAGAAGCCCAGCTCTGGGCTTGACTTCCTCTAGCTACACTACAGCCTGGGTGGGGAAGTTCTGAGCTCTTCCCCCAGCTCTGTATGTGCTCCTTCTATAAATCCAAGGGAAGTGATTTTAAAAGCTATCAGTAGTGAGCTACCTTTTGTTCCAGACAATTCCTCCTTGTCAAGCCTGTCCCTTGCATTGCAGGACCTCCGGTATCCTTGACCCTCACTCATTAAAGACCAAAAAACAACCTCCTAATCATTAATACAACCAAAAACACCTCCCTTACCCCATTTCCAAACAACCCTTATAGAAGTAGTACCTCTGGTATCTAAGAAACCCTTTTAGCAGCTGGTTGCACTCTTGTCCTGGGAATTTGTTCTGAAACATACTGTTTTATCTTTGCCTGAAGCCACAAAAAACAAGGATAAGTTTATTTTAAAAGAGAGGGCATCTCCCTGGCGGCGTGGGAGATAATTCCCAGGGATGAGTCTGGCTCTGGCACCAGGGGATCAACAATTCCATCCTGAACAAAAGGGGGAAAAGAAGTGTAACTAATAAAGTTATCAGTGACTTAGAGAGTTCAAATAGAGCCAAGAGGCTACTCTGGAGGTCACTGTTAATGCAAGCTTCAATTTGACATTGCTGCCCGATCAAAACCATTCCAGCCAATCTTAAAGAGCACCTAGGGCAATATGTAAGATTCTCCAAAGGTTCCATGCCCTAAGGTAACTTTCCAGAAACTACAATCTCCAGATAGGTCTCTGGACCAGATAAGTCTTGAAAACTAGGGGGCCCAGCCTCGCCGAACATCAGTTAGTTCCATCTCCCTACCCCATATTATTGAAAACCCCTTCCAATATGAAAAATTTAGAATGGCCATAGCCCAAATATCCCAAAAGAGTGGGATAGCAAGACCAAAGGTGATGGTGGAGTTATAAAGAGAAGGTAGGGTTTAACAAACAAGTATGATTGCTGAATTAGATTTATTTTAGTCTCCAGTATCTTAGAGCAGCTAGAAGTAAAAACCTAAAATTGTGGAATTGTAACTCATACCAAACTCTGAAATATGTTCTACAACTAATTGTTGTGCTGTGCTTTGAAGTTTATTGCTTTTATATATATCTATAAAATATATATATATTACAAAATATATTCTATATATATAAAATATACATTATTTTTCACAAAAAAGAAAGAAAAAAAGTCCATTGTGGTGATAAAAAAAAAAACTATGTAAGCCTTTTAACCTCCTATATTCGGGAGTAGCTAGAAAGAAAAATCTGAGAGGATTATATGGTAGCCCATGACTAACTCTGGGATCTGTCCTGTAACTACTTGCTGAGGAATGCTTTGAAAACTATTGCTTTTTTCTTTCTTTGCTTTGTATATATGTTATATTATACAATTTTTTAAAGTTTTTTTTAAAAAAAGAGGGCGAAAGAATAAACAGTATTTTAAAAAGTGCATTGCTCGTGGTTTCTCAGAAAACTTGGGTTTCTTGCCTCTGTAGTAACTGAGGAGACTGAAACTCAAGCAAGTTTCCTAAAGTCACTCATTTTATATATCTGAAACAAGCTTTGTTGACCTACAAATAAAATTCCTTAAGTATCCAGCTTCTTAGTGTCATTACCAACCATTGTGCCTTAGCAATGTTTATCTTAATGGTGTTGATGTAGTAGTAATTTGTTGATTGCTTGCAACATGTTGGCATTTTACAAATCTCATTTGTCTAAACTGAGACTATGGAAGTAAATATTCTTAGCCCCTTACAGAGATGAGAGAGCTGATGTCTGGGAAAGTTAAGTAGTTGAACCAAGCTCTCTCAGCTAGGAAGTAGCTGAACTAAGTTTCAAACTGATATTCACAAGCCTGAGAAAATCAGTGCTCCACTGCCTTGGCCAACAATTGGTGATTTTTCAGTCTGCTTTGCTTTCGCATCGTAAGAATGTTAACTGAAATTTTTAACTTATGAACCAGGCTGTTGATAGCGACACCAAAAACAATTATTTTGCACTGTGTTCTGCTGGAGATGTAATTTTTCCTTATTGAGAGGCCTACTCTCGGCAAGGTCACCTCATTAACTGCAGGAAATGGTCCCTTTGGTTCTGTGAGAGGTGAATCAGATGAAGAAGCATAAAAGCAAACCTTAGAAAGTGATTCTGGGTTCCCATCATTTAGGGGATGGAACAATAATCCCTTTCTCCTCTGATTCACAACTTCCTAAGTGATGCTTTAATTCTGCAGTTTGCAGAAGTGTTTTGAAAGGGATGGAAAAAGTTTTACAAGGTTGTCTTCCAAAACTCTTTATCAGTGTTTCCATCACAGAGTAAAATGGGGTGTTGAGCCATTAGTGAGTACACTTAAATCTAGTCTGTTTTACATTTTCCCAGTAGGAAAATAGCAGTTTGGTCAGATTGATCCTAATTGCCTATGAAGAATAATAATGAGACTTAAAATTTTTTATTTTATTTTATTTGAAACTCAAATGCATACACTTCATCCAATATATTGATAAACCGATAGATAGCTCCCAAGCCAAGTTTCACAGAAACCATCCACAAAATCCAGCCACTTTGTGTTGTCCCACCACTTCCTCATAGTCTATCATTTGTAGAGACACTAAAGCTATCTTTTTAAAAGTACAGCCAATCACAGGATTTGCATTTCATGTAAACTAAAGTTCAGACTCCTCTTCTTGGGCCACCAGGCCTACATGATCTGGCTGCCCCCCACCTCTTTGACCCTCCCTTCTACCCTCTCTCCTCTTTCTCACTTGCTCCAACTCCTGAGCTCCTCCCAGAGCGTTGTTGATCTTTGCTTAGCTGATTCTTCCTCGTTGTTCAAGCTTCAGCTCAAGTTTCATCTTATAAAATGAGGTGGCCATGTCTGTTTCTCTGATGACATTCATTTTATTGTTTGTTTTATGGGGTTTTTTTTGGGGGGGGGCGGGGGTGCATGGTCCAGGAATCAAACTCGGGTCTCCCGCATGGAAGGCGAGCATTCTACCACTGAACCACTGTTTTATGTTTTAGAAGGTCTTTTTTCAGAATTTGAGATTATCTTATTTGGTTTACTTGTTGTCTTTTGAACTAGAAATGTAGGCTCCCTGAAAACAGGAGCTTTTCCCATCTTTCTGTCTCTGTATCCCCTCCCCCTCCCTGCACCCAGCACATAGTGGTGTTCAAGAGTATTTGTTGAATGAATGAATGAATGAATGAATGAATTCCAGTCCTATGCCTGGAAAGTGAGGCCAGATAAATATCATAAGACAAAAAAACAGGTATTGAATTGTCCAGATCTCATAAATTAAGGGAAAATTGAGATTAAAATCAAAATTATATAGTGTTCTTATATTATTCCTTGGTCTGCCTGTGAAGAACAGGAAATCTGTTGGGAGTCTGGTAGAAAGCAAGCAAAAACCCAGGGAAAAAAATTCAGACTATGATATTTCTCTCTGGAAATAGAAATAGGCTTTTTCTTCTTTAAAATACAGCTGTCTGTTCTATTTATTCAAGCAGGCCTGTGGTGAACCTTACCAAATTTTCAGGATAAACATCAGAACATCCCTAAATATCCTATTTAACACTCATTTCCTGGCCTTCTCATCTTCAAAAAACAAGTCTTGTGAAATCCCTCTACCTGACACCATCCCAGCCAAAATGATGGCTGTCTTGTCTTCTCTACCAGCAATGAACGTGTTTTAAGACTTTGGATTTCAGAAATAACCTTTTGCCTAAGGCCTGCATACGCCCTAGATGTCCTTTTTTTGAGTTCACAGACTACAAATGGAAAAAGGTTATTACCAGACAGAGGTGTTTAAAAATGAAAATCAAACCTAATGCATGGACTCAGACAACTGGAATAGGAATATAATATTTATAAAACTGAGTAGGAGGTTGCAATCATTGCTCTAAAATAAAGCATTAAAAATTAATTCAGAGCAAACCTGTCTGTGCTATAGCAAGCCTCTCTTTCATTAAGGTGGCACTGCATATTTCTTCAGAATTAGTTCACAAAAATAGGTAAATAGCTTGTAAGAACTGAGTGTTCTGCAAACTACAGATGAGCTACCTGCTTTTAGTACCAAAGCTTTACAGACCTTTAATTTTGAGCCAATTAATAGCGATCCTTGCAGTCTCCCTATATTTTTGCCCTTAAGCATTACTAGGGAGGTTTATTCAAATATCTTGGTCATCTCCCTGTGATTAATTAAATCAGTATTGTGTCGTTTGATTGGTTCTTATGTTGCAAGATATTACATCTTGGAAAACTATGGTTGCCAGTTATAAGTTATACTTTAAAGTTTCCCCAGAATTTTCTTTTCAAAAACTGTGTTCCACATTTTTTTGTATGTTTTTCCTAACCTTCTTCCACTTCAATTATAATTTCTCGTTATTCTTATCATCGTTGTTTGTTTGTTTTCTACCTTGGAATATGCTAACAAGAAAGAAAATTAAAACTTCTAGTGTTATTTCTGCATTTGTAGTTGAGATGAAGGTTTTATTTTGCCCAATTGATACTCTGAAATCCTAAAATAAGTAACCTTATAACCTCTAGGCCTATTGATTTTGGAACGATTTCAAATAAAAGGCATCCAGTTTCCATTTCATTGACAAACTGCTCAGTCCCTGGGCAATACCTATTGGATTCTTATTAAGTGAAGAGAGAGGGAAAAAACCAACAGAAAATCCAAAAAAGTAGATATGAGTTGAAAGGGGGTGGTCTCAACTCAGTTCAGCAAATGGGTACTTAACCTTTGACCAATGACGACAGGCCTTCTTTCCTTCTATTATGCCAAGAGCAGGCTGTTATGATTAAATAAGAAAGAGGAAAAAAACTGTTTAGAGCTTTACTGAATATATCCTGGGAATTAAAGCATATGGCAAGGATAAGGAAAAAGTATTTTCCATATGCTAATGACCCTTGATGTCTGAAATAAATTAGATCCATTAGAGTTTATGCTCAATAAAAGAAAGACTTTAAGCACTCCAAAGTTAGTGACTCGAGACCAGTTTTTGCTCTGAAATTCAATCTGCCTACTTATTAATTCTTAGAGAGGCTCCAGAACAGGCAGGAGATGCAAAATCATAATTCTGCGGTGAATCAGAATTTTAAAGGACCATAGGTTTCTTCTCCTTTTCTTTTAATTAAACCATTTTTCATGCTTCCCATTTTGTTCCCCTCATTAATTTGATTTTGGTCCCATTTTTGTTTATTCTTTTTCTTTTCAAGGTTTCATTTATCCTATTTCAACTGAACAGAGAACCCAGAATGAATATGGATTTTCTTGTAAGTTTGATGTTTGGTTTTTATGTTGCTGAATAATCATTTAATGTTATTGCCCCACATCAAGTTTACATTTCTTTGGATCACAGATGTGCACATAGGAAATGGGAGCCTAATATCTTGTAACATGAAAAACAAATTAGATTTTCCCTGCTGAAGAGAAAGGTCATTCCAAGTCTCTGCCAGCTTTCAAGTCCATCAGTCCATCATTCAGAACTTGAGTCCTAGTAACTGACAAAATTTATCATTGAAATATGCTGACATAAATAAAGGGCAAGGTTCACATGCTAAAAAGTAAAGGTTAAGAAAGTTTGATCTCTTGACCTAGGAATTATTAAGTGTTGCATAAGTAATTATAGCCTGGTAAAGTAAAACATTAAGGATCTTGAGAGAATATTCCGACCAAGTTCAGAATCCTGCTGCAGGACTTCAAATAAATCCCAGCCTCAAAGGTGGTCAGCACTTTGAGGGCAGTGCTCCCAAATCCCAGAGTATTTAGGCCATCACTGGGTTTCTGATAATATCTGTCAATATTGATATGATTTATGAGAAAGTGAATGTTCTGGAAACTTGAGGAATACAATAGCTTTAAAAAAGAAAAAAATCCTTTCACATACAAAAGAAATACAAAAGGCTTAAAGAAATAAGTGCTTTCCAACAGGGAATTCTTTAATACAGCCAAGCAAGGATTCCATGGCACAAGAGTGTGGGTTGTGACATGAGCCACTGGCAATCAACATGACGGGTTATTATGCCATAAATGATGTCGTTGTGACACTTAGGAGAGAAAAGTGGTTCTTCACCTTCTGGAAGGTCATGACCACTGCGACTCTGAGAAATCTCTCCCCCAAAATGCACATGGGTATTAAATTAGTCAAAGAATTTTCGATTGTTCTTGACAACCCAGAGTACCAGTCTCTTTTAGGGTTAGTGGAACAGCTTCTGTTAACCTTGCTGAACATTCTTTTATGAGTCACAGAAAACTAAAAATATGGACTTAAAGACATCTTTAGGGCAGTGCGATGGTGGCTCAGTGGCAGAGTTCTCGCCTGCCATGCCAGAGACCCAGGTTCGATTCCTGGTGCCTGCCCATGCAAAAAAAAAACAAAACAGGATGTCAGTGGGTTTCAGCAAAATGGTCATATTTGTTTGTCTTGTGTAAATTATCAGCTTATGACACCTTTTCCAGCTGTCTCATGCCCTGGGCCACCAAGGCATCAACTCAACATTTATAGGAATTTTTTCTTACTTTACCCAGAAACAAACCCCTCACAGTGCATTGGTCACATGCTTAATTGCCTCCTGGGACCAGCTGACCTTTCTGATCATGGAACCAGACCTGTATCTTCCTTGATGTACCATAGAGTGCCAAGGAATCTCTGACCAGAGACCGTGAGAAGCTCGAGGTTCTCAGAGTAATATACTGCATCTGTATCAAAAGCCTGGGACTTCAAAAAGGCTATCTCCATAAATCTCTTCTCCCCAGATCTGTGTCTTCTTCTGAAGACACGCCTTTCAAATCTGTTTGCTCCTTATATTTGTTTTGCTTAGTTACACCCATCCCACCCACCCCTCCATTGATTTAGGGGAGAGTGAGGAGAATGTTATAGAAAGTAAATTTTGTTTGTTTGTTTGTTTTTCACATGGGCAGGCACCAGGAATTGAACCCAGGTCTCTGGCATGGCAGGCAGGAACTCTGCCACTGAGCCACTGTGGCCCGCCCTGGAAAGTAATTTTATGACTTGGAGTGATGTTTAGGAAAATATTCTGGTTCATGAAATATACAGATTCAGAACATGCCAGATATTTCCAACAGAGTGTTTATGTTTATGCTTCTAAATAACTATCAGTGAACTCAAAACCTCCATTGAAACTTTTCCACCTGACATTAGTAATAAACATTGTTTCCTGTGGGTTGAGATGGCAGTCCCTCCAGTTTCTTTATAAGCGTATAAAGAAACTGGTCTGTTATGCTGTCCAATTATAAGATAGATGAGTGGGCGGATAGATGCAGAGTGCGAAAGGAAAAGAAATCAGAGCTAATTTTCCACTAAAAGGCCACAGTCGTTTTATATAGCTTTTGAAATAGAATTGAAATTAACCTATAAAAACGGCAGTAACTGTCTGAAAAAATTATAGCAATGCCTGTGTGTACTGTGGAAATTTCTCTAACCAGTTGGTCCAATGTTTCATTCTGCCCCCCACCCCTCAGCTGCTCCAGATTCCGACGACGTAGCCCTCTACGTCGGCATTGTGATAGCCGTGATCGTTTGTCTGGCCATTTCCGTAGTCGTGGCCCTGTTTGTGTACCGGAAGAATCATCGTGACTTTGAGTCTGATATCATTGACTCTTCGGCACTCAATGGAGGCTTTCAGCCTGTGAACATCAAGGCGGCAAGACAAGGTCAGTTGGCCTCCCAGTACCTACTCCTCTGTGTTTGCAAGGAAGCAGTTCCCTGCCTGCTTCAAATCCAGTGGAATTCAGGACATCCTGTTTAGCTAGAATGTGGGCTACATGGAGACAGGGATTTGGGTTCATTCTGTTTGCTACTGCATTAATTCCTTTCACATAACAAATTAAAATCAGCAAGGTTCACAGACTTTTTCTTTTCTTCTCTGACAGTTTAGGTTTGTGTAATCATGCCTTGTCACCTCTCCACCAGATTTATAAACTTTTATTTCATGTGATAACTGATTGATGCATTGATTCCTTGGGTCTCCTTTTTTTTTTTTTCCATTTGTTGAAACATGTAGTATTGCTGTGAGGACAGTGGTTTACAGAGGAACCCAAATCTACTGTAGAAATGGGGTAAATGATTACCTAAACAGTCACTTAGTGGAGCCCACTGTCTACAAATGCAATCTGTTGAAATAGTTAAATGCTTTAGGATTAATCAGTAGACTTTAAGACAAAATACAGAGTGAACTTGGCTACTCAGTGGTAGGCAATAATGAAACGGAGCCTACTTATGTAATTGTTAGGTGATTGTCTTGTTTTCAATTAGCTGAGTTGCCTGGCTTTGGGCTCAGAAAGTGTCAAGGGGAGTCTGACTAACGTAGGCGACCGGAACTGAATTCCTTTCTCTTTCTGACTCAGATCTCCTGGCAGTACCCCCAGACCTCACTTCCGCTGCAGCCATGTACCGAGGACCTGTCTATGCCTTGCATGATGTTTCGGACAAAATCCCAATGACCAACTCCCCCATTCTGGATCCGCTGCCTAACCTGAAAATCAAAGTGTACAACACCTCAGGTGCAGTCACCCCACAGGATGACCTCTCCGAGTTTACATCCAAGCTGTCCCCGCAGATGACCCAATCCTTGTTGGAGAGTGAGGTCCTCAACCTGAAGACTCAGAGTCTAGCGAGGCAGACGGATCCATCCTGTACTGCATTTGGCACCTTCAACTCCCTTGGGGGTCACCTTATTGTCCCCAATTCAGGTAACCTCTAAAAGTTTAAATTGCAAAGACACGGCTCAAAAACATATTTTTGCACCATGATCTTTTGTGGCTCTTGTTTTGTTTTCATTAAGTCTGCAAAGTTAAACAGCAGGCTGTATAAACTAAATCTGCTTTCAATTATCAATCAAACACTCCTTCAGACAAAATCAGCAAAACCCTTTAGCTTCTTCCCCCATCCAGCTCTGAAAACACTTCCCCCAGAAATAAACTCATAGCTTTCTGCTGAAGTATAATTTAGAAATGTCATTGCGTTTCTTTTTGATAGCGCTCCAGAAGGCAACATCAAATCAGAAGCCCTCACTGTTGTCGTCATGTTTTAAAAGGACAAATTAATTAGAAAACATCAGTTTGTTCAGTTCCAATTTACTATAGGAAGTACTTCAGGACACTACTCTCTAGGTGATCAGAGGACACCATAACAGACAGCAAAGCTTCATTTATTAACGTAACTACTACAGTCTTCCGTTTCAAGGAATTAATAAGCCATTCACTCCTACCTCTGATATATGTACCTAGAATCAAAGTTTCCTTATGTGTCCTTTCATAGTATTATTTTGAGCTTTCAGTCTGTTATTTAATCTAGAGAATCAGCCTCAGAAATAAGTTTTATTCTCTAGAGGCCTGTCTAGAGGCTTATTATCTAGAGAGTAAGCCTCAAAAAGCTCTTAAACAGTGCATAAAAGTTGGCAAGGGATGATGTTTGATTATAAAGTTTGCTACTCATTAATCAGTAGTAGTAAGGGTTGGAACACTGGTCATAAGAGGGTTCCTCTGTAAAGCTTTCTTAACTCTTTTGGACAAGATTGTAAGTATTTTGTAAATACAGTATTGAGATGCAATTTGATTGACTGAAAGTCTTCATATAGCATAAGAAAATAAGACAATATCCGTAAAGTCAAGCCATTTACAGACCGGTTGGTCTTCAGGCTTGAATATGAAGTCGTCTTTGAGTCTTGCCTCTTACTCAGTTCTCCATTTCAGTGCCTTGACAATTTTCCACCCCATACTTGTGAAAGTATCTTTTAATAAAATTGAAATAATTTAATGGAATATCATTTTTCCTCTTTTCTCTCTATATGTTTTACATAGTTGAGATCATGTTTTATGTAAGCCGCTTTTTCATCTTTGCCTCATTAATTGCCATGCTAATGCATGTTCTTTACAAGATCTTTAAATATCTTTACGAGAGTCCAAAATATACTCCACTGTTCATTTATTGCTTAACCATTATAGCTGTTCCCAAAACAGCTGTTTTCCATGGTATTTATTGGATTATGCCTTACCTTCTTGTTTTCATACCTGTCACTTTTTCATCTGTGATTTATTTATCAGCACTTCTTAAGTGGAAGGGAGAAAGCTAATGGGTTTTAAATCCCTGCTATGAACTAGGCCATGGTGAGTCACATCTATTATTTCATTTAAGGGAGTAGCAGTCAAGTCACCTACCAGGTTGCAGGCCTTATTCTTGTGACTTTGCACACGTCATTCTGTTTCATCCTCATAACAAATACGAGATACCTGATGTCCCCTTTAAAAACATAAAAATATTGGGGCTTGGTAGCATCAGGTGTGGTCTGCCTACTTCCACTCTGCGCCCCTAACAAACCATTCTATTCACTGCTGAATTACACTTCCCACAACAGCACGGCACTCACGTTGCTTCTCAAGAATGCAGTGGCTCAGCATTTTCATGCCGTTATGCAGTGGTCTTGGAATAACAATCTTCCTTAGCTCACCACTCTTTATTCTTAAGACTTTCCAACACAGTCATGCAAGTTTTCTTACTGCCCAATGCTCACTTGGCATTTTCTACTTTCTTGTCAATTGAATGCAAAGACTAGATCACTTATCTTTTACTTCTTGGTGTTCACAACAGTGCCAAACACATTACGAGGCTCACAGGTGATGCTCCATGAGTTGTACAGAACTGAATGAAACTGGAGTAAAACGATGGAACCAAACATCTTTGGAGTGCTCCCTCCAGGACTCACTCTTTGTGGTGCTTTTGCAGTGGTGGTCAGTGACCCTCACGCTGTGCCTCCACCCTCCACCCCGGCTGTCACTGGCATCACCTGGCAACTCGTTACAGCTACAAATCCTTTGGCCCCCTCCCCAGACGTTCTTAATCAGAAACTCTAAAGATACGGCTTAGTAATCTGGGTCTTAACAAGCCCTGCAGGTGATTCTGATACAGGCTCAAGTTTGAGAAACCCTGCCAAGGTCACAGTGAGCTTGGTACACAGCTCAATCCAGTAGTCCTACAAAATGGCCCCAACTGGCAACCAAGAAGAAACTCTTGACTGATGGGACTAAAAGCATCGGTTGTCGTTCACTTTCCAGAATTAACATGTAATGAAGTAATTTCCCCACCAACTACTATTCTCTTACAGACTAAACGCTGATGCCAACCAGATATTTCAGAAATGCATGCGCTTGATATTGCATAAGTTAGCATCTCCCTGACTTTGAATCTTGTGGGGATTTTTCCTTAATTAGAAAAGATGCATCATTACAGCTTTTTGAAACTTTAAGAGCAGTTGTTGGTTTTCCTCTTATTGTTTTACAAGGAAAACAACAGTGGAGCCATCTGTCTATTCTTCACAGAAAACAAGAGTTTTACAAACTACATCATTTCTTTGCGTGAGTCTGTAAGAGTTCAGAGGGGGGTTGTGGTAACAAATAAGGTCAGTAAGAAAGACAAGCAGGGCAACTGTGACCATTTATGTGTGTTTGGAGAATAAGAAAGCAGCTATGGTTACATGGGCACAAGATCTCCTCACTCCCCCTTGACACATTGCAAAGGTATTCTATGGAAGTTTCCTTCGGGGTTCTGATTCATAGGTCTTGTGTAACTGCATTTCTCTTTTGCTATTCAGGAGTAAGCTTGCTGATTCCCGCTGGGGCCATTCCCCAAGGAAGAGTCTACGAAATGTATGTGACTGTACACAGGAAAGAAAATATGAGGTAAATATATGCTTTTTTTGATGCACTTGACTTTATCAGTGTCTCACTTGGAGGAAAATTGTACAACAGAAAGAATAAACCCCACATATTTTCTTCTTACATGCCCTGCGTCCACCATTTATTTTCTCATTAGGCTTGTAAAAGGTCAACTTTCATTTCTCTTTACCTCTGACACCCTAGATACTTTTGCAAATCTTGAGTATGGGCAGGAGGCCAGGGATCTTTTCCCCTGTGGACATGAGACCATATTCGCTGGAAAAAAAAAAAAATGGCCAGAAATGAGATCCATTTATGTCCACAGAGACATGGGGCAGGCAGGGAATGTCAGCTTCATGTGGCCTGACTCAGGAATCCAGCTTGTTTCCATTATAGGGTTAAAGGTCACAAAGAATTGGACAGTCCCTTAACCCCTGGCCTGCCATCCCCTACCCCTCCCAGCCTAGCTGCTTTCCTCTCACCCATGGAGTCTTCCTGTTGTGACTCTCTTTTAACTTAAGTATTATCAACCTCCTTCTTATGATTGACACTCAGAAATTCCTCACTTGGTCCTTTCAAAATGAATATAGGGTTGATTAAAACGAGATTGCATCAAAAGGCTCTATTTATCATGCATCATAATCATGAAAACAAGTTATTTTAAGTAAAAATAACAAAGGTAGTGTGAAAGTCCTAAATTCGATTTTCAGCTTGGCCTCTCCCAAATCACATATGGTCTTTTTTGATTAGTTACCATATAAAGTGCATGAGTTAAGTAGAGCTTTAGAGGTCTGACTGATTAATGTTTCTGAAGTACTTGAGATCTTAAAATAAAAGATGCTTTTAAAATGGAGATCCTTAGCATGTAATTATCATCATTTTTCCCAAGGGGGAAAGGATCAGGCATCTCAACGCTGAGAACTGAATAGAAAGCATGACTGCAAATGTAGAACTAGGTTATCATTATAATGCATTAGACCTTTTATCTTTCCTCTCTCATCCTCAGAAAAAATATCTATTTTTACTTTTATTCTTCTGTGGCCAAAAAGCTCTTTTATTATGCTCTCAGGTGGATATATTGGTATTTATAATCTGCATGACCCAGAACATTTTTTCCTCAGATGATGCCTTTAAACCTACCCAAATAGTATAAGAAAATAATAAAATTCCTTGAGCATTATTCATGTCTTAAATTTGAGCAACTTTGGTAAATTAGTAAAAGGCTCGTATTTACTCACATCAAATATTCATTTTTTTCCATTCCCAATGCAAAGCAACATTACAGATCCTTCACAACAAGAGAAATGAAGACTAGCAATCTCCAAGATCCCCTTTATTATTATTATTATTTTTTATTTCTCTTGTTCAGAGTCAAGGTTAACATTGAGTACATCCATCCCTCAAGGCCTTTATCAACATGGGCATGTTGCTTAAACAGATACATAGGTACGGGCTCATGCTGTGTGCTGAGAAGTAGTGAGGTGCCCATGGTCTCTTATTTTCCATCAGGTTACCATTATCTTTAGGCTGGAGAACAAACCTTAAGCAGCTGCCGCTGGAGCATGATGAAGCTGAAAGCTTTGTGCACTCACGTGCCTCAGGCGGTTTGCCTTCCCACGGTTTAGATGGCACTCTAACCAGGGTAACTGTACATTTTAGATGAAGGAAAGAAACACAGAAAACTGCAAAGGTAGGCACTTCTGCTTTTAGGACCCTCTACCTTTGACCATAAAGAACTATGAATCACTGCGCATCACGTGTAACTATGAATCACCCTCGATATGTTTACCACCCAGAGTTAGGTGCACAGGGAATTATTCCACTGAATTTAGTTCTGTTCATAAGAATGAAGTTAGAGAAATGTCAGGATCTCAAAGGAAGATATGCAGGAAACTGTGAAGCAAGGAGCAAACACACACACAAAAAACAGTCTCAACAGAAAAAGCCCTCTCCGTGAATTTTCTGTTGTGCACCAGATGTGCTTTCCTTATAAAAACATGACGAGAATCTGCTAGAGAATATAATATGAAGGATGGCTGCCGTTCATTCTGCACAGTTTCATCTCATTGAAACTTTACCACAGTTCTGCAAGCTGCGACTGGCTCCACTTTAAAGATGAAAAAACTAAGGCTCAGAGAAGTGTAGCCACATGCCCAAGGATGTCCCCGTTAGTCATTGAGGGAGGCAGAACTCAAACCCAGGTTCATTTAACCCCAAAGCTCTTTTGCTTTCTAACATGCCATCCCACCTCCATCCCACCAGTCCATAAACCTAGCCTCTGCCTTCTTAGATTTTCCTTATGGGTCACCAAAAGCCCTTTCTAGTCACACATTATGAGATACAATGTCTTTGGGAGAAGACGCTTTGAGAACATCAAGAGGAATGAACGTTACTTCAAGGCATTTGTAGGAAAAGTCTCATCATTTGTCTTAATTTTCCTTCTCTCTGCTTCCCTTTGTATCATCCAAAACCAAGTATATTTCCAGCCGTGCAGTAGTCAGCTGGTCATCTGCTGCTGTTGAATCGTCTGAAGGGAGGCATGAACTTAATTACATGTGGCATGGTGAATGTGACCTGAGGGACCTTATCATCACTGTATATGCTCAAAGACAAAGTTCTGAATGGCAGATGAGAGCCTAAATGAGCCGCAGAAACTCTCGCTGAAGAGGGCACAGAGCCACGAGGCTGTGCTCCTGCTTTCCACCTCTCCGGCTTTACAGATCTCTTAAAGAGGCTGCAAAGCCTCTGTTTCCCCCTGTGGATACAATTTCCATGATTAATAGTACTACCGCGGGCCTTCTGCCTTGTTTCCAGTAGCAGTTTTTTAAAAATGAGTCTGACTCAGATTGAAATTTTGCCCTTTGTCAGTTCTTATTGAAAAACAATTTGAATTGAAGATATGAAAGATAATTTTCCCTTTCCTCCGTATTCTGTACTTGCTTGGCAATTCTATCAAGAGGCCAGAAAAGTCAATTTAGAAATGCCAGATGAAAAGGTAAAGAGGGGGTGGACAATGGTGGCTCAGTGGCAGAGTTCTCACCTGCCATGCCAGAGACCTGGGTTCGATTCCCTTACCTGCCCATGCAAAAAAGAAAAAAAAAAAAAAAAAGAGGTAAAGTAGGCTTTTTGTGTGTGAACTGTGGGGAGTAATACAGTAATAGCAGGGCTTTTAAAAGATTAATCTGGTACAATCAGATCAGTTGGGATGAATTGGGTGAAGGAACAGAAAGATTCCCCCTGAAGGCTCTATTAAAATAATCTAGGTATGGGGGAAAAGGGAATGAGTAAGGTCTCTGCCTGTGAGGATGAAGAGTGAACTATATTTCTGAAGAAAAAATATTTAACAACAGGCTAGATGTATTATAAAGGAATGGAAGAATACAAAGAATATATTTAGGAATCAAACCTTGGGCACTATGATAATTGTGAGAGCAATGAAAGAGGTTAGAAGCAGCAACTGGTTTAAGGGGGGGAAGGACCAATTCCTATATAGACGTACTCACTTCAATTTACTGTGGAGTATGTCAATGGAACTCTTAGAGATGCAAGTACAAAGTCGTGGAAATGAGTGGAACCTCTAAAGGAGAAAATGCAGAAATAAAAAGAAGACAGCTGAGGGAAGTAGTTGGAAAATCTTCATATTTAAGAAGATATGAAGACATGGAAGCATAAATCAGATAAATCAACTGCAGCTAACACAGTGCTTAACTTATTGTAGAGCCTCAATAAATATTTCAAAATTTTCAATATTTCAATTAGAAAGATACATGAACAAACGATGGTAGACCCGCATCCCAAAAGTAAAGGAAAAGAGTTTGAGGATGGAGGAGTTGGTTGACAGAGGTGTAATGAAAATGAAAATGTGAAGAAAAAGGCAGAACCATAAAAAGAAATCACTGAATTTGTTAACTAGAGGATGCAGTTGGTCTTTTCAGATTTTTTTTAGTTTTGGTGGTGGTGAGAGCCCCATAGAAAAGGCTTAAGGGGTAAGTGAGTGGTGAGGTAGTATATTTACATCTATCATATATATGAACTGAATATAAATAATAAAGTAGTATATTATGATCAAGTAGAGGGCCAACATTTCTTTACATGTACGTTCATTTATTTTAACATGTCATCGTTTGAAACTTTGTAAAATATCAGTTGACAATAATAGTTTTCAGTATTTGTCTTTTTAAGGGAGAAGTTCATTTCTCATTATCGAGTCTCAAGTACTTCAGTTTTAAGAAATAGTTATAAAAAAGACTACAGGTATGGGTGGGGAGGGGTACTGGCATATTTAAATCTTATCCTATATTGTCTCTACAGTAAGTATCTATTTATTGAAATCCTACTTACGCTTCTTGAATCAAGAAATGTTCAAGGTTGTTTATGAAAACATTCTTTTCAATGGGAGGAAAAACTGTAAAATAGATTAAAAGAAGATGAGAAAATGGGGGAATTGAGATTGGAAAAGATGAGATAAATTCAAGGTAAATAGTTAGAATAAAAATATTTGGTTGAATAAAAATAGTTAAATAGAATAAAAAGATAGAATAAAAAATAACATTTTTATTAGAATAAAAAGAAATCTTGGAACACGAGAACATATCTTGGAAATCGGTCAAGAATTTATTATTACAGAGCTTTTGAGAAGGGAATGTGGTAAGTTGCAAGATCCGCTTGTCCGCGAAGAAAAAATACAACCAGAAGTTTAATTGCTTCTCCTTTGGTTCCTCACAAAAATCTTTTGTTTTATATAATGAACATCATCCTAAAATTAAAAAAAAACACAAACAAATACAAACACAGAGCTGCCTCTATTACTGTAGCTTACTGTAGGCAGATGATATAAACCCTAAGATGCTAAATGGCCAAATTTGGTAAAATAATTACACAGAGATTCAGTAATTCAGCCCATGGCACAATGCTTACATCTGATCTGTATAAATCTAGGGATACATTTTGGGTCTTGAGATGCAGTGCCATTTTGCTCAGTTGAGCTTTTGATAAGAAGTAAGTTAGATGTTCCCTGTTGGTATCTAAAGTACACAGACTTCAAGCTGCCAGTTGGGTGTGAAGCCGTATGCTTTAAAAGACAGCTGAGCCGAGCGTAAGATTGCCATCCGGAGGGACCTAGCAAAAGACATGTGTTCATAGAAGACATCTCTTCTCCACACAGGTGGCTAGAGACAGATAGTCCTCAAGAAGGAGTTTTGAGGCTGCTCTAGCAAACAAAAACAAAAATAATGATTCAAGACCCTGAGCCATTATAAGAAAACCAAATTATACCATATGTGAAAGAAACCAAATGACTGGGGTTTGAAATTTAGCTTTGCTGCTGACTGGGGTTTGTATTCTTGGGCAAGTGTATTGTCTCTAGATTTCAATTTCCTCATATGGAAAAAGAGGTAACATAAATAAAGGGGTAATATAAATACTCACCCTAATTACCCTACAGGTGTACTGCAATGAAATTGCCGGTATGAAAGTGTTTTGTAAGGTATACACTTTTCTGTAGGAAAAGTTCTCCTCCCTGAAAACAACAGGCAAAGTATTGGAAACCAGCCCTCTCTCTGCGATTTCATCCTAGTGGCCTCCAAACCCACCCAAAATTTGTCACCATATTACCCTTGTTGGGCTTTAAAAGGCCTTTAGATTTTTAATCGTTGCTCATTGTTGAATTTCTACTTAGTTTATGCTTCTGCAGCTAGTTTTTGTTCTGCATTTACTTCCATATCAGATGCAATTAATATTTACTGAAACTTTGCTTGAATAACCTAGATAACATATGAGATATAGAGTGAAGCCCTTCTCCACAAAACATTGAATCATACTAATTTTCTACTATTTTGTTTTATATGTTTTATTATCTTTCCTTTACATAAATAAAGGAAATGTGAATTTAGATACTCTGACCTCAGGTTTCACATAGTTAACTCTAACTTTCCCTAAGTCACTGCTTCCATCTTTCTTCAGACACGTTTCCAATTTCAACCCAACTTCTTTCATCTGGACAACACATAAAAGATTCTTATCATTATTTCCTCTTTGTTTTTCATTCCCTTGTTATGAATTCCACTTCATCACTTCCCTATTCATTACATTCTTACACCTCACCGGGTTAATAAATTCTTTTGACACCTGCTACTCCTCTTTCCTCTCTCCTCCCTTGCTACCCCTCCTCTAAGACTGGTGCCCATCAATATTGCATGCCAAGGGTGTGCTTGGAGAGTACAATTCTGACAGCTCCCTAACCCAGCAGGGAGTCATCTGCTCCCTTCTGTTCCAACTCAGTGATGAGAGAACCCCTCCTCCTTCCTGCCTCAAGCACCGGCTGCTAACACCAGACTGAGAGACAGATGTTTCCAATCCCCAACAATATTGCAAGGGCCACTTGAAATGGATTCCACTTTAGTCTTCTGCCTTAAAAGTTTAATGCTAACTTCCCATGGCACACTTATCACTGAAAGTTAAGCGTAGTGCCCCAGAAAATGCAATTATTACATTTTCTTTTTCTTTCTTAGTTTTTTTTTTTTTTTTGCCCTTGTACGAAAAGTAGACTCAAACAAGAGTAAGGGCCATTACTTAGAGCAGATGGTATAGTATTAACTATGACACAATGAAAGCAAAACTTCACTCATCTTCTAAGAGAGGACAAGCTGGGCTAAGAGGAAATGAAAACCAAGGGGATAAAAAGGGTAGTAATAAGGTCTCAAGCTGCTGCTAATAACCTTACGGCTCCAAATATAAGTGCATTTCCAGGTACCTAAATAATCTTAGATTTAAAAGAGGAAACTGTGCTGTTTTTCAAAGAGAGTGAAAAGATACTAACAGACTAATAGTAGGTAAAAAATGACTTAATTGTCTAAGATGGAGGAAAAAAAGAAAAGAATACGGAAAAAAGAAAAGAGATCTTGGTGAAATTTTAGAATGAGGAAAAAAGCAGTGATGATCAAGCCTTATTAAGGTGAAAATATGCCAAATTATAATTGAGTTCCTAGAATTGATAATAATAATTGTCAAGAACTATGAAAGATATAAGATTTTACCTTAGATATGAGCTAACAAGCTAGCCCGCCATGGTTTCATGGGGTGCTGAATGATGATACAAGACTCCTGGGTCCAAGATGAAGGACAATTTATTACTCACAGCAACAGCAGTAGCCAGAGTATCCTCATTTTTGTGACAGTTTCCTGAGCCCCTATTTCCAAAAGGCAATGCAGAAAGAGCCAGACAGTACTGACACACTAAGTGGGTTGCATTGTAACAAGGGAACCCAGAGCTTAGGGGACCTAAATCTTTTATAACAGTTAGTACGCATGCCTGCCCTTTACTTCAGAATCAGACGCCATCTTATCTTTGGTTGCTATATAACCAAAGATAATCTAGAACAAACGGTAGACAGTGCCTCATTTGGAAAAATGCAGAAATATGAGAGAGCCATGGAGAATTGTCTCCCAAGAATATTAAAAATAACAACTACTGTCATTCATTGAAAATTATTTAAAGGAAAGTTTATAGATATAAACTAATATCTACATTATATAATATGTGATATATAAACCATATATAAAGATTAAAGTTCATTTCAAGTAACCATTGCAATTATAAAGGATTTTGATGTGTCCCTTATAATATCCTTGTGAATGAATGGAAAGATTCATTCTTCCTGGAAGAATGTACAGGAAATGTAAATTTTAATGGGTTTATATTTGGCTGAACTAAATAGCTCACAGTACTGATGACACACTAGAGAGAGGTTTCGAGCGGTGTCCTTGAAAAGGATTCTATCATTGGTCTATTCTTGTGTTACAGCCTTATCAGCGATTGGAGTGAGAATATAAAATGGCAGGCATATGGGATTTATGGAGGATAAAAGACTGGAAGAAATAGCCAATATTTGGAGGAAAGGAACAACATTAAGAAACAGATGGATTGAAATATTTGCCCTGAAACTATTAATGTGAAATTAAGTAGCTAAATATAAATGTCTGTGCATGGGTGCAAAAGCCATCATTATAATCACAGAACTATGAAAACTAACAGAAACCTTTCATGTTAACAATACCGAGAGTCGTTAGCGTTAACAAATTACTTAACCTCTTTGGGACTTCACTGCCGCATTTTATAAAGGAGACGCTTAGCCACAGGACTGCCACCAGCCTATCTATCTCAAGCACATGAAAAAATATTTATGAATAATTACTTGATTGAGAATAACCTAAGGCAACCATTTTGCGAGGCATTAATATAACTACATATTCGATCTTGAAGAAAAGAATTGTCCCCTCTAGTGTCTGCTTGAATATTGTGTTCATTTCACAATGTCCCACTTTAAGGAGGACATTAAGCACTAAGAGATGTCTCTATGGAAACGGAAATAGAAATATAGTGAGAGACCTGGAAACCATGTTCTTCTAGATGACAGTTACAAAATTGAGGATGTTTGATGTGGGATAATGAAGACTTGGAAAGACTTGTAACCGTCTCCAAATATTTGAAAGGCTTTCATGCCAATGAGGGATAGAAAGAGGGTCCAGGATATGTGAACAGGAGTTTCAGAAAGACTTAATGTGTTCAGTCTAAGTAACAATATTTTGTAAATTTGAGTTAATCATAAATGAGATGACCCATCGTTAGTAGTGAACTGAAAAGCACCTGTCCGCCATGCATAGAGAGCCTCCTGCTTTGGATGAAAAACCATCTAGATACCCAATAAGGGCTCTTCCTCCTCTACAATTTTCTACACCTGTGATTTTTTAAGCCACCCTATTTGGGCAGAGTATTTGATCATTGTGGTTGAGAGAGCATGGGTTTTCATCCCAGCCCTAGAACTTGTTATTTGGGAGATGTCGGGCAATCCACTGCCACATGTAGGAGAGATTGGGCTAATTTATTCACTTGCTCATTAATTGCAATCTTGTTAGGGAAGGATTTAAGGCAACTATGAAAAAAAAGAAAAGAAAGAATTTGGATTTTGAGGTTCTTTAGGCCCAGAATCTCTTTGTATGAACTATACAAGTGGAAAAAAAACTAATTTTAAATTGCTATAGAAACACAAGTCTGGTCAGATTTAAAAGAATGAATTTTCTATACTAGTGTGTGAAAGTCGTTTGGAAGAGATTTAGCTCTACGGTGTCCTCATTCTAGAAATTTGAAAATATTTAAAACCCTGTGAGACCAGTGCCAAGTATTACCAGAAAAGATGGTTATATAACCTCGCAAGGACTCTCTGCCACCTCATTTCATCCTAAAAGTATCCTTCTATGAATTAAGAGGAAGTTCCCCATGGTAGACCTGTGTCTGAGGTAAGGGGATCAAAGAGACACTGGAAAGCTCAATCTTATCATAAAGACCTCCATTCTGGCAAGATCAAAGTCTTGGTATAAAAAGCTTGTCTTACCATTTAATTCTTCCTCACTTGCCCCCTTCTACCAGCCAAAAAAAAAAAAAAAAACCTCTAAGAGGAAACCGTTTGAACTAGTTTGTACAACTTTAGATCTAAGATGACATGAGTTGATGGTACATAACTATGATGGGAATGTCGCTGATGCAGTTCTCTGCTCTCCTACCAGGCCGCCCATGGAAGACAGTCAGACACTCCTGACCCCTGTGGTGAGCTGTGGGCCCCCAGGAGCCCTGCTGACCCGCCCCCTCATTCTCACTATGCATCACTGCGCAGATCCCAATACCGAGGACTGGAAGATACAGCTCAAGAACCAGGCACCGCAGGGACCATGGGAGGTGAGTTTTTGTTGCGATAAAGAGGGAATGTAGTGGCAGTCCACAAAGTTAAGCATTATCAGGATGGGAAGTCATTAACTTTTTTTTTTTTTTGCATGGGCAGGCACCGGGAATTGAACCTGGGTCTCCGGCATGGCAGGGGAGAACTCTGCCTGCTGAGCCATGTTGCCCACCCGGGAAGTCATTAACTTTTAAAGAAAAAAATAAAAAACTGATGGGATTTTAGCTCACACTCAAAATTAGAGCAAGAGACAGGGACTGGGATGGGTAAAGAGAGATATTAGTTCCTGAATGCTTTTATCATTTAAGAAACAAAGAAAATGGGGATAAAGCATTAACTCATAGAGAAAGTGCACTTAAGAGTCTTGAAAAGTCCATTTGGGAATATTCATACTATATTTTCGGGAGAGAAACACAGTTATTGTTTTGTTTTGTTTTGTTTTTTTAATTATAGGTAGAGAAATGTTGCACCTGGGTCAGAAAATGTTAGGCATTTAGTTGCAGATAAGTACATAGCATTGAGTTCTTCGAAATTTAACAGGGGAAACTGCAAAGGTGTATCTCCTAAGGTCTGCTAGAATGAAGAAAAGAATTTGTGGCCTCTTGGCGCTCCATGGTGGTTGCCATTTATAACTTCTCAAAGGCAATGCCTTACAGGAGAACCTTGCACATTGCATCTAAAGTTAACTAAGTGCAAAAAAATTGGTTATATTTACCATGAATATGTTAATACCTAATATCTAAAAAAACTAAAAATAATACTGGAATATTTTCTTTATTATCCCTTGAATGAAATAGTATCCATTGTGTAAATGAGAAGTAGAAGGTTAAAAATTTGGATTATTTTCAAGAATTCTTACTTAGGAAAAAAAATCTTTATAAAAATATACACGAAGACTCATGCTCCTAATATTTTAGGAAAAAATAGGCTTTTTTAGGGAAAAAGGAATAGCAGGGCATCCCTGGGATTAACTGGAATTGCCTCTCTATGGGTATGTTCTATTCTTGGCCATGTGGGGAGGTTGTTCCTTGCCAGCGGACAGCATGTCCAGCATTGGAATCAAGGGACACACTTTATATTGAGTTAAGACCATACTTAACCAAATCTAACTTTAATTCCATTTAAGCTTTAGATGATTTATCTGGAAAGCATCCCAAAGTCTGAACTTAAAATGATTCTAAATTCTTTGCATGATTCTCTCCCTAAAACCCTAATATCCTACCCATTCCTGGGTTTGACTAACACCAACAGCAGTAATAATAAAATAAGAGAAAGATGTGAGGTGAATAGAAGAGGACGTGGGAAAACACCCTTATACTTACGAGTGACGTGGACAAGGGGCATCATTGTTTGCAGCCACCCCCAGCAGGCTTTCTGTAACATGCACTCACAAGGTGGTAGTTGAGGCGCTGCCTTTCTGATTTTATAACCAGGCAGCTTCTTTCCAGGTGTTCTTTTTTGGACTGTAATAAATCTGGCAACAGAGATACTCTTTCTCTCTTTTCCTTTTCACTTTGAGCTTCCTCTTTGGGTAGAGTTTCAGTTCAAGAAATTATTTCACTGATGCAGTGAGAACAGAGCTCCTGCTATAGCTCAGATGATGTTGTATGGGCTAACTAATAAACAACTGCCTGAGGTGGCTACTTCTTTTATTTATATATATATATATATATATATATATATATTTTTTTTTTTTTTTTCTAGCCCTGGGGACTGAACTTATTATGAGAACTTCATTCATTTTTTACAACAAATGGATAATAGGCTCTCACTATGAGCCAGGGATACATTCCCTATGAGCCAAGTCCTGGGATACAGTGGGAAACAAAACAGACATAATTCCTTTCTTATCCGAGATTAAATCGCCTAATGCAGAGGCAGCATCGTTCCTACACATGTGCTTTCATTTGCCTGCATGAGATTTTCTTTCATATTTGTATGAATGAAAAGCTGGAAGATTTCATGTAATAATATGACTTTCCAGCTTTTCTTGAAAAATTCAAGGCTCTGTCCACACTGGGGCTGCACTCCAGAAGCTGAAGCTGAGTGTGACTGAGCTCTTTAAATAGGCCTGTGTTCTCTTTAGCCACAGTCTCCAACATTCCTTATTGTCTGCTGCCTATTTGCTTACACATTGTTATCTGGCTCCCTGCGAGGTGTTTAGAATTGGGATCCTTGGTTTATAGATACTATACTTGGTCTTCCTGATTATTTCTAGTGGGGCCTGAGACTTTTAGATAAATCAAAAGCTAATTGAATGGGTAATTTTTGTTAAAATCATCGAAGTCTAAAATGATAGACTGTTTAATGGCTTACATGAAAAATAGCAAATAAAAGTGTCTTATGCATTAAACATGCCATATCTTGCTTTTTTTAGAGTTAAGCAGTGAATCTTATTTAGGAACAGCAGAGTATTGCTTTAGGAAATAATTGGCAGGTGGGTTGGGAAGAACAGAGGAGAAGATTACTGCATAATTCCATAATTTCTCTGATTCTTTTCCAACATCTAGAAATTTTTAGGGAAGAAAGCTTGGATGCCATAATGATATTGCAATAAGATAGCACTTTTTAGATTAAATAAGAAATTTACCCAATAAAACAATTTCAGAAAAGCAGTTAAACTCGACTGTGCTAAAGTTAGAGAGATATTTAACCTGCTGTGGATTGCTAGTAGATCGCATTAATGTCAATTCTTGAAAGATCAGCAAATGCTAAATAAAGGGCATCAAAATAGAGAATATCATTACTGAAAAATAAAAGCCAGGGAAGAGAGGGAGAGAATTAAGAATGGAACTAGAAATATATTAAAGCCCGAGGAGGAACAGAAGGCAGGAAAAATATAATCAAAACGTAAAAGAGATCCTGCCCTGTTCCCTGGGAGGCTGGAGCAGTTTACATTTCAGTTGCGTTTCCCCAGCCCCCAGCCAGCTGCCATCAGAGCCCCCCCACCCCCTTCTGCGGCTTTGCTGCCTGCACCGCCCGGGCCGGCAGGCATCCGGGGAGGCTTAGCCACGGACCGGTCCCTCTCGCCCCTCAGGATGTGGTGGTGGTCGGAGAAGAAAACTTCACTACCCCCTGCTACATTCAGCTGGACCCACAGGCCTGCCACATCCTGACCGAGAACCTCAGCACCTACGCCCTGGTCGGGCAGTCCACCACCAAGGCGGCCGCAAAGCGCCTGAAGCTCGCCATCTTCGGCCCGCTCTGTTGCTCCTCCCTGGAGTACAGTGTCCGCGTCTACTGTCTGGACGACACTCAGGATGCCCTGAAGGTAAGGGTTTCCCACCCGACCTGCCCTCTTCACCTGCACGTCGTAGCGAAGCCTGGACGTGGCTCTGCAGCCCCAGGGGAGAGGACGTGTGCGCATGCGTGCACCAAAAATTCAGGCTTTTTTTTTTTTTAAAAAAAACCAACATTTCTCTCAGGCCAGGCTGATATATGAACTGTTTCCTTTACGCTGGTTCCTCCCAAGGGTCACTTTTGTTTACCTTTCTTGATTTCTTTTAATGAAAAATTTAGAAGTGGGAGAATTTGGCAGCGTGATTCAAGCATGGTAAATAACGGGCTTCCATGTTTATCTCAGCTGTGTTCTTCCTGTAAAAGGAATTGGCGTAATTGCTCAAACTGTATGTTCCTCTTGTGTGCTACTTCATTTATATGCTTTCCCATTCTTTTTATGAGGGCTGTGAGGGAGAGGGTTAGCATTTGACAACAGGCTGCTGCTTTGCAGAATAAATGAGCTTAATTCCTGGTGCTATATTATTGCCGTTCATTTTATCCCATTTGAAGCTGTAAGGGATATAGTGAGTGCCTTTGAAGAACTTATGATCTAGAAGGAAGAATAAAAGAAGCATGCCAAAGACTATGAGACAAGGCAGAGTGTGATAAACGCCATAGATGACATGCAAAGCTCTGTAGGAGTTCAAGGGAGGGAGGTATTGCATTGTTTTGAGGAAATCTGAAAAGGAGCTGACATTTGAGATTGGCACTAACAGAAGGAAGGGTTTTGACCAGCAATTGTGGAAAAGAAAATACAGCGATTCTAAGCGGAAGGAACAGCATGTGGAAACACAAAAAGGAACAGTAAATAGAAGCTTGATGCAGACATATTATTTGCAGTAAGCGTAGAATGATAGGTAGGCATTGTATTGTGATGAACCTTGATTTCCAGAGAGAAAAGTTGAGATGAGGTTACATGACTATAGATATACTTTAGAAAGATTAGCCTGAATTTGATTCAAGTAAAGAGAGAAGGTGGGGTTGAGTGGGATGATGACAGAGGCTTGAGAAGAAGAGAGCAGACGTGCAAATACCTTTACGGGACCTGGTTACTGACAGAATGTTTTGGCTTTTTTTTTTTTTTTTTTTTTCCTGTTTGGGGCAGAAGCTTAAGTTTCCACATCTAAACAATAGCGCACTCTGGGCAAGTAGCTTTGGCATGTGGATATGGTGCCTTTGCTTTTAGAATACTGACTTAGAAATAGGAATTGCCATCTTGACAAAGATGCCCAAGGGATAGTTAAAAATAGGGATGTGGCAGTCAGAACAGTTTTCAGGAACCAACTATATTATGTGGATATTTGTCATCAATAATAATCAAGGAGAATATTGAAGGAAGGTAGGAGAAAATGATAATTAAATTGATGACCATTACCAAGAGCTTCTATGTGCTGGGCAAAATTCTAAATATGTCATATGAACTCATGTAATCTTCGTGACAGCAATATAAAACACTATTCTCTCCATTTTACATATGAGCAATCCAAGGCCCAGAAAGGTTCAGTAAATTGCTCAAGGTTACACAGCTATTAAGTGGAGGAAGTGATTTTCATGTCCAGATAGTCTGGCTGCAGTCCAGGCCCTCAACCCTCATCCGTGTTCCTTGAAGAGCCACACCCTAGAGCATAAGGACCAAGGGGATCCCTGCCATTGCAGCGGAGGGGATGGGCAACCAGCGAAGGACCTCAAGAAGGATGAGCATCTACAGGGGGAAGAGGAGATGCAGGAGGAAAAAATATGTCAGGGAAGTCAAGGGAAGAAGTTGTTTCCAAAAGTTAGGGTGTTTCCTTCTGAAAGCTCCGAAGAGTAGTTCTGGGTCATGAATTGTGGATTGGGTGCCCGGGGAAGCAGGCTCTGAAGGAATGGATGGTAGGCGATAAGAATGCAAACAAGGAGACAGGATAGGAGCCTAGCGTAATCGTCTAGTCCTCACAGTGGATTTGACCAAGATAATCCCGGTGGAAGGCATGAGACATGGTCAGTTGGTAGATGGTGGAGCCTACAAGATTTTCTGTTGTTGAATGAATGCTGTAAACACACAGCTCTAGCATCCAGCTTGAGGTTTTTGTTGTTTGTGTTTTTGGGGGGCATGGTCTGGGAATCAAACCTGGGTCCCCCACATGGGAGATGAGCATTCTACCACTGAACCACCCATGCACTCAGGGTTCTTTATGTTCTTTGCAAATGTGATGCTTCTGTGGCATAGTTAGGATGGAAATCATTCCAAGCTCTAAATTTTTCTTAGGGAAAACTGGATTTGTAGTGGAGCCATGGGTCCAATTAAGACAAATCCTTGAACAATTCCAAGAAAAATCATCACGAAAAGTGTACAGTAGAAGACTCATGTCATATTTGAAGTGTTTGATATGAATATTTTATAATCACCCACATACTTCTTAAATTCATGCATCCTTTACCCCTCTTCCCTACAGACACACACAAATCCACACAAAAATGTAGCAATAATTTGCTAAAAATTTTGATTTTTTAGTTATTGAAAAATAGATCCAAATTGTCAATATTGATACTGAGCAAGACTGATGAATAGGTTTAAGCAGTGAAGACAACCCCAGGGCAGTAGTTTTGTGGTCAGCACTTTCCAAATAGACATTTATAAATTCTCTGCATCTGGGGATCCAGCACTTAGTCTGAAACAAACATGAATAATAGATGAGGCTTTCTTACACCTCATGGCCTTTTAATAATACAGAAATAAGAAAATTCCACTTATAGGTAAATGGTCTATCTAGCATACTAAACAGACAGTTAGTTCAATCACATCAGTATTGCCTCACATCCACACTTGAATTGGACCTTGGGGCAAATTAGCTCAAAAAGGCTAAATTCTGACTCCGTGGCAATCTGCCCGCTAGTGTTCCTCTCCAGTCTCTCTCCCATGTGCCTGCTTCTCTATTCAGTGTCAGCCATAAACACTTTCTTTTGCCTTACCCCTGCTAGGTAACTCTTCCTTCTTCAGGCCCACCCCACTCCTGTCTCATACTCTTCCCAAATCAGTAGCTCTCTATCTGACCACTCAGAGCAATCAGTTGGAGGACTTTAAAAAAGATTCATGCCAGAGTCCCAACCCCAAAGGTTCTCAGTGGTCCAGGATTTTTTCCTACGGCGTAGGTTGTTCCATTGAGCAGCCAAGGTTTAGAGTTGTTATCCTCAACACTTTCTCACACCTGTTTAGAACTCTAATTCTAATAAAAGCAAACTTTCCTATAGCCACACATTATCTCCTCCCCCATTCCTTCACCTACTCACATTAACTGCCACTGAGTTTTCCAGGTAACAAAATATCCCTCACAATCCCTGCAGTGAAGACTAAACACAAGGTCAAGAGGACAGGTTCCAAAATTCTCATCTCCCATCACCACTTCAGGAGCATTGTCCTACTTCGTGAGCTGTGTCTTCTGTTGCCCATTACCCATTTCAGTCCCTGACACGGGCTTGAACCTGTCTGCGCTCTAGCAGGACCTGCCTCCTGGTATTCCTGTCCATCATCTCAAATTCAACAGCACCCCTTAAATCATGGTTCCTTTGCCCAAGTTTATTCTAGTAGCCTTCATATATACAACATTTTACCTAATCATCGGTAGAGATATGCTATGGATTTCAGCCTCATTAGCAACTCCTCGGTTGCACCTATATCTCCACCTGTGAAACTCTATCTTTCTGACCACAGTCATCTGACTTTCTATCTCTGCCTATAAGCTACCTAGAAACTGCCCTTTGTTCTTAAGGTGAACCTTTCTCTTCCCTGGTCACTTAGTCCACAAACCCTTATCTGCTCTTATCCACTTCTACAGGGAACTTGCTTCAACCTTGGAATATCTCGCATCTTGAACTACTGCAGGCCTTCCTAATTTCTTCGGCTGTGGGTGGGCTCTGCTGAACAAGCTGTCCTCTTCTACTTCCAGCCTGTTGAATTGCTATTAAAAAATCAGGTCTCGGGCGGGCCACGGTGGCTCAGCAGGTAGGAATGCTTGCCTGTGATGCCAGAGGACCCAGGTTCGATTCCCGGTGCCTGCCCATGTAATTAAAAAAAAAAAAATCATGTCTCTGACTGGGTCTGATATATTCTCAAGATAACAGATCTAACCTATGCCTCCACTACTTCTTCACAATTCCATGTATTGATGTCGTCTTAACTCATCAGATTTCACAGACCAGCTCTCCAAATCTCTTCTACCCTCTTCATGTACCAGTCTCACAAACACTTAAATGCTTTCAGTGACCTCACTCCTACCTCCTAATTTACCATGAAATGGCTATACCTTTGGCTTCCATCCTTTACTCCTCAAAACCTTTTCTTCTCACTCTCTCCCAACTCTGAAGAAAAAGGAGCTCTACTTCCTTGCTTGGGCACTAATTCAACTCCTCCACCACCTCCATGTCTAGAGTATCAAATTATGCCCTAACATGGGTCTACTAAGACTTAATATTTTCTTATAGTTAGTGCTGTGTGCTGAGGATTCTTTCTCAATTGCAGAAAATCTCACAGAATCATTGGACTAGGACAGAGGTGGAAGCCCTGTAGAGCACTCGTTCTCAGGGATCCTACACCTACACCTGGTTCTTAAGAAAAGATATGGCCTGATTTCTGCAGCCCAACATATCAAGAATCTTAATTAACAGTTTTTATAATAATATGGTTATTTTGTCCATGTAAATCGGGGGAAATATCAGTCTCATCATTAGTCATCAGACATCAGTCAGTCTCAACAATTCTAATAAATTCTTTCATCTCTCCACCCAGCTCTTAAAGTTTGACAGCTTTTGTAACAATTTCCTTGAGTTTTGTTAAGCCTGGGAGCAAAACTGGTCACTGAAGCTTAAAAGCTGCCTATTGCAGTTTGAAAGTATTGATGTCAAATTAGAATGCTGGTGGTGACTGCCAGAGTAAAAGTCAAGGCTAATGGGAGACAGTGGAATTCTTTAATATACCTTTCAGGAGGTTTTGTGGGGTTTTTAGGTTTTGTTTTTTCCTGTGCATGTGCTAGAAGCACCCTTGGGAGCATTGCTTGGCTGGAGCTCACATGAAGAGGTAAAGATCCTGAGACTTGCAAGAATAGTTTGGAAGTAATTCTTTGTTCAAATACAGAGTTCAAGTCTATTGAAAAGATTGAGTTAGGTGCATCCTCTGCAGATAACTAAAGTAATAATATTGGGGTTTTTCTTTCATTATTTGCAAAGACTTCAAACCTAGTATAAATAGCACACAAATTAAAAGAGAACAAATTGTAAGTTTAGAGACACCTAGGGAGAAACATACATATATGTGGAAATAAGTAATTGCTGTCCCACTATGGAGAGTGCAATCAATGCGATTCTTCTTTCATAACAAAGAGATTTATACTAAACCCTGAGATTCTGAATCTAAGAGTATATATTTGCATACAATAGTACAGTGTACGATGTTCATTGAATTCCTCACAAATGTATATGTGATGCAAACCAAATAATGAGTATTAACATAGCTTGGTTTTATTCATAGAAACATTTGGCATGGAGTACAGTCTTACTTGGATTAATTTAGCTTTTGTATATCCTAATCCAAGCTGTAGTATGGTAGAGTGACTCCTCGAATCACTCTATCATACTACATATGAAAAGACGAGAGAAGAATGGAAGAAACACTGAAAGATGGAGAGAAAAAAATGGAGGTTAGATGAAGTCTTATAGAGAATTGTATGGTACTCATCTTCTTGGGTCACAATTGTAGACACTCCTAGGCAGCTTGTTGAAGGAGGTTCTTTGTTACCCCCCACCTGCTGCCATCCTCAGGGGTCCTCTTTTGATGCTCTCTGCTCCCCCCACCCACCCGCCCACAGCCAACTGTGTGAGGACTGAATGCTGAACTCCTCACATTGCCTTTTCTCGGCTTAGTAAAGGCCACCTCGATAGGCTTGGCCACACTGACCATCTCTTTTTTTTCAGTCCCCTCAAACAACCTCAAAACTAACCTGGCTTCTGTTTTATACTTCAGGATCCTAATGCCTAAAATTAAATCAATATATTCATTTACATAACACATATTACCTAATAAAAATGATATTAATCATTACAAAAATGTTTTCCTCTGCTAAGTATGTGGAGAGGAGTACCATATGAAAAAGTTGAGTCAAGCTGGCTGTGAATACTGATTCCACCAGTGATCAGTTCTGTGGCCCTGGTCATTTAACCTGATCTCTTTGGACAGTGATTTGGTCTGCATCAGGGGTCCTTTGAAGGTTCAATGAAATCGAAGTTATTAAATTTCCTGGTACAAAGTAGACATTGGATAATGTTCTCTTCCGTAGGTGAACATTTAGATTTCAGTGGCAGGTTAAAAATAATGTCAACAGTGAGATTAACTCTAACTGCGATCTAACTGTGGAGTGAGTTTTAAGTTTGGTGATAGATTCTTCTGGGGACAAGGATCCTTTTGGTGATTCTAAATTTATCCCATCTTAATCATCTTCTCATGAGGCTTGGCCCTGGCCCACATATATATCTGGAAAATGATCTGCCATGTGGAATTCATTTTTTGAGAAAGAGAGAGAATGAGCATGAGAGAGAAAGAGAGGAGGAGGGAGAAAAAGAGAGAGAGAGAAGAGAAAACAGAAACTGTAATCAGCAGAATAAAGGTCACCCAAAGATGTTTCCACCCTAATTTCTGTGAATATGTTACCTTGCATGTCAGAAGGAACTTTGTAGTGACTAAAGGGATAGGCTCTGAGATGGGGGGATAATACTAAATTATCTGGGTGAGTCCAGTGTAATTACATGGAGCCTTAAGAGTAGAGAACCTTTCCCAGCTGTGGTCAGAGGGAAATATGACCACAGTGGAAGAACTGGACACATGTGCCATTGCTGACTTTGGAGATGGAGGAAGGAGAGCATCAGCCAAGGAATGCAGGCATCCTCTAGAACATGGAAAAGGCAGAGAAGTTCATTCTCCCTTAGAGCATCCAGACAGGGAGGCAGCCTGCCAACAGCTCGACTTTAGCCCAGTGGGACCCATACTAGATTTTTTTTTCTTATATACACTTTAATAGACAGACATCTCATAGAGGACATGTATACCTGTCAAGTATAGAAGTCAATTAAGGGTGCACAAGTGGTTCAGTGGCAGAACGCTCGCCTTCCATGCAGGAGACTCGGGTTTGATTCCCAGACCATGCGCCTAAAAAACAAAAACCAAAAGTTAGTTAGCCCAATAGCAGCATTATTTACAATTGCAAAGAGATGGAAACAGCCAAAATGTCCATCAACAGATGAGTGGCTAAACAAACTCTGGTATATACATATGATGGAATATTATGCAGCTGTAAGACAGAATAAAGTTATGAAGTATGTAACAACATGGATGGACCTTAAGGACATTATGCTGAGTGAGATTAGCCAGAAACAAAAGGACAAATACTGTATGGTCTCACTGATATGAACTGACATTAATGAATAAACTTGGAGAATGTCATTGGTAACAGAGACCATCAGGAGATAGAAATAGGATAAGATATTGGGTAATTGAAGCTGAAGGGATACAGATCGTGCAACAGGACTGATTGTAAAAACTCAGAAATGGACAGCACAATACTACCTAACTGTAATACAATTATGTTAAAACACTGAAACAAAAAAAAAAAAGTTAGCCCAATATTGACGTTATATCTGATGTCTGTTGCTAGGTTTAGTTTGCACCAATGCCATCTCCTCCAAAAAATGTATACATATTTATAGAGCAGAGATGCACAGAGAGCATTGTAGCTTGGAAAAAACCTCTAGACTTTTCCAAAAAGCAGTGCTTCAATCAAGTTTAATAAATTTTGGACTTCTAACCTCCAAAGCTATAAGTTAATAAATTTGTGTTTCATTAATATGTCAGATCACTAAGTATTGGGAAGTTTCTTGTGGCAGCAATAGAATACCACTGGAGAAGTTAAAAAATCATATGCTGAAGGGTGAAAAGAAATCCAAAATGTTCTCAAAAGTCCTAGAACAACCATAAGGTCCTATTCCTAATATATGGATGTGGGAGATAATCTTTTCCTTGGGAGTGGGCCCAACGGTAGGAAAAGGCACGGCCACTTTCCTGAGTGCTACCATTTGGCATTTCTAAGTGTCAGCGACTTCCCTGACTCAGAGGGTGGAAGTAGCAGCTCAGAGTAAGCATCCGTGGCGGCGGCAGCTGTGGGAACAGCAGGCAGGGCCCGAGAAACGAAGTGGCTTGACAGGGAAATGTTTTCAAATGGTCACCCGAGTCCAGTCCTGTTTTGATTAGGGCTGAAGGAAGGCAGACAAACTCAGGGGGTGAGCAGCGCCCCCCAGCGTGAGCCCAGGAAGAGGAGGGAGGTAAAGCCAGGCTGGTGCATGAAGGCAGCAGGTGGGCCGGGCAGGCTGACAGCCAGACGCTCCCCACGGTCTGGCCCTGCAGCCTGAGGCCCGAGGGCCAAAGACAGAGACGGGGCAGGGGGCAGCGGGGAGCGGCCGCGCCTGAACACTGGCAGGAGACAGGAGAGGAGGGCGGCCTCTTTCTTTGGCCTCTGCCTTGGTGGAGAGCAGGCCCACAGCTGTGAGAGCTGCAAGGGTGACAGGCACAGGAGCAGAGAGACATTTCTCATCCCCAAATGAAAAGGCAGTTTTCAACACAAGATTAAAAAATGAATCAGAGCCAGCAGCTTCTATAAAATCTGATGGGAGATGTGTTTTTTTTTTTTAAGCACCGGTCAGCGCAATCATTGAAAGTCGGACTTCAGAGCTTCAACACAGGTGGTGTGCTGGATATTTAACGCTTTTGTTCTTTGTCCTTCTGGGGGTCTGTGTCACAGAAGCCCGCTGAAGGGCTTCAGCAGTACAGCTTGGCCTTCCATGCTTGATCCAGCGCCATGGAGAGAGCAGTGTTTCCATCTCCATGAAGCCATAAAGCTGAATGAAACCAGAATCTTCTGGATGGCAAGTCTGACTGCAGTGTCACGAACTGCCGTCTGTGCCCTCGCTCTCTGTGCGGTACACTTTGTAGCTTCCCATGTTTGTAGAACTGCCTCTACCTGCTCATGTACTTGTTGCTCAGCCCAGGCCTCTTTGCAGCAATAACTGCAGCCAATTCATTGTTCTGCACCTCAATCAAGAATAAAGAGCACACAGACATCTAGAGAAGTACCAAGAGCCAAAAAAGACAAAGCAAAATGAAGTCCTAATTTAAGCACTTTCCAACTTTCTATTCCAGAAGAGATTATCAGTGGGTTATAAGAGAGTAAAGTTTGAAGCATTGTTTTCTCCTTTCTCTACCAGGTAAGGTTTCTAGTAAGAAAAGGAAAGAAATAATAGGAAAGTAATTGAAAAGAAAAGGAGAGAGAGAGAGAAGCTAAAGGCCAGAAAATCCACAAATACTCTAATCACTTCTTGAGAAACTGGAAGCTTGAATGAGTGCCTTCAATGAAGAAGTTGGTGCATTTGGCCCAGTGTCAAAAGAGGAGGCGAGTTCTGTGCAGGAAGTGGGTGAGAAGAGGACGTAGGGGGCACAGAAGCTGAGGAACAAAGCTGGCAGCCTCAGCACCTAACTCAGGTCTTGGGACACGGTCACAGAGCTGTAGCCTGGACCCTGCGAGCAGAGACTTGTCATATTCTCAAGGATGTACTTCAAACCTCTCAGCATATGCCTCTCGGTTGCCTCTGGGCAGCCAGCGAGCCATTGTTTAGGCTGACACTTTCGGGAAACTTGCCCAGGCTCAGAGGACCCAGAGGAAGGAAGGAAACAAGAGAAGCTGGGGAGGCAGATTTAGTCTAACCCTGACAATAATGCAGAATGAAAAATTCTGGGGTTAGAAAAACCCAAGTGTAGGAGTTGTACACCTCATCCCTCATTCCTTCCTCTGTCAGGCACTAATGAGGGCAGACCCCATCATCTAAGAGCCTGGGAGAGTTCTGGGTACAAGCCAAAGGGTGCTCCCTTTGTACACACAGGCCTTTAAAACAGCTTGGATTTATTGTGGCTCTTAAGTGGCCCAGGCTAATGGCTTGGCATGGATAATGTCTTGGTTTAATTGGTTATTGTGAAAGCTGCTTGTTTCTGCTGTGGAATCCCTTGCCCTGCTTTCCAGAAATCTCTCACAGGCTCGCTGAATCAATTCTGCCCTCTCTCAGGGCTGCCCGAGGAGCCTCCTTTGGAGTCAGCCACCACATGGGTTTGCTTAGATCCCAGAGGGTTCTTCTCGTGACACTGTGACTAGGGACTGGGATATCTGTGTGTCGACATGTGTCTTAGTTTGCTGAAGCTGCCGAAGCACAATATAACAGAATGGGCTGGCTTTTAGCAAAGGGCATTTATTAGTTTACAAGCGTGCTGTTCTGAGGCTATGAAAATGTCTCCAACTCATGGTATCATCAAGAGGATACCTCCCTTCTTCCTGAAGCTGGCGGTAATGGACTCCTCTGTTAGATGGCACAGCACATGGTGATGTCTGCTGGTCTCTCTCTTCTCTTCCAGTTTTCATTCCTTCCAGCTTCTGGCTTTTGTGGCTTCCTCTCAGTTTTCTGTGTCCTTCTCTCTGTTTCTTTCTCCAAATTTCATCCTCTGATAAAGGACTCCACCAAGAAGATTAAGATCTGCCCTGAATCAAGTGGGTCACATCTCAACTTAAGAGCCTACTCAACAAAGATCCTACTTACAATGGGCACACACCCACAAGGATGCTTTAGATGTAAGAACATGCTTGTCTTTGGCTACATACAGGCTTCAAACCATCACACCATGCATGCGGCTATGGAGGATTGGACTAGAGACACGTCTGTTGATAGCAGACCCACAAGAGAGTCTTTTTTAGCCTAGCTTTAGAGGGATGGGGCTAGAACTGTACAAGGAAATCAGAAAGTGACCTCTTTCTCATATAAGCAGAGCAGGCTTATCATAGGAATAGGCAGACTGATCCAGGAGCAAAATGAGTCACTGAGGCAGGTGATGATGTAAGTAGGCAAGACAACCTTTGCAAAGGAAGGTGACATTTATATTTCTGAGAATAAAGAACCTGGATGATTGTAATTACTCTTATGACATTTCTTTCCAGATCACAATATTTTTCTTAAGTCTTCCTAAATTTTTTGACCTTAAATATATTGTACTCTTAATCTCGTTCAAGGTGTTTGAAATATCCTATCCTTTGTGATCCCAAAGCATCCTGGCTAGAAGCTGTTCCGGAGTTTGGCACACCTCCAAACATGTGGTTACACGTCTACACGTCCATCACCCCTGATGGAGCATGAGTGATTTGAGACAGGGGCAGTGGAGACTTCCTTGTTTGTGTGTCCCAGAGCCTGATATGTCCCCTGCAGAACATATGTCTTTCATCAAAGTTGAATGAATGCTCCCAGGTAGATTAAGGGAAGAAAAGTGCTTAACCTGGAAAGCAAGAGCTTGTTGATGTATCTGTCTCCTATTTTTTCTGTACTCTTACTTATCTGTATTATAGGTATATAATGACCAGGATGACTTCATGCAAATGGAATTTGGAAAATCAAGCTTTTTGAAATACAAGTTACAGCATACTTTTTGCCCATTTATTTTATTTTATTTTATTTTTGCATGGGCAGGCACCAGGAAACAAACCCAGGTCTCTGGCATGGCAGGCAAGATCGCTGCCTGCTGAACCACCGTGGCTCGCCCAAGTTACAGCATACTTTTAAGTGGGTTTTGCTATGACATATCTCAGATTAATAACAACATGCAACAAAAGTTTGATTACTCTATCAATGGGCTCTCTGCTTCTATTTTCTGATGCAACGTCTGTGTATGGGCTTTGCTATATATGACAAGTCGTCTCTGACTCGTGTGGTTTTGGATGACTTTCGTTTCCAAGGAGCTGTTGCATTTATTGATTGTAATAACTTAAGTCCAGGCCTTGGTTATTGTTGTCGCCTTTGTTGTTGGTGTGTTTCTTTACAATGATACCAGTTGTGGCGTTTCAGTAAAAAAACAAAAAGAAATGTTAAAGTTAAGTTTGGTAAGGATTGTTCATAGTAAATCATTCACTTCTGGGCTGGTTTTTCCCAGAGTTACGAGTGAAAAAAGATGGTTGCCAAAGCCAATAGTCTCCAAAGAGAAATTCACACACCCCTGATAAATCATTGGGCACAAAAAAGACAATATTACTACTGCTGGGATTATTTAGTTTTGCTCATACACTAAAATTTTGTGTATATTTTATAATGTATTATATTAACCTATTCATGCACTAATACAGATATATTATTAATGAATAAAGAAACATGTCAGAAGTGCGTGCTCAATTTTTTGACTGATAGGAATATGCAATCTAATAAATTTAAAGACCTCTGCTCTCAGCATGGATGCATCCTGATGGGCAGTTTATCTTTCACTAGGGTTCATTTCCAATTGAAGGGGGAGAAAAAAGTCAGATCCCTCCCAGCTCTGTGCAACAGCTTTGTGTTTCTTCTGGTTGATGGAGAGGTGAGAGCTTAAGAATATAGAGAGAATGTGTTGTCTGATCTCATTTCATTCATTAAGCCAAACCTCACTGTCCATAAAATGGCTACTTATTTCATGTCCTCTCAAAAACTGCTCTCCAAACCAACCCACTCTCTTTCCTCACTCCATTTGAAGTCATAAATGAAGAAACCAAGGACTGAGCCTTATTCCTAGACTGACTTCAACTCAGCCTTGGCACTCAAAACAGGTATTAGGTTTCTTGACTTCAAGGTCATGGTCAATAGGCAGTTTAGGGTTTTCAGTGATCCCCCTGCCAAGAAAACACATAATGCTCTCCATATCCTCTGGCAGTCTATGTTGATTGTAGGAATGGGGTGTGGATTATACATTGTTGGGCACAATTACCTCCCAGAATACAATGAATTTTCTTTTAGACATCCCAGGGAGATAATTTGGACATAATGAAGATCTATAGTAATCAGATAATTACTATCGATTGCTCTTTAGACGTCTTGATGAGGTAATTAGGGCATACTGGAAAGAAGCTAGAACTGATTGATTGGCACGACTATAGTCTCAAAGATTTCTAATTCTGTTTCTTTTCTTCTAATGGCTTATAAACAAACATCATTTTAGCTTTAGAATTTGTCAGGTGCCAGGTTCACTGGGAACATCAGCTTTCTCTATTATGCTAACTAGACACTGAACATGATCAACATAAGCTTATTATGCCTTCCTGCTGAAGCAGAAGAAATGGCAATTAACCCTCGCTTTTCTTATTCTTCTTCATTTGCACATGGCCGGATGCCTGTTGAGGAATGGGGTGCGCCTTATCCTGGGAGGGCTGTCCATGCAGAGCGTGTGCAGCCCTGGGCTGGATGGATCTGTGTGGCCTACCGGGGACCTCAGGGCCTGCTGAGCTGCCGGCGCAGCAGTGGGAGGGCATGATGACACAACGTTTGTGTCTGGGTGGCCGGCTGACTGCGGTTGGGGGCTGGTTGACTGCTCAGGCTGCTGTCACAAGTAATAGCTACTCATTTGCAAGCAACGTTAAATAGCAGGTCAATACTCTCAGGCAGCTGGACCATGCACGTGTCTACATCAATGTGCGATTGCCTCATCTCTTCCATTAGACACTCATTAGAGGAGTCCCTGTCTGAGATCCCATTCCACATTATCCTAATATTTCCTACACCTTATAGGACCTTTCAGCAGCTTGCATTGTTCAGAATAGTGGCCTGACCCAAAGATGATGGATGCTAAGGACCCCTAAAGAAGCAGCTTGAAATGAGCTGTTTACGTCTAATGGATGGCATTGGTAAGCTCCATACTTACTGGACTACATGTGCATGGATTAGAATTCATTCAGCAATGCCAAGTGGATGCATTTCTGAGTAATAGGTAATCTGGTTCTCATACTAGCAGTTCTCCACTGTGACCCGTCGGTGCTTGGTACCCTGGTAGGTGTGCAATATCTGTGTGTGCAGTGAATTGAATGTCAGCCTGTGTTATTAAAGTCCACGCATTCTACTGAAATACCACCAAAGAAGGACATTGTATTTTGCTTTTATATTTTTATAAAATCCGTTATTTTCCTGAACCCTTATAAGAAGAATAAACGTCACAAGTTGCCGACATGTTTGTATCACTAAAACACTTAAAGAATGAGAGAAGCAAAGTGCATGAGGAGGGTTCAGTCAGCAGAGGGGACCCAGGATATTTTGTTCATTGATCACTTACGGTTTGCTGTGGTTTAGGTAATTCCAGCTGTAGTTGGAAAATGCTTCATTAACTAGCTTGGGAAATGGAAATATATAAAGAACTTGTCTTTGTGTTACATATTTATAGTGAAAGTAAAAAGTTGCATAGCAAGTTTTTTGACCAACCACAATTCATGAGCAATGCGGTGCTTTTTAAAAATAAAATCTTAGTTCAACATTTGGTGCTGAAATACCTTCCCTAATCTGTATTAGACTATTTCTGTCTATTAGGAGACGAATAGGCAATTTCTAATTTTTTTTATAATTGAAAATCTTGCAACGGATTATTATAAACAATACTTTTATTTTCTTTCTGTAGAAATAGAAACTAAAAGACATTGAATTAAATATAAAAAACACATTCCAAAATTTTGTTTGTTGGTTGGTTTTTTACCAAGTCCAAGGTATGTTTTATTTTTCTCCTAGTTAATTGCCCATTGTCTTAAATTGCAAATTGTCTTCTTATCTATTTATCTTTCTGTTTATTTTTTTCTTTCAACTGGGGTGTTCCAGTTTGGGTTACTGATTGTAAAATGTCCTGTATTTGATTAAATCCCCCACTTCTCAGACAGGGAGCTCAGGCCATGCTGAATGTGCTCCACAGAAGTGTGATGTCGACTGCTGAAGCTAAGTCCATTGTGAGGATGGCCCAGTTATATGAAAAGTGGCAGGGGCTCCAGTTTGAGGTCCTTGGAGCTGCAGAAAGTTATGCAAGTTATGTATGGTGTGCAGGAGGAAGAGTGAATGCTCATCTCGTGAGCAAACTTGAGCAAAAAGATGTTGTTCAACAATTTGTTTTTGGCTTGGGCGTGTCATTGCAGGAAGTTTTGCAACTGGAGAGGCAGATGGGAGGACAGCTCCTAGAAGAACCGAAGGCTCTTCATTTTAAAGGCAGCACCCACAACCTGCGCCTGTCAATTCATGACATCGCCCATTCTTTCTGGAAGAGCAAATTGCTGGCTAAATATCAGGTATGGTTTCCACACTGAGCTGAAACCTTGGAGACAGCTCTCCAAGAGAGTAAAATCATATGGTTGAAAAAAAGAAAACAAAAACCAAAGACTTCTTCCTTGAAGTTAATCGTAAATCTGTGTGTTTCTCCAAAATGGTTTGGGATTATTTAAGATTTTTGAAAAAATACTTTAGGCCTTTTTGAAGGACATTTCTTATCCTCCTTTGAAAAACTGTGCTATCCTTATTTTTGGAATTTCCAATTCCATCACCTTGATGCATTTTCAGAGAAAATTTCACATCGAATTGACAAAATGGGCTCGAATACTTTCATAAAAAAAAACCCAGAATACTGTTATTCCCAAGTGACACAAGTTAGACTTCAGCTTTGCTAGGAGCAACTTTACATTGAAAACTCAGAAGCACTGACAGTTTGGAAACTGAAATAAACATGTACAAATTAAAATCAGTCATGATTTCATTAAATATGGGTCTCTCAAGTCTTGATCTGTGTGCCAGTGGGAAAAATCACAGGATTCTCAAGGGATTTTCACCTCCTCCTCTTATCAGTCAGCCTGACATCTGACTGTTTTGATGGTATTTCTTTAGCCTAATAACCAATCCTAGTAGATGCAGGCATATTTGGATAAGCTGTGAATTCATGTCTACACGCGTGCAAATTCAATCCTAAACCCCAGCACTGCAGCTGAACTTGCTGCAATTTCCTGATATAAACTGAACATATGAGTAGGAGTGAGAAGAGGGCTTTTCAGCTCCATTCTTATTCTCAGATGTCAAATACTTAAACATAAATTGTGAGCTTTGATGAGGATGGCTGATATCTTCTATATAACTTAGCATTTCATCTTAGAGAGCACGGTTTTTATTTTCTCATTCAGTCTTTTCCTTTTGCTTTCATCTTTCCTCTATTTTACAACTGCCATAAAATTCTACACATCTTCCCCTTTTATAAAACAATTTCCTTTACACAATCATAATGTAAAATACTGTTTTAATAATAATGATAATATGATAGTTATTTCTAGCCCTGCTTCTATACTCACTCACTGTCTGTAAGACACCCCCCTATACACTTTGGCTTATCACATTAACCAGCAGTTCTATGAATTAAGTACTCTTTTGCTTACTCTTGCAGGTGGAGAAACTGAGGCATGGAAAGGTTAAGTAACTTGCCACGTAAGCAAGAGGAACATGTTCTCATTCGTAATGAATTTGGCTCCAGAGCCTCTACTCTTACCACCATATGCTCCAATTTTTTTGTGTGTATCAACCTCTTTTGTCCTTAACTGAAAAAAAGATTCTAAAACAGACTCTGTAAGAGGTGATGTAGAACTTTTAGGACATTTTACTCCATTAGCAGTTTGGTGCTCTTCTGGCAAGGACTTGTTTATGGATGTTAATCCAGTGTGCAGTTTTCCAGTTCTACTGGGTTTTGTCCTATACACAGAGAGAATATAGGAATGAAAGGGAACCGTATCAATGCATTATCCTTTAGACTTTCTTGGCTTTTCCCTCAGAATATCCATCAGGGATTCCTTATAATGAGCAGCGTGACTGCTTTATGTGGATTTTATTGAGGTAATTTCCTTAACTTTTTTTTTTTCATTTACAATGGTTTGCTTTGTAAGTGAGGGTTGGGTACATGGACTCTGGAGCCTAACTCTTTAGGTTCAAACTCCAACTCTGCCACTTATTAGCTTTGTGACCTTGGGTGAGTTACTTAACCTCTCTGGGCCTCATTTTTTCCATCTGAAAAAAAAGGGGGCAGGATTTAGCTACGCATTGGGCTGTTGTGAGGATTAAATGAGTTAAATGCAGAGTACTAAGAGAAGTACTGGAAGCAGAGTGACTGATAGTTATTTTAACTATTAGTCCCTCATTTGTGGTTCCCACTTTTATATTTTTTTAGGAAATTCCTTTTTACCATATCTGGAGTGGGTGTCAAAGAAATCTCCACTGCACCTTCACTCTGGAAAGATTTAGCCTGAACACAGTGGAACTGGTTTGCAAACTCTGTGTGCGGCAGGTGGAAGGAGAAGGACAGATCTTCCAGCTGAACTGTACCGTGTCAGAGGTAAGAAGCTTTCGTCTGCATGAGGAGCCGTGGGAGGGAAGGACAGGCAGGAGGAGAGTGGGGGATAAAAGGGCATTTCAGTCTATTCCATATGGGAAGACCTGAAAAGCTTCCATTTCTTAATATAATAATAATATCTTTAATGACCTTGGAGCACTACATAAAGGAATCTAATGGTGACTACATTTTTAGAAACAAGCCATTCTTTTTTTATGATGTGAATATAAGGTTCATGTTCTAACTTTTTAAAGTCCATCTGAATTTCAAGTGTAAGTTTTGATTTAAGGATAGGGCTCATGGAGTAACTTTTCCCAAAGCATCCCTTGATGTGCCCATGTTCCGTGCATCCTGCATCTGTATCCCCTCCCCTGTTCCCTCTTTCCTCCTTGAACTCACCTATCTTTGCTGCTGAGTGGGTGGAGGACCAGAGATGGATTTTACCCCCACCCCCTTTCTTCTTCTTTCCTTTATTCTCTATATTGAAAAGAGAAATCCCTTGATCTCCTTTTTCTCTCAAACATCATTCTCCAAAAGTAGGAGAGATGTCCTTGTTTGCCAGGATGGGGGAATGTTCCAGAAATAGAAGTAAAATCTACGTATTTTTCCCCTGGTGGCCATCACCATTGCTTTTCTGGCTGTGATCTTCGCACACTTCTGTTGAGCATTTTTATATGCTCATGTAACGGAAATGACAGTGGTCACTATCAGTTGAAACATCTCTGCAAGGACAGAGGCAGCTCTCGTGAACTTATCCATTACCTCAAAGCCAGAAACTGTAGCTGAAAAGTGGTCACCTTTTGCACTGTGGCGGAACAATGGAAAAAAGAGATAAACTGAGTGGTCACAGGGCAGTATCCCCTGGGAGCTCATGGAGCTAATCTTCGTGCCCCTCGCTGAGCCACAAAGCACCGGGACTGTCATATTTTAAAACTACCATGGGACTGTGTGATTTAAAAGACCAATCCTCCCTGCCCCCTTGTGCACGGGGAGGAATGAAATGCCGGTACCTCCGGCTTGTCGCGCTCCTCGTGTCCTATTTAAAGGCCATCTTTCAGCGCACGGAGGGAGAGGGAAGCTGGTCAGCCTTCAGGACACTCCATCCTTCTTTTCCCACAGCCTGGCGAGGTGCGGTCATCACTTCCTCCCGCAATTTCATGAGACTTTTGACTTAGAAACAACTTTAGTCACAGACCCCAGTGACATTCATAAGAAGTGATCTCGGTGTCAGGATGCCATGGCAACCGCCGGGCCTAGGGACGCGCAGGCCCTATCTCTGCGGCTCCCAGCACCTCCCCTGCTGGCTTGGGAGGGGGCGTTCACTTTCCAGGCCCAGCGGGTCTGCAGAGTTCAATAACCACCCAGCTCGGATGACAACAAAGGCTGCGGAATTTGGGAGGGGGGCGAGGAGGTCTGGCCCTTTGATGCTGGCGTTCTGTTCGGTGTGAACATTTGCAGTGTGATGAAAAGGTGGATCAGATGCAGCCAGAAATGAAAGACAGCCGTTCAGGGGGCGCTCTCCCCCGCCAGGCTCGCCGCCTCCTCGCAGAGAGGAGACGGCTCTGCATAGGGTGGGCACGGTGTAAAGGCGCTTCCCTGTGCCAGCATGCCGCCCGGGAGGGTTTCCTCCGCACCCTGCCGGCGGTCACCGCGGAGAAGCCGGGCCTCCAGGCCAGAGCTTGTCACGCAGGGAGGGGCCGAAACGACCAGAGTCCCGAGGACGTGGGGGATGAAGAGGAGGCCCTCGGCTGCTTTTCCTTCGGGGTCACTGGCTCGAGGCGCACCATTGTTTCTGGCACGTGAAGGCGGGTGCGGGGCGCGCAGAGGGCGGAGTGGGCAGCTGGGGGCTGACGTCAGAGGGCCGGGCGCTGCCCTGATGGACAGTCGGCTCTGCGGAGCCCCGGGACCCTGATCCTCCCCGCAGCTCTGAGGAAGGGTACAATGCACCGCCCAAGCATAAGCAAATGGAGGAAAGGCCCCATCTGTGGGCTCTTTCTTCTGAACAGGGCCCCTTCCTCGGGTCACACAGCAGACGGGCCAGTGGGCTGCGATCGCAGTGCCAATGTCCTGCCTCCCAAGAGCCAGCTGACCTGCCAGAAATGTGCAAGCCGCCCTCGCCCCAGCCCCCCACCGCTGGACGGCCCTCGCAGTTGGTCCTTTAGACAGTGTCTGCGGCCCTCCGCCTCTCCGGCCAGGCGAACGCCCTCTTGCCCCCACGGGGACAGGCCGGGCGTGGCACTGCAGACACCTGACCGCTTACTGCAGGTGTTTCCAAAGCCAGCCGGTTGCTCTTCTCTTGAGCGCCTTTGCCAGAGTTTCTTTAATGAAAGAAAATGTCTGGAGGAGTAAGATTATTGCCATAGATGGGGAAAAAAAGTCAAAATGTAAAGGGTAAAAGATTTTATCCTATTTTTGTTTAGTTTTTTTTTTTTGGAGGGGTTAGTAATCACCAACATTAAAAAGGGTGTAGAGAAGAGGGAAAAATCTTTCCATTTCTTCAGTCTTTCTATTTAGATGCTGTTGTAGACAAAATGCATCATAGCAAATCCCCAAGTGGACAGTTCAGGGGGAATATGGGCAACTACTTCAGCGCTTGTGCCTCAGTTTCCTCATGTGTACAATTGGTATAATCGTTGAATACACTCAAGGGTCTGTTGTGAGGATGAAATGAGTAAATGTCAGTAAGTGCTCCGGCCAGAACCTGGCGCTTAGCACATGTCCAGTCCACGGTCACCATTTTTACTGCTGATCGATGAGGACACCTGGCGTCTGGAGTAACTGTCACTACAAACCGAGGGGTCTGTCATCCAGTGTCGTTCAACTTCAGTTGCAGCTTCAAATAATACTAAAAATAAAAAATCTATTAGCTCCTATAAAATAAATGCATGACTAACAAATGAACACAAATAAATAAAAATTAGTTGGCTACCAGAGAAAAGAAGTTGGCGTATCTTCCCAAGCTGGTTTATCACACTGTCGCTTCAGTTTGGGAAAAGTGCAGTTTGAGGGGTCTGTGTTAGTCATCTATTTTAATAGTGTTATAATGTTCCAGTTATAGCAATTACTATAATTTCTTACATTTGCTAGTTCATATAACCACTACTAATATTGACTCATGGCACTTCTGTGTATAAGACTAGTATTAAAAAGGACAGAATCACTCCGCGGCAGCCGTTCCATCTCTTTGCCGTATCTTTTTCTGTGGCCTATTAGAAAATGATGCCTGGGAATATCTAGATTTTCTAGGTGATTTTAAAAGGAATGAGAACATGAGAAGAAAGTTATCTCTAGTGTGGAGTCCTAAAAGTGTGTGCCGTCACTCGTAACAGCTGTTTGATTTGTGTTGAAAAATCATGTCTAATTAAGGGAATTATAATATCGATGACAGATGGAACCAATATCATAAACAATTATTGTGATAAGCATTGTATGCCAGTAAACTCTACTTTTACCTGGAAATAAAGTGCATACTGATAGCAACTGATATTGCCAAAGTGAAGTTTCAGTGTAAATGTATATTTATATTTTCCTTTTGCTTCCAAGGATGTTGTCAGCTGTTTGATAAGTGACACAAGAGACTGTGCACAATTAAGCTTGCCTCATCTACACAGAAATAGACACAGTGTCCTGAGCTAGAGAATGTAGTGGTTTCATATCCACAAAGAATAGTGACGGTTCTTTATTCACCAAGTAAAGGACAAAATGGATATGTGAGCAGACCTTCTGGATGTCCCTGGCTACCTTTAAATTGGCTTTTTTCTTTCTTTCCTTTTTTTTTTTTTTTTTACATGCACAGGCACCGGGAATTGAACCCGGGTCTCCATCATGCCAGGTGAGAACTCTGCCACTGGGCCACCATGGCTTGCCCTTACTTGGCTTTTAACTTCAGGGTTTAACCACACCCTTAGCCACATTTAGTTGGAAGGAAGCTCAACAAACTACTTTGTGGGATGGGCTTCTATCAGAGACTGGCATCATCCTCTTTCTGTACTAGGAAAAAAAAAATATTTTCAGTCACTTCACCAAATATTAGTTGAGTAGCTTTCAACTGCAGGGCAGTGGGCTGAGTATCATAGGGGTCTTGAGGATGGCAGACAGACCCCCACCTCCAAGAAACTGGAGCAAACAAAGGAAGTATCACATGGATGCAACCACCGTGCACAGAGCAGAAAGGGAGGGATGCCACAAGAGCAGTGAGAGTGGAGAGGAAGCCCCCGGAAATGAGGCTCGGGGGGTGTGGGTTTGCTCTGGAAGGCTCACAGGACATGCCTTTGGGCCTGTGTGAAGGGTTTGCAAGACAGAAATTAAGGTCAAGGACAGAAGAGCTGTCCGAATTCCGTCCCTAGAAAAGGCGCTGGGGATGGTGAGGCTGAGGAGGGCGTGAGTCCCGTGAAGGACAGGGTGATCTGAGAAATGCCGATGTCAGGCTGTGCAATAGTGGAAGCAAAAGCGTGTGAGGCCCCTTCCACGCATCGGCCCGGGCCCTGTGCTTTACCTGGGTTCCCTGTGTGACACATAGCCGCGGAGGCAGGTCGTGCAGATACACCCCTCACTGCCGGATGAGAATTGAGACTTCCTGTGGGAGGAAGAGGTGGGAGTTGGGACTGGGTGGTTAAAGCTTCTGAGTGAGAGAGAGAGAAATCAGTTCGGCGTTTGAGGAAGGTCAGTCTGTCGGGCATGTGCAGGATAGAGCTCAGGAGTACTGTGTCCAATAGAAAGAAGAAGTTCAGGAGTCAGAGGTGGAAAGAAAGACCCGTGCACGTGCAGATCTTAACTACCAGTGTCAACCAGGGGATGTCAGGAGCGTGGTGTCGTAGGAGAAATCGTAGTTTCCTTCTAGGACCTGTTGTAATTGTCCAGATAAGAAGCAAGTAGGACCTTGAGGCAGACGGTAGCATCCGCTTGTGGAAATGTCACGTGATTTCTCTTTGCCTTCACCTCCCCAGCTAACCACATACATCATTTTCATGCCTAAGATAATAAGCATGGGGGCACCTTGCTGCATGCATTCCAAACGTAAATCCATTGACAAACACTGACATGTGCTCTTGGATCACTTTCTAGTCCACTTTTTTAAACTCGTTGCCCCTCGAGATCGGAACCTGCTCTGTCTCCTCAGGGTCCCTTGGAGAAAGCCTGACCGAGGTCACGCCCTTCATTCAGGGACAGCAACTCCCAGTGGTTGCTTCTATGTTTTATACAACAGTCTTTTAAATCCTGTATGAGCTGGAGCTAGCACAAAGGAGCCACTGGAGTCCTCGGGATCTCAGCATGCCAAGCTTTCGATTTTGAAGCCAGATTCTGTGATTGCAGCCAAAACAACTGGGCATATTATGGCCAAAAAAGGGGGGTGGGGGGGGGCTCTAAAATACCCTACAAGTCCCCAGATGGCCGCTGTGCAGTGGGATTACAAACAAGCCTAAAAGTGAGTATTGGCTTGGCTGCTGGTCCTGAAATGTTGAATATACTCTCAGTGAGTACTAGGGCACAAGTACTGACTGCACCTGCTGGGCCTGGCTGCACACAGCTAACCAGGCCACACAGCACTGCCCAGTGGCGTTGGTCGGGGGGAGCTCTGTTGGTGGCACTGACCCCCTCGGCTGAGCACTCAGCCAGACACCAGAGATTCCATGATGGCTGAACCCTTATGTTGCTAGTTTATCCTCCGGCAACTAATTATGCACACCAAGGAGTTACCTGCTTTAAAAGGAAAGAGAAAGAAAGATGACATTTAAAGTAGATTAACTAGATTTTCTTTTATTGCTTTAATAGTTCCCAGGCAACATTTGCCTTTGCTTTTCCAACCAGCAGAAGTGATCAGAAAATGATTAGAGTTTCTCCTGCAGATGAAATTCAGATTTTGCATTTATGCTGTTTTATGAGCTGAAACTATTTTAACAGCCAATTTATGGTTTTCTCTACTAAAATTTGATTAAAAAAAAATAAGACTGTATTTCAGTTGGGGGATGCTGTTAGCCACTCGCTCTTAGGCAGTATACTGTGTTTACCATGTACTTAAAAAAATTAGCTTTAATTTGATATCATTTAGAGTAGAGCTGTGTTCCATTTTGTTCAACAAAAGCAAAACTGAGCCATCTTTTGCAGTGGGTAGAGACAGAATTTACACAGGCATGTGCCCAGGGCATTCCCCTCAGGTTCTTTCAGTTTCCAGAAGCTCTAAACTTTTCAGCCTTTTCATCACAGGTGGGTTCATTTTCAAAGAAATTCCCTTTTGAATATTTCTTCCCTCTGGAAATCTAAACCTTCAAGTGCATTGATATTCCATTTCTTCTCCCAATTCCTGGAGAATCCCCTTAGGAAAGCTGTTACTGATAACGATCTGTTATCACCAGAACACTCCATCTAGCCCGGTTCTCACAGAAGACCCGTACATCCAAAAGGCTAAGCAAAGTCAGCTCAAAATATACCCTTTCTCTCAGCAAGATTACAAATAGCAAATCGCAACTTCCAGGCCAGTAAGAAGCCGTTCTTTCCAACGGAGAATAATAGCACTCATTTTCTTCTTACCGCTCAAAGCAAAGCATTGTGTTGATTAGTTCAATAGGGATTGCTTTTGTCTTCAGAAATAATGCAGTAGTGTTCCTGTCCCTGAACTACAGGAACCTACTGGCATCGATTTGCCCCTGCTGGATCCAGCAAGCACCATCACCACCATCACAGGACCGAGCGCTTTCAGCATCCCTCTTCCCATCCGGCAGAAGCTTTGCAGCAGCCTTGACGCCCCACAGACAAGAGGTCATGACTGGAGAATGCTGGCCCATAAGCTAAACCTGGACAGGTGGGTATGACCAGGCTTCAGGACTTATCCATGCATCAATATTCTTTTTCATTCTGCACACATGAGTGAAGCTACTCCTTTGTACTCAGCACCGTGGGCCACTTGCAAGAATGGTGTGGAGACCCATTCCGGGCTTACTAACATTTTTAAGGATCAAATTTTGTGACCCTCTTTCTAGTTTGCTAGCTGCCAAAATGCAGTATACCAGAAATAGAATGGTTTTTCAAAAGAGGAATTTAATAAGTGGCAAGTTTACAGTTCTAAGGCTGAGAAAATGTCCCAATTAAAGCAAGTCTATAGAAATGTCCAATCTAAGGCATCCAGGGAAAGAAAGATACCTTGGTTCAAGAAGGCCGATGAAGTTCAGGGTTTCTTCCTCCTCTGGAAAGGCACGTGGCGAACACAACATCATCTGCTACCTTTCTCTCCTGGTTTCCTGTTTTATGAAGCTCCCCAGTTGGCGTTTTCCTTCTTCATCTCCAAAGGTCGCTGGCTGGTGGACTCTGCTTCTCATGGCTATCTTATTTTCTGTTCTCTCAGAATCCCCCTCATTCTCCAAAATGTTTCCTCTTTTTTAGGATTCCAGTAAACTAATCAAGACCCACCCAAATGGTGACACATTTCCACTTAATCCAGTTTAGCAATCCTCTTGATTGAGTCACAACTCCAGGGAGATGATCTAATTACAGTTTCAAACATACAATACTAAATAGGGATTAGAAGATATGGCTGCCTTTACAAAATAGGATTAGGATTAAAACATGGCTTTTCTAAGGTACATACATCCTTTCAAACCAGTGCACCCTCTTTGCAAACCTGATTGGCTAAACTGTCTCCCTCCATAACATATGCATTCACTAAAGTAATTATTATCCTCATCTCCCACTCTTCAGGATCTAATATTTGCTGAGTAATTAACATGCCAAACACAGTCTTGACATTAAGTTATAAAGAAACCACAGGAGCCTCAATTTGCAGTGTTGCCATCACTACCAGGAAAAGGCATGGCATGACCTGTCAAAGATCATCAGACTCTGGGCTGGAAAGAAAACATAAGTCTCTAGATTTCCTGTTTAGGATGTGACCCATAGACATGTTGTCTCTTAAATTATCTTACTCAGAGGTGAGGTTAACAGAGTTAAGCATCACATCTCCTGTCTGGGGATGATCTAATTAAGCCTGGGCTAGTCATTTAGGCTGGCGCATGAAAACGACCGATTCTCTAGTGGGTCCAGGATACTTAAAAGACAGATAGAGAAACAGGAAGGTTTAACAGCATAAAAACAGAAGCAATCTGTAAATCAGGCTATTCAGCATATATGTTCTGATTCCCAATTACAGGTACTTGAATTACTTTGCCACCAAATCGAGCCCCACTGGTGTCATCCTGGATCTCTGGGAAGCACAGAACTTCCCAGATGGAAACCTGAGCATGCTGGCAGCTGTCTTGGAAGAAATGGGAAGACATGAGACAGTAGTGTCCTTAGCAGCAGAAGGGCAGTATTGACCCATGCTGGACCTGAAAATGAAGGACGAAAATGCACAGGGAGTCTGTGGCTGCCCAGGGGGTCACAGCTGAGGAGGAAATCCAGACCAGACCAATGAGCTTCACAGGCAAGATGGCATCAGGAAAGGAAAGGAAAACAGATGCAACTACCAATATACATGCCCACCGTACTTGGACAGCATCACAGGAGTTAAGAAAAAATTGTGTAAATTTGTATCTTGAATTTAGAAATCAACCTAATTTTCCTCTTAGTTGGGCTGTATGCTGTGTGGTACAGGATTTTACAGTTTCCTAGGAAACGCTTTTTATTGCTATCCAGATATATGGATAAACTTTCTTAACAAACCCAATTTCTACAAAATGTTGTTTACATCAAATTGGACAGGGATACAGATACTGTCCATGGCTCGTTCTATTTTTGTTCAAATCATTTGAAGTTAAAGCTGTGGACGGTTTGTTGTGTCTATTTCACATTAGTAACTCACAGAGAAATTACAGGCTTTTGCTACAAATCTTGCACATGAAGTGTCTCAGATAATCCTCCCATCAGTGTTCTGTTTCTAGAACGTGTAGAACCAGTGTTATCGTTTGTATCAGGGAAGCGGAAAATCTAAGAAACAACTAAGACTCGTCCCTCAGGGGACCAAGCTGATACCCTTTGCGGAGTAACGCTGTAGCATTGCAGGGAAGACAGTTGATTCATTTTCAACCACACAGACAAGCATTTCTTCACATGTGTGTTTGTAATACGCGATTTGAAGTGGTTTTTAAAAGTATCATTATTAGTATCATTATTATTATTATCTATTAGTATTTGCAAGTATTCTAGTAAAAGAATTTTCATTTAACTATGTTTTTTGTTAGCAGTGCTGTTAGGTGTTAGGGTGTTGACTAGACTTGCCTCACCTTCTCAGATTAACAATGGAGGGCGTGGTCACCAGTTTAATTTCCTGAAGCTTTGCTTCCTGGACCTTCTCCCTTTCTCCCAGGATTCTGCCCTAGAAGGGTAGTAAAGGCCAACTGGCTTTGTCAATCTGTCCTTTCAGCTTGTCAGGCAGAGTCTTGCTCCTCTGAGCCTTAATAAGGGAAGTGTTCTGTGTTTAAGCTCACTGGACGCTGAGCTGGTGTGGCGCCACGCTCACTTCCCGTGGTGCCCTGCCCTCCTGAGAGGCCGTGTGCTTGGAGGAATGGCCTCTGAACTGGGCGTCAGGAAACCAGCCGTCCATCTGGGCTTGTCCTTCTCTAGGCGTTCTATTTTGGACAAACCGTTGAACCACACTGGACCCTAGTTTCCTCACCTGTAAAATGAAGCAGTTGGATTAGATCATCTCAAGGCTCTAAAATGCTAGAAGCTCCAATCTGACAACCACAGTTGACTCTGACCTGGATTACTTAGCTAGTCTTTTGCCCAGGCTAGATGATGCCTTTCAAATAGTTCTAACTGGGAAGATTATTATTCTAACCTGGAATAGATTTGTTATGTCTTCAAGTCTTTCTGTCTGCATTATGCTGTTCACAGAGAGATGGCATCTCTTTATTAATTATCATTTTCCTGTCCCCTCTTGGGACCACTATCCTTTCTTGCTAGTTGCAAATTCCATACTTTTATCATCTTGGTATCTAGACATATCAAGACCATATCTACAAGCTCCGTGGCAGTAGGCATTTGGTGCGGTCTTTTTTTTCTCCCTCCGTTGTCTTTGCTTTCATTGTATTCAAAGGCATTTACAAAGGTTATTTAGTTAGCTCTATTTAAAAATTGTATCCTGCAAAATGTTGGTCAACAGGCTCTTTTGGGTAAACCATGATGTTTACTTGGGACCGTGATAGGCTTTTTGTTTTAACACAGGGACTCAATTCATTTAGCAGGGAGGGAATAAAGAGGTAGCAGCCCTTAGTCAAGCCAAGATTGACTAACACGAACCCATGTGTATGAGTCAGAGCCTTTAAAACATGACTGTGGCTTACTTTTGGGCCAGGTGTATCCAGGTTGCTGACTGGATCAGATTTAGGAATCATTTTATTCATATTATCCCTTCTTTCTACATACATTTCCTGTTCTATTATAGTGGCTTCCCAAGAGTCCCAGATTTCTCCATCCTCATCATGAGGAAATATTGATACTTTTTTATACAGAGCCTCTTTCATGCATTTCACTTCTTACCTTCTCTTTTAAGCATGTATTCTATATAATCTGTCTCTCCCAGGTCACCAATGCAGTAGGATTTCCATATTTAGAAATATTTGTTACACTGATCATGGAAGGGAGAGACTGCACTGCTACATAAATTCACTGGATTATACTGGTACTGTTGTATATTTGACCAAAAAGTAGTACAGTTATATCCTATAGAAAAACTTGATTAAGAAAAGAAAGAAGAGAGGAAGAACCATTGCCTATTGCTGCATTTTGAAAGAAACTTGTCAAGTTGCTCATCAGTGTGGGGGAGGCTGGGGATTTCATCTATTGGAATCAAGAATAGGAAATGGATATGCAAAGGCGCTGCTGTACTTAGTGAAGAACAAAAGGAAGCAGATATGCAGCTATCCAGATAAATCAATTCCAAAACTTCCTGAAAAAAAAAAGTCAATGCAGAAGTATTGAGCACTACAAGTATTGCATTACTGAAGCCATCGAAGGCCTCTTGGGGTTTACTTCAGATGCTTGTTGGCCTCTGGTTTAATATCCCAGCACAAGAAAAGAACAGAGTGATGGACTCCTCATAAGTGAGGTGCTATTCTGTCCTAGAATCCTGCTGTTTTCCCTGTGAAGTGAAGGGTAGCTTCCATACATACCACACACCATTAATGGTGAATAATTTTCAACAGAAGTTCCAATTTCCTGCTCTTTTGGAGTAAAGAAATAGCTGTTGGAAAGCTCTCAAACTTAGAAGGTCCAGACTCAATTGTTCATTTCGTAGGAGCCATTTCATCAGCCATTCTGTGTGATGTGTCCTGCCTTGTGCTCTTGGGGCTTCTAGACAGCTTGTAAGGACAGATGGTCTTACTCCTTTGGATGGGGAAAAAAAAAACCTATCACTTGTGCGTGGTGCCATCTAGTGGTAGGCAACACAATCTACCCTGAGTTTAACAAAAACTCGCCAAAGGTTGTTTGACAAAGTGAATACCTGTTGAGTTCAACAGGACTTTCCTATCAGGAAGACAAGGAGAACTTTTCTTGCATGACTTTCTTATTCTCACATTTTTTTTTTCACTTGAATTGCCTATCTCAAAATTTCATGTCTTTCTGCATCCAGTACTTGATCAATTCATTCATGTGTGAATGTTTTACGTTGCTTTCTGGAAATAGAAATATACAAAAATCTGTAAAACCGATCTTTGAAAATTTGTTAATTTTGATATTTATGTTTTTTCATTGTTCTCGATATATTTTAAATCTCCTTACTTTTAAACACGTTCCCCAGTACTTATCTTTTGGAAATGCAAAAGGCATCACTTAGAAAGAAATGTTTTAAATATGCAAATGGAAACTAAGTCACAGGAAGAGAAAACTGTGCTTGTTGATTTGTTAAAACTGAATCTTCCTTTCTTCTGAATTTGGGAATACAAAGTCAGAGCTTCCATCCTCAAAGTGATCTGGAAAGGATAGAAGCTGAATTCAGAATCGATAACTGAGCACAAGGTGGTAGCAAACACATTTAACACTGAGGAATGTCTTTTCTTCATGCATGCAGTGAGATGTCTTTTCACAAACAGCATCTTCCAACCTGGACATACACCTCTGTTACACAGAAAAACCCTCATCATCATATAAACAATCTAAGCTCTCAATGGGTGGGATGTTCAATATTAAACTGCATAACTGTTAGGCATATTTCATAAATAGTATTCTTTTCTATTTTCATCTCTCGACTGTCAAATAATAGAGCCATTCTTAAAGGAAAAAGTCATGGGGGCTGAGTTCTGGAAACTACAAACTTAGTTTATTTTTAGGTACTTCTCCTGTGAGTAAAATATCTTAACAGTAACCATTCAGAGGGTAGAATCAGAGGCTTTCGCTTCTTTTGAAGAACAGACAGGGCTGTTGTCTCATGCCTCCTTAGGTGTGTCCTGCCAGGGACACAGTAGCTGTGGCCCTGTTCTGCTCATTGGTCTGTCATCACTGCAAGAGGAAGGGATCCAGTAAGATCTAGCAGATCACTATCTCTTCCCTGTACGCATACGCATGGGTTTGTCTCTAAAAGGTCTGTGTGCATGGAGCTAAGCAAATACAAAACTTTATAAGGATCTGCAAGAGGGTATAAAGGAGACAGAAAATGTTTCCATGTTGGGTTTCAGTCTTTGAGTTGATTGTGTTTTAGCTTTGGCTGAGCAGTTGTTCTGGGCAAGTTGGCAGTTTCACATAGGGGCTTCAGTGCCAATCCAAGGTAGATGGGGGCGATGGAAACACAGCTGAAATGAAATGGGGTTTTATCCATCTTTGAGAACAGAGGTTTTTTTGCATCAGAGCTTAATTACTCAAAGCCAATTGTTTGTAAAGATGGTAACAGTCAATAGGCCTTAGATTTTATAGCTCTGATAAGGAAGAATATCCTTATTATTGATTATCTCAAGGTCATAAAAACATTTTTCTAACTTCTGGGTGTCTCATAGGACCATCTATCACACTTTGGGCTTTGGTTTGTTTTTGCTTTTGTATTATTTTGGATTTTTTGAAAGTTTTTTAATCTCACTGAAGCTAATGTTGACTAAAATGTTAAGAACCTTTGCCTTTGTGTAATGAGGTGCTGTTTCTCTTCCCTAAGAGATCTATTGTATGGTATCTGGCTGTAATGATCACATTGAAAGATTCCCCTTGCATCTCTAGTGGGGTTCTTTATAATGAAATAAGGCATAAAGAAAATATATTATAACCAAAGTTTAATTAATCCTGTGTCCATACAGGCCAAGCAAGTAAAACAGAGTCATAAATATTTTGAAACTATGACCAGAAAACCTGCTATTTTTGAAAAGTGGGTAGATAGCCTTATATGTCATTGGGTAAATTTTCTCAACAGAGTAAATTTGTTACCTGCCTGATCTTTTGGTCTTATTGGCCTTGTGGTTGCCCCATTGTGAGAAATTCCACTTACAGAATCTGTCTTCAGAAGAGTTCAGGCCCCCCCACCCCCGCCCCAGGTTTTCTGCTGGTCCTTTCACCTCCTATTGATCCGTGGTGGGATATTAATGGGCTCATTCAACCCAACGTAATGTACGTCCCTAGACCTCATTTAGTGTGGAGCAGGCAGGCATCACCTGGACAAACGTGCAGGCACTCTGCAAACATACCAGCGCAGAGAGCCAAGCAGTTATCAGAGGTGGTTTCCCAACTCTGTTTATCCTTAGACCTTTTCATAGTGCAGGGATCTGTCTGGAGATCCTCTGAATTCCAAATCAGGAATCTGCAGAATGCCGTGAGAGTTGCAGCCCGTAAGTTGTTGAGTAGAAAAGAAGGAAGCTTCCCCGAGACACAGCCAGCTGTGCCATTTCAGATTTGTGCCTCAGCAAAATTATAAATCACTAAAGGCTGTAACACTTCAGGGACCCTAAGAAATAAACCAAAATCATGTGTCGTTCTTAAATTCCAAAGGTCTACTGCACTTGGCTCCACCAGGCTTGCTGGTGACCCTGATGGCACTGGCCCAGCCTGGCCCAGTCCTCGGAACTGGAGTTCAGAACATGAATTGTATGTGAGATTTGCTGACGCCCGTGATCCTCAACACTACGATGAGGCAACATCACAGACTCATGACCTGAACTATGTTGAGGATGTTAAAACAAATCTGTTTTAGAAAGGTGCAAAAGGGCAAGAAATCTACAGCCACTGCAAAATGCCTTTGCACTTTCATAGTCCTAAAAACCACTAATGACAGCTGTTAACGTAGGGTATACTCAATGCATACTCCTCCAGGCTTGTGGAAAAAGAAAAGGAGAGCAACCAGAACACGTCTGAATATGTGATTTGCATCCTCTTCTTCATTCTTTCCTAGACTTAGTGTTGGCAGTGAAGCCCTCACCCTCCAGACAGGGTGCTTAGCCCAATCGCAGGGACTAGCATCACTGTGTGTGTGTGTGTGTGTTGGATGTCACAGTGTTCTATGTGTTCACTGAATTTAATGTTGAGCTGTAGCAAGTTGGTGACCTTCCTCTTGGCTCTCTTTAAAAGGAGACAACCAATGCTATTTGGAGAAACGTCCCGTTCTGTGTGCTCCCCACCCCCCAAAAAGCAGTCTGTTGAAGGGGCTGTGCCATCCACCTACTGTTCCCTTTGGAACAGTTCAATTGAAGAAATGTCAGGTTGGGGTTTTGTGCTTTGTCATTTTTCCTTTTTTAAAAACAACACAACCTTGGCTTTTCTGATATGAAACACTTCTTTTGTTGTTGTGGAATTCCCTCTTGCTGTATCTTCTATGCAATTCTTCTTCTAAAAACTCCCTGCCAGAGGAGGCGTGCTCTCCGGGCATTCCTTTCGTTGCACGGCTGTGTGGTGGAGGTGAGGGATGCCAGCTCTGGTTGGGCCACTTTTCTCTCCCTGGCTGCCTCTCCCTATTTTTTCTGCAGTCCCCTTGGTTTGTAAATTGCCTGCATTTATTCTGTCGGCCAACATGTACAAAATGTAAGAAAGAATTTTTAAACAGGTAATAAATTATATTTATAAGCAACAGACAGTGCTGCCTCACCTCATTTCTTCCTAACAAAGTCTTCATATAAGGAGTTACCATCACTTTCTTTGTCAGGATGATAAGAAAGCCCTTGGAGTCTGCATGACTGGCAGTCACAACCTCCCTCAGTGACAGGATGGGGTTCCAGAACAAACGGTTCTACTGGAACCACCTGGGGAGCTATAAAAAGTACCGGTGGCAGAGTCCCCAGAAATTCCCCCAAAATTCTGATTTAATTGGTCTGGGGTGCAGCCTTGGCACTGAGGGTTGGAAACGCTCTCCAGGGGATACTAACAAACATCAATGAAAGAGAATCAATGTCTGGGAACAGCCACATCTGAATTTCCTGGGAAGTTGTACATAAAAGCAGATCATCGGGTCCTACACTCAGAGATTCTACTTTAATTGAAATTTGCAAACTAATACACTAATGGGTGGCAAATGAATGTTGAATCCCCAAACTCAGGATGCCCAGAGCTATCTATAGCAGATACCACACAGACATTCTCAACGTGATCGGTGCCATCCAGTCAATCCCTTAGGGTGAGCAGGGAAAGGCTCCAAGTGGGAGCTGGAAAGAAGCCAGGAAACAGAAGTCAAAGCAAAGCAACCCTTTTCTTTAATGAGAGAGCTACTCAGAGGAGCGCTCATAGATAGACTGCTGCCTACCCCCACCTTTTACTCAGCCTAACCAGCCAGAGAGTGTTAAACCATTGCCCCACTTGCCAATGTGAGAAACTGCCCCATTCCGTGGGCTGGAAGACAATGACCTGAGATTGATTCAAAGCTGGGGTCACAAACTGAAATGTTAATCTGAGCTAAGGAAGTAATAAAAATACGTAAACCAGACTTTGCAGTTAGTTTCCTCCATCTAAACTGGGTCCTCAGCATTGCCCCAAATCATCTAGCTTTACCTGGTAAGCTCTGGTTTCCCACAGTGCAGTTTTAAACCACCTCCACTTCTGTTAAACTGCTGAGATCTCTGCCTTTCCCCTCAAAACAGATTTCTGTGCCTCCTACTTACGGAGAAAATAGAAGCCAACAATTTCCCTTGCCCTCCTGCCACCAAATCTACAAACTTACCTGCATCCGCCTCCTTCAATTCTGCCTTCCCACCTGTTACAAAGTGATTTTTCCAAGACCAAAAAAAAAAAAAAGGCACAACTACAAGATAATGGACTTTTTTTTTTCCAAAGGGAAAATGAAACCATTTTATTTAAAGGGGAATGTTAAAACAAAAGCAATATACAATTTGTAGCAAATACAATACAATTTTTTGTTCCCTAGTCCTGAATAATTACAGTATATACAAATTCAATAAGGCACTGGTTCCCCAAAGAACACAAATGAGTTTTCTTTTGAAGCAAACAGACAACAAAAACCCTTACACATTGCCAACTTTTCTTCAAAAGATATGGTATTGTTTTGTTTTGCACAGAAGGAATCATAATTGCTAAATTATAGCACTTTAGGTGCCACTTCTTTCTTTTCCACTGCTACTTTTCTAAGGGGACAGAACTACTGAACATATTCACGTTTAAAAAAATCTCGCTTTTTTCAGTGCCTTTTCCACCTACAAAGAAGAGCCTGAACAGATCAACAACATAAAACACTCTCACTTCTAATGAAAACGCATGACGCCAGGAACGGAAAATGTGGCCGTCATTTAAGTACTCGCTACCCTTGACCACACACAAATTGAAGTGTGTCAAAGGATTCCCTGTTGAAAAAAAAAAACCCTAGCACGCTTTCTATGAAAGTTGATGTCTTGGGAATGAAAAGAAAGGACGCTAGTGACAGTCAAGCTGTGCTTTCCAGGGAGTCAAAGTTTTGCTTCCTCAGACGCAAATGTTCAGAGCACAACCATTTGTGATTTAACCAGCTGCACATTTTCATAAATAAATATTATGTTTCATTTAGTTCTTTATCATCCATAATATGTTACTCTCTAATCCACATAATGGAGTTGTGCCAGACTCCAAACTGAACATAACATTTATATATACATATATATTTATATGATATATACACACATACATAAACTATAAAACCTGAACATCTTAGCATACAGAACTTATATTATCTAACAGCTAATATTTTAGAATTCCTTTCAGGGGAGTTAGAAAAAAGTTTTAGTCTTTGAAATAGTCCTGAAAGTAAGCAACCAGCTAAATTATTAATTTCCAGGTTCCCACTTAATATACAGAAAAACAAATAACAAAAAAAGAAAAACAAAATAGAAATTTGGGGCTGCTAGAAATTTAAAAAACAAAAAAAAGATTATCTGGAAGTGAGTAGGTAGTCTCTAAGAAAAATTTAATATTCCCTAAGTAAATCAGATTTGGGTAATACACAGAGAAAAGTCTATTCATAAATAAAGTCTTGTCTCCTTAAAAGATATAATAGCTAAGAGAGTCCTTTTTAAGTATTTTCAGCAATAATTTTGACATGTTCATAGTGAGGAAATCAGCTGGGGATTAGAAAGTAAGCTATCAATTTCCCACAGCAACCAGAAAATAATATAGAAGAAATGTGAATACGATTTTAATTTCTTCTCATTCTCCATTGGAACCAACACTTTCCTATAAATCCAGCTTATCTTCAAATCATCGCCTCCCCACAAAATATTCTGATTTGAAGTTACCCATGTTTAAGGACTTGCAGAAAAGAAAACATAGGTTATTTAAGAGATAATCCTGACCTCACTTAAATTTGCCCAAGAAAAACACAAACATGTTCCGTTTAACTGGTATACATGTTTACTTATTGTTACAGATTATCTGATTGGAGGCACTGGAGCTTCTCTTCCAGGCTCAGATGATTATCACATTTAGGTTTAACTGCATACTCCTTCCAAACTAGCACAAAGAATATAATTTGACACAAGAGGGAGGAATCTTTAAATTACTACTGAGGTTAATTTAGTATCATCAGTAAAAGCAGCATTCTGATTGCAACTTTTTTTTGGAACAACTCTTTCTAGTCTTTTGTTTCCCAAATTCAATGATTGATGAACTCTTCTTTCTCTGTTACAAAAAAAAAAAAATGTGGCTTAAATAAAGCCTTGGCAAGTGAATGTTGAATCCAGAACACCTGGGTTTCTCCTTATGATTCTCTCAAACTGTAAGCACAGCTCACAGCATTCACGGCTCTAGGATGTTTCTGGATGAACCAGTCACCAGCTGCAAGCCTGCTTCAAAAGTGAGGAAAATATTTTCTCATTTCTCATGCAGCTGTCAAATTTTCAAAAACCCTCCATCCTTCGGTCACCAAATGGTGAGAATGTGTTATAAAACACTGCCCCCTGGAGTAGTGTGTAAGGAACGTCTGTTTTAAAAAGGCCAAGGGGGAACTACTTTCAAATTCTTTACTAAACACTACGGAATTTCTAAGCGAAAGAAAACCACAGTAAGGAAATGTAAATGAATAAAGTTGAGGGGACGTGTACTTTATTATGTTCCTGTTGCTAAGGTGTCTTGGCCCTGTCAAAGCTGCTCAACAGTTAAAACCCTACAGAAAAAAAAAAAACCTACGGAAGTGAGTAGGTGAAGAGATGTTTTGCACAAGTGCCACAGTGAAGAAAAAAAAATAAATTAAAAAGTGAACTGAACATCATGAGAATAAAATAAAATAGAGTTAGCATTCTAAGATGTGAGATTATCACTTAAGATATACATCACGATCCATATCTATCCTAGAATAACAAATCACAGCAGCCCTATTTTGTGGCCTCCAATCACTCTCTTCGGCTGTCCCATTTGGAGGTTATATTCATCTATTTTTAAAAAATTAAAATGTGGTTAAATTAATCTGACAAATGCTTCCTCTCCTTCCTCTAAAAGAAAAACAGTAACAAAAAGAAAACCTCCTTTATCTATACCAAATAAGATGTGCATACTTTTAGCCTTGTGCTTCAGATATTGGCTCTTTTGCATAAATAAGAAACAAGCTCTCGGCACCCCCCCTTCATCCCCATCCTTGTACACATGGCTTCTGACAACACATAAGCAAATTAGCTCTATTTTAAAGGACCTTGTCCTAAACACAACTAATAGCAATTTTATTTAACAATGATCCGTTCATTTGAGAGATCAAAAGTTTATCATGGGGTGGGCCACGTTGGTTCAGCAGGCAGAGTTCTTGCCTGACATGCCGAGACCCAGGTTCGATTCCTGGTGCCTGCCCATGCAAAAAAAAACGAAAGAAAGCATATCATGGGGGCGGTGCAATAGTGCTGGGTGGCAAGAATTCCTGCCTGTCGAACTGGAGACCCGGGTTTAATTCCCGGAGCCCGTCCATGCCAAAAAAAAAGCAAATCATGGGTCAATTCTCGGCACAGAACAAAAAACACACCTTGTGTTTTAATGAAAAGGAAGGAATTTTGCCTTGAAAGAATTGCCTAACAGAAAATCTGAAACAAAAAATGCTTCTGAAGAACAACATCAACGCTGACTTCTATGAGAGTCACATAAAACCTTCATTTGTACCATATTGTCTGAAGCTGCAAAAGGCCACACCTGCAGGAATTCCGAAATATGATCCCAGATAGGTGGGATTTGTACCCCGGTGCGTTCAGATGGCGGGACAGCCGGCCAAGCAGGCTGCCTGCAGCGGTCTGAGTAGGTGCGGCAAGGAAGGGACTTTAAAGGTGAGTTCCATTTGCGGCTCTCCAACATTGCAGACTGTCTTTTGGTTTTTAGAGTGCAACAATGTTTTACCAATAGGAAAGAAAAAAAAGCCATATTTTAAAAATTTACTTTCCAGCTGAGTTTCTGGGAAGAACTTTTGTTGTTATCATGGTATAAATCTTGGACATCCACATTGGTTCATTTTGGCAAAATTAAAGCATCTTAAAAAAAAAAAAAAAGGAAATCCTAAAATAGAGGGCTTTCTTAGAAAGCAACATGCATCATATCTTGAACAGGTTACCCAAGCGGTTTCTCTCTCCTACAAGCAGACAAGGACGAAGCTGTGTCTCTGGGAGCTCCTCTGTCTTTGTCCAGGGATCTCCCTGAGAGGTGAGTGCTGAGCCCACTGGGAAGCAGGATGATGTTCAAGATTTGCACTGTGGATGCTTCTTTCACAACTTTTGCTCTGCCCACAAACAGAAAAATATCCATCGGCTTTTTTTTTTTATATAGGAAATGCTTCCTTTTCCACTCCAGTCAGAGTTTAATGTCCTGGGACTCGGACATTTTTCCAAGTGTTTTCTTAACACGGAGGGCTGTCAGCCTCGAGGCAGGGTTATGCGCCCAGCATTCGGTCATAAGTTTCCCCATCTGCCTTAGGCACTGGAGAAGAAAAGAGGAAAACTGGAGTGACACTAGAGAAATGTATTATCTGCAAGGTTGATACTTGATATTTGGCTGTTAGTTTTAAGTGTCTTAAGCCTTTAAAAAATAGTCTTAAAAACCAGGTAGACGAATTCCATAAAAACTCATTTTTCATGCCAAATTATATATGACTAAAATAGATTTTCGCACCTTCCATGTGATAGGAGCAAGCGAGTGGTTTTGCTGATAATAGAAGGTATTTATGCAAGTAAGTATTAAACACATACGAAAAATACCCAGGGAGTCTGTAGCCATCCCTTCCACACTCCTAGGCTGTTTACACTTGATAAGTTCAAATCTTTTACCTGATTCTATATCATTCAAACAAATATGGTTATTCTTAAATCACAACTGTCTGCTCCAACAGTAGCATCACACTACACCATTTAACAAGACTAATGATCCATGCACAGCATTGCTAAAACTTTCTCCTGAGGTACATCAATTATTAGTCATACTGTTGAAAAGCACTAGTTTTCACTTCACCAGAAATCCTCAGTGAAGGGATTTTGAGTAATGCCATGTCCAAACCACCTTCAAAATAATATACCTCCAACATCTCACGAAGATTTCTGCACAGTTCTTTGGAAAACAAATATTTTAGCATTTTAGTAACTTACCCCAAACCAAGGACTCAGAGGTTATATTTTAACCACATTTGATATTGAAGAATTAGTTTATAAATAGTCCTCTGTCCATGTATTTTTGCACTGGCTTTGCACATGTTTGATAAGGGTTTTTTTTTTTTTTTTTCCCCTGGGAGTGTCTCAAACCTACTTCTGAATGTTCCAGTGTGTCTGACCTCTCCAGCGTGTGGATGAACTTAGAGGCTAAGAAGGAAGATGAGGGGAAATACAGAGGAGGAGGAGACCAAATCAAAAAAAGGGAAGGGCTGTTTAATTCATTTCTTCCTTCTCAGCAGCAAATGTTCAGACCTGTTTTAGTTTCCCCAGTATCCCCTCACAGCCGAGCTGAGCAGTGCCGCATTTAAATCTCATCTCATCACTGTTATTAACAAAGATGCAAGACACGGTCAGGCATCCCCACTACGCTGACTTGTAGCATTTCTGTTCATAGAAAATTTAATTCTTCAATGCCTATTTTTTCTCTCGTTAAAACATGAGAAAGTTGTATACGGGCTGGTATATATTTTAAAAGTAGTAAAATTAGATCTGAAACTATAACACAAAGAGGGAACCTAATGTAAACTATGAACTTTAATAATGATGCGTCAAAATTGGTCCATTCATTGTAACAAATGTGCTATTGTGAATGCAAGGCATTAATAATAGGGGAAGTCGAGGAGTGCAGAGAAGGAGTATATTATGCCCTCTTGTACTTTCTGTGCAATTCTTCTGTCAATCTGAAATTGCTCTAAAAATAAAGTCTAATAAAAAATTAAACTTAAAAAGGGGCACAGATAATTTAATGTCCTCCCCAGAAGTTACTGCAATGCTTTTCATAGCCATCACAACAAGGGAGGAATAGAACTCCTGGAATGAATGTGTGGAACCTGGCAAAAGAAGAGACGTCAGTTTAGAAGTCGGTCCTCGCCACGTGGCTACCCAGGCCGTACCTCATCGCTGCTCCAGCGGTTGGGGAACGGGGGGCGAAGCTTCTTGATGCACACGATTTCTCTCATGTCTTCGTAGGAGGGGTCACTGGGCACCAGGTCATGATAGGGCAGCTGGTATTCCTCTACTATACCTGAAAACATGCTGTTGTCATTACTCTTATCGTTATTTTCTGTGAAGTTGAAATAAACATCTAACGTGCATGCAAACTATTCTCAAAGAAGAGTGCTGCTGGTATTAAAAGCAAGTTCAGTCTGAGAAAAAGCAAAATAAATTCTGAAAAGAAGTTTGCCCAAATAGCACTTAATCTTATTTTTAAAAATCAATAGAAAGTCTAATGAGAAATGTTATTATAAGTCTTCAGTCTTTTTTCTAATTTCAGAAAGCTAAGTAAATCACGCCTCTCAAGTTTATTTTCAATTTTATAAAGGCTCTTGCATGCCAAATTTTTTTTAAAAAATCTATATTAAATCTCAATGCAAATTTGGCAGACACATCCAAAGTCAGGCTGCATAATATGTAACTGTTTCTATTACTGTAATAAGAGATTATGGATCTCATAATGAATTTGGCACTGCATCCTACTTGAACAAAATGTCCGATTTACATTTTTCTGCTTAAATCATAAGGATATGTTTTTGCAGATAAAATCTGCAAAATATATATACCCAGAACTATTAACAATGATTTATAGGTGCTAATATTGTCTGATTTTTCATTTCTTCTTCAGTATTTTTATAGTTATCCAAATTTTACACAAGAAATATATAACTTATAGGGAAAAAAAGCTGTATTTTAAGGAAGGTTGAGAAGTACAAATCTATTCATCTTTAGGGAAATGATACAACACTGAATTCTATTTCATTTTTATCTTTCCCTAGTATCTACTTTCTACCTTTTTTCTCTTGTCCTTTAAAACAATCAGGCTACTTGTGCCTTCTGAACGTTATCTGAATAACCTCACAATAATTATAAGCAGCCTATCCTCAGAGGATGCTGCTCTGAGCAATTTTTCTGGTGCACCCTTACACCTACCCAATTTCGTCTTTTATAGAAATGCCTTTGCTTTTTCCCTGACCCAGATGATACCACCAGACTGCAGATTAAACTGCATCATCAAACTCCTGGGGGCTTGCTCTGAGAAAATCCAGAGCCCGAATTATACCCTTTCTTGTAAACTACAACCCACATAAAATCATAAAGTTCCAGAAGATGCCAAAGTTCCTCATATCATTTCAACTCACCACTAATTTTATCTCCTACTGACATCCTAGAGCATTATTATACGTATTATCTATGTTAACATTTCCTTTCATTGTCTTTCATCTCTCCAGGAGACGATAAATCCATCAGGCCTGACCCACAGGGGATGCTTACTTCATTTCAATTCCTCTTTCTCAAGCCAGTGGCCCTGGAAACATCTTGAGGACAATGACCATGTTCATCTAATCCACAGCATTTTTTTTCTCCTAGTGCCTAATGTTGGTGCCATTACCTGGACGGGTTGATAGCTGGATGGTGGGATAGAGGTGTATACTACAATCAACACTGACAGAGCGAACCATATAATTATGAATTAATCAAAGTTTAGCTTTGAGCTATAAGCCTTTCTCCTTTCTCATCATGCAATCAAGTTACCAACATTTTTTTCATTTTAGCTGGCATTTAATTCTGTGCCTGAAACCTCAAAAAATTCTTTCTCTCCTTTCCTTCCCATGTTTGAATGTCTTATATCTGTAGTGTCTGCTCCTCCCAAAAAGATCTGGACTTGAGAGCCAAGCCCAGAAACTTCCATTATGTTCATAAAGGACAGTGTCGGGGATAGGAATTTGTGTACTTTGCCTCTCTGGAAAGAGAAAAGAAACTAAATTGTTGAGAGCTGATGAGATACCAGGCGTGGAGGCAGGTATGCTATATAATTTATCTTATTAAACTCTCACAGACACTTTTATGAGATGGCATTATTATCCACACTATTCAAGATGGGAAGATTTGGCTCTGAGGGGTTAAGTCACTTGCTCAAAGGGCACATGGTTCATAAAGAGCTGAGCTGGGACTCCAACATCCCTAGGAAAGGCATGTCAATTTCATACAGAAATAAAGGAGCATTTTGGTGCCTCTCAGATCTCCAGAGGTGAGGCCAGCCCTAGCAATGCAATAATAGCTTGATGTCTACATAAGGCCGGCTTGTGTTTAAGTTGAGAAGCATTTTTCCCGTAAGGCCCAAAACTTTCAAATATTGGCTTCTCGTAGCCCTATTTACTCCAGATACTCAAGAATATATAAATTAGACAAGCAAATGTATTCTATCCCTTAAACGTCTATAAACCTATCTTAAGTAAACAAGGCTAAAAATATCATTCAAAGGTAGGTTCACAAACTCTTTGAACAGCAGGAAATCAAGGACAGGCAATCAGTTCATTTATAGTTTGGCTACTTCTTTTCCTTTTCATACTTATAATGGGAGCTTTATTCATTTGGCTAGGCGAAATGTCCTCCATTTACCTCCTTTTTGTACAAAAGACTACTTTTACTTTAGGGAAAGTGCGTTCTATTTTAAATTGCTTATAAGAGGCTCAGATTTCCCAGGGTCTGAGTAAGACGGCAGCATTGGAGATGATCTGTCTCCAAAAGTGTGAATGTCTGTTGATTAGGTGCATCTTTTCTTTCTACTGAAATATGAATCTAAATATAGGTTAAGGCTCTACCAACCAAAACAGAAGAAAAAATAGCTAACATGTAGTGAGTGTTATCCAAGTGCTCTTTATATTGACTCCTCACAATAGCCATCTAGGTAGATATTATAGTTAACCTCACTCTGAATATAAGAAAATTCAAACAAAGGAAAGTCTAATAACTTTTCCAAAGCCTCACAGGTAAGAAATGGCAGGTCCAGGAACAAGATCCAGTACACTTCTGTGTCTACTGCAACTTCAGAGTCTCAGTCAAGGTCATTTTTTCATGAAAGTGAGTTTTATTGGCCCATTATAAAGAACAGGAGCAACATCAAGTTTTCTTAATGAGCATGATCATGTGCAGGAAACCACAAAGGGTGTTTGATAAAGAGGGGCCTAAGGGTGAGCTCCTTACCTAAAAGGTATAGAATCTAGTCAAAGATCAATTATGCAGCAGTAATCAAAACAGTACAAGTGATCATTTTAACACCTCTGAATATTGAAGGATGTCTTCTAACTTATTATGGTTGGTCTCACTAGGGAATCCTCATGCTTGTAGAAAAAAATTATCATGGAAGATAACAGCATTCTCATGCTTTAATTTCCTTCTAATAAAAACGGATGAGTTCTCATAAGTACATGGAATCTTGAATAGAGCGTGAGATTTTGTTGGTTTGCCAGGTTAGCATGATGCCCCGATAAATCCCAGAGTGATTTAGCCAGTGAATAAAGAAGTACTTGCGAAGTCCCCTTGGGGGAATGGGGAGAAAGGAGGAAATAATTCAACTTCCCCATTTGGAGAATTTCTGATATTCTCTTGCAAGCAGTGGGGACAATCAAATCAATAGACCAAGTCCTCAAGAGGCTAAGCCTTCTTAAAATTAGGCCTAAAAATCACCAAAAACTCTTTTGTTGCTCAAATGTGGCCTCTCTCGTCAAGCCATCTCAGGAGGTGAACTCAGTGCCCTCCCTGCTATGTGGGACATGACTCCCAGGGGTGTAAATCTCCCTGACAATGTGGGACAGAAATCCTGGGATGAGCCAAGACCCAGCATCAAGGGATTGAGAAAGCCTTCTTGACCGAAAGAGGGAAGACAGAAATGAGACAAAATAAGGTTTCAGTGGCTGAGAGATTTCAAACAGAATCAAAGGTTATCCTGGAGGTTATTCTGATGTATTACATAGATGTCCCTTTTTAGTTTACGGTGTATTGGAGTGGCTGGAGGGAAGTACCAGAAACTATTGAGCTGCGTTCCAGTAGCCTAGCTTCTTGAAGATGATTGTATAAAGATATAATGTTTACAATGTGACTGTGTGATTGTAAAAGCTTTATGTCTGATGCTCCTTATATGAGGGTATGGACAGATGAGTAAAAAAGTACGGATAAAATAAATAAATAAATAATAGGGGGGGACAGAGGGTAAAATAAATTGGGTAGAGGGAAATACTAGTGGTCAATGAGAAGGAGGGGTAGGAGGTATGGTATAGATGAGCTTTTTCTTTTTTCTTTTTATTTCTTTTCCTGGAATGATGCAAATGTTCTAAAAAATGATCATGGTGATGAATACACAACTATGTGATGATACTGTGAACCATCGATTGTACACCATGTATGGAGTGTATGTGTGTGAAGATTTCTCAATACAAAAAATTCATTTAAATCTGAAAACAAAAAACATCAGGGTAAAAGCAGGTGTCAGAGGACGTGGGTTTTTACCCTGGTTGCCACACAGATCAGCCTCACTAAAGGTTTATTTTCTTGATGAAAAAATGGCAAAGTCCCATTCTGTGTACTTCACAGGGATTTGTGAGGGGTAAATGGAGTTTATAAAATAGTAAAGGATTAGAAATAAACACCCCCCCCCCAAAAAAATGGATGTGTTTAAATTGCTTTACAAGGGAAGTCTTATAGAAAGTAAAGAAATAAAGCAAATAAAAGAATGGGTGTCCCAGCTTGCATTTTTTGTCTCTGTCACCTGTGCAGAGGAGGCTGCAGGGCATTGGGCGTTTGAGCTGGTGCACAGCAGGTGGGGGGAGGAGTGGGAAGGTGTGATTTGATGAGCAATTGCTAAAGAAAGAGCCCAACAAGGAAACAGGGCAATACATATAGTAGAAGCAGGTGATTCTTGAAGAGGCAGGGGAAGCTGCCAGTGTATCTAGAAGAGAACCATCGGTAGGAGGAAAAGTCAGTCAAAGGCGGTTCTAAGTGGTGAAATAACATTTCCTGGGAGAATTATAACTGTGCATGCATAGAAATCAAAGGGAAAATAATAGAAAATCTGATTTTGTGGATAAGGGTTATCCTGATTTCTGATCAGAAAGAAGGAATCTGTGGTAGTTCTTTGTGACTTTTCAAAGATATAACTGTTACTTACCTCCTGATACACATCTTCTAGCAACCTCCCATAGGATGAGCCCAAAACTGTACATGTCGGCCATGATGTAAGACTGAAAGTGATTGCGGTTCAGGCTCTCGTCCAGCACTTCAGGGGGCATATAGCGCTTGGTCCCCACTCGAGTGTTGGGTGGTATGTCAACTTCATTTGTATCACTAAGGAAAGAGTAAAGCACTTTCAGCATTATAGAAAGCCAACAAATGGCAAATCCAGGTATTCTTGAATAAGGACTTTACAAAAAGGTGGGAATAAAAATTTCTGGGGATTAAGAACATTTCCTTGAAAAATATTTCTTGGCAAAATTACCTTAAGTATTCACATCGGATAAAAACCAACTAAGATAAGACTTGGAGTAAAGCTATAACATATACAACTGCACTTCCACTGGATTACATTTAAACTCTAAATAATTGCTAAATATCTATTAAATGTCTAAAGAATGCTTTTCTTCCCGTCATATTTTATCAGCTTTGCTCTTAAAATTGGCATGTACATATTTACAGGGTTTGGCTGGGGCAGAATATTTTAAGTTAAGTCTTGTGACGCCTCTAGATCAGATCTACAAACAAGTAAAAAGGTTAACAAAGGGAAGACTTGGGAATGTTTTATTTTGATCAGCAGCGGCATCTAAAAAAGCTTTCTACTGTCACTATTGTTGCATAAACCAAATGACATTTATCTTTTAAAAACAAGGAGAAAAGAAATATCACAACATGCCCCATTTATTCTTACTTCCCATAGACTGGGAGAAAATCTGTGATGGAAAAATGCCCAAGTCTACAGAGGTATTTGGGAATGACCGCCTGGTTAGCTGGAGGCAGAGTTCTCGGTCCATATTCTGAAGTGGCTGAACCGCCATTGCCCGCTGCATTGATGACTAAGACAGACACAGGCGCCTCTTAGCATGGTGCCAGGCACGTGTCAGATGCACAGTCAGCACTGCTATATCAGAAAATAATGGTATTAAGCAACAAATTCCAGTTTCTATGGATGAAGGAAGGAGTAACAAAACAAAACGTACAAAAACTCATAATCAGACTGACATTTGTGGCAAATCTGGGATAAATCTTCCTCTCTCCTGACTCCCAAGAAAGTTTTTTTTCTCATTTAGTCACATTCTATTGACTCTCAACCCATATATATATATTTCTCCTCAACATAAATAATACATACACACATCCAGCAGGCCACATTTAAAAGCTGTGTCATAGACAATTACTACCAAATTAACCAAAACTCTGATGTCTTTTGGGACAAAGAAAAAACCCTCTGTTCGATCTTAGTCCCTCAATCTCTATCTCTTAAAACATAAAATAGGTGGCGTCATTTGGGAAAATTTAAAGGGTGGTGGTTGTCACTCTGTATAACTCAAAACTGTTTATATTTACCAAAACTTCATTCTTAGAACCTTTGAAAATTCACTTCCAGATAGAATCCTTACTCTAAAGCTATTTCAACAGACATGTCATCAGAAAACGCATTAGGCCTCTCCCGGTCCTGTATGAGCAACAACTTAGAAGGAGGCTCTTTTCCTAAAATAAAAGTGAAAGTGTAAATTTAAAAAGAAAGAAGGAAATAACTAAACAACTACCTTCTTTGCGATCTATGAATATAGATGGTTGTGCTCTAGGCTCTTTTCTCAGAATAATAAAAGAAATTAAAAAGTTAACTCTAAGCATTTACCGTCATCATATTAAAAAAGATGCTGCTTTGTGTATCTAAACAGTAAAAATGGTAAAGGAGGGAAATGTGCCAAGAAGAGGTTTAATGCTAAACTACAAAATTAACAGATTTTAAAGATCCTGAAAAAACTCCACTTCTAACTATAAAGTCATTTCCTTCTTTCTACTCTACTTACTTGAAGATACTAAAGTAAGCGCACACAGTGGGTATTTCACTAAGGGGCTATCTGCCTTTATTATAACTAAATTGAATCATTAGAGGAAGACATGGTTGGGCCCTGGTAGGAATCCTGGGTTCTGGGCAGAGAAAACAAAATGTGGTGGGGGGGGGGGGGGGGGCAGGTTTCATATGGAAACAAGAGATAAAGGGCCTAAATTCCCAAATATATACCAAGAAAGGAAATTACAAATAAATTTAGCATTGGTCCTGTGGGGTACATTTAGAAAGGCTAAAGATATACTCTGAGCACAACTGATAAAGATTTCAGGCAACTCCACACCGTTCTTACTCTCAGCCCCCATAATGATGTATTTGGCCTTGGGTGGTCAGGAAGAGATAATGGAATGTGTGACCTGGTGACATCTATTGGAGAACCAAAAAGTAATTGTTACCTAAGGACAGAATTAAGATTTGTCATCTCTAAACACTTGTTTCCTCAAATACAGCAAGCACATGCAATCAAGGATTTTGCTTGTTCATCCAGTACCACAAAATCAGTTCTTTACACAGGCCATGCTCACCACTCCTGTCTGTCTTCCACCGCCTCTCCCTACCCTGGGTGTCTTTCCCAATAGCATTTTAATAAATATTCTCCCTAGTTAGATTTGAAAAAATATCCCTCTTCCAAGCTGACTGTAAATTCCTTTGGGCCCTGAATATCTGCCTTAATTATTTGGTATGTCCCTAAAGAGTTTGGTCTCAGTTCACATCCACAGTGGGATTTGCGACTGCAGGCAAATAATATACTTTAAATGAAAGAAGGGAAAGTTCTGTTTACAGTAAACTTCGCTATAGATAATTTAAAGTGAAATATAAGCATCCCTGTTATATGTAGACCTTAAGATGAGATACTACCAATATCTAGAAGGATAAACAAAATTGTGTTAAGCAAATTAATTTTGTAAAAGGAGAACTAGTTATCTGAGGGCAAATGCTTTTAGCACTACATGGAATAACAAAGGTGTTCCTTTTGAGTGATCCACGTCTATTTGTCAAATTACCAGATCCTCCTGGACACACAGCTCTGCCCCTGCTTCCCTCAGCAGTGTTTCTACAATTGACACTGTATCTCCCTCTCAGTTTGTCAGGACCCATTCCCAAGTAACAGCAGAGAAAAACTGAACTTGCAAATTGATCTTCAAGGTCAGAAACAGAATTTAAAGTGATTAATGCTGGGCACCAAGACTGAAGGAGGAAAAGAGAGGGAGAGTGAATCAGATGGCATAGTGCACGCAAGAACAGGGATAAAGTAAGAGAAGGAAGGGATCAAGGAGGGAGAAGGAAGCAGAAAGCATCAGGGAGCCTTCATTTTGCCCTGGCCTCCTTTTCCATGGCGGGGCGGGGGGGGGGGGGGGCGGTAGCGGGGAACAGAGGTGGGAAGCAAAGTTGCCAAGTAAAGTTGGATATTGCACAAGGGGAACAGGGTCAGAAAATAACTCCAAACCCACAAATAATCCTGTATACTATAATGAACACACACATATGTAGTCCAAGTATGAAATAATACACAGGAATAATAAATGCCAACTTCAGGATACTGGTTATTTTGGGAGGGATAAAAAGGAATAAATAGGAAAGAGAAAGCAACAAGGACATCTGCAATATTTTCTTTATTTTAAAAGAAAGATCAGATTTAAAAATGGCAATTGCTAACACTTGTTAATGTTCAACTGTTACACAGATGTTTCATATTTTTTATACTTTTCTTTATGCTTAAAATGTATTGTACTTAAATATATTCAAAAGAAAAAGAGTCCAGCAGTGTCAGGAAATAGAAAAAGGTACATTTCAAGGATTAAGGATAGGTTATAGGCATAAGGCCCTGAAGACCCAAAATGAGCTAAAAAAATTAGACGAAACTCCAGAGACGCTGAGTTTCTACCACGGAGAACAGAAAATATTCTGTCAAAAAACATGTATTAAACTATGGGGGAGACATCCCTCTTCTCCCTTTCCATGGAGAAGTGCTGGAGATATGTGAATAAATTGGTCATGCTTGAAGAGTAAGGTTCAGAGAATACAGGGCTAGGTATTTTTACCCATTTAGACTTTTATATGACTGGATTAATACAACTAGATCCAGCAGGGCTTTTGTCCCTGTTAATATGAGTACCAATGCAAAATAGACTTGAGTAGAACTGGGGGAAAATAAAATACAATTTAAAGATAATAAAATAAATTAAGGGATGCCAGGTAATTTTCTCTCTGGGGGGAAAAACATTGTTTTAGAATCATACTTTAATAAATCCTTCTCTTTATGAAGATGAAGAACAGTATAATTTGATAAAACTAAAATACTTAAAATTTTCTGAACAAGAAATGATCAGTAATTTGGGAAGTTATTGTAAGGGGCAAGTTAGGCAGAAGAGAGAAGGCCTGGGGTCATGGCATGCTGTTGAGTCTGCATAGAAAAAAAATCAGGCAAAATATCTTGAAGGCATGGATTTGAGGATTAACTCTTATGCTGTACTGTCCCACAAAAATCCTTAGTAAGAATATCTCCCACCTTGAGCTGGTGGAACATCAGCAGCTTTATTACATGAGAAACATACTATCCATATCGGAGGGATATGGCTGATGGCTGATATGCCAAGGAGGATAACAAACTACTACAAATTCCCAGATATGTTGCAAATGATGTCGTGTTCCTCCACCGTACTGAAGGCATGCTATGGCTACTTTTTTTCTGAATTTTAAATTTGAGGTACCCTCAGCTGGGGTTATGGAAAGAAGCATGAAAATCAAGTTCACAGCCAAAGCCACCCGTATGACAGAGGTATGATCCAGAAAATGCCAGGGTGGTGGAGTAAGAGGGGTACATCGATGACCTACGGCTTCCCAAGTGCATGGACACTTCGAGCAGCTCCCTTCCCAGGATGGGTGCAAAATAAGTGAGAGTCCTCCATGCAGGTGCTTTCAGGTATGGAAAGGGATAAGGGAGAAGACTTTGCTGTGCAGAGAGAGAAAGAGAGAGGTAAATTTTATCACAGACATTATTCAGGTTTTCTGGTACAGGGAGATGATAAAAAGAAGAATTCATTTGGTTTTGTTATTATTTTGAAATTCTCTAGAGACAATGCACCCCCGTATTGCCTGAACAGCTCCACCCATACCCCTTGGTACACACTGACTCCAGGCCTGGTGTGCGTGCTGCAGGTGTGAAAGTCATCGTGGAAAGGAAATCACAGAGCTGCCTGTGGGCGCCAGGTGGGCTGCACGGGGAACCTCTGCACGGGGATCCTCCCACTAGCATCCTGAGCAGGCTGCGGAGTGAAACACGAGCAGCGCCCTGCTCCCTGCAGCAGGACCTTCCTTACTCTCGGCTATTAGGCAATGGATGAAGGGCAGGCAAAAGATTTTAGTTTTTATATATATACACACACACATATATATACACACATACATACACATACATATAATCTCAGCCTTATTTTTATTTAAAATTGTACGGTAATTAAACATCTCAATTATATATCTATACCAAGAATTCTCGCAAACAGTATTATGTAAAGGAAAGACCCACCGCTTGGTTCAGCAGCATGTATACGTCCCACTGTACCGTAAACTGAGGGGACTTTCATAGAAGTCATGAGCAGCGCCCAGGGTGGCCGTGAGAGTCCCATGTGGGCATAGAGGGGTGAACTCCAGCAAGATGCCCCACCCCATTCCCTTTTGTGCACACGTGGGCGGTCTCCCGCCTGGATGCCGTTGATGTCTCAGACAGAGAGGGCAACACAGCAAAAGACAGGAGCAGCAAACATTGCACACCTTCAATAATCTAGAAAGCCTTTTATTTAAAAAAAAAAAAAAAGAACTGAACCTTAAAGGAAGTGTGAAGAGGAGCGAGAAGATGTGAAGCCATTGGTTCGCCTGAGGTGTGTAACTGAAGTCTGAAATTAACTACACACTGAATATACTGGAAGATCTTTAAAACACCTCTTAGAAAGATGAAAAATACATCCAAAAGAATAAAAGATTCTCATGGAATCTTAAAAAGAAGGAGCTGCGCGCATTTGCGTTTCCTGTAGCACCTGGGAAATACCTGTAAAACTGATTGTTGCATTGAACTCTGACCAGGGTTTAACCAGCGATGAGAGTTTCCTGGAGCGCTTTTCCCCAGGCTGCTCTGATTCAGTCGTGAAAACGCTCAGGGCTTTTCAGAAACACAACTCCAGAACTAAAGACTCTTCAAACAGGAGGCTGCAGAAACCTTGACTGGCAGGGCGGGGTCTCCCATGAATTAGCTTAGTTCTATGACTTTGGCAAGTCATTTAAACATGCCACTTGTTTAAAACTATTATGTACACAAATCAAAAAGCCCTTCTAAAAATATATCAGAAAGACTTTGAGGAAAGCCAGTAGCCTCCGGGCTTGCACCCCATCTCCTGTGCACAGAGATGACAATCATTCATTTGCAGATCAGTGTTGCAGCCCAGTCTTCACGGTAGGTTTTCTATTTAAAATTTAATACCTGAGGGGCCCTCAGCCAGGTTTTATTTTCCTCCTCAGAAAATATATTATTCTCACATTGAAGTACCAGAGGGGTTGCTTGATCCTCCAAAGCAAAAAGTAAAAAGCTCTGAAAGTTCCTTAAAGGGATTTCATGCATCAGTATTTTCTCTCCCTAAGAGCAATTCAGGTTAATGGGAACCTCTTGCCACAGCATCACCTGGATTAAATTTCTGTTGGGTAAGATATTCATAAGCACTTACATAATTTTCAAGAGAATATTTGAAGAAACCAGCCAGGATAAAAAATTTACATAAGCAGGAAATCTCTAAGGCAACATCTGCTCTCTTTGCGGCCCTGAACTCCCTTGGGACTCTCCCAGAAATGACTCAAGCCTAAGAGATTATTTTCCATGTAGAAACCATGGTAAAGAATAAGTTTAGCAGGAAGGTGATGTATGAAGATCAAGTTAGCTATGGGCACAAAGGGTTAGTGATGGGCCCACTTGTTACAAAATGTTCTAAATAACTGTGTGTGCGTGTGTACACAACCTACCCCCGTATATGAAACATTCAGGAAAAGAATGGACACTAAAGAAGCATAGTAAAGTAAGAATTAAAATTTAGGCTAAAAAACCAAGGCCCTGAAACATAGAAAACAAAGGACCCCCAAAGTAACAAGATGCAACTTCTTTTTAATGACAGAAGAAACTTGGGCCCCAAATTGGGTAAATGGTAAATGGTCCCACACCTGGGTTCCAGCCATCTGAGGTTCTATGCAGCCAGCGGTCATTACAGTTACAAATCTGAGCCAGCATTCTCATCCTTTTGCTCTCTTGATAAACTGGTCTGTAAATATATTCAAAATAAAGGACTCTGCTTCACTTTCTAAATCAGGGTTTGCAAGAAATTTGTGAGGTTATTAAGAAAATGCATTCTCAATAACTTTGACAGTTCCTAAATTTATTGATTCAATTGCAATTTTGGCATACTTACAAGGGGTCACATTATGTCATGTCAAACAGGAAATGCATTAATTAATTTGGCATGGATACTGCTCTCAAGTGCCCAAGGACAAGTAGGAAAGAGGAGGCATTACTAGCTATATACTCAGAAAAACTGAAAGCAGGGACATGAATAGACATTTGCACACTGATGTTTGTGGCAGCATTATTCATGATTGTCAATGGATGGAGGCAGCACAAGTGCTCATCGACTGATGTGTGATGGGCAAACTGTGGGGGAAATATAATGGAATATTGTACAGCTGCAAGAAGGAAGGAATGAAGTTGTGATGCATGCTATGACATGGACAAAAGTTGAGGACATTATGCTAGCAAAATAAGCCAGATACAGAAGGACAATTATTGTACAGTCTCACTAATATGACCTAATGATAATGAGCAAACTCTTTTGAGTTAAATTCAAAAGCATAGGTTATCAGGAGATAGAAAGAGGGTAGAGATTGGGCAATCAATGCTTAGTACTGAATGTTTAACAAGGTTGATTGTAAAGGTTCGAAAACAGATAGCACAATACTGTGTGGTGTCAACACATATGTAAGTGTAATTAATAAAGCTGAGTGTGAGTGTGGTTGAAAGAGGAAGGTTAGGGTTGTGTATGTCACCAGAAGGAAAGCTAGAGGATAAACACTGGGACTGGGGCGGGCCACAGTGGCTCAGCAGGCAGAGTTCTCGCCTGCCGTGCCAGAGACCTGGGTTTGCGCACTGGTGCCTGCCCATGCAAATAAATAAATAAATAAATAAAAAACTTGGACTATATAACTTAGCAAAACCTAGACTGGATGATAACAGTGGTTAATTGTATGAATATTAGAAAGTTCTGACATGAACTAGATCAAACGTATGTCACCATAACAAGGTATTATTAATAATAAGGTGGTATGTGGGAAAAATACTGTTAATGTGAGCTAAGGTCTATAGTTATCAATAACATTTTTTTTTTTCGCATGGGGCAGGCTCCGGGAATCAAACCCGGGTCTCTGGCATGGCAGGCCAGAACTCTGCCACCGAGCCACTGTCACACCACCCAACGATAACATTTTAATATTCATTAAATCTAAAAAAGGCACTATACCAAAGCTACATGACAATAATAGGGGGATATAAGACATATGGGTTTTATTTTTCAGAAGATTAGAATGTTCTCATATTGACTGTGGTAGTGAATGCGTAAATGTGGTTATATTAAGAGCCATTAATTGTAAACTTAGGATGGATTGTATTTTGTGTGGCTAAAACTGTTTAAAAAGAAAAAAAAAAAGATGAGGCATGTACCAAAATAATCATAATACAAGACAGACAAGGGCCAGTAAATTACTACAGGAGAACAGAAGATGGGGTCATTATTCCTAGCTGGGGGAAAAGCAAGGTGACTTAAAGATAATCCAAGACTGAACTGGGTCCATGTTGAGGAGCACAGGTACTCCAGGCTAGGGACTGTGTAATCAAAAGCAAGGCAGTACGAGCATAATATATGGAGAACATGCAAGTAGTTCAGTGTTGGAAAAGGAAACACTCATGTCAGCTATTTTGGAGATATGAAACTGGAAAGGTATCTCTGGAGCTAGGAAAGGAGACTTTTTTTGTTCATCCCACAGTCAGTATGGAATCATTAATTCAACCCTTATAAAATGTTTCAGTAACAAGTAATGGGTACCAGGGAAAGACCCAAAGAACGCAAAGTTGAAAAATACATGTTTTCTGCTTTCAAGGTGCACACTATTCCCTGGGAGTGACACTAATTATCACATAGCAGTGAGAATGGTACAGATAGGGTCACATGGGAGGATATAGGAAGATAGACCAACAAAACTCAAACTTATAAGGGTATAAAAGGAGAAACTGTAAGGACGGATAGTAGTTATCTAGATAGAAAAGGGGTTGATAGAGGTACAGGTAAAGAAAGAACATTTAAAAACTTGAAGATGAAAAAATATGAAGTGCTTTAGAATAAGAGTAAATGGTTTAAGTGTGGGAGGGTGGTAGGAAACGGGCTAGAGAACAGCTCTCAGTCCTAAAAGGAAGAGCCTACTGCAAACAAGGGAGTCTAACTACATTTTAACCCACAGCCATAGGAAATTATGAAATTTTTATGATTTTCCAACATAAAACTTTGAGAAAATAAATCTTGCAGTGGCATGTAGAAAGGACTGGAGAGAGGAGAGCCAAAGAGGAAGTAAGTGCAACATGCTATGTACCAGAATTTAGAAACATGGTGCAGAGGGTCCAAACTGGCATAGTATAAGTAGAAATATCATGAAGAGAGAATTCACTTAATTGAGCAAATTAAAATGTAGGGAACAAAGAAAGGAGATGTCAGACACCTCATGTTTTGGAATGGATCAACTCAGAGACAAGGAGTGCTTTCAAGCAAAACAGTCAACTGAGAAGGAAAAGCAGATCCAACCAGAAGTCTAGCATGGAAAAATATTTAAGAGGTAAAAAGAGAGCAGAACAGAAAGAGAGAAAAGATCAACCTGGAGTATGCAGGCTCATCATAAAATAGAAGGAAAAATGTGTACTGCCTAAAAGATATGAAAGTAGGATCTTGAACAGACATTTGCATACTGATGTTCACGGCAGCATTACTCACAATTACTAAAAGGTGGAAGCAACCCAAGTGTCCATCAATTGATGAACAGATAAATAAATGTGGTACATATATACAACAGAATATTATTCAGGCATAAAAAGGAATGAAGTTCTGAAACATGCAACTACATGGATGAACCCTGAAAACAATATGTTGAGTAAAATAAGTCAGAATAAAAGGGCAAATATATAATCTCACTGATAGGAAATAATTAAAATAAATACACTCATAGAGTCAGAATCTAAAATATAGGTTACAAGGGGATGGGCTTGGTGGAGGGAATGGGAATGGGGAGCTAATGCTCAAATTGTACAGAGTTTCTGTTTGGGTTGATTGTAAAGTTTTGGTAATAGATGGTGATGACGATAGATAACATTGTAAAAATAATTAACAATACTGAATTATACAGGTGAATGTGGTTTAATGGAGAACTTCTGGGTTGTATACATGTTACTGGTATAAAAATTTATTTAGGACTGTACAGCACAAACAGTGAGCCCTGTTGTAAATGATGGATGTTAGTTAATAGTACAATGATAAAACTGTTCTTTCATGAGCTGTAACAAATGTATTAATGCAAGGTGTTAATAGTAGGGTGGGATGCAGGAACTCTGTATTTTTGCATGATTGTTCTCCAAACCCACAACTTTTCTACTATTAAAAAGTGTTCAGCCCTATGTACACTGAGCTGAAAACTAAGAAAAGGTGTCTGGTGAGAAATATCAGTGGCATTCTCTCAATAAAGCAGCCTCGGGAGAGGATAGAGTAGAAGCCAAATTACAAGATATTAAGAACTACTGAGTTGTGAAAGCAGGTTATTCTTTGGAACTCTTTGGAGAAATTTAGCAGTGAAGCGAAGAGAAAAAGGTTAGTAACTTGAGAAGCATCATGGGAATTTTTATTTTTAGTAGAGGAGACTTGAAAAGGTTTGTAGGTCAGAAAGAAGAATCCAGAAGGAGAAAGGATTTAATAATCTTTATTGGCAGAAGGTTCATATTTCTAATTTAAATCTACAACCCAAATCATTTCCTCTCACTGTGTTCTTAAAGAACTGCAATTTACCATTCTCAGAATGGTGAAGAACTTCATATATTTGGGCCCATTATTAAATCACAACTCAGCCTTCATTTCTGGGTTGAAACTACCAATCCATTTGCCCTTTCTCATGAGCTTTACTTTGCAAACTTTTAATCATCTCCACAGCTTTACCTTTATGCCCGCCTCCACATTCTACAGACTGTACTTTGGAAAAACAAATCCACAAGATGGTCCAGCATTTAATAAGGGATAAGCCCAAATTGAATTTTTATAAAGGTACTTATATGAAGACTTCAACATCTGACAACCACTGAATGGTCTGGTTTACATGCCTAGGTACTATATGCACTGTTAAAGCTAAAGTAGAATAGGGTTGAATATTGGTTGAACCTTGCATATTAGTTTTTAATATTGCTCATAAAACACTTATGCAATTTCTCTCTCCTATACCATAGAAAAAACTTTGCTGTTATCACTATAGAATATGTACATTTTCTCTGATCTCTCTTCCTACTTACAAATGCTGTGCAGAAATCTGACCACTTGTTACCAGGCATTAGCGCTCTACCTTTTTTCCTATAAAGTTGCATGACAACTTCTAACCTAATGTAAAAATGCCTCTAAGCCAGGTCACTGAAAACAAAAAACAGCACTGACCCTTACTCTGTGTTGCAAATAAAATGTTTCTTTTTTTTCTGCCACGAAAAGTTGAAATTAATAAAAGTCTTCAGCTACCAAATATCCTAGAAGCACTGAACTGAAAAAAAAATGTACATTCCATAAAACGTGATAGAAAAGAATCATAAAAAGTGTATGTGTTCACCTTGATACTAACCTAATAAATTTAACAGCCAGGCCCAGGTCAGCTATACAGCACGTTCCGTTTTTCTTTACTAGGATGTTCTTACTTTTCAGATCTCGATGGGCAATTGCTGGCTTGCCTTGAGTACTAAAGATTTCGGTGTGTAGGTGACATAAGCCACTGACGGAAGTGTATGCCAACTTCAGCATCGACTTTGCGTCTAGGGTGCTGGACTTCAAATAATCATAAAGGGAACCATTCTCATGATAGTCCGTGATTAGGTACAGCTGGGTCCATGATCCTGTTCCTTTTATATCTGCAGCAATGAACCCTAAGAGGGAAAGGACAAAAGGGTTTGGAGGTCAGGGCTTTCTGAATAGTGTCAAGAATAATGCATACTCTCAAAGGTCATTCTTTGTCGTGAGTATCTTTCGTTTAGCATCTCATTCAATTTTTTGACTATGCCCATGCCTGTAATAAATCATACCAAATAAAAGCAATGAAAACATGGGAGTAGAGAAAGAATAAGAGTTTTCATCTGAAAACATGATACCTTTCTAATTAGTAGTTGATATTCAGATTACTTTTCGGATAAGAGGAAATATTGCATGGTACTATAATTACATATAAGACCCTGATTACAAAACATTGTCTTGAAAGAGTTAAGGATAACCCCCGCTGATTAGCTTATATGCTTCCCATTTGAATGATCCAGCTTGATCACTTTTACCTTGAGAAGACAAAAAAAGTAAGTCGATTCTTGATATAAACTCTTGATGTAAATGAATCCTACAGAAGAAAATGCCTTTAACTGTTCACAATATTTACACAAAAATATGTTCCTTCATGTCCCTAAGAAAGCCTAGGAAATTGTGATATTATATTTGCATTTCCTGTCTCTGAAGAGAAAATATTTTAGAGTATCCCACTTCCAGCCCAACATTCGTTCCGAGAAGTAGCCTTAGTCATATCTTCTGTGAGGTCTCCCATTAGAACCTTCCAACATTCTGGGGCCCATGCCAAGAAGAGAATTTCTCTATATTTCATAACAGGTCTAGACAGATGATTCAAAATGCAGATGTTAACAGGAAAAAAAAAGAAGAAAGCTAGGGAGCCCTGAACATTGCTATACAGATTTTTACTCACCCAAAATATTTTCATGCCTCATCAACACTGTCTGATATATTTCTGTCTCTCTGAACCAGCTGGCTTCCTCTGTAGTGAAGAACACTTTCACAGCTACCTTTTCGCCACGCCACTTTCCCATCCAAACTTCCCCATAGCGACCTTTTCCAATCTGTTTCACCATCTGAATCTGCTTAGCTATAGTTCTTTGGACCTGTTAAATCCCAAAACACACTGTTAGTGTAGTCACAGCACAACAGATTTGTTTAATCTCTTTTTCTCCAAAGAAAAAACAATTATTGCATGCAGAGTATATTTAGTCAGTAGCTTTTCTTTTTATGGATAAGTTATTTGCATTTATTTATTAATTTATGCCGTATTTTTTTAAACCGACTTGAGATTGATTCTGGATTTTGAACGCCCAAAAGAATGTTTCACATGACTAAATACTTCATTCTACCTATTATGTGAATTTCCTAGGGAAAATATCTGAATGGGTTCACAGTAATTGGCGTAAATAGCTTACTTTTCACTCCCCCCCCCCACAACAATACAACGTGACTATGGATAAAATATAATAAATAAAATAAAATTGTAACCATTGTGAGGCTCACAAGAAAATAAATCACCAAGAAAAGGGAAAGGGAGAGAAGAAAGGAGAGAGGGAGGGAGGAAGGACAGAGAGAGAAATAAGGAAGTAGTTAAATTACTGAAGAGAGGAAACTTCCCACATCTATTAAAGAAACATTATATTTAATTTATAGCTATTCCAAAGTATTGTTCATGTATGCCTATAAAATGTTTTTAATATAGACAGTTTTGCATTTATGTCTTCTCTAATGAGAATTTATTTTTATAGTGAAAGTACTAATAGAATTGGTAAGGCTTAATAGAATAGTAATCACATAGCTCAATGATAAAGAGTTACCAAAATATATTCAAAAATTAAAAATACAGTAGAATACATTTGAGTTTTGAGATTTACTATACTATCTAAGGGCCTGAATATAACTAGAAAAATTTAAAACTATGTGATTTATTTGGTCTTTTATTTGCTTTAGCAAATGTTTCTCATCGTTTGGTACTTAAATTTTCATTCTTTATTACATTGTTAGATATCAATTTTTGAAAATCTAATTGTATAAATGAAGTGCCTGTAAGATAAAATCACTATAATTGTGATTCAAAAATGAGAAGAACTATTTCATGTGAACTGGGAACAACTGAATGTATAAGGATTTATAAGGACTAATCTCTATTTTAGAAATGTCAGCTTATCTGTTGGTCAGATATCTGATCGTCTCTCATGATTAAGTCCATGGACAGATAGGAACACTGGAAAATAAGAAATTTTAATTCATATTGCTATGAATACAGCTTTGTATCCTCTAATATGTCTCTGAGTTAGCAGTACATGTACACATGCCTACATATAAATATACTGTTTAAAATAGTTTGCTATTATTATTGATTTAATAATACATATTGGAAAGATTTTTCACACAAATTTTTTCTTACTGAATGGCTTAAATTTAAATTACTTAAATAGATATTTTAGTAACTACTACTAAAATAGTAATATTACTATTTAGATATTTTTGACCCTTTCCTTCCTTTATGAGATCAAATAAATAGGATACACAAAATAACCATAATATGTTACTATTTATGGAAATAATACATAATATGTGTTAAATAATATGCCAGGCATTTATTATATACATATATATATACACAAACACACACACACATACAGGTACACATATGCATATATAGAAAAAGGAGGTGCACATACTCTCTTAATTCTTACAACAATCCTTGATATTCCTTCCTTTTGAGGAAAGAAGAAATGGAAATTTTATAAGAAAAGAGAAGGTAAAATTAAAGGACATGTATATAATGGCATTTGGTAATCTTTGGTTTAGATATGTGTTTACATATGAGGCATGAATATGCCCTTTATGTTAATGCTATAAATAACAAATCAGTATTAGGGTGAGATACTTTCAAAATAATATATGAAGAAACTATTGGCCACCGCTGCATTGTTCACCTTAAAAAGTAAAATCAGATCTTAAATCTGTAATACTGAGATTTTTTCGACACTGAACTGGGTTTTAGAGAATGCTCCATCCTATTTCTGTCCCATATATGCATTCCTTTGTGTTATTTAACCAGTGTTTCACATCTCACAGTTATGAGCACAGATCGCCTAAGCTCAAATTCTGGTTTCTGCTTATACTGTCTCCTTGACTGCTCTGGGCTGATGTTCCCTGATGTGTGATACTGGGGTATATTTTTAGTAATGCCTCATAAGGTAGCTATGAGGGTTAAATCAGACCATACTTGTAAAGTTTTGGAATAGTTTCTGGCCAGGATTGGAAAACCCATGCAATGTGGCTTGAGAGTCTGTTTCTTAACCATTATGTGATGGTTAGCCAAATGCTGTTTTTTTTTGTTATCTAGGTTATAGTAACATGATAGCATTTTTAACAGATATTAAAACTAGGAGCTGAAAATTTTTAAAACAAATTATTGAGCAGCCTCTTGCTTGAATCAAGCATTCCATTACTGATACAAAGTGAGTAAAATAAAATCTCCAACTTTAAAGGGGTCACAGTCTACCCAAAAGGCACAGATACATGACACCAATTTTAATGCTATTTTAAACAACTATTTGGGGAGTAGAAGCAAAACATATGACAGAAGGCAAAGGGATTGGCTAGTCTGGAGTAACTGGGAAGTTTGCACATAAAAGTAAAAGGTAAACGAGGCCTCGAGGACTAAGTTAGAGGAACACTCCACAACGAGGTTTCAGTTGAAGACATGGACTTTGAAAACATAGGTTGCATTTAGGAAACAGGTACTTCAGGGTGATGCCAGAGCTCAGGAAGCAGGGGGAGCAGAGGTGGGAGGAGGGGAGGGGTGGGCAGGTCCTGCTTACTCACTGTCCACGCTCTGCTAAAAAGGCAGATCACTATGTACTACGTGTCTATCTAGGGAGGTAACAGAAGGTCAATGTTTTTAGACTGATAAATCTGTAGAAATGAGAAAGATGGGCTGGAATGAAGGAACCACTGGAAGACCTGAAACTGTTTTCAATTCCTAGACACAAGCATCTGATTCACTGACACCAAAGAGGGTTTTACTACTTGAACTTTTCTTTAAAAATAAAACAATAATACAGAGATTTTAGAATAGAAGAACTGCATCTGCTACATATTAATTAGAATCTAAGCATAAAAAAAGAATAATATAAAATCTAAGCAATTTTATAATACCAAGTAAATAAAATTTAAAAAGCTAAAGTCATAGCATTTTGGTCATAATTGACTTATGCACAAGTTGTTTTCTGCTTGGTCTTAAAAATATTATTTTTAGTACCAAAAAAAGGCCCTAAAAGAAATCAAGTACGATACGCAAAGTCAAAGACGACCATAAAGATTAGGAAAATCAGCCCAGGAGTTTATTAAGGAAAATACTTATCATTAAAAATATTGTTTCCAACCTGAATCCCAACACTGTTTTTCCATGGTCCTAAAGGAACCAAATGCTTTCCTCATTAAAACAAATGCCTTGGATTTAGTATATATATTTTTCCAAGATTGGAAGTGTTGACCATCAGAAAATGAAACCTCTCCTGAGCGGAAAACCCAAGACTTCACCCTGAAACATAAACCCTGCAGCTGAAACACACCCTTCTCCCTTTGTAGAAGTACTCATATCCCAGTTGGTGTAAAACTTTTGCCTTCAAAAGTTAGGCCAAAGTGCAGTAATGTGATCCTTCAGAAAACAGAAGGAAGATGATTCCATGTTTAATGTTTTCTAATCTGTTCCTTATCAAAACATCAGAAGGTCTAGATTGTAACAATACACTTACAAAAAACATATCAAACCAACCATCCATATGTCAAAATGTTATCAGGATGCTCTGCATCTGAGATCTGACTTCCAGCTGTCTGCACAGAACTTCCCCCTGCCCAGCGCCCTATCTGTTTCAGTAAAAAGACACCCTGCCTTGCTGGACTTTTCCTTTCCGAGGACATCCCTTTAAATTCCAGACAGGTTCTTCTCCTACCAGCAGAGGGAGGCCTGACCCGCTTCCTGAGCTTTGAGACTGTTCGATTAAGTCTCTCAAGGATTCTCCAGGAGGAATGTAAGTCTCGTCCTGTTCCAACCCAATGCTATACCGAGGTCTGGTTTCTTGTCTCTTATACCTGAAGATGGATAAAGGAATATAATTTTGGACACTGAAATGTAAAGACAGGGGTAAACCATTGCCAATAAAACAGTAACCACAGTAGGATTTATTTTTGCACATACATCTGAAACAAGACTAAAAACTTAGATGTGTATTAACCTTAGTAACAAATTATGACTTCTAAAATAAAAATTATAATTATTTTGCTAACCTGTTTTTTAAATTGAACTACACATTTTCGATCATTCTCAACAGTTTATCATTTCTCTTTGCTATTCTATCCGACTACATATAGCCAAGCAGACTACATCCTGCACTTCTTATACATCTTTAATATTAATTCCCTAAAATCTTTTCCTTTAAGGTCTCTAATACATTAAAAATGCAAATTTTTGACCATTGAAAGATATTACAGTTGATTCTCATCTAAGGTAATACATTTAAAAATAACTTAGATATGTTAAATAAAATTAAACTCAACATTTTTTTTCAATTACCTCTTCAATTAGAAATGAATTTATTTGAATCAACTAATCTACCCATTTGCAGGATTTGTAAAAAATGAATATTAAATTGCTCAAAAGGCAAAATAAAGGTCCTTGATATTCCACAAAATTGAAAATAAGTAGGTGACCAAAAATAACTTGTACACTTAATTTCAATATGACAACTGAACTCATTTTCTCTTAATAATTTACCTACAAATTATCTTTAAAATCTCTCAATCCTAAAGGAGAATATTTTTTGTACAGGAAATAATGACTTACCAGAGATACACTAAGTTCAATATGGCCTTTACTTTGCCTACAATCAAACCTTAGTAGCAACCAGTGTCTGAATTCCCTAATCACTCTAATCTCCCTAAAGATGAAATTTATCTATGCAGTTTTAATGTCCGCAGCCAAAACGAGATATGTATCTACTTATAATTTTACTGGAACAAATATTTATCAGTAGCAACTTATTTTTTCCAGTTAAATATAATATCTAATTAGGTCAAAGGAAGTTGTGGTAAAAATATCCCCAGGCAAATGCAGGTAAAATATTAATATAAAAAAGACAACAAGAACTCAAAATTCTACAGCTATGTTGGAAACTTACCTGAAGTAACAGAATAAAATAATAAAGACCAAGAGCAAACTACAGACAGTCACAGATATCAGTAAGGCCTTGTGGTGTATCGGTCCATCAACAAAATCTGAAATTAAATAGAAAGTAAAGGCAAAGTAAAAAGAATATTCCACTTAAAAATTAAGAAGAAAAGCTTTCCTAAAGTACTTGCTCAGCTCCATAGGCAAGATTTGAAAGGTACTTTTAACATGGTATTGATAAGAAAAGTAAGATATACTCAAAGTTAAACAAGTTGGACTAGCATGAATCATCATTCATTTCGGCCCTTGTTTCAAGGGCATGCATTTCGACCTACTGGAATGAAGTAGGCCTGACATCAAGTAAAATCACAGAATATGAACACATGTAAATGAATCAGTGTCTCTGAAATATAAATAGAAGCTTATCTATATTCCAAACCAAACTGATGAATTTACAGGTTTTTCTCGTGTGGTTTCTGGAGAACTTTTTATCATAAATTTGTCTAAAAATATATATACATTCATTGTACAGAAAACACAAAGTCATCTTATGATGGATACAAAGGAATGGGACATCTCAAATGTTATCATATATAGAATATATGGGTATGAATCATTTTAAACAAAGATGTCTTTCAAAAATATGTAGCTCAATTTTTCATAAATGGAGTCATATTTTTAAAAAATGGGTATGTTTTCTAGTCAAAGAATTATTATGTGATATCTTTATAGAACAAATTATGAATTCTTTTTCACTTTGTTTTAACTCTGGTTCATGACAAATCTGATTACCTAGAGCATGATTTCTCAAACTTTATATAAATAAGAATTACTTGGAGAACTTTATACAGATGCACATTTACTAACTTCAACCCCAAAGATTTTTATTAAAAGTAAAAATCAAAGTATTTTAACTTCTAACAATCATCCTAGATGATTTTTATACAGGTGGACTCTTGAATATAGTTTAAGAAAACTGGCTTGAAATCAAGTGCATTTACATAGTTATAGAGTTTTTCTAATACCATTCTTATTTAGGGAATTGTATAGACTTGAGAGAGTAAATACTGTTACTTAATTTTAAAGAGGAATTTTTTCAATTTATGACTTTGATTATTAAAGACAAGAAGTTTTCCAACTGTGCTATACACTTCTAACTGTATGGCTACTTAAACATTTTGACTGGGAACCTTACCCCACACAATGTAATTTTTTTTTTTTATCATTCACAAGTATTATATGTTCCATGAAGAGAAATTTGGAAACATCAACAAAGTAAAACAACTCACTACTCAGGAGAACTTGTTGCTAACATTTTAGTGTATGCCTTTGCAGAAAAAATGCTCATGAGGAAACTATTTTACAAAAAGGCATTATAAACCAACAAAATCTCATGTCCTATAGGCTGAGACCCCAGTCTTGGGGTTTGTTCATATGAAACTTAACCCCACAAAGAATAGGTCAAGTCTACTTAAAATTTAGGCCTAAGAGTCACCCCCAAGAGAGCCTCTTTTGTTGCTCAGATGTGGCCTCTCTCTCTAGCCAACATGATGAGCAGTCTCACCACCCTCCCCTTCTCTGCGTGGGACATGACTCCCAGGGGTGTGGACCTTCCTGGCAACGTGGGACAGAAATCCTGGAATGAGCTGAGACTCAGCATCAAGGGACTGAGAAAAACCCTAGAATGAGCTGAGAATTAACATCAAGGAATTGAGAGAACCTTCTTGACCAAAGGGGGAAGAGTGAAATGAGACTAAGTGTCAATGGCTGAAAGATTCCAAACAGAGTCGAGAGGTTATCCTGGAGGTTATTCTTATGCATTAAGTAGATATCACCTTGTTGTTCAAGATGAAGTGGAGAGACTGGAGGGAACTGCCTGAAAATGTAGAGCTGTGTTCCAGTAGCCATGTTTCTTGATGATGATTGAACAATGATATAGCTTTCACAATGAGATTCTGTGAATGTGAAAACCTTGTGTCTGATGCTCCTTTTAGCTGCTATATCAACAGAAGAGTAGAACATATGTAATAACAATAAATAATCAGGGGGAACAAATGTTAAAATAAAATTAGTTTGAAATGCTAGTGGTAAATGAAAGCGAGGGGTAAGGGGTATGGTATGTATAATCTTTTTTTTCTCTGTTATCATTTTATTTCTTTTTCTGTTGTCTTTTTATTTCTTTTTCTAGATTGATGCAAATGTTCTAAGAAATGATGAATATGCAACTATGTGATGATATTAAGAATTACTGATTGTATATGTAGAATGGAATGATAATGTTTTATTTGTTAATTTTTTTAATTAATAAAAAGTTTAAAAAAGGTATTATAATATATATATATATGTTTATTGCTTTTCAACTAGATTGTTTTCATATAATATTGCAAACATTTTCCAAAACTATTTCTCTGCAATATGATTTTTTAAATCTATATAGTATTATGCATGGATATATCCTAATTATAGGGACAATCTTCTATTATTGTATATTTACAAAAGACCCAAGATTTTGCTATAATAAATAATTCTGCAATTAACAGTCTTACACACACATCCTTGCATAATCAAGAATTACTGCCTTTATCTAGATTCTTAGAAGTAGCACTGTTAGTTCAAAGGATATATATTTTAAGACGTTTCATATATACTGTCAAAATATCCTTTTAAAATATTGCAACAGTTTATATTTTCTTGATCAACATGAACGTATGTTTTAATTATTTATCCTGAAATAATTTCAGCCTTAAGGAAAACTAAGGATAAAGAAATCCAATGTGCATACCTTCACTCAGATTTCCTATTGTTAACATTTTATCACTTTTGTTTTAAGAATTTCTCTCTTTTACTCTCTAGTCTGCCTACTTATTTATTTATCATAAATTTGCATGTATGTGTGTGTATGCATGCATGAATTATTGTTAGATTATTTGAAGTCGCAGACATAATGTTCATACCTGTACTTATTTCAGAGTGCATTTCCTAAGAACAAGGACATTTCTTACAAAATGATAATACAATCATCAAAATCAGGAAAATTAACCTGAACATATAAACTGAAAGTAAATCTCACTATTAAGATTACTTATTATAAACCTAAATCCACAGATCTTTACACTAATTTCTTTTTCAAACATCATGGTCAATGTTGTGATTTACTCACCAGTCGAAAACATACATATTTACAACTAATTGCAATCTACACTACTTGTAAAGTCTTAGAGTACATGCATCTGAAAAAACTGAGAGAACATTTAAAGCTAAAACTTCTATCTCAATAACGTTAACTCAGAAATGTTGCTAATGGTCATGGAAAAAGACATTCAAAAACCTGAAACACAATGGTATATGTCCAAAAGCCCTTGGGGCTTTAATGCAAACAGGAATCATATATAATTAGCACATACATTATCTAAAACATATTGATTAGTAAAGCTTGAAAATAATTTGTAGGCTCTTAAAATTAAGCAGGCTAAAATTTTACTCAATGACTTGTCTTAGTAAACTTCTTCCTGCAACCCTCTCTCCACGAGACATATGCAAAGGTTACAACAACCCAAGGTGGGCACAGTATCTCAGCCAGTGAAAGCAAAATTCACAATATTTTTTTTGTAAATAGAGATGTAAAAGTACCATTAAACACACATATGCAAATATGGTTGCTAAAAACATTAGCATCAAATGCACTTCCGATTTTAAAGATAAACAAAAACCAAAGGCCTGACTTTGCATAAAGCCAACGAAAACTGGATGTTCAATTAAAACTAGAAGAGCTAACCACGTGATCACAACCTGTTATCGGTATGTGAATATAGAATACTTTTTCATTCCTGTGAATTTACTCCTTTTACTAAAATTCTCAGCCTCATCGCCTTTCACTTTCCATGTCAGTGCAGGATACACCCTGAACAGCAAAAATGCCATATTCATTATTCATCTGATCATATTTCTGCTTTATGAGATCAGTGAGACCAGCAGGGATCTAAGCAGTCCTTTCCTTATGTACCAAGGACTTTAAAGGCTTGCATTACCTTCCCATTTTCCTTTTCTTTGCCTCAATAACCGTATCCCCTGCAGCTCATCCACTGCCTCCTTGTCTCTGTCATGAATAGATGATCCTTATCAATAAGCCTTTTGTTTCTGTTGGCCACACTGGTTATGTTTTCATCTGCCATTACCTGTGCTCAGAACATTAACAATGTAAACATTCAAGTCACTGCCAGAGCCACGGAAAGGGAACACTTCCAGATGCCTATTAGGATAACAGCAGAGCCTGACATTCTCTCTGCGCGGCAGATCTCTACCTGTGCTGTCACTCCAACTGCACCAGGAGGGGAAAACCTGAGCTCTCCCCTGGGAAGTCTGGTTCACTCAAAGAGGCAAGTAATGAAAGAATCAGGAGTGCTCTCATAACAAAATAGCATTCTGTCACTACTTGTCTCCTCTTTGATAAATATGTGGTTTGTAACTGCTTAAAATGCCTGGACTCTATTTATAATGCCAGAAGATGGTTAATAATTGCCATAAGAAACTGAAGAGGAAAAAAAATCAGACAACTAGAAAGACTCTTGGACCAAAGACCTCTTCACATATGTGGTTTCTGTAATCATGGATAAATTAGGAACATTTTTCTATTAATGGAGCACAAAGTATTTGAAAAGCATATTCTTGTTAGATGTTTTTAGTCAATAAACATTATTACACTACTTATTTTTATCATATATTGGGATCGCCTCTTATAGTAAACTTAAGAAATAAATTCTCTGTAAGAACAAACCCATCACATTCTAAGGATTTTCCTGCATAAAAATATTTAGGATTACATTTCCCGATAACAAAGGTTAAGACAGAAAATTCTTATATTCAGATTATTGTGCTCAATGAGAAAGAAAGCAACTAATCTTTAAATTCCTTGCATCTCTCCCATATATAAATGTAACCTGAAATTCCAAAATAGCTAGGAGCTGAACACTTCAAGAAATGTTAAAACTACTCTCTGGCAAGGAATCTAGCTCAGACTTGTGTATTGGCAATATCAGTCAAAGGGGTAGCGTCTCTGCCCAAAGCACTCCTATAACAATTCCCAAGGAACCAGGGTTTCAAAGAGAGAGTTCATTACTAAGCGCAAAGATGGAGATCCGATGGCTTACTGGCCTAAAGACCTGTCCCCCTGAACTGCAGTGACTGTTAGTTTTATGGTGTCAAATGATGGGGCAGGTTTTATAATGAGCACAATGGTTGGAGATGAAGAAATTAGAGATGATCTAATTCTTGAGCATGTACAGAGTGATTATGTGCTTATCACAGAACATATGTGATAAAATGGTGGCTTGAATATGATGACGGGCATGATTTTTAAGTATTATAATGAATGAGGTTTAGGTCACTTACAGGTGAAAGTTTCAGTTAATGCACATGACAGGCAGGCCACATTATGGTTAGATCCAGCCTCTTCTGTGTTTATAGCTTTGAACTTGGGGTGGGTTACTCCTGGGCTGACTCAAGCCCCTTCATTAATAAACATTAGGGGCTGTGTTTAGTGATCATAAAACTCTAAAGTGGAAAAACAGGATAAGGGGGCACAAGTGAGGGTCAGTCGCAAGATTTCTACAAGGACAAGATAAAGGCTATATAGTTACACAGTCATTATCAGAGATCAAAGCACCTGGGTCAGTAATTTCAGGTATTTCCCTTTGTCTAGTCTAATATACTAGAAACTAAAATGATTCACTAATCATAATCATTTGTTAAATCCTAACTTCTCAGCTACATTGGCTTATATCATTTTGGACATAACATATGTATCAGAAGGAAAGTCTTGGCACTAATCTTTCTCTGCTAGACACTATCACATATTCAATCTGTCTGTGTCATGGAGAATATGGGAGATACTGGTTAAATACTTGTTACCTGAAGAGGTTTAATTTGTAATTGGCAATAAATTAGGGATAGTAATTTTTTTTTTTATTTGTAAGCTGCTCAGAGTGTACATTTGTGTGTGTAGATATACAAAAAAATTAAGTAGGAAAATAATTAATTTTTTACTTTGAAAAGCTTTCACTATAATTTGCCTTAAACTACATTGATATTAACATATTTCAAAACAGTAAGGTTTCTGATACCTTTACTACAAATCTAGTAAGTACAAATGCTGTATTCAAACACTTAAATTTATTTCAAAAAATTATATAAATTTTAGCTTATTTCATGAAAGCTAAATCAGAGTATCCCATTTAATATTAACCTAGGGTTTCTATTGATTTATTTTAACTTCAATCTATTTTTTTTTTTTTTGAGTTAACACTTCATTATTTACTGTCTTAGATAGGGCTCAAATACCTCAAACTTTAAAACAGACTCAACTGAGCTCATTTCTCAGAGGGATATGTTGTTGGTGGTACATTCCTCCAGTTTTTATTCTCTATTTTTCTTCACACTTTTCCGCATTGTCTTATTTCTCTAAGTATTCGTTTTAAAAAGTACACAAACATAGGTGATTATAACAAGTAATTTTGAAAAAAAAAAAAAAAGCACCTCATGAAATTATCCTGCCTATCCCATATTCCATATTCCAAGAGAACATTTTACTCCCAATACCTTGCTCAAACCATCTGATCTGATACTTAAGAGTCTCTGAGCACACCACCCCTTTCTGTTCCGGTGGACACTTCACCACTAATTCTCAGGCCAAGAGCCAGACTCCACGGCACCACAACTTCTCCCTAGAAGCCTCTATGTCAAAACAAACATCTCTCTTCCTACTCTTTGTACCAGCTGCGGGTTACTGGCTTCCCAGAATCATATTTTATTGTTTATGATGAAGGTGTTGCATTTGATCTAATTATTTTTCACATTTCCTTCTTAGAAGGAGAATAACTGCTATCCCCAGGGTATTCTCTGGTTTGCTGGTGCTACAATGGAATAAGCCAAACAAATGGAAAACTAATGTCCATAAAAGAATGTAAGCTGCATTCTGTCACTTTCCCTCTTCTTTTCTGAAACTATTTTGTTTTTATAGACAAATAAAATTTCAAGGACATAAATAGACATTATGAAATATTTGTTGAATGAGGTAGTTTACATCTCATTTCCTGCTAAGGGTGTGTAAGTTTAAAATAAAAAACAAGAGTCTTCTCTCTGAGAATATTCCAGATGGGGGGGAGGGAGGAATTCTTTTTTTTTTTTTAATGAGAACCTTTATTTTTAGGGATTTCCCCATACACTTAGTAATTCTCTCATCTGTAATATTAGAATATCACCCAGGCCTGTTATTACTCAATCCCTGGTAATACACACGACTCCTGATAAGGCTCATCATTTAACTTTGTTGGAAGAGCAGTTATTTAAGAGCAACAAAAACAAGACTGTGAGCTGGAACCTTCAGCCTGTCATCCTTTTAATGCTACAGCCTCTGCTTTATAATAATTTGACATAGATGGCATTGCCTAGGATAGCGGTTCTCAAAGTGTGGTCTCTGGAAGAGTAGCATCAAAATCATCTTGGAATTCATTAAAAATGTAAATTTTGTTTGCCCCCCACCCCCCAGATCTACTGAACAGAACCTGGGATGGGGCCCAGCAATCTATGTTTTAACAAACCCTTCAGGAGATTCTGTTGCACCTACAATTTGAGGATTATAAGCTAAGTACACAACTGGGACATAAATGTTAAATTAAAGGAAATAAAGAAGGAAAGAAATAAAGAACAGGAGGGAGGAAAGTTGAGGCAAACCTTCTAGCACCCTACTCTGAAACTAGAAATGACTGCCTGTCTGGGAAAATTCTGTATAAGGCAAGTACAATAACAAAAGATTCTGAAGGCCACACTAATTGGTCATTGACTATTACGTGAAATGGCTAACCACTATTTATAGAGTTTTCTGACTATAAATAGGAAAAGCATCTCAGGGGAAAATGTTAATCAGAACTTGTTATAGAAAATTGAAAGAAGAAAGCCAATGGCCCATTTCCTAGCTCCACCACTTGCTCTAGCTTTGTAACCCTGCCAAGGTACTTAACCTATTCCTCAGCTTTCATGTCTGTAAAATGGGGATAAGAACAGTACCTTCCCCACAGGGATGCTGTGAGGATTAAAGAATTAGTATATGCAAAGTACCTAGAAAAGAGCCATCATAAGCACTCAATTCACACCCCAAGAACTGAGGGGTGGCCAAGAGACGGCCAAGGGCAGCCTTGGTGAGGACCATGGGCAGATATGAACCTGAGCGTGGAGGCAGCCACATGCACGCAGGAGGAGCCTCTTACAGCCAGACAAACTGGGAGGGGTCTCTCCCCATCACTCATGCCTCCAGGTCACAGCTGTTTTTAACTATGAGTCTTCCGGGATGCAACATTTATCTTTTTAAATGAGTAAATACTTAATGAGTACAAGTTTTCAAATGAAATTTCTTGACATCTTCCCAACTTTATCAATACACTGATACACGACTTGACAAAAAGCATTTACTCTAGCAAAGAGTTTTCTTTTAAAATTATTATTTGATTTAGTCCATCATTAGGTCTTTATTTTTGAAAAGGAATGTAGTTAAATGATCGTTTTTAAGTGCAGTAGAACCTCTTGAATAACTTTTAGGGGTAAGTCTAAAAGGCTGTCTCCTTCCTCAGCCTTCCTGCTACCCACTGCAAGTTCTAGCAATTGCAGTTCTAAAGGGAATTGGGAGAGAAGTTAGAGTAAGAAGAATCACAAAAGTGAAGCCACATATAACCATTTCGTTAAGAACTACTTGCACACATCTCTGAATGATGGCTGCGTGATGTCACCTCTCCTTAGTTCTCTGCTTTAGCAGCGGACTACAGCACAGGCTGGATTAATTTGGAACGGAGAGATTGATTTCAGTTTTTATCTTCATTATGACTATAGCTTCTTCAGCCTGGAAGCCTTCCTCCCTTACCTCGGTTTTTCAGTGGCGGCAATGTGGGGTGCAGATCTTTATTACATTCATTCCGTTCCGTGCAGCATTCGATGGATCTTCTTTGATGAGGAATGGGAGTGTCCTAGGATGGAACCCAAACAGCTCTTAGTGGGGCTCCTCTAAATTTCAAACTCACATAATCTATAACTTAGGAAATTAGCACCATTTAGAAAACTCGTTTCAAATTCTGATAGTTTTACACACTTTACTTGAAGTCGTTATTTTCTATTAGGTAATCCATTTCAAATTATTGTGAATTAGCTTGCTCAAAATTTTGCATTTTGAAAAAATTATCTTTCTATTTGTAATAACTAATGTATATGATGTAAAGAGAGGAAGGCTTGGTGTCATGAAATGCACTAAATTGGAATTTGAGAAAGATAATCTAATGTGTCTCTAAGGAAGAAGTTAACAATAGAAATAAATTTCATGATTTCAAACATGAAGGGAGATTTGGCCCAGTGAGAATTTTCAAATTATTTTCAAATTTGGCAGTCAAGATAGACAACTGGTACATTTTGTTTCTAACTTAAAAAGTAAGTCAAGTTATCTTCCTTACCCGACACTGGAAATCTGAGCCTTCCAGTCCCAGGCATCCCGATGTAACCACAGGCGTCCCAGAATCATCTTCCTCTATCATTGTGAAACAGTACCCGTCTGTGCTAGAGATCAAACAGGCAAAGTAAGTGGGTGTGTGTCTATCTTTCTGTCTAGAGGAAATGGAAGTGAATAATGATTATAATTTGTTTCAATAGAAACAAGGAAAAAGTCAATGACTACTACTGATAGCACTCTGTTAAGAAGATCCCAAAACTCCCTTTTACGAAATTGGATTTAATTATCATAAAGACACATTTAATATCTCCTCTGTTCTAAAACTTGCTAGAAAGAAAGACCCCAAATTTCCATATATTATTTGCCATTAATTACCATTAATAGCCACATATACCAATTACGGATCACCTATTTTGACCCTCCATAGTTACCTACTCTCATCTTCTAAATAAGGAAGAGATGCGTACAGAATAATTGTGAAAGGCCATACAGCTCGTGAAACGGACTAACTTCTGGAAGGCCATACAGCTAGTAAGAGACAGAGAAAGGATTCGAACCTATGCAGCCAAACGGATCTGTGGCTTCTGCCTGCTCTCAGGTAGCAGACTAGACTTTCTCACTAAGGCACACAAACTTGGAAAGGGGTAGGAGGTTGGGGTCAGCAAGGCATAACTGAGGTGAGTAAAACTCTGACATTTGGTACTTCAGGCTTCTGGCCTGTCATATGAAGAAATTCAGCTGTTTTAAGCAGCCTGGATTTGAGTCACAGGGTAAGGATGCACAATGGAAAATGGTGATTTCAACAAGGAAGACAGTGGAAAGCAAAGAAACAAAACTACTATTTTGTGTATGGTTTTCTTGACTAAAAATAACTTTCACTTACTCTATTTCAATTAATCCCCCTATAAGAATGAAAAAGAAGTAATACTACAATTTCTATTTTACAGATGAGGATATTAAAGTTATGAGAATTTAATAAATTGATATAAGGTCACGAAACAAATAGTTATGAATCAGGACTTGAATCAAAGACCTCTAACTTTACTCCCACACATTTTCTGCTATCCCCTCCTGGGACTGAAAATGAAAAACAAGAAGTGTTATATATAGAACTATTCATAAACAGACTTCGCAGTCTTCACAAGTTCGGGTGATGAATGCCAGCGGGTTCCAAATATGTCTTAAACAACTACTGCCATGTCCTAAGAAATAAGTACTGAACGACATCTCCGTCGCTTTCTCATACATATTCATGCTCAGAGTCCAAGACAGATATGACAATGCAGTCCCAAAAGGTCATGGGAAGAAAGCTCTCAGAATGGTATTAGCTGTGATTTGTGGGTTTGTCTATTCTGTATTAGTGGTAGCAGCATTTGGCCATACATTAGCCCTTGAGTTATCATCAACATTCTTAGAATTGTTTACTTGGCTTATGAGCCTCAAGTGATCCAAAATACCTCAGTTTACAAGAACTAGTACACAAAGTTCAAACATACTAATGAATGGCTTGGAAGGGCCAATGATAAATCTCTTTGTTAAACTAAGGTCAAACGCATGAATACTGCTGTGGAAAAAAAGACAAGAACAGCCTATGCTCTGAATTCTTTGAGGCTTTCTAGCAACTTACCGAAATTGCAATGAAAATCTACAGCATGTAAACTCTGAAGGCAATGGCTAAAATAGCCGTCTCTTAGAAATCTGCTTTAAACAATATGAAAAAAACAATACTCATGCTTTTTTAGTCCTTTCCTAAACATTTGGACTATATGTGTAATTTGTATTTATCATCAAAGGCAAATGTAGGAATTATCAGAAATAAGATTTTTCCACTAATTTTCTGACATTAAAAATTCACAGAGACTAGAGAAATTGGTACACTATATTAAATTTAAAAAGACTTCTTAATCATGAGTTCCCTTCTTAAAAATCTGAGTATGTGGAAATGGACTTCAAGGCAACTTACAAGAAAAAAGGGAACAGAAAAAACAGGTAAAGCTCTTTTAATTTCTTTTTCAGGAGTGATGCAAATGTTCTAAAAATGATCATGGTGAAGAATACATAACTAGGTGATGACACTGTGAACCACTGAACTATACGTGTGTGGACATTTCTCAATAAAAATATTTTTTAAAAAAGCAGGTGAAGTGGTTGGCAAATTAGTGTTACAGTACCCTGAGAAATATAAAAGTCAAGGAAAGTGAATTCAAGCTTTAAAAATAAACTCTCCTGTGTGCAAAGAAAGAAGAGGAGCTAAAAACAAAAAGAGGGGCTGGAGAGAGTGATCCTGGAGAAAAGAGTTAACGTCCCATAAGTTATAAATGGAAAGGAATCAAATACTTAGTCAAAGAACTGGTAAGGGGATGGGGTAGAGGTGGAAGAGCTATTTCTAGTATATATTATCTGCAACAAAGCAAAGATAATTTATAAACTTCCCTTTGAAAATGCTAACTAGTAAGGTACATTAACTGGAATCTAGTAGCACAGTTAGAGAAGCTTACAAATTACTTAAGAACTTTCAATTCTCAATCAAGCATTAATGTAATCAGAGCAATGCTTGGGTCCCAAAGCTGATCAATTCTGGCCATCACTAAGAGATGGCTGCTGCCAGTCACAAAGGGTCAGTAAGTCTCACCATTGGCTTACTTGAATATTCTGCTGCCTGGCTGGCAAGTTTAGGCTGAGTTTTGTGTGTCTGTTGGAAGGTATATGGTCTGGGAATGGAACCCAGGTCTCCCGTATGGAAGGCAAGCATTCCACCACTGAATCATCTGTGCACCCTAGGCTGAGTTTTAAATGTTTTATATATACTCATTACTCATCATTCCCAGACTGTTGAAAGTGATGGTATGAAGAGATGGAGAATTAAGAAGGAAGCAAAAGTAGAAAGAATTTTAAACAAAATTTAAAATAGTGAAATGTATACATGAATAGAGGAAGAATTATTGCTGGCTCCAGTAACAATTATGAATGAAAAATTATTCACATAACATTTCAAAAATGCTGCCTCTGTGCAATAGGCAAAGAAAAATAGCAGCCAAAATGATACAAAAGTTGAGTACACGCCAAGATTAGTTACTAATACTAAATACCTCTCACGTAATGTTAATTCATAAGAAAACAAAATGAGAATTTAAAATTCGTATGAGGTCAAAGTTGTGACAATAAAATTTATGTTACAACCCTTGGATGGTTCCACTGGTTCAAGTTTCCTTGATTCAGCCCAATATTGCAAATGCAAAGGTGTGTCTAGAATATGTACAGAGATCATAAAGGATTAACTGTCTCCAAACATTTTCTGTGTGCCCACTGAACAAATACTAGCAAGTAAGAAAGGGGCATACCTGGTTTAAAACTTTGAGGGACCAAGCGACCCTTTTTTAGGTGGGCATATATGCAGAGATTGAAAACTTTAACTCCTCTCAGTCACTGCAGATTTACGATCAAATGGATTTGTAAATAGCCTTCTGGAACCCAAGTCTTTTATTAGTGGTAGTGTAATGACCAGAGACCCATTCCTTCAGACATTTAAAATTGTGCTACCATTGTCTTTATTTAAGGTGGCCTCTTTGTGGCTTTATTTCAGTGAATAGCGTATTTATAATGTTTACTCAAGCCTTGGTCCCTTTAACTCTATTATTCCATTATGACCATATATTTCTCTATTGCAAACCCAGGGTTATTCAGTAACCATCACAGTTTAGAAAGAACTAATGTAGAACTTTTTAATCTAACTAGTCTAGATCATTATAAGGATTATTTAACTATATACTGAATTTAAAACATTATTAAATAGCTTACAAGAGTTTATTCACTCTGCTTAATCAGGATGATAGGAAACTTTAAATCACTGTTTTAAATTTAGTCTTGATAGAAATTAATTATACAATTGTTTACCTGCTCAAATGCATCTGTCCCTAAGTATTACAATCTCTTTTAAATGATGAATATTTACTCCCCCTTTTTTTTCAGTATATGAGAAATACTAGAATTCTTAAAAGTCTCCCAAACTTATTTTGTTTCAGTTAGAAGCAATTTTAAAAGGTAAGTTGATTTGAGGTCATCTGTAAATAGGTCCTTGAAAATATCCTGTCTTCTAAAATATCTATTTAATATTCAAGGGAATACAAATAGTTTCCAAAAGTTTTCTGCCTCAAGTAAACTCAAATATACATAAAACTTTTCAAGTTGTTATTTAAATCATGTTAATTTTAATCCCAGCTAATTAAAACAGTGAAAGTCGCTTACAGCATTGTTAACAGTGGTATATTTTACAAATACTTATTGAGCATATTATGAGTCTGGTAGAGTTAGATGCTGAGAATGCAAGGATGAGCGGACAAAATCTTTGCTTTTAAGGATCTCACAATCTGCTAAGGAAGTCACCAGCCTTGGAAGCATAGTGGAGAGAAAGTGATTCAACTTCAGACAGTAGAGAAGGAAAATAAGCTAGTTAAACATTTTCTATTGATGGGGAAAAAAGCAAAGAAGAGCATTCAGTAGCGGTAGTCACTGAAATAAAGCATAATGAGATAATGAGGAAGCATGAAAAATTATCTCTGGAAAAAAAGTCAAAGATAATTTTTAGAAATGGATGTCTAGTCAGCTATTTAGAAATTTTTAATCTGTATTAAACAGATTTTTTTTCCCAAGCGCTGAGACTGAAGACTATTTTGATGATGTCTTTCTAACATCTGGTAGATTCACACAAGCCCTGTTACTTCTCCCATAGCGGGTTTATGTATACACCTAACTTCTTATGTGTTCTTCCCGAAACACTAACACCATCAGCTCAAGGAATGGTCGAAACCCACAAAAAAATGAACATATCTGCCACTCTCTGCTATTGGATTTATTTTCGGGGCTAGGTCTTTTGAAAGAAAATAACTGGTTTCAGCTCCTTGGCAGGGAGCCCAGGATCTGGGCTCTGTGTACACACATCCATGTGTGTCAGCTGGGGAAAGGAAGAAGGATCTCAGTGTCCTTCCAGGAAAAAGAGTGCTTCAGTATTTCTTTTCATACAGGCACCCTTCTGAGAGCTAAAGGAATTAAGCAGTATTCCACAAAATGTGTTCCTGGAAACATGAGACCACAGTTCTATAGTCACACACTTGGGACTCCCTGTTAAAGCTAGGAATAAATAATTTTTATCACCAACCTGCAGATATTGTTGACTGAGTCCTCGGGACAGTGATGGTGGCATTTACAACGCAGGATCTTTGGACGAGAGGTGGGGGCTGTACTTTCACCATCCTCTTTCTTGGTGCCCACATTTAATTTTCCCGAACTTCGCAAAAGCATGTTATCAAGGAAGCTTGCTGGAGTGGAGAAAGAGAGAGGCTTTAAGCAGCTGTGAGATACTCAGACCTCACCTTCTACTCAAAAACAGGAGGAGATTAAACAAAATTTTGAGTTTCCGTCATACTTAATGGCGGAAACAGAAAGCAGGTATTTTGATGTTTTTGATACTGTTTATAGTATGTCTCAAATAGAATAAAGAAATTCCCGCAATCCTTTCAAGACAGTATTTTAAACATTAAATTACAATATCTATACATAACTAAATGTAAGGAGCTCAAAAGATGTTTATAGACCTCTACTTTCTACAGTAACACTGTAGGTAAATATTATCATTCTCATTTTTTGGATGAGAAAATTGAGACTCAGAAAGCTTAAATAATCTGCCCACAGCTAGTAAATCAGGCAGCCAGCATTTGAAACCAGATGGTTCGGGCTCTAACACTGCTTTTCTACCATAATACGGAGTCTTTGGTCTTGGCCCTAAAATCATCTTTCTACTATTGTATGAAGCCTCGCTACTTTGGGTATATTAAAGAAATTAAAAGAAACATTTAATTCACAAAACTGGGGGAAAAGACAAAAATACAGATAGCATCAGGATATATTTTAAAAGATGCATCTTCCCCATCAGCTCTTTCATGCAAAATTGTCTACCTATTAGAGCAGTGAGGGCTCTACCATCTTTGATGAAAGACAATATAGCAGACATGATCTCTAGAGAAAGGCTGTAAAATTTTAAAAATTAGGCTTCACTATTTACTAACTAGTAGACCTCGGGCAACTTACATGAATAATCTCATTGTGCCTCGTTTCCTTATCCTTAACATGGAGATAATCAGAGTCGTACGTCATAGCCAGAGCTAAGAGTATGCATGTTATATAATAACACTTGATAAATGTTAGCTAATGCTAAGACAATGTTTCACTAACATAGAATGGCATATCACTAAGATAGTTTTCATATTTTCCTTCTGCACCACCAAATAGGAAGGTCAATGATGTGCAAGAAATGACACTGAATTTATCACTGTTATGTTTTGGACAGATTAGTAAGAGCTCTCATACATCTATGCTACTGCATTAGTTTGTCATGCTGAGCAATATTCGATTTAAAACCTCTTACAAGAAACACATCCAGCTTGCCTATAATTAGGTCACATTCCAACGAAAATATTACTAAAACGTAAATTGCTGGGTTGAAAAATTGAAATTTCAAGTTAGAAGTGTAATGTACATGACAAATGTATATTGTGTGTGTGTTTTTTTAAACATACAAATAAATACCTTTAGCCATTGGTTATATCACAGGAGGAACAGTATAGAAAAAGGTCTGTGATGATTTTTCCTCACTTTCTGCCTGCTTGAACTAATTAGTCAAATCCTTATTTAGTGATATTGAAGGAAAAAACAATAAGATACATTAAATCAAATTACCAGAATTTCCCCTTAATCATTAACTCTACTACTATTTCATTAGATTTTCCAAATTTATATGATATGCAACTAACTTTCTCAAACAATCATTCCTTTTAAGCTTAAACTAAGAGAAAAGATGTCAATTATAGTGTGCATATGAAGCACATGAGGGGCTTATTATATGTAGAATCCCAGGCCAAATCCACTGTGATTCTTATTCCATAGGCTTCAGGTGAGCTAAGAAAAATGCATATTCAACAAGATCCCATGTGATTCTGAGATAGAGGATGTATAGACTTCACCAGGAGAATTCACTGGATGAAACAGATAATATTTATCTAATCCAACCACACAATCCCAATAGGTGTGTATTTGTTTCTATTCAATTGTGTAATGGGTTGAATTGTGGCCCCCAAAAAGTTAAGTTGCAATCCCACCACACAGTTACCAAAATGTAACTTTATTTGAAAATATGGTCATTGCAGATGGAATTAAATTAAGATTAGGCCATACTAGTGGACTGTGGGTCCCTCATCCAATATGATTGGTATTTTAAGGAGAAAAGAAAAGAAACAGAGAGAGAAGATAGTCACGTGGAGACAGAGGCAGAGACTGAAGTCAAACATCTCCAACTCAGCGAACGCCAAGGATTGCTGGCAGACACCAGAAACTGGAAGAGGCAAGGAAGGTCTTTTCCCCTACAAGTTTCTGAAGAAGCACAGCCTGGTCGAAACCTTGAATTTGGATTTCAAGCCTCTAAAACTGTGAGGCAATAAATATCTATTGTTTTAAGCCACCCACTTTATGGTACTTTGCTCTAAGAGCCATAGGAAACAAATAGGATGCTTATACTTAGAAATTCAAAGAACATACTGAAGTTAAAATACAGTTCATGCACCTATGTTCATAACAGCATTATTCACAATAACAAAGAGCTGGAAACCATCTAAATGCCCATCAACAGATGAAAGGAAAAACAAAAGGTGATATATCCATACAATGGAATATGAGTCAGCCATAAAATGGAATGAAGTTCTGATACATGCGACAAACATGGATGAACTTTTGAGTAAAGTAAGCCAGACACAAAAGGACAAATACTGAATGGTTCCACTTAGCAGGGTATATTGACAATAAGCAAAAACATAACCATAAAAAGTAGATCAGAGGTTCCTAGGGTCCTGGGTGAGGAAGGAACGGGGAATTTTCCTTAGTCAGCAGTTTCTGTTGGAGTCATGATAGTGGTAGTGATAGTAGTAGAACATGGCGAATGCAATTACTACTACTGAAGCGTACACTGAAAGTTGGTTAAAATGGGAAATTTTGTGATAATATATATCATATACATACATATATTACCACAATTTAAAAAATAAAGTTCACGTTATTACCTTGCCTGAAAGTCTGCACACACCAGAGAGTCTGCACTGTTTGCTCTCCAGGTGCATGGTGCATCTGCGTATACATCGTCCTGCCACGGTGGGTTCCTGCTCTGTAAATCTGAGTCTCAATCTTAGTAACTGGATGACCTGAGTTACCTCAAGGGACAAGTGATGGAAATAGGGTATTTAAAGTATATTATATCCTGCTTCCTTCCATACTAGACCTCTTCTTTTTGAAGCTTAAAAATAGATTAATAAAAATTCACTTATTATGCATATGTCTATTTAGCAAATACGTACTGGGTGCCTACCATGCTCCAGGCACAGCCTGGATAAATGTGAACTAAACATACACAACTAAACATACACAACATTTTACCATCTGGTGTGAAAAGTTACAAAATGGCATAATTACCCCAAATGGTCATAACAGCAAAAGGAAACACTCTTATACTATTTGGAATAAAATGTCATTTTCTAAGAAACCTTTTAAGAGAGGATTAGCAATTTCTCACGTTTTAAATTCACTTAGAGAATGACATAAAACTTAGCTAGAAGAAGATTCTTTGACATATTGATTATAATAATTCATGTTTATAGCAGTAGGGATTAGCTATATATCTAAAATGGAATACTTATATAGTCACTGAAAATGTGGGCTTGCAAGTCTATTAATTGACAAGAAAGAAGATTTAAAATATAAGTTTGGGTGAAAAGGGTAGAGCACAGGATTATTCGAGTTAAAGATGGTTGACTGAATACAGGTTTTCATTTCTACTTCTTTCTGAAATCTTAATACAAAAAGAGAAGGGGGGCTGAAAAATGAACTTATAAAAGGGAACAAGAGGGAGACACTAGCAACAGCTACCTGGAAAGCAGAAGGAGAGGCAGCAACTGACTTGACAAAGCTACGAAAGCTGATTCCTAAAGCCAAAAACTAGGAGAAGCCAAAAAGAAAATTCTTCTGTTCAACTCCCAAAAAGACTCCAGAATTAGCATCAAAGGTACTTCTAGGAATGTGGGTGAAGGGGGTATTGAAAGAGTAAGAGGCTGAAAATCTACTTAGAAGTAGTCAGAGCTTCAAATATGCTTTCCCATACACTACAGGCTAATAACATTTCTTTCCTACCCTTTCACACAATTGTAAGAGTAAATCTAATGCATATGCTATATCATGATGCTGTCCTCACTGTCCTTTTTTACCACCAACGTCAAAGCAGGAAACCAAATGGGGAAAGGGGCAGGGGGTACCACTATCCTGGGATCATTCAATGACTACTTCCATTGGATATTGATTCCCCATGCCTTCTTCTCCCACATGGCTTCCAAAACAAAATCAGGCCTGGCTTAGGTCCTCTTTACTGGGAAAGAAACCCGGTCAAGAGCTACAAAACACCTAAAGGTAGGGATATTAGGGTCTTTACAGTGAAACTGCTCTGTAATATTATCCTACAGTTGAGGCCACTAGAGATAAATGCAAACCATGTACAAGTAGCTTCTGATCAGCTTTTTAAGCATCTCATTCTGTTATACATAAGATACAGATGCAGGATCATTAGATATATGAAGGAAGTTTCAAACATCAAAGACTGAGAACAAAACCAACATAACAGAAAAAAGTAACCTTGAAGAAACAGATTTTATGGAAGAAAATATAAACTTAAAAAAAATTGTTACTAATATCCTCAGCTCTGTAAGAGAATATATTACATCAGTGAAACAAAACACCTTTCTTTAAAATGGGTGAATTCAGAGAACAGAGCAACAATAAAAAAAGAACCCTAAAATTATTCAAAGAATATCATTCCATAAATGACAATCTTCAGAGGTGAATGGAAAGATAAAGTTTAAGCAATCTCCCATTAGGGAGTGCAAGAAACAAAGATGGAAAAGCTAAGTACCTGAATCAGCACAGGAAACTCAACATGTGAATTATATAGGGTCTAGAAAGAGTGACTTGATAAAACAGAAAACAGAGACAACTAAATCATCGAATAAATAATTCATGCACGAGTCCAATACCTAAATATAATGTTTCAAGTTTGAAAGGACCCACAGATACAAGAATAGATCTATACCAAGGCATAACACTGTAAAATTTAATACACTGGGGACAAGGAGATTCCGAATTTTCAGAGAGAGAAAGAGACAGACAGAGAGAGAGAGAGCAGGTGTGCAAGTGCAAGAGCACAGAAACACAAGAGATTAAAAATAATTACATGGCAGTACAACGGCGGCTCAGTGGCAGAGTTCTTGCCTGCCATGCCAGAGACCTGGGTTCGATTCCTGGGGCCTGCCCATGCTAAAAATAAATAAATAAATAAATAAATAAATAAATAAATAAATAAATAAATAAATAAATAAATAAATAAATAAATAATAGTAACAATAATAAGTATAGTGTGGACTTCCTAAAGCACAGCTGGAAATTAGGATAAACTAGAGCAATAACTTCAAAATCCTGGAAAAGTATTTCCAATCCAGAATTCAATATTTGGGCAAATTATAAATCAAGTATGAGGAGAGGAAGAAAAGGGTGTCAAATATCTCCTATGTATCTTTCTCAGAAAGTAAATAATGTGAACATTCAGATGGACTGGGGAATAGCAATAACGAAGATATACCCCAACTACCACATATCTGATTAAGAAAATTTTTCAGAAGGTATTTTTCAAGTTTTATTATATTATCAGTATTCCTCCTTTTGAAGCAAGAGAAAGGCAGACCTCAAAAGAGATAATTAAAAAATTGATTTAGGCAGCTTATCCAAATAATATAGACTTTTATTAATTAGATTCTCATGTAACTTGATTTTGTGGTAAAGTTTCATGCAAAAGATAATCAGTGAAAATACCTGGAAAATATCTAGCCATTAAGGAAACATTAAGTCAGTTTAGTACATTGTATTTACTAAATCGATACAGTAAAATCTTTAAAAAATTTTCTTTCACCAGGGCAGAATTTTTTTAAAAATTATTTCTTTTCAATAACATCTCAGGTAATTATGTTTTTAATTTAGCATTAGAATTAGGCACAAACCTGGCATAAATGGAAGGAAAAAAACTGAGAAAAATAAGATTGTCAAGAAATTTCTTAGGATGATTGTTTAATGACAACTTTCACAATGTGACTGTGTGATTGTGAAAACCTTGTGTCTGATGCTCCTTTTATCTACCTTGTCAACAGACGAGTAAAACATATGGAATAAAAATAAATAATAAGGGGAACAAATGTTAAAATAAACTTAGATTGAAATGCTAGTGATCAATAAAGGGAGGGGTAAGGGGTATGATATGTAAGAATTTTTTTCTGTTGTCTTTTTATTTCTTTTTCTGAAATGATGCAAATGTTCTAAGAAATGATCATCAAGATGAATATACAACTATTTGATGCTATTGTGAATTACTGATTATATACGTAGAACGGAATGATATGTCAAGAATGTTTGCCTTTCTTGTCATACTTTTTTTTAATTTTAAAAAAAAAGAAATTTCTTAGGAGTAAATATTATGAGGAAGTCACTGTTTATAAGCCTATTACATGGGCTCCATTTTCTTACCTTCTCTCTCTCTTCCCTTTTTTCCTTCCTTCCTTTCTTTTAAATGTTCAATCCTTAGCCTAACAGTGTGAATCCAGACACTTCATATGCCCGGCTGGTTTAGCTGGTTAAATTACAGTAACTCAGATAACTACCTAAATTACCATGATAATGAAAAGGTATGGCATTAGAAAACCAGTCTAAATATGGTTCTTATTCTTTAGAGGAGTGCTTAGGTTTTTAAGAGGCAAATGAGCCACAGGATCATTTTCATAATTGTGTATGTGTGTGTGTGTGTGTGTGTGTGTGAGAGAGAGAAAGAGAGAGAAAGAGAGAGAGAGAGAGAGAGAGAGAGAGAGAGAGAGAGAGAGAGAGAGAGAGAGAGAGAGAGAGAGAGAGAGAGAGAACGTACTGAATCACAAATACACCCTTAGAATTCTCCTAAGAGAGGCATTTAAAGATTTTAAGGCAAATTAATCAAACTTCACAAAATGACACACTGACCAGCAAACAATATGCAACTTTCATTCAATTACAAAGATGTAATAACAAAGTTAGTTTTCTTGAGTATTGTTATATTATGTTGTAGTTATATACATATTTTCAGCTGTGTACAAGTTCTCAATGAATGTCTTCCTGGATAAGCTAGGAAATAAGGCAGTTTTAGAGTTTCTTTAAAGGAGTTATTTCGAATGTATGGACAATTTGAAATCAGTAGAAGCCTACAAAAAACAATATAAAATGTATCATTCTAATGTATATACTTAATATAATCAGCTATTTGTTTTGAAAATGTTCTATATTACTTACACCATTTTGTACTCTTCCATATTCTCATAAAATTTTATTTTAGGCAAAAGTAAAATTTGAAAAAGTAAAGTAAATTTTTATAAAAATTCACAATATTACAAATCAATAATTAAATTTTAACTTCAAATTCATTCTTACCTACTTTAGCAACACTATATTTTAGCCCTACTTTAACTGTTGTTTTCTTAGTAACATTTTCAGTACTTCAAAAAAACCATTCATAGCAGACATAAATTTTGAGATACAAAAAGTTGTTTGATATGCCATAGGCAACGAAGAGAATACACTGTGACACAGAGAACAATCTCAATGAACAAAAGAAATAATCCAAGTTAAATTAAATCTCTAAATACAATGCATGTGGAAATCGATTTAAATCTTTATAATTTATTGCAAAATGACACGATTATTTTGCAACACAGGGTCCTACTGGTAATCTATCCTCCTTTCTTCTTCTTTCTTTTTTTCAGTTTTCTGAATATCTCAAATGTTACAATGAAATTGTGACGGTCTTCACTGTTCTCCATCTTCTCTACACAAGAGGGCAGGCAGGAGCAAGAAGAGAAATTGAAATTCCTATCACATAAGTTTGTACTTCAACTATCTTGGGTAGAAGGGTTAGTGGGAGAAAAATTTGAATCTACTGAACTGGCCAGTAGCAGCCTTAGGAATAATTCATGTTTCCCACCTCTTTACTGCCTAGAAAATAAACAATGTATATCATTCCATTTCCTTTCTCAACCAAATCTGTTTAAGTACCCACATTAGCAGATAAAATTCTCCAATGCATAGAATAAGAATAAAACTTGAATCAGAGCTTAAAAATAACATTAATTAACACAATATTTTTTTAGTGATCTCAAATCATGAGTTTAAGTAAATAACTTTTATTTTCACTACTTAAACTTCAAATCATTCAACTCTGTCTAATGACATCATTTACGGCCAAACAGGTTTATTTGGTCATATTCAGTTCAAAAGGCTTGACCTCAAACATGTTACTTCTTATGATAACTTTTCTATTGCCTAATCCTCTGTTACTAAATAAAGCATTTTTAAATAAACCATCTTCTATTTTGTTTGTAAAAAAACTTAGCAAATATATACACATATATGAATACCATGAAACCCAATCATGCGCTAATAAAAAGTTGGATATATGCTGTAACACTTCTGGAAAGTTCAGAATATAAACACAACTTCAGTTCAAAAATTCCAGAGCAAAATCACATGTAGAATTAAGGGGAAGAGAAGGCTTTCTATTAACTCTGATCTTAGATGCACAGGAATCTTTCTCCTTTCCATAATCTCAGAAGTCAGAAGATTGGGGTCAAGGGAAGATGATGGTAGTAAATTTCTGCCCAGGATATAAAGGGGTTGTTCTAGTTTGCTAGCTGCTGGAATGCAATATACCAGAAAAAGAATGGCTTTTAAAAAGGGGAATTTAATAGTTGCTAGTTTACACTTCTAAGGCTGAGAAAATGTCCCAATTAAAACAGGTCTATAGAAGTGTCCAATCTAAGGCATCTAGGGAGAGATACCTTGGTTCAAGGAGGCTGATGAAGTTCAGGGTTTCTCTCTCATGTGGAAGGGCACAAGAAAAATACAGTCAGAGTTTCTCTCTCATCTGGAAAGGCACACGGTGAACATGGTCAGGGTGCCTCTCTCATCTGGACAGGCATGTGGTGAACACGGCATCATCTGCTAGCTTTCTCTCCTGGCTTCCTTTCACAAAGCCCCCCGGGGAGGCATTTTCCTTCTTCATCTCCAAAGCGCTGGCTGATGGACTCTGCTTGTGGCTCTGCTGTTCTGCTCTGATCTCTCTGAATCGCTCTCATTCTCCAAAACGTTTCCTCTTTTATAGGACTTCAGAAACTAATCAAAACCCACCCGAATGGGTGGAGACATGTCGTCACCTAACCCAACTTAACAACCACTCTTGATTAAATCATATCTCCAGGGAGACTATCTAATTATAGTTTCAAACATACAGTAGTGAATAGGGATTAGAAGAAATGGCTGCCTTTACAAAATGGGATTAGGATTTGTAAAACATGGCTTTTCTAGGGTACATACATCATTTCACACCAGCACAGGGGGATGAAATGACAGATGTCAAAACAATATCGGGTATGGCTGGGGGGACGTGGACCCAGACCTGACCAGGATATCGGGCAAAACAGAAAAACCATGGTTCAACCCCCAGCTCAGCTACTTCTTTGTCATGGGGTCCTGGCAAGTTTACTTAACCTTCTTACACAGAATGAAGAGAGCAGAAGCACTCATTGGTTTGCTGTGAGGATTCGATGAGATACTTCAAGTAAAGAATGTACCATATTACCTTGCACGTAGTAAGAGTCAATGAGTAAAATTCTGTTGCTGTGTCCATTCTGCTGAAGCTTCTTCTTCAATTGTTATTTTCTTTAGTTTTTTTTCTCTTTTACCGTCTTAATCTTTTGTTTTCTTTTTCTTTTCTCTTCCTCTTCATCTCCCATATGTTTCTATTTCTCTTCCTTTTCTTCTCTTCCCCTAACTTCTTCCCCCCTTCCTGGTTCTTTTCTTTCTCTCCCACTCCCCTTCCTGTGATTCCTTTTACTTTCCCTTTCTTTCTGATTCATCACTGCAAGCAGAAAGTCTATAAAAATAAAGAGCTTTTGGTTTAAAGAAAATATGAAAGTTTTGTTCAAGGACGACAAAAGTGTTATTAAATCTTTTCTCTGTAGCACATTCTTTTAGCAAATATCGATATTTAGCAAATAATCAGTAAATACATTTCTTCCCCACAGCACAATGACCCAGGGCTTTACTTTACTTAACAGTGCCCTCAAAAAAATAACACTCATTTATGAGACAAGTCAATTATAAACAGAAAACCAAAAACATGTGAAAACAATAAAATAGATGTCCCAATGTCCCATAAAATTCTCAAATTAAGCAAGTCCTAACTGGTAGGGGAAAATTACTACTGGGTGATAATAATCAAATAAGATCTTTTTATGGAAAACATAAGCACCAAAACCAGGGATACTGCCAGTTTTTCATTTTAGCAGCTCATTTTTGACACTATTGAGTAGGTTAAAAAAAAAAACATTAAAAATATTAGAGATGTACTGTCTCTCTCTAGAAACAAGATTTCTTTAATTAAAGAGTATATCTTCATGCTTCAATTCAATGGCAATTATTTCTCTTTTCCCATACTCTCACATTGCCACACCACTTTAATTTCATAATCCTGTTTTCAACATTTTACATCATAAAAATCTACTTACGATATCCCAAAACCTTGGATAAAGAGGGAAAGTTTCAATCATTCAAGTTTTATTTATGTGATGACAGATTATGACTTCAGCAACTCATGAAAAGATTAAAATACTACATAATGTCAACAGACAACTCATACTTTTATATTTATTTGTTTTGAAGATAACTGGTACAAAGTTATGAACCTGAGTAAGAAGAATTCTGATAGCAATTACAACTCTTTGACATCATATTTGTACTCTCTTTAAAATTAATATAAAACCTAGTCACTTTCCAGGTTTCGCCATGCTTTTTACTTAGAGTAACTCAATCCAAATGTTTATATAAATTAAAAATCTTTAAAAATACTCCAAAACACAACATGGTTATAAGAATTTAGGATCAATATAAAAAAATAATGAACTTGAAGATTCCTACTAGATTGCAAACTCTTATAGCAGTCACATCTATCTGTAGTTGTAACTGTTATTTCTAAATTCTGAGATGCTGAGCTCTTTGTTACAAGCTGGTCATTGCCTGGAACTTCGGGTATCTGTGTGACACTGAGACCCAGAGCTAGAGTTCTGCAGCTATGACAGTCAGTATTACCCTACACAGCAAATATTTAAAAAGCTGAAAGAGATCAGACTTCAATTAGATATATGAATGAAGCTGATCTGGTTAGGACTAACGTAAATCAGACTAAGGGGTAAAGGATGATATTGACTGTATTTGAAAACTTTAACTTCTAGGGGAGGCCAAAGGAAGAGATGTTTATTTGGTGCAATTTTTTTTTCTGTAGCACACTGTCTAATTTAACTTGAGTGGTCAGTTTATTTGAACACTATAATTACATGGAACCTTAATAGGGAGTGAGAACTTATTAGTTTGTACAGGTTATTGTGATGTCCCAATACATCCCAGAGTAATCTGGGCAGAAGATTAAAAAGTATTTGCAAAGTTCCCTTAAGGAACTCAGAAAAAGGTGGGGAAATATTAAACTTTCCCACCTGGGGAGGACCTGATATTCTCACATTTGGGAACTACAATTTAATAGGCCAAGTCCTCAATCTTGGGGCTTGCCCTTATAAAACTTATTCCTACAAAGCAGAAGCTAAGACTACTTATAATTATGTGTAAGAGTCTCTACCCCACAGAATCTCTTTTGTTGCTCAAATGTCATCTTTCTCTTTATGCCAACTCGGCAGGTGAACTCACTGCCCTCCCCTACTATGTGGGACATGACTCCCAGGAGTGTAAATCTCCCTGACATTGTGGAACATGACTCCCAGGGATGAGCCTGGCCCTGGCATCTCACGACTGAGAAAGACTTCTTAACCAAACCGGGGAAGAGAAATGAAACAAAATAAAGTTTCAGTGGCTGAGAGATTTCAAATGGAATTGAGAATTCATTCTGGAGGTTATTCATATGCATTATATAGGTAGCCCTTTTCAGTGTTTGGTGTATTGGAGTAGCAAGAGGGAAATACCTGAAACTGCTGAACTGTAATCTAGTAGCCTGGACTCTTTAAGATGGTTGTATAACTATATAGCTTTTATGGTGTATCCAAGTGATTGTCAAAATCTCATGACTAATGCTACCTTTATCCAGCGGATGGACAGATGAGTAAGAAAATAAACACAAAAAATAAATAAATAACAGGAGTGATAGGGGGTATGGGATGTTTTGGGGATTCTGATTTTTATTGTTTATGGAATAACAAAAATCAATTGTGATGATGAACGCACAACTATATGATGATACTGTAAATCACTGATTGTATACTTCAGATCATTATATGGCATGTGACCATATTGCAATAAAATTGCATTAAAAAAAGAAATAATGAACCTGACAAGCAAGGATCCGAGATATTTGAAGATATTTACCATCAAATTGAATCCAAGAGCTGACAAGATGACTAAAAATTAAAAATATCCCTGTATTTAAAAATATTTAGTACATCAGTTCAAGTCCACATTGTTGGAAATGAAACTGAACCACTGTCTGTTTGACAAAGGAAAAGAATCAATTAAGGTTTGGCAGATTTCCATGCCAGGAGATATTCTTTTATTCAGTGGAGTTTCTATCAATGAAATGAAGCTAACTGAAGTAAAAGTTCAACATGCCATCACACCAAACTTACTCATAGTTTTGAGAACCATTCACAAGACAAGTGAAGTGTAAAACTACTTTGAGCAGACTCATCTATGTAGAGAAGGGAAGTGACAATGAAACCAGACAGATCAGAAACCAAATCACGATATTCATGCTATCTTTTTCCCAAAGAAAAAATCTGGAAAGCATTTAGGATCTCTCTGTTTCTAATCTTACTGTAGCCCATAGTTGGATAATTGCTAAAGGATACCATAGTTACACTACATAATGATCTAAAAATACATGACTATATTGCTAGTTCAAATGTTTAGATATTTGATTTCTAAAATACATAAAACATACTTTTTTTAAAATCTAAACTCAGAATATAATATTATCAGCCACTAACAGGACCAATTAATTTAAAGGTCTGAGATTAAATAATATTGAATAATGTTATCTAGCAACACAATGAATTAAAACAAAAGCTAAATATTTAAAAACCATTACAGAGTTTTAGGAAGAAAACTGCAAAATAAGGAAACAATTACTAAAAACCTACCATGCTATCTATGTGATTTTGTTTTATGCTTATGTGTTGTACTTCATAGAAAAGTTTTCACAGATACTAAAAATTATATGAATTACTAAAATATGCCTACCTTAGTTTCCCCCAGTGTATACTTTATTTTGCTAAAACAATCAATTTATAACTTTCTTAGTCAAAAATAAATGACCTAGTTTATACCATGGATTATAGTTAATAGTACAATTATAAGAATGTGCTATCACTGATTGTAACAAATGTTCCACACCAATGCAAGCAAAATACAGGTATATAGGAATCCTGTATTTTATGCATGATTGTTTTGTAAGCCCACAACTTTCTCCATAAATAAAATATAAATTACCTAGTAACTATATTTTAAAAATATTTATTTGCTGTAATATTTAAATCAATTCATACTCTTTCAAAATAATTTTGCAGTTTTTAAAATTCATATTTGCAAGCAAACAGCCTTGACTTATATTAGAGTTACATGACATACAAAGCAGAAGAATTCACATCAAAAACTATAAGCCATTAAATTACACTACAGGGACTTTTTACACACTATAGAGACATACACACATTAAATAAATGAAAAAATCACTAATTCAAAAGTAACCTAAATTATAACTATCGGGACAGTTAAGCTAAAACACATTTTTTAGCCCTGTGATTTTTGTGTTTAAAAGTTTTGGAAACCTCTGAATTGATTTATTACACCCTCTATACCAAGAAAGACTAAGTTCTAAAATCTTTTTTCTGAGCCAGAATTGGCTTAACCCATTTTATTTACATTTTTTGGAGGGGGAAAACTAGCCTAAGTAAAATATAAAGCTGCTCCCACTACTCACTTTTGATTTTTGTATGCCTGATATATCGTTGCCAGGTTCCCTGGGATGAGAGACATGAGGAGGAGGCACAGAATTGCTAGCGGTTTCCACTAAAAAGCCCAGCACGCCAAGCAGCCTAATCCTGCACCTGTGATGTGTTATTCAGTAGTTAAAAGACGCAGTCCAGACTGCGGTTGCCTAATACAGCTCAGCTGTTTTTTTCTCAGTGTTCCCTTTGATTATAAGCTGGCAAGAGAGATTATTCCGGCCAGGCATTGAGCTATGTTCTGGATACATCACATATGACAGTGGAAAGGTAAAAGAGAAAGGAAACCCTAGAATCAAAATAAGGGGAAAAAAAGTCACTGATCACAACACTGTATTATGTAACACTTCCAGATGGCTGAGAGCTGCCTTTGATATTTTGCAAGGGAAAAATATATATGGCATTTACATATCTAGAAATTTTTTGATAATATCATTTTGACATTCAGAATGTTACTTCTACATGCAATATCATAAGCTTATTTTAATATAAGCAGAAGTTCGCAAATTGAGCAACCACAAAAACATTTAAAAATCTTTCTTTAAAAAAGTTTTCCTTTACTAAATATCAAACTCCTGATAATTTCAAACTTTTCAAAATGCTGGGAAAACTGAGTAATGACTGACATTATTTATATTCTTTTTGTTAAATCTACCATATTGTTTGAGCTGACTCATTAAATTTTTTTATGTAAAATTTATTTTGAGACATAACTCTCTTATTCATCATATATGGTTAAATCAACCTGGAATATTTATTTGAACCAGCATAAAATTGCTAGCAAGTCTATATCAATTTAAGAAATATTTATTGCATACCAGGCTGTCTGCAAAACACTTTGGACATAATGAAATGAAAAAGAAATTATCATTATACTCACATCACTTACAATCTAATTGGAGAGAGTGGCGTTGACGTTACTGTTTTTTGTTCTTTTTCATAAAAATGCTGTTGACTCTTCACTCACACCAAAACTTTCATTCTATTTCCTTTTATACGCCACAAAAATACAAAACCATCTGTCCCCAGCCTAGTATCTGTGCCACTTTAAATAAATATCCTAAAACCTTATCCAAAATTCGATTCCCTTTCCTAACAGCAGATGATTAAAAAAACAAAACGTGTTAATTTATAGTTGCAAAAAGACCTAAAGTGAAGAAAATACACCAAATACAAATGTAAATATATTTGAAATGTATAATTTAAAGACTGTACATAATATTTTTATTTGTTTTCATTGTTTAGATTCGAATTACTTGCCAGATACTATATAAAATTTTTACCAGAAAAATCCATATATATTTACGGAGTATTTTTAGGAGCATTAGGATCAAAAGAAATTCCTGTGTATATAAGAATATTCTCACATCAGAATTTGACAAGTCTTACCATTTTCCCTTATATTCAGGCACTAAAGTTAGAGATAATAATGCATTTAACACTCTGAAGCCAATATTATTATGCAAGGAGGATAAAGGAGGTCTGCAACAAGATGCAATATTAGTATTCTCCTAACTGTTCCGAACAGTAGGGTCTGGGCATTCAAAGTAAAATAAGACCGCTGAATTGGGTCCTGGGTATGTATATGACTACAAATACACAGGATCTGGATAGCTTAAGTAAAAAAATGCTTTTTCTTATGTTATATTTAATTGGTCATAAAAATAGTACTGAAATTCTGTGCCACCATCTACTTTGCTTTGACCTGTAGGGATAAGTTGGCAAAGGACAGTATTGTTGTGTTCTCAGTAGAAACACCAAATAGAGATCTGGACTGAGAATATGTTATTATAATGATTGTGTTATCTTAAATCTGGGTATGGCACACATTAGAACATTCTGGCCTAATGCTGTTCAAACTATTGCTGTCTTGATAAACAAATGGCTTTAGTAGGCTCTGTGGTGCTGTCTTTTTCAAAGCTATATTGATTTTACCTTTAAATTTTGTTTTTCTATACTTTCTTTGTCCAATTCATATCTGCTTATTTATGCCCAAATGGGTACAAACCTATATTTTATATTTTAAGGTCAAAATGCCTACTGCCTCCTCTTTTAAATAATTACAATATGGAATTTCAAAATAAACAACAACAAAAAATCCTTGAATCTAAGATACTACATGAAAACTATTTCTCTCTCACAAACTCACTCTTGGGATGCTTCTGTATTTTAGGCCATGCCAACCTAAGGCAGATGTATCCATATATGTTATATTTATTCACTCTAAAATAGTTTACTAAGTTGTATATATGATCTTAAGTTTCAGTACCAGAGTAAGAAGGTAAGAAATATATACTTACCCTCATTCCATTTAAATGACCAAACTGCTCCCAAACAATCAAAATACTCGTATGGGGACAAAAGACAGTGGCTATCTTAAATGACCACTTTAATTAGAAAGCTTGCCACATTCAAAAACAAATATTTTACCAAAATGGCATTAGGTGAAACTTCAGCTATAGAGAACGCTCTATCCTACACCTAAAATCCCGGAAGGAACAGTGGATGGGAAACAAGAATTCTTATTTAAGGAATCAAAGGCTGGAAAACTTGTCAGTTTTAACTATTGTGGTCATCAGATCTGTTGATCCTCATTAGGAGAGAAGCCTCATAATTTCTTCCAAAGAAGGAACATGGTGATCTTTCAGAATTAATAGGCCCCATTTTAATAGATGATTGGTTAACAACTTAAGTTACTTATTTTCTTTTCATCTTTGTTGGCAGGCAAAAAATATTTACTTTCATCATTAAAACCACAGCAGCTACCTGATTATTTCACCCCTAGCCCTAATGCTTGTGGGGAGCCCCCACGTGCTGCCATCACCCTGAAATCTCTCCACAATGTCTGGACTCCAATCACCCTCTCTAGCTATGAACGTTAGATATTTTCCCTGAAAACTGTCGTGATACTGTTAATTCCTCCTTTGTTGCTTGGGCTGGGTTATTTACTATTCAATGCATAAAAATCCTTGAGGGATTAAAAAAATAACATAGTAGGGCGGTACAACGGTGGCTCAGTGGCAGAATTCTCGCCTGCCATGCCGGAGACCCAGGTTCGATTCCTGGTGCCTGCCTATGCCAATAAGAAACACAGTAGCTTTTTGGTAGGTAATGTGTAATATGAAAATTTCCTGGTGGCTCCCATTCTCTGTCAAGTCAAATAGCCAGAATGTGAAAGTATTAAATTTGTGTTAGCTACCATTATTAGAAAACCTGAAATAAAACAGATCCCTTAAATAGCTACACTCTAAAATTCCTCACCCTAGCCCTTAGAACAAGCACTTGGGGACAGCCTGTGTGCATGCTAACATCATGTAAAGGACACATTTCTCTTCCCAATTCACACCAATAGGGGAAAAAACAGCTTTATCCAACAGGCGCCATCCCAAACAATCCACCCACCACCACTGTGCCAGGCTCTTGCCGCTTTAGAGTTCAGTGTCTCCTCACTAGCAGGAAAGTATAAGCAGAAAGATCATTAGTTATGACTTGTAGACTCCAGCAGATAATGTTGAGTCACTTCAGGAACTATTAAACTGTAAACACTGTGCTGAAAGCCATTTATCTGCATTTAAGGATAAACAGTAGAAGCTACTCAATTAAATAGATTGCAAGGAATAAGCTGCAGATGCCAAACCAAGTGAAGCTTAATTTTGAAAAGAAAAATCTGTGAATTTAATAAAAATCAATCACAGAAATGCTGAAACATAAAAATATTCAATACATTTCTTTACCATTTTTTAAAAGGCCAACGGACTCAGTCATTGAAGTTATTGAAAGAGCTCAAAGTGAATCGACTGGTACTTGATAGACATTTTCTCTTAAGTGGCAAAATTTATGGTAAAACTGATGCTGAGCAAATGTATCTTATTAAACAAAGTTAGTATACCACTCTGTAAAAGGTAAAGCTGAATTCAACCAGTTCTCTTTATCAGGACTAGACTTATTCACAGAGTGAACAGTTTTAAATTGTCTTTTAAAGACACTCCCACCAAGAAAACACACCATGAGGGCTATTTTGCATTGAAGTGTAAATATATAGAGATATACATGTTTCTATCTCTACCAGGTTAAAATACTTCAAGAAAAACACTATATGGTTAAATACAATCTCTCATGGAACCTTAAGACTTTTAATTCTACAACTGAAGAAAACTGTATCATAAATCAAGACTCTAAGTGTGCGTATCATATATAGGTAAAATACTACATTTAGAACTTATTTTTCCCTTCTTGTCAGAAAACAAATCAAACTCTGCTCTTTTTCATACTACCAGATGTCAGAAGCTTTTCAAAACAATTTTGAGGTCAGAGAAGAGAACACACAGGTGTGTGTTATGTCAACTACTGAAAGCAACTGAAGATTTAGCCTGGAATTTGATCCCTCTACCGACACATTCTTGTGGGCGTTACAAACGCTCCCTGAAAGAATATTACACTAATGCTGACTAATTTTAAAAACATCCCAAATCTCATTAGATCTATTCCTTAGCAGTATTGTTCAAAAGCATCTCTGCAAGTAATATCAAACTCACTACCACCTCTTGGTAAACCTTTAATGTTTTCTCCAGTGTCACCTCTTCTGTTTAATTTCACTGACAGTAGAACAGGCTGAGCAAAAATAAAAATCTCAATATCAACATACAAGTTTTTGTCACACCGAGAAAACTATGACGATCCACAAAAAAAAAAAAAAAAAAGTTAGGTTATCAGTAACAAGTGCTTAAGAACTGGTTCACATCCATGGGCACCGAGCCTTGGGGAAACCATTATTTGATCGCTATGTATCAAGCCTGGGATAGTAAGATGGCCACAGTTCTCTCAAATCCCAAATTATCAGTGTTCATGCTAAAACACTGTGTGCTTAGTCACCCAAAACCTCTATTAAACACAAAGCTAACTGAAACACGATTATGTTCTTCATTAAAGGAAAAAAAAAGTGTCTGGAAGGCAAGCCTTGTCATTAAATGACTGGGTACCCAATCAAGATTAGAAAATTTCTACCTACCATCAAGAATGACCTGATAATCATAGAGTTCTGATTATTCTTATTAATAATCCAGAACAATCACATCCTTTTAGACTTAAAAATACACTGTTAATCATATAAGCATTCATTTAAAAACTTAGTATTTATATAAATATAATCCTTTCTTTACAAACACGCACACACACACAACACAAATAAGTCCACAGTGAGGATCCACAGGCCACAAATTATTCATGTAAAATCTGTCTCTCCTTGCCATATATTCTTAGGATTTTCAAAACCTGAAAACTGTCTTTCTACTAAGATCACCAAGCTGACGATCAAAAATCGGAATGGTTTATTATTATTATTTCCTTTTTCTTCTTCTAAGTCAATCATCCAATGCCTGAATGTACATGCCTCAGAAGAACTAAAGGAGGGGGAATTGATGGCATTCTGTACCTCAACACCAGCATTAGAGGCAGCTGAAAACTTTGCTTAAACATTTCACATCTATTCACATGAGGTTTCTCAGCTTTACTCCTCATCTCAGAAACCTCACACCCAGAGGTCTTTACTACCAATATTCCACAATGCATGGAGAAGCTGGGGGAGTTACCTTCTCTCTACTGGGGTCAATGTGCAGAATATGTCTCATGATTCTTTTCTGCCTTACTTCTTGACTTCCAGCCCCCAATGGCTTGTCTCAAGCATCAATATTCTTCAAGACCCAGATGGCTCCTTTCTTCACTCCCACTCCCACTGAGAAGACAGGAAACACCAGGTGTGAAATGTTCCAGCTTGCCCCCCTCCCCTTCAACACACTACTGCTGACTGTTTGTGAGCTGTCTTTCATCCTCGCTTGTGGTCTTAGGGGAGATAACCCACCATTTGTCTTCTGGATCCCATCTCTTCACACACCCCCACTGCACAGCCAGAGCCACAGACTCTCCTAAAGAGGATGGTTTGACTTTATACATTCCTTCCTTTGTTATGATCAAAGAGGAAATTTCCCAGCCTAGATCAACCCAGCTGAAGAAGGGCCTGGGGACAAAGAGAATAGGAGTGTGCTGGGAAGAATGGGGCAAGGGAATACTGAAAGGAAAACCTGAGATGCTTATGCTTGAGCTTTTAGAGCAAAATGTAATAACTTACATACAAAACATGTAACCAAGCACCAACTCTTACAATAGGCCAAGTCACACGGGTAACAGGATAATCAGAATCCAAACAGGTGTAAAAATCATAATTTCTAGCCCTAGCTGTACGAATGACTTGGAAAGCTCCAGAATGTCCATAATATTTTGTTTGAAAACCAGCACAGTGGTGAGTGACCAAGTAAGACATGATACAGTGTGCTGAACATCACAGACTCACAGGATATATTGAAGGAATACTGAGTGAATGAACTAGGCCACTAGAAAAATGGCCAAACATACCTATCTAGATCAGAATTTGGTGAAATGGAAATGACCCTGACTCAACACTATAATGAGGTAATGCAACACAGTGACAGCTCTTCTCATGACCACATCCTCTGGGTGGGACACGCAGAGCAGTAATGCATCATCTAAAGAAAGGAATCAAGTGCAGAAGGAAGCAGTGGCTGCTCTGGTAAATTCAAAATATCCCCAAACACTACATGTTATCCTCTAAATATCTCCAACTCTACCCTTACTTAATAAAGCATCTGGGAAAAGGCCATCTAACCCCCCAACTGTCTAATATCATAACTAGTCATGGGCAGCAGGAGTGAAAATAAATCCAAGCTTGCCTGGTCACAAACCCAGGAGGTAATTCACAGTTAAGGACACGTATCTTTCTACATTTTATATTGGTATATAGGTAGATATATGATTTCACCTACCTAATTTCAGACAAAATTTAAGGCTGATATCTACAGTATATATCTAAATAATATAAAGTTACTTATGCTTCTAGGTTTGCATTAGTGGATTATACTGAGAAGAGGATTTGAACTGACTGAAAGAAGACTACATTGTATTAGAGGAAGAAAGAAAAATAGGACATAGAGCCAAAAATGAACAGCAGCTGTGAATTCTCAAAATTAACATATTAGAGCAGTCTGGAAATAACCTGTATTTCCCTTGAGCTTACTATTTACCCCAACTATATTTAAATAAAGCTTGTATTTTACTTTGATACAGCATATTAACTCAGTAAATTAAGTTTATTCTTCCAATTCTACTTAATAAGAGTAAAATGGGAGAAAATTAAGAAGAAATTGTATTTCTTGTACTCTCTCTTCAGGCTGTAGGTGTGAAAAAAATAGTAAAAATAGCAGCAAATTAGAAGTTATGTAAAAGCATAATAGGTCTGAAGGGGAAGGAAGGTTAAGGACGGAATAAGCATGATAGAGTGGTGGTACAAAACTTTAATTCCATCCCTCATAAGCCATCTTTGGGTTGTGGGTTGACAGAGGAAGCATCAGCATACATGGTATAGCACAATGCGTTCCTTCCTAGATACTAAATAGTGTGTTGTCCTAAAATTGTATTAGCCTGCTCTGAGAACAAAGACTGCCTGATGCACTTTCCTAATCCAAACATTTCCAATTCCCTTTTTTTATTACAGTCTCAAGTCACCCCCACATCCCAATTTTTAAATCACTTCAGCTGAACTTTAATTACCAAGTTCCTAAGGATTGAAACAAAAAATCTGAAGTAACGAAAATCAGCCAATAGTCATAGAAGGTATTTAGCATGACATTTCTATATCCCAATTTTTTGTTTGTTTTTGTCTTCATAGGCATCTGTATGGGGTGAGTAAGTATAGTTCTTGCAGAAGATAGTTGAGTCCTTTCAGTTTGCCAAGAGATGGCCAAGAATGGATGAGAATAATCATGTTAAAAATGCTCCCAAGTTGAAAGCAATTTAGGAGCCACAGTGGTCTATGCGTGTTCCCTCAATTACTTTATCATAAAAGGAGATAGTGGGAAGATATGCTCTTTAACCCCTCTTCTACTTCAAACATATAATTTTATATAACTTTTAATTTGCTGATATGCACTATTTTTTCATATCTACAGCCTGAAAAGAAGGTATTGAATATTATCTTAATAAAAAATAAGGATCCCAGTTCTGCAATTTATTAGTTGTGAGAGATTAGGCAAACCTTTCATTTCCTTTGATCTCAGTGACTTCTTAGTACCTAAACTTCCTAGAGGTTTCGAGAGAATTAAATGAGATGGAATTATTTATCCATGTAATCATTGATTTCTCCCCTGTTATATGTCTATAAATCTCATTTAATATAATCCTCAAAACACCTCTGTGATGTTAGTGTTATATTCTCTTTGAACAGATGAGAGCACTGAGGCTGGGAGAGCTTATGTACTTGCCTGGGGGCAAACAAGTGAGCAGCTAGCAATGGTGGCATTTAAGTTCCAATCTGTCTATTAAGAGCACTGATATTCTAAACAGCAGTTCTCAAATGCTCTGCTCTCAGAAAACTTTTACATTACTAAAAATTACTTTAGGCACCAAATTTTTGTTTAAGTTGATTATAGCTATCAATATGTACCACAGCAGAAATTAAAAGAGAAACGTTTTTAAATAAATTACTCATTAAAAAAAAAAAATAAACCCATTATATGTTATTTAACATATTTCCCAGAGCGAACAAAAAAAATAGTAAGAGAATGGCACTGTTTTACATTTTTGCAAATCTCTTTTAATGCCCAGCTTAACAGAAAGTGGACTTTCATTTATGCTTCTGCATTCAATCTGTTGTAATATGTTATTTCAGTCGATATATACAAAAAAAAATACAGCCTCACACAGATATGTAGTTGGAAAATGAGTATTTTAATAGCCTTTTCAGATAATAGTGGTCATTCTTCTTTGATACTACACTAAAATTGGATGAGGGAAAGTCTCTTAGAATTCAGTTGGAATACAGAATCTGAAACCCTAACAATGAAATTTGTGTACTCCCTTAAAATAAAATCTACTGTCTATCTTGTACTTTGAATGCAACTTGCATGAATTTGTAACAAAATAACTGGTCATATGGAAAAAAACAATTTCTTCACTCAGTTGTACACATTAGTTAGCTGGATACAAGGCTCTCCAAAATCCTAATTTTTGCTTGAAAGTTAAATTTGGCCATTAGAGAAAAGACAGTTTGTTTTTTAACTTGAAGTAATAGGCTTACTTCATTAAATGTCTGTCAAATATCTGCATCTGAATAACTGAATAACAGTTTGTCAGTCACTCTTTCTAGTGAAAACTAATTTCATGAAAGAAGTGTTTAGTTCAGCTAGAGCTCACACACAAGTGCTTTTCCTTACACAACCATTGTTCTTTGGTATACTGCAGAATTTCTTTACACGCACTTCACATTTCACAGAAATGTGAAAGTAATATTTAACAGAATATTAAAAAGACATCTATTCAAAGGTTGAGATTTCATAAAATTATTTTTACAGCTCCATTCAGGGCATTCATTCTTAGGTGAAGTTGACTTTGGTTGGTTGGTTTTTTGGATGCTTGGTTTATTGTTTTTACTGAGCATATGGCAGTGAAAAACATGAGTACAATTTGGTGACCGACCCTGTTTTGTGGTAAGGTGCCAGCAATCTTACCCACCATTGCTTCTGTATCATCAATGTAAGTGTCAGAAATACATATTAATATTATTATGCTTGCAAAACATACTTTGAGAATTGGTACACCAGATGATGACTACTGGTCATTAGAACCAGCTAATTAGTGAAGGAGTATAAGAGATTTTTAAAAGAAATAAAAAATGAAGAAAACATGTAATTTTGTAACCATTTTGTGACCTAAAGGTGGCTTCAGACTTAGAAACATTAGCTGGCTCACAAAATTCATCTGTGTGCCAAATACATTTTAAAGCAATCATTAATGAAAATTTCTCCTCTATAGCTTTAATTGGATTTTTTTTCTTTCTTTCTTTCTTTTTTTTTTTTGGCATTGGCAGACTCCAGGAATCAAACCTGGGTCTCCAACATGGCAGGGAGAATTCTGCCCTGAGCCACCGTTGTACCACCCTAATTGGATTTTAAATGGTACAATTAAGTTACAGAGCTTTAATTAATCAAGCACCACTTAGATTCTGCCAATTATGAAATGTTGACAAATGCTTGACAAAAGAAGAACTGATCCATTAATATGAGAGTAAAACAAACAGATACAAAAAAATTCACATTCTCAGAAAAGTAATTAGAAAGAAAAGTGTTTCCTAAATGTATCACTATTCATTCCTGGTTGAGTCTTTTATTTTTTTATTGGCTGCTTTGGTTTCTGGTTGTCAAGTATCTTAGGTAGTATTTTTTGCTGTTTCTGCATGGTTTTATTGTCATTTTTTAATTTTCTTCTGAGCTAAACACTGAACGTTTACCTATATTGAGACAAACTTTTCTCTAACCTGAAATGTCTGTTTCTTTTTTATTTTAACTTAGTTAAGTCTTTGTTTCCAAACACAGGTTTTTCTTACGTGCTGCAGAAAACAGGAAATTCTGAATTATGAAAAATCAGATGCTACACTTCATATAAAGGTGTAAAGAAGGAATACACTTAGCAGAGAGTTTTCTCCTTTCTAAAGCGTTTCATATAGAGAAACTCTGAAAATATCTTTCTTAGATGACAACTTCAATGTGCTATTTATTTCACACACTGACAAAACACTTAGAATACTCCAACTACAATATAAGCTGCATTCAATTAAAGGTTATATCTAGAATAGAGCCAGACACCTAGCAGGCAAGCAATAAATTTTTGATGACTGACTGACTGAATATGCTGGGTAGAGAAAACAACTACCAATTATGAAGGTTTCGAGGATCACGTGATACCAGACAATGCACTAACACCTATCATCTCACATATATTTATGATAATGATGTTCTCTCAAATGTATGGTACTCTCTATTGAGATTGCTAGTTGGTAAAATTTTGAATGTTTTAAGATGAAAACAAAATAGGAGAATGCAGCTGAATTTTCCTGACACTTCTTACCCTGGCCATATAATTTTCAAACTCAAGAAATACAGACTTTGACAGCTCCAATTCAATTCAATTATAGTTTTAAATTAATAAGGAATCAATAAATTAATGCGGTGCAACAGTGGCTCAGTGGCAGAATTCTCGCCTGCCATGCCAGAGACCCGAGTTCAATTCCCGGAGCCTGCCCGTGCCAAAAAATTAAAAATTAAAAATTCATAAGGAATGGAACTCTGGAAGATGGGTATGAAAGAAGGTTATGAACACTCTCCAGTGCCAGTGATACCTGATCAGCACCTTATAGAGGAAAGCACCTAGGCTGGAGTTCACTCCCAGCTGTGTCCCTGGGACATAAAATCATCAGTTCGTCTACATTTCAATTTCTCCATCTTGAAAATAGGGGTAATAATATCTACTTTTGACATGTTGCTGCTATTCTTAAATGAATTATGATATAAAGCAGTTAGCCACAGGACCCGGTGCCTGAGCAGAATAACTGCCCAATGAATGTTAGTTTCCTTCATTTTTCGGAAATCCACGGCTTAAAACTTGACAGCATTTTGTCAGGTTTGCAACACAGAGAATATAACCTTCACTGGCAGTTACATAAGGTCTAAAGCCACTGCTCAAGAAGCCAGAACCAATTTAAAAACATATACAAATTAGTAAAAAAGTCATACACAATTCGATTTTCTAGAGTGTAACAAATGATCCAGTGGTATGGTAGGACCTCGTTTTCCAGGAACTCAACACATGTAAATTGTTTCAAAAACAATTTTAAAACATTGTTTTTAAAAATGTTCACGTTTTCAATTATTTCTTACCAGAGCACTGCAAAGTAGGTACACTTATTCTCATTTTTACAAATGATTGCGGCTCAAAGATACGGCTCATCTTAAGGCTGAGCTAAGATTCTCACTACTCCATAGTATTGATTTAATCAAATCCCTCAGTAATAACAACAATAATACTATGTCACTATCAGATTTGTGCAGCTTTGATTTCTCTTTCCTTCCTCCAGCAGCAAGGATAGTTTCCTAACTCTTCTGTGTTCCATTATGACAAAATATTGTCTATTGGCTGGAGCCCCCTCCATTCTATCCCCTTTATATCCATCCCTAACCAATACTACTGTGGTATGTTATGATCTCCCTCCCACTTCTATAATCCATTATTTGCACTGCTACATTCTAAAAATAACATACAGATGCTCGCAAAACTAAGGAAGTGAAAGCAAAATAAACAAAAACCTCTAATAGTTCTAAAGTTTCTAGGAAGACATTCAAGCTTCTTCATGAATTGAGCAAAACCTACCTTTCCAGCTTCATCCCTAACCATAGTCTCTCCCATGTTCTTTCATATTCCCATAATTCATGTTATTCTTTCAGCTTCCCTTTCCTTCACCATCTACGTGGCCTAAGCAAATATCTCCCTCTTATCGCAAGTAGTACAGCTCATTTACATCTGAGTTACCCAATTCTTAATTTGAATAATTAATGCGTGACCTCAGACAATTCACTGAATCTCCATGAACTTCCCTTTTCTCACTGTAAAATAAGCATGATAGTACTTACACATACATGTAAAATGTTTAGAACAGTACTAGCAGAGTTTCTCCCATATATGTGTGAACCATTTGTCTATCACTATTTGCTGCAATCACTTGTGTTCAAAGAATTTTATTGTTTGATGTTGATTGGCTCACATGTGCATCCAACTCTGATTTTAGCTTTTCCAATTTTTGAAGGAAAGACATCCTCTTTAAAAATATCTTATAAAAGCTAATTTTCTTTATAACTTTTCAAAGTACTTTTTATTTGGACAAATATATTAATTAACATAATGAACTAAAAGTCAAGTACAGTAAAAGACCATTCTAGAGCTAATACTATTCAAGTCAGAATGGATTCCTGCAGAGCATGAAATAAGCTCAACCTTCCTAGTAAAGCACCAGCTCTATCCTGAAATTTAACTAATATAGTCAAATGAGGGTTTTTAAATCAATGTAGGACTCCTGGGAAAAGATAAACTTATTCAAAGAGCATTTCCAGTCTTGTACACAATTTGGGAACTCTTTTCTGAATGCTTCCTGAACATTTTACCACTAACACAAGAAAAGCCTTTTTCTTTTTGTTACAGAACATTTTTTCGTGTTTAAAGAACAAAGAACATATATTTGCATTAGATCACTTAACTACTCTGCTCCTTCCTCGGGGATCAAAAATTACAAAGGGAAAATAGACATCTGGGCTGCAGTAGTGGCTGGATGGGAGATGGGCGCTATGGACTACACTGAGTTGAGAAACAGAAGCCTGAGCACAGCATGCACCAGGTAGCAGGCTAATCAGTGCCAATTTACAGAGTGACTTCTTGGAAAAGGCAGAAACAGCTGGCTGTGTTTTCTAAATCCCTGCACTCCAAAATGAGGACTAGATGGCTAAGCTTTTAATGGCAAATTTAACCACAATCATAATTGGGAGCAAACACTCAAGTGCACAAGAGCTATTAATTGACAAAATGTTTATATGTATTCAGAGCTTTATATTCCTAACACTATAAAGCATGCATATATATAATATGTGGGAAGAAAAGTAAAATCTCCCTACGTGCATATGAACAACTGAAGAGCACATCACAGAAGACTCACTGCCTTAAAAAGCATAAATATAAGCAGGCATTTTTCCAATAGAAAATAATTATTACAGGTGAAAGTTTACTCAGTTAATGTGAAATATATCCAACACCTTGCTTATAGACTCTGGGAAGAGTTGATAGTGAGAGGGTAAAAATTCCAGTGGAAAGAAACTATGACTAATTATTAAATTTATGAGGCTTGTCTTAAAGATAAGATTTGACTTAAATAGCAGCTACTCAGCACTTTACAAAGATAAATTTAATCTTATGACCTACAGTGTGTAAAGTAGGATGGTAAATTACTTAAGAATAAGTGGGGTGTTCTTTACAGGGACACATTTATCAACAGAACTACAAAAATATTAGCTTCCAGGTCACTGCTTGCTTTTGCAAATGTTAAGCTACATGATAATAGAAATACGTAGGTGGATACTTTATTACTTCTCTGCTCATCCCTATTACATATTTTTCTTTTACATTTAAATTAATACTGAACAGGCTTACAACTTTCTAGGTCATGGCTTGATTTCACGTTCAGATATGTCTTCATTTCATTAACAAATAGCAATGATTTACATGGAAAAACACAGACAAAAAAAAAATTACAACAGCTCTAGCTTCAAAATACCTTATTTACTTTAGCAATTTCTCAATTCTTAAAAAAAAAACGTATTAAGTGGCTGTATATATGCGTAGGCATTCCTTATAATTTATGTATTATGATTAAGCCAAGAGAACAGCTGCAGTCCATAGTAGCTGGAAGTGCATGCAGGATGAAGAGGCTGATGTTCTGGGAACAAAGAATAGAGAAAAAGTGAAATGAAGGAGGGCACTAAAATGCTACCCATCCAAAATAAGAATTCATTAACTATTCCTTTGACCTACATCACCCAGGGAAAGCCAAGGACCTTGCAAGTGGCTCTGAAAAGGCCAAAGACATCTGAACTTGAAAAAGAAAGCTTTCTTAAGGCAGAGAATACCAGTGTGCCAGGCACTATTTTAGGTGCTTTCAGTTTATGACCTCACTTGTTTCTCCTAACATTGTGTAGTACTATTTCCCCCATATTACAAACAAGGAAACAGAGACATTGAGAACCTGCTTACAGTCACAGAGCTAGAAAGAACTGAAACTGAAATTTAAACACAGAGTGTCTGATTCCAAAGCCTTATCTTTTAACCATTATGGTATGACATACAAAAGCAGGTTTTCCAAATATCTTCAGAAATAAATGTCCACCAACCCAAGAGTCAATACAAACTTAAAATCATCATCTAATAATTAAATATTTTAATTATATGCAAACTCCTACCAAGAATCATTTTTTAAAGACTCGTGGTTCATCAAGTGTCTCCAACTTGAGAATTCACACCAATGAGATACGTGAGTTTCTACTCGCCACCACAGTCTGCTTTGTTCAAAATCTCAAAAGTGCTTTTTTATTGTTTCTTTTGAAGTGAATTTTAATGCATCCTTAATTGTAAAAAGACATCATAAATATTCATTAGGCATTACGAGAAGTGTTGTTCACTGCCACTCTCCCAAAAGCTAAAAGAGAAAACAGGAAGATTCCAAAGTGAAGTAGGTGTAAGAAATGACATCGTAAAAATCTTGGAATTGTGAACATTTGGTTTTGCATCAGCTATTTATTGAAATGATTGACATAACTAGAATATTTAAGAAAATTCTTAGTATGAAATGCTTTTATTTTTGCCTTCAATAAGTTCTCCACAGACTCTACTAGGTTGGTGATATTTTCATTTTCATTTCTCATCCAATTCTGAAGGATCAAAATATTTCACCAACTCTTCATTACGCCCTCTGCACCACTGAACAGTAAAATGGTCATGATGTTGGGAGGAAATGATTTTGATCTAAATCAACAGGGCAAGTCCTACTATGAAGTGCTGCCACCTTCTTCATAAAACAAGCTTTCACACTGGGTTTGAGTCTTCAAAGAAAGCATTCTCCAACCTGTTGCATTTTATCCTAATCTTACACAGCAGTCAGGAAGCATTATCACACAGACAAACTTCTCCTGAGGAAGCTACTAGCTCAAGTATTTTCTAGTTGCCAAAAGGGGAGAGATGCCTACAGGATATCATGGCAATGTCTGTGTTCTCAAGATGAGTCTAGGAAATGAGAACAGCCTGGTAGGTCAAACATTAACTCACCAAGAACAAAACCCTCCAAAACCTGCCACTTCTGATTCACTGTTGAATATAAAGTACCTGGAAAAGAGAGAAATACATATGCTTGCTATTTCCAGATGCACATTAATGTTTTTTTCCTTATCTCTTGGAACTTCTTTTTCCCCAATATCGAGATATTAACAACCAGGTTTCTATAAAGGTACCTCTGTAAAGTCTCTGAATTATGAAAGCAGCTACCTTCACATTATCATGCAACCAGATATATCAGTTAAATTTGAAAGTAATAAAATATAAATATTAAGTAAATAAAATAAGTACGCTTATTTAACATGCAGCGCTCTTCTATAGTTTCCAATATAATCCCAATTCAGAATTCAATTATTTTAATAGTTTTGAATTTTTAATTTAAAAGATTAATCAGAAAAATTTTTGTATCATTTTGTTTTATTTGTTTGGGTATAAGAACCTAAGCTGGCAATTCTAAAATATCCAAAATAATCCATATATACATATATTTTTAAAAAGTGTTTCCCCAATTGCTATGCATTTATCTCATAAATTTGGATGGAACTCTATGGAGACAAGACGGGGAAAGGAGGCAAGTCTATATTGACTAATTTAATAAGCTACACTGTATGGCAAAATAATTATTTCATGTTTATAAGAACCTTTACCCTTTTTCAATATAAAATAAAATTAAAACTTTGTTTATCTACCATGACCAGTAAACGCAGACATTTTTAACTGCCTGAATTTAGAAAACATGCCACAAAACAGGGGACCATAAATATAATATAAAAATGGAATAATGCAACTCAAGGGCACAGTACATGTTGTGCCCTATACCACAGAATGTTGGAGAAACTATTTCTTTGTAGCATCTACCAGATATAATAATGTGTTTTTTTCTCTCCTTAACAGACTAAGCTGGCTTTTATTGGTTCATTAATTTATGATTATGCTACAACCTTCCAGGTGAATACATATTGTGATAAAAACAAATTAAAAGGGGGATTAAAAAGAAAAAGCAAGTAGATGTTTTTCTTAAAGGCTATTTAATATTTTAAAGTTCAAAGTAAGAAACTGAATTTTTGTCCTATGTAGTTAGCTTCAAAATACATGAAAAGGTCTTGGTGAAGAATGCAACCACTAAAACTTTTATTTGGTCTTTATTTTATAAATCAAAATAATGGTCCCTGTCTTCTACTTCTTTGGAATGCCCAAAATATATGACCCTCTGTTGTATCCCCAGAGCTATTCCTAAAATGCTAACTGATTGAATTTGAATGGATTTAAAATAAGCTACTCTTAGTTTCAAAAAGTTTCCTTAAATACCAAGCGTCTCTTAAATAAATACAAAGTTCCTTTTCATTAAATCTGAACCATCTTGGGCCCTTGAATTACGGTCCTCACAATCTGGTCCAGCCAAGAAAGCAAAAATTGTAATTTCACTGCCAGAGATATCATTTAGATCTCATACATATATACAAAACCCATTCTATATTGATAGCGACTCAGACAGTATAGCCACAAATACCTCTATGCTCTAGTGAGTGACGAATTCAAGGTAAGATTGTAAGATCATCAACATCTTATGAGTGTGCTGCAAAGTGTCAACATGAGATTAAACAGCAAGGATTAAATTCAAACAACAAGTCAAAGATTTCACCCAGAGCAAAGGTGCACTCCCCAATTAAGAGAGATCACTGATCAGATGGCGTGATTTTGTTTGAGTTTCTATAAATTTCCTTGGGCAGTATCTTTCCCATCTCTAGTCCCTATTGGCCCAGAGAATTGTATATAGTAATCTTTTCCAAGTGTTACCCCTTGGGAAATCAAACTGTTTAATAAATTTCTAGGTTGAAGACCAGTTCAAGATGCTCGACTCTTCTCTACTATATAAGGTAATAAAAATAACCAGAGGTATGAGGTTATTGGCAAAAACCTAAGCTTTAAAATATACGAGAAATGTGTTGGTAAAGCACACAACCACTAAAAATTCTATATTACTAAACAGATACATATATATATACCAAAAATCTTACTTTTATTCTGGATGTTTTACAAAAGAACCTACTTGTTTTTGGTGACTAAAGAAAAAAAAAATTACTTCAACATGTTTTCAATAAAAGAGGGCTGTGAAAGCAAAATATAGAGTTTGAGGCTAGCCAGGACAAGTTAAAGGTAAATTCTTTGTACTCTAGGGGTACTTAGGAACTTCATCTTAAGATAAATGCTTTTTTCATTCTTCCAAAATATATATTTTTTTAAATGAGCCACAGAGATTTTTGTTTCTTTTCTCTTTTTCCGAGCTTTTCTCTTTTCAGTCTTTTTTCCTTGATAGGATAAAAATGGTTATGACTATTAAGAACTTCTGTTCTCATACAGGAACAAAGGTGGTTTTCCATTTTTTCGTTTTTGTAAGCCGCTAGTCTACCTCACAGCATCAGTCAACCTCCACAGTACTCTTAGCTGAGCTCTAGGCCTTTACATTCAACTGACTCTTGGGCTACTACTCGTTCATGTCTTTGATGCATGGATGTCTTACCAAGACATCAAACACAGCATATTTAAATCTGGACTCATGCTTCTTCCATCCTCCTAGGTAGTAGCCCCTCTACCCTACTGTTTTCCTTTCTAAACCTCCTTCTTCAGTATTCCATCTGATGAACATGATCACCACCTACCTAGCTGCCAAAGACAGAAACCTGAGAGCGTTCCTAAATGTTTTCCTTTGTCATATCCATTATGTCCAATTCATCAATACAATAATTTTAATCTTCTAAATTTTTTTGCTGTAACCCTTCCTCTCTTCTCCATTGATATTAAAATATGCTAAGTCAGGTCCTCATCATTTCTTACCTGGTTGACTAGAATAGCCTCCTAATCTACGCTCCTGGGTTGGCCTACATTCCTAACCATATACTAAAGCCAGAGTTCATTTTCTAACATATGTATCAATTCATTTATTTAACACAACAACTATTTATTAAGCACCTACCAGGTGCCAGGCTCTATTTTAGGGCACAAGGGAATGGTCAAAAAAAAAAAATCCTTGTAGTTCTCAGGCTGGGCCATGCTCTCTTTATGTCCCTGTGCTTTTGCTTTTTGGCCCCTCTGTCTGCAACTTGTTTACTTCCTTTCTTTGCATAGAAAGCTCATGCTCAGGCTTTTTTTGATACTTCTTTTTAGATCAGGTACACATATATACAGTAAACAAAATAAATTTGAAAATATATAAATTGTGATAAGTGTTATAAAGGGAAATAAAGCAGGGGAGGGGTCAGGATAAATTGGGAGTGGTTGTGATTTTAAAGAGAATGGTCAGAATTTCCTCATTGTCAACGTGATTTTTGAACAGGGAAAGCTGAAGCAAACTGGGAAAGTGTTTTAGACCAAAAAAGAAAAGAGCAAGCAAGAGCCCTTGAGGTGAAAGCACAGCTGGTATGTTCAGAGAGCAACGGGATGCCAGTCAGTCCAGCAAGGGGGAAAGAAGTAAGAGGTGAGGTCAGAGAGGACATGGAGAGCAGATTCTAGACAGCCTTTTTAGAAACTGCAAGGAGGTGGCTTTTACTCTACATGAAATGGTGAGACAATTAGGTTAGCAATGGATCACTCTGGTTACCGTGCTGGGAAATAGACTTTAGAAAGTAAAATAAAAGCAGAACGCAGTAAAATAAAAGCAGCAAGTTTATTACAATAATTAAGGCAAGTATTGGTTATGGTTTGGACAAGCATGGTATTGAAATAGGTGATGAGAAGTTATCAGATTCAAGATTTGCTTTGAAGATACTGTCATAACCCTGGTTTCCCAGGAATGCAGAGCTCAAGGCAACTGCCTGAATGGAGGTAATTTATTTAATGTCATCTCAGAAAGCTATAGTGCATAGCTGCAGGTGTGAAACAGGAAAGAAAAAAATGACGATTTGAGGATGAGTTTTCTGATTGGCAAATACTGTAGGTATCATTAAAATGAGTCTCCAGATTTCATGGGGGTGGGGAGGTAACTATCCCTAAACTCTTATCTCCCATTGCTCAAGGCTGACCCATGGGCAATTATCTCCTGCTTACTTCCAGTTGCTGCTGGAGTCCCACATGCTGCATCAAAGAACTTGCAAGGAAGAAGGCCTGAGAAGTAGATAGAGGTTAGACAGTGTCCAATTGGACCTTCTCAAAGCTGGCCAATGCCTTCATGGAACTGGTTGCTGCAGCCATAACTGCAATGAGAGGAAGTCCAAGAGGATTATGAAGGGGTACACACAAGACTACTATCCAATACCAGTAGTCTTGAAATAATTTTCTAAGAAACTGGGTGTGCTATTTGACAAATAAAGAGGAACTAAATATGATGTCAACGATTTTGGCCTCATCAAATGGAAAGATTAAATAGTCATTAACCGAAAGGTAAAGACTGTGGGAAAGAGGATCATGTCACCTCCCTGCTTAAAGGCCAGTCCATGGCATCACACAGTCCATAGGAAAGAGCAGAAGCTTCTTGGACTGGCTCCATATGAACTTTCAGCATCTGTCCCTTGCTTAAAACCTCAAAACAGACACTCATTACCCTTCGTCTCCAACTCTGCAGCCACACTGACCTCCTCGTAGTTCCTCAGGCTGGGCCATGCTCTCTTTAGGCCTTTCTGTGCTTTTGCTCATTGTGGCCCATTTACCTGGACCTTGTTTCCTTCCTTTCTTCGCATAGAAAAAACTAAATTGAGAACTAAAGCACTCTCAGGATTTAGTTCTCAATTTAGTTAATACCTCCTTTTAAATCAGATACACGTGCACACATTTCCAAAGAGTTATCTGTATTTGTCTGCCTCCCATCCAGAATGCGACCTCCATCTGGAAATACTTTCTTTGAATTCATAGGCATATCATAACATTGGAACATACAAGACATGCAATAAAAGTTTGCTAAATGAAGGAGTAAACAAATGGTTTCTCTAAGTTATTCTGTTTACTTTAAAGATGCAAACACTGTGCCTCAAACCACCTTTCCACATGAAATATTTCAATATATCACCTACTCTTCTGAGAAAATTTATGTCCAAAATCACATAAAGAGTTAGTAGCAGAGCATTAACTGAAATTCAAGTCTTCTGATTCCCATTAGAAAAGGCTGCTGCCATTTCCCAGTTAACACTTGGACAAGCTCTAAATCTAATATGCTGTAGGATATTTAACAGGATGAGCTATTTTAAGAGTAAAAATGCCTCCTGTGTTAAACCTTCCATTTAAACATAGAAATAAGATCATCTGAGAGTAAAATAAAATTGTTCTAACTATGACCAAAATAACTTGTTAGGAGAGGGGTAACATAATCTGATTTTGCACAATCATCCATATCTCAGATGTACAAGCAAAAGTCCTTTTCCTACATGTTGTCTATTTTCTATAGGACTAATCAACATATTTAGGTAATGCTGTTCATGGAGGGCAGAAACTAGTAAACTTCTCATAATGCCTTCTTGGCTTTAGCCCAATTAATTGTGATGGAAAATATGAGATTAGTTTTAGAATCAATATAGGTTTCATTGGGTAAATTTCTTGGCATACTAAGTTTTTTGAACCCAGTGAAAACCCTTTTCATTTAGAACAAATATGTTATTCCAGAAGATGTCAACACATCATGTGTTACTGATACATAACAAGATTAAGGGAAAAAATGAAAACATTTAAAATATAAAACATACTTGGGAAAAAAACACAGTAAAATAATGGCTTGGAGAATGTCCCTAGTCATTTTCTAAAATTATTTGGATAATATCTTCAGAATTTAAGAGTATACTTGGATCATATAAAACCTACACAACGCTTTAAGTTTTGCAAAGAAAGGCAACATTCTAAAATTTACAATAAATAAAAATCACAATTTCAAAACTTTCAAAGTTCTATTACATCATTAAACAATTCTCTCATTTAATTAAAAGAAACTACAAACCAATACACCTTTCTGAAACTTATAGATTGTATCAGCTTGCTAAATATCATGGCATTTTTATATTTTCCTAGAAAAATAAAGCAGAGGATTGCACTGCCTGAAGCACTACTTTAATCAGTCCAAAATTCTGCTCACAAATGTTCCACCTATCTCCACTGCCTGTGGGATAAAGTTCAAGCTTATTTATCTGATATTCAAAACCAACATAATTTACTCTGAGGTTCTCATACTTTCGCATGCATCAGAATCACCTGGAGGCCTTACTAAACATAAATTTCTGGGCCCAACCAGAAGGTTTCGTAGTCACAAGGAGTGGACTAGGACCCAATAATTTGCATTCCAACAGGCTCCCAGGTAACTGCTGACGTAGGGACCACAGTTCGAAGAGAAGACTGGTCTAGTCACAAACTAGCTTTTGTACATCAATTCCCACTTGCCCTCAAGTAAACTTCTGGCTCCATACATTTTCTCATTCTTATGATTTTGCTAAAGCTATTTCAATGCACTCATGTTTATAGGCTCTAGAAATAGAGGAAAGAAATTTTACTTAACTTACACTCTGCAGGCATCTGCATTTCCAACTGTATTTTAATGCTGCCATAATAATCCAACCTATTCTGACTCAGCCTTAGCACTTTTTGTTGTTAACACTCTGATGGACAAACCTCAAGGCCTCGACGTCATTTTTCCTCCCCAGCTATGGCCATGGGCCTGAGTGGGAGAAGTATGAAACAATATTTTGGGAAAATATATTTTTGTTATGACTACGAGCTCCTCCTATCTGAGAAGTGCTTGTCAGTGATGGCAGTTTCCCAACCACTTCCCCCGTGACAGGAAAGGCATTTTTGCTATGTTAACAGATAGAAAAAGAAAGGGTACCTCTGATTCAGGAATGAGCCTTCTTGGTTAGGGGCATGCTCTTTGTTTCAAGCAGAGTCATTTACTCTGCATAGGGAGAGTCCATGATAAAGGTTTCTTGGCAAATTTACAGATCTCCAAAAGATGGCAACTCAGAATTATGAACAGCACCTGTCCTGAGAAGAGAGCATGTCCCCTTATTGGAGCAAACAGTATTAGAGGTGGGCTACCCTGCTAAGTTTTTAGCAAAGGAAATATAATCTGATTTGAACCATAACTAACAGAAACACTGAGTTACACAGAATTTTCCCATAAACAAAAAAATAAAATCACACCAAAAATTGTCTTACTAACATTCATATTTTAAAGCTAGAATATTATTATAATCAATATCATAAAGAAAGCAACAGTCAATGGAGAAGTCAATATTTTATTTCTATAGAATATTTTCTGGAACGAAATTCTTCAATTATTAAGGGAAAAAGAAAACCCTTCTAGCTGAAATGGAATGAGGTTACTTCATTTCACTTCTGGTAATCTTTTCTTTTTTTATATGCTGGATGGTGGGGGTCACATTTCATTCTTTTTCCATGTAGTATCCTGTTATTGCAGCACGATCTGTTGAATTTTTTTTATTTCTTTATTTCTTTGTCTTATTTCTTTGTTTTTTGGGAAGTGCATGGGCCAGGAATCAAACCTGGGTCTCTTGCATGGCATGGGAGAATTCTAGCACTGAATTACACTTGCACCTGCTTATCTTTTATTATATAAAATTCTTCAAAAAAAGGATAGAGGATAATGGGTTCCCACAAATGACTTTCATAAAATCTTATGAGATTTCCCATTTTTACAGAATAAAATATTATAGAATGACTACCACCTCCTTCTCCTTCTTCCCATTACACTAAATTTGCTATTTATTTCTCCTATGAATATTTTAACCACTTTATTGAGCTATAATTCCCACAGCAGATAACTCACCCATTTAAAGTACATGATTCAGTGCTTTTTAGTACCTATAGAGTCGAGTAGCTATCACTACAATCTAATTTTAAAACATTCTCAATTCCCCAAAAAGAGACCTCATACCCATTATCAGTCACTCCCCATCATGAGCCCCAGGTGTCCTGGCGCTACTGTCTACTTTCTGTCTGTAGAGATATACTCATTCATTTTCATATCAAGAAAATCATACAATATGTGGTCTTTTGTGACTGGCTTCTTTCACTTAGCATAACGTCTTCAAGACTCATCTATACTGTACCATGTATTGGTTTTTCATTCCTGTTTTTGCTAGGTAATATTCTATCTTATGAATGTACCACATTTTCTTTGCTCATTCATTAGCTGATGGACATTTTGTTTGTTTCCACTTGGGGGCTATCATGACAAATTCTGCTGTGAACATTCATTTTTAAGGTTTTGTTTGGACATACATTTTCATTTCTCTTGAGTATAATATCTAGGAACGGTAATTCCGGTTTAATCTTTTGAGGAATTGCCAGACTATTTTCTGAAGCTCTTGCTTAAGGCTCCTTGGCAGCTGAAGCAAATACCATGCAATGGGTTGACTAAAGTAATGGGAATTTATTGGCCCATGGTTTTCAGTCTAGAAGTCCAAATCAAGGCCTCTTAAGTCAATGCTTTATTCTGAAGACTGGAATTCTGGGGCTGCTGCCAGTGACCCTTGATCCTTGGATCCTTTATCATATGGCAATGCACATGGCAGCTTCTTCTGGCCTCTCCCTTCTCTTCCAGGTTTCACTGACATTCGGCTTCTAGCTGCTCTCTCTGTAGCTTTCTCTCTGAATTTCATCCCACTTATCCAGGACTTCAGTAATAGGATTAAAACTGACCCATACTGTGTTGGGCCACATCTTAAATGAAGTAACCTCATCAGAAGGTCCTACTTACAATGGGTTCACAGCCACAGGAATGGATTAAGAATATATTTTTCTGGGGTACAAAGCTCCAAATCACCACACCACTGTACCAGTTTACATTCCCCGCAGCAGTGTAGAAGGCTTCAAATTGCTCCACGGCACATGTTATTATCTTTTTGACTATAGCCATCCTAGTAAGTACGAAATGGTATCTCATTGTGGTTTCAATTTGAATTTTCCTGAAGGCTAATTATGGTTTCATCTGTTTACTGGTCAGACATATATTCTTTGCAGATAAATCTGTTCAGATCCAATTTTTAAATTGGGTTGTCTTTTTTGTTAAGGATTTGCAAGAGTTCTTATGTAATTTGGATTCAGGTGTCTTATCAAATATATACTTTGCAAATATTTTTCTCTTATCTTTGCCTTTTGCACTTTCTTAATAATATCTTTTGAAGCACAAAAATTTTAAATTTTGGGAATAAAATGTCACACATTTCATCTGTTTCTTTTGCCCTTGTCTTTTGGTGTCATAGCTAAGAAACCATTGCTTAACCTTAACAATATTTCTGTACAATTACTGCTTATATCTATAAATGATATATTACTTTTCAATATGGCTAAAACGATTTTTTAAATATTTTATTTTAAGAAAACATACACTTAGAACCACCAAAAATGGATATCTTAATTAGTCTAACCATAGGCATATTTAAATAAGGTATTCATACAATCATTGCAAAACCTGTGGCTGTGCAGTAAGTTTCATAAACCAATTTAAAATTAAGGCAATAAGGGAAAAAATCTACAAATTCATATAGTAAAGTTCTTAAATTCTAAATATTAAACACTACCTTAAATAGCATTTGATCAGCCGTCAAAACTGTGAATGTTTTCAAAATACCGAGCAGAAAGTTTTTACAAATATTTGCATTACTATAGTCATGACCTATATTTCTAAACATTTTTTGGATTTCAGGAAAATATAAAAATACAACTATTTTCACAATTAACATATGAAAATCTTAACCACTAAAAATGGATATCTTACTTAGTTTATCCACAGGCATATTGTAAAAAAATCTAAGTAATCATTGTAAAGCCTGTTCATACAATATGTTTCATAAAACAATTTAAAACTAAAGCAAGGAAGGAAAAAAACCTATACATACAGATACGAGAGCTTCTTAAATTCTGAATCTTAAACACTATCTTAAATACCATTTGATTAACTATCAAAATTGTGTGCGTTCTCACAATATTAAGTAAAAAGTTATTACAAATATCAACTTTGCTAAAGTAGTGAGCTATGTTGCTAAATACGTTCAAATTTTTTGATTTCAGGAATTTATTTTATCTAATATTACTACAGCTGCCTATAGTTTTTGCTTCACCATTTTGTTGTTGTTGCTATTAAATATAACATATACACACAAAGGAAAGAAAGAAAAAAAGGCATAATTTTCAAAGCACACTTCAATATGCAGCTTCAGAACAGGTCCCAGAGTTTGTCAAGGGCTACCATTCCCTCATCTTCAGTTTTTCCTTCTAGCTGTTACAAAACACTGGAGGCTTGACTAGAATCATAATAATCAAATCATACAGTATCTGTTCTTTTGTGTCTGACATTTCACTCACACTATGTCATCAAGGTTCATCCATGTTGTTATATGTTTCAGGACATCATTTAGTCTAAATGCTGCATAATATTCTATTGCATATATACACCAAATTTTATTTATCCACTTGTCTGCTGATGGGCACCTGGATTGTTTCCATCTCTTGGCAACTGTGAATAGTGCCACTATGAACATTGGTGTGCAAGTGTTTGTTCATGTAATGCCCTCAACTCTTCTGGGTATATACTGAGTATTGGTATTTCCGGGTCATAGGGCAACTCATGAGACAAGGATGCCCATTGTCATCACTATTCAACATTGTATTAGAAGTGCTAGCTATAGTGATTAGACAGGAAAAAGAAAACAAAAAAATTGCATCCAAATAGGAAAGGAAGAAGTAAAACTTTCATTATTTGCAGATGACATGACCCTATACTTAGAAAACCCTGAGAAATCTACAGCAAAACTACTTGAACCAATAAACAAATTCAGCAAAATGGCAGGATACAAGATTAATGTACAAAAATCATTAATGTTTCTATATACAAGCAACGCCCACCTGAAGTGACAACTGAGGAAAAAATTCCATTCTGAATGACAACCAGAAGAATCAGGCATCTAAGAATAAGCCTAACCAGGTATATCAAGGACTTGCACACAGAAAATAATAAAAACTTGATAAAAAGAAATAAAAAAGACTTGAAAAGATGGAAAGATATTCCATGCTCATGGACAGGAAGGTTGAATACGATCAAGATGTCAATTCTACCCAAATTGACCTACATATTCAATGCAATATCAATAAAAATGCCAACAACCTACCTTGAAGATTTAGAAAAGCTTGTTATCAAGTTTACATGGGAGGGAAAGAGACCTCAAATAGCTAAAGGTAGCCTAAAAAAAGAAGAGCAAACTGGGAAGACTATCATTTCCTGACTTTAAAGCTGACTATAAAGCCACAGTGGTCAAAACAGGGGAATAGAATCAAGAGTGCAGAGATTGACCACCACGTTTGTGGACATATGATCTTCAATAAGGCCCCCAAATCCACTATAACTGGGACAGAATAGTCTGTTCAATAAATGGGCAAGGGAGAGCCAGATTTCAATAGCCAAAAGAATGAAGGAGGACCTCTACCTTACACCCTATATTAAAAACTAATTCAAAATGGATCAAGGATCTGAATATAAGCGCTAGTAACATAAAACTTCTAGAAAACAATGTAGGGAAACATCTTCAAGATCTAGTAACAGGAGGCAGCATCTTAAACGTTACACCTAACGCACAAACAGTGAAAGAAAAAAATAGACAAAAAACTTCTTAAGATCAACAGCTCCTGTGCCTCAAAGGACTTTGTTAAAAAAGTGAACAGGCAGCCAACTCAATGGGAGAAAATATTTGGAACCACCTATCGGTTAAAGGCTTGATATCCTGTGTACATAAAGAAATTATACAGCTCAACAGCAAAAGAACAAACAACCTAATTATAAAATGGGCAGAGGAAATGAATAGGCACTTTTCTGAAGAGCAAATACAGATGGCTAAAAAAAGCACATGAAGAGCTGTTCATCTTCAGTAGGTATAAGGGAAATGCAAATTAAGATGACAAGGAGATACCACCTAACAACTCTAAGAATGGCTGCTAGTAAACAAGCAGGAAACTATATATGGCTGAAACAATTTATATTCCAATTTACAAGGGTTAGGAGTTAGGACTTCCCATTTTGTTACATGCTTTCCAAACACTGGTAATCTCATATTTTTAATTATTTGCTATGCTGTTGACTATAACTTATCTCATATTGCTCAAATTTGTATTCCCTCCTATAATACATTTAGCTTCTTTTCATATATTTCCAGATTCATCCCCTATGAATGGTCTGCTCATGTCTTCTGCCATTAATATATTTTATATTTTTGTATCGATTAAATAGTCCACCTTGGCCAACTGATCTCTAGTGCTCCTTTTGACATGTATTATTCCATTATATACATGGCTCTTTATTATGTTCCATCAGTCTATGTCTACTCTAGGCAAAAATCACCCTATTGTAATTAGTGAAGCTATAAACCTAAATCTTTAAATTTTTATATTTGGAAGGACAGTTCCCCTACTTTACTCTGAACTTAAATTATCTCTAATACAGGCATTCACATATTAAAGATAAAAAGAACTCTGACATTTTTATCCTTGAATTTTTGAGTTATAAAATCACTAATGCAGCATGTCAATTATTGTCTATTGGATGATTAATATTTAAATCAATAATTAAAGTGCCATATTCTATTTTCCCCTAGACTCTTTTGATTACTTTGTAAATATATAAGGTAATGATCCATTGAAAGTCACAGGAATGATATACAAAGAGCCCACACTAAGAAATAAAAACACTGTAGAAATTGTGGGGGGATAATTTTCCTAAGGGATATTATAAGTACAAATAGGTGATATAATATCCTCAGCAGATCTTTAAAACCCATTAGGTAGAAAATACAAGAATCAAATCTAAAGTCTCTGAACAAAAGAGCATTTTCATTCAGCTTGCAAAACCAAAGTCCAGATTCACCATCATTACTGAAGAAATAAAGGATCGAAGAAAAGGTAGAAAAATTAGGATAAAATCACAGCAATTTTACCTGCTACAGGCAATTCACCAGTTATCCTAAAACATTCTATAGCAACTGCCCCAAATCTTAAAATCCAATGTGTAAATCTAGAGGATCCCAGTACAAGTGATATTCTACAATCGAAAAGAACAATAACCACGTAATTTTAGTATTAAGAAATAAATCTGTAGAGGTGTTAGTATTCACTCTCAAGGTATAAAGTTGCAGATCACATTTCTTGTTTGCAGTCACAGCTACTTAGAATATTTTGCAAGTAATCTCTTCAGCTTTACATTTGAAGGAAATCTTAAGGAGAGGAAAAAGGAAAGGATGCCACATTCTTCAATGCTGGATCAAAATTTTTCCTAGAAAATAACTCATGGTTTCCTCAACTTTGTTGCCTGTTCATATGAGATGCTAAGGTATTGGGATTTAGAATAAACTGTGCATAAATTGCATTCCCATGAGCACTGAATTAGGACAGACTTAACCAAGTTAAATAGAGAGTACTGTGTGCAAAGTAGAATGTATTCAAATAAATAGGAAAATCAAAGCAGATGTTATCAGCTCTAAGCATTATTCATGTAATGGAAAATTTATTCTTGGTGGTGGTGTTTTGTGGTTTAAATCTCTCATACAAAACGTTCATGCAGCAAAGACTCTGTTTCGGCTTTCTAAACAGCCAGGCTGCAGAGCAATCCTAAAGTCAAATTTAAATATAATTCCTAAAAAGAACTAGTACTAAAACTCTGAAATCCTAAATTCAAGTCCTGGCTCTAGTATTAATAATAAGAGCTTAGACAAATCACCTAACAACTAACTCCATATCTCATTTTCCTAACTTGTAAAAATGAGAGAACAGAAGCAGCTCATTAAATTAACTAGGTTTTTTCCAAATGGGATTGTAGGTACCTCTGGTATATACTTTACATGGTTTGTTTTAGGTTGTCCAGATGTTTGTTTACATAATGGCACTTTATTTTCTATTAAAGGAAACCTTCAGTTCCATCATCCCACACACAAACTACTTCCTTTCTTACTTGAAAGGAAATTCCTTTTCAAGGTTCACAGTACATTAGAGACAGCTGCATTGCTGAGCTGCCTCCAGAACTTTAAAAAGCTGCAGATGTAGTCCATGCATGACACGGATCACAGAACAAGACAATCGCAAATATTTAGATCGCCCCTTCTCTTACCTTCTCTTACATTTTCTGAAGTGTTACCTGCATTAAAGGTTGTGTGTATGTTTGTGTGTGTCCATGTTTTATTTTAAATCAAGTCCCTGAAGAAACCCAGGTGCTCTGTGAAAGAAACTATCTTGAGTGCTAATTTCAAAGCATGATAAGGTAAAAAGTATATGTACAGTTAATGACATCTTAACAACAGTCACTATCTATTTAACCTCCCAAAATAACAAGCCTCATCTCCATCACACATTCCCTGCTTCACTATTGCCCTGGAACTGAGCTGTCTATAAAACACAATTCTGAACTCAGATCTAGTGAAACAAGAATTCTAAATTAGAGTGGTAAAACTTCAGGGTGCATGGGTAGTTCAGTGGTAGAACTTCGGGGTGCATGGTAGAATGCTTGCCTTCCATGAGGGAGATCCAGGTTCGAGTCCAGGACCATTAAATGCAAAAAAAAAAAAAAAATACAGTCACAGAATTTTTCCAGTAGAAGTAAACAAGAGAATTATGACTTGGTTTATTTCCAGAATAGTCCCCCAAACTTCCTAAATAACCAAAAAGACAAACCATTTTCTGTGGGAATAACAGGTTTAATCTAATGAGGAGGAGCGGGAGGGCTCAGGAGCAGCTAACAACAAGATGCTTTCTGAGGGTATTCCAGAGCTAAAGAGACAAACTTTGAAAAGATTTCCAGGAGCCTAATAGGTATCTAATGAATGTTTGGAGACTGAAATTACATAATTAACTAAATTTAAGGAAGAGTCAGGAATCTGCCATTCTCATTTCCATGACACTTCTCCAGAAATCCTTCAGTTCACACTTGGAATGTTCCAAATAGACTAAGAATTACTATCCCTTCTTTTATCATCATTAGGGACAATATTTATATCATTTTAAATGGTAGTAATGCTAATATTATACAAGAGATTGTCTAAACTGTGTATGTGGGTCAATTACTTTTGAAACAAGTTCTAAAAACTCCTTTTACATCTACATTAATAAATAACTTCTCTTGGTCAGAAAAGAGGAACTCAAGCTGCTATCTCTAAGTAAAGAGTAAACTGAAATTTCTTGACTCAAATCTGTAGTGTACAAAGTCATTTGAAATCCTTAATAAATTGCAGCTTTCTGCTTACAACTAAAAACTTGATTTCGTGGTATGGGGTGGGGCCCTGCAACCTGCGTCTTAAAAACGACCTCCAGTGATTCTGCTGAAAGATGTACACAGGCCACGCTGTGAGGAGACGACAGACACCTGCTTCTCCAAAGGGTGGCTGCCCATGGCACACTGCTCAGGAGCTGATTACGATTCATCAGCCACTGAAGTATGCTCTGAGCCGGTGCTTACCACAAACTTCTTCATAAAACCTTCAAGTGCCATCGGTTAGCCCGGAAAGAGGCGGAAAATCACCTGATCCTGAACTCAGGTCTCTTTTGCCACACTACACAGAACTCACACACACACACACACAAACCACATTAGCCAACTGATGTATTATTGTTGGCAAGCCCCAAAATTTGTTCAAAACCTTTACAAATGAAACCCAGCTGCTTAAGCTCAATACCAGATGTCTTCTACAATGTGTGGCTTTGATAGATTAAATTGAGCATAAGAAAGAGGTGTAATATAGGAAAATCAAATTTGCAAGATGTTTGTCATTAAGTCTGTTTCACAAAAAAAGACAGAAAATTACATTTTCACTGTAAGAGGTTAAGTAGGGCAGATTAATAATATTCATGAAAGCTACTAAAATGCTTATGTTATGAATAAGCTGTTTGGTGTGCATTCATAAAATGCAGGCCAGAAACAGTCTCCAGAAATGCACCCACTGAAAAAACATTATGTGTCTGTGAAATCACATGATTTAGAACCAGGCTCTTTCTCCTTTAGAGACATCCCTCAATTTGAACATGTTTTCATTCACAACATAGAAAATTAAGTAGGAAATATTCAGTGATATTGTCTGAGTTCAACAAACTGTAGTAATCCTGCAGAAACATATTTATAAGAAACCTAAGCGTGCATATGTATAATATGGATGATGTGTGAAGTAAAAAAGGCAATTTGTTTAGCAACTTCAATTAAGTGGTATCTGTCCCTTTTCCGTTACTACATCATGATAGAACTTTATTTTTTGCTTGTTTCACAGTCACTGTACATAGCTTCAGCTGATTTCAGAATCTGAATTAAATTCAGAGAGCCACTCAAATATTCTTCCAAATAGTTGTAGTTTCCTTCAATCAAATGAAAAAATAGTTCATGGGTAACTACGGCATATTGCTTTTACAACATTAACCTTTTTTTTCAAAATAGGAAAATAAAAAGACTGCTGCTTTATGACAGAATTTGAAATCAACATTCAGTTGAGCATATTAACTTTAACCAAGACATTTAGTGGAACTAGGCTCCCTATAGAAGTGCATAATCATAAAAATTATACAATCACAAATGGTAGGTTTTCATTATATTTTTGGATTTGAAAAAAGCATGGTCTTAGTTTTCTTTTAGAAATAAACCAAAATAAAGCTAAGCACTTAAGCAAAGACAGAGTTTGATAATGAATAATTCTACAAACATAGTTACAGAAAGAAATTTTCATGCAGAGTTTGCAAAAAAAATACCTGATCTTGGGTTTTTTGAAGTTGTATGCTGCTGCCCTTGTCATACATTGTATTTGAAGAAAAACAGTAATACCATAAAAAAAATTTTAAGATGCTTCATTAAATTAAGTTGCCTCTCACTTGGCTGATCTCATATTAATGTAGTTCCAACATCACCAAATTTCCACAATGTATACAAAAGTGGTGTGAGTCATCATTTCCTTATATGTAAAACTCCCCAATTGTGAAGAGACCAAGATGAACATGGGGACATTATGTACCTGAGGATACAGTAAGGCAGGAAAAAACTACAAGCCAAAGCCAGTTTTCAGCATGTGCTCATAAGGTTTTTTGTTTGGTTGGGTTTTTTTATTTTTTGTATGGTCTATGGCGGGTCACATTTCATTCTTTTTCCATGTGACTATCCCATTATTACAGCACCATCTGTTGAACTTGGGGGTGAGGGGGGAGTGCATGGGCCAGGAATCGAACCCACGTTTCCCGCATGGCAGGCAAGAATTCTACCACTGAACTACCCTTGCACCCCCCATGTTTTTTAAAAGTGAATCTGACGTGGGTATTAATTTTCCAGGGGACTCCAGAATGGATAAGAAGCATAGTTACAGACACTAATTACCCAAAATCTGACCAAATGAAAGAGGAATACTCCTGGTCTCACTCACTGTTCAGAGATCAAGAATACAAACCCTATGAGCAGTACTCTGTGAGACACAAGGTTTACAACTATTATTTTAATAAAATAGTGAAAATTATATGTAACAACCTGCCAGTACTAAGTCTGTCCAATCTTTACACTGTCAAATTTATTTCTGCCACCACCTTAAAATCTTGAATTTCTATATAGCATCTTTTTTTTTTTAAAAGAAGTAAACCTTCATTTACTTACTTAACAAACAAACAAATCTGGTCAACTTTGCTGCTTTTTGGTAAGTAGTCAAAGAAGTCAAATATCGTATTTCTGTTCAACTCCTTCAACTCTTCCTTTGCTTCAAGCTTGACTTGCTGCCAAGGGGCAGTGGACACAAATGCAGACGGAACAGGCAGCAAGCCTTGACCTTTTCAGTAAGTAGCAAGGTGCAATCAGTCTCCACAGACAAAGCCAGAACTCATATGTACCCACTGACAATAGAATGGGGTCCCGATGCAACAGCTAGATAAACAACTGCAGACATATGCTGGCAATATTGCAGACATGCTCCTGGAAATGGAGTGCAAAGTTTGCTCTCTCATGTAAAGTTCTTCAAGGTTGTACATGCCACCACTGTCAAATACCTGCTGGACCATCAGCCCAAAGGAAAAGGGGGGGGAGGGTGTCCAGCATGTTCAGCAGTGTGGTTTCACTGACTCCCACCTTGTCTCCAATCTTAACCAGCTTCATCTAGCTCAGGGTATAAACCGTGATGTAAGTGGTGATGCCTATAGCCTAGAAGAAGGAGTTCTTCTTGGCCCCCAGACAAATGTTCTGAGTGGACTCAGTGACTCCCTATGGGGCAGCGGAACCAGCATTTATGGTAGCTGGCACCTCGCTGGCCAGCAACATGGCCTGATCTCACTGCAGCCCTCCCTGGTGAACACAAAGTCCACAATCCCTCTGAAACCTCAGAATTCAGTCTATGGTTTCTCCAAATGTCCTCAGACAGCTTTGTGCATCAGTGGTGTTCTTTCCCATCAACCCCATAGCCTTCCCACAGAGGGACACGTGAATCTGCTACATCTGCTCTCATAATGAAGGATTTGGGATATTCATCCAAAAGCTGTCTATAAGTAGTTGGACTTCCAGGTCACTCTGTCTTCCCTGGGCACCACAGCAGTGCACCAGGGATTGACAAAAAGGGTTTAAAGATGATGCCACTCTCAGAAGAACCTATAGCATCTTTTATAAAGGAAGAAAACATGCTTGCATACCTCTTCATTTACTATTAAAATAATTCTGTAGAAACTAAACAACTAAAGATGTACATTATCAGTATTTTTTTTGTAGTAATATTTACTGGATAACAAAGCTCAAGTGGAAATTAGTTATTTTTAATCATTTTTCTAAATGAATAGCTAATAAGTCTCTTAGTAGCTGACAAGAATCCATTATAAACAAAGGAGTACTGGAAGTATTCATACTGTTATTATAAATGACAATAGCAGCCAGATCTGATGTTTTGATTGCCAGCATGATCAAGAACTCTTGGCTGTCTTGGTATTAGGGGATTCCACATTCAGACAAACTGGTTACAGTCCAAGGGTCAGCAATCAATCACATTCTCTCTCCCAAAAATTAAACGTAAGGAATAATGAAACCCTTACTTATCAGTTAATCTGGAAAACTAAGCAAAAAATAGAACATTAGCAACTGCAATCACTATTTTGGATCAAGTGCAAGATAATAAGTATGTTTAGGGAGTTAGACACCTCAGTAATGTGCTATGCACTGTAGATAAAGCAATAAACAAAATGTTTTTCCCACTCAAGATGCTTAATTTCCACCAGGAGAGTCACAACTATAACAATCATACTACTATAAAGAAAAAACAATGTACAATGAAAGACTGAATCAAGGGGACCTCATTTAATTTAGACTAAGGAAGACTTAACTTGATGACATATAAGCAAATGTTAGGATGAGCAGAATAGATAAGCAAAGAACTTTCCAGATTGTGAGCACAGCCAATGTGAAATCCATGCGGTGAGTAAAAGTTTGGACCTTTCCAGACAGTACAAGATCTCTGCGGCTGGCACTCAGTGAGTAGTGAGATCAGCAGCAAAAGCAGTAAGGAACTAGATGACACCAAGCTTTGCAAGTCACATAAAGATTCGAATCTTATCCTAAAGGCAAAGAGAAGCCATTAAACATTTTGAACAGAACGCAAAGAAGGTAACATATACACAGAGGCAAGGATTGGGGATTAACCATGAAGCCCTGTACAGAGATGCAGACAAGTAGCAGCTAAGGTACTTGTGGTCTTCTGGTCACATGGGGTTGTGTTTTCCTTCAGTCTTTCTTGATTTTTCCATTCAACTTCTCTCTCTACTTAAGTTTCTCCTCTTTATCACCAAAATATCAATACTCCTAATATGATTTTATATGAGTCGTTAACTAATTATTGAAGAGATAAGGTAGTGACAGCATTGAGTAGAGGGATCAATGACTCCACAAGCTGTATCATGGGGCCTAAAATAAGAATTAGATTATTCTGCGTGCACAGGCACAAAATCATCCTTAAACATTTTTACAGAGTAACATTTCCAAACCAACATATATCTATTAAGATGGACAGGGTGATTATTTTAAAGGTGGGAAAAAACTATAATAATCAAGACCATGTGGACCTAAAATATAAGATTAGAAAGCCAGACAGAAAATTTAGCTGATTAAGAGAATATCCCTAAAATTAACTGTCAATATTTTTCTGTATTGAGAATTTTCTCAACTTTCCATATAAATTCTCAAAAAAGATACACCTTTGAAAAATTAAGAAATATTCATATATTTTTCCTGACAGTTCTAAATCAATAAAAGATCTGCAAAATATTACTTCATATTCAGTTGGCTTACGGAAGCAAAAACAAAAGCTAATTTGGATTACTATGACATTTCTAATACTGTTATGCTTCCAGAAACCTTCATATGTATATTTGTAATTTAGAGATTACAATTATACATGCACAAATAGTTATAGGTATATAACATTTATATATGCAATTGCCACCACTTTTTTAAAGAACATAAATGCCCATTAAAAAGTGAAGCCATATAATGAGTCTGTACACAGAAGTTATGTGAATTTCTATCATTCAATTTAGTATACAGAACGTAAGTCGAGAATTATAGTTCAGCATATTCTTCCGAGGTAAATTACCACAGAGGTCAAATTTCTTACATCTGTGATGCTCACCACAAGTTGCAGTTACTGCCGATTAATAACCTAAGATTAATTGTTGGAAATGCCGCATAATAGCTGTAGAAGTAAACTTTTTAAACACAGGACCACATTTATGCATTTAACAGCTGTGTCGGTCTAACAGTTCCGATTTTCACTATATGCTGCCATATGGTAACAAGGATCACTTTTCACTTCAAAATACTACCAAAAATTGACACCCTATAGCAATATTATGATTCTAATTTGGGGACTACACATACACAGCCAGGTTTACTATCCTCCTGTCACTAGACTTCCTATTTGCCTTAACTTTATTTAAAATACTTAATAACATAGATTTTTACATTTATTTTTAAATTAGCATCAACCAGATCAGACCCTAATATGACAACAGGAAACCTATGTACTGTCACCTGACAATGAAGAGACAGGATGAAAACTCTGAATTATATAAAACCACAGGAGCTGTGGAGAATGACACCCATTTTTGTTCATTGGGTTTTTTCCTGTATTCAATGGACTGATTCCTATTTCCTATCTCACCTCTTTTTTTCCTGCAACTGTCTCATTGATGTAGAATGACCCTTAAAGACAAAAGCTCAGCTGCCAACTCTGATTTTAAACTATAAAATCAGTTTTTTATAGTTTAAAACTACTATAAAAACCAGTTACCACGATTTTATGAAAAGAAAATTGTAGAAATTTTCACATGTACATTCAACGGAGGGCTAAATAAGAATGTCACCTTTTTAAATGCCAGAATGTGACGTCCGGTCCCTATCAGGAAGGGCAAATTGATGCCATCAGTGTGTTACAACAATAAACAGGAGGAGTCCTTTGATTTGGGGGCTGAAAATCTATCACCTTTATAACATTCACTAAATTCCTTTAAAAGAATCTAAGAAAAGTGGTGGCGACAAAAATGATACTTTGATTTGTACCATATTCATTTTGATTACCAGTGATTTTCTACTGTATTTGAGATATGAAGGGGCAGGATACTTTAAATAATTCAATTTTAGAAATAATCCATTTCAGATGCAAACTGAACATTAGAGATGTTCCACGACTGCAGGCTATTTTCACTTTCATGATGGCAATTCTACATTTCAAATCCTTAGGTTTAAAAACTGTATTTCTGAAGCAGTCGTAATGTGCTAACATAAAAACACAAAGTTCAAAACCTCTACCAAGATGTACCCCCTGTTTCCTTTGTTTCTAAACCTATGCCTCCTCAAGTAAAACATGTAAGATAAGATTTAGGCAGTGATAAGATTTAGGCTGATGGCTCACCCTACAAACAGACCAGCCTCACTGTTCTATCTCAGGTACAAGGAGTTCTCCTTTCCACTTATTGTGGCTTTGCAGGGTTTTGCATCATTTAGAGAAGAATTGGAATATTGTACATGTTCTCTTCCATATATAACACTTAGATCTCCATGTATTTAATAAGCAAAGTATTTGTAATAACCTTCTAGCTCACACTCTCCAATGCATCAAGCTGTCATTTTGAAACACATTTACTTTAAATAAAGATTTAGGGTCTCAGAGCACTCATCTTAGCTTTGTTACTCACTTACTTACAAGTCATGACCACTTCATTTATCTGTGCTTCATATTTACTTTTTTTGTGATAATCATTCTCACTGAAGGAGATGCAGCATTAATGATTGTAAAACATGTTAGAAGTTGTCAACGAATATTTAACTTTGATAGTCAAAGGTGCTTAATTCTGGTTAAACTCTGTACCTATCTACAACACATTTTGTCTTCATTGTGGCAAAATCACAAATGTGTGAAACTACTTTATGAAAGGATACAGACTGAGAAATTCCTCAAAAAAAAAAAAAGCTGAAGTTCATTGATGACAAAGCTGGGAATACAAATTTAGTCTCAGTATGTTAATCCCACTAAGATGATTTTCAGATTCTTCACAATCTGTCCAATTTAAATTCCCAGTTTGGTAACCTCCTATTCCTGCGTAAATTAATTATTATTAATGATGGTACTAATGTTAGTAACCCCTCACACAATACTATGTGCCAGGCACTATTCTAACCGCTTTATGTGTATTTACTCTTTTAGTACTCAAACCAACTCTATGAGGCAGGTATTATTAGTATTCCCATTTTACAGTTAAGACAATTGAGGCACCGAGAAGTGAGCTCATTCAAGTTCACACACCTTAGTAAATACAGAGCTAAGATTCAAACGCAGGCATTCTGGCCCAAGAGTTTATACTCTTAACCTTGAGGATGTAGGATGAATGAATAGAAACATACACATACAGACACATGAGGAAAAGAGCATTGGACAAGGAGTTAAAAGCTTATGTGAGCTATAAGGAAGGTAAGAAATGTCTGTAGGTTTCAATCTCACCGGAAAAATCCGTACAATATTTTTACAATAATATTTTAAGATATACTCTAAATTTAGTACTTGATGTCTCAAAGATTCCTTCTGTAGCATACAGCCTCTTTGCTTTTAATTTTTTTATTGAAGTAATCCAAATACCAAACTCAGGTATTCATGTGTTTCAAGGAAAACGTTAAAAGAGAAGGAAAAATTGACCTCAGGCATTTAGAGGTAGTAGCACAAATAGAGGAATAAAACTTCCAACCCACATATATCATGCTTCAAGGGACCTGCAACATTCTTAAGAAGCAATTTCCCTGAGGCCTTTCTACTCCTTTCTAGATGGCATCTGCTTATACCACTTTTTGGAAAATAAACTAATGAACCAGGCAAATAAATTATCTATCATATCTTTGTATCAATATACAAAACTTCTTTGAGTTACACTATCTATTCCAGAATTAAAATCATTTTTTCCTGAAACCAGGCCACAAAATCTAATATTTTAATAGTTTCATGAATACCTTGAAATTTTGAAAACATTAATTTTATAAGTGCTAATGAAGTAAGTACATGCCAACTGATAACATATACTTTTCTGATAAATAGTACAGCTAAATTGACACTAGAAAATGCATTCTCAGGTACATGAAGTTGAACTATAAATGCATTTCAATTTCATACATATTTCCTTTATTACCTGGCTTAATTTTATAAAGTCATTCTCTCCTTATTTCCAACCTCATAACTCCTACAATCACTACCATAGCTATTTCATATCCATTGTCACCTTTCTTGTAAATTGAAAATAGCTCACCAACTCTCAAAATTAATTTCTTGTATTCAAAATGTTAAAATATTTTTAAAAGTCTATCCTTTAGTCAGTTTGTACAAGAATAATTCTTCCGGCCAAGATTATCACTCTGTAAGTACCTGTTTTTAAATGTTGATAAATTCTGACATATTTCCAAATTATAATAGTTGGCTATTGTAAATTACAGATTTACTCAATGCATCCCTAAAACTCTGTAATGAACTTCAAAATTAATCAGCTAACCTATAAAAATCTAACAGTATTCAAACTAATATGATCAAAAACAACATTTATTAGAATTGCTTTGTTCTTAAATTCTTGGTGCAAAGAATTTACCAAATTCTTGACAAACTGTCATAGTACGTTGAGAATCAATCCACACTCAAAGTTGCTAACTGGATTGCCTTCCATTCACAATTGTTAGAGAAAACAGAACCTTAAAATCCTTTTTAAATTATGCAAATAAAGGTTACCTAGAGAGTTTTAGCCTAATAAAGAAAGTAGTAAAACTAAGGAGCATTTGTGGGGGTTGGAAATTTTTAGTAGCTGAACTTCTGCCCTGAACTTTCCCTTTCGTGATAAAAGCCACAAAATCAGACATTAACTGAGCACCCTGTCAACACTGCCTGTGATATACTGATCTTACCCCTCGTGTGCATGGACAGAAGAACGAGCAAGGAAATGTGAAGCTGCCAGTTTAGTTCCTCGAGCCAACCCACTGCAGCAGCAGAGCAGTAGATGTGACCTGCCTGTTTAAGCCTCCTGTTTCTTGCCTTTCCTGATTTCACTGAGACTCCTCTGCTGCCACTCTCGTCAGATCTTCCGCCAAGCCTGCCAGCAAGCCTGAGACAGGACCGTGAAAGACAAGCCTGTTACAAACTGGTTCTGTCACCAAAGAGACTTCAACGGATCACCTCGTGGGGAGGACAACAAAGGGCGGTGCGGACCCCACGCCAGATTGTTTTCTTAAGAAGAAACTAACCCAGCTGCCCACACGGGGGGCGCTCCCTACACTGGCAGCACTGAAGTCCCCCAAATGTCTCCGGCAGCTATGAAGGGAATTCACATCAAACCACCCCTACATTTTGATATCATGAAATAGCTTATTTCTATTGTCAACTTTTTTTCCCCCTCTTCTAAGAATTGTAACTGTAGAAGGGAAATGTAGAAGAATAAGGAGAAATGCAGAAGGCTAAGTAATACATTTTTTTTCTATGACAAAACAACAGGAATAGCGCAAGGCATCAACATGTCATGTTATGACAGTTTTCTCACACTCTATTAATATTTAGATAATGAGGTAAATGCCTTCGAACCAAGTGCACAGATGTGAAGGAAGAATCACGTTTGAAGGGTGCCTTTAATGAACAATTTCAAGTTAAAATACTTCAATTAAGCTAGGTACTAAACTATTTTTAAATGACTATAGTTTTGTGTATAGAAAAAGAAAATAAATACTGTAAACCTAACCAACTTTATTATGTAAAAAAAAAAGCACCATTGTAAGTTATTCAATTTTTACATTTTACTGTGATTAATTGGCTCTCAAGGTAAACTATGGACAATTTTGTGAAATTTTGTTTTCTATGATATTTAAGTGATTTTTCAACACTAACTAACCAAGATTACGTTTTTTTATTTGCTTCCTTTTTCTCACAGTATTGTCAATTATAAAAGAAGAGTAAGAAATATAGATGAATTGTCAATATGTACCCAAACTACAAAGTCACCACAGACAGATGCAAACAAAAGTAGCTATCAAAACCGATAACTTTGCCAAATAAAGGATTTATGGGTATGGTATCAAAGACATATTTCAATGATGAGATCTGAGAAATCACCACAATATGCTTGAGTGATATATTAATATTTACTTTCTTAGGAAAGAAATCTCTGTTATCTTCTTATTTTTAAGAGATTAGTCCCACCCTCACCTACCCCCGACACCTGCCTCATATAACCTCATCCTGCCCCCCCATAACTACCGCACTCTGTCATTTAAATCTATTCTCTAGTTTAGCCCACAACTGCTTTTCATGATTTTACAAGAATTATCATTAACCTAATAAACTCAGTCTATACTTTCATGAGATGAGATTTAACAGAATGTGGCATTTTAATATATATACGGAAATCTTAGAATATTCTCAGTTTAACAAAACACACATTTTGCAACTCATAGAAGGTATTCAACTTACCAATCAGAAAAGAGAAGTTGGGGGTGGTGAAGAGGTAGTCCTTTACTAGCACTTATCCATACCCCTTTTAGCTAGGAAGGAAGACTTGATTATAGTAAAATGAGTAAGAATGATTAGGAGCAGAAGGTGACTATGTGGGAAACACAGACAAAAATCAATCAATAGAATCTGTTGTCCAAATCCTCTATTTTAGGCTGAGAGCCACATTCACAACACGGTTCCTCTGGCAATTTGGAACCCCGCCTTGAGCTCTGGGACAAGGAGTGAATGGCTGAAATGTGGGACAGCTCCTACCGCACAGATTTCCCCAATACAGGGGTCCATAAATGGTTCAAAGCATAAAGAGGGAATCTCTGCTCTCCGCCCAGGGTCCAAATTCCATTCTAAACAATTCACATCAGTAACCATTTCTGAACTTGTATTAAATACTTACTGTAAGCTCTTGAGAAGCTTATAATTGCACTGAAAAAAAAAATAAGATACTAAAGCATTAAATAATAATGTAAGGTATTTTAAGATGAAGTGTCCCCAATTAGAAGAAAAATGGAAACAGAGAAAGAGATGAATTAGACGAGGCCAAAAGGTAGAGGGGGTGGCTCGATGGGGAAAGATGAGGTGAACTTACAGAGCGATAGAGGAGTTGGGTAGGGTAACATGGAAGAAATTATATGAGCAAGACTTAGAGGTAGGAATATTTCATTTATGCAACAGCATAAGAAGAAAATTATTACTGCACATATTAGTAAGTGTCTGGAAATAAAGCTAGATAGAGCAGAACCAGATTGTACAGGACTTTGAATGCAGATTATGGAGTTTAGACTATATATTATATAAATAACTGAAGGTCTTGAGTAACTCACTGGGTTGAGAAATAAAGAAAGGGTTTAGGATTACAGCATGCAGTGTAACTCTCTGTATTTAACTTCCAATTGTAAAAGGAAAGGTGAAAATTAGATTATAAGTGTGGGGACAGGTTTTCACTTAGTCAAATTTTTTGGTAATACAGATTTCCTTTTTTTATTTAGTGATGCTAAGAAATTCATGATGCAAACCTATTTTCTCCCTTTTGCATTTATTGTTTAATCTGTCCTGAGTCTCAAGAATGAAAGAGATGTACTAGAAATAGCAGAATTAGGTCCAGTATAAACTCAAATAATATATTAAAACTCCTATAATGTAGATCAGAAGCATGGCTTAGCAAAACAATCCAGATTTTCATATGGGAGGATTTAGTCTACTCAATTATTGTACATAATTTTATACTTTAATTTCAAAAATCCAATCTAATTAATCCTCTCTGTGTACCAGGTCAATAATTTGTTTCATAGCAGTTAAACCTTCAATTGTAGAGAAGATTGCAACTGAGAATAGAATGCTGGCAGCTGAGCTGTATACATGCTTGTGAAGCTACTGACTTATTCAACTTCCCAAGTAGATTCAATTTAATTTAATTACTTCTTTACATACTCTTTTAAAAATACCAAAAGGGAGAAAATCAATAAAACAAAAATAGTTATTTTTTTGTGGGTTTTTTTTTTTTCAGTTTCTACTGAGCATAGTCTACTTAACTTTGAAAGTTTATTTACACGCTAAATGAGGTCTCAAAGAAAATTCAAGGAATATTAAAAGGAAGGTGTCAATTTGGAAATATACACTTGAAAAAAGAGACAAAGAGAGGAAAAAAGGGGCACTAGGGAGCGCGCTACCAGAATGAGTAAGGTGTGTCAGTGCTATATGTCATCTGTAGAATTCTCACACAGACCTGCATGTTCTCGGTTTATGGTGTCTACACTGGGTAGCAAAAGAGCCTTCTTTGCACTGTCTGTATAACCATAGGCAAATTATTTAAACTCCTTGTCTCATAATTTGTTCATTACTTAACATTAAAGATTGTTATATGAATGAAACAAATAAAGAACGTAAACTATTAAAATAGAACGCCCAGAACATGGTAGGGCATAGAAAATGGTCAACAATTTCTTGAGTTTTATTTAACTCTCTTGACTCCCAACATGAACATTTTTGTTATCAATAATGTTCTTTGATATAACAGGCCACAATGCAACTTTTACAAAACTGTTCCTTTCACAAATAATGTGATCATTAAAATGAGTATAGAAAATACGTCCTATGCTAAATCAAAGTGTAGAAAGTTCAAATTATATTTGCAAAGGTAAATATTTATTGAATAATTTAAGTTTATTTAATTAATTAAATCATCAGCTATTTGAAGCAGATGTATTCTGAATAGTTTTAAATTATGAGACTCCCTCTTTAATTTCAATTTGATTTATTTTATTTTCACATAGAAATAAACCCCCAAGTCGCCTGATTTTATATATATATGGGATTTAAAAAAAATATTCCACAAAAATTAACATGTTACTCTATGTGGGAACTGTATCTAGTGAACAGAAAATAAAAATATTTTAAAAAGACACTATTTGTCTTCAGGCCAAAGGAGGACTAATGGGTAAATATTTCAATCAAATAATGACAATGCAGTAATATAAATGTCATACTAAAGAACATGGAAAGTAAAATGGATAAACAATGATTAATTCCGACTCAGGAGGGGGGTGGACTTGGCAGAGAGAGACATTTGAACGAGGTCATCAAAGATAAGTAGGAATTCACTAGGTGAAGAGAGGGCAAAGGGATCCTAAGCAAAGGGAACAGAGAGTACAGATGTGCACGAGCATGAAAAAGAGCAGTGTTTCCAGGGAACAGGAGCCCCAGCTATACCTAGAGGGCAGGGAAATGAGGCTGGAAAAGTGGGCTGTGAGAAGTTGGGAAGAGCTTTGTATCTTTTAACTAGAAGCTTTGATTTCATCCTAGACACGATAGGCAACGCCTTCATTTCTGGAGGTATCTGTACAGTTTATTTTACATTGTGGAACTGACTGCAACGACTTCTTATAAATGACTATATTTCAAAAGATACTAGTAAAGTCTTCAAGATAAGATGAAAGATATTTTGCTTTCTATCTCAGAAAATATAATGATATTATTATTTTTAATGGGAACAATAAGGCAAGTGTTATTGTCTTTATTACTTGAACATCTCTGCTAATAATGCTTGGATCAAAATTTATTTTTAATTAAACTTCTGTTTAAACACACAAGCATAGAAAGATGACAGTTTTTGTTCCTTCACATCAAGAAGCTATAGCATTTTAGGTTCTTAACATTTCATAGAGTTTTGCACTAAAATATTTTTCAAATTTCCATTCATGTTGTGCCCAAAACAGAAAAGTGCACTCAGAATTGTACTGGCTAATTCAACTTATTACTCTAATTTTTTTGCTAAAAAATCACACACTAACATAAAAAGTTACTCCATCAAGAGGGGAAAATAAACAACAGAACTCCAGTATACAAAATGATTTTCTGGACTTTGGAGTTTATAAACTTCAGCCCGCTTTTAGGCTGCCTCCTGCCTCCCACTCCATTCTAATTTGCAGCATTCCACATCACTAGTCATTAACAGCCCCAAGCTGCCTTCAGTTGTTCAGTGAAAGACCATCACCTCATTCCAAATAAACAATCCCTTCCTCCCTTGAATGAGTGACGCATTATTCTGAGCACGTCTTCTCTCTGTTTTCAATGCTCTGCCAAGGTCCCTCATGAATTGGAAGGGGTAAAAAGAGAGAGAAAAATATCCCACAACTTGTCTAAAGCATGTAGAGGATGATTTGTGTTCTTACTTACAGGGTATGACTGTCACTGTTGATCTGCTTTCAGGCCTAGATTACATGTTATAAGGGCTGACCTTCTTTAAGTATTCACACATTATGCACTCATGGAGAGCAGGCAGGACACAAAAGTCCTTCAGATGTTCTGGACATCAATCAAGCGCACAGCATGGAGCCTGCCAAACTTTTCTTCCATTTACTCAGAGAGAGGAAGGGAAAGTCCAAGACAGACTTAATAAAGTTTAAAGCTATGCCACAGTATATTTGAGGAGACCATTGTTATTAAAAGGGTGCTGTAAGAAAAAAATTCTCAAAAGTTACCATTAGCAACAAAAAAATTCACACACATATAGAAAGGAGACAACCAGATTTCGTTACTGCTTTAAAATTCCAAAGCTTTTACTATAATAAACCAGGTCTCAATGGCTTTAACAGATTGCTACTTTTTCCTGAAGCTTTTGTTTATTAAAGACATATTCCAAAAACTAAAAATATAAATTTTCTTTTATTTCAACCATACATAAAAGGTAACTTTTTGAGACATTGATAAAAGTAGAAGAAATAATTAATTGTCAGGTATCTGAATAAATATTTTGAAAAATTAAACATTAGGCAATGGCATGAGCCATTTTTCACATAACCCAAATGTTATTATTATTAAGGCTAGGGCCCCCATATTACGGGGTACGTAAGATATATGTTCTTATTCAGCCTTTCAATGCTGGTCTTTTATCATTTTCCCTCCCCATAATTCATTAAAGGGATTTGAGATGGGTTTTGAAAAGTTATAAATAAGCCTTAATCTATATTCTCCTCAAACACTGCAGCACTGGGTACCTGGAGCAGGCAATTTAATCAGACAAATCCATCAGAGCAAGATGCTTAATGAAATTTTAAGAGCGAATATAATTTAAATCTATGAAGTATCATTTACCTAGAGATCACAGAGTTCTTTTATAAGCTCAAGGCATGCTATGGATATAGCAATTATATGCACAGCCTGTATATAAGATAAGGAAGACTCACTCACACAAAGGTTAACCAATTCATAAGGCAATGCAAAAATCAACACTGAGTAGAAAAAGAAGTAAAGGCAAGATACATAATTAAACTACCAAAGAAAATTAACTCAATGAGTTCACTAAAATAAGCTCTACAGTTAAAACAAAATAAAATAAACTTTCAGGCTGCCCCAGGGCTCCTATAGCCATATGCAGGGTTCCTGCATGGTTGTTCACTTTACCATTTGGTTATAAGCTTACAAGGTCAAATCTGCACCACTGGTAACAGGGAACTAGGAGATACATAAAACATGTGGTTATTCTTTATGATCATCACTATAGTATAATCCATTACCTGGAAAATATGATTCTCTCAAGTCAGAAACTAAAACTGCTAAGTTGTTTTGGCAAGGCCTGGGAAGCAATGAGCCCAGGGAAGATAAGCACACTGTTTCTAGATAGACTAGAGAACAATAATAATGATACTTACCATTTGGGGATCCTTTTACTATGTATAAAGCATTAAGCTATGAACCTAACATATATTACTTCCTTTAATCTTCGCTGTCCCCTTGTGCAGTGGGTAATATTCCTATCTTAGAGATGAGAATACCAAACATGTTTGAGCCAAAGGTGCCCGGGAACTGGTTAAGGGTTGATAGGATCAGACACTACCACTTCACTAACTAGAGACAAATAGTTGTGTTTCGTTCTGTTTTTTAACCCATAAGTTTTTGCTCTGCAAGGAATATCTGGGGCAGAAACACTCTGTTCAGTAGATACAGTGCTCAAAGGCTCTCAGGCCTGGTGTAGCTCATTCAGAGAGCATGGCTGCCAGAAATTCTGAGGGCTGAAGCAAAAGAATTCTAAACCTATAGATTCAGAAGAGAGGGACACCTGACCCTCTGGAAGCTACAGAAGTGCATTCAGGGGTCAGGGGTTTCAGATTCAATGAGCATTAGATCTCTCCTCTAGTACCCGTACATCATTTGTTCATAAAAACAATAATTATCAAAATGCATATACTCTCATTAGTTTAAAACTGCGTTTTCCATATTTCTCTCTAATTTCCCCTCAGTCCTTCAGTGTAGGTACTACTGACCCCATTTCACAAGTAAAGAAATTAAGGTGAGTAAGGCGTCTTAGAGTTGAGGACATAGGTTTTTGTCCACGTGTAGGCCTGTGCTTTAGGGGGTGCCGTTAGGCAGCACTGCAGACTGGGGAAAAAGAAAAAGAGGATGAGTGAAGTCATCAGGACCACTGGATGTAGTGCTCCCCCCACCTGATGAATCTGAGCTTAACTTATCAAAGGAAGCTGCTTTCTTCAACCAGGAAAAGACACTCTTAGATCTTCTTTGCTCCACTTTCAAGGAACAGGTGAGATTGTGACAATCACAATACCAGGGTGTTTATGTTATTATCTAAATAAACAAACAACCCAAAGCCTTCTCTCTCCTAGATTCCTCAGAGTTAAAGTTATACAGTACACCAAACATGAACAAGCTGAGCTATTCACTTGACTTATCAGAAGCTCTATTTTAAAGGGATTCAAAGGACATTCATTTCTCTATCAAATTAATCCTAAATTGTCCCTGATTAGAAAGTAAAAATCTCCAGTATCTGTTTTCATTCCATATTAGCCATTTATAAAATGCTGAACAAAGAATTTTATGTCAAAACTAATTTCTTAAAAAGGATTACTACCACTCTTATTTCATCCTAAAGTCAATGCTGCATGAAATCCATGTAAATGCAACTTGAACTGATACATACTAATATGGAAGTTGAAATTTTAAATTAAAATTATAGCAACAAAATAACATTTTATCTTCTATATTCCCTTGTATATCTCTTTGAATACACTTTGCAAATAAAGAAGGTGCACTTCTCAATATTATAAAAGGAATAAAAAAATGACATAAATTGTAGCTTTTATTTAAAACCTCAAAGAATCTATGTTTATTTTAACAAGGGAAGTTGTTCCTCCATATGGCCTATGAAGTCAGCTTCTAGAAAATATGTTTTCTACTATTTGGAAAAATATCTAAATATGCAGATAGGAATTACATAAGAAAAAGTTTCTCACAGTAGAAAAGAAGACACTAGTAATAGAAAGTTTGCTTTTATTTAATATGGAAAATTTCAACAACAGTGTTAAATGCCAGAATATGATTTACACAGTTACTGGTAGACTTAGAAATTATAGCTAATAGTTGGCTTTAGTGGAAGCTACAAGAAATACAAAGGTTACAGGGAAGGTAGTTTTTAAGTGACATTTAAAATCTATGCTGGTAAAAGCACTCTCAAATAAAAGGAAAGACGTAATACTGCCATAGTTTTTGGTTTAGATTCATGACAGTTGAAACCTTTTATTCCCTTCTTTCTTAGCTGAAGTCAACTGTGTAAATTAAAATAGTTTCCTAATGACAGATGGTTGATATTAAAGCTTGTCTGAAAACATGCTTCTCTCTTTAATAGGGATATATATATTTAAAATTTCCTCATTTTACCTTCACCTGTCCCACATACAAAGCACAGCTGCTTAGTATTTTGATTTTTTTTTCCTTATGAGAAGTCAGACTTCTTGATAATCTCATTAAAACCTTTCGAAAAGACTCTATACATGGAGGATTTTCAGAAGCTTGAGTGTTGGTTTGAATGTTTAAGCAACTAGTTTGTAAAAGAAGGTAAACCGAAACCCCACATGTAGACCTTATTGCATCATGTTACGGTACAGTGAATCCAGACTTTAGTCTGAACGTGTGAAACCCAAACATTGGGATGGAGATTTTTTTTTCTCTGCCCTGCATAGAGCATTACAGGAAAAGCATATGAAACTTAATGTGTTAAAGAGAATGAGCTTTAGTGATCATACTATCAGATAAAACCTGTGATGTATTTTGAAACAAAAACAATTCTATATCTTTCTAACAATAAAATATGAAATAATAACACTAATCTTCCCTTATATAAAAGCCTTGGTTACACAGGCATTCCTTTATATGATTACCTGATCTACATTTTGTATTATGGTTTAGTCAGCGCTCTGTGTGGTTATGTCTGCTACTGCCAAACACCCAGCTGAAAAGTGAAAAATGTAGTCAAGCAGGGAGTTATAGTAAGGATTATGCCAAATGAAACATTCAAATTCAACCTTAACTAAAATGAGTAAAATTTCTATTTATCCAGATGATTTAAGGGCCATTAAGATGGCCAATCTAATTTAAGTTGTCACCATAATTGCCATTCTGAGGTCTCTCAAAAGTTTACAGTGGAAGTTCTTCAAAGTTCTCAATGCATCTCATTAGCACCTCCAACAAAGGATGTGCAAACGAAAAGAAAAGAAAGTCAAAAGAATTGGCAGTTCTTTAAAAACACTGGTTTAAAAAGGATTTTTATATTAAAATGATAATCAGAAACTGACAAAAGAACAAATGAATTTAGCTAAATGAAACAGAAATTACTAGTTACAGTGAGTGTATCTGTACACCTCGGCCTCTTCAATAGAGGACCTTGACTCCCTCTGCATTGGTTATAACATTATCTGTTTGTGTTGGGTCTGATATTACCTAATTCTGGATATTGTTACAAATAGAAATAGGCTATGGAGACTAAAGATGGGAGTCTTTCTGAACTGTATAAGGAAGTTTAACGTGCTGGGCTACAGAAAATATCAGAGGGCTGCTAATCCTAGAGTAGATGTTTAAGGTGTCTTTACCAAGTGTGGCTTACAAGGTTTTATGAGGGCTGGCTTCCAATTACTTCACTGGGCTCCTCTAGTATCCCCCCTATTGCTACTCCTGTTCCTCAAACACATCATACAGGCTGCAGACCAGAGCTTTGCATCTCCTGATACCTAAACACTCTTCTCTTATATATATATCCTTAGCTTCCTTTATCACCTCCTTCAAGTCTTACGTCCATTCTCACCTTCTCAACCAAACCCATCCTACTGCTCTGTGTACCACTAACACCATTCCCACCCCCGAACCCTCAATCCTTATTACTCTGCTTATTTTTCATTTTTCCATAGCACTGATCACCTTCTAATCAGTATATAATATCCATATTTACTATGTGTATTGCTCATTGCCTGCCTCCCCTCACTCCCACTGGAACGTAAGGACCCTAAGGGGATCTCTGTCCCTTTTGTTCACTTAAGTAAATCAAGTACTTGAAACAGTGTCTGTCTATAAAGTAGAAGCTCAATAAAGCTCTTTCTGAAACATATTTCCTGTGTCAAGTCCTGTCTCTATCTTCCTATTATACATGATCCCTGATGCCATCAATGAGTCTCATCCCAGTTACTTTTTCCTTTTATGTCCCTACTTGCCCTCTGGCTGTTACCCCTACCATTCTAATAAAGTAATTATTTCAAAGGTCAAGAAACCCAATGGGTTTTTCTTATTCCTCATCCTTTTCATCTCTAAACAACACTGGGCAGTGCAACTATTTCTCTTCTTAAGAACCCCACTCATTTAAAAGTAAACTGAACATATACAAATATTCTAGGCACATGGTAGAAGCTCTTCCTTTGGTTTTCATGATAAAGGCCTATTCAACCAAATTTATTCATTTTCCACTCACATAAATATAGATGAACACAATTCTTTCCTAATGATCTCTTCTCTCAAAAATGTTCCCTTGTATTGTCAGGACTTGGGCTAACATCACGTTAACTCCCAGGCTAAATATTTTTCTAAACTGTCACTCTGTATTTCCAACTGTGACTGCATGTCCATGTAGTACTATTTCTCCTACAGTTCAAATTCTGCCTCTCCCAGCTGAGCAGATTTTGCCATTCCTTGAGCCATCAAGCTTTAAGCCCTGTCCCCTTTCTATATGCCGGACATTTTCATTTGTCTGAGGCAAAGCTCTATTACTACAGAAGCTGAAAAGGTCAGATTTTCCCTTCCTTAGCTTCTCCTGCCACTGGGACAGGAGTACATGACCCAAATCCCCCAAATCAAATGTGCCTGCCCCACACTTTACAGGAAGCTAACAAGAAAGGACCTTAGGCCATTCATTCTGAACAGCGGTGACAACAGTGGCCACTCTATCCATTTTCCAGAGGCAGCAGCACCAGTTTAGTGGCAGCATGCAGAGCCTGTTTTGATGATGTGAACAATGTCAACTGAAGTCTTTATTCTAACCTGTGATGATGACGGTGTAATGACAGGAAAAATCCTGGAATGAAATTTTAACTATTGTTCTAGGCTGTGTGTCCTCTGAGAATGGTTTTCAGATCCTCCTCAGACTCTGAACTAGCAAATTAACCTTTCTATACCTTTTTTCTGTATAAATTAATCTTGGCTGGTTTCTGTACTTGCAACTGAGAAATATCACCGGTAATTACACAAAGAACCAATTGGCTCTCTCAGTAGAAATAACTGTTTTCTCTCCTAAACTTGCATAGTAGTTTATTACTTTCATGTCTACTGTATTTCTCTTATTGCTTCATCCTGTATTATACATCTTTATGCATGCCATTTTCCCCAAGACATTTTCATTTCTTTAGGGCGGAGTGCCTGGCAACACCTTTGTTAAGTGCAAGCAACCCTGAGTCCTAGGTCCATGCCTTCAACACTTCCTGCCTGGCCTATTTCACAAATCTTTTAAAACACAAATGTAACACTCTAAGTTTCTTTTCTCTGAGTCAGAGAGCTGCTTTAAGTTATTCCTTCCTTACTTTTATTCTGCAAGATCTCACCTTGGTTGTTTCATTTCTGGATTTACCTCCATGGCTAACTCATTTAAAAGTCACGCACATCTCCCCAAGTTTCTTCCTTTTAGGTCAGTCTCACATCCTTACACTACAAGCTTTTGCTCAGCCTAGGCTTCCAGGATCCCATATCCCAGCCTGAAGAAATCAGAGCTGATTTTCCTATTACTGTCATTTCTCCATCCTCCACACTGCTGTCAGTAATTAGCTGCTTAAAATCCTGCAATGGCTCCATAACATAATCTAACATAATCTATATTATCTAAATTTCCGACAATAGAAGCATCTTTCCTGCCTAATTCTAATTTCTTCTCTTGCCACCAATCCCCATCACCCAGTCATAACATTTTACTTCCTCTCTCAGCTCTCTTCAATTCAACAGTTTCATTGAACAGCCAATATATTTGAGCACTGTGAGAGGATAAGGATACTTAGATTACAACAATGTCTCTATTCTCAAGAGTTTAAAGGTATAGTGGAGAGACACAGAAAGAGAACATTCTACTTATTGTGATATATACTTTGACCCAAAATTACATGCTGATAAAGAAGCATATGAATAGATCTTGAATTTCATTTCTAAAATTTCTTCCACAATATCTTAAGTTCTCAAATTGATGTGCAATGCTTGGATTATAGTTTTAACCTCATATTAATTTTATTTTATTAATATTTGGTCTATAGTCAGAATTTCTGTAGTAGAAACATACTTCTAAGATCTTTTTTTACACAGAAACACCTAAGTTTGAAAGTAAGCATTTACCACCAAACAATGATTATTATAAAAAATTTAAGGCTCAGAATTATGATGATTTTCCTTGAGAGTAAAGAGAGATCAATTGCATAGTAAAGGGAGAAAGCACTGCAAGGATATAACTAATAGTCTATTTACTATTTTGAACTCAGGAAATTGTGTCTGTTTTCTGGTTTTATAATTAAAGTTTCTCCTGCCATTTAGAGTAAGACAACTCCAGCCACAGGAGACGCGAATGACCAGTTCAAGTTCAAGGGTTCACTGCACATGAATATCCATAAATTCCCCTCGACAGTCTTGGTAGTATAATGAACCTTGCAATTACTCAGCAGGCCATCACTACAATACATGAACATAATGCTCCTAACAGTCAAACAACAAAACATTCTACAAATAATACCAACCAACTGTTCCAGTTCACATAGGGCTCTTGGAAACTAATTAAATTGCAACAGTTCCTCTTAAACCTTTATATGTTTGCAAGGAGTTCTGCTTTACTGAGCTCTGCTTTTGGGAAATAATTAATAGAAAAAGGTGTTGGCATTATATACAATTGGGAGATGCCAATTAGCAAAACCTTCCTTCAAAATGACACCAGTTAATTCCAGCATGAGCCCCCCCATTGAAAGAGCCTTTCTCTTAAACAAATGCTAGTGCCTCATTGTCTTTAGGAATGTCTCCAATCATCCTATATATAACCTCCTGGGGAAATGCTTCATGCCCCGCCAGCCTGTTGCCTCTGCACTGAAGTGATGATCTCCATTAAATTAATTCATTTGAATAGCAGTATGCTTTCCTTCAACTCAGGTGGCTCTTCCATTGTGGGAAATTTACCTCTACAAAACAATCTTTGACAGAGTTGGAATTATTAATTAAAAAGTTATACATAGATAAAAGATCCTTTATCTCCTACAAAAGTATAAAACATATAGAACAATAGATATGTATATGCACACAAAAGAGGGCACTTCATTTGCCAATTCAATTATCTGATTGGCCTGGAATTTAAAGTACAAGACTGAACATGAAAATATTTATATTCTATTTATGATCATTTATTTTAACACATTTTCCAGATCAATAAACTAAGGACAGCTTTTGTGCAAAGTACACTGGAATATAAGTAAACAATTAAGTTTAGGATTACCAACTTCATAAACAGCCTCCCTATATGCTATTCTCACCACAGTGGTTTACTGTTGTCCTGGACATCTTCAGAATAGGATTGACACCATGGTTCAGCATTTACCATCCAGTTCAAAAAGAAAGATGAATAATAAAACAAGCTGAGTTTCTCCCTAAGAATCACAAACTAAGGGAAAAGCCTGTAGAATTTGCTGATGAGAAAACAGAACGAGAAATGGAGAAACATTTCCATGTTTCACATCAGAATATGTCAGATAATTTGTCTAACACTTCAGACCCTGAGAAATCAATCCATGAATCAATCAATATTTCTACTGCTAACTTGACTCTGGACTTCTAAATCAAGTAAAACACATAAGAAAAAAATATACATTAATAGGGAAACACTTTCTTCTATATTTGGAAATGTTTATTTTCATCAGGTTTTGCAAAACAAAGGCTGGTATTCTGATCTTGGAGGAGTGCTATTTCTTTTACAATGAGCCTTGGACAAGGAAGTAATAACATGGCCTTCCGATGACTTTAAACATTTAGTTAACAAATATCTGTCTTTCATTAAAAAAAAAAACACAGATTTCACTGCATTTCAGAAAAATGAGATTCAGAATTTCATCACAATTACCATTTTTGTCTAAAATAATATAAACATTACAGTTTAAACTTTTAATGTTATCTAAAAATATATGAACATTAATGGAAACTTTTTTCAGAAAAATAAAATATTAATAACAGCATTGAGAGAGGATAAGATATGAACTACTTTGAGTAGGAAAGAAATGGTAAGACACCATGCTTAAATATTATTTTGTAGGCAGTATAGATTTACATCTGTGTTCGAAAGCTGCACATTTTTCTTCTTGAGGAAAAATGTAACTAAGCATATTTTGCAGTTTTAATTACAGTTTTCCATCTCCCCATGTGCTATTCTTTAAATAGGAAAAAAGTCTATGCTTTAATATCATGAAATGGTGATGGACATCTGAATATATACTTACTAAATATACTAAAAATGAACATTATTCTAATACAATGGTACAAAATGTTATACACTGAATTCTTTGCATTTTCACATTCTTTAGAATGCATGGTGAAACTCTTTTTGAATAAAAAATGCTACATCTAAGTATACCGAATTAATTTTTGTTCATCGCAAAAATAAGCATTCTTTTAAAATTTTAAAGTCAATAAACACATCCATTTTATGTGGCAAAATCATTTTCACACCTGAGGTAATAAGGAAAACTTCAACGTGCTGTTTTCAACCTAAAAGGGAAAAAAAGAACCTTTTCCATAATCACTAATTTAAAGGTTTACTTTTGATTGGCTAGGTTAGGGTCATGAGATAAAGTTTTCCAGATGTCTTTATTACAATAACAGCAAAAGCTATGAAAAACTAATAATTTGGTCATTATGCAAAAAGCTTGAAAATATCAAAAGCTACCAATAAATAATACCTCTGTAAACATATACAATATTAAATTTGTATTTTAGACAACTACTTCCTATCTGAAGCCAAAATTACCAGCCAGTTGCACGGTTTAGTTCACTAAACAACTAGCATTTTAGTATCTTGACCTACTATTCCCTCCATTGTAATGAAATTACAATTTATGTATTTAACTCTATTGTTTAAGGAAAAACACACTTATGAATGATTAAAATAATCAAGGCATTACAGGATACTGAATCTGATCCAAAAGAAAAAGAAACTAAAAATGCCGTGTGTATTTGTGTGCTCTTTTTTATTGGAGCTCAAAATAAAGCAAGAATTTTTTCTTAAACCAACAAAAAAATAACAGCTTGAACACAGATGGGTAAGGAAGCAGTGAAGAGCTGCTGGAAGGCACCTGATAATCCTTTAACACAGAGCTTTGTTTTTTAAGGATTATGCTAGGGAAAGGAGTCAACTGGATTTGTGAAGAAATCACAATTTCCATGAAAGAATGAAAGAAAAAGAAAGCTCTGCAATTTGAGATAGCCAAGAAAGTCTCACCTTTAATATGAGTGAAGGGGTAAAAAAAAAAAAAAGCCCTCTTTTTACCCCTTCAGAATTTATAATCACAAACAACCCTAATGCAAGTTTGCAGACTATGATCACACCATCTATTTGGTCCAAAACTTCTGAGTTGAGAATTTACTTTTAATAGGTCTCTGGTTAGCACTGTCCTTTTGTGCCTGGTGAATACAAACCCTCGTTGAAAGAATCCATCCTCAACTAATAATTTCTAAAGTTAACGTTTCAAGAAATTATCTCAGAATCACCAAATCACAAAATACAAAGTGAACAAGCCTAAGTAGATAGAATCAACTGAAAAAACAAGTAGCAGAGCCAAACATGCAGAATCTGAGAAATTTAACAATACACAACAGGAATATACAAAAAGAATATCTTTAATATGTTTAAAGAAACACAAAAATAAAAGAAATTATCATTAGTATGAAAAGTTACCAGGTACATTTAAGAAAGAACCAAGCAGAAATTCTAAAATTAAAAAAAAAAATTTTAATTAAAATGAAAAATCCAATGGGTCAGCTAAATAGCATATTAGATATAGCTGAATAAAACATTAGTAAATTAGAGGATACATCTGAAAAATTTAACACAATAAAGTACAGGCATACAATGAGATATAAAACTATAAAGTGTTGATTAAAAAAAACAGGAGACAAAATAAGTAAAAAACATATTTTACCTGAGATAGATAAATAAGGACGAAATAATATTTAAAGAAAATATAACTGTTAATATACCAGAACTGAAGGATGACATGAATTAACAGATACATGTTAAACAACATATGCCAAGCAGACAACTATAAAAAAAAATCCGCACATAGATCTATTGTAATTTTAATAGTTACATACAACAAACTATTGAAAGACAAACTAGAAGCATATTTACTTTTTAAATGGAAATTTTGCTATAAGTAGCCCTCAGATAGACAGTAAGGATGTTTTTCTACTTCATAATACTTATTATGCTATATTATAAATTAGGAAACATTACTATTGATATTTACTCCAAATTTGGTTAATTCAACCAAGAAGTACTTAGTGAATAGCTCCAATTGATCAAAGTTCTCCTCTGCCAGGCCAAAAGGTTGCAACTGGTAGTCACTCTGAAAATACGAGCAGGAACTGCAGAAGCAAGAATCGAATTTCTATATAATAATGATGGATAATTCTTCTGAGGTTCTTGGCTAACCATTTGAAATTAATAAAGGAAAGATAAGAGGAATTGAATAAGACAAAATGGATGGAAGAGATATGGGAGCAGGGTGAGACAAACAACGAGATAAAAAATGTTTTAATGTTAGAAAAATACGAAACTAAAGAATAAAACACCACATTCAGCAGACTTTGCTAGGTACAGCAGATAAGAAGTTTGAAATGGTCCCTACAAGTGTCTTCAAAATTTCAAGAACTAGGGTGGGCCACAGTGGCTCAGCAGGCAGGAAGGCTTGCCTGCAATGCCAGAGGACCTGGGTTTGATCCCCGGTGCCTCCCCATGTAAAAAAAAAAACTTCAAGAACTAGGCACCGTTTTAGGACTTTTCCTTTTATGTAGGTGGCCCTATTAATTAGACACCACAACATCAATGTGCGGTTGATATTTCCATTTATCTTCCAGGAGAAAGCTAATACTTCACTATATTATGCCACTTGCATAAACTAAGGAATCTGACATCCACTTTAACAAAAAATTCCAAACTCTAGAATGAGTTCCACAGCCCTAGGCCACCAGAGGCTCAGCAATTATGGATTAACTTTATTGAATAAATTCCAAAAGGTAGAAATTAGTAACAATGCCAAACCACAGCATCTTGAACTGTGCTCTGAACATAGATTTCAATACATATTTACTTAAATCAATAACATATCACTATCAAGGCTATATGAAATCAAGCCAATTTTTGGATATAGTTCCCTGGAAATCTTCTCAAATTTAAGATTATGGTCATAATCCATTTCACAATTTGGATATAGTATACTGAGATTATTTTAAAATTTAAATTTCAAGAAAACAATAATGTCTTTTCCTAATTTGATAGTACCTTATGGAAACTATATCCGAATGACAGTAATCTATTTAACTAAAAAAAAAAATACTCCAAGAGACACTAGATTGTTCTTCCGATCTCCAGTGAAATTAAGAAAATGATAAAGAAACTGTGTACACTTTCAATTTTACTCCTAGTTTTTCTTATAAAATTACTTCACTCTTATAAATATGTGAATATTTTTCTATAATTCAAAATAAAATTTTTCTATGAATTCAAAATAAATAAATTGTCACCAAGCTTTTTTTCTGGGGGGGTGGGGGGTGGGGGAGGTGCATTGCATGGCCCGGAATCGAACCCAGGTCTCCAGAATGGAAGGCAGGCATTCTACCACTGAACCACCGCCTCCAAGCTTTTAAACACAAGAGAGAACAGATACTATCTACCTATCCTTAGACTTTAATAAATTTTAATGGATTTTGTGGATACAGATAATTGGTTAAGTATTAATTTGAAGTAAACTATCTTTTTATATGTGTACAATTTCCCAATTTTGACAATCTTCATCACAAAATTATCTCTACAGAACCACAGACTTTCAGAAGCAGGATATTAATACGGATTATAATTCTTACCGTATGCCTCACATGGGACTAGACGAAGGTGTGAGGCTCAAGGATGTTAAGATATTTTACAAAGTCTCTAAGCAAGACTGGAGCACAAGTTGGCTGACACCAGCACAAGACTGTTCCCCTAAAACAGAAGTGAGAGAAAGTCCTACAGAAAGAAGCCTGATATCAATCCTCTGTCCAGAAGCAAATTTCCAATTTCTGATCCAACTTTCATATTTTATTCCTTATTTAAAACTAGGAATATTTTAACGATATAAATTGCTACTACAAGTGGAGAAGAGACTGATTCTAATGTTATAATTTGGGGTTGAATTCTTTACCAGCATTTCAAAATCAAACAAATAAAAAATATGATTAAAGTGGTATAAATTAAAAGATTCAAATAGTCTCCCCCAAAATTCAGTAAAGTTACATTCCCATTTCTATAAAATGAGCAAGGATGTACTTATACACATTGTACAAGAGATCCTGACGTACTTACTGTCACATATACTTTTGACACAAAGTTCAATCACAAATTTATGCTAGCTATACAAAAATCAAACAAATGTTTAATATAAAATTATATTTATCTTTACCACATCAAGACTTTCAAATACCTAGCACATATTTGAGCAGTGTTCCTTACTTTCTCTTGATAAATTATCTACTGCAAACATACTAAAAATCATTCCAGTAAACTGAGACTTTGATAAACTTCTACCACTGATACTCAAAAAACTACCCCTGCTCCTAATGAACATGGTCTTCCTGAAAATCATTTTTAAATGAAAGATTTAAAAACTCCTCACTCTAAAATTTGTCCCGTTCACTTTCTCTCCTTCTGATTCAGTGCATTCGAATCTACAGAAACAGCAGTCTTGGAGAAATTAACCACATAATAATTATGACTAGGAAAAACTTCATGGGAAAATTGCTGAGTCTATCAAGATATCTCACACTTCCACCATAAAAACAATAAAAGAATAAGCAAGTTATTATTTTCCCTCATTAGGAGAGACATTTTCTTTCACCAGTTCATTAGGAGTTCCTTAACTTCTCTCTTTTTCTCAGATCTCATATTCAATTCCATTATAGCCAGACATGATAGCACCATATTTAAAATATAGCCAAATCTGGCAATTTCTCATCATACTCACTGCAAAAACCCTGGACCAACTACATCATCTCTCTTGCCTAAGTCAGTGTAACAGCCTCCTCCTTCCTCTATGCAAATCTTCTTTTGCCCACCTCCAGTTCCCTACTCAGCAACCAAAAGACATCAAAAATTTAAATCATACGTTACACCCCTGCTTAAATCCTCCTACCAATTTTCTACAGCAACTGCAAACGAAAACACACGCCTATGTGGCCCACATGATATGGCTTCTTTGACCTCATTTCCTATCACTTTCCCCTTCACCCTAAATACTCTATTAACAATGGTTTTCTTTCTATCTTTCAAACATATCACGTCCACTTTTCATGCCTCTAGACTTGTTTCTTGTCATATCTCATTATTTAGGTCTCTGTTTCGTTACCATCCAAAGAATAGTAACCACCAATTTTCTTAATGAATTTTTTTTTTCTTCAGAGCATTTATCTCAATCTCATGTGATGGTCTTTGTTTACGTATTTATTGTCTGCTTCCCCCTGAATGTTACTTAGCACTTTGTAGGTACTTTGTCATGTTCGTAACAATGTTGAAATATCTATGAGTATGTCTTGCATACAGTTGGCATAATTGATATTTACGTAATGAATGGAGTAAGCTGGGTGAGCTGTGTTCACACTGTCTTTACAGACACAATGAAGTCTTGTTTACTGTGTTGTGGAATGTCTTGAATCTCAGACGGAGGAGCAGGGGTAGCACCCTCACAGCAGCGGATGGCTTCTGAAGCTTTCCCTAGCACTGACATGGGAAGGGGGCGGCAGCCGTGAGAATCGGAGAGCTGGGGAAAAACCCTGAAAGCCTAAGAGACTAACCTGACAGATAATAAATATATTAACCTGAAATGCAGAAACATCTTCAATTGTCAAGATCAAGAGTCTCCCATCTCGTCATGAGAGAAAGAGCTTCCTGAAAATAATGCGAGATCCGTTGATAAACGTCACTTCTTCATTATCCAACGAGTATACACTATGCATACATAATCTACGGTATATTAGGTACTAGAATCATCATTTTTTAAAGCTGTTATGAGTTTTTAAATCATGGGCTAAATGAAAGATTTAGCAATATGAATTCAACAGTACTAATAATTAGCTGTATTACTTGGGGGATTTTAAAATACAATTTTTAGCATGTTCTAATGGAAAGTGTCTTGGACTAAGTGTCACAGGATACTAACTCTACTGTAATTCTGGGAATTTCACTTAATTCCTCTTAGCCTCAGTTCTTGCTGTAAAAGGAAACTTCCTTATGCCTCACAACATTGAGCAAATATTAAGTCATTACATACATAACCTGTGAGAGACACTGCACGGAATTAAAGTCCTCACATTAGAACCTGCTGTAGCATGTACTTTGTCATCCATGTTTATGAGCTTGCATGTGTTAAAATATGTTCAGTGTGAGGGCAGGCCACGGTGGCTCAGCAGGCAAGGACACTTGCCTGCCATGCCAGAGGACCCGGGTTTGATTCCTGGTGCCTGCCCGTGTAAAAAAAATATGTTCGGTGTGAGAGATCTCTTTCATTGGTGGACATATTCTTCAAAGCCAGGGAACCTAAAAAGGCATTATACAGATGCATATAAGTACCTTTTAAAAGAAGTGTTTGTTGAAGTCTTGCCATCATTGCTTCTAGATCTGAAGCAAGTTCAAGGGTCCCTGGGAATTGGAAAGTACATATAAATTAAAAATATTTTATCATACCATAGGTTTTGCTGGCAGCCATGTGTTGTGTACGAGAAGGCAAAATCTTTGAGAAGGGTGAAGAAAGGTATGGAAAGAAGGCTTTGGGTGTGCGTGTTGAAACTGGAAGTATGTCAGGTTTCATTTATTTGAGCTCTTTAGGCTTTTCATTGGAAGTAGGAAATACACTCACATTAGCGAGAATGAAGTTAGCCATAATGTCACTATAAAAAAAGATAAACTGTGTTTATGGAGGAAAAGGCAGTACTTGAAGTTTTTCCTCAGTATGACTTTAGAGCACGACCCTGCCTTAGGGCAGCTTCCATTTACCATGTATTTAACCTCAGCACCAAGACATTTTTGGAATCCTATAATATAGTCCTTCCTATGATACAGTAGATTGTTTTCTCTTCTTCTGTCGTAAGGAAAATAAGCCTTATATTCATGCTTTCCAATTCATCAAAACTAGTAATAGTAGTTTCAATATCATTTTAATAAAGTCACACAACTCAATTCTCATACTTTTTATAAGCTCAAATTTCAGAAAATGTGATGTTGATGGTGCAAAAATGGATTTTGTTAAGTACTTGTACTTGTAAACAACCATAGAAATAAATATAGTTTCCTTGTCCTGGAACATGACATTACAACTCTACACAGAGTGCATCACGTGAAATCTGTAAAAAATTCAAATATAAACATAAACAAGCAATAGTCTCCTACAACTTCAATGCAATTTCCTTCAATTTCACATTTTGTTTCAAATATTGAACATCTGCCAAAATTCACAGGAAAAGAACCCTGATCCTGCCAATTATAAATGATTCCTACAATGACTTGAAAAGAAGCAATCCTAACAGAAATTGAAAAATGTTTACTGTTTAAGGAAGGTATTTAATCAGTGAGGTTAGAAAACATCTATTTGCTAAGTATACACAAAGGAATTTTCTATAAGCACTACTATGACTTGTTTCCAAATTGGGAGTTTTCATATTTTCTTTCCAATAAAACAAAGTGCCCCTTTAAAACCATATGGCCCTGTGCTCTGAAAGAAGTTTCATTCAGCATCTATTTTTAGACACAGTTTTCCTTATAAAATATACTGCAGTTACTAAGCTGAATGAGCCCCCGTGTTTCTGTGAACAAAGCACCTTGATATCTAACAAGCTCTCTACAGGGCCTGCCCTGTTTCTTCTTTTCCAGGGAAGAAGATATAAAAAATTACGGAATTTTTTTCAAGCAAATTATTTTTCATTTATTTAGAAAGTTATTTTTGTGAATAATTAAATAAGAGAAACTTTCTCTATCACTCATATAGTAAGTTTATATTAATTTTTTTAATATAACATGCTTTGCCAATAACATTTGAGAACAGACTGGTTCAAAAGAACAAACATCTCTATTCCAGTCAATATTCACATAGAATTAACAATGATAATTTAAAATTTCTTAGGTACAGTGGTGGATTCAGAAATATTTTACCATGCTTCATAACCTTTATATGCATTTTCTTACATGTGAATAAAATATTACATTTTTTTTTTAATTTTACAAACACATCTCCACTATTATTCAACTTCTTCTTTTTTTTTCATATGGGCAGGCACCGGGAATCAAACCCAGGTCTCCGGCATGGCAGGCTAGAACTCTGCCACTGAGCCACCATAGCCCACCCTGAACTATTGTGTAAGGAAGCTAGTAAGAAAGGACTTAGGGACTTTTGGTGGCCAAAGACAAATCCTAGAATGACAAAAAGGACACTATACACGAATCAGCATTTACTCCGTTGTATTAATGTTATGAAAGAAAAATAATGAGCAGTTGAAATCTGGAAGGTTTAATTCAGATCAAGCTATTGTTCTCATAATAAATGAACAACTGGTTTTATTTTTATCTATTGACCATAGTTTAACATAAAAATACCTTGGAATAAAAGATCAGTCACTGGGATTACCTGGTTTGTAATCCAGACTGACAAATTTTCCAATCTATCTAAGGCCTGAATTTAGCTACTGGGTTAAAATTGTACTTGAAAATCTGTACTATATAGCTATTCCACCAAGCAAATAAAACAAGGCTCTATAAACACAAAAACATGAAGCAGGATACATATCACTTGTACTGATCACAAGCATTCTTTCTAGGACAAGTAAGTACTGTTTCTTCTTTCAATTTTAATATAAATACAGTAGGAAGTCAAAGAAAAAAATTACAAAGAATTTATATGTGATATTGCCCATGATATTTCAGAACCAACCCCCACAACATGAGCCAGTTTTTATTCCTGCAGCACAATTTATGAAGAAGAAAAAAATAAAAATGAGAAATGTGTTATTTGTTCATTAATCCCACACAATCCAACAGTTGCATATCCAAATGTAATTGCATTTTTAAATTTGCAGCATTTCTTCAGGAATATTCCAGCATCTTCACAAGCCAATGATTATAAATAAGATAGTGAGTGTTTCATTAGTAAAAGGCATCCTTTAGGGGAGAGTTCTTCAGTCCCAACGCTACTGACCTTTTGGTCCAGATAATTCTTTGCTGTGGGGGATTGTCCTGTGCACTGTAGGATGGTTAGCAGTAGCCCTTACTTCTACTTACTAGATGCCAATAGCACCTCCTCTCAGGTAATACAAATCAAAAATGTTTCTAGACACGAACAAATGGCATCTTGGGAGTCAAATTGCCCCTCAATTGAGAACCACTGATTTAGAACCATGGATTTTGGTTTTAACTGTAAGTTTAAATTAAGATGAACCAAGATTCTCCGGTTAGGCACAAACATGTGATCGCTAAACTTCATTATAATGTAATAAAATACAAAATGCACAATTAACATCCAAGTTAATGCAAATTTGCACTTTTTTTTTCTTAAATGACACCTACATTAAATTTTATCAAGGTACCAGTAGCAGAAGAAAGTATTTCTGATTTTCCAAAAATATCACCCAATTAAAACGTTTCCTTTAGGCATATGAGGAAGATTTATTTTGGTTTTGGTCTGGCCCAAAATGACTGGGAGTAAGTGCAGGAAGTTTTATCTAAAAAATGAACATGGACCAAGTCTTATAAATTGGCCCTGGTACTATTTCCTATCATAGCTCCTGTTTGTTTACATTGGAGCTCTTATAAATTGGGTGTTATTTCCTTTCCACTAAATTTCAAGGTATTAACAGCCAATGAGGTGTTTTTCACTTCTTCCTCTCTCATATTCTCCCATTTCTCCTAAATAAATAACACATTGCTTGATCACAATTTTAAGAATGGTCCCCAAACTTCAAAACTACCATTATGAGTTTATTTTACCTAAATCCACTTTCACACTTGAAAGCATAACAGTCTGCTTAAAATGGAAATGAGCAATACAGGCATCTTCTAGTAGGTACCTACTTTCCAACAGAATCATTTCTCTAGTCAGTTCACAGCGAAAACTTGCAAATTCTTAAGTCAATTAGTTCCGTTTATTTTGATTTCCTGCCTAGGATCTTCCTTCCAGAGAAAACATTACTCTAATATTTTTATCCATTAAGTACTCTCAAAATTAAATGTCCCTAGATAAACTACATTTCTTACCCTTATTCCAAAAATGGGGGGGGGGGGGGCACAATTAAAGGAGGTGCAGATTTCTTTTATTTCTCTGGATGGAGCTATACTTTTCTAGTTTTAAGGAAGTTATGGTACTTCTATTTGCGACTTCCATTTGTTGAATTAGTATTCCAAGTGGTAAAACACTTGGCTTTGCATGTATGCAATATGTAACAGTTTCTTAGTGCTGCTAAACTGTCCTTGATCAGTGAACTTCTAGTGAAAAAAAGAAGCTGTTGAAAGTTCATGCACCCCCAATAGCACATTCATTTATAATTAAACAAAAAGATTACACAGACATTGCTGACAAGGATTATCAAAATAGAATGGCGCCACCTGCCCCTTGCTATCCCATTAATTAGTATGGGGACTGAGGTGCCAATTAACAAGCAGCAGCAGTAAAGGATCAGTAAACACAGTTCAAGCTGAACTTGAAGATTAACTCTTGCAATTCAGGTCCCATGTCTTAACAGTACTATGCTGGTTTGTCTATGTTACCCAAAATTAAATCCTGGGCTGGTTTCTTCGGGAGTTGGAAAAAATGGTGTTTATATCGTGAGATAGACATTTCAGTTGTGTGAAATGATTCCAAAAACAGTTGCACAAAATGCTCATACAATTCCACGAACAAGTGGCCATTCAGCATTTCACAGTGATGCAAAATGATAATCCAGGTAATCCCACTGACTGAAATACTTTCACATTATAAATCACAAATTTGAGGTAGTTAATGTATTAACTCTTGGAAACAACTAGAGTACTGTGTGGTTTAGTAGTAACTAGTACCCTTCTGGCTATTATACAGCACTTTAGGGGGCCTGAGACCATAACTTTGAGAAGTGAGTGGAGTAAATGGCTTCACTATTTGTTTTCTGGAAATATTATTAGTTACTTTTAAATGTAAACATTCACTTTTAAAAAAAGAATACTTTTCTTTCCACAAACAATAAAGTGATTTCCATATAATTTCCAACTCCATCCATAACTTCTCTGTTAATAGTACTATTATTCTGGAACCTAAAATTATTTTTTAAAAAAGAGCTCAATGCAATGTCACATGTGCGTAAGTGACTAGCACATTCTTCAATAATTATTTTACATTTATCATTAAATACTTCAATTTAATTTTTATTTAAAATTTGCTTTATTAATGGGAACTGATTTTGTAAAAAAAAAAACCGCATTTTTCCTCAAAATTTACAGGGGCGTTCCCTCCACTGAAGCCTTTTGCATTGGTTTACCCATTTCACAACAGTATTTTCATTTTTTATGTAGACATGAGTATATCTAATCTTGAAAAGTCACCACAACTAGAGAGCAGCTGTTAAGTAAAAACACTATTTGCAAGTTCTAATGAATAAAACTTAGAACCTCACCATTAGCAAAAGACATACGCTAAGGCCATTTCAAAGTCCAAATTCCCCAATGGCATTGCAGTATACACTCTCAAAAATGGGAAGAAAAACTTCACAGGGTTGCTGAGAGGTTTGTTTAAAGAGATTTTTTTTTTAAAGCCCACATTGAAATATTGATGCTCAGCACTAAGACCCATTCGTCAAGCCAGGGAGCACCTCAAACATGACCTGTGACTGGCAACACTCATAATCCCAACTCTGGTGTCACATATTCAATACATCTGGATCAGGACTTAAGAATTTGCATTTTTAAGAAGCATGCCTGGTAATTCTAATACAGGTAATATATGACCCACTCCACTAAAGCCCTGAGATATGGACATGGCGGGTCCCTGTCTTGAGGTCTGCACCTCTGAAGTTCTGGCTTTGATCTTCTTTTTGGCTGCATGCCCCACCAGCACCAGGAATCCATGGAGCCAAGGAAATGTGCCAACCCAAATCTTAGAGTATAAGCTCTAAGCCTGATACCCTCAAACTCCCTTCCCAGAGAACCACAATGCCCAATCCAAGGCCCAAAGGGTGGTCAAGAGCAACTAGTTGCTGGCTATGTAAGACCAAGCTTGGACCAGAGGGCTTGGGTGTCCACATAAATGCAAGAAAAATCTTTATTTCACAGTCAGAAGACAGGAACTGAAAGAAAAAGAGTGGTGGGGCATGGGCCAGGGCCAGATCCATCTCTCCCAATGGACAGTAGTGCAGCACAGAATCCAATGAATCCAAGATTTCTAACTGGAATTCTGGCTTCCAACTACAGTTTCATTTTAAGAACATTAAAGGGCAATGTTGACAGGGACGGAACTATTAGCTCGGTTTGCTGAAGATCGAGGAGAAACTTTGTGGATTCCACACTTGGGCTGCATTATCAGATGTCTATGGTGCGGCTGGGAGAAAGGCAGAGGGTGGGTACACAGCTGAATTATGAGTTGGGGTGAAAGTGTATCCCTTTCATATGAAGGAGGAGAAAATGAGTGTATTTCCTGTGGCTTTCCCAAATGAGTGCAAAAAAAGAGCATGAAGGCGAAAATAACGGATAAATCCTTTTCCTTGTCCTTCTCGTTTCTGCACAATGATGCTGAGTCTCCTAGAATGAATTATAGTCTTTGATGGAAGATGACAATCATTCTGAATTTGTGCTTTTTAGTTACTTGGCATACTGTTGCTTTACATGTATTTTTCTAGTGGTGGGGAATATATTTGTCGGGGTAGGAGAATGATATATATGCTACTTAACAGTTTGCCACCTTAATTTATAACTTTTAAGTATTTAGACATATACGGTTTGCTGTTTTCCATTGCACTCTTGCCTCATACCCTGTAAAAGTCAGGAGCAACATGGAACACACTCTGCAAACAATGTGTTAAAGCTTTTCATTTCTCTCGTTTTTCCCTTGCTCTTCTTTACTTTTTATCACTACAATCTATCTAAATGTAGAGATACTAAAAACTCCAAAAATATCTACTCCCTCTCCCCTTTCAATGAGACTTGAAAAATGATATATACTGCTTCAAATATTTGCCAATCTCTGTCATAGTAGTAAACGAGGAAGTAATGAAAATAAATACCAATCCACAGCTCCAAATCTGTAAGGTTGTAAGAAAAGGGAAAACAAATATTCAACATATTTGCCATAATTAGGGAAATAAACCAAAAAACTTGGCTTAGATGACCTTACATAGAAGCAAGGAGACAGAATCGCCACTTGAAAAAATTTCCAACACCTAACAAGGTGCCTGAAGGATAGAGGTATGCAGTAATTATTTGTTGAATGAATCTATAAATGACAAAAAATGAAATGATGAATATTATACTGAGATAACACTATTATGTTAAGCAGTATTACTTTAAAGCTTAACAAAAAGTCCCTATTCTACTCTAGACTCTAGAGCAGAAATAGTATATTAAACTTGTTGGTCTCAGGAGCCCTTCACACTATTAAAAACTACTGAGGACCTGAAAGAGCTTTTTATTGTTTATGTAAGTTATATTTACTATTGTTTGCCATATAAGAAATTAAAACTGAGAAATTTCTAAAATATTAATCCATTTTAAAAGATCAATAATAAATCTACATGTTACTATAAATATTTTTTATAAAAATAACTATATTTCCCCAAATAAAAATAGTTTAGTGTAAAATACCTGGCTTAAAATAAGATGGCTAGGGGCGGGCCACAGTGGCTCAAGCAGGCTGAGTTCTCGCCTGCCATGCCGGAGACCTGGGTTTGATTCCAGGTGCCTGCCTATGCAAAAAAATAATAATAATAAATAAGATGGCCGGATTCTCATCTCTGCTTCTGCATTCAGTATGCTACAATAAGGTCTTTTGGTTGAAGTATATGAAGAAAATACAATATCACAGAGATATGGGTTTGAAAAGGGGGGAATACTTTAATAGCCTTTTCAGATAATTGTGGATATTTCTACATAATACCATATCAAAACTCAAAAAGTGGTAGTTTCTTAAAGTTTAGTTTTGAGGTAGAAACCGAACCACATTACTGATATGTCTGTTAACAGACATTCTAGGGTGGGCCATGGTGGCTCAGCAGGCAGAGTTCTCGCCTGCCATGCTGGAGACCCAGGTTCAATTCCCAGTGCCTGCCCATGCAAGAAAAAGAAAAAAATGCATTCTACTACATTGCCCTTTGAATGGATTTTTTATCCATGTGTAACTTTTTCTTTTTTATAACTTTTTTTATGTATCTATGAAACATAACCACATACAAACACATTCTTATCATATGATCATTCCATTCTTGTTATATAATCAATAACTCACAATATCATCCGATAGTTGTATATTCATCATCATGATCATTTCTTAGAATCTGGATCAATTCAGAAAAAGAAATAAAAAGAAAACAGAAAAAAATTCATGCATACCATATCTCTTACCCTTCCCTTTCATTGATCACTAGCATTTCAATCTACTAAATTTATTTTAACATTTGTTCCCATTATTTATTTATTTTTAATCCATATATTTTACTCGTCTGTTGATAAGGTAGATAACAAGGAGCATCAGACACAAGGTTTTCATAATCACAGTCACACTGTGAAAGCTATATCATTATACAATCATCTTCAAGAAACATGGCTACTGGAACACAGCTCTAAATTTCCAGGCAGTTCCCTCGAGCCTCTCCAGTATACCTTAACTAAACAGGTGATATCTATTCAATGTGTAAGACTAATCTCCAGGATAACCTCTCAACTCTGTTTGGAATCTCTCAGCCATTGACACTTTATTTTGTCTCATTTTGTTTTTCTTCTTTTTGGTCAAGTAGGTTTTCTCAATCCCTTGATGCTGAGTTCCAGCTCATTCTAGGATTTCTGTCCCACGTTGTCAGGAAGGTCCACACCCCTGGGAGTCATTTCCCATGTAGAGAGGGGGAGGGCAGTGAGTTTGCTTGTTGTATTGGCTGAGAGAGAGAGGCCACATCTGAGCAACTTAAGAGGTCATGTGTAACTTTTTAGCAACATGCATTGATCATTTGAAAATATCAGTTCATTGAATTATGTAGCACTTCAAGATGTTGACAAATTTCATTATAAAATAACAAAAAAAACCTTGCCTGTCTATAACAGTTTAATTTCCTAGCTGCTAAAACACACACACACACACACACACATTGGGATAGCTTAAACAACAGGAATTTACTGGCTTACAGTTTTGAGGACAGGAGAAGCATAAAATTGAGGAACCAGAAAGGCAACGCTTTCTTCCCAAAGACAGTGGCATTCAGAGACTGGCTGCAGAAATCCTCGGTTCTTGACTTTTCTGTCACATGGCAATGCTCATGGTGGCTTCTCCTCCTGACTTTCAGCTTCTGGCTACTCCTCATGGCTTCCTCTCCATGTCCATTTTCTTGCGCTTATAATATAAAGATTTCAACCATACTGGATTAAGGGCTCCCCTCATTCAATCTGGGCACACCTTCACTAACAACATCTTCCAAGGTTCTGTTGACAAACGGGTTCCCACTCACAGGATCCACGGTCAGGACAGGAAGATGCCTTTTGTGGGGGATGTGATTCAAACCTAACCATCACCATGGTTTATTAACAAAAAAGATTTTAAATATTTGGAGGCTCTCAAGCTCACAGTGGCAGCTACCAGTTTTTCAAAATTTTTAATTTTCACTTGAAAGCTCAATTTTTTGTCACTGGCACAAAATGACAAATGAAAATATATTTCCAGTTCTTCTCCTTGAAGTGACAGGCTCTCTGAATTCATTTCCAAAAAAAAAATCTACAAAACTCCCAAATCTTAATTGTCATAATGTGTCTGCTAGCCATGCTTTCATCTAAAGGTGAGGTTCCATTATAAAAGAACGAGTTCAGCAACAATTCCTCAAGGAAAACCACTGTCCTTTGGTATGCAGCAGAGTGGCAAAGTGTACTCCCATTTTATCAGGCAGAATATGGAAGACATGTACTCAAGGGCTGAGATTTAACAAAATTGACAATGTTTATTACTTTATAAACGATATTGTTAAGTGAAATGTTCATTTTTCTTTCTGTCTTCAAGTGTGTGGCAGTGAAGAAAACAATGACGACTGGGAACCAGTTTGTGAGGTGCCAGCTCTTTTACAAACAATTGCTTTTGAATCCATCAGAGCAAATGTCAACATGGTGAAGAATGCAGGCAACAACTTAGCTTTATCATAAATATCATTTTGAATTCACAGACCCCCTGAAAGTTTCTCGGAGACCCTCAGGCATCCATGGAGCATACTTTGAGGGCCACTGCTCTGATTAACCCTGTCCTCAGAGATCAAGGGGCCCCTGGGGACAAGCAGACATGCCCACTCCGCAATCCTTCTGGATGATGTGCTGTGTAGCAAAGAACCTTTTTGCTTTTAGTGGAGCATCTTCCTTAAATAGTATTTCATGGAAAAATAATTGGGAAATTCTGACATTTCAAAAAAGCACCAGTCTTGAAATCAGGAAATCTGAGGTCAAATTAACGCTGGTCAAAAAATCTATTACTCCAATCACTTAATTTCTAAGGATCTATCTTATATGTAAAAGACTGAGATTAAATTTGGATAAAGTTTTCTTTGGAATTCTGATGATACAATTATACAATCAGTTAATGGTAATAGCATGATTTTATCTCTAGATAAATCAGAGAATCAATCATCTCTCAGATCTTATTACATAGGATGGCTAATTGGAATTTTACTTTATATGAAATGCTTTACAAATTGGAGAATTCCACCCAATTAATTAATTGATTATTAGTTTGAGTTCAACATTATACAGTAAGAATTAAATAGATTTGTCAAGTTAATATAGGTGAGTTGTTTTCTTTATTTCTTAAATCATGGTTGCTGAACACCAGAAAAGACTGTCTTCATTAACATAACTATTCTTAGCCTTTAATCTCCATTTCTTGAATAGATTCTATCAATTTTAGGATACTCTAGTTTCTGCATTCAGATGCTAATACAACATTTGCAGAATCAACAAATATTTATATGAATCACAGAATTTAGAATTAGGAGGGACTTAAGAATTGATTTAGTAACAGCATGGTAAATATGTTTAGTAATTACTTCCTTTCTCAACTATTACAGAATAATTTATTCATTTACTTAAACATTTATTGAATGCTCATAACCTGTCAGGCACTGTTCTAAACAGCGGATATACACCAATGAATAAAACACAGTTCTAGCCCTTATATATCACTGTATTCTTTTTTCTTGCACAGACATAATTTAAGAATCCTCAAAACACTGCATTAATTAACCACTACTAATCAAATTTAAACATCTTTATTTAAGTCTTATATATTACCTGGCATGATGGTAGACTCTAAAGGAAATACCAAGGAAATAAAAGGCATTACTTTCATATTTCTGTGTTCTAATTAGGGGAAATCACACATATGTTCATAAACAAACATACATATATAATATAAACAGTTCAACAAAAATGCCAATTTTATAATATAAAATATAGCAGACATCAATGAAAGTTGATGACTTCAAACAATACCTTTTTTACTAATTCATCTCCTCTTTACCCTTATAATTTTCTTTTATTCCCGTTTATCAGTAGTATTATTCAAGATGTTTACATTTTCCAATTTTTCATCATCTTTAAGAACATCTTTAGGCGCTTGTCTTTAAGAACACTGTTCGCATCCATGTACATAGAAAAAAAAAATACATAAATCCTGCAAAACAAGGCAGCCTCAGTACCTGCTTTCTCATGCAATTTGGTCATTTTCATAGCACAAATAGCTAGCCTGGGGAGGCCTCTCTGCATGGGGTGGGCTGTCTCATACATGGAGCCTATGGGTCCCTTCCTTAGAACTCACCCGTACTGTGTAAGTCAGCCAAAGAAGCATATGTCCATGTTTTCTCAAAGAAAAATCAGATAAAAATAATTGTATCTAAAATAAAATCAGCTGGAGGAAATCCATAGGAAACTAGCCTTGCGGAGTTCAAACTAAAAAATTCACCTATAAAAATAAAATACTAATCAAATTGGGCAGATACATAGTCATCGTTTTATGGGAAATAAAAGCTTTTGAAAATCATACTTACTGAATCTGTTTCTCTTTTTAGAGCATCATCCTAATTCACCTCAACGAACACACAATGTTTTCTCAGTTGAAGAACGGGTTATTTAATGAAAAAGCTGCATAACATTTAACACAAGACAAAGGTATGCACCAAAAACAGCCACAGAGACCTCTCCTCTTAAAAAAGTATTTTCAACGTTTCCAGTATTATTGTCAAGTTAGGTCTCTTAGAAGCAGTCTTAAAAATGCTTTCTTACTTAATTTTGATCACAACCTATTTGTTTTCATGGGAGACAAAGTTAATAATCCAAACTATGTTGCTTATTAAGAAACTCTTTTCCCAGAAATTGTGTCCCCGCTTCCAAAAACTACTGCATATGTAGCATCTTTGTGTAAATACTTATAATTTTGTCTGCATTACAAAAACGTATATTAAAAAGGTAGTAGATGAAGGAAAGATGTTTAAAACACTGAGTCTACAATGAAGTTCCAAATACTGTTACCACAGAAAATTCTGTGATTCAGTTTAGTCTGTTTATGCAATAGGGTTACTTACGCAGCTGTAAAAGCTTCAAAAATTACTATCCTATGCCACAATATTAACTCAAAATTAATATTAATTAGAAGCAGCATAGGTACAGTCATATTAAAACACATGAAGGCTAGATTATGTCTAAGACTAGAAATGAATCACAAATACATCAATAATCAAATTCTCTGGGATTAATAACACTGTAACTTATCGAAATAGTTATTATTACCCAACAAATTACTCCCTCACTTTCTCATTCCGCCTAAAATAGACACCTTTCTATGGAACTACCACCCTTCCTCTGACAAATCTAATGGTTCCAGATCTAATGCTGGTACATTCAGATATAGATGTTAGTCTCTTGGTTCCTTAACTGTCTAACTTATTCCGAAGAATATTCAAACCTTTTCATAAGTCATGCATTTTAAAATAATGTATGAAAATAAAATAAAATAAAATAATGTATGAAGAATCAGACCAGCGAGGATTTTTCTTTCTTTATTAGGTGGCTAATTAACTTTAAAGTTATCCAACAGAGACATCTCAGATTAGGGGGCATGCATATAAAATTTATGACCAAAGAGAAAAGTCCACTTTTCCTACTTACCTATGAAATATTTCCACTGATATGTTAAGTAGAATACATGATGCAAAAAAGGCCAGATACCACCCATTATCCATTTTCCTTTCTTACTTGGTAACAGAATCCTGGTTTATTTCAGGATAGTAACATACACAGATTAAAAAAAAAAAAATCATGGTGCGACCATTTAATTAAGAGCTAGCCAAAGAAATACAACCAGAAGTAGGATTGCTTAAAACGCTTCTTAGAAGAAGGCTGTCTTGGAAGTGTGCTGATACACTCTCCTCCCTCCTCACTTCCATCTCTCTTCCTGATGCTTAGAAACTGGATATAACAGTTGCAACTACAGCAGCCAAAACAGACTATAATGTATCTTTGAGGATGGAAGCCACATGAAAATCTGGGAAAGCAGAAAAAGAGGAAGAAGCTGGGTTTCTGATAGCCATGGAACTTTCCATACCTTCCCTGGACTGCCTAACTCTGGACATGTTCATGTGAAAGGGGAATAAACTTCTATTTTATTTTACTATTATTTTCTGTCTCTGTTACTTACATTCAAATACAATTCCCAGATGATAGAATACATGTATCCAGGATACAGTGCATTAAGCACATATTCTATGCCCCAATGCTTGATAAGGATGACCTTAACACTTTCTAACAAGAAAGAATCTTTCATTGCACTTTAATCTATATTGACACCAAAACTCACTTTGGAACAAATTTCCCTTAACAATTTACTCATAAAACATAAGGTAAAGATGAATCATTGTTCTGGATTAAAAGCTCTCCTCTTGGCTACCTAGCAAAGGCTACCTCTCCAAATTACCTTGAGTTTAAAGAGTTAGTCTCTGGGGAAGAGGTAAACAAATCTTCACGTGACCCAATTTCCAAGGAGCAGAGACTCCCAACTCCATTCACTCCCTTACAGTTTTGGAAAATTTTTGATGGACCGGGAGGTTTCTGAATGCAAAGGGCACTAAAACCCAAAATGAAGAAAAGAAGACCAAAGTCAGATCCTAGATAGTCCTATAAGGGAGAACTGGGTCCAATATAGTAGATAACTGGAGACAGAACTTTCTCCAAACCCTGACCCGACACCACCCCAGGCCCGTGCACATAACTCCTACTTTAGGAACAACAGCTGAGCTCTTACATATAAATCAATACATATTTTTGTAAAACAGAAGACTAGATGGCTCTTAATCAATTAGTATCAATTACCTGGCAAACAGAAGAAATTTTTTAATCCGTCATAAGCTAGTAACGCCTAGAAAAATGAGCCTGGTTCCACTGGTAGCTTCATCACAAACTCACATTTTATTGGATAGGTAGCAATTGCTGTAGCAAAAGTTTGGGAAAGTACCCTAATTTATTTTTCATTAATTCATATTCATAACTATATATAATATGCATGTATCCTATATATTGGAATCTTATATTATAATAAAAACACACACACTTAGTACAGTAGAATTTCTTCTTCCCCAAACAACTAATAGTAAGTTGAACTTGACTTCACAGAATTGATGAAATATGATACTTAAGAAACCATTTGTGGTGGATATGTTGGTATAATGGTAAGGCAAAGAAAGCACATATTTCTCTTTCTCTTTTGGATTGGTCTTTATTACATTTTTTACATGATAAGAAAATAAGATTACATTAAAAAATGAACTGTCCTATCAGGACTTTTTGAGAACCCTACTGATTTGTCCATTCCATCCCAAAGTTGGAACTTAGTTTGCTCAGCTATTTTATTATGAAATATTTCAGTAATGCCAAAAGGACAGAGAAAATGTTATGAATCCCCATTTAGCCACTACCAAGATTAAGAAAGAAAACATTAACAGCAGACCACTATGAACCTAACTCCAATCCCATTCCCCCTTTCTCCTTTTAGAGATCATCACTATCCTGCTGTTTGCTGTCTACCACTTTGGGCCATATATATATATATTTTTTGCATGAGCAGGCACCAGGAATCGAACCCGGGTCTCCGGCATGGCAGGCATGAGCATTGCCACTGAGCCACCATCATCAGCCCTGAGCCATATTTGAATGTTATTACATATATAACATATATAAGCCATATATACTCTTTTGTTAAAAATTTAAACATTTTCCTATGAATAGTATTATAAATACATCTGTTCTTCAGAAGCTTACTTATTTTGCTCAATATTAAGTTGCAATAAATTATGCATGTTGATAAATATAGGTCCAGTTCATTCATTTACCTGCTATATATAACTGGAGTGTATAACTGTCATAACTATGTACATGTATCTATTTACTGTGGATGAACATTCAGGTGATTTCATATTTTTCTATTACAATGTGGCAACTAAGATTGGTATAGATGTTTCTTACTATAGAATAATGATTACTCTCCTTCTTCATTAATCTACAAAAAACCCATAAACATATACTCCTAAAATTCAGGGAAAATGTTACTGAAATATTACACTGAATTGCAATATTTCATGGAAGCTTAACAACCCTTAAATGTTAAAGCAATAAAATACTGAATAGAGATTTTAATGGTCAGGGAAATAATGTAGTTTGAGTGTTCCAGTTTAGGAAATGCAATATCCAATTTTTACAGGCTGGATTCTCAAGTACAGAGTATCATCAACAGATAACGGCCAATTTTGAACATTTTTCCTAAGAAATATATTCTACCATTGATCCATTATATTCAAACAAATATTTATTGTATTCTTATAGAAAATTTCATAACTATTTTATTGATCTATTCAGAATAAGAAACTGCTAAGAGTATCAGAAACCATATTTGAAAGCATGTATTAAAATTTACCTGTGTTAAGAAATATTATATTTAATTTAGTGGTTAAGAGCACAGGTTTTAGAATAAGATAGCAGCCTTATTTTGAAGCACAACTCTACTTTTTTTGTTTTTACCATCTATGACTTTTAGTCATTTAAATGAATTTAATTGTATCACCTCTGAAATGGAGAGGGTAAACTTACCTCATAGATTTTATTTTAATAAAATAAAACTTGCATGACAAATAAAATAATGCATGAAATCTACTTAATGTTGCTGCTCCTGATTCATCGTTATTTGGTGGAATCATCTGGATTTAGAGTTTAGATGCTGACACATATAGTTATACATATTACAGGGCTACTAATTCCCTCCAGCTATGTAGAGCACCACACCTGATCTGTACAGAGACAACCTCCCAAGCAATAGTTCAAACCTGACAGAGGTCTGATATATGCAAGCATGCCTGAATGTCTGATCTATGGTGTGGTGTGGGTGGGGAAAAAAGAAAGCAGAAGTAAAAAAGGATGGGGGAAGCAGAAAGGGAAAGAAGAAGAAAGATGAGAGGAGGAGGGAGTGAGGAAGACAGATCGATTGACTGATTGATTGATTTGCCTCAGAGAATGACGCTATAACAGAACTGCAAATTTTCTAAGCACATTTTTAGGGGAGAAACAGGACCTCTAGGGAGAATTTAGCCTAAGGGAAGGAACCAGATGTGGCAAGTTGGACTTTGCAATAAGATCAAAAACTCAGAGGAGAATAATGCTTCTGGTTATAATGTGATAAATGTGAATATAACCCCCACTGATCTATCTACCTTGATGACAGGTATACCCTGTAGAGAAAAGCGGTAACGCCGAAAAAGTTGACCCCATAAAACCTGTAAAACTTTAGAACTTAAGAAAACATACTGCAAGTCCTCAAAACTAGAGGAAATAACAACAGGAAGTAGCTATTCTTTTCTCACTTTGCAAAAGAGCATCCACTCTTTTGCATCAAAGAGGACTGGTAGGTTTTGGACAAGATCTCACAGCCCAGAGTCTGGAAAAGGCAGCATCAATCTGGCAAGAAAGGCAAGACCAGTAGTCAAGGTCTTTCCCCATTATCAACCACGCTAGCAACTATGGCGTAGTGGTACACAGTGGTCATCAAAACTAGCAACACCTCCCAACCAAAGGAACTTTTTAGCTGAAGACAGGAAGGGCCCTGAAGAGGGTGGAGTGCTGGAGAAGGATAGCCTGGAAAGAAAGTTATGTGTGGCAGCCATGGGGAAGTGCTAGAGAGGTGGCTGCGAGAGGTAGTCTGGCCTGTGTGTAAACAAATGTAAAACCCGGAAGAGTCTCAGAAATACTGCAGGGAGAAAGAAACCCGAAAAAGGGTTTCAGAGTTCCGCCCTGGAGCATGTGATGGTTAGGTTCGGGTGTCACACTGGCCAGGTGATGATGCCCCATTGTTCTGTTGCTGCGGCCTTGAATCATCAGCATGTGAAATTCATTCATGGCTGATTACATCTGCGGTTGGCTAGGGAAAGTGCCTTCCACAATGAGTGACGTTTAATTTCATTAGCTGGAGGCTTAAAAGAGAGAGGTCAGAAGAGTGTTTAGCAACCTCAGCATACATCATCTCAGCACTCAGAGCTCAGACTCAGACGTTTGGGGATGCAGAAAGGAATCACCCGGGGGAAAGCCATTTGAACCCAGGAATCAGGAGGGAAGCCCAGCAGACATACACCGTGTGCCTTCCCATGTGACAGAGAAAACCAGAGGAAAGCCAGTGGCCTTTCCTTTGAAGAACTATAAATTTTGTATAAATTTGTAACTAAATAAATCCCCTTATTAAAAGCTGATCCAGGGCAGTGCAATGGAGATTCAGTAGCAGAATTCTCACCTGCCATGCCAGAGACCTGGGTTTGATTCCCAGAGCCTGCCCATATTAAAAAAAAAAAAAAAAAAAGCGGATCCACCCCTGGCATGTTGCATTCTGGCAGCTTTAGCAAACTAAAACAGAGCATATGGAAGTTAATGAACTAGAAAAATTTGAATATACTAATCACTAAAAGTTAGTAAGGCATGAGCAAAAATGGAAAACAGTATTACAAGGAGAAAATCATGGCATGGTAAGAAATCAATACAAATGATAAAATTCCTGGACATGAGAGCTAGCAGGCAAAAAACACATATTATGTATAAACTGGGCAGATATTCCAACATATAAGCACCAATATAAACACAAGACGCAAACTCTGATACAAATGAGCTTGAAACATTAAAGATCTTTTGAAGAAGGGGAAATCCTTTCTTTCTAATTATTATTTTTGTTTATTTCTGTTCTGTGAAATATTTCATACATGTACATATTCAATAACGGTATTTTTAATAACTACCCTTGTACATAACATCCTGTCACCTGGGTCCCTGCCTGAACCCAAACCCTTCTGCCTCATTGGAGGTAGCCAGTGTATTAAATTTTGTTCTAATAAATTCCTTCATTTTCCTTATACTTTGATCACATACATGCACATCCACAAAAAATGTATTACTCAGTTTTGCCTGTAATCAAGTTTTTATGGTTAAAATCATGCTATATGAGGTGTTGCAACAGTGGCTCAGTGGCAGAGTTCTTGCCTCCCAAGCCAGGGACCCAGGTTCGATTCCTAGTGCCTATCCATGTGAAAAAATAAAATAAAAGTTAAAAAAAAATCACATTACATGTATTTTTTTGTGACTTGCTTTATTCATCCAACATTATGTTTTGGGGATTCATACAGGTCCATGAGTGTTAGTTTTTTCACTACTATGTTACTATTCCACTGTATACAGATATTCTCTAATTTATTCATTCTGCTACGAGAGGCCGTTTGACCTGTTTACAGATTAATTTTTGCTTTGCTTTGATTATTTGTGTTTTGCTATCAAATATAAGGTTACTATATAAAAAAAAACCTCATGCCTATCTCCCAAAGCATGGGAGCAAGAATTTCTGATTGCAGAGGCAGCTTGAATTCATGGCTCCCCAGGATTCAAAGGGAAGAATTTGGCTGGTGATATCTGCCATGGATATAGGCTTTATTAAAATGAAGCCCATGGCATATAATTATATATATATATATATATATAAAATTTATATATATATAAAGAGAGAGAGAGAGAGAGAAGTGAATGGGGTGGGTTAAGGGAAAAAAGTCAATTTGATAAATTCATTCCATTCAAAATTTTATGGTATTTTACTTAGTTTATATAACTCTACATAACCACACTACCATCACATTACCCCATATAGTGTGAGATATTCAGTAGTTTATTTAAACTGGCCTGTATTCCTTGTAAATTCTTTATTGACATACCAAGCCAGCCTATGAAAATCTGTAGGAAAATATTACTGTTATACTATGTACTCATTCTTTTCTCATTTTTCAGAAACAACTAAATTAAATTTATAAAATTTTCTCGATATTAAATAACAGTCATAATTTTTTTCCTAAATGATTTGCACCTGCTATTCATTACTGCTGCTAGAGTCTGGTACAGGTTAACATATAATTATATATTCATTTATTTACATTTTCATATATTATCAAACTAAACTAGTCAAGTTTAAGAAGAACTATTCCTTGGCTTTTTATCCTGGGATCTTCACGCAACTCTTACTTAATTTTAATCTTCCCATCCATAAAATACACACACTGGCTTCAAAGTAATTGGGTGACCAAGGATGTCAAAAGAAACAATGGGTGTGAAAATGCTTTCAGGGCATAAAATATTTTATAAACAGGAGTTATAATTTATAATAACCTTAAGTTATATCTTACAAATATGGGGCTAGAACAGTAATGAAAAACAACAGAAAATTTGCAGTAGTCATTTTATCTATAGTTTTTGGTTTTTCCATATCTAGTCTTTTCCCCAAACCATGTTTGTTAAATAGATGGCAATTTGTTTGAATGCCATTTCCTACCCCCACATAATTTCTAACAAAGTGCCTAAACAAGCAGAGGAGGAAAAGTAAAAATATCTACAAATATCATAATTCATCTGCAAGCAATTTAAACACATCTATGTTTATATAGATGTGACCTAAATATTCACACCATCCCAGGGTTAAATTAGAACCAAGGATAAAGTCTAGTAGCTTCTAACATAAGACAAGAGGTGTATAGATCACAGGCGAAGGTTAACCTGCCTGAAAAACATTCCAGAGTATAAACAGCACAGATTTATTTGGGAAAACATATATTTATAAGTATTTGTTTTATCTCTTTGCATAAAGAAACCCTGAGAGAGTAAAAACAATGGGAAAAATAAGGCATGAAAGGAAAATAATACACTAAAATTAAGATTTGTTTTCCCTGTTTGTGGATATCGACAGAGTTATATCTTTCCTATAGGGAAGGAAGCTGTTGCTCTCTGGTTTGAATATGTTGCCTTTGGAAGCATCTGAATTCCTGTGTTGCTTTCCAAATTTTCAGAGATGTATAGGGGTAGGAAAGTGAAATTACCTACTTCAAAAGAAAGTTGTATGCTATAATATAAAGTTTTTAGAGTCAGTATTAGGTTCCAATCATACTCCCTTACTTTCCAAGCTGTCAGATATTAGGCATGGCTATTTACCTCCCTGAATGTCCATTTCCTCATCTTTAAAGTAGGGATACTAATAACCTCCTTACTTAATTAGCAGAAGGACTAAATCAGTATAAAGACTAATTAGAATACCCAGGTACAGTTTGGGCTAGGTTAGTATTAATTATAAAATGAGAGTAGATGATTTCAGAAGAAATTGTGAAAGATGCTAAACACTTGAATAGTTTATCATATAAGTTCCTTTTATTTCTAGGCACTTAAAATTTCAGTTAAAATGTGAAAGTTTTCCTTCAAATTGTTTAAAAAGAATTTTCTCAAATTAATTGGATGACAGATGAAAGACAGAAAATAAACATTGATGTTAAAAAGTCAATAACTGGGGGGCGGGCCACAGTGGCTCAGCAGGCAGAGATCTCGCTTGCCATGCCGGAGACCCGGGTTTGAGTCCTGGTGTCTGCCCATGCAAAAAAAAAAAAAAAAAAAAGTCAATAACTGGGTATGACAGATAATTGTCTGATACGCAACAGACTGATTAAAAACAAGATGAAAAATAATAATAAATGTAGGAGAGGAAGAAGGAAATGAGGGAGAGGAAGAAGAGTGAAGGGGAAGGGGAAAGGGAGAGGAAGAGAAGAAAGAAGAGAGAAAGAGGAAGAGAGAGAGGAGAAAATAGAAAGGATTGCTGAACATGCATGGCCCAGGCTGAGGGGGTGATTCCACGTCCTCTCCGGTCAACCTATTTGTTAAATAGCCCAACACAAAAAAGGAGCAGATTTGTAAGTGTGAGACTAGAACGGCAATGTACAAATGCCCATCTCCGTATGCTACATGACTTAACAGTATTTGTAAACCCATGATCAACCTGCAGCATGCTTTCTGCCTCTAAAAGCATCAGTTAATGCTTATTAATGGTTAATAAGCAGCAACATGTATTATCAAAGATAACGTTTTCTTAAACTGTAAACAAAATGAAAACTTAATTCTCTACCTCTGGGTAAATTAAGAAACTGAAATTATATTAGTATAACTATCACATTTTCCCTCTACTAGATGGAACATGCAGTATAAGAACAGCTCAGGTTGACCTCAAAACCAGCTCCCAATACGCTTTCAGTACACATATTTTAAATTAACATTGTGCTTTGGAAGTTGCACAGTCTATCTTAGGATCCAATAAGAGCAGAAAAAAAGTTCTAAATAATTATTTGTCTATGTCTACCAATAAGAATTTACAAGAATTATATGTGAAATATTAATGAATAACTCAAAAGACTATATGCATTGTACGTTGGCTCACGTAAAATAAATAAGCAAAAAAACAAAGTTACACATTCAAAGTCCCATGAATAACTTTGGTAGAACAGTGTGTCCCGGGTCATCATGCTTTCTTTCCCTATTATTATCAAGTTTGATTTGCCAACAAGCCTGTGACAAGAAACACAGAAATAAATTTCAAGGATAGAAAGCTAAACTACTACTGGGAATAATGACATATTAATTTACTGAGGAAGTTAAAAGTGGTGTGGAGAGGAAGTAAAAAACTGAGCTTCTTAAATAAATGAATTTTACAAAGAGAAAAAGCAAATATTTACCAGTGGACTTAATATATGGAAACATTACATGTGTATGTTACAACTACACCCAGTGTAGTTATTATCATCTGTATATTAAAGCAGGAAATTTTAAAACCATGATGAAAAATGGAGGAATAAGACGAATAATTTAGAATTTAAAGCCTGCTAATGAGTACAGATACTGATGAGTAATTTTCCAAGTTATAATACAAGTATAATGTACTTATTAACTAAAAGGTTTAATTTACTTTCAAGTGTACCAGGGCAGGGCAATAAAATGAAATCCCAATGAACTGTAGTTCAAGTCTCATCAAATACATACCAATGTACCAACCAAGGGCAGAGTGATCCAAAGGGGAAAAAAAAATCCCAGATTATCTGAAGGCAAAATTGTTTGCCTTGAGTAAAATAGGAAAAAAGAACAAAGTATTTCATGGTGGTCAAATGCACACCAAAAATTAATATTGCAAATGCCACTTTTTTTTTTTTTTTTTTTGTCATGGGCAGGTTCCGGGAATCCAACCCGGGTCTCCGGCATGGCAGGTGAGAATTCTGCCACTAAGCCACCATTGCACTACCCACAAATAATACTTTATAAAACAAAATTTCACATACAGATTTTTCCAAACGTACAAAAACTAACTGAAAGAAGCATGTCCATTCTAGTAGACTAAACTATCCTTTTTTCATGGCAGACATGAAAGCATAGGACATCTATGGTAAGTGTGTATGTGTATGCATGTTTTAAGTGTTCATAACATATTATATATGGAATCACGACATGAGAGTGTAAAAGTAGTAAGTTCTAATGACAACAAAACATCCAGAATTTCCTTTCCTGCTTCAAAAAACAGAGCTTGATACCACAGCAACAAGCTCAAGTCTCTTAACAGAGTAGCTTAAAATAGAGATGACAGCGACGGCTGCCAGTTAGACTCATTTCTCCCCTGAATGAGACTTATAGTTGCAGAAACAGGGACCAAGAAGGAAGAGTCACTCCCTGCTGACCTGGCAGCAACTTGCCTATTTTCCTGCTAATGCCATGAGCAGATACGAGAGGAAGGGACTGGTATTGTGGGTTAGACACATAAGGGAGAACCAAAGTATAATTCGATTAGAAGAAAATGATAAAGCCAAAAGAAATTGGATATTAAAATCTGAGAAAATTAAGATAAGTTTCTAACTTCTTCCAAAGTGATTTAAAGTATAAGATCATCTCTGCTGATTTAGAGATTCTGTCTTCTGTGCTGATCCCAACTAACAAAAAGCTCCTATCGTGGGCTTCAGTGACTTGCTTCTGTCCTTTGAAAATCACTGATGCCGAGATCACCTTGTTGCAATGGACACAGGATGGCATGGCTCTTACAGGGACAGACCTACAGCTAGTATTACTACTTATGGAAGGAAGTGTAACTTCTCTATTTCTCAGTGCATCCTTAAAAGATGGAGTCTGGCCAGACTGGAGTTTAAGTCATGACCCTATCACTTATTAGCCATGTGAGGCTGATCAAGTTACTTTACTTTCGGGGGTCTCAGTTTCCTTATCCTGTAATGGAAATAAGAATGAATCGCTCAAACGTCTGTTACAAGGATTAAATGAAATCATACATTTAAAGCTCTTGGTAGAATGCCATACAATACACACACACACACAAATACCCTTGATAAATGGTGGTTTTTATTATTAATGCGTAATTTCTCACTCACACAAACTCATATTCTCATTAAGTCTGCTCTAACATAAATGATACAGAAAACTTACTGTCCACAGCAGTTTCATGGAGCATGCCCAGTTAAAACCAACAACAATAACACCCTAATAATTCAAACTCCTTTAACAAGCAATATGAACCTTTATTCCACAGAGATAAAAATTTAAATGCAATATTGACTGAGGGGGAGCATACATTTTAAATGCGTGATATATGATGTGAATATATGATAATAGTGATTTCATTAAAAAGTGGGAAAGGGGAATAATGATTCAATAAAAATGCTTAAGTACTCGGTTTCTCATGAATCATAGCTTTAAAATTTAAATATATTGAACCATGAAGTGTACAAAACTATTTTCCTATTTCTGCATATGAGAGAGCTTTCTAAGTTTCAAAGCAGATGAAAACATCAAGTAGCCTTAAGAATAAAGATATTGCAAAACATACCTATGCTACATAACATATAAAACAAAAATTTAAAAGTAATTAAAAGCTTGTGAGAACTGCTGCAATAGGACTTTAAAAAAAAATTAAGAACATTGGTTTTAAAAAGAGCTCTTCTAAACCAATAAGAGGAATACAGGCTCTGACAAATTAATAAGCACATAAATAGATAACTGATAATAATAAGATAATAATAACTAATAACCCCCTGTCCAGACTGAAGTTCACTAGCAATCAGAAACACAAAATGAAATAAAATGACACTTTCCCCATCATATTAGCAAAAATTTAGAAATCACAAATCTCTTCACAGGCAAAAGGGGGGCACTATATTAGAAAAGTATCAATCCAATGGGACATGATCACTAAAAGATACATCAGATTTTTACTTTATTGGGGAAGTAGATGGAGAAGAGCACTTTGATTTTAATAAGAGGCAGGAGGAAAATGGAAAGTACAGAAATCACAGGCTGAGACTGAAAACAAACCTTCAGCTATTTGCTCAAAGAGCTTTTCATCCTTAAGTATAAAAGTAGTTTTTACCAGAGACCTAAGTATTAATAAGAATGGAACAAGCCAAAAGGCCCCAATTGCTTTGGTGTTGGAGAAAGGAACAGGAGCAAGCACCTACTAGAAGACATGTATAAAACAAAGCTTGTTCTCCCCTCCTCTGTCCTTTTAATTAGTTATATATTTTAATGAGAATACTATATTAAAATCAAAATAATCTGGAAGAGCATATATGATTCTTTGATTTTTGTTTTAATCATTTTTTGCAGTTTTAAATGACAACAAATTGCCATCTTAAAAATAAACTACAAACCAAAATATAACCATATATTCCCTATTAGAATCTCTTAGATGCAAACAAAGCATAAAAGTTGTTTTGCAGAGTTCTCACCTGCCATACTGAAGACCCGGGTTCAAGTCCCAGTGCCTGCCCACGCAAAAAAAAAACACAAAATTTGTTTCGGAGTTTCAGTCTTTATGAGCTACTTCAGGATTATCTGACATGCTCTCATGAAAGAAGAAGAGTTGTGGGGCATAAATCTTATTGTAATACCACACAGAATAGGGAAAATTGGGAAAGCCAGAAAGCTTATCTGTCTACTTACAAGTTAAAAGTACTCCATCTCAATTGAGGGCAATAATTATTAGCTTTAACTTTCAGGAATAATGAAATAATGAAAAGGTGTCTAATGCAATTAAACCTAACTAGAGATATGACAAATTAAGTTCTAAACTCAACATGCAGAATAAAAAGACAGAGATTACAACCAGGTCAGAAAAGGCCACAGTGATAAAATGTTAGCCTTATAATTATGTTTCCTTATTTTTTTTTTTATCTGAACCTTAACTAGCTACTTTAAAGGCTGACAGTTAGCAAGTTGTGTTGCCTCTTTGTGCCACATTCAAAATGGAAGATCTGAAGTAGAAGAGCTTTAAGTTTTCTCTTCTACTTTCATTTATTCTCCTCTCAGGTTATATGAATCCTACACCGTGCATCGTTTCAGAAAAACTTTGGCAAGCTAAACTGCTAGCAGTAATAAAATAAAACTTTATTGTTCTGGTAAAATCCTTATCACTCATTCAAATCACAAAATACTCTGATCTCTTTCAGTTGTTAGTGGTGTTTTATTTGTTTTGTTTCTTTTTTGTATAATCTTTTAATACTGAGGCAAGCCTGGGACTCTCTCATCATTCGCTGATGGACACAAGATACGGTTCTAGCCCCATGACCAACAGAACCCCCCACCTACTAGTTTTAGATTCTGACCTATTATAATATTTGATATGCCAGTGAGATCTATAAAATATTGTACTTTCAATTCTTTGGTAGAAGCACCTTCCTCACATCTGTGCTACTTCAGGATAGTTATGTGGACAGAATATATCTGAACAGAAATTCCAAATTATGGTCCATTCCTAGCAAATTAAAAGGTTACTGATTTTTCCTATGAAAATACCAATCTTGTTTTCATTCCTAAGACAGCTACAATTCAAGGTTAAACAAACAAGAGAGTCATATTCAATGTCTGGAAGTAGTTTTTATAAGGCTTAAAAAGTAGTGGAAACTCCTGGTAGAGTACACTAAAAGGTAAAAATAATCAAAATAAGAAAAATTATAAATTACTCTAAATTGTGCATGAAACCTGACATTTAATTCTGGTATACAAAATATTTTATATACAAAGTAAGTACTTTAATCCTATGGGTAAACAAAACGCAAAGACAAAATAAATTTTATTTTTATTGAGTATCAGAGCTGAAAGAAACAGCTGCTATTTCTTAACTGCTGTTTTAAACACTGACTTCCTTTTCTTTCAGCATTTCTATTTTGAGAAGCAAATTCTTCTGACCTAAATGGAATATCACCTTTCAGGTTTTAGAATTTTTAAGTCATGATTTTCTATCATTCTTTAAATCCCTATCTTTGCAAGAGGAAATAAAATGAGGAAATACACCTTTGCTGGTAACATCTGAGAACAATTCCACCGTGTGGAATACATGACTATGGATTTCTTCTGTCCTGAAATCTCTGGCCATTTGGAAGGTGTGACATTGTCTTCGGTTTTCTAGGGCATCATTTATCACAGTTTTCCACTGAGGAACAATAACTAGCTGATTATGTTGGCCAATCTCATCAAGTTGATTAAACAAACATTTCTAGACTATATATCCTGAACTTGTATTTGCTTCCCAGTTATAATTCTGAACTTTTGTTATACAAATAAGTTTATGAGTTCAATAAGTATACATTTTCATGGATAAATACACTCATGCACAACAGCACATATTTCTGTGATTGGTGCTAGGAAGAGACACAAAATATGTATTTTAAAAGCAATGCTACTGTCTCTAAAGCATTTACCGTTTAGTTGAGCTCTCCTTCAATCAAATTATTCAAAATTTAAAACATATTAAAATGAAGGGGTTATAAAGTAGCATATAAGTTTAAAATAAATATGATAAAGCTTTAGTTTAGCTCAAATTATTGAGCACTTTTTATATTCCAGGAATTGAATATCCTAGGAAAGAATACATTTTAAAACCTGAGCACAAGTAGCTAACAGTCTAAAGTGGAAAAAGGAATCATGAAACATTACACACATTATCCAGCTTTGTAAAGTGCTGGGACCAGGTGGGTTCCAGAGGAGGGGGGTGGCTCCATTGAGGCTGGAAGGCAAAAACTGACAAGAAAGGCTTTCAAGAGAGAGCAGCAGCACAAATAATTCCAAGGAGGAGTAAAACAATATGGATTGTTTTGAGAAAGAGAAGATGTTGAATACTGCCTGAGAAAAGACATAGGGAGAGAGGAATACACTATTGGGTGGGCAAGAAAGAGGTGGAAAACAGCCCGGATGGAGGGGGAAAAGATAAATATAGAAAGAAAGTAGCAATTAAATGGAGGGGAGAGTCACGACTCCCTCTAAGGACAGAAGCAGGGATGGGTAGTGCAGCAGAAGAGAACTAGGGACAACAGGGGGTTCACATTAACATTTCAAGCTCAATTCACTGATCTTGCTTCAGGAGATATTTAATACATAATACAAGGCCCCATATCTGTTTTTAAAATATGCTTGCATGTACAATGTTGTTTATAATATGAGAAATAATCAATATTTACAATAAAAGCTAGGACATTCAATAAAGCCAAAAATTATCTTGAGAAGGCACTTTAAATTTTAAAACACTCAGTCTTCAACCAAAATAAATCTTAACTTTAGACATTATCAACCAATATTACAATTATGTACTTCCTCTCTTGATTAAAGGGACAACTTACTTTTGAATCTTTTCATTGCAGTGTTTTATCTGCCCCCAAATTTCCACCGAGCACTCCAGAAACAAAATATCAGAAGGAATACAAATAAAACCAATGATAAGTAATATCGTGTAAGAACTCATGCTACACATAAAGTGAACAAATAAACCATAGTAAATAAAGAACTGATATATATACAATGTTGAGATATTACCCAAAGGCATTAGGAAAAAATACATCTATTTATGAACTTAGGCAGTCAGGTTCTTTGATTGAGAAGTGCCTATTCTAGATCAACTATAGTTGCATTTTCAAAGTAAACATTTTTGCTATCAAAAAACCTAAACCAAATCCTTTAATTAACTGACAGAGAGAATTTGAAAAGCATACCTAAAAGTTCGATTCAGAGGGCATTCAGTTGAATGTTAAAATATGTTTTAAATCTAGTTATCAATTAGATTAACCTTACAGCATTCCTGAGTTAATAAAATTGATTTTAAAACATTTCGTATGGTTTAAAAATTGCATATACATTCTACAAAAGTGATTTTGTACAACTATTGGACTCATTTAAAAAACATTTACTTTCCATTTAGCTTTATTCAACCTGCTGTTTTGGATGTTGTTCATCCCACTTTAGAATGAACTGATTCCTTCATGTTAGCCCTAACACAAAATCTTTGCCAGAGTATTAGCTTTTCCTTTTATCTCTTGGCGTACGCATTTAAACTCTACAGAAACTTTAATACTGTTCTTGTTCTCTTAAATATGCAGCACATAAATTCCAGTGGGACTATATAATCACCATCTATAACCTAAGCTAAAATTTTTAAATATTAAGCCTATTTAGACCCACAATTTAAAAAAAAGAAAGCAAAAGAAACCTTTCACTTTGTCAATATAGAAGTTTCATCTGGTAAATACTATACCTCGAGGGATGCAACATATTTCTTTTCCAAATCTGTATATATTAAATATAAGCATAGAAGTATATAACTTTCATGGGCATCCTAAATTATAAAATAAGTATAAAACAATTTTATTTCTTGTCCCCTTCAGCACCATTACTTATAATGATAATCCAGGACATGCACAACAGTGCTGGTAAATGAACACGCTACACTCCATGAGCACACAGAGACACCTGACGAAAAGTGCTATGCATGATGGAAAAGGGGAAAAAAAATTGCTAAAGTGTAGCAAGAGATGTTAATTTGTGTATTTAATAGTGAGTCACATTTTGAAAGGAACCAATCTTGCAAGCCACTTGGACAAGCAGAGAACTTTTCTGAAGTGCCTAAGTGTTTTTGCACCTGGGATTAAGACTGCTCTTACTTCTCATCACTCCGGGTTCTCTCTCTATTTCCAAAGCTAGCAATTACTCCTCTTCAGTGCGCTGTCAAACGGGCACCTGCCTTTCATTTAAAAGGATCTATGTTCCCCACATTCACAGCTTCCACATTTTGATACTGTCTACTATACCTTCATACGTTTATCTGAATTTCCCCCCAGGCCCCATTTCCAAATCATTCACTACTCTAAAGTAACTGATATGGTTTTAAAATAGATATAAATAGGAATGTACCAAGTGAAAGGCTTCAAGTTTGAAAGAATGAAGAAAGTTACTGATAAAATACAACATGAAATTGGAGTTCATGAGCTGTGCCCACCACCCACATCATTTACATGTACCATGAGTGTACACGACATTCTGAACCAAAGCTACACTGCCATCAAACATTCTTCAACAGCAGGCACCCCCCCACACCCCTTATTAGCTTTAACATGCACACAGCCCTCTGCTTACTATGCAGAGCAGCCAACAAGGAGATGCAGTTTACAAGTCAAAGTCAGAGAGACTGAACCGGTTAATCACTTACCTTCTCACTTAAGGCAGGCTTGCTCGTTTAACTTTTTGTTTCCTCTCTTGTCATAGCTCAGCACCAAATGGTTATGACTCAGCAGAAGTTTAAACCTGACAGTTAAAAAAGAGTTTGTCTTTTTTTTTTTAAAAGGAAAAAAAAATAGAAATTAAAGTTCCCCCCACTGCGGTCTCTCTTTCTCTTGCCCTCTGCGTGCGTGTTTCTCTCCAGTTTTCTCTCTGCAAGACTGCTACGTCGTGGTCTATAAATATTGACCCTGACACTTGCTCAGTGCTTTACTTGCTCATGGCACAGGTCTGCGTTACTGAACACCGTGGTAATACTCCGGCGAAGTCCTCAGCTGCTCAGACAAAGCTGTGGATTGGCTCACTACCCAGCAACCCTGTGCCTGCCTGGAAATACCATTTTGCTGCCAGCTTTACAGATACTATGGACCTTTCCTGAGGCCCAAATCAGGCATAGAAGGGCAATTATGAGGTTTGTCTGAAGAAATACAGCTTTCCCAAGCAGGTGGAGGAAAGGGGGGTGGGGCGGCTGAGTAGAATGAGAGACAAGAAAGGAAATAACTGCCTTTGTTTTGGCTATACAGCATAATCACAAACCTTTTATAAAAGCCACTTAAAGGCTATTCAAAGTCCCTAAAACTTAATTGCTACATATTATTAATTACCAAAAAGATGAAGGGAAGCATTTTTGTAATTTTCCCCAAAATATTGCTACTCTTTGAATAAGACTGCAATGACTAATTAGCCACAAAGAAATGTTTTGACATAAGTTAGTTCATTTCCAGAATGACAGAAATGCATCGGAAAGTATATTAATCATATTAAATTGTAGTGTTGATAAAAGAAGCTAAAATGTAATCTGAAAATTACACTGACCAACATATTATACATTCAGTACTCCTAGTTTTTCAGATGTGCCTATTTCATCAATAATAACACTTTGTATTATGTTGCATTAATTCTTTATATTAGGATAAAATCCATGCCACAGTACTATACATGGTTTGCAGAAGATAGGAACAACATCGGAAGAATCTACATATAGCTTCTAATGTTCACATATGAATAATCTTTAGAAAATAAATCAAGCCCATATCTGCTATCCTTCTTGCTAAGGATAACCATTTGTTTATTGCATTGAATTTTTCTCTCTTGACTAAATCAAGCGAGCAAAATTTTAAGATAATTTGATCACTCACACATTTTACAGATGGAGCAGTTAGAGATAAAATAAGAGAGGATGGTATGGTAGCCCATGACAAACTCTGGGATCTGTCTTGTAACCACTTGTTGAAAAGTGCTTTGAAAACTATTGCTTCTTTATTTCTGTGCTTTGTACATATGTTATACTATACAATAAGAAAGTTAAAAAACAATAAAAATTAAGTTTGCTACCTCTTGAGGTCAAAAATAAATAAATAACTAAATAAAGCTGAACAGTTTGTGAAGAAACAACAAAAAATGAATACTGTATGAACTGAGATGAAGCCCATCAATGTTCTTTAATTCTTCATGCTAGCTGTGTTAAACATTTTTTTATTGTACCATGTCACTGATTGTTAGTTTTAATGTATTGTACTGGTAATATCAGTATTATTGAATTCTATTGTACTATTATAGTTATCTTTAAAGTTAAAATTAGAACAGAATCCATAGCATAATAAAAATGCTTACCAAGTTAAAAAAAAAACAAAAAACAAAAAACAAAAAGGAGAGGGGCACTCAGAGCATATGGTTGGCTAGCAAGGGAGAACCTTTTGAGGACCTGCAGCCCTGATCCTTTCCTCACACGGAACCGCCCTCTCGTGACTCAGCTGCTTTCACAAAGGAGAGGTGGGGATGAAGGAAGGAGCTCCACTGCAATGCCAGGTGCTTCTCTCCTACCTGCGAGGCCACAGCTATACATTGGCCTGGATCTTGGGGCCTGGCAAAACACAGCACACTCCTGGGCCAGCTGCTGGCCAGTGAAGTTGGGCCTCTCAGTCCCGCAGCTTGGAGTCTTTCCATGCAGGAGTCTGGGAACCACAGACTCCACTATGGCCACAAGAGAAATGATTGCTGTGGTGCACCCTGCCCATCTTCCCCCGCCCCAGGGGCTGGCGACTTCCAGTACACAAAGACCTGGGAGATAGAGGGAGGCCCTTCCCTAGGGAAGAGAGGGAGAAGCATAACAGTCATGACTTAACACCTGGCTTGAGAGGGTGAACCTCTGGAGCTCCATCACCTTGAACTGGACTTTGGCCTGGTCTCAACCCTGCCCAGTGGACTGCTATAGTTGGCAAGAGGCAGAGAGGTGGGGAATAGGTGGCATAGGAGTGCCATCTGCTGAGAAGACTAATAGGAAAGAGAGGTCTGGCAAGCTACTTTTCTACCCACCCTTTAAGAGCTTTGCAAAAGAGGTTGCACCATCTGCATGAGACTTTGTCCCTGGTTTAGCTGGGAAATATTAACAAAGCAAGTGGCAAAGAAGACATTCAATTGAATCCAAACAACAGCAAAATCTTATACAAGAGAGGCAAATCAAATTTCAAAATAATCTTATCAATATAGTCAGAAGCAGAGAAACCTGAAAGAAAAGAAAAATCACAAAGCACATAAAGAAAACGAGATGATATAGCCAAGCCAAATAATCAAATTAAAATCTTGGAGAGCACACAGAATTTGTCTGAACTAATAAAAGATGTTGAAACAAATCTAAATAACTTCAATGTGATGGTTAAATAGATAAAGGATATCAAGAAGACAATAGATGAGCATAAAGAAGCATTTGGAAGAATAAATAGAAAAACAGCAGATCTTATGGAAATGATAGGTACTGTGGATGAAATAAAAAATATACTAGAGACACTGAACGGTAAATTTAAAGTGGCAGAAGAAAGAATCAGTGAACTAGAGGACAGAGCAAACAGATACCAATGCACAAAACAACAAATGGAAGAATAAATGAAAAATTTGAACTGTGTCTCAGGGAAATGATTCACAACATGAACTTCACAAATACAAGAATCATAAGTGATCCAGAAAGAGAAGAGAAAAGTAAAGGGCCAGGAAAAATATTTGAGGAGATAATGGTGGAAAATTTCCTAGCCCTTATAAATGACATAATTATGTAAATCAAAGAAGCCCAATGTACACCAAATAGAATAAATCCCAACAGACCCACTCCAAGACATATAATAATCAGATTGTCAAATGCCAAAGAAAAGGAGGGAATCCTGACAGTAGCAAGTGAAAAGCGACTGACCACATACAAAGGAAGCCACATAAGACTAAGTCCTGACTACTCATCAGGCACCATGGAGGTGATAAGACAGTTGCATGATATATTTATGATTCTGAAAGAGAAAAATTGCTGGCCAAGAATTCCTTATCCAGCAAAGTTGTCCTTCAAAAGTGAGGGAGAGTTTAAAATAGTCACAGAATAACAAAAGCTGAGAGATTTGTTAACAAGAGACCTAATATTAATTTAGTAGTATAAACTTAGTATTTAGCAAGAAATACTAAAGGACCTTTCCCTGGCTGAAAAAAAAAAAGACAGGAGAGAGAGGCTTAGAGGAGAGTATAGAAATTATGATTATCAGTAAAAGATAACTAAAAGAATAGAAAGAAAGAAAAATATTAGATAAGACAAATAAAAGCCAAAGGACAAAATGGCCAAAGTAAGGATAGCTTTTACAGTAATAAACTGAACATTAATGGATTAAACTCCTCAAACAAATGACACAGACTGGCAGAATGGATTTTTTAAATGTGATCCATCTATATGCTACTTACAAGAGACTCATTTTAGACCCAAAGGTACAAATAGGTTGAAGGTGAACAGATGGAAAAAGATATTCCATGCAAGCAATAACCAAACAGAAGCTGGTGTACCTATGCTAACGTGAGACAAAATAGACTTTAAAAGCAAAAATGTTATAAGAGACAAGGAAGGAAACTATATATTAATAAAAGGAGCAATTCATCAAGGAGAAATGACAATCATAAATACTTAGGCATATAATTAAGGTGTTCTAAAATACATGAGGCAAACACTGGCAAAACTGAAGGGAGTAGTAGACGTTTCTACAATGATAGAAGGAGACATCAACATACCACTCTCCTCAACAGTTAGAACATCTAGACCAAGGAGCAATAAAGAAAGAGAAAACCTAAATAATATGATAAATGAATTATACCTAACAGACATACATAGATCATTGCAACCCAAAACAGCAAGATATACATCCTTCTCAAGTGCTCATGGAACATTCTCCATGATATACTGCATCATGAGACACAAAACCAGTTTTAATACATTTAAAAAGACTAACAATAGGCTAAGCACTTTCTCTAGTCATAATGAAATGAAGCTGGAAATAAATAACCACCAGAGAACTGGAGGTTTCATAAATATATGGCATGGTAAACAACACACTCTTAAACAATCAATGGATCAAAGAAGAAACTGCAAGAGAATACTATACATCAAAACTTATGGGATGCAGCAAAGTCAGTGCTGAGAAGGAATTCTGTAGCTCCAAATGCTAAAAATCTAGCTGAATAATGGAAGAAACTAGAAAAATAGGAGCAAACAAATCCCAAAGCAAGCAAAAGAAAGAAATAAAGATTAAAGCAGAAATAAATGAAATGGTGAACAATAAATAAATAAATAAATAACAATACAGAGAATCAATAAAACTAAAAGTTGGTTCTTTGAGAAGATCAATAATATTGATAAACCTTTAGCTAGACTGAAAATGTCAAAAAGAGAGAAGACACAAATAAATAAAATCAGAAATGAGAGAGGGGTCATTACCAAGGACCCCACAAGAAATATAAATAATCATACTGTATGCCAAATAACTACATAACTTAGATGAAATGCACAATTTCTTAGGAACACACAACAACCTATACTGACTTTAGAAGAAAGAGAAGACCTCAACAAACCAATCACAAGAGACTGAATCAATCAGCAAAAACCTCCTTACAAAGAAAAGCCCAAATACCAGATAGCTTCACAGGGGAATTTTACCACACATTCTAAAAGGAATTAGCACCATTCCTACTCAAACTCTTTCAAAAAATAGGAGAGGGAACAATACCTACACATTCTATTAAGCCAACATCAACCTAATAACAAATCCTGATAAAGATACTACAAGAAAGGAAAGCTACAGAGCAATCTCCCTAATGAATATAGATGCAAAAATTCTCAACAAAATATATGTTAAGTGAATTTAATACACAGTAAAAGAATTATGCACCATGAACAAGTGAGATTTATTCCAAGTATGCAAGGGTGACTCAACACCCAAAAGAATCAATTCATGTAATCCAACACATTAACAAACCGAAAGGGAAAAAAGACACATGATTATCTTGATTGATGTAGAAAGGTATTAGACAAAATCTAACATGCATTTTTTGATAAAAACACTCCAAAAGTTAGGAATTGAAGGAAACTTCCTCAACATGAAAAAGGTCATATATGAAAAACCCACAGCTAACATCACACTCAATAGTGAGAGACTAATAGCCTTCCCTCTGAGATCAGGAATGAGCAAGGATGCCCACTGTAGTTACTGTTATTCAAAACTGTGCTAGAAGTTCTAGCTAGAGCCATTTCAGAAGAAAAAAGAAATAAAAGGCATCCAAATTGTAAGAGAAGAAGTAAAACTCTCAAATATAGGATCTCATGATCCTATATTTAGAAAATCTCAGAAAAGAATCTACAAAAAAGCTACTTGAGCTAATAAATGAATTCAAAAAAGTAGCAGGATACAAGATCAAGATGCAAAAATCAGTGATGTTTCTATACACTAGTAATGAGCTATCCAAGGAAGTAACTGAGGAAAAAAATCCATTCCATTAGCAACAACAATTAAAAGAATGAAGTATCCAAGACTAAATTTAACCAATGATTTAAAGAATCTGTGCATAGAAAACTACAAAACATAGCTAAAGGCAAAAAAAGTCCTAAATAAGTGGGAATACATTCCATGTTCATGAAGCCTAAATGTTAAGACATCAATTCTACCTAAATTGATCTACACATTCAATGCAATACCTATCAAAATTCCAACAACCTACTTTCCAGAATTGGAAAAGAGAGTTATCAAATCTATTTAGAAGGAAAAGTGGGCCTCAAAAAGCCAGAAACGTCTTGAAAAAGAAGAACAAAGTGAGAGAATTCACACTTTCTGACTTTACAGCTAACTATAAAGTCACAGTCATCAAAACAACATGGTATTGATATAAAGACAGACACATTGATCAATGGAATTGAACTCAGAGTTCAAAAATGGTCCCTCAATTCTGTGGTCAATTGAATTTTGACAAGGTCCCCAAATTCACAAAAAGGACAGAACGATCTCTTCAAATATAGTGTTGGGAGAACCTGATATCCATATACAATGGGATGAAAGTGTATACCTCAAACCCTATACAACAATTAACTTAAAGTGAATCAAAGACCTAAATAAAAGAGCTAGTACCATAAACTACTAGAAGAAAATACAGGAAAACACCTTCAAGATCTAGTTACAAGAAGTAGCTTCTTACATGTTATACCAAAAGCACAAGCAATGAAAGAAAAAATAAATATATGGGACCTTCTCAAGACTGACTATTTCTGCGCTTCAAAGAACTTTGTCAAAAGAGTAAAAAGGGGAGTTGAATTGAGGAGGGAGGGCCACACCTTATTGAGGTGTGGGATTTAGTTCATTCTCCAGAGCAGCCAATAGCCAGGAACACTACAGAAAAATTGCTGGGGCCACGTCAGTGACCGCACACACAGTGTACCCCAGTCTGGACCAGCTGGACTGGCTGTGAGCCCACCCATAACCATGAGTTCCCCAAGCGGCAGCGGCCAGCCCCTTCCCCACAGGCTGCTTCCCGCAGGGGAAAGGAAAGAGACTTCACCAGCAGCCGGGGTTGAGGGCAACCAAACGCCAATTGTGGAATTAATTAACAAATTCTGATTACTAAAAATAGGCCCCCAGCTCAGCTGAACCTTGAGTAAAGTGGAGGTCGATGGTTTTTGCTCCAGCGCAGAGGGGACAGGGTTGACAGAAAAAGAGAAAAAAAAAAAAAAAAACCCAGATTTTTTTGGATCTGAAAAGGTCTGGGCCCTGAAGGAAAAGAGGGGACACATAAGACCTGGAGATACACACAGCAACATACCAAGTTAAGCTCTTGATTGTCAAACCCGAGGAACGGGGATCCTGCTCTGAAAAAGATTTTTCTCTTTTGTTTTGCTGGCTATGTTTCTACGGCTTGACTGCTCTTTGGATACAGCTGCAAGGCTTCTTAAGCTCCACTGCCCCAGGCATAGGCAGAATTAAGCTTGTTTGAGTGTCTGGAGCCTGTGCCTTCCCCAGGAGAGGGGTGGGGCCCAGCTCAGGTGGAATTGCTCCTCCCTCAAGGAGTTCAGACCCCAGGGTCTGGAAAAGGGAAGCAATTAAAACCTGCCTACAATCTCTCCTCTGTCTCCACCACGCCCCCAGCAGGGAGAGTCTGCTGGAGTTAAAGGTACTGCATCACTTTATGCTGGTGGGACCCAAAGGCAGACAAGCACCACATACTGGGCAGGATAGGAAAAACTGAGAGCCCAGATGCTTCATAGGATAACCTTTCAATCTGCTGGGTCTCACCCTCAGGGAAAACTGACACAGGTGACTCTTTTCTCCTGATAAGAAGCCAGTATGGACTGTGAAAATCTGGCTGGGGTCTATAATACCTAAGTAGACTCTCCTAAGGGGGCTGCGGCGGGGGGCGGGTAAGGCACCATACAGGTAGGGCAAGAAAGAAGAAAACAGGAACTGAAAAACTCTCCTCTGTTAAACAAAACCTAAGCTAGAGGTCCAGAATAAGCAGAACTGAATGTCAAAGAACAGATAGACAACAAAAAGTCAACCAGCAAGAAAATCCTAGGAAAAAGAAGTGAAAAAAAATCTCCAGAATAAACTAAGTTAATTAACTGTCAAGATGCCAACAAAAAATAATGACTCATACTAGGAAAACTGAAGATATGGTCCAGTCAAAGGAACAAACCAACAATTCAAATGAGATGCAGAAGTTGAAACAATTAACTCAGAATGTTCAAACAGACATGGAAAACCTTATCAAAAAAACAAATCAGTGAATTGAGGGAGGATATAACGAAGGCAAGGGATGAAGAAAAAGAAGAAATCGAAAGTGTGAAGAAACAAATCATGGAACTTATGGGAATGAAAGGCACAGTAGAAGAGATGAAAAAAGCAATGGAAATCTACAATGTCAGATTTCAAGAGGCAGAAGATAGGATTAGTGAACTGGAGGATAGGACATCTGAAATCTGACAAGCAAAAGAAAATATAGGAAAAAATGGAAAAATAAGAGCAGGGACTCAGGGAATTGAATGACAATGAAGTGCATGAATGTACGTGTTGTGGGTGTCCCAGAAAGAGGAGAGAAGGGAAAAGGAGGAGAAAAACTAATGGAAAAAATTATCACTGAAAATTTCCCAACTCTTATGAAAGACTTAAGAATTACAGATCCAAGAAGTGCAGAATATCCCAAACAGAATAGATCCAAATAGACATACTTCAAGACACTTACTAATCAAAATGTCAGATGTCAATGAGAAAGAGAGAATCTTGAAAGCTGCAAGAGAAAAGCAATCCATCACATACAAGGGAAGCCCAATATAAGACTATGCATAGATTTCTCAGCAGAAACCATGGAGGCAAGAAGACAGTGGGATGATATATTTAAATTACTAAAAGAGAAAAGCGGTCAACCAAGAATTCTATGTCCAGCAAAATTGTCCTTCAAAAATGAGGGAGAAATTAAAACACTTTCGGACAAAAAATCACTGAGAGAATTTGTGACTAAGAGACTGGCTCTGTAAGAAATAATGAAGGGAGCACTACAGACAGATACAAAAAGACAGGAGAGAGATGTGGAGAAGAGTCTAGAAAGGAAGACTATCAGTAAAGGTAAAAAGAAGGAAAATTAGATATGACATATAAAATCCAAAGGCAAAATGGTAGAAGAAAGCACTGCCCAAACAGTAATAACATTAAATGTTAATGGATTAAACTCCTCAATCAAAAGACATAGACTGGCAGAATGGATTAAAAAGCAGGACCCATCTATATGCTGTCCATAGGAAACGCATCTTAGACCCAAGGATAAACATAGGTTGAAAGTGAAAGGTTGGGAAAAGATATTTCATGCAAATAACAATCAGAAAAGAGCAGGAGTACCTATAATGATATCCAACAAATTAGACTTCAATGTGAAACAGTTAAAAGAGACAAAGAAGGACACTATGTATTAATAAAAGGAACAACTCAACAAGAAGATATAACAATCATAAATATTTATGCACCGAACCAGAATGCCCCAAAATACGTGAGGAATACACTGAAAAGAGAAATAGACACATCTACCATAATAGTTGGAGACTTCAATTCCCCACTCTCATCAATGGACAGAACATCTTGACAGACAATCAATAAAGAAACAGAGAATTTGAATGAAACAATAAATGAGCTAGACTTAACAGACATTTATGGAACATTACACCCCACAACAGCAGGATATATCTTTCTCTTAAGTGCTCATGGATCATTCTCAAGGATAGACCATATGCTGGGTCACAAAGCAAGTCTCAATAAATTTGAAAAGACTGAAATCATGCAAAACACTTTCTCAGATCATAAAGGAATGAAGTTGGAAATCAATAACAGGCAGAGTGCCAGAAAATTCACAAATATATGGAGGCTCAACAACACACTCTTAAACAACCAGTGGATCAAGGAAGAAATTACAAGAGAAATCAGTAAATATCTCGAGGCAAATGAAAATGAAAACATGACAAATCAAATGTATGAAATGCAGCAAAGGCAGTGCTAAGAGGAAAATTTATTGCCCTAAATGCCTATATCAAAAAAGAAGAAGGAGCAAAAATAGAGGCATTAACTGTCTACTTGGAAGAACTAGCAAAAGAACAGCAAATTAACCCCAAAGCAAGCAACAGGAAAGAAATAATGAAGATTAGAGCAGAAATAAAGGAAATTGAGATCATAAAACAACTGAGAAAATCAACAAAACCAGAAGTTGGTTCTATGAGAAAATCAATAAGATTGATGGACCTTTAGTGAGGTTAACAAAAAGAAGAAAAGAGAGGATGCAAATAAATAAAATCAGAAACGGAAGAGGGCCTTAAAGAAATAAAGGAAGTAATGACAGGATACTATGATCAACTTTATGCTAATAAACTCGACAATGTAGATGAAATGGACAACTTTCTAGAAAGGCATGAACAACCAACATTGACTTGCGAAGAAATAGACGACCTCAACAAACCAATCACAAGTAAAGAAATTGAATCAGTCATTAAGTTCCCCAAAAAGAAAAGCCCAGGACCAGATGGCTTCACGTGTGAATTCTACCAAACATTCAAGAAAGAACTAGTACCAATCCTCCTCAAACTCTTCAAAAACTGAAGAAGAAGGAAAGCTGCCTAACTCATTCTACAAAGCCAACACCACCCTCATACTAAAGCCAGACAAAGTTATTACAAAAAAAGAAAACTACAGACCAATCTCTCTTATGAATATAGATGCAAAAATCCTCATCAAAATTCTAGCAAATCGAACCCAACAGCATATTAAAAGAATTATACAACACAGCCAAGTAGGATTCATCCCAGGTATGCAAGGATGGTTCAACATAAGAAAATCAATTAGTGTAATACACCATATCAACAAATCAAAGCAGAAAAACCACATGATCATCTCAATTGATGCAGAAAAGGCATTTGACAAAATTCAACATCCTTTCCTGTTGAAAACACTTCAAAGGATAGGAATAGAAGGGAACTTCCTCAACATTATAAACAGAATATATGAAAGACCCACAGCTAACATCATCCTCAATGAGGAAAAACTGAAAACTTTCCCCCTAAAATCAGGAACAAGACAAGGATGTCCATTATCACCACTGTTATTCAACATTGTGTTGGAAGTTCTAACCAGAGCAATTAGATAAGAAATGAAATACAAAGGATCAAAATTGGAAAGGAAGAAATAAAACTCTCATTGTGTGCAGATGATATGATATTATATGGCAAAAACCTCGAAAAATCCACAGCAAAACTAGTTGAGCTAATAAATGAGTACAGCAAAGTGGCAGGTTACAAGATCAACACTCAAAAATCTGTAGTGTTTCTATACACTAGTAACAATCTGTGGGGGAGATCAAGAAAAAAATTCCATTTACAACTGCAACCAAAAGAATAAAAGATTTAGGAATAAATTTAACTAAAGAGACAAAAGACCTATACAGAAAAACTATGAGAAATTGTTAAAAGAAATCACAGAAGACCTGAATAAATAGAAGGGCATACCATGTTCATGGATTGAAAGACTAAATATAGTTAAGATGTCAATTCTACATAAACTGATTTATAGATTCAATGCAATACCAATTAAAATTCTAAAAACCTACTTTTCAGAAACAGAAAAACAAATAACCAAATTTATCTGGAAAGGCAGGGTGCCCCAATATTAAAAGTATCCTGAGAAAGAAAAATGAAGGCAGAGGTCTCACACTACCTGACTTGAAGGCATATTACAAAGCTATAGTGGTCAAAACAGCATAGTACTGGCATAAAGATAGATAATCTGACCAATGGAATCGAATAGAGTGTATAGACCCCATATTCTAATTGAATATAGACCCTCTCATCTATGGACAATTGATCTTTGATAAGGCAATCAAGCCATCTCACCTGGAACAGAACAGTCTCTTCAATATATGGTGCCTAGAGAACTGGATATCCACATGCAAAAGAATGAAAGAGGATCCAAATCTCACACCCTATACAAAAATTAACTCAAAATGCATCAAAGACCTAAACATTAGATCTAAGACCATAAAATTGTTAGAAGAAAATGTAGGGAAGTACCTTATAAATCTTATAATAGGAGGCGGTTTCCTAGACTTTACACCCAAAGCGTAAGCATTGAATGAATAAATAAATAAATGGGAACTCCTCAAAATTAAGCATTTTTGTGCATCAAAGAACTTCGTCAAGAAAGTAAAAGGACAGCCTACACAATGGGAGACAACATTTGGAAACGTTATCTCAGATAAAGGACTAGTGTCCAGAATATATAAAGATTGTTCACCTCAACAGCAAAAAGACAGATAATTCTAATTTGCCCGATTACAAAATGGGCAAAAGACTTGAACAGACACTTCTCAGAAGAGGAAATACAAATGGCCAAAAGGCACATGAAAAGATGCTCAACTTCCCTGGCTATTAGGGAATTGCAAATCAAAACCACAATGAGATAACATCTCACACCCACCAGAATGGCCATTATCAATAAAACAGAAAACGACAAGTGCTAGAGAGGATGTGGAGAAAGAGGCACACTTATCCACTGCTGGTGGAAGTGTCAGATGGTACAATCGCTGTGGAAGGCAGTTTGGTGGTTCCTCAGGAAGCTAAATATAGAATTGCCATATGACCCGAAAATACCATTGCTGGGTACCTACTCAGGGGACAATGAGAGCAAAGACACAAACAGACATTTGCGCACCAATGTTTATAGCTGCATTATTTACACGTACCACGAGATGGAAATAGCCCTAACGTTCATCAACAGAAGAGTGACTAAACAAGCTGTGGTATATACACACGATGGAATATTATGCAGCTGAAAGACAGAATAAAGTTATGGATTATGTAAAAATATGGATGGACCTTAAGGACATTATGCTGAGTGAGATTAGCCAGAAACTGATATGAACTAACATTAATGAATGAACTTGGATAATTTCAGTTAAGAACAGAGGTCATCAGGAGATAGAAATAGGGTAGATATTGGGTAACTGGAACTGAAGGGTTACAGATTGTGCAACAGAACTGATTGTAAAAATTCAGAAATGGATAACACAATACTTCTTAACTGTAATACCATAATGTCAGAACACTGAATGAAGCTGAATGTGAGAATAATGGAGGGAGGAGGCCTGGGGGCAAAAATGAAATCAGAAGGAAAGATATACAATAAAGATTGAGATGGTATAATTTAGGAATGCCTAGAGTGTATAATGATAGTGACTAAATGTACAAATTTAAAAATTTTTTGCTTGAGGAAGAACAAAGGAATATAAATAATGCAGGGTGTTGAAAATAGATGCTAATTAGTATTTTTAAAATGTGAGGCTAAAGCAAAAAATGTTTATTTGGTACAAAATTTATATTTTGACTAATGCATTTCCTAATATAACTTATGTAGACAGCTTGACTGAACACCATAAGTACCTGGAACCTTGAGTAGGACATGAGATTTTGTAGGTTTGTCCAGAGTGATGCCTCGATAAATTCCAGAAGGATGTGAACAGTGAATAAAAAAGTATTTGCAAAGTCCCCTTGGGGGAATGGTGAGAAAGGGGGAAAATTCAGCTTCTCCAAGTGGAGAATTCTTGATATTCTCACAAGCAGTTGGAACAACCAAAGCAATAGGCTAAGCCCCCAAGTCAGCTTGACCCCGCAAAGGTTAGGCTAAGCCTACTTAAAATTAGGCCTAACAGTCACCCCCAAAAGAACCTCTTTTGTTGCTCAATGTGGCCTCTGTCTCTCAGCCAACATCACAAGCAAACTCACTGCCCTCCCCTTCTCTACATGGGACATGACTCCCAAGGGTGTAGACCTTCCTGGCAACATGGGACAGAAATCCTAGAATGAGCTGGGACTCAGCACCAAGGGATTAAGAGAAACTTCTTGACTGAAAGGGGGTCGAGAGAAATGAGACAAAATAAAGTGTCAATGGCTGAGAGATTCCAAACAGAGTGGAGAGGTTATCCTGGAGGCTATTCTTCTGCATTAAATAGATATCACCTTTTCAGTTTAGGTGTAACAGAGAGGCTGGAGGGAACTGCCTGAAAATGTAGAGCTGTGTTCCAGTAGCCATGTTTCTGGAAGATGATTGCATAATGATATAGCTTTCACAACGTGACTGTATAATTGTGAAAACCTTGTGTCTGCTGCCTCTTTTTATCTACCTTGTGGGCATATGAGTAAAACATATGGATTAAAAATAAATAAATAATAGGGGGAACAAATGTTAAAATAAATTTAGTAGATTGAAATGCTAATCACCAGTGAGAAGGGGGTAAGGGGTATGGTATGTATGAATTTTTTTGTTTTCTTTTTATTTCTTTTTCTGAATTGATGCAAATGTTCTAAGAAATTATCATGATGATGACTATACAACTATGTGATGAAAAAAAGGATGATCACATTGTATGTTGATTGGTTTTAATAATAAAATTTTTTAAAATGAGTAAAAAGGCAGCCAACTCAATAGGAGAAAAAATTTGGTAACCACATATCTGATAAGGGTCTGAGATCCAGAAGATAAAAAGGAATCCTCTAGCTCAACAATAAAAAGATAAACAACCCAATTATAAAACTGGCAAAATACATGAATAGACATTTCTCCAATAAGGAAACAATCAGCTAAAAACACGAAACACAGGAAAAGTTGCTTATCTTCTACATATTAGGGAAATGCAAAATCAAAACCACAATGAGATATTTCATCCCCACTAGAATGGCCACTATTGAAGAAAGAAGAAACTACAAGTGTTGGAGAGGATGTGAAGAAATAGGAATACTTTTTCACTGTTGGTGGGAATGTAAAATGGTACAGTGGCTATAAAAGACTTTGGTGGTTCCTCAGAAAACTAAATATTCAGTTGCCCTGGGACCCAGCAATTCTGCTACCTGGTATATACCAAAAGATCTGAAAGCAGAGATACAAATACACATTTGCACATTACTGTTCATAGAGGCATTATTCACAATTGACAAAAGATGAAAACAATCCAAGTGTCCATCAATAGATGAAAAGATAAACAAAATGTGGTGTTTACATGCAGTAGAAAATTACTCTGCATTAAGAAGGAATGAAACCCTGAAGCAAATGGATGAATCTTGAGACATATGCTAAGTGAAATAAGTCAGACATAAAAGGACAAATATTGGAAGGATTTCATTAATATGGACTAATTAGAATATGTAAACTCATAGTCATAAAACTTCGTATACAGGTTACCAACAGATGAAATGAGGCTAAAGAATGGGGAGTGGCTGCCTAATGTGTACAGAATTTTTAAGGAGGTTGAACTTAAATGTTTGGAAATATTTAGAGGTGATGGTAGTTCATTATTGGTATTAAAAATAATACTATTTAGTAGAAGGTGAAACTGATTGAGAGGGAATTTTTAGAGTCATGTATCATCACCAAAAGGAAAGCTAGAGGACAAACTATGGAATTGTATAATACAATGAACTCTGTGTTGTCTGATGTTTATGATTACCACTACAAATATAAATAAGGTCTTTCGTGAACTAGTTCAAATGTATGACATTTGTACAAAGAATTAATAATAAGAGTTATACAGGAAAAATAACTATTATAAACTATGGACTATAGCTAGCAGTAATATCTTAATATTCTTTCATCAAAAGTAACAAATGTACCACACTAACACTAGGGATCAATAATGGGGGGATAAGAGTTATTGGGTGTTCTGAGTTTTCTTTTTTATGTTCATTTTTTAATTATTCTATTTGGAGTAATGAAAATATTCTAAAATGGTTTGTGATGCTGATGGTACAAGTAGGTGATGATACTGTGAGACATTTATTGTATACTTTGGATGGCTTATAATCTGTATGAGTATATTTCAATACAATTTGTAGTTTAAAAAAAAATGAATGTCTAAGTTTATCAGCCCTTCCTAGTCTAATAATGTCTACAGGGTTGAGGAAAATAAAATATATGTACTGTTATTACCATAAAAAAAAAACATCTGTTATGAGGGGTACAGATGGCAATTATGTACTAATAAAGGGAACAATTCAACAGAAAGCTGTAACAATTATAAGTATACATGCACATGATGGCAGAGCATCAATATACAAAGCAAATACTGACAGATTTAAGTGGGAGACATACACAGCAATGTATTACTACATTAATGGTAGGATACTTTAATATACAACTCTTAATGATGGATAGAATATCTAGTCAAAAGATCAGTAAGGAAGCACATGATTCGATGATGCACTAAACCAACTAGACCTCACCGACACATATAGAACATTGCACCCAAGGGAAATAATACACATTCTTCTTGAGGACACATGGATGATTCACCAGGACAGACCATGTGCTGGGTCACAAAATAAGTCTCAGTAAATTAAAAAATATTGAAATCTTGCAAGGTATATTATCTGACCATAATGGAATGAAGCTAGAAATAAATAACACAGGGAAAAATGGAAAATTCTACAAATGTAGAAATTAAACAAGATACTTATAAACAACCAATGTGTTAAAGAGGAAATTAGAAGCAAAATTAGGTAACATCATACAGTGAATGAAAATGAAAACATAACAAACTGTAACTTGTGATGTGAACCCAGTATAGGTAGGACCTTTTGACGAGGTTATTTCAGTTAAGGTGTAACCCACCTCAATCAGGATGGGTCTTAATTCTACTTCTGGAGTCCTTTAAATGCAGAATGAGATTCTGACAGACAAGAGTAAACACAGGAAGCAAGAAGCTGAATATCCACAGAACCCAAAAGAGAAGGAAAGACATGGAGATGTTGCCAGTGCTTCATGTGACAGAGGAGCCAAGGATTGCAAGCAACCAGTCTCAGGACACCACAGTCTTCAGAAAGAAAGCATCACCTTGATGATGCCTTGATTTGGACTTTTCCCAATGCAAACTATGGAGACAATAAATTCCCATTGTTTAACCTAACCCATTTCATGGTGATCTTGAAAAGCCTGAGAAACTAAAACAGATTTTGGTACCAGGAAAGTGGAGTGCTGCTTCTTCAAACACCAAAAAATGTGGAAACAGCTTTGCAATTGGGTAATGGGTGTAGACTGGAAGAACTGTGAGCTGTTTGATAGAAGAGGCTTAGATGGCAATGAAGAGACTGTTGATAGTGATATGGTTGCTAAAGTTACTTTGTTTAAGCCTTGGAAGAAAATGATGAATGTGTTATTGGAAACTGGAGGAAAGGCAATCCTTGTTTTAACGTGGCAGAGAATTTGACGAAATTGAGTTCTGCAATCAGATGGAAGGCAAAACCTGACAGCGATGAACTTGGATACTTAAATAAGGAGATTTCCAAGCTAAGTATGAGAAGTGCAGTCTGGTTTCTCCTTGTAGCTTATAGTAAAATGAGAGAGGAAAAGGCTAAGTTTAAACTGAACATCTGGGCAAAAAGAAACCAGAAATTGATGGTTTGGAAAATTCCTAGCCTATCTATAACAGGGCTCCCTATGAGGGTTCAACAATTTCTGTGACAGACAATGGAGTTATCCAGGAAGGATCTGTGGCAAGGCCTTTCTGTCTGATGGATTGGATTCCTGTGAACTACATGCAAAACTGATATGTTTTTTTGTGAGATTTTTATAAACAGAATCACTGCCAACCCGAACTTAAAGGGATAAGTAAGGGATAAACAGAGGGAAGATTGGCTTCAAGTACACAACCATGGATACTGAGGTCTGGATCAAAGCTATCTCCTTGGGCCAAAAGAGTGTGCCCACCTATGTGTGTGGAAAGGGGTGAGTCTGCCTTGGTGCTTAGACAGTGCAAATCATCTGCCCCATTGCTTAAGAAGAATGTTGCCATCCCAATGCTCAGAGAAGGTGGGGCCCATGACCTTAAAATTGTGGAGAAACTAGTCCCAATGCTTGGAGAGGGTGCAGCCTTCAATTCAGTGTTCAGAGAAAGCATGGCCATTGAGCAAGCACTTGGGAGGGGTGGGGCTGCCATTTCCTCAGGCCCAAAGAACAAAACATTATTCCTCAGATGACTCTCAGACTTTGAAATCTAATAGTTTGCCCTGCTTGATTTTGGAATTGTTTGGTACCTATGACCTCTGTTTTCCTTCCAATTTCTCCCTTCTGGAATGGAATGCTTATTCTTTGCCTGTCTTTCTGTTGCATATTGGAAGCAGACAACTTGTTCTCTTTAAGTTTCACAAGCCCACAGAGGGGAAATGTGCCCCAGGACAGACCATAACCATAATCAATTTGATAAGACTTTGTACTAAGCATTGTTTCTGGACTGATTTAAGCTTTTGGGATATTGCGATTGGGAATGAATGTATGTTGCATACTATAAGAACATGTCTTTTTCAGGTTCACAGGGTGGAGGGTAGTGGTTTGTATGTATAGACCCCAGAAATCTATGTTCTTAAATCTAACCCATTCCTGTGGGTGGGAACCCCCTGTACATAATACCTTTTGATGTGGTTTCCTCAGTCGTGATGTGGGTCTATCAGATTAGGTCCTAATCCTGTCGCTGGAGTCCTTCTGCGGAATGGAATTCTGACACAGAAAGCCAAAAGAAGCAAGAATCTGAAAAGTAACAGAACCTACAAGATAATGAGAGACCAGGAGGTGCCATCATGTGCCTTCTCTTATGACAAGCTGTTCTAGTTTGCAAGCTGCTGGAACGCCATATACCAGAAGTGGCATGGCTTTTAAGAAGGAGAATTTAATAAGTTCCAAGTTTAAAGTACTAAGCCTTTAAAAATCTCCAAACTAAGCATCCAGGGAAAGGTACCTTAATTCAAGAAAGGTCAATGGGTCAGGAACACTTGTCAGCTGGGAAATCATGTGGCTGGCATCTGCTGATTCCTTGATCCCAGGCTCAATTGCTTTCAGTCTCTGTGCTTGTGGGGGTTCCTCACTTCGCTTCTCTGGGGCTGGCTTTCATCTCTTGGCTTCCCTTGGCTCTCTCCAGGTTTTGGCTTAATTAACATCTCATGGCAACATCTGCTGGGCTCCAAGCATCTCCAAACATCCATGTTTCTCCTCTCCAAGTGTTAGCATCTTTGTCAGCTCTGCTCAGAAGTTTGTCGTTTCTGTCACTTCTGTCATTTTTGGCTCTCTTCAAAATGTCTCCTCTTTTAAGGATTCCAGTAAACTAATCAAGCCCACCTGGAATGGGTGGAGTCACATCTCCATCTAATCAAAACGTCACAGCCACAACTGGGCATGTCACTTCTCCAGGGAGATAATCTAATCAAAAGCATCCATTGTATAGAAAGGGAAAAAATTCACTTTCCCCATGTGGAGAATTCCTGATATTCTCAGAAGCAGTGGGGACAACCAAAGCAACAGGTCGAGCCCTCAATCTTGAGGTTTGTTCATATGAAACTTACCCCCACAAAGGATAGGCTAAGCCTACTTAAAATTAGGCCTAAGAGTCACCTCCAGAGAACCTCTTTTGTTGCTCAGATGTGGCCTCTCTCTCTCAGCTAACAGAAACAGTCAAACTCACCAACCCCCCACGAGAGACCTGACTCCCAGGGGTGTAAACCTTCCTGGCAACGTGGGACAGAAATCCTAGAATGAGCTGGGATGCATCAAGGAAATGAGAAAAACTTCTAGATCAAAAGGGGGAAGAGAGAAGGGAGACAAAATAAAGTGTCAATGACTGAGAGATTTCAAACAGAGTCAAGAGGTTATCCTGGAGGTTATTCTTACACATTACATAGATATCACCTTTTTAGTGAAGGTATATTGGAGAGGCTGGAGGGAACTGCCTGAAACTGTAGAGTTGTGTTCCAGTAGCTATGTTTCTTGCAATGTGACTGTGATTGTGAAAACCTCGTGTCTGATGCTCCTTTTATCTATGGTATAGACAGATGAGTAAAACACATGGATTAAAAATAAGTAAATAATTGGGACAAATGTTTAAATAAATTTATCAGATTGAAATGCTAGTGATCAATGAAAGGGAGTGGTAAGGCATATAGAAAAAAATTAGGGGAAACAAAGGCTAAAATATATTGGGTAGATAGAAATACTAGCAGTCAATGAAAGGGAGGGGTAAGGGGTATGTTATGCATGAGTTTTTTCTTTTCTTTTTATTTCTTTTTCTAAATTGACACAAACGTTCTAAGAAATGATCATGGTGATGAATATACAACTATGTGATGATATTGTGAGTTACTGATTATATACCAAGAACGGAATGATCATTTGGTAAGAATGTTCATATTTGTATGTTGTTATGTTTAAAAACATTTCTTAATTATAAAAATAAATAAATAAATAAAAGTATCCATCATATAGTATTGAATCAGGACTAAAAGAAATGGCTGCACCGACAAGACTGGATCAGGATTAAAACATGGCTTTTCTGAGATATATATACTTTCAATACAGCACACAACTAAGAACCAAGATTGCCTGCAGTCAGCCCCAGAATGTTAGTCCTCAGGAAGAAAGCATCACCCTGGTGCTCTTCCCCAGCCTCAAACTGTAAGCAAATAAATCCTCATTGTTTATTCAGACCCATTTCATGGTATTTGCTTGAGCAGCCTTGGAAATTAAAATAGTCCCTGAGCATCAAGTATGTTGCATTTCTGTTTCTACAGGAGTATGTGTCACCTAGAGTCAACAAGTTAATTATACATTCAATCATTAAGTCATGAATCCCTTCTGTAAACACTAACTTGGCATTAATTCAACGGGAAATGATCCATTTTCTTACATTTATTCACTACTTTTTGAGCTCCAACTCCATCCCAGACACATAGTAGCAGACGACACATATATAAAAAATACATAGTTCTTGCCACCAAGAAGATCACATCTTGTTAATGAAGCACATTAGACCAGTGGCCTTCAGATTTTCTGCTACTCTATCTCCTAAAATACTTCTGAAAACTTGAAGAGTCCTCCAAAAATTATTGCTTTTTTATTTCTTTGCTTTGGATGTATGTTATATATATACACAATGAATAAATGAATAAAAACTTACAGTTTAAGTTCCTATGTATAATTTTCTGTTAAATGTAAATGTTTATTATTCTTGTAGTAGGTGATGAAATTATTATTAAATACCTTATAATATGAAATGTGACAAAATTAACTATAATGGGAAAGAATATTTCATGAATTACTTCAAAGTTTTATGTAAACTTACAGACTAAATTTGACAAATCTATAACTAAGCACATAAAATTTTAACCACAACTTTTAGCTAGTATAACCCCCAAATCCTATAGTCTTTATTCCAGTTACATATGAAAATTGACTTAACTTAACTATACTGCTTCAACTATTCTGAATTCAGAATATTTCAATATAGGCCAAAATACTCTGGTTCTCATACTAAGTTTCACCCTTACCAGAAATATAAAAAAGAAAAGAAAAACCGAAATCCTATGAGTTTAAGGTTTCTTGACTAATCACTAACTGAGGTTTCCCAGAAACCAATACTTTCATTTGTTCTTTTGTTTAGTGTCCTGGAGGTTTTTATGCCCCAGCGCCACATACTAGAGAAAGATCTGGGAGGCATGAGGGGTGTGCCTTTCTTTTGCAATGTCAAAGATGCATTATTATGAATACAGCATTTCTCTCAGCCAGACCAATATTAGTAAAGAGTGCTTAGAAGCTGAGGATCTGGCCTTCGACTCCATTAAAACTACTCATGTATACTCCCCAGCAACACAATCTTCCAGAGTTCTGGGTAATACAGTTTGAAAATCAAGAGAGAGACCATCGGTCATAAAACAATATGATAAATCCTATTTTGAAGTTATTACTGGAATACCAAAAAGGGTCACTAGTTTTAGGCTGAAGAAAGGGAAGCAGATCATTTAGGCATGAAGAGAATTATAGCACTGAGTCTTCAAATTAAGTCTGATTCAACACCATGGCTGTTAAATGAGATTATACCAGACTGCGCTTGCTGTTTTTAAAGGCATGATTCCTTGTCTTTGTGAAGCATACAGTCTAGAGAGTATTATTATTATTATTATTATTATTATTATTATTATTATTATTATTATTATTATCTGAGTGATTATTGTCTAACAGGAGCTTTAGAAGTAACCCTGACAGATGGGTACACTTTTGCCTTTTTTAAGACAAAGAACATGAGGCTCAGAATTATTAAGTAGACTGCCTAAAGTCATATAATTAGTAATCTGTTGAGCTGGGATTTAACCCGAATCACTCTGACAACTTCAATGCCACATACTGCTTTATTTCAGTCACTTATATAAGAGGTAGGGACTGCCCACGCCAGGCAGAGAAGTGGGCTAAGTAGTGCTTTCAGAAAGTCAGGAAGGAATAAAAAGTCTTTTCCTGCCTGTCTCTTGAAGAACTGCTAGAATTTCAATACTGAGTATTGAAGGGTGGCAAAAGATGAGAGGAACAAGTTAATCAGTGTAAATTAGTAGATGAAATTAAAGTAAATATAGGCACTATTAAAAAGAACTTAAAGGTTCTGACCTTAAATCCAGTTGGAGGGTAAGAGACACATGATGAGTTAAGAATGACTGGATGACTAGTTAGCTGCCAAGACAGAGAACAGAGAAAGAGGGAGAAACTTTGGAAAGAGAAGCTGAGGAGAAAAGATGTATATAGTCTTGGACATGATGAACTTGAGATATCTGTGGTATATCCAAGTGAATATGTTCAATCAGCATTTAATATACTGTTTTAGAAAACTGGGAAGAGATAGATTGGATCAATTTAGTAGCCTCAATCTGGTTTTCCTTTGTCAAATTTTGCTGCCATATCATCTATTCTCAACAAAGAAGCCAAAGTGATGACTTTTCCCTCAGATCAAATTAAACCACTTCTCAAAACTCTGCATGGCCTGGCATCATGGGATCAACAATTCCATCCTGACCAAAAGGGGGAAAGAAGTGTAACAAATAAAGTATCAGTGGCTGAGAGAGTTCAAATAGAGTCCAGAGGCTACTCTGGAGGTCACTCTTTCACAAGCTGCAGTTAGGCATTGCTACCTAGCATAACTTGCCAAACCTCAACCAAAACCATTCCAGCCAATCCTAAAGAACTTAGGGCAATATATAAAATTCTATAAAGGTCCCATGCACTAGGGTAACTTTCCAGAAACCTACAATCTCCAGATGGGTCCCTGGACCAAATAAGTCCTGAAACCTAGAGGGCCCAGCCTCTCTAGAACATCAGATAGTTTCATCTCCCTATCCCATATTATTGACAGCCCCTTCCAACATGAAAAAGTTAGAGTGGCCATAGCCTAAATACCCCTCAAGAGTGGGAAAGCAAGATCTAAGGTGATGGCAGAGCTATACAGAGAAGGTAAGATTTAACAAACAAATATGAGTACTGAATCATTAAATTGATATTTTTTAGTCCCCAGTATCTTAGAGCAGCTAGAAGTAAAAACTTAAAATTATGGAATTGTAACCCATACCAAACTCTGAGATCTGTTCTACAACTAATTGTTGTGCTGTGCTTTGAAATCTATTGCTTCTTTGTATATATGTTATTTTTCACAAAAAAGAAAAAAAAGTTGATTGTAATGATCAAAAACATTTATTCCTTCTAGCCTCCTATGTCCTGAAGCAGCTAGAAGGAAAAATCTGAGCAGATGGTATGGTAGCCCATGACAAACTCTGGGATCTGTCTTGTAATACTTGTTGAAGAGTCCTCCGAAAATTATTGCTTTTTTATTTCTTTGCTTTGTATGTATGTTATATTATACAATAAAAATGTTAAATAAAAAAAAAAACTCTGCGTGGCTTCCTGTTTTTACTCAGAGTAAAAGCCAAAGTCCCTACAATGAATTGTCCATAAGCCCTACTTGAGCTCCTCCCCCATTATGTCTCTAGCACCATCTCTTCCCCCACCCCATTTTCTCAGTTCCAGTTCACCTGTCTTCCTACTGTTCCTTACACCTGCTTAGTCTGCTTGCCCTTGGTGTCCTCCTACTTGCTGTTCCTCATCTGGTGTGTTCTTTTAACAAAAAGCTGCCTGGCTAACTCTGTCACCTTGGCATCGTCTTAGTGAGGTTTACTTTTTACTATTTAAAATCACAAACTTCCTTCTTTAGTATGTTGTTATTGCTTATCTTCTCCTACCAGAAGTAAGTTCAATGATAGCAGAGATTACAAGACAAACTTAATCTAAATGAATATGACAGATTTATCCAAAACTACGAAGAATGAGACACTCCTAAGGAGATAATGTGTACAAAGAAAATATTAGCAATCTACGCTTATCCCCATTAAAAACAAAGATCTGAGAGAACATGTGACTTTCACTACAAATGACTGAGAAGGACAAAATCAATTCTACAGTATGCCTAGCTAGAAATAAGCTACAGAAAGTTTTCTCCTCTTTCTTCTTTTACTGGCCTACAATATATTAGTTATATCGTATACAGAGTCACTTACCCTTAACTCTAAGATTCTTTGTTCTCAGGTAATAAATACCTTGGGCTCCGGGAACTCCACTAGAAAATCAAACATAAATCCACTAACCTTTCCTGCTGCCAGTTTATTGTAACTATTTACCCATTATTAGTTTGAGAAGTATTGACTACACAATTAATAAATAGGTTATTTGTTCTTTTCAATGGGAACAATATTATATATAACTTGAGAAAAATGGAAATTCTAAACAAGGAAGCCATAGTAAAGAATGTGTGTCCTTTTTAACTTTCTCTTGACATCACATTAAACTAACGTCAAACTAAAGTAAACCACCTTATCATTCGTAACTAAAATAGTTCTGAAATTCATAATGCAGAGAATATATATAACCAGAACCAATAGGGAAATAAAAGAATGGAAAATATGAGGAATATCAAGTTATTTTACAAATTTTTGTGTTACAGTTGCTGCTAACTGGACTTTCAATAAAATTTCACTAATTCCTTTTTATGCTCCATAATAACAACTGAGTTCCAAGCTATGTATCAGTATTCCCATCTGTCTTTCCCCTATAGAAACACATATATTTTACATAATACTAAAGAAAATCTCAAAAGTATTTTAATATACTCAATATTTATTTGTAATACATTTTCAAGCATTTTGTACTTTTAATAAGTTTGTAATTCTTAAAATCAATATATACTTTTTTTTTTCCTACTTGGGTCCCTGGAAGGAAAGAAGATGACTTTGGACTCATAATGAGTCTCTTAAATCTCCAGACTCCTTTGGTGGCCCATCAGACAAAATTGGTTCAAATACTCTCAAGCAGACATTCTAGACAGGAAAGGAAATTCTGCCTCAACTCCCACCCCCAAACTTGTGTTTAAGCACAAGTTACGTTTGTGTCTTTGGGACGACTGGGGTGACCACAAAGACAGAAGAGCTTATGCCATCAAGAATTTAAATGACAGGGAAAGAACTGCTTCTCAGCCCTGTGAGATTTAGTGAAATATATACGGGGCTTTAGCATTGTTTGTCTTACATGTTGATCTCCTAGAACATTCCTCCCTCACTCATCTTGTCACAAGTCCTTCTTCACTGATTTCTATTTAATATTGAAAATTGGGGTAATAGGGATAGATGAAGGAGTATTATGGGGTAAGATTTGTAGATAATTATTTCATGCTTCACCTTTCTCCTCATATATCCAACATCTTCAGTCACACGTAAATATATATATCATAAATATATACTTTAGTCTCAATTTTTTAAAGTTAAAAAATAATCCTCATTAACTCAAATTTTTCTAGCATCCCCAAATGGAAATTAGCATGAAAGCCAATGTAACAGCAAGAATCAGAATGCGAATTTTAAGTTCCATTAATATCTGGATCGTTCTAAACATCCAGAAAATGGATCATCATCCAACATTTCCAAATAGATGTTTTCTTTCATCATAAAGATGCAGCTGAACTATAAATTTTTGTTTCTTTTTTAGGAACGACTCATTAGAGATATTTTCATTCACATAGCTATACAACATTAGTCCTGTGACATTAACTTAATGAAATATGTATTTCTAGAAAAACATACAGTGCATTTTGTCAAGTAGTGAAACTGGAAATCTTGAGAGGGTACCAAGTAACCTCTCCAAGGCACGTAGGTTCAAACCAGAGGTCCTGAATCCATCCACACTAGAAGGATTTATGTGGAAGAGTAGGAAATATGCGGGATTTCCTGAAACAAGGTAAAGCCATACATTTCTTAGGATGGAGAGGGGATAATTCCACTCAGGAAGGGTTCAGTAAAGACCAGCAAAAATCAACTCAATGGGGGAAGGGAATACCTGTTCACCAGATTTAAACCAACTTTTCTATTACTCATTAATCATAGGGCCAATTACTTATAAAAATATCACTGAATGAATATATTAAATTAGGCAGTGGAGGGAAGAATATAGTTAAGTCTGATAATTCAAAAAAGAAAATAAACAACACAACACTGATTTATTTTACTGTTCCATAATGATTCTGCAGCTTTAAATTATAGGTTGAGGGATACAATTATTCATTTTAATGCCATCTTTTTTTAATCAAAATATATTTCAAAGAAAAGGAAATAGGAAGAAAAAAAGGCAAATTAACACAAAATGAATGAGACATTTATTACTCTTATTTGGTTCATGTTCAAAATATAGTCATTTCTACTGGCTTTCCTGATTGACAGGGCCTGAAATTTTCTTGAAATGTTGCATCAAAAATAGCTAAGGAGTAATGCAGAAAAAAGACTAAAAATGAAAAAAATCTCACTTTTACTTCTGTACTTTAGTGGATCTGAATGACATTATACCTGCAAGAGCTAATTAAATCAAACTTCAAAACAGACTGAAGCAATCAGATTTCCAGTGTTTGAAAGCTGTAATTTCATGAGAATACCTCGGAGTAGATGAAAACTGCACAGAAATGTGCTATGGAGCTTTTTTCCCTCTAATTTGCTTTACTCTGGTATCAGGCCTAAATTGAGAAAGAACAGAGCTGGAACTGGGCTGAAGATAGATGGTAGTAAAGGTAGGAAAAGTAAGAGGGTAGCACATCCTTAGATTTTTTTTCTTCATGATCCAATAAAGAGGAGAAATAATGCTAACAAAGAGCACATCAATTTAGTAATGAACCTGCTTGAGTTTTTGTTTTATTTTATTTTAATGGTATTTTGGATTGAATTACTGAATCATAATAACTGTTTTCTATACTGTCTGCATTTGGAAATGTGTACAAACTGCTATTCATACCTTGCTTACAAAATACCAGCAGAGAACATGAACAAATCCCGTAGCAGTGTGGGTCTCTCAAAGCATGTCTTCAGGGTTTAGGGATCGATGCTAAGAGCGTAAAACTTCCCTCTTATGTGGTCCAACTCCTAATGGAAAGTACAAATCTAAGCCACATTTATATATCACTTTATAGTTTTAAGAAGCACTCTTCATTTAATCATCAGGACAAGCCAATGAGATAGGTTTGATTATTTTTACTTTACATATGATCAAACTGAAGTTAAAAGCAGGCAAAGGAATAGCCTAATGTGTCAAAGTCTGAAAGAAAAGAGTTAGAAATTGAATTCAGGTCTTCCACGTTAATCCTGGGCCTTTACTATTATGTCTTACAGTAATACCAAAGGGGCCATATCTCACAGAAATTATTTTCCTATGGAAAAAAATAATTTCTAGGTGACCGAATGAAGTATTCCCAATTGGGGCATACATATTTTATTTGATAACAGCACATGCATGCATGTACACACACACACACACACACACACACACACTTAAACACAAGAAGACAAAGACAGACAAACCCACACATAAATATAAAACTCTTGCCTCTGTAACTCCAGTTCTGGTTTTGGTTGATAGTGTCCCACTTCTGCTCTCTCCTATTTCCAATTAGTTACTAAATACTCAAGTTATTATTTTTGAAACATCTCTTAAGTTTGTTCCTTTCTCTCCTTTCCCTCTGTTATTACTAAAATTCACACTTACTTTTACCATGAATACTGAAATGACCACCTAGCTGCACACTGACCACATTCCTTTTTCCTCCATCAATCTTTTACACCGCTACTACACTATTAAAAAAAAGTCCCCAGCTCCACCTCCTCCTGCTACAGCAAAGGGTCCAAACTTCTCAGAAAAGAATACAGGCTTCTCCACCATCTTGACGTGGTCCTACACTGTGCTTCATTTACCCTTTCCCCACAACACAAGCCCCACATTACACTCTCTTAACACATCAAACCACGTATTTATTAAAAATGCTATGAGTAACATTTCCACATTTCTGTGTCTCTATGAATGACTTTCTCTGAACCTTTATTTCTGTGGAGAAACTTTTAAGCCTGTGCAGAAGTCGATGTAAATATGGGGGAATGTAGATTCAAATTAGGAGGAAAACTTCTTCGGATGCTTTAACTCTGGTATCAAGACTGCCTGCTTGGTGTCTCCTTCTTAAAAAATGTACCAATTACCTGATTTGCACCGGTAGTGAGTGTTTCCTCCTAAAAACAGCAGGGAAAAGCATGTACCAGTTTCCAGGCTGCCAGCTGTGACAATGCTGTGCATTTCAGTATGGTATTTTGGAGCCTGGCCATCATATCTGACCTGGGCACCCCCTCTACTATCTCTGTGTTAGCAACCTTGTGGCAGAAAATGAGGCACTGTATGACTCCATAGCATGTATAAAAATGTGGTCATTTCAACTTCATGAGTGCTCTTTTGATAGACTCTAGTCTAACTTTCAGGTATAATTATGCATAGTTATGTTGCAGAGATCTTGAAGAGGGATACATTCTGATAATGCAAACCTAAATCACACTTAAGTGCTAAAATTATGACAACAGTACCCATAGGGCTAACAGGGCCTCTACACAGAGATGTTTAAATATTTATATACCTAAGGACTGCATTTTCTTTTGGACAGAATAACACAGTTCAAAGTATACCCACATTATCACTGGATTTACTGGCAATCTATATCAATTAAAAGCTATATTTTAAAATGCATATCAGGTGTTACTGGAAAATGCATCTATGTGAACAGCTCTGTTGAAAAGAAGTTTATCAAAAGGAGTAAATAATGTATAAAAAGTCCCAAGTGAGTCAGGAAAACCTTGTTCAAATGACAAGCCACATATCAGTTGAAAGCCAGTGCTCAGACTCATTGGCACCAACGATATTTTTTTAATTTCCTAAGTGTGCATAACTTCAAACCCTCCCCCAATTGGCCTGGGATACCCTTATTTAATGCTTCATTCTTCTAAAAACTTCAACTTACTTACATTCCTGACAAATCCATTTTACAATTTTAATTAGTGCTCCCAATGCTTTCTGTGGAATATTTTTCTTTTATATTTATTTCATGATAAATGTTCACTGAGTGCCTGCTATGGGACTGGCACTAACGGACAACCCCTACCCTTCCTGAGTCTGGAGGCTGGTGGGCCAGATCATTGCAGGACAAGAGAGCAATTGCCAGGATGCAAGCTGGCAGAGCACAGAAAACAGAACCTTTCCCAGGGATTGAACTCAGGGCAGGCTTTCTGGAGGAGGAGGAGATGCTGAGTTCTTAAAATATAAGAAGTTAACTGGAAAGGATATGAAGCATTTGGAGATGTTAAGATCCAATGTGTGGTCATGGAGTGAGAGTCTCGAGTGGTGGCAGCTAGTCCCAGTTGGATACTTACATTTTCAGTACCGGGGCTGTACATTTCTAGGTTTATTTCCTGTTATGGATTGAACTGTGTCCTCCAAAATAATATGTTCAAGTGCTAACCCTCAGGCCTTGAACATTGTATTATTTGGATCTCTGAAGATGTTCTTAGTCAAAATGAGGTCAAACTGGACCAGCGTGTGCTGAAACCTGGTATGTCTGATGTCCTCATAAGAGAACACTTGGAAACAGAGAGACAGAGGGGAGAAAGTCCTGTGACAACAGAGAACACCATGGATTGCTGGCAAACTACAAGAAGCAAAGCAGAATTCTCCTTTCCAGTCTTAAGAGAAAGCTAGCATAGCCCTGCTGACATTTTGGTTTTGAACTTCTGGAGTCCAGAACTATCAGACAATAAATATCAATTTGCATACAGCAGCCCTAGGAAACCAAGTCATTTCCCTTCTGTCTATCGACATTTCCACTTGTTTCATCCTTTATCTCCATTCTAATTTTTAAAGTGTGATCCCATGTGTTACTCTGGAGAAAAGAAAATATAGTTATATATACATATTGCCACCATTATTTTTCAATCAACGTTTTTATTTATTTATTCCAAAAATGTTTACTGATTAAGTCCAATGTGAGAGCTAACTTTAAGTGCTGGGATATGATGGTGAACCAAATATGCCAGATTTTTTGCCTCATGGAATTTACATTCTAGTGGGAAAAGAAAAATGAATATATAAATAAATATGATACTTTCTCATGGCAAAAAAATACAACAACAAAACTAAAACAGAATAATGGGATAATGCTCAGGAAAAGAAAACTTTACATAGAGGAGTTAAAGACATGGTTGAATTAAAACCCATGGAGCTGAGATCCAAATGATGAGAAGAAGTCAGTCATGTAAAATTCTGTAGGAAGAGCACTGTAGGCAGAAGAAATTGCTAATCTTTGAAAAGGTCCTTGGGTAAAAACATTCTTGATATTCAAGTGACCCTAAAAAGGGAATAGGGGAACGAGATGATGTAAAAAAAAAAAAAATTAGATGGTGGCTGAATGGTGTGAGGAGTTTTAGGTCAGTGGTTCTTAAATTGTACTACACATTAGAATCACCTGAGATACTTTTAAAATTCTAGAGGTTAAGGCCATACCCCAGACCAGTTAAATAAGAATCTTTGGAGTACAAGCCAGATACCACTATTTTTTAAAGCACTCCCTGTGATTCTATATACAGCCAAACTGAGAAGCACTATTTTAGGCCATGGATAGAGGTTTAAATGTTAGTCTAGTTACATCAAGCAGCCACGGAAAGATTAAAATTTCCAAAACTTCAAATAATTTGGGTGAAAATGTGTTCCTTTACAAATGCTCGATGCAATTACATCCATTTCAGATTCATTGCTCTTATATATTTTCCACGAGCAGTCTAGAAGGTATTTTGCTTATAATTCGTGAATAAATTTGGTTTCTGATGAGAAGAAAAAAGACACGAGAAGCATTTGAGATAGTATTTTAATTTTGCTTACATTATTCTTTTTGATTACTTGTAATATGGACCGCAGGGATTCCACCAGCGTGGATACTCAATCCCTTCTGCTGTAAAAGGCACATCATTTTGCAGCATAGATGTCTGACACAGGTACCCACTATAGCTGCACAACTCAACTGGGAAATACTCTTTGAGGAAAGAGTGTTTGAGGAAAAGGAGGGTTGATTTACTAGGACACAACCTGAGGAGTGTGGGGTAAAATATTTTAGATGCATTTATAAGGAAGAGTTGGTATTTCTATTGGTCAAATAAGCACACATGGATTATCTTTCCTTGGAGCGCACTTAACAGAGAATAAAGTTTTGTAGCTGTAGTAGAAGCTTCATGTTGGTTCTTGATGTCAACTTAGATTCTTATTTTTCCTAACAGTCAATAAGCATGCATAAGCAAAGCAATCTAATTTAAATTATAAGAAAAGGAAAAGCAATCAAATACAGGCCACATTTCAGGAAGCAAACCAATCACCTAAAAACTGATTAACCCTCCAATGGTGCTATAGACTTTCCAGATTTCCACTGATGCAGCATCTCCTGGAGCATCTATTAGCACATTAAAATATACTAAATATTTAGAGGAATTTCAGTAAAATATTTTAACCACTCTACAGAAGGTACTTTAATACTACTGTGTTTACCTATCCAAAATACTATTTTTTCAAGGTTGTATACATAAATATCACACTAACACTGATTTTCTTTAAAGAAATTTTAAGGCAATAGATCACTTTCCTGAACAATCCATTTGTCATGAAATTCACAGCATGGGAGTTAAAATGAATGACAAGTTCTATTGTTATCTTTCTACCTTAAGTTCTATTTGGTAAAGCCAATCAAGATGTAATCTATCGCAAAATAGTTTTTGCATCCTTTTTGTAGTTTCATCAAAATCTGTCTTATCCATTTGTATTAGGTACCTGTTTTTCCTTTCTTAGATTACACCTTAACTGAAATTAAGAGTTATGTTTCATATATTTTCGAATATCCACAGGACCTTTCTTGGTAGTGTTAAACAATTACCGAATAAAAGCATTATCAAGCTCCTACTGTGGAAAAGAAGGAACATAAAAGCAGCCCAAAGAAGGTATAAGCTTATGTAAATATATGTCACCACTTGCAAGCCCTACCCACCACTCCTCCCCTCTTAGTAAAAAAAGGGAGATCAAACAGACTTGAAAATGTGAAATGAAGAGGACTGCTATGTTCAAAACAAGAAGGGTAGACCAATGAGAAAGAGGATTCCTTGCAGTCTACAAATGCAAATCAAAAATAAAATTGGCCCATAAATTCATTTATTCATTTTTCCCTTCAGTAAACCATTTGGAATAGCTAATATCTGCCAGACACGTGTAACATGCGAAAATAAAACATAACTTCTGCCTCAAAATAGCACAAAGTCAAAATCTGTAATAAAAAGTAGAAAGTGCAGTCATAACTTGTCAAACCCCAACCAAAACAATTCCTGCCAATCCTAAAGAATACCAAGGGCATTATAAATGATTTTACAAAGGTTCCAAGTACTAGGGTAACTCTCCAAAACCTACAGCTTCCAGATGGGTCCCTGGATTAGAAAAGCCCTAAAATGCAGAGGGGCCAGCCTCTCCAGAAAATCAACTAGTTCCATCCCCCTTTCCCATATTACTGACAGCCCCTTCCAACATGAAAAAGTTAGAATGGGCATAGGCCAAATACCCCTATAGAGTGGGAGAAAGGTCAAAGATGATGGTGGAGTTACACAGAGAAGTTCGTGTTTAACAAATGAGTATGACTGCTGCATCATTATAATGGTATTTCTTTTAGCCTCCAGTACCTTAGAGCAGCTAGAAATAAAAAATCTAAAACTGGAATTATAACCCATAGCAAACTCTGAAATCCGTTCTACAATTAATTGTCCCAATGTACTTTGAAATCTATTGCTTTTATGTATGTATGTTATTTAAAGAGAAGGAGGAGTATAACAGAGAAGATAGGATTTAACAAATGAGGATGGCTGCTGAATCCTTATCCTGGTATTTCTGTTGGTCTCCAGTGTCTTGGAGCAGCTAGAAGAAAAAATGAAAAAATCATGGTACTGTGACCCAGACCAAACTTTAAAATCTGTTCTATAACTACTTATTAAAATGGCCTTGGATATGTATTGCCTTTTTGCATATATGTTATATTTCACAATAAAAAATGTTTTAAAAAAAGTAATAAGAGCAAATGCAAGAGCTATGCATACGTGATTAGTAAGGTATGTGTCTAATTCATTGAGGGGAGGAAAAGGGGTCATGGGACTAAAGTCTCAAGGGGGTGAGCAAGAATTGGTTCAGAAGATGGAGGGAAGATGACCCATTCAGGAAAGAGCACAGAGCAAATGCACAGCTGTGAGCAATAATATATCTATGCGAGGAATGACAAGCAAGTCTCTGTCCCTGGAGCAGAGGCTGTGGTGCAGGGAAAGTGGGTAGAAAAGAGTAGTTAGAAAGGGAGGAAGGGGGTTGAGCACTGAGGGCCTGATCTGTCAGGAAGTTACTTCAATTTGATCTTGCCGCTGAGCAGTTTTAAGGAGTAGAGTGGCATGATAAAATTGTCAGAGCTATGTGGAAAATGGGTCGCGGAGTGGAAGGAACGGACAATTACAAGACAAGCAAAAGCACAGAGGGTCCTAAAAGGTGGTATTAAAAATATTAATGAGTTTTGGTTTATCTGGCCCTGCATAATGCTGAACACATATATTTAACACAATTACTCCTATGAAAATCAATGAGTTGCAGAGTTCACCGTAAATACATTTTATAACCTTGGTTGACAATTAAATAAATAGGCTTAAAGGAAATGAAAGCTTCATGAATGAATAATAACAAACTAAATAACAAGCTATAAATTGTTACGTACATTTTAGGGTTCAAGTGAAATAACTTTAAATGATCTGAAAATATTTTTATTAAAATCAGACAATCCAATTATTTGCCCTCCTCATACTATGATCCCAATTTTTAATGCTTTTCCTGATACCTCTGTCATTTTACTTCATTATTATTTACCTAATGATCTAATCTACATTCCTCAAAAGACAATTCAATAGTCTTAAAAATCATATTATAAATAAAGGAAAAAATCTATTGACAATTTCATTAGACTTCTTGCTGGAATTTATATTATAGTACCAAAGAGTGTAGCTGAGAGTAAACCGTTGAGGCAAAATTAGGGCTATGACAGGGGATAAACAATCCTATGTTGGAACTTAATATCACTGTACTTTTCATGTATTTTAGATCATCACCCAAACTGTAATTAGTAATCCATTTAAGAAACACTCTTATTTTCTGATAACTCAATTTCCAGTCAGTAGGTCAGGCAATTATCACGGATAATCGCAATGAACTATGATGACACATTCTGGTATTTTCCACTTATTTTCCATTGCCTTTTAACCTTTTAAGAGGGCTAAATGGAACCTGGTCCCAGCAGCCCGTGACGGTATATTCATGATCACGCAGGTAGCCGTTTTCCCATCCTGAGCTTTGACAAGTGGCTGCATGCTGGTTCTCTCACAGAACTAAATGGAGAGTGCTGGTGGTGGAGGCAGAGGGGAAACCAAAGTAATAAGATGCAGTGAACAGGGTCCAGCCTATGCAGACTAAACATCCGAACAGTCGACACTTTTCCAAATAACATGTGGCCCGCATATGTGGTGACAGCAGTTGAACTAGTGTGATGTGCGCAAGTAGAAAGGTGACGCTGGCAGCTACACATTTGCCCCATTTAATGAAGTTTTCTCTGCTCATATTCGTGAAGTTTGAACCATATGGTCCTTGATCATTTTTTAAAAAGATAAATTTAGGAGTCATTGGGATAAACTGTCAATACTTATACACGGCAACGTTTGGATTTAGGAAGAGATGCAATTTCTTTTAATTTTTAAGGAACATTTTTTCTTTTCTCTTACTAAAACACGAGGTTTCAATAGCTGGCCAGTTAAAATTATTTCCATTCATAAATTCTGCATTTCTGAGACTTGATATAACTCAAAACATGCACCACCCTCAATCATAATTTTGGCTTTGCCAAGGGAAAAACAGCACATTTAGATTACCTTTAAATGCTATAACTAGAAATCCACTAAAATAGCAAAATTTGAGGATGTTAAGTTCAAGGCGTGTGTGTGCGGTTTTTATTTTTTCAACATGAAAGGCTCATTATCTCTATCTATGCCTCTATATCTAGAAGTCTGGGGTTAATCTATACTGTGTATAAAGAAGTGGGGCAGATTTTATTTTCCAAAGATAGCCATAACAAAATCTCCCATCCCAAATGCTCTTCTTACAACGTGTCCTTGAGCATCCCCTATGAGAGGCTCAGGCTTTCTTGGCAGCAGCTTTCCTCAGGGCAACCAGGACGGGGCTCGGCTCCTCTCTCTTCCTCTTGGCATGGATTTGTGTCCCACCCTTTTCTAGATGAACCTGAGTGCCCCCTTGTCCTTGCAGACCCTGAGCAGCTTCCTGGCATGCCATCGTATAGGGCGAAGCTGCGCCCCTCTCGGATCACATCCCATGTGGACTTGTGTGTGTGTGTGTGTGTGTGTGTGTGTGTGTGTGTGTTGAGGCGGGCGTGGCAGTGACTGTGTCTTGGCTAGTTCGTGCTCGATGTCACCTTCTGACACATGTCAGGGCCCTCAGCTGCAGGGCCGTGCAGAGCCCTGGCTCCTGCTCCTCGACAGCTGCCAGGGCCGAGGGGCTCACCTTGAGTTTCTGACAATAGCAGAAGCGTAGCTATCTGATTTCAGACTAGATCACAAACGCAATGCATTTTTTTTGCACAGATGTTATTTTTCACAAAAAAAAAAAAAAAGAAAGAAAAAAAGTCGATCGTGGTGAAAAAATATATATATATTTAAGCATTCTAGCCTCTTGTATTCTGGAGCAGCTAGAAGCAGAAATCGAAAAGGATGGTATAGTAGCCCATGACAAACTGTGGGATCTGCCCAGTAACTACTTGTTGAAGAGTGCTCTGAAAACTATTGCTTTTTCATCTCTTTGTTTTGTATATATGTTATACTATACAATAAAAAAGTTAAAAAAAAAAAAAAAAGGCAATGTAGCTTTCACCCAGCTCCCTGGACTACTCTCTCTGGCCGCACCCAGCCAGCACGTTGGCAGTCTGACTGTTTTGAGGTGGCCGAGCTGTGAGGAAGCCCACGATGGCCGTGTGATGAGATCTCACGGACCTGCCCTGAGACTACAGAAAGGAGAGAGAAGCCAGCTGGTCGCAGGTGGCTCCAGCTCTAGTCATCAACTGCAAATGCCTGCGACACTGAGCTAGAAGCAAACAGCTAAACCCTAACACAGCTTCAGGACTCACAGGAACTGTGAGAGAGAATTTAATTGCTGTTGTTTTAAACCCCTACAGATCGCAGTGATTTTTTTTTTTTTTTTTACAACTTGAGATAATAGAAATAAAAAGCACCAATTATCACATCTCACTTTGATTATATAGAGCAAATAACATAGAAATTACTAAAAATAGGAAAAAATACTCTGATGAAAGTTTACAAAGAAAATTAAAACTTTAACTTTTTCTTTTAATGATACTGTCAAGAAATCTTTCAGTGAAATAATTAAATATTAAAACAAAAATGTTGACAGGGATTGAACTTCATGGTTTTTACAAAAAGCAAAATGAAATCAACGGTGCTTAGATTTGGTCACTAAATTACCCAAGTCTCCAAACAAGGACCTGAATCTCTGAGAGCACTTGAGAATTTTTCCTCAGCAGAGTTAGTTGTTCTGCCCTTTTTCACACACAAGCAATATTCTGGCAATACCTGGCATACTGCCAAAGCCCACATCCTAAACCATTCTTAAGGCTACAGTAGCAATGCCAACAATTTTTTCTGGCACCTTAAGTAAGAATCTGGAATCTTCCTCCCTGTGCAGTCTACGGACTCTTGAGAGTTAGTGAAGTGGTCTCCTGGCTAATTTTTGGTGCTATATGAGAGCCATATGAATCAGAGCAGAATTGAGAAAAAAGAATATGTTGAATTCCAAAATATTTGTCCAAAACACTTTATGGTATTTCCCCTAGCTGCTCTGTCACTGGGTAAAATTAAATGTGTACATATGTGCATGTGTTGGGGAGGGGGGTGCAGGGAATTATCTGTAATTATACAGCAAATGTTTGCTGTAAGGTTATATGTTCTCTGGCCTCTGCTAGGATATCTTGGGACATAAAGAATATAAAAACATGAACCCTCAAGCAGATTTTAATGTAGGTAGAGACTGGACTAAAAGGGGAAAAAAGGTCAATATAAAATAAGACAATCAAGTGCTAAATTGTGGTATAGGGGTTAAGCTTCAAAGAAGAGGACCAAAGGAAAAAGTATTACAGCAAGGATAGCAAGATAGGAACATAAACAGAGTCTGCAAGTGGTCAACAGTAGGCAGGTTCATCTAACTGCACCAGTGACTTGGGGACACATGGAAAGATGCATGAAAAGCTCTGAAAATGGGGAGACCAGCAAGCTAAGAAAGGCCAGAGGGAGTCAATAAGGATCACTGAAAAAAAGATTCAATGTGATAAACGTGATATTTGAAATGACTATTCCATAAAAACAGCATGTTAAGAAAAGTATACAAATAAAATTAAAGGATAAATAATTGGCTAGGAATAATGTATTTTTATAAATATGACGAAAGTGTTAAGAGCCTTAATTATAAAGAACACATACAATTAGTTAAGAAAAATACTAATTAATGCACAAAATACCATGTAAGTAACTTACAGAAGAGAACCATCATCACAATAATATGTTTAACCTCCCTGGTGGTTAATCAAATAAAAATTTTAAAAAGATAATGAGATATAGTTTCAGCTAAGCAAATCAGTAAAAGTTTTGAACATTCAATACCGGCAAGGATATACAGACAAAAACTTCACTTGCACAACATCAGTGTAAATGTAAATGCATACAAATATTCTGGAAAGCAATTTGGGCATGCTATTGGAATCTTTAAAATCTTAACATAAATATTTTTTCTTAGTAATTCATTCTTCAGAATGCTATTGAAGCAAGGGCCATAAATTCAAGGACTGAGTTTTTAGTTCAGTAACTGATCTAATTTTAAATAATCATCAAAGGTAATGATTATCAATTCTTACTGGAACACTGACATCTACTTAGCACCTACTATGAACCAGGTTCTATGAAAATGCTTTTACCAGAGTATTTTCAGTATTTAAACCCTTCAAGGTCAGCATTATCTCTATTTTATAGAAGAAACTGAAGAGTATAAAGTTATAAATCTAGAATGCTATACTCACGTGAAACAACATATATGTCGACTCAAAAATTTGAGCTCTTTTCAATATGTCTGTATGCTAAAAGACAACTTCATGTATTTGTAATAACAAAGAAGTGGGAGAAACCTAAATGACTAGTGATGGAATATTATACAGCTATTAAAAGTATACTTTCAAATAACATTCAGTTATTTGGGACATGTTTAAGATGCAATGTTAGAATATTACCAAAAAAGCAACTTACAGAATTATAGACACAATATATTCATTTGAATATATGTATAGACAAATACCTAGAAGAACTAATGGGAAGAATAAACCAAAATGTAATCTGTAGATTGGATCCAATATGGCGGCTTAGCAAGGCGTGGAATTTAGTTTGTCCTCCAGAGCAGGTAGTAAATAGCCAGGAACACTACAGAAAAACTGCTGGGGCCACATTAGTACCAGACACACAGTGTACCCCAGTCTGGACCAGCTGGACCTGCTGCGAGCTTCCCAGGAACCATGAGTTCCCCAAGCCGTGGCACCCCTCCCCCACAGGCTACTTCCCAGAGGGGAAAGGAAAGAGACTTTACCAGCAGCAGGGCTGAGCCCAACCAAACGCCAATTGTGGAATTAATTAACAAATCTGACTACTAAAAATAGGCCCCCAGCTCAGATGAACCTCGAGTAAAAGCAGAGGTTGCTGGCTTTTGCTCCAGCACAGAGGGGGCAGGGCTGACAAAAAAGGAAAAAAGAAAAAGAAACAGGGTGTTTTAGATCTGAAAAGGTCTAGGCCCTGCAGGAAAGGAGGGGGCACATAGGACCTGGAGACACACACAGCAATGTACCAACTTAAACTCTTGATTGGTAAACCGGAGGAATGGGGTCCTGCTCTGAAAAGGATTTTTCTTTTTCTTTTTTGTGGCTGTATTTCTACGGACTGATTACTCTTTGGATACAGCTGCAAGGTTTCTCAGGCTCTACTGCCCCAGGCATAGGCAGAAACAGGCTCGTTTGAGAGCTTCTCTGGAGCCTGTACCTTCCTCAGGAGAGGGGTGGGGACCAACTCAGGTAGAATCCCTCCCTCAAGGAATTCAGACCCCAGGGTGTGGAAAAGTGAAGCGATTAAAGCCAGCCTACAACCTCTCCTCTGTCTCCACCATGCCCCCAGTGGGGAGAGTCTGCTGGAGTTAGAGGTACCACATCATCTTATGCTGGTGGGACCCAAAGGCAGACAAGCACCACATACTGGGCAGGATAGGAAAAACACAGAGCCCAGAGACTTCATAGGAAAACCTTTTTTTAATCTGCTGGGTCTCACCCGTAGGGAAAACTGATGTAGGTGACTCTTTCCTCCTGACAGGAGACCAGTTTGGTCTGGGAAAGTTTGACTGGGGTCAATAATACCTAAGTAGACCCCCCCCTAATGGTGGGACAAAGGCACCGTACAGGTAAGGCAAGAAACAAAAAAACAAGAACTGAAAAATTCTGATCTATTAAACAAAACCTAAGCTAGAGGACTAGAATAAGCTGAATTGAATGTCAAAGAACAGATAGACAACAAAATCATCCAGCAAGAAAATCCTAGGTAAAAGAAGTGAGAACAATCTCCAGAATAAACTAATTAAGGTAATTAAATGCCTAGACACCAGCAAAAAAAAACGAATCATAAGAGGAAAATTGAAGATATGGCCCAGTCAAAGGAACAAACCAACAATTCAAATGAGATGCAGGAGTTGAAACAATTAATTCAGATTATTCAAGCAGACATGGAAAATCTCATCAAAAATCAAATCAGTGAATTGAGGGAGGATATAAAGAAGGTAAGGAATGAATAAAAAGAATTTGAAAGTCGGAAAAACAAATTACAGAACTTATGGGAAAAGGCACAGTAGAAGAGATGAAAAAAACAATGGAAACCTACAATGTCAGATTTCAAGAGGAAGAAGATAGGATTAGTGAACTGGAGGATGGGACATCTGAAATCCAACAAGCTCAAGAAAATATTGGGAAAAGAATGGAAAAATATGAGCAGGGACTCAGGGAACTGAATGAGAACATGAAGCACATGAAAATGTAATCTGTGCTTATCTCAAATGACAAAACTATTAAAGATTTTTATGTACTGGTTTATATTGTCTATATTTTTCAAATGTTTTACAATGAGCATATATTAATTTTCTATTCATAAATGTCATAATAATCTTTTTGAAGAAAGACCAACAAACAACTTAGCTAAAGTTGCAGTTAGCAAGAGGAGAAAAGGTGTTGAATGGAAGTTATATATTTTAAGTGGACCTAATTTTTTCCAAAATACTTCACAAAGATGACTCAAAATTTCTTGAAAGAAGACTTAATATTATCCATGACTTTAATAATGGTTTTATTTTACTTCATTATTTGTTGCAAGAAAAAAAAGCAAGATTTCAAAGAGTTAAATACTCTGGACATACTACACTTTGCTGTGATACTGTGACGTTTGATTAATTAATTCATCTAATTCCCTTCATTGATGTTGAGGAAAAATATATAATAAATAAGCACACAGACTATCAATACAAATACAAAATAATGTTAAATAAAACTAAAAAATCTTAAAATTATATAGGAACTTCATTATTATTTTGAAGTAAGATCAGTTTCTATTTCTATAATTTTTACTTAAAGCACCTTTATCCAGAACATAACTACTGTAAGTGCAAGAACTTCTTGCATTAGTTTAAAATTATACAGTCACATACTGGTACATATTTTCTTTTAACAAAAAATAAGTAAAAGAGATGAACTTTAATAAATGACTATAAAAGGAAAAACAGACATATTTTACAACAAGATGGCAATCATTGATATGGACAAGAATCATCAGTGGATGCTAAATCGACTGAGTAAAAGCCTTCTGGTGAGCAGGTTATGTTCACAGTCTCAAAGTAGTAGCCTCACATGCAACATACAAATTTTAAAGGGAAAGAGTCACCCTTACAATGGAAGACGAAGCTATATTAACCAAGTCATTAAAACTTAAAATCACCAATGATGAAATGAAGAACATTAGACCAACAATTAAGGTAAATGAAATGTGGACTGTATTTTAAATTGAAGTAACACATCAATGTTAAATTTTCTGAATATGACTTTCTCACCGTGGTTATATGATATTTTTGTTCTTAGGAAATAGCTGCTGAAATTTTTAGAGATAAAGTATCATAACGGTGTAAGGGTAGTTCAGTGGTAAAATTCTTGCCACCATGCAAGAGACCCGGGTTCAATTCCCTGTCCATGCACTTCCCAAAACACAAACAAACAAAAAAATTCAACAAATGGTGCTGCATTAATGGGATATTCACATGGAAAAATAATGAAATGTGACCCCACCATACAGCATACAAAAAAAAAGTTGTGTAATACCTGAAATTGACTCTGAAGTGATTAAATGGAAATACATATTGATAGAGATAAAACAAATGTTAATATTGCTGAATCTAGGCCAACAGTCTGCAGATGTTCACTGTACTAGAGGTTAAAAATTTTTCAAAGTAAAAAATATTAAATGGGAAAAAAGGAAACAAAAAAATACATGACTATTTGTAGATAGGAAACTGACTACATAGCTACCTTTTTATTTCTTCTCTATTTTTTTTCCAGCATGGGCAGGCTCTGGGAATCGAACCTGGGTCTCTGGCATGGCAGGCAAGAATTTTGCCACTGAGTCACTGCTGGACCACCCTTCTCTGTGTATTTTTAAATGTTTGATAATGTATACACATCAGTTCTGTAAAAAGGAAATAAAAAGGCTGCCTTAAAAAAAAACCTGTTTCTCTAAAATAACTCATTTAAAAGGAACAATAATAAAATCACTTGTATACTCTTTATAAGTGTTTTAGAATAAAAGCAAATGGCTTGCTGCCCCTTGCCCTTAAAAAAAATATGTTTTTATACATATATATATATATAAGTTAATATGAGGGAGAAACTGTATCATAGCTTCTAATTTCATAGGCAAAAGCAAATGTATTCAATTAGATTATATTTTATTGACTTTTTTATTAATGAAATTTATGTATCATTACTGAAATTTATACACAAAGATGTGATGCTTTAAAAATGTGAATTTTATTTGATTAAAGAATCTGAAATATTCTAGTAATAGTAAACACTAAAAGCAATAATAAGTCTACTGATAAATAGGTAAGATCTGATCTTTCTGGTGGCAGGCTCAGTGAGATCAGCAAGTGAAATAAATAGCTCACTACTGAGACATAATCTGAATTAAATAAGAATTGCACAGGGTGGGCCATGGTAGCTCACCAGGCAGAGTTCTCGCCTGCCATGCCAGAGACCCAGGTTCAATTCCCAGAGCCTGCCCATGCAAAAATAATAATAAATAAATAAGAATCGTATATGCTTATCCATTACATTGCAATTGTCACATGAAACTGAAAAGTGGAGTTAATAATTGACATGGTTGATAGAGATAAGAACTTTCTTAAAGTGAAAACTCAAATAATAAATTATCTTAGTAAAATTTACCTTTAAGCAGTGATTTATTCGATTAATAAACACAATGAGTTAAAAAATCAATTGAGTCACTCTATTCCAAGCAGCAGATACTAACATATTTTTGAGTAGAATCAAATCAAACCCTTCCAAAACAAATCCATTCTTAGAAAAAAATGTTTTTGTTTTTATCATATTCCATGGTCCAGTCCTCTCCTTTCACAAGTACAAGAAACTGAGAGCCAGAGAAGTTCAGTGACTTTCTATAAAATCATAAGCAAAACAAGGTTAGACAATGGCATCCCATAGTTTGTCCAAAAATCAAGTTCCTTGTCTCCCTAACTTAGGGGTATATTCTAGGTTCTCACAAACACTTGTTAACATATGATTCTAATGTTCTATCAAAATAGTGAATAGGTCTCCACGGGGCAACTCTGGTTTATTGAAAGTACACCTTCAAAGCAGGTCACATATTAGGAAACATAAGGGTTGGTGCTCAAATTTGTCCACATTCAGAATCAGGACCCCTTAACTTAAAAGTTGGTAGAAGACAAAATATATTCTGTGGCCTGCTTTGCTGAGTTCTAAAACTCTGATCTCTACAAGTAAGCTGATTTCATTTATCAAATTAGCAATGGATAGTTTTCTATTACATTACATTCTATGTCGGAAGTATTACCTTGAAATTACTATTGGGTGAAATCACTTTATTTCATTCATATTCAGTAATAGAAACCCCCCTCCAAAATATTACTCTATTAGAAAACTGAAGTATTTGAAATAAGTATGCAGAGTGTATGAAAGAAGACTATATAGTGAAGATTTTCCAATAGCTTTGTATTCAAATGAAAACAAATTTCTCTGGAAACTAAACTTTAATAATTCTAAACAACTATGCAGCACTTCAGAAAATAACGTACTTTATCAAACATAAAACATCATAATTTATAAGATGCACTACTATGTCATATAGCATTGAGAAAGAAAAAAATGCCAGTTAAGCATGATTACATCAAATATGAGAGAGATCAAATTCAGCAACTATAAAATGTGTTAGGACTGAGTGTCTTCGCACCAATTAAATATGGTATGACTGATTCTAATGGGTTCATACACTACAAGAAAATTAAATGTAAAGGACTATGAAACAATAAAACAAGATATATAAGAAAAAAATAGTCCTGGCCTACATATAACTAAGAAAGTCATCTGTGATCATAATTTTGATGTTCAGTAAATATTTAAACATTTTAAAGTATAGTAAACATTTAAAAACTCATGAAAATAATGCATTCTTTGTAGATGTAAGGAAGCACAAGGCTATTAGAACATAGTAATCATTTACTCTTTAGCAGATTTCTAAACTTGAAGATACAATTAGCTGAAAAAGTTAGAATTTCAGTCTACAAATATTTATTGTGCATATACTATGTGCAACACACTGTTGTAAGAACTGAAGATAAAATGAGTGATAAAGCAGACAAAATTCCCTGCTCAAATGGGGCTTACATTCAAGTTGGGAAGACACAAAAGATTCAAAGGTGAAGTATAGAGTATGTCAGTGATAAATGCTACATAGCAAAATAAAGCAGAGAAGGAAGTTTTCTGCTATCTTGACTCTGTTTCAGCAAGGATATATCCTAAAATGCAAAGAGGATCTTTTAAAAATAATCAGCACTTTGTTAGGCTAAAAAAAAAAAAGTTTCTAAAGAGATAGAGACTTTGTAAAACTGCTGCAAGATCCACAAGGAAAGTAACAGGATGAAGGTGGGAAAAGCAGGTAGAACATCAGGGAAATCTGGCAGCAGTAACTGGGGTGAAGGAATATGGCAAAGACTTCATTATGTGGGAACACAGAATAAGGATACAAGAACATAACGGGACCTGTGGTAAAATTCGCTAGTAAAGAACCTAAATTCTCATTGACTTAGATAGAATGAAAGGATCCTTGAGCAGTTCCAAACAATCCATAGGCTAGGCATGCCTGCCTGCTGACTGTCCCACTCCATGATCCAACCTTCAATCTTAGCGTAACAATCAAAGCTAAACCTAAATTAAGGCGTACAAAGATACTTTAGGGGTGCTGCTTCTCAAATATTCCCAGATGTTAACAATTCAGAGTACAAATATTTTCATTGACAGTCATCTATCTAATAAAAAGTAGGTTATCTGACTTTCAAATAAACATATTTTGTCCAGGACTCAACATAGGATTTCTATTTTTAATTTTAAAATGCAGCCCATAAAAAAATAGTTTTCTCAAACTTGTCCTTATTATTTAAAAACTAGTTTGGGACCAGTTTTTAAAATTAGTTTTGCACACTCATCATGTCCAAAAAATTGGCATAACGTTACTCCAGGTGGAGGCTCAGTGGCCCTGGAGTAAGGAATGAAGGGACGTGGTAGAGGATAGAAACACCATTACTAATAAATTCTAACCACTTTGGTCTTTAAAGAGAGCTTAATAAATTATGCAAACATTATTAAGTAATGCTATCTGGAGAGATCCCAGGAAAGCTCAAAAATGGCCAAAACAAAAGGAAAAAAAATCTTCCTGAGTTGTGAAGTTACAGGTATTTAGAGAGTTTGAGGTTAATGGAAAAAGTCAAACTACTGAAATGTTAGGTATTGCTACTTTTGTGGAGTAACTCATCAAGTGAGCTAAAGAAATGATCATTCTTTCTGAATCTGTGATGTTTCATGTTCTCTAATAAATTTCTGGATGTAATTTACTTTGAGTTCTTATAGTACTCCAATTTTGAGTTCTTAGAACAATTCTGAGTGTTCCTTATGTTTTAGTAAACAGGTAATGGAAAATTAATCTTTCACATGGGCAAAACACTTGCCAACTAAAGTTATCTGTTCTATAAAAGTCAGTTAAAAAATGGAATGCAATTATGAAAAGTTATTTTACAAAACATTTGGTCATCAGATGCAATCTGTAACAGTAGGACACCTCTACAGCAGTGCTTACTTTCTGAATAGCTCCCGTTCTGTTCAGTCTTCCAAATTCAAATACCATTAACCTCACACCCAAGAAAGAGGTTAAAGGTGTTTTTCTATGCTAACCTAACAAGAGAGGAGAGAGCACTTTAAGTCCAAAATGTCTCTGTCATATCAAAAATATAAGAACAACCTTTTCTTTCATACTATGATTTTTATTTTCCTTCAACTTAAAGAACTTGAAGCACTTCTGATACATTTTTTTCACAGATTCCCACCTCCTTCCTATCAGTATCATAGAAAAGTAGCACAGACGCTTGGTTTTCTTGTCTCCTCTAGTCACCTTCCAAGATAAAATACATGATCCATTATGGATTAACTAACAGGTTTCGAAGGGCCTTCACTCCCTTCACAGAACTCCCAGAATCTGCTCCTTAACCCCGCTGCAGCATCTCTTAATGAAAAGCTGGTTGCAGTCATGAAAATTTTCCAGTATAAATCTACCATATCAAACACCTTTCCATTATTGCAAATAACCTGAAGGAAGCCATCAAACATTAGATTTGCAATAGTTTGCAATATATATAGATACATATCGTTGAATTAAAGCTAATGAAATGCAAGAATTCTTCAGTCATGACAATCAGACAAATTCTCTTGAGAACATTATGCTACATATACACAGCCAAGGGGGTAGTTTTCGAATTACCCAGTTACTGCAAGATTTTCCAAATAGGTCAATCTAAAGAGTTCATGCCTTAAAGAATATCCACAGTATAGTAAATTACTCATTCAAAAAAATCACTGTAACTAATTTAAACGTTTGCCTTTTTTCTTTGTGGTACATAATTTATACTTTGAATAAGCGGACATAATGCTTGTTTTTTTAGAATGTTACATCATAATTTTTTTCTGGGTTCTTAAGTGTTCTATTTTCTTCTAAAACTGCACTAGCACTCATTGCAATGACTCCTGAAGTTATTTCTGTTTCTATGATTTTATTACATTATTTATTATTTTGATAATTTCTCTGAGAAAGGTAATTCTATCTATATCACTAAACACCATTTTAAAATCTAAATTTTTAAAGTTGGTTAAATGGAGAGAATTCTCACTTTTATTTAGGTAGGTCTGAAGCTAAGTTTAGCTTCAACATGTGTTCTCACGCAATGTATTCCCAGAACAAGAAAAATTACCAGGATTGTAAATCAGAAACAATGCAGTCCTGGTTATCCAACAAGGTTGTGTTATTTCCACTTAACATATGGTCAGAAAGATACTGCAACATGGCGTATATCAACTTCCATCCCCTTTTAAGAGTCAATATTTAAACTAAGGGAGCCCAATGCCAAGATTTTGCATTGAGAGGTGCAAAATCTTGTTTCTACAACTGTGTGGATACGCACCATTCTCACTAAGTGCTTTGCTGGCTAAGCTTTCTCTATGTTCCAGTGAAGTTGCTTTCCACTGTTTCTTTGTCTTTTCCAATTCCAAAAATGTCCCACTGTTGCACGACAATGCTGGTGCCTCAAATACTGATCAGAACTGCTGCATGCCTAAAGATGTGTCTATCGGATGAATATTCCGTTACGTATGTGTAAACATGAGAAAACACACACATACACACACAATTTAACCTTTGATCTAAATCAAACAGTATTTTCTTTGAAGCTCATTCACTAAAAAGGACACTTCTGTGTAGCAATGATAGATTCAGAAGAAAAATATTCCAAGATACCATAGAATTTGAACCATTAATTGGCCAAAATACTCATTCTCCAGATGTTCTCCAATTTCTTTCAATATTTTATAACTATGCAAAAATCAGCATTAAGAAAATAAATTGCTTGCAATTAAATTCAAAATATTTCATATAACCCAGGCCAGAAAAAAAAAATGAATTCACAGAAAGTCTCTGAATTACCTCAATCTTATTTTCTAGCTACAGGACCTCACCTTGGATTTCCTCCAGTGATGATAAAATATCACAAAAAGTTACTATGGGTTGAGTGCCTACTATGTGCCAGGCAGTGAATATATGTCAGTTCAACTAGTCTTCATAACAATCTTGAGAATTTAGGTACAACCCCATTTAAAAATAAAGAAATTAAAGTCAGAGAGATTTTGACTGGTATATAAAGGTTATGCAGCTGGTAAAGCTGTGATACAAATTCAATTTACCTCCCTCTTTTCTGCTCTTTGGTTGTATATAATAAAATGAAGAGAGAAAACTTTAAGAGATTGTCTGCCTTTGTACAAATAAATCCAATCTCAACTGAATTCAGTCAGTCAACTTAGAAATCTGAGGTGAGTTTCTGCAGCTAGAGAATAAAATTCAAAGCACCTCTGGATCTGTTTCTCCTAAACTGAGTCACTAACTAAACAGGTTTTTAACTTTCAGCTGATCAGTCAATCAACTGTAAATGGTAAATAATAGGTGATAAGTAGAAATATAAGATGAGGGCTCTGCCATTAGCAGATAAATCTAACTGTGGTGACTGATCACCAGAAGACAGCATAGATTGTGTCAGGATAATATACATACAACTTTCAGAAGTTTGATAACATAAATATGGAAAGAACATTTTGGAGTGATAGTAGGATGCTTGAGGCAAGCAAAATGGGGAGCAGTCAACGTCCGGCTGATCTAGTTGCTAAAACATACACTACTTAAATGGGATTGGTACATTTTTTTATATTAGATTCTAGTTTATGTGGTGCACAGTGAGCGTGATAGGTACAATAAGGACACAAAAAGCTGGAGAGAACTTTCCAGATGAGTCAGAAGTTGCCACAGTCTTGAGACAAGTTTAGGATTAGGATAGCAGAGGCAAAGGTACCCAAGCCAGAGAATATAATTTGAGTGAGACAAAAGGCTGGAATAAACCTGAAACCTTTATATATACTTATATAGCTGGAAGGAAATACAGAAAACATTTAGGATAAACCTCTCATTTCACAGATAATAAAACAAATCCTAGAGTGGTTAAATGGCTTAGCCAAAGTCACGTAACTATAGGCAGGGCTATATGCAAAATATTGCTCACCTGCCATAATACTCAATTCTATTTCCACTCTAAAAGTGCTTTTTTATCCATCTTCTAACCTGGGGGCCCTGCTGATTCTATGAAGGTGCCTCATGAAGTGACTGAGGGGGAGGGGTTTGGGTAGAGATAAAAGATGGCAGTCCTGCTTTTATCTCTTTTATATTTTGGACTTCTGACAATACATATTTGAAGAAAGAGCCTCTCTATGTTAAAAAAAATTTCTTCTAGTCTTTGTTAGTGATTGGTCAACATCGTTGAGTCAGGTTCTATACTATGTAACACAGACGCAAACATAGAAGAAAAAAAAAGCTTTAGCCCTCAACAAATTAATTCACTCATTCAACAATCTGATATTGAGCACATGCTATATGCCAAGTACTCAGCTATGCTTTGAGAAATTCGATGATTAGCAAAAAGATGCAGGTCTGACTTGGGAGTAGGTGGTGGTGAACAAAAAAAAACATTAATAATACATTAATGTAATAATATCACAAATAAAAGTCCAATTATAATAATTACCATGAGGAAAATCGCAAGCTGCAAGGAGAACACAGGATTAGAAACTTCAGTCTAGGGAGTCACTGCCTGGTGCAGGTGAAGTGACTCTGTGAACCAGCAGCTATTACAAATAGAAGTGCTCAATAATAGATACGCTAAGGCACTATGACAGAGAAGACAGTAATGAGCTAAGAATGAGGGGGCAGGGATATCTCTCAATAAAGATGACAATTATGCTTAATCTAGGAAGATTAATAAGGTCACATTATTATTGTAGGAAAAGGTTGACAGGAAAAGGGGAAAAGAAGCATCGTGTGGGCAAAAGGAACACAAATTGGGTAGATCGTAGAAAATCCAAGAATGGCAAGCCCTCCTCAAAGACAAAGTATAAGTTGACAGTATCTGAAAAGAAATGGAATTACAATACAGAAAGGGGCCAAATCACACAAAGCTTGTATGCTACGCCACCAAGTTGCTGTAGGGCCTGCCATGGAGGGGATGAGGGGCCCCTGAAGGTTGTAATTGGGAGTGTGACATGATCAGAACAGCATTCCAGAAAGCACAATGAAAGTGAGACCAGAATCTCTTTCAGGGGAAACTGTTGCAGAGACCAGTCAGAAGCTGCCAATATTTTAAAAACAAAGGATAACAAAAACTAACTGTGGGTCTGTCTTAACTTACCTAATACACGTGGACATTTATGAAGTATGTTAAATTAACTAATTAACAAATGAACGGGAAATACGGTTAGCATACTAGAGTACAGCAATACAGAGAATCATAAAAAGCAAGCAAAAGTGCTATAATTTGATGCTGTAAGAAATATGACATTACTGAAAATGTTGATTAGAGAAGTGACATAATGTGAACTATGTTTAAGAAAGTTTACTATATGAAATAGTGTAATTGATAGAAGGGATGAATGATAAAATTACAAACAGTTTAAGAAGGTTTTCTTTAAGGCAACAACATAGTTAAAATGAGGTAAAGGGATTATTAAGAATACAGAAAAAAAAGAGAAAGAAAAAAGGCATTTTCAGAGAACAATAAATGAGGCCAGTTGATAGACGAGATTAGAAATTGACAAGCTTTTTCTATAAATGGCCAGATTATAAATATTTTTATAAAAAATATAAAAAGTGGCCCATATGGTCTCTGGTGCAGCTACTCAACTCTGAATCTGTAAAAAGCAGTCATTGCCAGCCAGAGAGAACATGTAAACAAATGAACATGGTCATGTTCCAATAAAACTTTATTTACAAAACAGGTAGCAGACCAGTCTTGGCTACTTGGCCATGGTTTGCCGACGCCTAGATTAGATACAGGTGGGGAAAGGGGGGTCATATTAGCCATTAGTACGTTCAGTCATGAGTGATCAAACACCTAAAATAGCTTAAACAAGTTGCTTAAACAAGACAGAAGTTTATTTCTCTAATTGTAAACAAAATCTCTAGGTCTGGTATTGGAGCTCCACAATTCAAGACACCCGTGCTCCTTCCATACCATCTTTTCACCATCCTCAATCTGTGGCTTCTGGTTCTTGGTTCAAGACATCTGCTTGAGTCCCAGCCACAGAAATCAAGTGAGCAGAAAGGAGGATGGGGAAAAAAGGGCAGCTGCTTCACTTTTAAAGGACAATCCCGTAACCTACAAAACCCTTCTACTTGGTTAGCTGCCTACTGTAATATAAAAACCAAAAAGGATCATACTTGTTTCAAAGGGAATGTCTACATATCATGAGTCTTTACCATTCATTCTTCCTAAAACAGAAAATGTTTTTTGTTCACCTCTTGATTGTTGGCCCTGTATAACATTTCTTACTGGCTGAAAGTTACTCAATAAACTGTTTTCCTTCTGTCTGTAGTAATAAAACTATACAACACTATAAACATTTTCCATGTTTAACTCCAAGATATTTGGCTTTCTGGCTAGAAACAGTAGAGCTGTTGTTTTACAAATTAAAGCAGACCCTTAGACCTAATTTGCCTCAGAATGCCACATATTTTTCTCTCCCGTTCCATTCAAACATTATTGTTGACTATTCTGAAGACACATGGACAAGTAAGAAACTGAACCCAATGACTTTGGGTTGTTGCTCCAAATGGTAAACTGGCATAAAGTGTAGGAAATACAAGGATCTCCAAATATATAAATCTCTGAAGGAGTCCAGTATCCAGGATATTTATGCTATGTAATTATATTTATGGTAAGCAAGAGTTTACTTATGAGAAGTCACTACAGACTTCACTTAGAACAGGTAACACAGATGTAATATTTCCTTTTATTGAGATAAAATTCAACTTTCCTTAAAAGTTGACTTATGACTAAAACTGCCATTATAAAACAAAAAGATTTGCTAAGTGTCTAATGCTTCATATATTTGCAATAAGAGATAAAAATTTAGCATCTCAGACAATTCTAACTGGAGTTAAGCAGGTTGGTCCTTAGGATGCAATCATTCAATGTGTGTTGACACTCTCGATTTAAACAATAATTCAAGTGTTTTTAAGCTTTTTATTCTGACACTGAAAACATACAATTAATTAATTTAATTAACATTTAAATCTTTGAAAACTAATTTTTAATTTATCTCTCACACTGGCCTTTATATTTTTGCTGTTAAGGGGAATCTCAAAAATAATAAACCATGCACAAAACTTTCCAAGTTGCAACTAAAGTTATACTCTCTATCCCAGATTTTACTTCAGATATATCTCAACTCGCATAATATTTTTATTACCTGACATTTTAATCAAAGATCAAAAACTTCACTGACCAAAGCATTTCCAAAGCTCTGTGAAGTCAATTAACCTTATGAAATGGAACCCAACTACATATTTTCTAATGAAATTTTATATTACAGTTCAAGAAAGAATGCTGTCCTTATAAAGATGGCCAATATGGATCAGACAATAATAATGGTAAAAGTATTTAAAAGAAATGTGAGAAGTAAGAAATATTTTAATAATTCAAAGCAATATTCAACTTTCAGGAGTCTCTGTAAAATGCGTTCTGACTCACTTAGGGATTACCCATGAGTCCAAACTGAATGGGTCTAGGAAAGGTCGTACCACATTATCCACAGAGACAAAGAGGGAGAGAGTGAGGGACCACTTGAACACATTACCGAAGGGTTCTCCACGTCTTCCGAAGCTGCTAAGCCCCAACTCTACATAACCACTATCTTGGATCACTAAAAGATCATTTCAAATGCTTTGAAGGATACTAATTTATTTTTAACACTTAAGGGTATATGAATGCATGCTTGCATTTTATATAAATATATACAAATATTTGTAGGTAAAAATATTTACATGAGCCTCCTAAAAATTGTTTTTCATGCCACTCTTCAGTTCAAAAATCTTTAATATGAGCACGCCATCGCAGATGTTAAAACATCTCAGCCTGGCTTTCAAATGACTCTAAAATCTGGTCTCCCTTATCCTATAAGCACATAATTTCTCATGACTTCCAAATTTGATGTTCTGTTCCTGCCAAATCAACTTTCCCACATTCTTCAACCACATCATATTCATTCTAAACTCAAGATTTTAGATATTCTCTATAACCCTGACTTGTAATTCTTTTGCCTAAACTCACATGTTCATCCTCATAGCCTAATTAAAACTCTTATCTTCTCTGTGCCCTATCCTGACCCCTCCAGCCTGAAGATAAGTCCTCCACTTCAGACTACCTTGACACTTGCTACCTACATTATCATTTTGACCCCTGACGCCACCAATGCAACCTTATTATAAGCAATAAACATTTTTTTTTTTTAGAGAGAGGGAGGAAAGGAAGGAAAGACAGAGAAGGAAGGAAGGATGGAAGGAAGGAAAGGAGGAAGAAAGGGAAACATTTTCTTGTTTTATTATATTTTGCCCGTCTGTCCGTTTTCTACATGGGCCGGGGCCGGGAATCGAACCGGGGTCCCCCGGCACGGCAGGCAAGCACCCCCGCCCACTGAGCCACCGCGGCCCGCCCTAAACATTTTTGAATAGTAACAACACTGTGGACCTGCCGTATGTCCAGACTGCATAAAGTGCTTTCCTTATAGCAATAATTTAATCAACACAGCTCCATGAAGAAAGTGTTGTTATTAGATGAGAAAACTGAAAGAAACAAAGTTATTTGCTCCAGGTCTCACAGATACATATTAAAGCCTGGGTCTCATTTCTTCCAAAGCTCATGATTATGTTATACTGACCATATGAGAAAGATTCAAATATAACATTTTTACTACCAGTACTAGTTTTTCAGTAAAGTGTTGATGCATGATAGACCTACAAAGTCAGAATCTGAAAACATTTTTCCTATTCTTTTCATTTTATTTGATATATTTTTAAGAGTATGTGTGGTAGTCAGTTTCCATTATTTACAATTACCTATTTAAAACAGTTGTTTTCAGAAATGCTCAAAGAATGGAATTTGGCATAAATATGTTTATCACGCTTCCATCCATGTTATGCTTACTCATACCAAATATCATGGAGACCCATAGTAATTAGGACCTAGTAAAATTTACCATATTTCATGATGCTAAAAGCTGATTTTTTTTTACATTTAACAGGTTTGAAATCATGATACATGTTACATGAAAATCAGTAACATTTTGGTCTTACAATCCATAACATTTCACCATCACTATAGGCATGTTTCACATTTCAACATCTCTGAAACTGGAATGTGTCTTACATCTTGGAGTTTAGTGAATAGTTTAATTCACTAACTTAAGTTCCTTCTTACATCACAGCTCTGTTACGGTAGCCCTAAGTAAGGAATGAATGACTGCAAGATGACCTATGAAGTTGATATGAAAAGAAAAACGGTTCTCCCCTAAAGTTGCAGTGCAGACAATGACTTCTAAGAAAAATGAGCAAATTAAATAGCAAACTTAGCAAGGCAATTTCTGGAGCTCATTTTAAGTATCACAAAATCTTGAAAGAAAAATAGCAAAAAGGAAGAGCCACAAAGAATTCTTACATATATTCAGCCACACACAAAATGCAAAAAAACAAAACAAAACAAAACAGGAGGCAAACTATGTACACAGTGTGTCTATAAAATGGAAACCAGTCTCACACTTTATAGTCACACCTCATATACCACCATGGAAGGGAACCCTCCAACTGGAGGCATCGAGTTTCACAGCCAAGTTCAAACACAGGATTGCTAACACTAATCCACAGCAAAATCTATAAACGAGAAGAAAGAAAGATAGGAAATACCCTATTAGAAGACTCACAACATTTGCCCTATTGATTATCTGTTATTTTGGTAAATGAATAAATCAATAACGACCTTTGAATGCCGAGTGATCAGCACAATAATCCACAATTTAAAAAACTATCAGGGCGGTCCGACAGTGGTTCAGTGGAAGAATTCTTGCCTGCCATGCCGGAGACCAGGGTTCAATTCCTGGTGCCTGCCCATGTGAAAAAAAGAAAAAAGAAAGACTATCAGCTATCATCACAAATCTGTGATCATATTCAGTTACCTCTTAAATAATTTCCATTTCTATTTGAAAAACTAACTACTTTTCTTTTATGTCACAATGAAAACAGCCTTACTCATTAGTCATTAGAAAAAGACTTGGATGCAAACAAATCAAATTGAAACTGAGACAGCCTCTTTGAAGAATAACAAAAAAAAAAGTTAATTTCAATCATCTTTTCCTTTAAACAACACAATAAAAATCAAAACCTATTTCCACCAAAGGGCTGCCAAAACAACCACTTGATGGAATTTGATCCACAATTTATATTATAAAGTTTGACAAGAGCATGCTAAACTTATCAACGTTGTTAAAAACCAAATACTGGTCTATTGCTCGTACCCGAGTAGCTAGAACTTAAATCCAAAATTTTTTTATCATAAATATTTTGCAAACCCATTACTCTGTTTCTTTTCTTTCTTGGGATGAGCATTACCAGTTGTTTCTAATCATACAAATAAGAAAACCATTAAAATCTGATGTACTGACATAAATTTTAAAAAGTTCAAATAAGCTACTCCACATTCCAAAACATGAAAGCCTTACATCTTTTGTTGCTGTCATTGATAATTAAATTATGTCTTTGCGGAATGGCAATATCATAAAAACAACTTTTATAAGAAAAGGAACAATACCAGGCAGGATTGTTTAAGAAACCACAATAGAATATAATTTCAAATGTTGGATATCAAGCAATTATAAATGCTTTCCTTTCATTGTGAACTTACAAAATACAGTAAAACTGGTAATCATGATCATAATAAATAAAATCTACTGGCAACATCAGATTTCTCATTTATAACATGGGGATAATAGTAGTTTCTGTCTGAGAGTTATTGTAAGAATTAAATGACATTATGTATAATGCTTAGCATGGTATGCATCTTGTTAGTGTTTGTTCTTAGGGTTAATGTTAGTATTTGCTATAGTGTTAACATAAGCATTATCAGCATTGCCCATTTTTATATATTCACAAAAGACTCCATTTAAGTTGCACCCCAAATGAAGCCTCTACTCACTAACTCAGATCTTGCAGAAATGGTTCTCTTCTGAACTCCTACTGCTTTGTTAGTCTGACCATATATCCTATCACTTAATTACATTTTCATCTCTTCACTGTTGTGCATTATATTAGTCAGGGTTCTTTAAGGAAGCAGATCCAAAGGAAGCCCAATTTGTAGAGCAGGCCACAAGCTGAGAACTCCAATGAAGGTTTTCAATGAATTACCTAGGAAAATCAGGAGAAGCTGGCTGGCTAAAGTAGAGGTGGAAATTCTCTCTTCTGACTGCTGAAACCATCACTTCTATTAAAATCTTCAAGTGACTGGATGAATCTTCTCTCATTGTTAAACACCATCTCCTCAGTTGACTATAGATGCAATCAGCCGTAGATGCAGTCTGTTTACTGATGATTTAAATCCACAAAATACTCTCACAGTAAAAATCAGGCCAGCATTTGCTTGACCAGACAACTGGACACCATCACCTGACGAAGTTGTCACATGAGCTCAACCATCACATGTATGTTAATCTTTTCTCCTCAAATGGATTATAAATCCCTTAGAAGAAAAAGCTGTGAGTACAGCTTCTGCTGTAATCTCTGGTCCTCAAGCCTGGAGTTCTGAGGATAACAACTCACTTCAAAGCAGGGGACTCACAGGCAAGGCCAAGGGTGCCAAAAGCTGAGAGTCAGAAAGGTACAGATCATGCTTCCTGCCTCCAGATATCTTTCAGTTTAAGTTGAAAAAAAGAAATATGCATAATACAAGCAACCAGCTATTCCAAGCTAAATCACATAGCCTACTAAAATTCCTGCCATGTGCAATTCTAAAGAAGCAAAGAGAACTGAAATTTAATGAGAAAAGAAAGACCTCATGGAGAATGACTGTGAAGGTGAAGCATCATCTTATGTAATGATAATAGTAAGAACTACCAGTAAGAGCATCTAGCAGTGTACTTAATAATTTTCAAGCAATAAGAAATATAGTTAACATATATTGGTCATTCAGTACATGTCAGTTACTATTCTAAGAGCTTTATAAATATTAACACATTCAGTCTTCAAAATAACCTGTAAGGTAGACGTTGCTGTCTCCATTTTAAATATAAAAGAAGTAAGGCACAGAAGGTTAAATAGTTTGCTGAAGATTATACAGTGGAAGGGCTGAATTATACTTCCAGAAACTTTGGCTCTCAAATCCATACTCCTGATCACTACATGATACCATTTCTCTTTATGGGCTCATTTAGTTTTCAACCTGTTACTTCTCGACTCTGCAAAAGAGGCTGTGTATTCCACATATCGTAGTATATGTTAGCAGAGTCTCCAGAGCTGTACAACACACAATCTAAGCAGCCATACGTAGCAGTCATATGCTTTACATTGCACAGGTAGAAAATTCAATAATTTAGCCAAGGCTGCACTGTATGTATAGGCATGATCTGAAATGTAAGCAGTCTCACTCTTTTCACTCAGTCATTGTGTATAAGCAGAAAATAAAGGCTGAGAACATTTTAGACAGAGAGAATGGAATCAGAAGTGTGGAAATGAGAATGATTTGTTTGGGATCCAAGGATAAACCAGTTTGTTTTGATCATAGAGTATAATGAGAAAGACTAAAAGCACATCTGACCTTGCTGCTCTAGGTAATAGGAAAAGGTTGTTGAATGTTTCTAAAGGGACAGCATATTGCAAGCTGTTTCAGAGAGCTGAACTCAGCAATAGTGGGTTAAGGATTGTGAGAAGTTGAGGTTTCTCCTTCTCAAGCAAAAGGAAACTAAAGCAATAAAATGCTCAACATCAGAAAGGTGTCAAGAAATGATGAGATCAAAACCACAGACAAAAGTCCTTAAAATAGAGTTGTCATAGGGTCAAATTTATTAATAGATGCAAAAGTATTCTAGAAAAACCCTTTCAAATACAAAATGTTACAGATTATAGTTAATAAGGAAGCAAGGAAATTGGATAAAGGGTGAATGAGAGTGTAATATAGTTTTCTAGCTCATTTGGAGTCTATTTTACACAATGTGGTTTCCTTTTTGCACTTGAAACACTATAAAAGAACGCTTTGGCTTCATTATATGTACATGTGACATGCTCATTATGCAACAGCTCATTCATGCTCTTATAAAAAGGCTGGAAACATTACTTTGAGGAAAATTACATTTATTAAGACTAAATTTTAAGTCAAATGCTTTGTTTTCAAAGGTCATTTTATCCTCAAAGACTCTATCAGATAGGAATTAATATACCCATTTCATAGATGAGAAAAAATTGAGACTTGATTAGGTAATTTACTTAAGGAACTTGGTGAAGGTTCTATAATTTGTAAGACTCTTACAGTGACACAATTAAAATGCAAAACAGCTTTTCCTTTCAGGAAACCAATATGCCCTGAAAAAATGGGTTCACCCTTGTGATCTCAGACTATTATTAAAAGAAATTAAGTAAAAACCTACACAAGTACTCTGTTTCTGTTGACTGCTAGTAAAAGTTGAACTAGCTTCAAATACTTTTCCCTCTTCATAAAATGTGTTCCATAAAGGGAATCCCCACCAATATTTTAATAGGCATGAAGAAAGGAATGAAATGGCAAATACTAACACCTAAGTCTAAAAGATACTTTTTTGTTCCCCATAATAAGACTTCTGGAAAAGAAATGCAACCTGTTTCAAACATTCACACACAGCAGGAGTTGGAGACCAGATACAAAAACTGCAGAAGTTATTTTAAGCATGTGGTGGTACATTCTTTCGTACTTGATAATGAAACCAAATGGTTTCCTAAAAAACAAAAATGTTGATATAATTTTGCCTTTTTAAATTACAGTTGCCATTAAATGCCCATATACAAGGGGAATGCATAAAAGAGAAGTAGAGATAATTAAGACATTCATTTTTGTCAATTAAAAGGTCCTAAGGAAGCTACCCTTGGCCTGATTCGAAACGAAGTATTTCAATTACTCCACAGAGACAGCAGATCAGCAAGATTAAATTATTTTCTCTGAGGAAGTAACATAATTTATTTCTGGCACCTGGTAGGCACCCATTTAGTATTACCGACAACAGATTTTATGAAGACAAATTATAAATTCACATTTCTGAAAGAAAAGACTAGTCTTTTAATAACCTTGTATTATTTTTAGAATTCAATGTGTTGACAAATCCATTTCATCTAATTAACACAGTTCAGAAAACAGAAACATGTTTAATTACCTGAATCACACTTTGCCTGCTTTCATTTACTGTTACCAGACCACAAATAATCTGAGTAAAAGCTTGCATGGCTTCCCCACCAGGATGGAAACTAACCCCCACACCCCTTAGCAAGGCACTATTCACAACCTCCCATCCCATCCCCAGTCTCATTTCCCCACTATAAACATGACAAGGCAGAGATTATGATTTAGCTAATTTAGGGTGAAAATCAAACATGTACAGTATGTTAGGGCAACTGTGGTTCAGGAGCAAGGTCATGACCAGCCACGCAGCCCAGGCTGGAGGAGGCTTCCTGTTCAGGAATGGGGCAAAACTGCATGCAGGACTGGTGTGAAAGGAGCCAGGCCAGGCCAGAAAACTAAATTATCAACTTCTCTGGCTGAATCAATCATACCAAGGTTTGCAACTTCACTCCAAAAATCCTTCCTGCCTAACAAGTTCATTACTTCAGTTACACATTTACATCAAACACCTACTCTGTTTCCAATCACAGGAGGCCACAAATAAGGAAATGTCCCAGCCTCAAAGACCTTTTAATGGAAAAATAAGATCAATATAACGAATCATAGTCACTAATTAGCTCAAAGAAGATCTGAAAACACCATGACTGTTTTTTTGTTTGTTTGTTTTTTGGCATGGGCAGTCACCGGGAATTGAACCCGGGTCTCCGGCATGGCAGGGGAGAACTCTGCCTGCTGAGCCATACGGCCCACACTGTGACTGTTTTTTAAGGCCAATATTTCTTAGCAATCCTGCATTGGCAAATCTTTCACTTTATCCTGTGAAAGCTACCTTCACTGAGAGATAGCATGTGAAACAGTGTTAAGTCAATCTAGAAGCTACGTCTGCACTTTTCTTGACTCAAAATATTACCATGGCAGTTCTTTAAATGCCAAATGTTTGAATGGTTCTTTGCAGAATTATTTATTCAATCATATATTCCATTATATTTCTCATTTTTGAGTGATGGGAATCAATCTAAATTTAATCATAAAAATATATAGATTATGACTTCACATTTTTTCTATTAAAAGTCAGATCCTTTGCCTGAATATGCCCTTTTGAAAATCATGGCAAAAAGTATGAGTTCTAATCTCAAAATGTTGCATTCAAAAGGCAACAGCATATTTACTTAATGTTGGTGTTCTTACTTGACAGGATAAACTAATATGAGATTATTCCTAGCAATATGTACTAAAGAGTCAACTTTTCTCACTGAAAAATCAATCATATGTAGCTTACTTCAAATTTGCTCCAGAGCCTTCTGTAAAGAACTATAAGAGCTATCCCCAGAGTCAACAGCGCACATATATCTGGCCGTTATTAAAATCTATATATTGTATTTCTTACCCATAAAATTCTCACTTCAGTTGGGTGATAAATGAAAACAATGAGAAAACTGATAGACGTTTAAAACTACTATTCTCCCACAGAATCAAGAGTTAATAGTTATTAAAGCCATGAACAATTTTCTTTTCATTTTGCAATGGAAACGTGAAACAGAAAAATAAATATTTCATATTCTTCTGTTGCCAAACAATTCCAATTCTTAAAAAGTACTGATAACAACAATGTAAAAAATAAGAATTATTTGCTGAAAGTTTCAAAAGAGATAATTCAAATATACTCACTAATATTCCAGGGGCGTACACACTACTTTTAGCAAGGATTATTCAGGAATATTTCTGAAATCATTGTTATTCCAGGAGCATAGATTTATAATAAAGAAATATGGGATTATAAAAAGACATTCTTTTAAAGTTTTTCCCATCTAAAGAATTTTGATATCTCTGTTGACTCTTTAGTACATATTGCTAGGAATAATCTCATATTAGTTTATCCTGTCAAGTAAGAACACCAACATTAAGTAAATATGCTGTTGCCTTTTGAATGCAACATTTTGAGATTAGAACTCATACTTTTTGCCATGATTTTCAAAAGGGCATATTCAGGCAAAGGATCTGACTTTTAATAGAAAAAATGTGAAGTCATAATCTATATATTTTTATGATTAAATTTAGATTGATTCCCATCACTCAAAAATGAGAAATATAATGGAATATATGATTGAATAAATAATTCTGCAAAGAACCATACTCAGTAGTATTTTAAATATCTCAGGAAAAGACATTAGGTCAAAGCTATTACTTGGCTATTTTTTTTTACTAGAGTAGACTCATGGAAGGCTTATAGATTGTGCTGCAGTTCATAGTAACGAGTTATTACCCAAGGGAAAAAAGTCTGATGAGGCAGAATATAGTATATAAGGAACTTTTCATGTGGGCCTACAATAGTTAAATTGCTCTGTTAAAATACTTCAGTTTTTAAATTTAGTTTGAAATGCTACTGATCAATGAAAGCGAGGGGGTAAGGGGTATGGTATGTATAATCTTTTTTTTTCCTCTGTTTTCATTTTATTTCTTTTTGTGAATTGATGCAAATGTCCTAAGAAATGATGAATATGCAACTAAGTGACGATACTGTGAATTACTGATTATATATGTAGGACAGAATGATCACATGTTAATGTTTTAATTCGTTTGTTGTTAATTTTTTTCTTTAATTAATAAATAAATTAATTTAAAAACTTTATTTTTGCTTTACTATACACATATAGAAATAGATACAATTTTTCCAATAATGCTCTACCTAATTAATTCAGGAATGTTGAGCCAGGAGAGTGTTGCCCATCATCATATTAGAATATGCCCTTTATGATGAGAGTGAGCATTTTTTTGAACTGCAAGTACAAATATTTCTCGTTCTCCTATTTAAATGCTGGAAAATGTAACATTCAAAAGCTGGAATATCGGTCAGAGTTTCAAAATAAAATTCAAATTAGGATATGCTACATGTATTGACATAAATTGCAATTCTATATTGATTCTGCAAAGTTATATTGAACAGGAGGTAAAGAAAAACATTTAGCCAATATGCTAACGTCCACAGTTTTCCCCTGTTGTGTTATGAAAAGTTCTATATGTGAGGCCCCTGGTATCTGCTAATAGTTTCACAGCTCAGAGTTTTGCTTCATTTGTTTAGAGCATCAAGCTGCCCTATCACTTTTCATAGAGCTGAAAAGGTTGTTACGGCACATAATATAAAACTCACAAAAATGCACGGCAGCTCTTCATATTCTGAAAGAAGTCTATTATAATAATGATGTCACAAAAAAGGCTGAAATCCCATTATGTGTCTCGGACAGGGAAGCCATTCAATCTCTTCAGTTAATATAGGTATTCAGGTCGCACCATAAACATTATAGTAACAATACAATAAAGGAAAAGTTCACTCTAAAAAATTACAGAGGACAGGTAATCAGGATCTTTTTCTACTTCTGCCTTCAATAAGCCTCACATCACTGGAAGTACCCCCCAAAATACAAACATCACCATCACACTATCTGATGCCCTATTGTGAACCACAAAGCTCTGAAAAATTACATATCTATCAATCAGGACCCTTGAAGCGAAAGGTCCTCTAAATAAATACAACAATTTCTCTTTAGTTATCATATATATCTACATAGTAAGCATGACAAATTGAATAACCATGGTCTCCAGAAAAATGTAAAACAATATTGCAATATTAACTTTAAGAGCTTATCTGTGTATTTAAGAACTGCTATCATTTTTTATGGCATAGATGTTAAGTGATTTCAGACACTGAGTCAGCAGAAGATGTAGAAGGGACTGGTTTTCCTCATTTTGGTATATTTTTATAGCACAGCATGCAAATCACTTTCCAAGTAAGAATTTTTTAAAAGACTTTTTAAAAATTGAATAATAAGTATTTTCTACTATACATATATATATTGCAGCATTTTTACTATTTTAGTTAGATTCCAAATTAGAGAAAAGAGAAATTCTGAGAATCAAGTATGTAAATTTTACCATTTAAAATTGTTTGAATTCTCTAGAGAGAGAAACAACACAGATTCAGGACATTTTTTTAAAGCCTAAATTCTAGTCCCAAATTTGTCACTAACCAATTGTTTAATCTTGAACAAGTCATTTCTAATGTTTAGTTTCAGTTCCCTTAACTTTAAAATGAAAAGCAGGAGAAACAGATACATAAAGTCCCCCTTTCCCACAATAGTCATGGGCTGTGGGAAGACCCGGTGTCAGGACGAGGAGAACTAAGCTTTACTGGGTACTTGCTCTGTGCAGGGCACTGGGCTAAGCACTGTACACGTAGTGATTCATTTAACCTTCAAACAAATCTACACTTAAATCGTAGTAGATTAAGGAGAAATGGAAATGTTACGCAGCGTAACCAAGACTATACATCTAGTGAGTAGAAGACTGTGAATTCACAGCCAGGCAGAATCCAGGGCCCGCTCTCTTCACCACCACATTAAACTGCAAATACTGCGACATTCTTGGAATGGAGAGGTCTGATTGTTCAAATACCTGGTTAAAGGATCGAGTCAGAACTTAATAGTGGAAGGTTTGACGGTTGAGGATATTGCAGTGCCTTAGGATCATTGCCATGAATAGTAGTTCTCTAAAACAATATTGTATATATGTTATATGTAGAGAAAGTTTCAATATTTCCCTACATATATACTGAGAGCAAAAAAATTAGCATTCAAATTTAAAAACAATTTTTATTCCTGTTTTATAAAATGTGGTACAGAATTAAATCTGCATCACTTAATTCCCAATCCATTTTACTGTCCACAGAATAAAAACATATTTGCAATGTTACAAATTCAGCCAGATTTATCTGCATGGATATATTCTATACTCTGCCTACAATTCTCAGGTAACATTTCTTAACAGCTGCTTATATTTGGAATTGTACCAAGAGGCTAGAATTCAGTCTACTAGTGGTATGACACAATGTACAGAGATAGTTAAATGTGAACTTAGATTTATAAGATATTTAAACATGGTATCAGTTACAGGTAACTGCAGTTTTAAAATGAGATCCTTCAACCACTATTATTTACAGCTCAAGGCAAACCCTATTTATTAGCATGAGAAACTGCTTTGTTTAATCTGCCGTTTACTCAGAGTTGTTCATTTGATAGATTAAGAATAAACAAACAAAGAACAGTTTTGTATCAGTAACATTAAACATATATTAAATATCCAGATTTTCTAAAGTTTGTTTTACTATCCTGACAAAAACGTGACACATTTGTAATATTTCCTACATGTTCCCAGTCATTTATGATAAAACCATGTAATTTTACAAATAGAACAGCTCTCACATGCTGTTTACTTCTTCATCACAGGGACAAAATATAAGAGATCTTTTCCTCTATTTTAAGAGACTGCCCAGCTCTAACATGTTTGAGAATTCAAACTTTCATTAATATCGCCACATAGCTGTGAAAATTATTCTGACTCCATTTAAATTCTTTCTAACCACAACGTAAATATAGATACCAAATATATAAGGTTAAAGTAAAAATCCATTTATCAGCACCAATGCCATACACAAAACAGTGTTAGTCTTCCCATTTACTGCTATTTCTGAAACACTAACAGCCCACAGGGAGACCTCCAGCTCGATTAATTCTTCTTTCCTCTGGTCTACTGTCTGTGCCAAAGGACTATATAATCAGAGACCTCATTTACAGTAAATAGCCACAATACAAGGTAAGTGTGGAAACCAGTTCTAAATCGTTTGAAACATTCTGGACACAGCTGGTAGAATATCTGTTGAAAATGGATGAGTGACTGTTGAGACACAAAACAATTAGAGGCAAGTCAATGTTTCCATAACATTCACTGCATTCTCTGCAGCATCAACAATTCTAAATTTATTGAAAGAACTTCAATGAAAAAGCAACTAGAATGAGATTAGTACTGTCATTTTCCTTCCTGAAAAAACACAGAGCAATCACTGAAAATAAGCCTATAAAAATGAATCATTACTCATTCATTCAACAACCCCAAAGAAATATGAAAGAGCCCTACAGAAAATGCTAACTTTTCTTTCTTTGACTTACGTATGTGGCCCACACCACTAAACTTTTTGCTATCGTTTTAATCTTTTTTACATATTGAACTATATTTTATAAATAGAAAGGGAAAACGTCTATGAAAAAAAATTATTACTTTTACCTTTACATTTTAAACTGCTGGATATTAACTCATTCAAAATAAGTAAACAGAATGTTATTTTTTTTTTCCTTATGTGACCTACAGGAAAGCTGGGGCACAGCTTTTACAACTAAGTGTAGAATTTAACTTTACAACTAAAATGTAGAAAATGGTGCATGGAGAAAGAACCTAGTCGAATTTCATAGGATTTTTACCCAAACATGAAATATAAAATATAGTCTCATCATTAAAAGTTCCAATTTCCAAAACGCATGTCTGACTCTCTAATGAGAACTCTTCCCTGACCAATCAACAAGCATTTTAATGCATCTTCATAATGTATGATGCACCTCAAAATTCAGAGCAACTTTTCTGCAGTTAGAAGAACCAGAAGCAGAGAAATCAGTTAAGAATCTGTGGCAAAATCCAGGCATTCAGGGATGAAAGCCTTAAAAGTATTGTGAAAGTGAAAATGAACCACGGGGCGAATTTTTGGGACCATGAGAGAAAGAAATAACAGAGCTGGGTAATATATTCATTTACGCATAAAGGAGAGGAATAAATTCGGAATGATTACAACGGCCTTAGTGTACGGCTGGTAATATGAAAGAGATAACGCATCGAGTAATAAACTAAGCTCTAGCTATTCAGCAGCCACACATTCAACAGGGCCTTTACGCCCTTCAAAACTCAGTAAATACTATTTCTTCACATGCTCAACAAATACAGTAAGTACAAAAAAAAATCTTTAAGAAAGCAAAGCTCCTGCAATAAAATACAAAACTTTCATTCCTCAGGAACCATGACATGTTAACAATTCCATAAGCAATACTGTAAAAACTTCTATTTTTAAGAAGTCATATGGAAAAATGATTAATCAGAATCAGTGTCAAACTGAATCCTGAACAATTCTTGTTTTGTTATTTCAGAAATATTTGATTTTTAAATCACAATAACAGTGATCCATAAAATGTGTTACTATTGTTGGCCTAGTTCCTAGACAAAACAGAAATGAAGGACAGAATCAGATTACTTTGTATTAATATCTGGTTCGAAACAAATAATACATGTTAAAGCACTGACCGCAGCAACGAGCTAAAGCACTGCTGAAATGTCATGAGCGCTGGTTAACTTCAACAGTGGCAATGGTGTCCTAAAATGGCTTCGGCTTTAAAATGAGTCAAACTAAAATATGATATTTTCTAAAGTAAAATCTGGAAAAAGTTACAAACTATAAAAATCAGAAAATGCATCCTCTATCCCTAAAATCTGTAAAGCAACAAATGAAATTTTCACCTACATATTACTAAAATGTGTTAGTAGTATGCACCTCTACCCTGATTGCTCTTATATGAAAGATTTAAGAGAAATTAAGAACATTATTCTAAGCATATAATATTATCTACTGAGCTACTAAGTTAGTGAGTGAGTGAGCCAGTCAGTCTGCTTTTTATCTAGTTTTAAGAAACAACATTCATGAATTTTATAAACTAAGTACTGCATTACTCTAGGAAAATTTCCAAATACGCAAGCCAATGGACACTCAAGTCCACTATCAAATTGTAGTTTCATGACAGTTTAATAACAACACAGAACACTATAATGTCAAGAACTATTAATTTTACATTGAAGAATTTAGTTATTACCCTGGTTTTAATTCATAGTGTGAAGTTACATCCTTAAATACAGGAAATTGATTCTAGAGCAAAGGAGAAAAAAACATAGTTGTAGCTCTTTATGACTCATGTAGAGAATTTCCTTAAGAATCTTTCAATTTAAGAATCTTGTTCTTAATTTCATTTAGTGGAAAGTTGGTAATTCCTATTTAGATGCCAAAGCACCAAAACAATTTTTATTTTTCAAATGGCAGAGGGAGAACAGTGATTAAGAATTCTGATTTTGGAATCAGAAATTCCAAATCTTCTGGGATCTCAGGCAATCTCACAAATTCTCTTTGCCTTTTTCCCCTTTCATATAAGAATATTGTAGAAATAAGAACCCTGGACATCATATACAAAACACATATAAAAAGGCTCTGAAAAGTAGAAAGAAGACCAGCCAGGGACCTCAGGAAGAAAGGACATGGAAATAAGTTTCCCAAATTTTATGTTTGCCTTGTATGTTCTGAATTGGATCAGCTTTATCCTCAAAGTGCTCAGCGAAGTAATATGCAAGTGAGAAATTTGTAGTTGCATATTGCAGCTAGAAATTTTCACCCTTTGCAGACTTACCTAGTTATCTGCTCAGTTTATGAACTGTGGCAGATTGAACTGTGAACTGCAGTTTGGACAAACTCTTGATCTTGGTTTGCATCTGGTGGGTGTCAACCCACTGTGAATAAGATCTCATCAAGATGTCACTTCAGTTAAGGTGTGGTCCAACCAAATCAAGTTGGGCTTTAATCTGGAGTCTCCAGGTGGGATTACTGGACTCCTTTATAAACAGAGTGAAGGTGAGATGGAGAAAGAAGCCATGGGGAGCGGCCAGAATCCAGACTTCAGGGGAACCAGGAGGAAAAAGAGAAGACCCTGCTGCCACGTGCACTACCAGGTGTGATGGAAAAACCAAGGAACCACAAACTGATGGCCAGCTAGGAGATACAGACCAAGGAGGAAACAAGCCTTCTAGCCCATGATATCCTAACAACAGACTCTTGACAGTTAGCCAAACCATTTTATGGTATTTGTTTGCAGCGAGAAAACACCACCACAAACCTTCCCCCACTCCCACTGGCTTTCTTTTTTGTGACTCCCCCTGAAGCCGGTTTCTCTTCTGGCAAGCAGCCATGCACAACTCAGCTTCAAGCCCTATCTCACTGTTCTCCTGAAACCTAATGAATCTGGATTATTTGTTTTTGTTTTAATCTCTGGTTTTCTCTTCATTCATCCCATGAGAGTAAACAGTGTTCTAGCCATAACATCTCTGAACCTAATAAATATTGTTTACAACTACTGGTCAGAATCTAGCTGAAGAGAGACCTTACCTCATTCTCACTGTAAAATTCTTCTAATTGTCAATCATTTATGACTTAATTTTTTAATCTGGACATCTAAGTATAGATTAATCTCTTTCTAATACATAGCCAGTATCACCTCAACTTTTGTCCATTATTACACTTTCCCTTATTTGATTTTTGTCTCTTTACCAATACAAATTATCGACAGTTGCCTTTTTATTATGCCAATGTAAAATATCTATGATTTACTCGAAATAAGCTAGGCAAGACACATGAAGGAGAAAAACTCATCCACCAATAGCCACAGCTTGGCTCATGCCTCAAAGCACAGTGCCATCTTGAATACAAAACTCCCTCTCCATCCCATCCAAACTCTAACCTAGGCCATAGGGTATATCTGATAAATCAGAAGAACTCTGGCTTTCCTAACCACTCACTGTATATATATGTATGTGTATGTGTGTGTGTGTAAACAGATAAATAATACTTTAAAATATGTTACTCATTTGTATACTATACTGCATTTTGTGTTCCCTAATGATTTCATGAGTCTAAGTTTTGTCCATGAAATAAAATCATAACCACCTTCTTTTTTTTTGGGGGGGGGGGGGGTGTGCTCCGGAATCGAACCCGGGTCTCCCGTATAGAAGGCAAGCATTCTACCACTGAACCATCCATGTACCCAAAATTATAACCCTTTGAGAACAGAAAGTAAATCATATTGTTCTATTTTTTTTGTGCACTATAAATAGCATGGTGCTAAAAACACAGAGGAGTATATAATAACTTATTCATTCATCACATGAAAATTGAGTATCTACCAGGTAATGAGCTGAGGGCTGGGGATTAAGAAAAAAACAAAAGACAGAAAAAGGAAAAAGGATACTCTGCCCAGAGGGTGGGCCACAGTGGCTCAGTGGCAGAGTTCACACCTGCCATGCCAGAGACCCGGGTTTGATTCCCAGTTGCCTGCCCATGTGAAAAAAAAAAAAAATCTGCCCAGAAAGGGTTTACAAGGCACTGTTGGAGAACCATGCAAACACTTTAAGGTGTATACTGAGAACTGAAATTGAGAGGTGCTCAAGGCACTGTAGGAGTATAGAAGAAGATGCCTGACTGTCAGGAGAGGTGTCACAGAGAAGGAGGACTGCCCTTTGTGTTGGGGGGTGGGGGAAGTGCATGATCTGGGACTCGAACCCCAGTCTCCTGCATGAAAGGCGGGCATTCTACCACTGAACCACCTGTGCACCCAGAGGACGGCCTTCAAACAAAATCCCAAAGGATAAAATGCTTGCTAGGTAAACAAGAAAGAAGGCACGGATGGTATCTTAAAAAAAGTGAACAAAGAAACAGAAGCATGAATAAATGAGCAAGCAGAAGCACTGAGGAATTGGAAGAAAGCTATAGGTTATCGGTGTAGGAGCAGAAAAGGCAGTGACATCTGATGAAACTAGAAAGGCAGACAGGGAGCAGATGAAGATGAGGTGGCTGGGGGTCACTGAAGGGACAGTGATATGATTAGATGTCCATTCTGCTGGTGAAATGGTAGAGAGTTTGGAAAGGGGGAAAACTGGACAGACGTTGGGAAGCTATTTTTAAAGTCTGTGCCAGTTTGAATCTGTTGTGTACCCCAGGAAAGCCAAGTTCTTTACTTCTCATTCAGTATTGCTGGGTAGGAGCTTTTTGATTATTTCCTTGGAGATGTGACCCACCCAATTGTGGGTGGTAACTTTTGATTACATGGTTTCTATGGAGATGCATCTCCACCCATTCCAGGTGGGGTTGCTAGTGAGGGAACCATTCTGGTAGAAAGCTTGAGCACCACCAGACCCAACAAAGCCCCAGGGAAGCCGCTGAAGAGGAAGCTAACATATGTCCCCATGTGCCCTTCCAGCTGACAGAGAAACCCTGAACTTCATCAGCCTTCCCGAACCAAGGTATCTTTCCAGATGCCTTAGATTGGACATTTTATAGCTGTGTTTTAATTTGGACATTTTCATGACCTTAGAACTGTAAACTAGAAACTTAATGAATTCCCCTTTTTAAAAGCCATTTTGTTTCTGGTATAACGTACTCTGGCAGTTTACAAACTGAAACAAAGTCCAATTGAAAAATGACAGGGATCTGAGTTATGGGATGCAGAGAATAGAATCATAATAATTGAATGCATAGTATAGAAGAAAACAAGTAAAACTGAGTGAGAAGAGAGCCAAGGAAAGGTCTCTGAAATTTAACATGATGGGTAAACCACGGTGGCTCAGCAGACAGAGTTCTCACCTGCCATGCCAGAGACCCAGGTTCAATTCCCAGTGCCTACCCATGCAAAAAAAGAACAGAAAATTTAACATGAATATTACTGGAAGTCAAATCCGTTCTGAGTTTGTGAATAAATTAACTACTTTACGTATCTTTAAACCTGCATTTCTCAATGTAAAAACAAGAAGAAACAGATTAAGATTTATATGTTAAAGCCTAAACTGGAAACTATCTATCTATTGATCTTTGAATGTCTTTCAAACACTAAGTATTCAGAGATAAAAGAATTCCATCCTCTCTCTCCTCCCCCCAAAATTTCTCAGAATGAATTGTCTATAAATATACCTGTTGATTAGGTTTCTGTTGAGGCTTTTGAAAATAGATGCAAATACAATCCCTTTGAAGGCAGTAAACAAAGTCTAGAGTGATTGGTTCTGATTGGCCTCGATGCCATTTGACTTCCTACCTTCACTAGTACTACCAGGAACTCAAATTACTGCTTTAACGCCTCAGCTCACGTTTATGTGACCTGGTTAGACCCATGGCAAATTGTCTCAGTTTACCCTGAAACAACATGACTTTTCCCCTATTTCAGTGATTTAATTTGTATAATGAGTACTATCAATTGCGTATCTGACTTGATTTAAAGTACCTACCAGAAAAAAAAATACGATGCTGATATTTGTGGTATACAGTGATCTAATGAAAGCACGCTTTTCTTACTTGATGGTTTACACAAAGTACATCCACTTCAGGCACATCCATCCATTCTCTCGATCACTTTTGAAACCTATGAAGTCAAAGAAATGATTAATTGCAGGGGAAAAAATTCAGTGTGAAGTCCACAATACTTTTTTATCCAAAAATAGACAAGCAAGACCTAGGCAACATAACCTCCCTTAAATCACATGCCAATATTTATTTATTTTATGGATCCTGCCAGCATTGTCTGAGCATCTGCTATGTGACAGGCACCATAACTAAACTGAGGATTATATGGAATCTTGCCTATCCTTTCAGGTAAACAAATAACTACAATTAGAATGTAGTCAACGGCCACCACTCATCCTTTAGATCCTGGCTCTACTATCACCTTCCTAAAAGTCATTCCCTAAGTGCTTCGGAGAATATAGCACCTTCCTCACATTGCAGTCACTTATCCTGTTTCAACTGTGCATAGAAATCAGCCTTATTTTAAGTTGTATTATTACTTTACACGTTTGTTTTGTGCATGACTTCCACTATTGGAATGTAAACGCAGCAGAGCTGCGAGTTATCAGTCTTTTTCACCACCTTACCCACAAAGAAAAAAAGAATGCCTGGTATGTGTTCAACCTTTGTCTAATGACTGCTTTCAAATCCACCAACTACCAAAATATTAAAACTGTAACCTTTATCAGTTCATAAGAACCAAATAGATAAAAAGCCCACGCATTGACAGGCTAACATGAATACACTTATTTCAATTCAGCTCTATCCAGTGCCATGAATTCAGTGACAGTCAAATGTTAATTGCCATTGAGGTATAAACTGTCTCTAAAATGAAAGAGAGGTACAAAAGGAATAAAAGAGAAAATAAAACTAATATTAAAGGAAGTATGACTATCACAGTCAGGAATTCATACCACAAACACTTTTCAAAATATCACTCAAGTTTCAAGTTCATACTTTCTCTGAAAGTTAATGTGGTTGTTATAGAACCTACTAAATTAGAATGAATAATACAGAAACTTAGGTATTCTGTATAACTGGGCACTGCTGGAGGGCAGCAGGTATAAACGCAAATAATATTAGCATTTGGTTTGGTACACCATCAACTATAAAAGAAGAAAACCTAAACAAAAAGGCATACATGGTCTTGCAGTAATCATTCTTTCAAAAACATGTAATGGAATAAAGTCCCATTTTCAGAGCCTGTTTTCTAAAAGAACCCAGTATTAATTGCATGTTGACATATAAAGCACACAAAAGTTGCATTTTCTCTAGTTGGATCCCAGACTCTCAGTTTCATAAGTATAGCCCATTGTTCATAATTCCCAGGTCAGGGGTGCAGTAGACAAATTAATTAGTCTATTAAAGTCCCAGTTGTATCCTGGCACTGATGTTTAGGTTAGCACCTTCAGAAACAAATTTCAAATGCTTAACTATGCTGCCATTTGTTCCTGAGAGAAATTAGGAATGAAGGGAAAAAAGAAAACATGGCTGGGAAAAGTTCCCACTGACCTAAAGGCAGAAACACGCACAAGAGTCAGGGGTAGATTGGTGCATTCATAAAAAGGAGAAAAACTCCGGTTGATTAGCTCTTGTTATTTTAAATGATTAGGAGAAAAATAAATGGCTTCATATCTAAGTGAAATTTAAATAGCATTTAACACTCTGCAAAATCAACCTAAAAAAGATGATAATTTGCTATGACTTAGCACTAAAAGAGAAACCAATAATTTTGTATGATATATCTCTTTAGTTTTCATGGGAAGATTATACACTAAATATTTTTGGTCACTACAAATGACTGAAATGAGCCAAAGTATATATTTGAAAACACACACACACACACAGAGAACTACCAGGTATCTTAAAACTTATTGCAGGATAAATCCTAAAAAATCACATACCATACATTCATTTTAAATTCAAGAAAAGCAAAGGTTGTTGAACATCATACAACACAAAAGAATATCTATACACCATGTAGGAATCTTCTCTTAATTTTCCCCTTTTTCCTTTGCTCAGTGGGTCATGGTACAATGAAATGATTTTACAGCATCAGCGACCCAGAAGTGTGTAAGGGATTAGGCCATAAAAGTGATTTTACACCTAAGAATTCAATGTTGAGATTGTCTCACATATCTTGGGGTGCAATAATGAGAAATGAATTACAGGATAAAGAATAACAGTTTATAATAACACTTATCTGTCGTAAGAAACATCTGTTGCCCACTGGCAATCTCACTATGGTACAATTTGACACACCTGTGCTGAAGTGACGTTGAACTTTGGGCCATATAAAATGCATCCAGCATGCTGGATTATTGAAAAGGCAATCACAGTAACCATGACTTATATTTTCCCTTGACTATCCCATTGTGTGACCTCTATAAAACAACAGAAATTAATTTCATCTAATGAGAAGGGTTTTGCTCTAATTAAATGGAAGATTCTTAAAAATAATTATATTCCTCAGCATTTATCATCAGAAAATAATCAGAAATTGTTAAATAAATTATACAATAATAAAATATTAAGAAGTTACTAAATGCTAAGTTTTCAAGAAACACTTAATGAAATAGAAATTCCCTAGATCATAGCAGGCACACAATGAAGAACTGTTAAATGACTGAAATAAAAATGTAGGGTATAAAACTAAATATATATTCCCATTTCAATATATCCATATGCGCATTATGTAAAATGGACTTTATACACATAGATCTTTTACATATAATACGCACACACATACAGAAGAAGTGGAAAAGTACACCAAAGTGTTCACAGGGGTTCTCATTGGGTAGCAGAACTAAACACAATTTTAATTGTGAACACATTGCTTTTATAATCAGAAATGAGGTTATTATAACTACTATAATAGAGACAACTAGGTTGGCATTATCTGAAACGCTGCTCTTGTACAAGCATCAACAGAATAGAACATGTCAGACTTCTCTGAGCGATATTCTCATCATCAACTTGCTCTTGCTAAGACCCCCCCCCACCCTAATAAAGTCAAGCAAATTTTGGTAAACCCAATGTTATCTTTCTCCGAGGATGACTGATCCTTATTTTTAAACTACAGTTTCCTCTTAATATGTATATTAATGTGGTATCTAATTATTTGTGAGATTTGTTATTTAAAAGCACAATATTACTTTGTCTATGGCTCTGGAATTTTTCCTCTGAGGCCAGAACGACAGGTAGGGATATGTACTTGACAAATTCATCTATTTATGACAAACTGCTCTAAACCTGTTTCACATGTGGCAAAGGATATTTTTGTAAGCTCTTCTGAAATGAATCCCATCCTTCAAATTGACAGTTATAGTTTTCCCCCAAAATTTCTATTTGAAAGTTAATTTCTATGGCATTTTGAATCAACACTTCCGACTTTTTAAAATATTTAAAAACATGCAATTATTTCTAAGTTAAGAAGAATAGTTATCTGTGTTTCTCCAGATACAAGTTATTTTATTGGCCAAAGTCCCTTCCAGCATGTCTCTTAGAGGTACGCTTTTCTGTACCATCATCTTTGTCACCTATAAGCACCCCATGTGTGTTTTTCTTTCCATCATCATGAAATTAAAACAAATAGCCCTCCTTTGTGCTCTAGTTGTGTGTGTGGTTTCCACCATGGCGATCTGGATTCACACCTAGGATAACCGTATTTAGGGCAGAAGAGGAAAGTGAGAGGCCAAAAAGAGAGGAATAAGTTAGGGCAATGGTCAGTGCCTTTCAACATTTACTTTTCACTTGGAACAGACTTCAGCCAAAATCTATAAAGCTCTAAGTTAACCCTTCAGCTTTCTGACATGAAAGTATTTAGCATTATAATGTAAGCACACTGACACTGGCAAGATCTTGAACTTTGTTCTACTTTGCTAGCTACTAGAATGTACCAATATACCAGAAACAGAATGGCTTTTAAAAAGGGGAATTTAATAAGTTGCTGGTTTACAGTTATAAGGCCGAGAAAATGTCCCAATTAAAACAAGTCTATAGAAATGTCCAATCAAAGGCATCCATCCAGGGAAAGAAATCTTGGTTCAAGAAGGCCGATGAAGTTCAGGGTTTCTCTCTCAAATGAGAAGGCACATGGCAGACATCATCAGGGCTTCTCTTCCAGCTGGAAGGGCACATGGCGAACACGGCATCATCAGCTAGCTTTCTCTCCTGGCTTCTAGTTTCATGAAGTTCCCCGGGAGGCATCTTCCTTCTTCATCTCCAAAGGTCACTGGCTGGTGGACTCTGCTTCTCATGGCTATGTTATTCTGCTCTGCTCTCTCTGAATCTCCTATTCTCCAAAAAGTTTCCTCTTTCATAGGACTCCAGTAAACCAATCAAGACCCACCCAAATGGGTGGAGACATGTCATCACCTAATCCAGTTTAACAACCAGTCTTGACTAAATCACATCATCCGGGGAGACGATCTGATAACAGTTTCAAACATACAGTATTGAATAGGGATCATTCTACCTTTATGAAATGGGATTTTGATTAAAACATGGTGTTTCTAGGGGGCATACATCCTTTCAAACCAGAACAACCCTTTCCCTTATTCTTAAGAAGCATTAAACTTCTGCTTCTCACCATCCTCCAAACTTCTCCCTTCCCCAAATTGATTCAGCACCTCCTTTATAGCTTCTATGGACCAGACGATGGAAACACCATGTGGTGTTTCGATCAAGTCCTTGATAGAAAAAAGATGGCACCTGACATTGCTTGCCTAGAACTTTCACATGTACGGTTCTCCCCACTGCTATCTTGTGAGACTGTCACCATAGGCAATGTGTAGAAATAGTAGTTAGTAAAAGAAATAGTGTACATTTTCTATCTTCATGGGTTTTCTCACTCGTCAAAAACAGGTCATTTTCTTGAATACTTTATCAAGTACTTCAACGGTTTTTAAAACATTTCAGAAGTTTTCTTTTTACTAAAATAATATCTAAAAGGAAAGTCCAATTGATAACATAAACAACTGAAGAGTACAAGCTAAGAGGAAGGGTTGCAGAGCTTCACACCTCAACGTGTCCACCTACTCCTCAGCTTCCTGAATAGCCCCTACTCACCCCTCAGGATTCTAGATACCGGCAGACAGGATTTGAAAATCAATTGAACAGATTCCACTCCTGACAATCACAGAGTTAACATACATAGTGTTGACTATTCCAAGCAATATAATATAAGTTCACAACACGCAGTCATTTGTAACTTTAAGAGTCAGAAGGGGTCACAACTATTTTCAACATTCATAAAACTAGCTGGTCCCAAGTTCTTAAAAATGCATTAGATCCTCTTACATTGTTTTAGTTAGAGGGGAAGAAATTATTGTATTTATGGTAACTGTTAGTGAATTAGTTATAAAGTATAAAATCAGAGGTCAGAATCATGTGAAACCCTATTAATAACAGAAACTGTTGCAGTAGTTTCAGAAAGGGAAAGAAAAATAAACAATGGTCATCTTCCTTCATAGCCATGCAAGTAGATGTCCACAAATTTAATGCATTCTGCCTCACTTTTGTTGAGTCCTCATAAAACTGAGAAAGACAAGGTAAAGTTTTAAAGATACAATAAAAGTGTTTTTTTAAGTACTCTAAATACCTTAAGTGTCACAACAAGACCTCGTTTTCAAAGAAACTTGGTTGTACACCATAAAATTTTCTGGGTTATTTTATGATATATCTTCAAGAGGCAGTTACTTAAGAGATTAGCAATCACTTCCTACTTGAAAACATGAGTTGTAAATAGCTCATACCATATTGCATTGTAATTGTTTGTTGACAGATTTAAAAAGTTATTCGTAACTTGTAAAAAGTCTCACAAGGAAATAAGTTTCTTCAGAACAGGATGTGGGTCTTATTGATCTTCATTTGGTTACTCATCACTCATTCGACACTCTAACTGTATTGATTAGCTCTATGAAAATACTTATAATAATATGTCTGTAAAAGAGTCACAGTCCCTATCCACAAATACTAAAAGTATATAAAAAAAGAAAAATAAGAAACTTAAGCTTAGTGTGCCACAGAGATGGTACACAGAGCACACCTGAAATAGCAGAGAATGGAGTACGTGAGCTACAGGGGAAGTGTCAGTTGGATTCTGAAGACCACCATGAGTTAATCGTGGAAAGTTCATCAAGGTATTGGTTAGAAGGTACTAGCAGGATCACATATTCAAGAGTTTTGGATGCCATAGTGAGGATTTTGCACTTTATTCTGGGGAACCATCCAAGTGCAAGTTTTAGAAAATCTCTCTGGCTGTAAAACAGGGAGAATAGATCAAACCTGCTACATGGAGACCACTTAAGAAATAGTTATGGTGATTTTAGTGAGATATGATAGAGACCTAAACTAAAGCTGTACTATTCGGGAGAAAATGGTGGGCAGATTTGAGAAATGTCAAAGATATTCGACAGGCAATACTTAAGGTAAGGAGGCAGACAGCAGTCAAGGAATTATGAACAGCTTCTAGGTTTGGTTTTGGCAATAAAGAGAATAATGGTGATATTTATCCAACAAAGGAGTACCAAATTTAATGGGGCAGGGAAGATGTGTTGAGTTTGGGGCATGGCAAGCTTGAAACACCTGTCATTCCAAGTGGAAATGTGCAGAAATCATAGGATGCAAAGGTATGGTGCATGGGAGAGAGACCTGTTCTGGGGTGACAAGATATCAGAGTCATCAGCATCTAGTGCCAGCAAAGGAAGCCAATGGAATGGACGGAATGAGCCAGGAACAAAGACAGCTGGAGAACAAAGACTCAGACTGAACTCTGAGTGCGCTAAAGGAAAAGGAGAACCCTGAAAAGGAAAGGGAGAAGCAGCAATACAGAAAGTAAGGGAGTAAGGAGTAGATTAAGAGAGTGCAGAGACATAAAAACCAGAGAACAGAGTTTTGAGAAAGGAATACCTACGAATCAAATGATTCTGATACACAACAAAAGAAAGGCTAAAAAGCAGTCAATACATTTTTTGACCGTTTTTTTATTATTATAAAAGCAATACATTTTGACTGTTTGTTTATTATTATAAACTCAATACATTTTTTTGACTTTTTATTATTATAAACAGCAAACAAATATACAAACATTCTTGAATACAAGCATTCTTGACATAGTTATAATCAATGGCTCACAATATCATCACACAGCTGTGTATTCATCACCATGATCATCCCTTAGAACATTAGCATCTCTCCAGCAAAAGAAAAAAAACTCATACTTGCACACACCCTATCCCTTCCTCTCACTAACCACCAGCACTTAAATCTACTCAATTATCTTAACCTTTGTTCCACCTATTATTTGTAATGCAGTTATTTTTATTACACACAAAATAATTGAAAATCTCAAACACTACATAGTTCTCACGACCAATTCTTTTTATGCAATTCTGAAGACTTTTCTCCCTGTCATATTTAGTTGTTTTTTTAAAATACAGTTTTGCCTTAAAATTGTTGATGGCACTCAACCTTGTAAAGCTGTCTGCTGAAATAAGCCAATCTGACTAATTTTATTTTTAAAAATTTATTGTTAAATTAAGCCAATATTATGCTGTTAAGCTGCTTCTCTGGGGGAAAAAAGATTAAAGAAAAAAAATAAAAGACCTTGATATTTCATGTTTACCAACTTCTTGAAGCACCAAAGCTGCTTCAAACTACCAATATGGCATCGAACATGGAGTTAGGAAAAGATGTCCACAATGGTTTCTCACTAGTTCGCATGAGCATGTACCAGCAGCCTCCAGGACACCACTGATTTGATATACATACAAAAAGATACATCCATCCTAAATGTATAGTTTAACAAATACTTATAAAGAGAACATCCACATATCTCTATGAATGTCAAGAAGCAGAAGTTGCCAGCACTCCAGAAACACCCCACATGCCTTTTACCAATCATAAGTCCCTTATTCTACATTAGAGTCAACCATGTCCTCACTTTAATGGTACGCTCTCTCCTCTGCTACTTTTTACACTTTCACCACATAAGTGTGCATCCTTAAACATTCTCATCTGGTTTCTCTTATATTGAACTTCATGTGAATGAAATCATACTTTGTATTCTTTGGTAATTCATTTGTCTCAACATTATAGTTGTGATATTTATCCACGCTGTTTCATGTAGCTGGGGTTCATTCACTTTTCCAAAGCACGAATACACGCAATGATATTTTCTTTGGAAAATGAGAACTGTCTCACACAGGCTCACTAGAATTAATAGTTAAATGTTCAGGAATTTTGCAAGCTGGTTGATATGTTGGGAGCTTGAAATTGGCTGCAATGGGAGTATTTACACTATGAAAATTGGCAAATGCTATAAATCAGGGTTTTTTTCCCCTGCTGCTAAACATCTAACAGCATGCTACTGAATATGCTATAATTTACTTATACATTCTACAGTAAATGAACATTTGGATTTTTTTTGGCTTTTGCCCATGAGCCATCTCTTACATGACCCCCAGTGGATATGTGCTCTTTTCTGAAGACTGCATAGCCAAGAATGGAATTTCTGGGTTGTGGAGTATGCATATGCTCAATTTTAGTTGATCAAGTCAAATAATTTTCCAAAGTACTTGTACCAATTTACAATACAGCCCAGCAACTTTGTTCAAAAATTCCTATTAATCCACATCCTTGCCAGTCCTTGGTATTGCGAGACATTTTTTTTTTTTTTACTATGATCATTCCATTTACATATATAATCAGTAATTCATAATATCATCACATAGCTGCATATTCATCATCATGATCACTTCTTAGAACATTTGCATCAATTCAGAAAAAGAAATAAAAGGACAACAGAAAAAAATGCATACATACCATACTCCTTACCCCTCCCTTTCATTGATCACTAACATTTCAATCTAAATTTATTTTAACATTTGTTCCCCCTATTATTTATCTTTATTCCATTTGTTTTACTCGTCTGTTGATAAGGTAGATAAAAGGAGTATCAGACACAAGGTTTTCACAATCACATAGTTCACATTGTGAAAGCTATATCATTATATAATCATCTTCAAGAAACATGACTACTGAAACACAGCTCTACATTTTCAGGCAGTTCCCTCCAGCCTCTCCATTAGATCTTGACTAACAAGGTGATATCTATTTAATACATAAGAATAGCCTCCAGGATAACCTCTGTTTGGAATCTCTCAGCCACTGACACTTTATTTTGTCTCCCTAGTCAATACAAAGAGGTAATTCATGACTTTTGCAAGAAGTGGTGAGATGATAAAAGATGTGAGACAAAAGTTGCTGAAGAGCAATTTACGATGTGAGAACAGAGCCACTGGCACAACAAATTAACTCCAACTAATTCTAATTTACTTTCCTCTACTACTTGTTACTATCAAGCAAGAAGAACAAATTCCCCAAAGCAATATCAAACAAATGTTTAATGATGGCTTTGGTAAAAGTGAAATCTCATTCAATTCAAATGCGACGGAACAGAAATATTCTGGGAAATTTCTGGATTAAAGCATTTAGGAATCTCTTAGCCAAGTTTTGTGTTCCACAGTCCAAGGAAGGTGGAATTGTTGGGACGTACTGGCTTTGGTTGGTTTTAAGTGTATGTCAAGTTGTTCCAAATAATTTCATTTGATTTTTTAAATGAATCTTACAGGAATAAATAAAATAACTTAGTCAGTTCCTAAAATCTTTTAAAAATATCTTAAATATAAAGTTTATAAAATACAAATATAACATCAAACTACATTATGCCACAGATTTTTTATGACGTAAGTGGCTTATTTAGTTATGTTATCCCAATTGATTGCTCAACTGATTTTTATGATTAAATATTAATTTTGCAGGACAGGAAGTATTTATTATGAGTTCCCTTATCTACTTATAAAACTTATTAAATATTTCAATAAGGTAAAGCCAGAAGATGATAACAGCTAAGGAATTATAAGTTACCCTTCATAAAGGATCTTGTTGCATAAAAGTGCTTAATAAGTACTGCTAAAAATAACTGATATAAACCAAAGACCAAAAAACAAAAGTGATGACTCTTTTACATAGCTTTCCAAACACGTTTTACATAGCTTTCCAAACACATTTAAATATCCCTCTTGCTTATGTACAAAGCATCTGGCCAAATAATACTTTCCTTTTGTCTTACTGAAGGACTGAGAAAAAAAACACAGAGCTTTAACTTAGTTAATATGCATAAGACAAGAGTTGGTTCCATCCAGTATTATCTCAGAAAAAGAAGTCAGAAAGTAGATTCAGATAGTAACTCTTAGAGCAATTTTTAGTATGCCAAGATTAAAATGAAGTTGGTTAACCACCACACACCCTATTACAGGTTTCTCCATACAACTCCATCTCCAGGAAGGAACTGATAAAACAACTCTATATACCCATTAGTGAGACCTGTAGATATCACTTAAAAAAAAAATGGCGACTTCCGGAGAAGATGGCGGCTTAGTAAGATGCGTGTGTCTTAGTTCCTCCTTCAGAACAGCTACTAGGGGAGTAGAAACGATATAGAACAGCTCCCGGAGCCACGACAGAGATCAAGAAGACAGCGTACCCCATTCTGGAACAGCTGACTGGCTGGGAGAACCCGCTCCGGTGAGATCGCCGAGAGGCGCGGGCTTCCCTGGGCCAGGGCGACAGGCGGCCGGAGTCCCTCCCTCCCTCCTCCTGGGCTGGCTGGGAGAATTGGACAGGCAGTCCCCTCAAGCCGCAGCGGATGGCGCCCACCACACGCGCAGTTCCCCGGACAAACTGGGAGAATTGGATCAGAGATCCCCAGGCCGCGGAGAACGGAGACCAGGGGGGTCCCTTCCAAACACATGGCTTCCCGGTCTGGCTAGGAACGGTGCACTCCCCCGGGCTGCGGCGGCTGGCGCCCTCCCGCCACGCTTGGCGCCCCGGGCCAGCTAGGAGATTCAGATGGGCGCTCTCCCGGGCTGCGGCGGCCGGTGACCCTCCCCGTGTTCAGATCCCCGGGCCGGCTGGGAGATTTGGATTGGCACTCTTCCAAGCCACTTCGGCTGGCGAACCTCCCCCATGGCGACAGTTTTTCAAAGTTAAAGGACCCACAGCACCTTTTACTGGTGGGACCCGCAGACAAACATGTGCCACGAGTGTCACCTACTGGGAAGGATAAGAAAAACAGAACCCAGAGATTTCACAGAAAAATCTTTCAACCTGTTGGGTCCAACACCCAGGGAAATCTGACTAAATGCCCAGATGCAAGCAGAAGATAACGGATCAGGCTCAGAAAATTGAAAATATGGCCCTGTCAAAGGAACAAACCAATACTTCAAATGAGATACAGGAGCAGAGACAACTAATGCTGAATATACGAACAGAAATGGAAAACCTCTTAAAAACGAAATTGATAAATTGAGGGAGGACATGAAGAAGACATGGGCTGAACAAAAAGAAGAAATAGAAAAACTGAAAAAATAAATCACAGAATTTATGGAAGTGAAGGACAAAGTAGAAAAGATGGAAAAAACAATGGATACCTACAATGATAGATTTAAAGAGACAGAAGATAGAATTAGTGATTTGGAGAATGGAACATCTGAATGCCAAAAATAAACAGAAACTATATGGAAAAGAATGGAAAAATTTGAAGAAGGGCTCAGGGAACTGAAGGACAATATGAAGCACACAAATATACGTGTTGTGGGTGTTCCAGAAGGAGAAGAGAAGGGAAAAGGAGGAGAAAAACTAATGGAAGAAATTATCACTGAAAATTTCCCAACTCTTATGAAAGACCTAAAATTACAGATCCAAGAAGTGCAGCGCACCCCAAAGAGAATAGACCCAAATAGGCATTCTCCAAGACACTTACTAGTTAGAATGTCAGAGGTCAAAGAGAAAGAGAGGATCTTGAAAGCAGCAAGAGAAAAACAATCCATCACATACAAGGGAAACCCAATAAGACTATGTGTAGATTTCTCAGCAGAAACCATGGAAGCTAGAAGACAGTGGGATGATATATTTAAATTACTAAAAGAGAAAAACTGCCAACCAAGACTTCTATATCCAGCAAAATCGTCCTTCAAAAATGAGGGAGAAATTAAAACATTCTGAGACAAAAACACACTGAGAAAATTTGTGACCAAGAGACCAGCTCTGCAAGAAATACTAAAGGGAGCACTAGAGTCAGATATGAAAAGACAGAAGAGAGAGGTAAGGAGAAGAGTGTAGAAAGAAGGAAAATCAGATATGATGTACATAATACAAAGGCAAAATGGTAGAGGAAAATATTATCCAAACAGTAATAACACTAAATGTTAATGGACTGAATTCCCCAATCAAAAGACATAGACTGGCAGAATGGATTAAAAAACAGGATCCTTCTATATGCTGTCTACAGGAAACACATCTTAGACCCAAAGATAAACATAGGTTGTAAGTGAAAGGTTGGGAAAAGATATTTCATGCAAATAACAACCAGAAAAGAGCAGGAGTGGCTATACTAATATCCAACAAATTAGACTTCAAATGTAAAACAGTTAAAAGAGACAAAGAAGGACACTATATACTAATAAAAGGAACAATTAAACAAGAAGACATAACAATCATAAATATTTATGCACCGAACCAGAATGCCCCTAAATACGTGAGGAACACACTGCAAACACTGAAAAGGGAAATAGACACATATACCATAATAGTTGGAGACTTCAATTCACCACTCTCATCAATGGACAGAACATCAAGACAGAGGATCAATAAAGAGATAGAGAATCTGAATATTACTATAAATGAGCTAGACTTAACAGGCATTTATAGGACATTACATCCCACAACAGCAGGATACACCTTTTTCTCAAGTGCTCATGGATCATTCTCAAAGATAGAGCATATACTGGATCACAAAGCAAGTCTTAACAAATTTAAAAAGATTGAAATCATACACAACACTTTCTCGGATCATAAAGGAATGAAGTTGGAAATCAATAATAGGCAGAGTGCCAGAAAATTCACAAATACGTGGAGGCTCAACAACACACTCTTAAACAACGAGTGGGTCAAAGAAGAAATTGCAAGAGAAATTAGTAAATACCTCGAGGCGAATGAAAACGAAAACACAACATATCAAAACTTATGGGACGCAGCAAAGGCAGTGCTAAGAGGGAAATTTATTGCCCTTAATGCCTATATCAGAAAAGAAGAAAAGGCAAAAATGCAGGAATTAACTGTCCACTTGGAAGAACTGGAGAAAGAACAGCAAACTAATCCCAAAGCAAGCAAAAGGAAAGAAATAACAAAGATTAGAGCAGAAATAAATGAAATTGAAAACATGAAAACAATAGAGAAAATCAATAAGACCAAAAGTTGGTTCTATGAGAAAATCAATAAGATTGATGGGCCCTTAGCAAGACTGACAAAAAGAAGAAGAGAGAGGATGCAAATAAATAAGATCAGAAATGGAAGAGGAGACATAACTACTGACCTCACAGAAATAAAGGAGGTAATAACAGGATACTATGAACAACTTTACGCTAATAAATACAACAATTTAGATGAAATGGATGGGTTCCTGGAAAGACATGAACAACCAACTTTGACTCAAGAAGAAATAGATGACCTCAACAAACCAATCACAAGTAAAGAAAATGAATTAGTCATTCACAAGCTTCCTAAAAAGAAAAGTCCAGGACCAGACGGCTTCACATCTGAATTCTATCAAACATTCCAGAAAGAATTAGTACCAACTCTCCTCAAACTCTTCAAAAAAATCGAAGTGGAGGGAAAACTACCTAATTCATTCTATGAAGCCAACATCACCCTCATACCAAAACCAGGCAAAGATATTACAAAAAAAGAAAACTACAGACCAATCTCTCTAATGAATATAGATGCAAAAATCCTCAATAAAATTCTAGCAAATCGTATCCAACAACACATTAAAAGAATTATACATCATAACCAAGTAGGATTCATCCCAGGTATGCAAGGATGGTTCAACATAAGAAAATCAATTAATGTAATACACCATATCAACAATCAAAGCAGAAAAATCACATGATCATCTCAATTGATGCAGAGAAGGCATTTGACAAGATTCAACATCCTTTCCTGTTGAAAACACTTCAAAAGATAGGAATACAAGGGAACTTCCTTAAAATGATAGAGGGAATATATGAAAAACCCACAGCTAATATCATCCTCAATGGGGAAAAATTGAAAACTTTCCCCCTAAGATCAGGAACAAGACAAGGATGTCCATTATCACCACTATTATTCAACATTGTGTTGGAGGTTCTAGCCAGAGCAATTAGACAAGAAAAAGAAATACAAGGCATCAAAATTGGAAAGGAAGAAGTAAAACTATCACTGTTTGCAGACGATATGATACTATACGTCGAAAATCCGGAAAAATCCACAACAAAACTACTAGAGCTAATAAATGAGTAAAGCAAAGTAGCAGGTTACAAGATCAACATTCAAAAATCTGTAGAATTTCTATACACTAGTAATGAACAAGCTGAGGGGGAAATCAAGAAATGAATCCCATTTACGATTGCAACTAAAAGAATAAAATACCTAGGAATAAATTTAACTAAAAAGACAAAAAACCTGTATAAAGAAAACTACAAAAAACTGCTAAAAGAAATCACAGAAGACCTAAATAGATGGAAGGGCATACCATGTTCATGGACTGGAAGACTAAATTTAGTTAAGATGTCAATCCTATCTAAATTGATTTACAGATTCAATGCAATACCAATCAAAATTCCAACAACTTATTTTTCAGAAATAGAAAAACCAATAAGCAAATTTATCTGGAAGGGCAGGGTGCCCCAAATTGCTAAAAACATCTTGAGGAAAAAAAACAAAGCTGGAGGTCTCGTGCTGCCTGACTTTAAGGCATATTATGAAGCCACAGTGGTCAAAACAGCATGGTATTGGCATAAAGATAGATATATCGACCAATGGAATCGAATAGAGTGCTCAGATATAGATCCTCTCATCTATGGACATTTGATCTTTGATAAGGCAGTCAAGCCAACTCACTTGGGACAGAACAGTCTCTTCAGAAAATGGTGCCTAGAGAACTGGATATCCATATGCAAAAGAATGAAAGAAGACCCGTATCTCACACCCTACACAAAAGTTAACTCAAAATGGATCAAAGATCTAAACATTAGGTCTAAGACCATAAAACAGTTAGAGGAAAATGTAGGGAGATATCTTATGAAACTTACAATTGGAGGCGGTTTTATGGACCTTAAACCTAAAGCAAGAGCACTGAAGAAGGAAATAAATAAATGGGAGATCCTCAAAATTAAACACTTTTGTACATCAAAGAACTTCATCAAGAAAGTAGAAAGACAGCCTACACAATGGGAGACAATATTTGGAAATGACATATCAGATAAAGGTCTAGTATCCAGAATTTATAAAGAGATTGTCCAACTCAACAACAAAAAGACAGCCAACCCAATTACAAAATGGGAAAAAGACTTGAACAGACACCTCTCAGAAGAGGAAATACAAATGGCCAAAAGGTACATGAAGAGATGCTCAATGTCCCTGGCCATTAGAGAAATGCAAATCAAAACCACAATGAGATATCATCTCACACCCACCAGAATGGCCATTATCAACAAAACAGGAAATGACAAGTGCTGAAGAGGATGCGGAGAAAGAGGCACACTTATCCACTGTTGGTGGGAATGTCAAATGGTGCAACCACTGTGGAAGGCAGTTTGGCGGTTCCTCAGAAAGCTGAATATAGAATTGCCATACAACCCAGCAATACCATTGCTAGGTATCTACTCAAAGGACTTAAGGGCAAAGACACAAACGGACATTTGCACACCAATGTTTATAGCAGCGTTATTTACAATTGCAAAGAGATGGAAACAGCCAAAATGTTCATCAACAGACGAGTGGCTAAACAAACTGTGGTATATACATACGATGGAATATTATGCAGCTTTAAGACAGAATAAACTTATGAAGCATGTAATAACATGGATGGACCTAGAGAACATTATGCTGAGTGAGTTAGCCAAAAACTAAAGGACAAATACTGTATGGTCCCACTAATGTGAACCGACATTCGAGAATAAACTTGGAATATGTCATTGGTAACAGAGTCCAGCAGGAGTTAGAAACAGGGTAAGATAATGGGTAATTGGAGCTGAAGGGATACAGACTGTGCAACAGGACTAGATACAAAAACTCAAAAATGGACAGCACAATAATACCTAATTGTAAAGTAATCATGTTAAAACACTGAATGAAGCTGCATCTGAGCTATAGGTTTTTTTCTTTTTGTCTGTCTGTTTGTTTGTTTGTCTTTTTTTTTCTTTTTCCTTTTCCTTTTTTTTACTATTATTATTTTTTTAATTTTTTTCTCCATATTAACATTCTATATCTTTTTTGTTGTTTTGCTAGTTCTTTTCCTAAATCAATGCAAATGTACTAAGAAATGATGATCATGCATCTATGTGATGATGTTAAGAATTACTGATTGCATATGTAGAATGGAATGATTTCTAAATGTTGTGTTAATTTCTTTTTTTTCTTTAATTAATAAAAAAAATGGCCACTTATATTTAATCATCAGATGTGACTTTTTCCTATTAAAGCTATGGAGAAAAAGTAAACTTAAGGCCCATTTTACCAAATTACTATGGTTTCTCTCCAAAAGCAGCTAACTTCCTGATTTCTGTTAATGAAATAACCAACATTTCAGAAACACACAGTATCAAAATATTGGAGTTTTCCTTCACCTGGTTCTCCCTCATCCTCTGTATACAATTAGCTGCTAAATTCAATGGATTCCACATATTCAATGTGCCAGACACCTGTCTCTTCCCATGACCTCTGCCACAATGCAGGTAGGCCATTTACTATCAGTGTAACAACTTCCATGTGTGTATTACCCAGGGTTCTCTAGAGAAACAGAATCAGCAGGAGATATCCATAGATATAAAAAGTATAAAAGTGTCTCACATCACCATGGGGATGTACAGTCAAAGGTCTGCAAGGTGGTAACTACAATGAAATTCCTCAATGAACTCTCAGGAGAGACTGGCTAGACAATCGTAGGAATAGAAGACTTCAAAATCTGTAGAACAGGTTGTGAAGCTGGCAACTCTGATGAAGGGTCTGGACAAACTCCACAGGAGAGGCTCACCAGCTGAAGCAGGAAGAATGACTGTCTCTTCCAAATCCTCCTTAAAAGCCTTCCAGTGAATAGATGAAGCATGACTCATTGCAGAAGACATCCCCTTAGCTGATTACAAATTCAATCAGTGTGGATGTCATCAGAGTAATCATGATTTAAGTCTATGAAATGTCCTCATAGCAACAGACTGGCCAGTGCTGGCCCAACCAGATGACCAGGCACCACGACAGGCCAAGCTGACACATGAACCTGACCATGACAGTCCATCCCTTGTCAACCTGGCAGCTATACACATCAACTTAAACCATACTTAATCTCCAAACAGAAAACAATAACGGACACATTTTTTCCTCACTTAACAATACTCAAGTGCCTGCGTAGGACTGGAAATGCATTAAATCTTCCCAGAATAGGGCACAAGATCTTGGGTAATATTCAGTCTTAAGCTTGGTATCTTACAACTTATATACTATAACATGAACAAAACAGCATTACAATCCTCATATCTGTAACTGATCATGTGGTCATAGTTGATATTTATCACTACCTTCTTCCTCTACCAATTCCATGTTGCCTTTACCCTCAGCAAGCACTTCAGTTGGCCATGCTTCTTTGCTTAGTGGGGTGACCCAAACTTTCATTCCTGAAGTTTGAGAGCCATTGATAGTCCTACCTGGATTGGGTTGTTGCAGTTTTCCATTGATTTTAATCACAGGGCATGGTAATACTAAAAGATGCCCTTTTATATATGGAATATAGGATCTCCTATATTCCAGAAAACACTTCTTTACCTCCATTGTGTAGTTGAAGTCCTATTTTCCCCTGATAGTCAGGGTTGATCACCCTAGCCAGTAAAGTAATCCCCTTCTTAGCTAGTTGATCCAGGGGCATTAGCAGCCCAAACTGACCAGGTGGCAGTCTTAGATTCCAGTTCAAAGGAATCACTGCTGTTTTTCCTGGTGGAAGCACTCAGACTTCTGGAACTAAAACCTGTAGACCAACAGAGCTCAAGGTCGTAGGAACAGGAAGCAATAATTTTCCTAGTGGATCACCAGGGGGAATAGTGAGTGGTACCACTCCCATTTCCACCCCTTGTTTCCTGGATCCATGGATCCTGGATATGGGAGAAAGAGCACCATACAGTGGATGCTGACTCAGAGCATGCACAGTCTCCTGGAGAACATTACTCTAGCCCTGCAAGATATTGCCACCTAATTTGCACTGTAATTGAGCTTTCAAAAGGCCATTCCACTATTCTATCAATCCAGCTGCCTCTGGATGATGGGGAACATGGTACTACCAGAGAATTCCATGAGCATGTGCCCATTCCCACACTTCATTTGCTGTGAAGTGGGTTCCTTGATCAGAAGCAATGCTGTGTGGAATACCATAATGATGGATAAGGCATTCTATAATCCCATGGATGGTAGTTCTTGCAGAAGCACTGCATGCAGGGAAAGTAAACCCATATCTGGAGGGTGGGTCTATTCCAGTTAGAACAAATCACTGGCCCTTCCATGATGGGAGTGGTTCAATGTAATCAATCTGCCAACATGTAAGTCAGCTGATTACCGCGGGGAATAGTGCCATGAGTGTGGGTCTCTACTGCTGGCAGACTGGGCACTCAGCAGTGGCTGTAGGCAGGTCAGCCTTGGTGAGTGGAAGTCCATGTTGCTGAGTCCATGCATAACCTCCATCCCTATCACCATGACCACTTTGTTCATGAGCCCATTGGGCAATGTTAGGAGTTGCTTGGAAAAGAGGTTGACTGGTGTCCATAAAACAGGTCATCTCATCCTTTTGATTATTAATACCTTCCTCTGCTGAAATCACCTTCTAGTGCACATTCACAAAGGGCATGTTTTTATTTCTTCACACTTTTAGCCCACTCAGAAAGGTCTATACACATATGTCTTCCCCAGATCTCTTTGTCAGCAATTTTCCAATTATGCTCTTTCCAAATCCCTGACCATCCAGTCAAACCATTAGCAACAGCCCATGGTCAGTATACAAATACATCTCTGGCCAGTTCTCCTTCCAAGCAAAATGAACAACCAGGTGCACTATTTGAAGTTCTTCCCACTGGGAGGAAATTCCCTCACCATTGTCCTTCAGGGACATCCCAGAGAGGGGTTGTAGTGCTGCCGCTGTCCACTTTTGGGGAGTACCTGCATATTGTGCAGAATCATCTGAAAACCAGGCCCGAGTTTTCTCTTCCTCAGTCAATTCGCTGTAAGGAACTTCCCAAGAGGCCATAGCTCTGGTTTGGGAAAGAGAACGTAATGTGGCAGGAGTGGAGAGTATGGGCATTTGGGCCACTTCCTCAAGTAACTTACTTGTGCCTTCATGACCAGCTCTGGCCCTATCTTGTATATAACATTTCCATTTTATGATGGAGTGCTACTTCACACACCCAACTTTATGGTTCATGGGTCAAACAACACCCAGCGCACAATAGGTAACAGGTCTCATGGTAACTTGGTGGACCATGGTTAAGCATTCAGCCTCCACAAAGGCCTAGTAGCAGGCCAAAATCTTCCTCAAAAGGAGAGTAGTTATCTGCAGTAGATGGGAATACTCTGCTCCAAAATCCTAAGGGTTTGCATTGTGATTCTCCTACAGGGGCCTGCCAAAGCCTCCAGACAGCATCTCTATTTGCCACTGAAACTTCCAGCACCATTGGATCTGCTGGATCATATGGTCCAAGTGGCAGCGGAGATTATACAACAGCCTGGAACTGTCTCAGAGCCTCATCTTGTTCTGCTTTTCTGGTCACTCAATAAATGGACCAGAGTAGCACAACCAAATGAGGATTATGTTGTCACCAAAATCCAAAGAGGTATTGTGCCTCTTTTTGGTCACAGGAGCAGCCAGGTGCAGCAACTTCTCCTTCACCTTAGTAGGGATATCTCAACATGCCTCACGCCAAGGGACACCTAGAAATTTCCCTGAGGTGGAAGGCCCCTGTATTTTTTTGGATTTATCTCCCATCATTTGACATACAAATGCCTTACCAATATATCTAGAGTAGTTGCTACTTCTTGCTCACTAGGACCAATCAACATGATATCATCAATATAATGGACCAGTGTGATGTCTTGTGGGAGGGAGAAATTATCAACATCCCTGTGGACAAGATTATGACATAGGGCTGGAGAGTTGATATAGCCCTGAGGTAGGACAGTGAAAGCATATTGCTGACCTTGCCAGCTGATAACAACTGTTTCTGGTGGTCCTTACTAACAGCTATTGAGAAAAAAGCATTTGCCAGATCAATAGCTGCATACCAGTACCAGGAGATGTATTGTTTGCTCAAGCAATGATACCACATCCAGAACAGCAGCTGCAATTGGAGTTACCACCTGGTTGAGCTTATGATAATCTACTGTCATCCTCCAAGACCCAATTGTTTTCTGCACAGACCAAATAACAGAGTTGAATGGAGACATGGTGGGAATCATTACCCTGCATCCTTCAAGTCCTTAAGAGTGGCAATAATCTCTGCAATCCCTCTACGAATCTGGTATTGTTTCTGATTTGCTATTTTGCTAGGTAAGAGCAGTTCTAGTGGCTTCCACTTGGGCTTTCCTACCTTAATAGCCCTAACTCCATAAGTTAGAGAGCCAATGTGGTGATTCTGCCAGTTGCTCAGTATGTCTATTTCAATTATGCATTCTGTAACTGGGGAAATAACTACAGAACGGGCTCAGAGGTTCATTGGACCCATTCTGAGCTAAAACTGCATCGACCACCTGACCTACATAAGCCCCCCTCTGACTAGTGGACCAGAGTGACATTTTGGGTTGTCTGGAATTAATGTTATTTCTGAACCAGGGTCTAATAACCCCCAAAATATCTGATCATTTCTTTTTCCCCAATGCACAGTTACCCTGGTAGAAGGACATCGGTATCCTTGGGGAAGGCTTGGAGGAAGATTAACAGTATAAATCAGTAGCAATGTAATGGGGTTCTCCCCAAAAGGGACCTGGCCTCCCCCTCATTTAAGGTGCTCTGGTTCTGTGAACTGTCTCAAATCTGGAAGTTAAGGGGATGGGACTATTTTTGTAATTCAAATTAGACTCTGTTCACTTGACCTAGAACTTTTTTGCTTATACAACTCAAACAAGAATTTAGTAGACTGCCCATCTATTATGCATCTAGTACCCCATAATCTACTAGCTAATGTCACAAGTCTCTGTGAGTCAGATTATTCTGACTCCTGCTTGAGTCTGCAGTCCATTATGAGAGCCAAGTCCACCTTGTCTTTGGAGATTAAGTGCTGCCACCTGGCCTCTGCCAACTTCGGATCTGATCATCCTTTTTGTGTTTAATGATTCCAGCCCAGTGACAGCAGTTCCCACAGTAATATCTGACCTACAGAGAAGGGCAACCATGGAGCTTTTCAGGGATGATGGAGATAGGCTCACAAATTTATTTCTCACAATCTTTGTAAAAAGGTGCATCCTCCAGACATTCCAGGGGTGTATGAGCAGGCTTTCTATGATAAAGCCACCCTAACATTCCAATCTCTCTAAGCCATTGGATCCCCTCATCTACATTATACCAGGGCAGTTCTGACATTTCAACCTCAGGTAATGTCAGCCACCTTTTAATCCATGTTTCAGCCATCCATCCAAACAGTTAATGCCTTTTCTAACCCCTTGAGCTATAACATTGAATACAGAATCTCTGCTTAATGGGCCCATATGAATAAAGTCAGCCTGATCCAACTTTATATTCCTTCCACCATTATCCCATACCCTTACGATCCATTGCCACACATATTCTCCTGATTTCTGTCTATATAAATTGGAAAACCCAGGCAGTTTTTTTTTTGGAGTATAATGTACCTCCTCACGGGTAAAACACTTTATACCTCACCTTTTGGGGCCTGTTGGGACTTTAGTCTAGTTGTACGTCTGAAAAAAATGAGGGGTGGGTCATAAAAAGAATTAGAAGTATCTTCCAAGCCAATTGCTTCAGGGCATTCATTTGTAGTTTCATCTGTGAAACATGATTAATCACTCTAGGGTTAATCCCTTCAGGGGGAAGTTGGGTGGCCAAATCCTCAGGTCAGGCTATTACATGGTTATCTACAAAAGACTCAGCAGGACTTAGGGTTTCAACCTCACCACTGACCTCATTATCCATCCATGTCACCATCCCATTTTTTAGGGTCCCACTCCTTTGCAAACAATGTCCTCACTTTAATGCAGACACCATGCAAGATTGAGATTTCAGTTTATGCTGTAAAGTTACTACTCTAACAATAAGATTCTGAGCTGATTTTTGGAGATCTCAAGTCTGCAGCTACAAGAAAAAAGATTTTTCTTCAAGGCACTCATAGAAACATTTACATCTGTCATATGGCATAAGCTTCTCATTTGAAGAACATCAGCTCATCCCTTTCCCTCATGAATGTATACAGGATATCTAACAACAACCACCCAACATCTCTATATCTCTTATTTCCACAAAACTCTGCAAAGGTGTCAAAAGCATTATCCCCCTGGTTTCATACAAGCAAAGCATTAGAAGAATCCAGTGGTGATATTTTGACTATCTCTTTTGCCAGCTCACCCCATGGATTGGCAGTGTCATTCTGATTATAGGAAACAGAGTTCTTAGTGTCTTTGAGTCCAGTCAGAGTAGAAAACCAATCATTAAAACCCATTTTTAAGATTCTGTTTCTTAAGAACCACTCCTGGTACCAAGCTGTATTAGATAGGGTTCTCTAGACAAACAAAATCAACAAGAGATATCCATAGATATAAAATGTATAAAAGTGTCTCACATCACCATGGGGATGTACAGTCCAAGGTCTGTAGGACAGGCTGCAAAGTGGTAACTCCATTGAAGGTCCTCAATGAATTCTCATGAGAGGCTGGCTGGGAAACAGTGGGATCGAAAATTTCAGAATTCATAGGGCAAGATGTGAAGTTGGCAACTCTGACGACGTGTCTGGACAAACTCCACAGGACAGGCTCGCCAGGTGAAGCAGGAAGAATGACTGTCTCTTCTGAATCCTCCTTAAAAGCCTTCCAGTGATTAGATTAAGCATCATTCGTTGCAGAAGTGTCACTGATTGCAAATATAATTAGCTGTGGATGCAGCCAGCATAATCATGATTTAAGTCCATGAAATGTCCTCATAGCAACTGACAGTCCAGCATTTACCTAACCAGATGACTGGGCACCACCATCTGGCCAGGTTGACACATGAACCTGACCATGACAACATGTATTCCAGTTCTTCCCATGCAGAGTCACAACTGCTCTCCATAAGTTCTCATTCAGGTTACCGCATTTGAGCCTTGAATGGTTAATACTCTGCCAAGCAAGTTAAGCAAACAACCCTTGGCTTGGCATTTAAGACATATACAAGACAGTTTTCTTCATGCTTATGCTATGTCAGACTTACTATTCTGAAACTTCACTTCTCCACTCTTTCCAGTTTCTGCCCTCCCTAATTCTGCTCATGCTGTTTCTGCCAAATGAATGCCATTTCTTCTGTCTCCTCACACCAAACGGTTACTGATCCTTCGATAATAAGTCATAAACTTCAATTTCTTCATAATCTCAAACTTCAGTTCCTTAATGATGATTGTCTTCTTCTTCATCTTCCTCTGACCCTACCCTTCTATGAGCAGGCACAGAATGCTTGTGCCTCCTTTAGTGCTTAACTTTTATCTTGAATATTGTTCATTTTTGCTTTTGCCTTATGACATTAGCAATCAATTAGATTCATGAGGGCAGGTAACACACCACAACTGTTCCTCATTTCGAGAAGCTTAGTGATCTGATGATAGGAACTCTCAGCAACATTTGTTAAAATTAACACCGTAATGCAGATTAGAGCCAAACCAACTCATTGCAACCCATAAAGATGAAAAGAACTGCTCTCTGCCTTAGAGCTTTTTCTGTGCCTTTCTTGTGCACCAAGTTTATAACTTGCCCTAATTTTATCTGGGTCATCTGAGTTGACCAGTTATTGCCAGTGAAACTGAAGAACTTTGGAAGACTGTATATATATATATTGATATATATCTATCAAACAAAGAAAGTAAATATTAGGTCAAATTTAGAAAGGAAATATCTTTTTTACAGTAATACCTGTTATTCTACTAAAGGAAAAATGGTCCTTTTATTAAATTTCAAAATAAACTGAAAAGGTTTAAATTGAACATGTTTTTTTGAAGGCCATCACATAAGTTAATTTGAGGTAATTCGTTTTCTAAATGTTATCTACTAGATTTTCACCTTATTAACACACATTCAAAGGTACTATTTTACACTAGTTTTTTAAACTATAAAAAGCAAATGTATCCATTCCACAAACACACACACATGCACACACATCTCTACCTATAAATCAACATAACACTGCAGGATTCAATGAAAACAGTGACAGCTTTTTAAAAATGCAACAAAATGTATAGCCAAATAATCTATGAAACTCAGCATGCATTGCTGACTTTGGACATGATCACCAAACTTAACAAGGTGTTTTTGAGAGAAACAAAATAAGACAAATCCCCAGAGCATCCATTTGAAATGGCAGATGCCTCTGAATTCCAAGTCAAACTACTCTAGGCTAATATTGTGGTTGGCCTTAAACAAAAATTACAAAATTTAAACATCTTTCATTTCAATAATACTTCAGAACATAGGAAAACACTTTGCTAAGGTCTGGCTATCAAGCAGAGCAGAAAAATTAAAATAATATAATAGATCTAAATATGATCACATACTTTTTCTATACGGGTAAAACCAAGAAGAATTTGATAGAAAATTTGCAAAACCCATAAAGCACCTGTTCAGAAGAAATAATACTAAATATTCTGCAGTGCAATCTGAATGAGTACATCTATTTTTCACAAATAGTATTTCACAAAGTCACTCATCATTGAGTCACATATATCAAAGCTGTCATTTACAAAAATGTAGGAAAATAAAAAGAAAATTGTGCCTCACAGATAATCTCTGCTGTATGCAATTGGATTGCCACAAATTACCACTCACTCAATTCTTGTAAAGCACCCGACTGCTGTGTCTGTCACAGACTGGCATAATTCAATAAAAGTTATTTCCCACCAACTCCCCAACACCACTGCCACCACCAACTCAGCTATAAAAATCCACTTGGTCTTTGCCTTACTGCTTTGACTAGGTGGTTAAAGTCCATTTGGATACCCAAACTTCCATTAAAATCTCTCCAGTACCATGTCCAACTTTCAAAGCACTTCTGTGCTTTTGTTTAAGTGTGAATTTGACATGGACTTACAATTTTTCAGGCATCTGCACTGAGTTGTTTTTCTAACACTAGGTGAAAGACTTCTGCTGATCTGTGAAACGATTCTCAAATAATTATTGTAACTACTAACGACATGTGGCTGGCTAAGATTAGAAATCCAGCATGAGACTAAGAAAACTGGCAGCAAAATTAACTGAATAGCCCAGGGTCAGACTGCTTATCTTTGGCATCATTGATTCTTAGCTTCTCTATAGTCATGTAATGTTTCATACTGTCTTTAGATGAATGGCCACCTTTCATTATCCCTGTGACAACCTTTCTCCAAACTTAACATCTTTTTTAAAAAAACATAATTTCTAGGGAAAGAAAAGGAAAAAATGTAGTCATAGGTTGTGGAACTAAGTATATGGCATCTTTGTTGTTCTCTATACCATATAGAAGAATCCACATTTAATATGCTGGAGTCTGGGTGGCAGCAGGATAGATCTTCCTAAACAAGGAAAAGGAAGGTCAACAAATTTCTCGTTTAACAAACAGGATGTTCCAGCTCTAAGAAGCAAAGAGAAAAACAGCAATCCTGCAGATATCTTGAATAGTCTAATACAAATCCTTTATAAATAAGAAAACTAAGATCTAAGCAGGCAGAAGATTTTACCTCTATGGAGGTAAACTAAACGAAGAAGGTCCAGGAAAAATATTGAGGGCCTTGATTTATCAAGTAAAACACCTTCAGAGTCAAGGAATTACTAAAACTAACTTAAATATAAAGAAGATTACTGGGCTCACATAAGTGAGGTAGGAGTATGAGTTTCATAAGGCAAAGCTTGATCCAATGGTTCAATGAAACAACTAAAGACCCATGTTCCTTTTCAGTTTTCTACTACACCATTTTAACTCCTTATTCCAACACAGAAGCTGGCAATTCCTGAAGCTAAATGTTCTTTCTTTCCTGGCATTCATGCTCACCAGGAAAGAAAGTATTGCTGCTGCAAAATGCTCAACCAAAATTCTGTGATTCACTTCGATTGAATTGCTTTCGATCACCTACCCACCATACCTACATACATCACTACAGCCACAAGGATGAAATACATGGATTCTCTAGACCTAGGTTACATGCAGGGGATATTTACAAACACTCAGAAGAAAACCAAGAAAATTTCGGTACGGGGGAAGTGGCAAATGGATGTTAGAGGGGCAGCCAAACAGTCCACCCTAACAAGCAATTCGAATCCTACATCTGAGACTGTTTTGTCTCTACCCTTTTTCATGTCTTTGCTTTGAAATGTGGTGGAGGGGTAAGCAAGGATATACTTACTGTCAACAGAAGCAAACAGCCCCGAGTGAGCGTATTTCTAACTAAGGCAGTAGTGGAATAGGTCTCCCTTTAGGTTGATACGCATTTCCCATCTCCCCCAGTTTTGTTATGTTGAGAAAGTAAAGTGTAAAGCAAAAATTTTAACAATATTATTTTTCTCCAATTTAAAAGTACAGTAAGTTTAGTCTAGAAATAGAAGGGCAAGAACAATACTTGTTGCTGGAACAATAAAAAGAATTATATATGACATTAATGCAGCTGATAGCATGGTTTCAGTCATTCTGAGGCTCTAACATTACCTTCTCCATCCCAGAAAAAGTGAAGACAAGTAATGAAAATTGCCAAATAGGAGTAATATTGATGTATCAAGTAAATGTTTTAAATGCCTATGGGCAGGGAGGAAAAGAAAATCATTGTCAAAAGGCCAGGGATATTCCCCTCCCCCCCCCCCCAAATGAAAGAGAACACTACAGTCCCCAAAAGGCATGGAGAAAACTGGGGCCTAGATTGTAAGATCTTATAGCAGTCACATTTAGTCCGGAGCAGTAACTATTTTTTCTGGATTCTGAGAGGCTGTTATGTATTTGTATAACCTGGTATTTAGAGATAAGAATGAAGCCAACCAGGTTGAAATTAAGGCAATTCACAAAACAGGGGTAAGGAAGACACTGAGTGTATTTTAGAACTTCACCTACTCTTTTGAAACAAAAGGAAGAAACGTTATTTTGTCCAGAACCTAAATTTTCTGTAGCATATAATCTAACTCAACTTGTCTGCATAGATCATTTAAACAATTGAAACACGGTGCCCAGAAGAAGAATTAGAGTCTTTAATCCTGCATAGTATAATCTAATGCCTGGAGATACTCCAGAATATTTTTTTTTTTATTAATTAAAAAAAGAATTAACAAAACAATTAGAAATCATTCCAATCTACATGTATAATCAGTAATTCTTAATAACATCACATAGTTGCATATTCATCATTTCTTAGTACATTTGCATCGATTTAGAAAAAGAAATAAAAAGACAACAGAATAAGAATTAAAACAATAATAGAAAGAAAAAAACAAAAAAAACAAAAACAAAAAACCTATACCTCACATGCAGCTTCATTCAGTGTTTTAACATAATTGCATTACAATTGGGTAGTATTGTGCTGTCCATTTCTGAGTTTTTATATCCAGTCCCGTTGTACAGTCTGTATCCCTTCATCTCCAATTATCCCTTCTCTTTTTTTTTTTTTTTTTTTAATTAACGGAAAAAAAGAAATTAACCCAACATTTAGAGATCATACCATTCTACACATGCAATCATTAATTCTTAACATCATCACATAGATGCATGATCATCATTTACTACAGAATATTTTAAGCAAATAATCAAAAAGTATTCGCGAAAAGTCCCTTCAGGGATGGGAGAAAAAATATGGAAATATTAAACTTTGCCATGGGAGAAACCGCAGATAAAGTACCAAACATAAGGGATATCAAAATCAGTAGGCCAAGCCTCTAATCTTGAGGCTTGCTGTTGTGAAGTTTATGTATGTAGTGGAGAAGTTTAGCCTACCTATAGGTATGGCTAAGAGTCACTTTTGGAGGACCTCTTTTGTTGCTTAGATGTGGCTTCTCTCTCTTCAAGCCTAACTCTGCAAGTAAAACCATTGCCCTCCCCTCTACATGGGACATAACATCCAGGGGTGAAAGTCTCCCTGATGGCATGGGAGATGACTCCCAGGGATGAGTCTGGCCCTGGCACCGTGAGATCAACAATGTCAGCCTGACCAAAAGAAGGAAAGGAAGGTAACAAATAAGGTATCAGTGGCTGAGAGAGTTCAGAGTCGAGAGGCTACACTGAAGGTCACTCATACGCAAGCTTCAGGTAGACACTGCTATGCTTATAGCTTGCCAAATTCCAGCCAAAACCATTCCTGCCAATCCTAAAGAATAGCTAAGGCATTATGTAAGATTCTACAAAGGTTCAGAGCACTAGGCTGACTTTCCTGAAACCTACAACAGCTAGATGGATCCCTGGACCAGTTAAGTACTGAAATGCAGAGGGGCCAGCCTTTCGAACATCAACTAGTTCCATCCCCTTATCCCATATAATAAATAGCCCCTTTCAACATGAAAAAGTTAGAATGGGCATAGCCCAAATACTCCTAAAGATTGGAAAAATAATCAAAGTTGATGGTGGAGTTATACAGAGAGTTTAACAAAGGAGTATGATTGCTGAATCATTATATTGACATTTCTTTTAGCCTTCAGTACCTTAGAGCAGCTAGAAGTAAAAACCTAAAATGGTAGAAATGTAACCCATACCAAACTCTGAAATCTGTTCCACAGCTAATTGTTATGATGTGCTTTGAAATGTATTGGTTTTTTAATACATATTTTTTTTTCACAAAAAAGAAGAGGAATATAACAGAGAAGACAGCTTTTAACAAATGAGTATGACTGCTGAATCATTATATTGATATTCAGTTTGGTCTCCAGTGTCTTAGAGCAGCTAGAGGAGAAAAAGAAAAATCTTGGAACTGTAATCCATATCAAACATTAAAATCAGCTCTATAACTACTTATTAAAATGTAAAGAAGAGCATGTAGAATATAGAGTTAACTGGTCTTCTCCAAGAGTAATTTCCTTCAAACTCCTCTCTGTGAGTACCTGATTTCAAATTTTATATGAATTACCATAAGAAATACATTTTGTGTTATAATCCATCATGCATGGTCTTGTACACACACATTAGTAAAACAAAAACTTCACAGACCATTATCCTTGCTACTTGAGGGACAACATATTTTCCATACTATTCAAATAAAGTTTTAAAAATGACAGACTCTCAAGAGTAGTTTATTTGGCATTTTTTTTAAAGCTCCACATTGTAGATTTTTCCAAAAAACAATCTAAGTGTGGACAAACCTTTTAGAAGATCATAGCCAAAGGGATCTAAGACTATATTATCTTTGTGCTCAAAGAGATGATAAATATCATGTAAATCCAGAACATTTCAAACTGTGCTTAGGGGTAGCAACAAACAGAGGAAAGGAGGTTTCACAGCACCTCCTGTTCCACCATTCCATCAACAACAAGAAAATATCTGATATTTCTTACTTTAGAATGATAGCTTGTAGAAGAGACTTCACAAGACACAATGAGCTTCGTGGCTGAAAGAATAGATAATTCAAACTTGTCATTTTTCCATCTAGAAACAGAAGTCCAGGAATGCTCACTCATTTATCTGTATCCAGGGAAAGAACCAGCACTTACAGCCGGGACTCAGGAATTCATTCAAAAATTACTGAGCCATCTTCTATTAGTAGTTACCTGGAGCAGTAACTATTAAATAATTTGACTTTATTTGGTATGTCAAAATAAAGACATATCAAGGTGCCATCCAGAGATAATATCTGGCTCCAAGGAATAATTTTCCATATATAATAATTGAGATGAAAATTTCTTGGCATCGCAGTGATAAAGAAGTTACCATTAAGTGATATTCTCTGCTTTAGGTTTTAAAATCACATAACTGATTTTAAAAGAACAAAAATAATAGTTCTATTTATAAAAGACTATGAACAAACTAATCAAATTACTTTTGTGGCTTGCAAATTGAACTAAATTTGCACTTAATACACATAATGCTTTATTACTTTCTCTATGCATTATACTCTAATATTAATAGTATAACAGAACAGCATATTCTATGACAGAACACACACAAGAAATATCCATGCTGTACACACATATAAGAAGCATGTTAAGAAAAGAATTATAATTTTTTTCATAAAAATTTGCTAACCCAAGAGATGAGATCTGAAATATGAGATTTTGTTTTGAGATGAGCATTTTTATGTCACTAAAAAAGTGTGGTTTCTGTTTTGTTTTCTCCTTCGCCAACTTCCCAAAAGATATTTCAGAGCTCAAAAAAATCTCAGTAGGTTGTTTAGTTTTAATGCCATCATTCTGCAAGTAGACAGCATGTACTTATCTTCCTACAACATACAGCACTATTACTCTAGGCTTATTGAAGTGTGACTCTAATAATTCTGTTCACATTTCAACATTAACCAAGCTAACAGCACCTCTGAGGTTATACTGTTCCTCAAAAATATTCTGTTTCAGTCTCTAGAGGAAAGACCAGTTCAGAATGCCAAGCAGATGCCTGCGCCTGAGAAAAAAGCAATGTCAGGGTCTGTTGAAGGAGTAGGGGTTTCAACTACAATTCTTTTTTAAAGTTTAGATGCTACTTTTCTTAGGGGAGAGACAATGTAATGGTTAATAGGGGTAAAAACATACTTCCTTAACCTTTTCAGAGGAAAAAAGGTAATGAAGCACACAACTTTGAACATATTATTCCAGGTCTAAATGTTCACAGATAACCGTGATGAGTTATCTCCTGTTGAAAGAACACATAAAAATAGTTAGGTATTTTTTTTGTTTTTTTTTTTTTGCCACTTGGAAAACAATAACTTATCAATGCCAAACCTTAAAAGGAGCACCTAAATTAATCATGGAGCTATTTGTGATTTGAATTTCTCCCAAAAATGTAATGAAGTGAGTATTCTCTGAAATAGGGGTCACTGTTTAAAATCAGCCAGCATTTGGCATGTTTTGTGGTTCTGCTTATGCTCCTTGGCGACAACGCTACAGCTAACAAGAAGGGCATGTGTTTTTTTTTTAAACTGCTCTTTTCTTAGTGTGTTTGACAATTCCTCACTCCCACAACCTTTAACATGGGGCTTCCCCAGGCAGAGATGCAGATCCCACACTGAGCCCATAAAACAATTAGTGGGAGGCCTTGGCACAGCTTTCAAAGACCTTTATAAAAAGCCAATGGAGCTGGGTGTGTGAAATTTGACATGTGGGGTGCCCCCATAAAACGCTTTAATGGAAACTGGGGGTTTCTTCTGGAAAAGGTTGAGAAGCTCGGCTCTTGCTGTGTAATTAATATATTTAGTTAACAAGAGACAATAAGCATTTCAATAAAAATAATCAGAAGGCAATAAAAAACTTGAGAACTCTGTGCAATATTTTACATTTGTAATAGTAGTTGAAACCGTTCTTCTTTATAAAGAGGGTATGTGTTGCGCAATAAGTTTGTATTTTGTTGTTGTTTAACTTTAGAAGAATTTGTCAGAATGCCATATAACTAATACACACGATGCAATTAGCATATCGTTTCATCTTTTTCACAGTACCCACCATATCTGTTTTTAAACAGCACATAAAATATTATTTTGAGGGCGGGCCGCGGTGGCTCAGCGGGCAAAGTGCTTGCCTGCTATGCCGGAGGACCTCGGTTCGATTCCCGGCCCCAGCCCATGTAACAAAAACGGAGAAACAGAATACAATAAAACAAGAAAATGTTTAAAGATGTTTCCCTTTCTTCCTTCCTTCCTTCCTTCTATCCTTCCTTCCTTCTCTCTTTCCATTAAAAAAAAAAAAAAAAAAAAAAAAAAAAAAAATATTATTTTGAGAATCTCCCTGGAAATTTTGAACCCAAAGAAAGAGAAAACATGTAAGAACATAATTTTCCACTAGGGGCACAATAAGCCAATACAGAGTTAAAAGGGGGGAATTATTAATATTCATAAACAATTGAAAGACTATTAATTTCAAAAACTAGAATATGATAATAAAACGAAAGTACTTTCCCTACTTTTTTTGCACCAGCTTTTCAGGAGTAAGGGGGAAAATGACTCACTGAATCTCCTAATATTACAGCATGAACTAATCATCCATTTAGGACAACTTTTTTAGAAAAGTTAACTTACTTACTTGGATGGTTCCCAATCCCATATAACAGCCTGGATGAGTGGATCATAGAGTTTGGCCATAACATAGAGAGGCTCAGCTGTGATCAAAGGGAAGCCCCGACACGTGGAAAGGAAGAAAGCCTACCCATTTTGGTCATGAGAAAATACAGGAAGGAAAGACAGACGGAAAGCAAAGAAATCAAATACGAAAACGTAAGTGACCTCACAAATCCCTACTCTCAGGCCTGAATCTCTTTAGGGGGCTTGGATAAAGAGGAAGCTCTGACAAAACATCCAGTGAAGTAAAAGCACCAAGATCTTATCTAGAGACTCATGCCTCAGGCGTAACCTAGGGAAGGATGCCCCCACACAATGTTTACTGACATCTATTAGTGGGACACAAAATCAAATTTTACAGAAATCAAAAATTTCCCCATTTTTTTTGTATGCTATATGGCAGGTGTCACACTTCATTATTTTTCCATGTAAGTATCCCGTTATTGCGCATTTGTTGAATTTTTGTTGATTTTGATTGATTGTTTGTCTTTTGGGAAGTGCATGGACTGGGAATCGAAACTGGGTTTTCCACATGGCAGGCGAGAATTCTAATCCTCTATTAAAAAAAAAAAGCTATTGGGATAGTATAGAAAATATCAAGTTGGGTCTCAAGTAGCAAAGATGGGTATTGGTTTGCAAAACTTTTATTTCAGCTAGGTGTGTGTATAACAACAGTATAATATAAAATGTGTTTCTAATAGTAGTTCATAATCATAGATCAAAAGCAGGAGCTCTAAGAGAAGACCAATTATCAGTTCAACTCTGTATCCTGCAAGACTTAGGAATATTAACACAGCCTGAAAGAGGTATTGGCAGTTAGATATACTTGAAACTGCACCCATAACTGGGTACCCACGATTTGGCAGTAGCTTGCAAGGTAATAATCAGAACTTCCCCGGCTGAGAGAGGGACAGCCAGGCTGGAGGGTTGGAAAGCTGGAAGCAGACTGGACTCAGGATGAAAAGCTGCTTTATTTGAGTTCTTCACACCAATGGTAAAGAGGGTGGCACACTTACATGGTACCTACCTACGTAACGACCCTCCAAAACAGAAAGAAGCAGGCACCCCTCAGCAGACACGTGCCTAGGCTCAGTCAAACAGAGAACCCATAATGATGGAGAATTCACTGAATACACCCACTGCCCCTGAAGAAGTATACTCCTGGTGACAGGTACAGATGCACCAGTACAGAATAATAAGGGAGGACTTAAAGGAAAATAAAAGATTAAATATTTACATCAAAGGGACTGGGCCAATCAAAAGTGGTTTAAACCAGAAGAGGTTAAAATATTACTAACTGGCAAGGTATATTTTTAATAGTCATGTAGACAGCAAAGAATCAGCTAATAAGTAACTTTAAATGTATTAGCAATAATATAGAAGCTGCATTTCTTTCTGAGCAAATAATAAGGATATCTACCTTCTTCCTTCATGTATCATTTAAAATGAGGCTATACATGAGAATAAATAACAAATTTTTATTAATGCGATATATGTATGCTTGCACAATTTTAATAGAATTGCTTTAAGACTAAAATTTGAGCAAAATTAGAAAATAATCTTCATTCTTGAATAACTGAGAAAACACTTTTGCATTGTTATTTGTGCAGTTGGTGCATAAATGCAAAGTGTGACGGTGCATAGATGCAAAGAAGTGGCAACTATGAATTAATAAAAATAATCAAATAAATAATACATGAAAATTTATCATTTGTTAATATATTCATTATGTTAACGTGAACATGTCTTGTTTGCAAAAATTACTTTAAAGAGATAAAAGAGAAGACGTAATATTTGCCAAATTGGGCAAATATATTAAAATTATTTTAATAGAAAGTACAGAATTATATTCTGTATCTTGGCCCCAACTAGAAAGGACAATTTACATGTGCTTTTGTGTTGAGCATGGAGGGAGGAGAAGAGAGAGAGAGTGATTCAAAACAGTGCTGATGAGAGAGAGTGATTCAAAATAGTTCTGATAACTATCTCTCTGCAAGTACTAAAACTTCAATAGCTTTTTCAGAACAAAATTCAAATAACTCATGTTCTTTCCAGGTTGTGGTTTTAGTTAATTATAAAGAGGAAGAAAAAAATGTAAGGGCAACTAGAAAGGCAATGGCAGTGAAAGATGGATGATCAAATATTCCATCTGAATGATGCTGTAGCATGGACAAGTGCTTTAACTTATAACAATACCTTTAAAACTACAAGTGAAATTCAAGGCATTTCATTATTGATACCTGACAAGGTTGAGGAAGTCATATAATATTTTTAAATAATGGGGTAAATTATCTTTCATTATTTTTAAATGACCTTCTTCTATATTCTATAGCAAGCCTTCAATTCTGAATGATCAAAATCTCCCTAAGAGATATTATCTAACGACTAACTTTACTATGTGCCATAAAAAAATTAGTTTCATGCAATGTATTACTACTTAATTATACCCACAATATGAAATACATTTTAGCACCTTAAAATTCCAATAAAAGACAGTTTTAGACTGGTTTTACACTCAAAATTGGATTAAATATATTTTTAATTAATATATATGGTCTCACTCCTATAATCAGAGCTTGAATATTATCATCTGCCCCAAATGTTCCATCTCAAAATTCACTTATTCAATCATCTTAGAGACCATCAGCTTCTCTTTTCCCTACTTAGTCATTCAACTACATCCACTAAGACCATTCTTTGACTTCATTGGAACCTCAAGTTCACTGGCTCCTTAGCTCTCTCAGAAGCTATCATTTTCTCCTTTCGTTGCATGCTGTCTGGCATTAAACACTGGAGTTCCTCAGCCCGGAGCTAGGCTTTCTCCTCAACTCATTTAAGGCTCTCTCTAGGTGAACCCATCCTGGCCTATAGCTTCAAACACCAATGGCGATATCTACCCCAAGCCACTCTGGGTTCCAGGCTTGTATATTCCAACCCAAGATTCCAAAACCAGTATCATTTTCTTAACCTACAAACCTGGTCCTTCCTCAGTGTTCAGTGACATCTCTTTAGTTGTAGGGCAACTAGAAGACATCTTTAAGACCACCCTCCTTTCACCCCAATTTTCCAAACAGTCAACAGATCATGATGATTTTTATTCTATTCCTTCAAATTTGTCCACTTCTCTCCATCTCTTTCACCTAAATTTAAACCCTTCAGTGACCTGCCTGAGCAAGTCAAATAAACCTCTAAACTTGCAATTTCACATTTTATAGTGGGAGTGCAAATCTGAATAATGCCTCTTTCCACTAGATCTGCACTATCCAGTAGCCACTAGCTACATTATTTAAATGTAAACAAATTAAAATTAAATAAAATTAAGAGTTCAGTTCTTCAGTTGCACTAGCCACATTTCAAGTTTTCAATAGCCACATGTGGCTAGTAGCTACTGTATTGAACAATTTAGAGAGAGAACATTTCCATTATCACAGAAGTTCTACTGAACAATGCTGCATATAATGCATGCCCCACGAGAGCAGGGGTTATACTTGTACCCATCAATCACCAACTATCATTTGTCACAGAGTCTCAAACATAGTAAGCTGCACAAAAACACACACACAAAATGAATTAATGAGAATGATCATGAAGACAATGGAACACTGCCCAGATATCGTCTTCTAAAATGCCATTTATTATTTAGCATATCCCTTTACCATTCTTAGAACCCTTGAGAAAGCAGAACAAGGCTTACATACTTAAATGAAATGACAAATAGCACTGGATATGTGTTGAGACACAAACATGAGAACATGAGGAACATCCGAGAAAAAAACTAAACATGCAGACATCCTTGTTATTTGAAGGGAAAATATGATAAAAACTAAAATATTATAATAATGTTATCTGTTAGTGCCATGCCTTCTTCTGACATTTCTGTAATGCTAAGGATCTCTTATTATTGCAGTAGTTCCCAAATGACAAGCATTAACAAAAGAGAGTGTGTCAAAGTCAAAAACTTATCGGCAATGGCAGATACTCTGAATGCCATTCTAAGGGTTGTGTTGTGGCGGTGGTGGTTGTTAATGTAAAGACTCATTACTGCCTCTTAGATAAGCAAGTTTATACCTTAATAATGTAAATCTCATAGCGTCTGTTGTTGAAATGAAGAGGGAAGCAGGAAGTATATTCAATCCATGCTTTTGGGCTACATTATACATATATACTGACTATTTGAAAAATATTTCCTAATGGAATCCTCACTAACTATAACTAGAATAATCTTTTTTAAAAAAGATGTAAATTAAATCCACTTCAGCCCAAGAAGTTTCACCTCTCCCAAAAACAATGTAGTTTTTATATTGTTATTTATAAGTGATTATTTCTGACGAGTTGTAAGGATTTAAGGAGAATGAAAATTGGCTGGAAAAGCAAAAAAAAATTGCTTTCTAATCTCACCGTGACTGGAAGAAAATGAAGCATAATAGGAATGATGTATATGAAACACCAAATCAAAATTTAACATATAGGGTGCACGGGTGGTTCAGTGGTAGAATGCTCGCCTGCCATGTGGGAGACCGGGGTCCGATTCCCGGTCCATGCACCAAAAAAACAAAAACAAAAACATTTAACTCTGTCCAAGATTCACTCTGCCTGGATTTCAGGGTCCTTATCTGCATGGAAGAGGTTCAACTACTTTTAATAACTTGCAAATGAGTTGCTGAGAAAAAAAGTCCCTCCAAAAGAGGACCTGTCAGAGTCACCCAGGAGGCTTTCTTAAGTGACATAAGATTCCCAGGTCTCTTTCCTCCTCCTGGGATTCTAATCCAACCTTTCTGGTAAAGGCAGCTGGTTGTCCACTAAATATCTGTGTTCCCCTTCCGCAAAGGAGAGTTGCTGCTGGGAAGCAGTGTTTCATCATATTCCCCACACCCTATATTAGGATAGGGATTGTGTGGCTGATTCTCATCAAGGGGAAGTGAGTAGAGGTTACGCATGGCACTTCAGGGCATAGGCAGATAAAAAACAGATGAGTCTTTGCCACTCTCTCTCTCCCCCCATACGCCATTTGGCTGGGACCCCCAAGGCAACTTTGGAAGCTGTATACTGAAGATGGTAGAGCCTTCCTCAACCTGGTTCCCTCCCCACCTCACCTACACCACTCCTTACCCTGCTACCAGTCAAAAACTCCCACTTTGTACTTAAGGGGGAAATAAATAACTATTCTGCTAATCCACTAAGATCTGGAGATTTATCTGTTATAGGAGCTAGGTTGAGCCTAGCAAATCCACCTCCCTATGTGGGCATGACCCCATACCACTGCCCAAGATTGGCATTAATGCCACCCTTAGTAATGGTAATAAATACTATTCCTTAGATGTGCCACAGCAGAAGGGTGACTGAAAATGCTATGATCATAATATTCTTTAATAGTTATCAACTCTCTAATTTTGAGACATCGTTTTCAAGGCTTAATCTGGATACACTTGCACAACAAATGGACACTTATTAATGTGATATCACACTGTCTTTTCAAATGACTTGGGAAGTATCATGAGTTCAATGAAACTTCCTATCTTTCCATAAGCAATACCAAAGACCTCTGCTAGTACAGCAGTCCTGAAAACAGAAAAAAACATTTACTTTAAACTTGAGCAAAACCACGTTGCTTGTGATTCTTAAACACACCATGATGTTCAATTACTCCATGGTATCTTGCTGACTTTCTTCTCCTCTGTTCCTATCAGCCACCAAACTTACTTTATGCTTCAAAACACAGCTTAGGCGTCATTCTCCTTAGCAAATTTCTCTCCACCCTCATTCCTAGAGTTAATCATTCCCATGTCTTGCTCTTTTCACTGGATAGTGTAATTTAATGGTCTACACATCGATTCTCTGTTTTCAGACTCACTGAGAAAACTGTTAGGTCTCATTCATCTTTCTATACTAAGTTTGGCACCAAGCCAGTAAAATTTACACTTTAAATAAACCTTTATGTATGAATTAATTAATTAATGAGTAACTTCTTCCACTCATCCTAATGTACAAAGCCAAGAAAACAAATACCTGGTTCTGAATACATTAGCATGCATCAAATTACAAAAAAATAGTCAGTGAGATAAAAGCAGGGTATTGGATACATGTTTGACTTAATTACTGGTTAAGTCCTTTTACAAGTTCTTTTTTTATAAAAAAGAATTTTTAAACTGAATTATCTGAAAAATTTAATACTGTAGTTTAATTTCACCATGTTGTAGAAATAATAAATTATATCTAAAAACACACAGTTACAAACTTTATCAACACCTAAACTTACATATAAGAATTATTTTGCTTGCTTATGTCTACTTTTTGTCTCTGGTTTCTAATGGCAGGAAAGAACTCAAAAGACTTCAGTTTACATCAGTGAATACATCTGGGGTCCCTACTAAGCTCAGAACAAGTATCATGAGTTCAATAAAATTTCCTAAGTTTCCACAAGCTACACCAAAGACCATAGCTAGCACAGGTCCTAGAAACAGAAAAATAATTTACTTTAACCTTGAGCAAAACCAAGGTTAATTCTTGTAATTCTTAAATACACATGATATTCAGCGACTCCGTGGCACCTTTCTGGCTTTCCTCTCCACTGTTCATATCAGCCACCAAACTTGCTTTGGTGAGCACCACGTGAGATATTTATTTTTTCCTTGATTTTGAGAAATTAAGAAAATACTGCAGAGAAAATAAAATCAGGCACACTTTGAAATGAAATGACTTCTGAGGCCAGAAGTTTCTCAGAGGAAAGATGAGAGTGCCCATCCTTTATTTGTCATACATCTATCTCTACCTTACAAGACAAACAACTTAACACAGTCCCAGAATCTTTAGTGTGAAGGTTTTGGTGTGACCAAAACCTCCAGTACTAGATCTGGGGACAGATTTTAAATTAGATTTACAAACTTGGAATGTCTTTCAAAGGCTGTTAAAAACTTTAAGAAAGCTTCAGATACAGTATTCTTACGTGAGCATTAATGAACAAAAATGCCGCTCTGGACCCAGGTCAAAAACTCTTTGTTCTAGCTACAGAAGTAACTGAGAGGGAAATATGAAAATTAATTAACATTCCAGGGATCTCACGCAACCACAGGCACCTGGAGGCACAAAAGGCCCACAATCTCCAGCCATTCAGCCGTGCAGGGGTCTCTGGGTGGGTTGGCCCAGAACTGACCATAAAGGTGTACTCAGGTGACCTGCTCCACCACAGCATACCTCTTATACCATCTCAAAAATGATTACAGTTAAAAGGAGAAGCTATTAAATAAGACGTAAAATCAGGACGAGGCAGAAGGAGGAAGGAAGTTAGGAAAAATTTTACAGGGAACCAGCTTCATAGGACTACTAAGCAAGAAGATTATGCAGCATCTATCAGTTTGTGATTACTCTGTGCTAGGTATTGATCTAAATACTTACCATATACTGAATTTTTTCATCTTTACAACAACCCCACAAGATAGGTATTAATAGTAACCCCATTTAATTCATGAGAAAACTGAGACACAAAGCCATTAAGTAACCTGTCCCAAGTCACACTCCCATAAATGGCAGAGTCTGGCAGTCCTGTTCAGATTTTGAGTTCTAGTCTCTACATTGCATCTGCCTCTCATGTTGGGTATTTGACACGTTTAAAGCTAGAGAGGAGTAAGATCATGAGTAGAATAGAACTATGGACATGGAGAAAGCAAAGAATATGGGTTTTCATAATTCTTTTAAAGAGGGAAGACACCTGACATGAAAGCACTAATAAGGCACCAATGGATTTGATGAAATGTGCTGTCGTCAGCTGCAGATAGCTATCATGATAACTGAGCATCTGAAATGCTCATGATATCATGGCTGAGCATCTGAAACACCAATGATAAATGGATTGAGGCTGAAGACAGACGTTTGGGAAGCATCAACATGCAGATGGTAAGGAGAGCCTTGAGAAAAGATGATATTATTAAGGAGATGGTGTTGAAAAAAGAAAGGGGAGAAGTTGATCTGAACAATACCTTAAGAAGCTCTAGAATTTAGAGGTTTAGGATGAAAAGCAAACAAGAAAGACAAAGGAGCTGAGAGTAAGAAGATAACCCGGAGAGAAGAACTCAGAAGCCAAAAGGAAACATTTTAAGAAGGAAAGATTCAAACAATATTTGTTGAATGAATGAAAAAGCGACTAAAAATTGGATTTAAAAAATATTGTGTAAAAAGTCACACACACACACACAAAATCACACACACACTAAATAGCATGTGAAACTCATTCTTACAAAATACTGAAATTCTGATACTGTCATTATCGCCTAATTCAGTCTAGAAAGTACAATTCTTAGAATAAAGATCTTCTGGTCTCCTGTTAGAGTGTAACAGGTGAAAATTTCCCTATTTACTTGGAATGGACCCTCCCTGCAGACCATTTGCCTTTCATTTATAAAGACCTCAGACATGTACCTTCCCATTAATCTTAGATAGAAAGAATATATCATTCAGCTACAGCTAATGTAATGTGTCCACCTGCTACATTAAGCACTGGGACACAGGTTTCACAGACCAGTGGACTAAGTCACCACACCATTGCTGAATGATTTCAAAGGCCAATGGGGAAGACGTATCAGCAAACCACAACAAGCAGTGAGAACATTTTAATACAGTATGATGTACAGATGATATGCAATATGCTATGGATTCTATAGCGCTATACAGCTGACCTCTAATAGAAAAGCTTCTGATAAGAGCTTCATTGAGGTGAGAGGGCACTGCTTGATTTACACCTTACTAAAGTTAGGAAAAGGAACTGAGGAAAGAGGCCCTTTGAAGAACAAGAGCACAGAACCAAGCATACCCACAGGCAATTATCTGTCAGCCTTAGTGCTGAATCTTGAATGCTCACAGCATATAACGGCACCCAAATAAATTATTTCCTGAGTGAATGATGTTATTTCCCATTCATAAAGCAGGATTCACATTCAACGGGTTTAGGCAATGCTATTCTGAGACTAGAAACCACAGAAAATGCTTTCCTCTCATTTAAAACCAGGAGTACTGCTAATGACACACTCTCAGGGTTTATGCTATAGCCATACTGTATAGTGAAAGTCTCTTCACCAAGACAGTGGGTCAGAGTGCACCAAGAAGAATTTCCAAAATGCACGTGTCCAGCTAATTACCTCCCAAACTCTAAATCGGTAAATCAGGGATAGGGCACAGGCGTGCGCGTTCTGAAAAATTTTTCTGGATTGATTCTAGTACACATGCCTGAGTTACTGGTCTGAAGCTGAGGCCTGTGGCTTCAACGCTGTGCTGAGAAATACTCAAAAGTGACAGCAGGTGAGACATTCAGACACATCTCCCTGGAGATAGGTGGGATAATCCTAACAGACATTATAATCCAGAAGGCAAAAGAGTTGCTCCGCAAACCTATAAATTGACTAAATTACAATACATAGAATAGAAGCATACCTCAGTGTATTTAGGAGGCAAAATGTGAGCTATTTCCTAAACACTTGAAAATAAAGGAGCTAAGAGTGTCCTCAAGCATTAATTCAATACTAATAGATCAGATCAGAGAGATAAAAATAAAAGGACAAGTCTTTCTGGGATTAACAGTCAGGAAGACTACCAGCAAGTTATAAAATGTTCTTGCTTTAGGGCTCCTTGTCCCATGAATACGAATATTTTGTGCAATATTACCCACATAAAACTCAAATAAATGTCTGGTCTGAAATATATTAGTATTTGGACCAGGCAGGGTTTTTCACATAAAAAAAAAAAAAAAAACATCAAGATAAAGGGCTTTAAATTTAATTTGGTCTCCAGAGGCATTTTCACGGAATTTACCCAATCAATTTTCCAAATCTACAAGACTTGACTCTAAACTGACTGTCATGCCAAAATATCTACAAAAAGAAAATACTCATCTGAGGGGTTACTCGACCTTGGCAGCCAGGAAGAAGTAGTCACTGGAGATAATAAGAATTACATCCAAACACTATCCAAAGGAGAAAAATCTTGGCTGAGTAGAAACTAAGTTTCCTTGATGAGAGCAAGCTTAATTGTGAAATACTCCTTTCAAATTACTGAAATTACTTTGCTAATTTCATTATCCATTAAGTAGTCCTTTGTAACTTGATAGTTTCCTAAAGAGAAATAAATTTTGGTTAGTAGTGGGGGGAAAAAAACAGATGAACAATAAAAATTACATGAGTTCGGCTATTTAAATTGTGGGATACATCATTGTCCTCTCGAAAAATTCCAAAATTTCCATCCAGACAGAAAAGTAAATGCAAAGAAATATCAGTGAAATATGTACTGTCCAAAGGTGACAAAGTCTGTCTTTTCATAAATTGTGGCTGCCAGAGGTAGGGTGCAGAGGAGGCGTTCTCCACAGAGACGGTCAGCACTCACTACTGCCCGGCCCACCCCAGAGTCATGGAGGAACTGTAATATGACCCACCAGCTGCCCTCTGGGCACTCGTAGAAGGAATTAATGAAAGGGAGAACAACTGAAGGAAGGATATGTAAATGTAAGATCTGATTAGTCCAAAGAGGCCTGATTTTAATAATATCTGAGTCCACAGAAAATATAGACCAGCTAATTTTTCACTGATCACTTTGTTAAAAATATTCGCAATTACCAAAAATTGTTTTTGAGCTGTACGCTGACTATAACAACGATTATTATTTAAACGATTAACTGATTACTCTGTATCCACTACTATCGATCAGTAGTCTTCACTGTAGAAATAAAGGAAATGGTAAGAAAGTTTTTATATCCTAAATATAATTAAAATAGGAAATTTACATCCATCTACAGCAGTTCAATGAAAAATGAAACAATCTGCTATTTAAAGAATACATATTGAGAAGTATAATTTACAATATCTCATGGTATAAGGGCAGTGAGAAATTCATGACACCATAACAGTCATGATCACTTTAAACTGAAGGAAAATTTGCCCCATCTTTGGAAAACATTTGTGAAGAAATTCACAAACAATACACAACTTAAATGAAAAATAAATCTATTCTAAGAGAATTAATCCAAAATAATTTTCACTGGAGTCTGCCAGAAATAAGAATTAAAGATTCTAAGACTTTTAAGGTTCAGAGTTTTTAAATATAGTGTACTTAAAATTAAAAGCAGACTTTCATATAAAATACTGCTTCTATTTTCTTGTACAATTACAAGTATACAAATAGAGTTTGGGGAACAAAGAAGGAAAATATGTAATGCAGGAATACAATAATTTAGGCTTGCTTCTCTTGATACTTATTATGTTAAGAATAAATGCAAGCCAACACTAAAAAAGTGACTAGGTTCAAAATCAACCTTTTTCACACTTAAATTTCACAATCTAATAAATTTTAAAACTTCAGAGAACTTAACTTCATACTTTCTACGTAGAAAATGATGTTTTGCGTTATCACATCTTTCATTTTAGAAGCAAAAGAATTATTCACTCCTGATCAAAGTTTTACAGTTTTTTATTTCCATTACTAGTAATTCACAAAGCATTTGAAGTGGGTGAGCTGAGACCAGCAAAGCTAGCTACTGAAAACAATGTGGTAAATAATATTTACCAATAACTGAAGCAAGGGAGAAATTTGAACTAATTCAATATTCTGAAGCACTGTTTGCTACATTGTTAACCACTTTTCAGAATATTTGGAAAAAATTAACATAAAATCTAACTGAAAAGGCAAAGTATCTGAAAAGATACTGCACTTCAAGGATACTTTCAAAGGAATTATTAGTATAGAAACGATGCCATGCAGTGTAATGCACTTTAAAGTAAATGCAAAGAAACTATTGATGTCAGATGGCTGTCTAATGAGATGATGTATAACAAAGTATCTAAATGTACAAAGAACAGAATAAATGTAACTACTACATAATGCATTTTTATATTTTAATTCCATTTTTTATTTTTTTAATTCCATTGATATAGGGGTTCCATATTTCCATAAAACATAAATGGAATCTAGGTTTAACAAATACAACAATTTAAATAGATATATTCACTTTTCTATATAAACTTTATAAAATTCACAACTGAATTCTGTTGAAAATACTGACCTCCAGTTACATTTTAAATGACTGAGTTTTAAAAAATTGTGAGCAAAATACAACTTTGCAAGAATATAAGTTTTTACAGGAAAAAAAATTGTGCTCCTAATTTTTTCAAAAGGGCTTTTGAGGCCGTTTAATGTTGTTAAGACTATATGACACCTCATAATAAAACAGAACAGCAGCAGAAACAAAAGCAAACACAAAAATCGAAAACCATTAGCCACTTTAGAGACACCCATATACACAGAAATATTCTACTGTGTCCAGTTGGGAAGTAAGCTAAACTTAACTGGTAATGGAGGTATAAAGAAAGGGGGTGAAGGGGTAGGGATAAATTGGATTCTTATCTTTCAAAGAAAAGTAGCTAACAAGTTTGTCAGGAGAAAGAAGCTCTGCCATGACACTAAGGTCTAGATGCAAGCAGGGAACAGATTGGTATAGAAGCATCCCATGTCTTTTACTGTAACTTCACTTGGCATTTCACATACACTAGTCATGCTATGAGCATAAACAGACTAAAAAAATCATTCACAGCTGGAAATTCATTCTGCTTCCATTTTTTCATTCATTCAACAAACTTTCTACCTAGTGTTAGGCACGAAGTACTCCAGGTGCTGGTGTGTCAAAGAGACCAAAATTCCAGCCCCCCGAGTTTGTCCTCTAGCGAATGTGCACTGAGACTGTGGAGATTAAATTGAGCATTTCCTTCTGCATAAGATAAGCAAGAACAAATAATCAAATCATTTCAGGTAACTCTCTTAACCATCCTATCTTTGAAATGAAGCAGAGTATAGCATCTATTGTATGTAAACAATTTGTCCTTTCTTCAAAATATTCTTACAAGCCAATATATTTTTTGATATGGAAATTCCAACAAATTTATTCATCTATAATTAAGTAAGATCAAGAGAGTTTACTTTTTGAAATAGGATAGACCAGATTTTTAATTGTTTAATATTTCAAACAAACAGAAAAGTTAAGAAAATGATATAACACCCTTGCGCCTATAAGCCAAATTTACAAATATTAGTATTTTGCTATTTTTGCTTCTGAGCCTTTTTTTGGAAGAAATAGAATGTTACAGATAACAGCTAAAATACCACTATCAAGTACCACCACCACCCCTTCCCATTCTCTCCCTCCCAAGAACCCACTTTTCTGAATATCATTTCCATTCAGATTTGTTTTCGTACATATTTAGTATATATGTATTATGTATGCATAAATACATAGATATCAGTGTACCATGTGGGTCAAGATTCTATGTAATTAGCATTATGCTATGTGATGGTTTGAAGCTTTATGACCTACAGAAAAATATGTTCTTTAAGTTAATCCAACCCTGTGTATGTAAACCCACTGTAAGTAGGATCTTTTGATGAAACTACTTCAGTTAAGGGATGACCCACCTCATTTGGCATGGATCTTGTGCCTCTTATTGGAGTCCCACACAAAAGGAATGAATACAAAGAAAAGCCAAGGAAGCAAGAAGTTGAAATCAACGAAACCCGGAAGAAAAGGAAGAGATCAGCAGATGCTGCCATGTGCCTTGCCATGTGGCAAAAGAGCCAAGGATCACCAACAGCCAGTTTTCAGGAAGAAAGCATCACCTTGATGATGCCTGGTTTGGGGCATTTCCCCAGTCTTAAGCCTAAGTGAATAAATTCCCATTGTCTAAGCCAAACCATTTCATGGTACATGCTTGGTGCAGGCAAGGGAACTAAAACTTACTGTATATAAATCCTTTTGCAGGTTGCTTGCTTCCATTTTCACTGTGTTTTTTCAGATATATTAATACTGGTAGGCCTAATTCATTGGCTTCAAGTGCTATAGTATTGCTACATAAATAAACCTTTGATTGCTATTCATTTCTCAAAAGACTATTCGTCCCTCAACAGAGGGATGGTTAGTTTGTTTATACGCATACACACACATATTGCTTTTGTGAAGAATGATGCAATGAATGCATTAGTACAATTATTCGAGTGCACCTGTGAGAGTTCCTCCAAGGTAAACACCTCGGATGGGTGTGCTGGGTCAGAGCACATCTTCATCAGATATTGTCAAATTCCTCTTCAAAGTAATGGAAAATAACTCCTCTTTTTTCACATTCCAAGCAATGTTGGCAATAGCAGATACTGATTGACTATTTTTTTGCAGTTTAATGCATATAAAGTGGTGTTTCATTGCTATTTTAGTTTCTAGTCTGTACATTATAGCCAATTGTTTTAGTTAACTCAGTCCACAGTTTCAGGAGAGTGAATAGTTGATTGAGAATACAGGGATAAATCTCTCAGTTGTGTTAAATAAAGTTTATAGTTTCAAATGCCCTTTACCTGCTCCCACCTCACCTATCTGCCAGCAATAATAAACTGCTATCCGGTGCGTCAGCCCTACCCAAGATCTGAACACAAAGGTCTGGTAGCATATCAGGCACTCCTTTCCCACTAACAAATGGGGACAGAGAGTGGTCTATTAGAACATTTTGCATTACATTGCAGAATATGAACTGAGACTTCAGAAAAAAATGCTTACCCTTTCATGTGAGGCACTCTGATATTTTCTATTTTATTTTCATCTGTTTATACCTCCTAGTGAGATGCACTAAACCGATTTCATCACCCCATTAATAAGTTGCAACACGATGCCCAAACTCTTCTGAGTTTCACCCTATAACGAGCTGATAGGTTGAAACTCACTCCACACAGAGCACTGACAGCAAAATATGTCTCACTGGCCCTCTGCCCAGGATTCTGCCTGCAGCCTCGCAGTCCCTCAGTGTTACAAAACCACACTCTACTTTCACGTGCATATGCACAGGACAGGCTCGTGGGAGGTCCAACACTCTTGGGACATTTTTTTTAACTAATCTGGGTGTTCTTTTGCTTTGTTTTGTTGGTAAATATTCAGATTCCAGTGATGTAGGCCAGGAGCATGCTTGGAATATGTCTAGAAGCACACCCTACTTCGTGTAATGTTATCTGAGTTCAAAGATTTGCCATAAAATATAATAAAATTCTACCCCTAGGAAGAAATCAAACGGCATATTACTTGATATTCTTAATAATCAAACAATGCAGTCAAATTCTATGCTGTGCCAAGTAATGCTTGGTATACGCTTCAAGTAATATAGACATTTGCACTGTTGAACAAAATGATAAGGTTTAGGAGGTTGGGCTTATTTTAAATTGCTTTTTTTGTTCTTAACTTTTCCTTCTCTCTGAACCCTGCCCATCTTTTTAAACACACTTTCATTGCATTCAGCTGAGCCTAAAGACTGAAAATATCTAAAGTTACCACCATGTTTGTGGGGGTGTGCATATATGTGTGTGCATGTGTTTTATGTATGTGTATGTATATATATATGAAAACAAAGCATATTTATGATTTCCTATTAGAAATACAAGATCTAACATTTTGATTAACATGTAAAATGTACTTAAAACTTTTTACAGCTATGCTAGCTATTTTTTGATGGCTATTTTATCCTTTCTTTTCATTTTACTGGATCAATATAAAAATACACCATCCAGCCAACTGATGTCTTAAGTTCAAGCTATACACAAAGCCAGTACTGAAGCAGCTTTGGGGACCCAATGCATAACACTGTGGTGTCTTTCTAAAAGTGTGCATGCACTCAGCATGGAATGTTATGATTGGATAAGTTACAGGTTTCCAAATTTAAAAAAAAAAACTGTTTTCATTCCAATCTTGTTTATGCAAAGGTTCTGAAGATTAGAACTGGCAGGTTATTTCTAACCCTTGCCTTTTCTCCCACTTTCCCTGAGCTCCTCTCTCACGCTGGGAGTCTAGAAGTGACAACCTGCTATTTTCTGGAACTGTACAGTAGCAATTTGAATAACAAATTCTGAGTCTGGTATATATTGTCAGAAATATATACCACGTAAGGGGGTGAACAGGGAAACTCAGTTGACATCAAGAATATATTTACAGGGAAAAAATGTCCAATTTAATTTTAGTACAATCATTCTCATTTCAAAAGGAAAAATTTTAACTTGCTTAACTTTAAGTTGACAATGACTTAATACATTGTCCCAATAATTATTAATGAATTTGAATCTGGAAATTTCTAGTAAAAAGTTGTTAAATACCACTTATAAATATTAAAGAGTTAAAATATTTACTCTTCTTTTGTTCCATCACAATAAATGAAAACATACCACACTTAATAGGAGATCACATAATACTGATACAAGATAATACTTTGGAGGTTTTTACATCCTTATATTCATTTTCACACCTTCATTCTCAGGGGTATCACTCCCCAATAGTAATAGTCATCTTGTTCTAAACAACACATAAGATTTAAAGAAAAACCCAGATCATTATTCAAATACCTTACCCATCTTAGTAACAAATAAACTGGTAAACTGAATGATGGTTCCCAAAAATATCAAGTCCTAATCCCTGGAACCAATGAATGTTATTTTATATGAAAAGGCCTTTGCAGGTGTCACTAAGTTGAGATGAGGACATTACTCTGAATTATGTGGATAGGCCCTAAATGCATTCCAAGTGTCCTTTAAGAGAGAGGTAGAGGGGGATTCCGCACACAGAGAAGAGGAGGTTATATGACCACAGAAAAAGAGTCTGAAATAATGTCAAGGAATGTTTTCAGTCACCAACAGCTAGGAGAAGCAGAAGAACAGATTCTCCCCTAGCCCCTCAGGAGTGCAGTCCTTCTGAGACTTTAATTTTGACCCAAAGATAATGGCTTGGGGTTTTGGCCTCTGGAACTGTGAAAGAATAATTATCTATTGTTTCAAGCCACTAAGTGTATAGTAATTTGTTGAAACACCCTTAGGAAACTAATACAACTATTTCTGCCATTATCTCAGAAAAATCTATTGGTCTTAAATTAAATAATTGCCTAATAAATTTGCAGGGAGGTGTTCCCAACTACCTGGAAAAATGCTATTCACATGCACTGGGAGAGTCTGGGAAAGCTGATGGAAAGAACTCAGCCTAGAATAATGAGGAGTGTTAAAAGTATGATAAAAAAAACACACAAAAACAAGAGAATACCTAGTCAGAGGAGAAAATGCAAACATTTAAAACCTTTCAGAAAATAATGTCAGTAATTATCAAGAGCATTAAAATGCTTGTCTCCTTAATTCAGTAATTACACTGTTGAGACTCAATGTTAAGAAATACCAAAAATCAGATCAAGTTTTATGAATAAATGTTTTTCATGGCACTTATTTATAATATCAAAAACTAGAAACAATCTCAACATTCAAGCACAGAAGAAGAGTTAAGTAAATCATGATATGCTTCCTTGGGAATATTTTATGCATTCATCAAAAATGTTCGCAGAGATTGGGAAAAAAAGGTATGTAAATAAAAGGCAACATACAAAGGAATATATAGATTATTGCCTGTGGTAGTTAGATTCAGTTGTCAACTTGGCCAGGTGAAGGTGCCTAGTTCTGTTGCTGTGAAACTGAGCCAGTGATATGTGAACCTCATCTGTTGCTCATTACATCTGCAGTCGGCTAGGAGGTGTGCCTGCTGGAATGAATGATGTTTGATTTAATTGGCTGGTGCTTAAACGAAAGAGCTCAATGTAGCACAGCCCAAGCAGCTCGGCATACCTCATCTCAGCACTTGTAGCTCAGCCCAGGCCTTTGAAGATGCAGAAAGAAATCATCCTGGGGAAAGTTGTTGGAACCCAGAGGCCTGGAGAGAAGGCCAGCAGAGATCGCCCTGTGCCTTCCCGCATAAGAAAGAACCTCAGTTGAAAGTTAGCTGCCTTTCCTCTGAAGAACTAATGAAATAAATCCCCTTTTATTAAAAGCCAACCCATCTCTGGTGTGTTGCATTCCGGCAGCTAGCAAACTAGAACATTGCCCTTAACTCTTATTTAGAATGCACAGGGTAAAAAAAGATGGGAAAGAAAAACACAGGATTGCAGCTGACTTTTTCCTTCTTTCAATTTTTTAACAGTTTTACTAAAATACACCATACACTTTCTCAGTGGGGGACTGAAAAGCAGTGAGGTAGCATGTACAAATGCTCCAGTTTTCTGAATGATTGGAAGACAAAAGAATAACATTTTACCAGCCAAAACTCCCAAATGCTTTCAAATACATCACTTTATCTACAGTGACTGAATATCTGTGAGCCAAAGAGGAGTAGATATTACTATCACTTATTTACCCTGGGTGTACCCAAGGCACTAGAAGTTTTGGAGTTTACTCAAGGTCATCCTACCGAGGCAGGAAGACAAGGACAGAAGCCAGGCATGTCATTCCAGACTAAGACCACATCACCCCTCTCCATGATGCTGCTGCAGCAACAGAACCCAGCTTAACCAAGGGGAGTGGGGAGTTTTTAACAAAATGCTCTCAGAAAAGCATGGTAGAAACCCCAAATCCATTCTGACTATCTGATATTTACACATGGAAATCCTCTCAGGTAAAATAGCTCTGGTTTCCCTATAATCTCATAAACATTTATTTACAGCTGTAATTCCACTTATAGGAGAAAATGAAAAAATAACTCTTGCAAAACTCTGGAAATTTAAAACACCCTAAAATTTACAAAAAACACATCGTAGTAATTATATAGTGATTTGTATAAAATTTTTATTTCCTCATAGGATTACAGAATAAATTCATAGGCATTTTATATTTGCATATATAATCTAGCAAACTCTATTTTTTATTACTTAGTAGTTTTTGAGCTTGAGAATTTCTTACCATGAGAATATAAACAAAGATTATTTTCATGCTTAACTGGTAAAGAAAAACATCATGCTCAAAGCAGAGCTAGTTTTCAACTTTCAGATATGCATATAGCAAATTTAGAGCATCAAAAGATCAACCATATAAAATCAACTATTAAATTTCAACTAAAAACTCAAGGGACTATCACTGAGCCTTAAAGAAGAATGAAGTTCTGATGCACACTACAACATGAACGAAACTAGAAGACATCACATTGAGTGAAATAAATCAGACACAATAGGACAGCTATTGTGTGATTCCCCCTATAAGAGATTGCTAGGCTATACAAATTCATAGAGACGGAAAGTAGACTACAGGTTGCGGGAATAAGGAGTTAAAGAGTTACTGCATATGCATGGAGGCTTTCTTTAGGGTGACAGAAAAGCTTTGGGAATGGATGGAGGTGACACCAGGACAACATTGTGTGATTAATGCCACTGAATTTTATGCTTGGGAGTAGTTGAGATGGGAAATTTTATGTTGGATATATGTTATCCCAATTTAAAAAGAGAGAGAGACTAAAGAGACAATGATTTAGTATTGCATATTTAATGCAATACATGACCCTTGAAAGGATCTAATAAAGGAGGAGAAAACGTCCAAAAGGACATTATTGGGACAAATGAAAAAACTGGAATGTAAATTACATGCTTCATATCAATGTTAAATCTGTTGAATTTAATAACCATACCTAATAAATGTGTTTACATAAGTGAATATCCTTGTTCTTAGGAAATGGACATGGAAATATCACATGTTCAAGGAGCATGATGTATGCAACCTACCTTCAAATGTATAGAACATAGATGACAGATGACAGAATATGACAAATGTGGCAAAATGTTTAAAGTTGGTAAATCTGGGTATCTGGATACAGGGTATATTTGTGGTCTCTGTATTGTTTTTGTATTATTTTTGCAACTGTCCTATAAGTTTTAAATCACTTCCAAATAAAAAGTTAAACAAGTTTTCACAAAAAACTCCATCCCTAAACTCTTTTTTTTCTTTCTGTGCTGGGAAAGATGTTTTTGACCATCAAGTCTAGATTCAACTGTCAAAAATAATGTTCTCACAGGCTTACATACATGCACAGACATATATATCACTAATTTGAGAAATTACACACCTCTGAAGATACATATTATTCATTTTTATCCTTTGAGTTAGTATTAGTGAAGATACAATTTTTATATACCCCAAATGAGCTTTTAACCAGAACTACATCACAGAATGAAAGTCAAATATCTAGAAGTAGAAAGTACTTACTGTTATCTTTGATAAAAGATTGCCAATTATATCTAAAAAATCATATTGATGGGAATGGTGACAAAATATACTGAAAAAATGTATTTGTGTCACCAATAGAATTCAGTTCAAATGCCAACCAGAAGCTCTCGATGTACTCAACAGATAGCCACAAATAGGATAATTTCTTTTTTATGACTTGTGCATTTGTACCACATTTTAGCATTAAATAAAATATGTAGCACAATCACTTCTGTTTTTAAAGAATGTTCACAGGATGATTTCCAATATTTGCACACAAAAGAAGCATAAAAGTTTAGGAAAAGTCCTAATCGTTTTAATTAAAAACTTAATTTCTACATAAGGCACATTTTTTATACCCCTCACAAAAAACAAATGTCACAAACCTCATAAACACCAGGGTTTTTCTAGATGAGTACTTTAAAGTGACGTATGTTCATATCTAGCCAACACATTTCTGTACAAACCTGCAAACTGTCTCTAAGATGCCACAATTAAGATAATTTTCCTTGATCCAACTGAACGATAGAGCAACTCTTGAATGAACACGAAGACAATTTTACACCAGAGTTGATGAGCAACAGGGTAAGCTTTGTTCATGAATTGATTTTTAAAATTAAGAGGAATGTTTGTCTAAAATTTCTACATTTTTGTTAAGAAAAACAGAGACAAAACATTTTGATTTTCTCATAGATTATAAATCAGGGCAAAATTGAGGGGAGCTATGTAAACAGTCCACTGACTGCATCTGTCATATACGATGCAGCGATTCTCTCCACAATTAGCCTACTCACCTCTTTGCTGCCATCTTTGAATAAACATGTCTTGAAGCACCATTAATCTAAGCAATGAGGGATATATTTCTTTCAAGAACAAACAAATTTTAACTTTGGACTAGTTACACAACTGTAAAACTAAGTGGAAGAAAGAATTCTGTGATATTTGTTTACATTAAAAGTTGGAAGTGATACTACCAAGTCTGTCCAATGAGAAGTTACATTAAAGAACTTTAGGCAACAATGTTAACTATTTTCTTTTCTACTGTTATTCTTGTGCTTTATAGTAGCTGCAGAATAATTGTTTTGACCAATGTTCAGAGAACCCAGGGAGGACATAGTAGTTTCATCGTGAATTTAAAACAATTTTAAAAATCCAACAGTGATCAAATGAACTCATTTTATTTATACATTTTAGAAATATGCTAAAATGTTAAAAGGAAAAAGAAAAAGAACCAACTACCATGCTTCCCTAAGTATTTAGTGCCCAACAGTACCAGCCTGAAGAAATATGACGTTTACTTTCCTCAAATAATTTCAAAACCAACCAAAAGTCAAATCAACAACAACAAAAAAATCCACTTTATTAGAAAAAGGATTGAATAATACATCAAGGAAAATACATATCTCATTCTATACATATCTTTAAATTATTCTACTAGGGGCAATACACTATATAAACAATTTTCAAAAGGAGATCCTTAAAGAGCAAATCCTTTAAAATAAAGTATAGGACAGATGTGGACCAAGGCCAGGTATCACAACACTGCCTGCCCCAAGACTACAGGGGACATCTATGTAAATGATAATTAGGGGTTTCTGTCTGTCTTTCTTTCTTTCTTTCTCTTTCTTTCTTTCTTTTTATAAAGGCTAAAGGGCTATGTTTGCTTTAGAAAAGTAAGTGGGGAAAGTAGGTATATATGCTAACTATTAAAAAAAGTTGGTCTGTGCCAATACATTGGAGAAACTATCTGAGAGCCATTGATAACGTGTGGAAATGTGACCTCTGAAACGGAGCCAAGGTCACAGCGAGCCAGGGTGATCACCAGCACACGATAAATACCATTTGTGTGTTTGTAAAGACAACTTGGGTAGTGGGTTATTTTACATTATGCATCTCATTGCAAACAAGGTGGGTAAGGAAAATGCAGGTCAGCTGTGCTTTTACAGTATTGCATTTCTATACTCTCCTTGTGGGGTTACTAAAACATTAGCAGTGCCTTACTTGTGAAATACATGGGATCTTTTTCAAGTTGGGAGTTAGTAAGGTTGTTTTTTAAGTGAAATGTGAAAGCAACATTACAATTTCCAAATTCAATTTCAATAACTACATTAACATGACAAGGTTCTCAAGAACTGCCAAAGATAACACAAGGAGACTGTTTACCTTGAGAAGCACATTTTACTGTGGGAATCAAATTTTCTACCTCAGCCCAATTTATATTATTATCCATTCTGACTCGGCCACACAGAGGTAAACCTATACGGTTCCTGCCTTTCTTCAGATTAATACCTTCCATTTACATTCTGCCTTCTGCTTAGAGGTTCTCAGGTCACGATTTTATAGGAATGGAAAGGCACCAAGAAATTTTGTTTCAAGTCATGAGACTCCAGCTATAGAAAAGGAAGTAAAACTCACTTTCCTGTGCATTAAAAACAGATAATTTCTTTCTGGCAGATTAGAGAAAGACAATTTCAGTTTCTGTTTATATGAGAAAGCCTCAGCTGTTCTTTATTAGCATGGTACTGAAAAGAGTTTCCTGAATATGTGAAATAGCAAAAAGTAAATTAAAAGAAGTCATATTTTCTCTGAGAACATACGCATGTATTTCTTTTTTGGGAAGCCCACACACAAATGTGAAGAGTCCACTTCACGCAAATTTACTATTCAAATATTTAAAAGGCGTTGGGGTAAAGCCTCATTAAGAAGGATTGAAATGGCCCATTACTATAGACAGAGAGAGCCTGTCCTAGGATTGACTATAAACGCTAAAGTGCAAAGTCCAGAGCCAAAATAAAATGTTAAGTCGCAAATTTTCCTTTTTTAGAAGGTAAAAATATTTTTTACAGAGTGTGGATGTTATGACTCATTTCTCATTTTTAATCCTTTCAAGTTTTAGATCATATAGGGGAAGATTTTTATTTTAAGTATGTGTCACATTCTATTTTTCTCTTGCTACAATAACTTGGCAACATTGTATCAATGAAAAATTAAAATTAGCCTTATAAACATTAATAATATTTAAAATATTGGGCACCATAATGCCAGATGCTTCATTCCTATGATCTTTACCAAACGTTTGCTTTTGGTATTCCTTCTTTACAGATGAAAAAACTGAAGTTGGGGATGTATACTTAATTGCACTGAATTCCAAAGCTCATTATCTCACATTTCCTTAAGAAACAGCACATTCATATCCCATGACAAATGTAGGAAGGGATATGAAACTTGAATTAGATGCTGCTTAGTAATTTTAAAAAGACTTCCAAGACCTATCTCTAGTAATTCGCCTATTCAAAAGTTGACAGATTAATGAATCTGTGAGATTTCGCCTTCTCTTGCTATACAAATACTTGCGAATCTTCCAAGGTTCCATTCATTATGATGTCTTCTCGAAAGCTTCCTAGCACCATACTGATTAAATTATGTCTTTACTGGATGATGGGATTTATTCCCACAGTTAACTATGACTAAAGATTATTCTTTTTGTTGGTGATGGTGTTTCCGTCCTCAACTATCAATACAGTACCTGGCACATGTTCAATAAACGCTTATTAAAAGAATGCATGTACAAATAAAACTGCTCAGCCATTCAAACACAAGGCTAAACTCTGTATTAAAGTCTCTCAAAGTCCGAAAAGTGTATGAATCAAGTGCAGAGATGACCAAAATGAAGATTCCGATGTAGGAAGTTTGGAGTAGGGCATGAGATTCTGCATTTCTAACAAGCTCCCCTGTGATGACACTGCTGTGGTTTCTGAACCATCCTTTGCATAACAAGGACTTAGAGTCCGTGAACAGTTCAGAAAGACGCACACACCTCTTGGATGTGAGCCTCTATGTAGACTTAATGCCAAATTTCCAATGATCAAACTTGGTAACTAAGAGTAATTATGTGTTTAAGTAAATTTCGCTAAATGAGAGATAAGCTTTTTTGTGGAGGACCACTCTTAATAATGTTCGTTTATTCATTCCCAAGAGTCAGGACAGTGCTTCACATACAAGATGAACTCAATTTAAAGTTGGTTAAGTACAGATATTTAAAAATTAAGTACTTGGGGGGTAAAATCTATCACTGATTTGCCTTTCTCATCTGTCACAGTGCTTGGCATAGTGTGTCGAACACAGGTGAAACTCAGTAAATAAATGTTGAATGAATAAACAAACAAGCAAACCACTTCTCTAGAAATCATTGGGTTTTTAATCACCCTAGTCAAGGTCATTTTCTGCCATTTGATCAAAACGCTAACTGATCTGACAAGCCCTAGATATTAATGAATATGCACTGTCATAAGGAGACATACAAATCATCTCTTTCCTAGTTCATTTTTAAAGGTTACTTTTCTTTTTTCTCAAATGCTACATACATTTTCATTCCAACATTTCCTTTCTGCGGGGCAGAATTGAAATTCGTGGCCACTATTGCTTTATTTTCTGTTCAGAATTGCTGCCACTTTAGAAACCACTAAAACCAGAAAGATTAGCATTAGCCACAAGATGCAAGCCACTGCAGCCATTCTCTTCCTATTTAATTTTAAAGCACCCAGGTGGGTCTTAGCTTTACATGCACACAAAAGCTACTAAACCGTATAAATGGAATGTTACACTTATTTCCTAAAATTTTATATGTAATATGCTTTTGTTATCAGAAACCAAGAGTATGATCTGCATAAAAATGTTTCAAGAGAGGACATGATTGTTCCATTGAACCAAGTTTCATTGCTTTATCTCTATATGCATTTCAGTAAATTAAGATATAATGGCATGTACTGTGGGAAAGCGCTTAAAGTGTTTCAGCTTTTTATCCCCCAAACAAGTATTAAGCACCCACTACACACAGTGCCTACATTAGGTGTTATGAGGAATATAAAGGTGAATATCCCAATAAATCTTTGAGAAAACGCAGACAATAAAATTGCACCAGAACAATCGAAAAGGGCAAAAAAAAGATTCCTCAACTATTTCTTTTAAGCTAAATTTTTAAATCCATAAGATGAAGTTTCAAAGACTCTACATGGGACTTAAAACGGTGCAATTATTTGTCTTTTTCTTTAAACACTTCTCTGATTGCCTTTTATTCCTTTACATAAGAATCATTCTGTGGAACTTGACAGAGGTGGGCAGTTCAACACCGTGATGTATTAAATGGTACTGAATTGTACTCTTTAAAATGGTAAATCTTATGTGATTTGAATTTCATCACAGTAAAAAAAAATCATTCTGGGTCATAACCATACTCATGTAATTTAAACTGCCATAAATGTTTTTTTTATGATATGGTAAGAGCTTCAGAACTGCAGTTAGTAAATAAATATTCATTCTTCAATTGCCAATTATTCACAAAAATTGAGAGAGAGAGAGAGAGAGAGAAAGAAGCCTGCATTTATTTTAACAAGTAACTCAAAAATACGCTTTGGGTGGGGGTTACCTCATTAGCAATAAGTGTAGACATGCAGACATTCCCTTACACAAAACCTCTTTCAGCAGCATCAGAAAGAGAATGCTTTTTGCATGTGTCACTTCTCAGGTCCAAGCCTCCAGCACGCTTCTTGTTATATGCAATTAGCTCCATGCCAAGATTTAGTACATTTCATAATAAATCCCTTGACCACTTAACTGGAGGCTTGGCAAAGATGGAAAGGCTCTATTCACCAAGGCAGAAAACAAGCCACAGGACTTACCCCACAGCAAAACTCACTCGCTGGATGCCAACACACTACAAATTTCAACAGCCTGCCATGCCTTCCCCTTGTCCCTCCCCTGTGCTTCTGAGTAGAGGTGGGGGCAGAAAAAAATACAACCTGCCAAGTGACTGTGATTAAAGAGTATATAAGGGGGAAAAAAAAAGCTACAGACAAGTTTGGTTTGTTTACCTCTTCCTCCTAAATCTTGTCACTAGCTGTTCCCTTGACCTAACCCTTTAAACCTGCCCTCCACAAAAACCTAAATATCACTTCATAGATGAGATCCAGAGTTCGCCCTCATTTAAACAGTAACCATCTGTTGCTTGCAGGAAGACTGTGGCTCCTTCTCAGGTTTCTCGTTTTGGAACATGGATGCAGTGGTACATGATGGTTACTCTGTATGGGAAACTTCTCAGATGGCAGCAGCAATCAAAAATAGGAGAGGAGACACAGGACCAGAGAGGACTTCTCTGTTCATAATCAGAACAAAGAGCAAAACCTTTTATTTTTTTCAACGACCATTTTTTAGCACTGAAAGAATCAGAACCACGATACTGCAAAGTAGAATATACACAACTTTCAGAATTGCACAAACCTAGATTTCAATCTTGTTTTCATTTTACTATTTTAAGCCTCAGTTTCTTCATCTGGGAAATGGAGGTAATTTATAGTTGCCTTATAGTAGACACTCGATATATTCTACATGTTTTATAATTTATATTAATTAAATATAATATTTAAACATTATGCTAATGTGCTTTACATGTTATCACTGCGGAAAAACATTCTAAGCACAGATTAGATAAAAATATAAGAAGGCAAGGGATAAAATATTTTCATTAAAATTGCAGTTAAATTCCCTTTTGGATAACACATCTGGAACATCACCACAACACTAATTACAACATAAGTTCATTAGGAGGGAGGTCTCTTAAACCCCACATCAGAAACTCCTGGTACTCACATACTGAAAGGACTTCACTATAAATTTCTACACATGTAAAATAAGAAAATTAACGAAGGATCCTGAAGCCAATATTTAATAAAGCAAAAACCTACTTCTATGTAAATTCAGTATTATGTACTACAAAGTTCGGATGTTTAATACTGGTAAAATGTATTGGTTTCCAGCACAGGAATCAATGGAGCAGGTGGTTTCTTTAGAGATATATCATTAACACCTTTCTAATAACAAAATCTAATAAAATAATATAGCTCCTGTGGTGGGTTAAATAACATTCCCCCAAAAAAATCATGCTTATGGTCTTAATCTGCTTTCTTGTGTGGGGTAGGAGCCCACTGTAAATGAGCTCTCTTAAAGATGTTATTTTTAAGTAAGGTGTAGCCCAATTGAATGAGGGTGGGCCCTAATCTGAAAACCAAGGTCTTTTATAAACCAAAGAAATTCAAACATAGTGAGAGAAAGCTATAAGGAGAGGCAAGAAGCCAAAGTCAGCAGAAACCAGAGAGAAAGGAGAGGACATCAACTTGTTACAGGAAAGCAATCAACCCCTGTGGGAAGCAAGCCTTCTAGCTTCCAAGGCTATAAACCAATTACATTTCTTATTGTACAAGCCAGTCCACCGGATGGTATTTGTCATAGAAGCTCAGGCAAAACTAAGTCAGTCCCAGGTAAATCGCCTTATATAACTAACTAGTATTTGAAATCAGGACTAGCCTAGAAAATTTTGGTCATAAGTCAAGTTATGGGGTATAAGCACTGACTTTTCAGGCAGCTTTCTCCTGTCTAAATTCCAGCTTTATCACTTAGCAGCACTGGACAAAGTTACCACACAATCTTTTTGTGCTTTTCATCTTTTTGTGTGTGTGCTGTTAATCACGTTCACAATGTTGCACCACCATCACCACTATCAAACTACCATTTTTTTCCCATCATCCAAAACAATAACTATTATTCTTCAGCCTTAAATCCCCACCCCACCCCATTCCCTGGTAACCCATATTCTATATCGTGAGCTTGCTTATCCCAGTGTGTAGGATTCCCATGAGAAGCAATCTGGTGTGGGTTTTTATTTGTTGGTAATGTTTTGATTATTGATTCAATTTCTTTACTAGTTACCAGTCTGTTCAGATCCTCTATTTCTTCTTGAGTCAATGCAGGTAGTTTGAATGTTTCTAGGAATTTGATAATTTCATCTACATTATGTAATCTTTTGGAGTACAGGTGGTTATTGTACTGCCAGAATTCAATATAACAGAAATTAGTCGGTTTTACAAAGGGGATTTATGAAGTTACAAATTTACAGTTATAAGGCCATGAAAATGTCCAATTAAGGCACCAAAAGAAAGAAACCTTCTCACAGGAAAGGTTGCTGGCATCTGGGGTTCCCTTTGCCACATGGGAAGGCACATGGTGACGTCTGCTGGTCCTTCTCTCCAAAATGTCTCTAGTCTCTAGGTGATTCCCTCTTAGCTTCTCTGAGATCTTTCCAAAATGTCTCCGCCTTTTAACTTCTCATAAAGGACTCCAGCAACGGGATTAACAGCCACCTTGAATGGGCTGTCACATCTCCTTGAAAACAACCTAATCTAAAGGTCCCACCCACAGCAGGTCTGCACCCACAGGGATAGATGAAAAGAACATAGGCTTTTCTGGGTACATAACAGACTCAAACAAGCACAGCTATTATAGACATTTTATTTCAGTAGGGTCAGTAACAATAGCCCCCTTTTCATGTCTGATTTTAGCCATTTGTGCCTCTTTTTCTTCCTCAGTCTAGTTAAAGCTTTGTCTATTTTATTGATCTTTTCAAAGAACCAACTTTCGGTGCTGTGAATTCTTTCTATTATTTTTTGTTTCTTTTGTTCTCTGTCTCATTTATCTTTACTCTGAATTCTGTTGTTTTCTCTGTTCTAGTTTTCTGGGCTGCCCAAGCAAGTATCATGAAATGGGTCAGTTTAAATAAACAACAGGAAATTTTTCACTCACGATATGAGGCTGAGAAAAAGTCCAAGTCAAGGCATCACCAAGGTGATGCTTTCTTCTCCAAGGCTCTGCGTTCTGAGGCTGGTGTCCTTCAGCCCTTAGCTTGTCACAGAGCAAAGCACATCACTGCATCTCCTGGCCACTCCCTTCTCTTCCAGGTACTAGTGATGTCCAGCTTCTTGCTTCCTGAGGCTTTCTCTCTCACTCTCTCTCTCTCTCTCTCTCTCTCTCTCTGAATGTCACTCTGTTTATAAAGGACTCTAGATGTAGGATTAAGACCCATCCTGACGGAGGTGGGTCACATACCCTTAACTGAAGTAACCTCATAAAAATGGCCTACCTACAATGGGTTCACATTCACAGAAATGGACTAAATTTAAGAACACATTATTCTGAAGAATATACAGCTCCAAACCACCACACCTTCCTTCTGCTCATTTTGGATTTAGTTTGCTTTTGTTTTACTAGTTCTTCTAGATTTCAGGTTAGGTCTGTGATTTGAAATCTTTCTCGTTCTTTCATGAAAGCATTTTGAAGCTATAAATTTCCCCCTCAGCACTGCCTTCGCTGCATCCCATAAATTTTGGTACTTTGTATTTTAATTTTCACCTACCCCCGAGATATTTCCTAATTTCCCTCTTGATTTCCTCTTTAACTCACAGGTTATTTAAGAATACACTGCTTAATTTCCACATATTTGTGAATTTTCCATTTCTTCTTCTATTACTGATTTCTAGTTTCATTTCATCGTTTTCAAATCATATTTGATATCAACTTGATTTCAATGGTATAAACATACATTTCCTTAGACTCCTTCATCCCCCCACCTTTCTTTTGTGCTTGTTACAAATTATATCTTTGTACTCTATATGTCCCAAACCATAGATTTACCATCATTTTTTATGTATTTGCATTTTACCACCTGTAAGAAGTAAGATGTAGAGTTACAAACAAAAAGTACAATACAATAGTACTGGCATTTATAATTACCCAAGTCTTTATGGAGTCCATTTCTTATCACCACTCTGAGCAACTGTCTAGTGTCCTTTCCCTCCTGTCTGAAGAACTCCCTTTAGCATTTACTGGTATTTATATTCGCCAGCCTCTTCCTTCTGCTCTTCCCCAGATGCTGTGCTGTGTTCTAATGGACTACAGGGTTTCAAGATAATGTATGGAGACAGTTTCTGCCTGTTTAGTAGCTGCTCTGGGAGAGGGACTGACTCCTGGAGCCCTAAACCTTACCCCTAGGGAAAGGAACTTACAGGTCACCCTCTTTCTCAGCAGGGTTATGGGGACCTAGAATATATGCTGAAGTTCTCCTTGGCTTTCCTATTTATTCCAGTTCACTGATACATGAAATCCCTATCCTGAAGGAATATCTATCTGGCTGTTTCTCTGACCCCGTTCCAAGTTCTAGTAAAAGACTCCTGAAGGAGTTCAGGTTGGAACTCTGTTCCCATCAGCATCATGGGGACTTGAAAACAGATAAAACCTATTTCAAACTCCCCACCCCCGTACGCCCGACCCTAGCACTAGGAATTGTTGTCACTAGTTCCTAATGGCCTGACCCAGACACCAGATAATGCCTTTTCTAGTCAGCGGTCAGGTAGAGACTCCTGCATCTAACCTACTCTCGCCAGCACACATCTTTTACCAGAAGAAAAATCCATGATTCTGCTCCCCAAGGCAATAAGGGTTTTTAAGTACATGGGCAGAATGTAGTAGCCCAACTGAACTTTATCATGCTGAAAATTTAATCTCAATATACTTAGCCTGGAAAAAAATGAGGTTGTATTTATAGCCCAAAAAGCAGTGTTATTAAACACTTCCAATGACATTACTTGTGAATTTTTATTTATCATGTTACTATCTTTTAATATGGACATTTTTAAGTGAGCAGTGAAATATGAAGTAAGTACTTTGCTGAAAACTTTATGGAGTATATTTAGTAATTATTTAATGCATAAAAATTTTTGAGACAGTTCATTTGAATAAATCAAAGTCAAACACATTTTATTCTTCCTGTTCGCTCATCTGTTACTACAAAAGATGTAAGGAAAGTAAAGCATATCTCTACACCATTAGGATGAACTAGTTCAACCTGCAATGCTCACATAGAACAAATGTCAATCGATTCCTCCATGATTTCCTTTTCTTGCTTATTTTCTTCTCACTGAAAATGAACTGGCTTAATCTCATTAAAGAACTGGGGAAAGATTTTTATTCTCTTCTCCAGTTGCATTGAGATTTCACTTACCCTTTCATTACAAAGAGCAAATGAAATAACCTCTCTACATTGATTTATAAATTTATTGACATCCAGATCCTTATGAGCTGTTAATTTATCTTCACTGTTATTTTTCTTCATCTTAAGTTTAGTTGATTGTCACTTGAGAAGTATATGTTTGAAAGCTTTCAAGAGTTTTTTATTTATTCCTTTCACTAGGTCTATAATTGAGGTAGCTGCCAACAGTTTGATAGCACCAGTTTTCAATACAAAAGGGGAAGAAATAAGGAAGCACACTGGAGTAGATAATTAGAAATTTTGTAGTTTATTTTTATAGAAAACTGTAAAAATAAAGCAATTACTGGCACCCATGAACCTTTAAATGGAAATACAATGGGGAGCAACTCTGAAAATGACACTGGCTCTTGTATTCACCTTTTGGGGCCTCTTGAGTCTCCTAAAGTCAGGAGATTTTTTGACCAACACTTCCTGCCTCTATAACCAGTCGTGTTGTGAAACCAAACCCTATAATTCATGTCTCTACATATTTCACTTTCAGAGAAATAAGCAGTGATTTCCTCTCACAGAGTTTGTGGTTAATCTTGCAATATTAAGAAAATATTTCAAAAACAACAACAATAATACATGAAATAATGAAGCAAATAATTTCCAGAGCAAATTTTAAAAAGAACAATAGAACATATGACCAATTACCATTCAAAAGGCAGAAATTATATTGTATTTTATTTAACATTATCTTTGTCTTTCATTACAACAATTTAAATTTTTAAGAACATGAGCAGAAACATGGAGATTAAATTGAAAGAGAGTTTAATCCCACAAAAATAATTCTTATACATTTGTTTTCGACTGGAAACAACTAGGTAGTAAAAAATTTAGAACCATTTGTGAAATACAGAATTTTGCACAAAGGTAGAATTTAGTCAGGAATGTGAATTTGTAGCTGAAGCTGTGAACTGATGTTTAATAACCAAGAGCCCAGCACAATTGTTCAAACACTATTTACATGTTCTTAGTATAATACAGCTGTAAAGATCATAGGATCTCAATTTTATCCCAGCTCTGCCACTTATTTGCAGTGTAATCTTGGACAAGTTCCCTAATCTTCAAATGCTTCTATTTTATCCTCTATAAAATGAGAATAGTAATGGAACAGTACTCACAGAATTGTTGTGAAGGATAAACTGAATACAGGTAAAGCATTTAAATACTGCCTACACAGTGTACCACACCATAAATAGTGGCTATACATGGGGACAAATTGGTTAGTCTTAGAGTTGACAATCCCAAAGGACATGGAACTTAATCAGAGGTAGGACCTCTGAAGTCCACACAACCAGTTCCACATTTATACTCTCATATGAATGAAACCATCCAGAACTATCGGTCTGAAAGGGAAAATGAATTGGATTTGCTCGAAAACAGCATAATCTTGTAATCTAGTTTGTATTAACCTGAAAAATGTTATCACGATGATATCAGCAATGTTTGGGGAAAGGTTATTACCAAGTGTGTAAATGTTTGATGAATAGATGAAGTATGTAAACCAGCATTTCAAATTAAAGGCGCAAGTTACTTTCTTATTATGTAACCAATCCACATCCACTTTGTCAGGTTGTTTTACACCGATTTTCTTATCTTCTGGGATTTTACTGATAATTAAAGGAACAGTCAATGTAGAAAATATATCATCTTTCAGTTCTCTTTAGCATTTCACAAAATGAGAATGTCAGAAGGCAAAAATGATGCCTAAAAAACAACTCAGACTCTTTAAACAGTCATTATGACCTTACCTTTATCAACAAAGCATGAAATGACCTTCCTTTCCTTTCACATTGAAGAAAGAGTAAGTTGAACTCCACCCTGTCAACAAAGGGAAAAAAATGAGTTGCTATTTGTTTTAAGCTATTGACTTGAGAAAAGTTTGTGTTATCTTTCTCACAGTTCAAATGCAGGGTCAATGGTAATACATAATTGAATTTTTTTTTAAAAAAATGCTTATTTCTATTATAGCACCTTCAAGTTATGACTTTTGAGCTCCTAGCCTACAAATATGGGAAAATATAGTACTCCACAGAGTAGAATTACAAACATCATATGAAATTTCCACATTAAATTCCATCTGACACTTTTCCAAAAGAAAGCAAATATTAAATCTACACAGGTTTGATTTGGAGATGTCATTTAATGCAAGGTTTTACCTAAATAAAAGGATAGCCACAGATTTTGAAAGGAATTATATATATTAGATTTTCATCCATAACATTTTTTCTAACCAGGTTTATTTACTAAAAAAAAGGAAGCAAGAAAATAATCATCTTTCACAGCCATGTCCCCATTCTAGCAAAATGTATAAATCACAATTAGATCTTAATTATGAAATCTGTTTTTCTTTTTTTTTTCACATGGGCAGGTACCGGGAATCGAACCCGGGTCCTCTGGCATGGCAGGCGAGCATTCTTGCCTGCTGAGCCACCATGGCCCACCCTGAAATCTGTTTTTCAACTTAAACACTAACAAGAAACACAATACATGAGAAAGCTAAAAGTTGGATGGCTATGTGGTGAATATAAGGTCAAAATGAGACTATAAAGGCATGTTTCATCCTAATTTCTTCCATTTAAATAGGCAACCAAATTAATACCTAGAATGACTTAACAAAGTGAGTTGACTGCCAGATTTAGAGTAACAAAATTCTCATTATTCCAAAGCAAAATAAAATCCATTGTATTTAGTTCCAAATTACCCAAAGTTTTTGTCAGAATACCCACCTCACATATTTAACCCAACATGAGAGACTGTGGACTTCACAAAATGGAACATTTTAAGAATTCGAACAAATGATACGTTTATGATGCCAAACCCACAATAAGTTGATTTATTATTTTATTAACCTTGTGTTTTAAAGAATATTACAAATTTAAGAGCATTCCTTTCACACACAAAAAGCCTTAGTGAAAGACACAATCAACATAAATCACATCACTCTACAAAGAGACATCAAACTTAAACTTCCTTACAGTAGGCAGTCTTGCCCAAAATGTTCACATCTACTTAGAAATGCAGTTATATTAATAAAAATGCACATATGCAAAAAATATAAACAAAAAAGAAAGAATTCTGGCACAAAGCAAACATTCCCCGATAAAGAATTAATTAATTCATATACCCATCGCATCCTGGATTTTCCATTATGAGTTTTGACCTAGAAGGGCTGCTGAACCTCTCTATACTCCAATCTCCTTGTCTGTAAAAAGCCACGGTGTTTCAAAAGCACCTGACATTCAATGAAGACTCAATAAATGATAGTTTCAGTGATTAATGGAGTAGATTTAAATAATTTTCAAGGTCTAGTTGTTTACATTAAAATCTTACTTGTGACACCAAAAGCATGAGCAATGAAAAAAAATAGGTAAACTGGACTTCATTAAAATTTAAAACTTTGGTGTATCAACGGACACTATCAAAAAAGTGAAAAGACAACTTACAGAATGGAAGAAAACATTTGGAGATCATATATGGTAAGGATTTAATATCTAGAATATATAAATAACTTCTTTTAAAACTTAACAGAAAGACAAAACAATTTTAAAAAGGGAAAGGACTCAAATAGACATTTCTCTAAAGAACATTTACAAATGATCAATAAGCACATGAAAAGATGCTCAATATAATTAACCATTAAGGAAATGCAAATCAAAACCACAGTGAGATACCACCTCAAACCTACTAGTATTTTTTTTTTTAAAGTATTGGTAAGGATGAGGAGAAACTGGAATCTGGTGTATTAATGGTAAGAATATAAAAAGGTACAGCCACTGTGGAAAACAGTTTGACAGTTCCTCAAAAAGTTAAATACAGAATTACCATGTGATCTAGCAATTTCACTCTTAGTTATATGCCAAGAGAAAAATTGAAAGTAGGGACTCAAACCAATACTTGTATATTAATTTCATAGCAGCATTATTTATAATAGCAAAAAGCTAGAAACAACCCAAGAGTCCGTCAACCGATTAGTGGATAAACAAAAATGTGGTATATAGAGACAATGGAACATTATTCCACAATAAAATGAATGAAATACTGATACATGCTACAACATGCATGAACCATAAAAATATTATGCTAACTGAAATAAGCCATGACAAAAGGACAAATATTGTATGATTCCACTTATGTGAGCAAATTCATAAAGACAGAAAGTAGATTAGAAGTTACCAGAAGCTAGGAGAAGGGGAAAGGGGGAGTTATTGCTTAATAAGTAACGAGTTTCTATGCTGGGTGATGACCATGCTTTAGTAGCGGAAGGTGGTGATAGTAGCACAGCAATTATATTAATAAATAATGTCTCTAAAGTGTATACTTAAAATGATTAAAATGGCAAATCTTCTGTATATTTAACAAATAAATACGGAGTGCTTATTATATTCCAGGAATTTTTATTCTGAGTGTATCATCCATTATTTACAATTTTCAAAAAACAGAATATTTATTATTTTCTTTCGCTCCTACACTTTCATAATGATCTCTTTTTCTAAGGACTGGACCACTCGTGGCCATCAAAGAACACAAACTTAGAATCAAGGACAAATACCTAAATCACATAACACTATGAGCTTTGCTAAATAAAAAGGTTCAGGAAAAAAAGTCTTTTGACTGTGAGAAACTAGCCACCTTTTCTGAAATTGAGAGGAAGGAAAGAACACAGCTTAGAGACCCGGGCACCCCAATCTCTTTAGACATTTTCCTAAAAACTTAAAACTCATGAAAACCTGAAGATACAAGTTTAATTTCTAACAGAAAAATCAAAAAGGGAGTAAGGCTGATAAAATGAAATTGTTAGTTAAGGACTGTTTGCTTGACCCCATAAATCTTTTTAAGCTGGACAAGCTGCTATGATGTCAGTTCTCAATATTAGCATTGTCTCCACTGAAACTCCATACCTTACTCCCAAATGATAATTTGCCTTGTCTCCCTAAGGACAGCATGCCAATGGCCCAGGAACCAATTGTTCCCAGGATAAAAAAGAGTAATCTCCAGAGAATTTCTATGATGAAGTCATAAAAGAATATATACAATTTCAGCAATCTGGATTTGATACCAGCTAACGATGAGCATTACAGATATGTAATTTGAAAATTAGCTAACATCTGCTGTAATATATTAACTTAAATGTTTATTCTGACATATGTTTTTAAATATTAAGCCTTTTCCCCATTTAGGGCACTGAATTCATAGAAAGAAAAAGTGATTAAATATCTGTATTTTAAGAAACAAGGGCTTTGATAACTTTTGAAAAACATTCTTTAACTAGAAGATTGTGTAATATATCATGTTCTTACTTCTTTTAAAAAACAATGCCACCAATGAAAAGCTTGTTTAAAATAGGTAAGCATCGAGCTTACCCAGGGACACTAAAAAAAAAAAAAAAAATAGATAAGCAGTCTTAATGCACCCTGTACCAGAAAAATATTTTTTACCCTTCTTACTTTAAGGATTTTTTTATTTATATTGTCAGAGAATATCTCCGTATTTTTATCGTGACAAGTTTCAAGGCATTGTGATTTCCTTCAATTTTTTATTTGGTTGTGAAAATTCATTTTCACTACTCATCTGAATTCCTTTAATTCCAACCAGATGGAATACGGATTTTGTAGGATTCAACTACCTTGGAAGATCACACGTAAGCACCTTAATAAAGGGTACCTGCTTGGCCTTTCGCCCAGAAATCGTACTCATAGAGATTCATGCAAAAGTGGCTAAGAGCTTTAATTCAACGAGTACTTTCTAAATAATGGTTATGTGCAAGACATAGCATTAGATTCAGGAGAAACAAACTGAGTAGGTTATATATGGTATTTGCTTTTAAAATATACATTGTGGTAATATAAATATAACACACAATCCCCCAGTTTAACCTTTTTCAAATATATAATTTGAGGGCTCTACATGTACTAATAAGCATTATTACATGTAAAGCATCTGACTTAAAGTAAATTTTTGTACCAAGATTCCAAAAACCACTGACATATGAGAGATCATGAGCCTTGAGTCATTCTTTGGTTCCGCCACCTCCTAGTGAGATGACCTTAGCAAGGCATGCCACTTCTGAATAGCCGTCCAGGGCTGGGGAATACCAGGAGCTTGTGTCTCTAGTGCTTACTGGAGGTGCTCAGCTGCTTCTCATGGTGAGGCTTGAACCATGAGAACAGGAGTTGCTGGCCCCCCAGGACCTCTGTAGGGCTTGGTGAGTGGGAACCAGACAGCCTCTGAAGAACAGAGGCTGCCCACATGCTACGATGTGTTCTTTCCACTCTCTTTATGTTCCTTGGATCTTTGCTTCTTCAGTTGACGCCGCACTTCAATGGGTCCGACCTGGCACATCCAGTGGCAGAGTGGGTATTAGGGCAGAGAAGGAAGGATGGCCTCTGGACATCCTCGTAGGGTGAGCGCCTTCCACCCTAAGTGGGTTTCACCAAGGGGTCAGGACCAGTGGTCCACTCAGTCTGTAGACAGTCTCTGTCTTACCAGGTGGCACCCCTAAAGCAGAAACTTTCCAAAAGTTTTCTTTTCCACATTCTGTAAATTATTTTTTCTTAGCATGGAAAAAACTATGTTCATAATAGAGAATACTGAAAAACAAGAAGAATTTTAGAACATCCCTAATTTCAACCCTCAGCCAGAAACAAGCTATAGGAGCACTTCGAGAGACGCTGTCCTGTGTACCTACACTTACACATATTCATTCAAGACTTCTTTGTTTTACAAACATTTGTTCATACCATGCCATCATGTAGGCCACTTCGTTTTACGCTACATGCTTTACAGAGATGACCATCCTGGAATGTCCGTGTAACTCGCCTCAGCTGCATTAGGAAGGAAGCATGGGGCAGCTGCCGAGAGCGCAGACGCCGCAGCCCTCGCCTGGGCGTGGTCCTGACTCTGCAACTCGAAGGAAGGCCGTGTGACCTGTGCTCACTTTTAAAGGGCAGCAGGGCACAGGTAAGAAGTACCATACAAGTTGCAAAGTGAGAATTCATGGCCTTGAAGTATGGATGAAAGATTTAGAAAAAACAGAAACAGGAGTGAAAAATCCAAGCAGAAGATCCAACCTACACAAAGGCAACTGGAGGTAAAAAAGCAAAATTCAGGCAAACAGGCAAATACAAGGACAGTGGCCCAGATAAAACTGGAAAATGAGATAAAGGGTCATTCAGTAAAGTGGTCAGTATTTAAGGGGGATTCTCTGGAGTGACAGGTAGAGTAAAACTCTTCCCCAAAAGACCAGAGAGGTGAAAGTATTTAGTCAGGGGTACCTCTTACAAAACTGCTTGAGGAGGTCTGGTTTAAAGCCCCTGAAATTCCGACAGAATGTTTCTAGATACAGTTTAGGCACAAGTGAGGTGGGTCTGGGGTTCCCACAGGCGACACAACCAGCTGGCTCTCCCATAGAAGAACCCATGTCCTAGAAACGTTTCGAAGCCAGTGTGGACTTATCTTTTAATTGTATCAAATTAAAATTTCGTAGGAGCAGAGGGGGCCTCATATTCCTTCAAATTCAAGTTCAGTTTTATGCTTACGAAGAAGCATTATATGAGTATTTGGGCAATGAATGATCATTTTTTGGACATAGTAAGCTGGATATAGACATGGTAAGCACTTGAAATTTTTAATAAAAGATACATATTAAACACTATGAAAAAACAGTAGATTCACCAATTAATGGTATTTATGAAAGATGAAGAAATTTCTAATTTCCCACTTGAAAAGTGAAGATGATAATTTTACATACTTGTACTTTAAGCAAAACATAGAATTTCAAGATTTTGTATTTCAAATAGATGCTTATAAGCATCATTAACTATGTAATATTGATAGGGACCCTTCATATTATATTGCTCCTGACCTTAAAAAATAATCTTGCAAAAAACTTTATGCTTTTAGAAAGTAAACTACAGTTTAGAATTGAGGGCTTTGTCTACAAATATTTAGATGTTGTTTAATTTAGATGTTCATTTTTCTAAATTCCAAACCACACAGTAGAGCTTTACCTTCAAACACTACGAGAGCTTAAAAGACTTAAAAAGCACCCTATTGAGGTCACAGAGACTGCCAAGTAGCAAGTAAGGGAAAGCAGACCTTGCTGCCTCGGTGTCAATTACCCAGCCTCCAGGCACTCGCTTTCAGAGCGCCACAGCTTAAAATCATTATAAAGATAGCATTAAAACAATTAAACAAATTACTTTGAATCAAGAGTACTTAAACTCTATTCCTAACCTGAATAAAAGTATCAGAAGACAACCTCAGAAATTGAGGGAAATTACAGAAAAGTGTTACAACATGAGTAAGCATTCATTTGTTTTCCTCTTGCAATTTAAAATATCTTTTCAAGCATTCTAGACCTCAGGGTATGTCAGCAATGCATACAAACTAAGGACAGTTTTTAAATATTTCAGTAATGTACCAGCACTGAAAATAGCCAAAGTATATAGGTAATAAACTTCAAGTTGTTTTAAAATGTTTGACTATCCAGTATTGGACTGTAATCAAATCCAGTATTTACAAAGGTAATCAAATTTTATGTATGCATTTACCTAGAATTTTTAAAATAATAGAATGTTAAAGGCTCTATCCTCTAGCATCAAGTTATAAGTAAATATTATAATAAATTATTAAATTCTGGAGTTTCAAAAGCCTTAAAAGAGATTCTGGGGAAAATATTAAATTTTTTCAGAACAAAAATCCACAAAATAAGAGGGGAAAAGAAAAAGACAGAGATCTCCTTCTTTCTTAGCAAAGATTTTAAAAATACATAGAAATAATTCATAAATGAAGAAACATGACATTGACAACATACTAGAAATCCTGAAAGCGTAAAATATTTATATAAAAAATATGAAGTAAATGTAAAGCCTTAAAATAACCAAAGGGATTCACAAGCACCAAATATGTCCATATTTTTACCATACTACGACTAATAGCTTACTTATAAAGGACATACACACTAGTTTATTTAATCCTTACAATAAGCACGAGGTAATTCACATAAGGGAGGCATGCGAAGCAGTGAAGTGCCAGATCTTGGAGTTAATTCCTGGTACGATTCCAGCTTTATATTTATGGCTGTGTAATCTAGGACAAGTTACTTAGCTCTTCCAAGGCTTGGTTTCCTCACGTGTAAAATGGGGTAATAAAGCTCAGCTCAGGTTACTAAAAGATTCAATGAGATATTGCACATGGAGCATTTAACATAACATCCCTCACACACACACAAAAATCATAATTTGCAAGTAAGGATCTGAAACGTTAAGCAAGCAGCAGAGTCTACTTGAAAACTCAGGACACTGACTCTGCATCGAAGGCTACTTCTACTCCATAATTGCTCTTTGAGAGCCCACAAAACCCCACCCGGTGCTGACATGCAAAACCCCAAACACTGGGTCACATTAACCTTCTTTGAAACACCCCAATTTTAGAGAAAAAGCTTTCAGAGTGAGGTCAGAATCCCAAGTAAATCTTCCAATAATGCTGGGGCAAACTGTCAATTCACTTGCTAACAAGTTATTTCTTGCCAGAGGAATAGCAAATCCACAGATAGTGCAAAAGCCTTATTGTACTCAACAGTTACAATTTCACCATCAAGTACTCAAGAGAAGTTCAATTAAAGGATGGGATTCTTTTTTCCCCCCAATCCTCCATTTTCTAAAGTTTAACGAAATGAGAAAAAGGATGAGGTCTAAACAAAAGCTAAGGATGCTGTTAATCCAAAACTGTACCAATAATTTATTAATCCAAAACTGTACCAAGAACTTAAAGCTGGCAGTTTCTATTATAACAGTAATTTCATAATCATCACACTTAAATAATACAACCAAGTAAAGACATTCTCTATCACAAGCGGTAAGTGTAGTTCTTTTCTTCTTAATCAAACATTTTTAAAAAGCACAGCTGAAAATAGAGAGAAAGGGAAGTCACTTCTCTTAAAGCTACATTGGCAAGACATTTCACAGACTAAGAACTCGAGTGCAAAGACGATGGTCCTTGAGTGCCAAAAAACTATTCTTCAAGACCGCGTTCCAAGTTTAGTGGAAGAAAATCACAAAAACAAGCCCAAATACGGCACTATGTTCACACTACAAGAACTCACGTAACATGAAGTTTTATTCCAAAGAGCAAAACCTAGTTAAGATTCACCAGGGTTTATAAACAGAATTTTTAAAGGGCTGGTTAGAACACCACGATAAATTTCTTTTCCTTAAATCCTAACCTTCACTGCCACCTCTTCTATAACTGATAAAAGTTTTGGTAAAAATATAGACTACATATATTTTTAATCCTATTACCTACCTCAAGTAAATATCACCATCAAAGTACCATTAATAATTTATTCAATCTGAAAGCTATTTGCTATCTTTTACACAAATATTGACTAGAATTCAAATGTCAAGATGTCGCCTTTTCTTGGTAACTACTCGGTTTTGCATCTTTAAAAAAATTAAAAAAAGCATTCACAAAACAAGAACCATTTTATAAAAAACAATTTTTAGAAAAAAACCTTTACATAATCTTAAGGAAAATACCAAATAAAAGTGTTATTATTTGTGAAAATACTTTTAAAAACACAGACATATTTTATTTTATAATGAATAAGAGGGATGTGTATTTTGAAATCAAGCAGGTCTTTTGAGCCCATATAATATAGATGGATCACATCTCTAATTTTGAGCAAACCTAAAAAGAAAAAAAATAAATACTACATGGTTAAAGTTTAGCCCATTAGCAAAACTGAGTACTGAACAGATAGGCTATCTGAGTAGCATAAATTTGGTCAAAGTATCTCAGATTAAAGAGCTGGCCATACATACTTAAAAGTCGACATTTGATCATTTAAGAAGGGCCTCAAAGAAAAAAGGAAAGGGCACTTCAGCATGTGATCTGGAAGAAATTTTAGCATCAAGGAAAAATTTGACTTTCTTCTGGTGCTTAGTAATATAAAGAGAAAAAGGTTTGACGAAAAAAAAGTAAAATTGTTTTCATACAATATGTGAATCACAATTACAGGCTTCAAGAGAAAGGCCTATGGAAGTTCTATCTTTTACATTATGGAAACAATAAAAAGAAATTCATAAATTATCCTACAATTAGAAATACAAATTATCATTCCTCCTTTAAGATGTGCGTGTGTGTGTGGGGGGGAGAGGTATTGTGTGCAAGGCACTAAGAAATTAATTTAGAAAAATAACAGGCTTTTAATTCTTAAAAAGGGTTTTAGGAAAATAAGATATACTCTTTAACTTTTAGTCCTGTACTCAGAGCACTTTAACATTTGACCTTGAAATAATGATTCTGTGGAGACTTGTATAACCATCCAAATAAACAGTGCAGGGCCAATTAGAAGCGACAGAAAATTTTTAATGTATGTTTTAAAAAACATACAATCCGTAGTCAGAGTCCATTAAACAGGGAACCCTTAGATGAAATATGTGTCTAAATAAATTACAAATGGGTTAGTTGAACAAAAATACTCATCTTTTTATGTAATATCTTTGATTAATAAATCAAATCCATTCTCCTAAATGGAAACTTTTACTTCCACGTCCCAAGCATATTTTTACTGTGCTGCTTTTCACAGAGTCAAATGATAGGCTTTTGCTTTCCTTCTGCTTCAAAGGCTTTTCCCTCATCTCCGATGGTCAGAATTCTGCTCATCCTTCAAGACTGCAATCAAAGGACAACTCTCTCACAAAATTTCTTGGAACCTTCCAAGGAAATGTGATCCTATTTGTCTCCTCCCCCTCAACCCCCATCTCCAGTAGCTTCTGAAACCCTTCTACCAAGGTAGACGGTGAAAATACTGGCAGTAATTAACAGAAATAGAAAGAAAGAAGTTTTAAGGGGATCTGAGGGGGTATCATTTCCTTTGTCTAACATATATTTATCTAAATCAAACAAAAAATTTTAATGCTACACCCCAACATATGCTATATTTTTACATGAATTTCCCAGGTCAAAATAAGCTGAGAGGGAGGCCCGCGGTGGTTCAGCAGGCAGAGTTCTCGCCTGCCATGCTGGAGACCCCAGGTTTGATTCCCAGTGGCTGCCCATGCAAAAAAAAAGTTAAAATAATAATAAGCTGAGAAAAATGATAAAACTAAATACAGCACAAAGAAAAATTAAGTAGCGTGTAGATCATAACATTGGTAAATTCAAAATTAAATATCCTGTTTTTCACATTTCTTTATTTTGTTTTTCCCATGAGCAGAAATATTCAGTAAGTTTTATTTCTGTGGGAATTCTTGCCCTGAGTTGTGGGAGAAATTTTAATGGGAAAACGTGGATAGAAAGAGATTTAAATTAATGTAATATAAAATATTAGGCAAATATAAATAAAGAACATGTAACAGTTAGTCTCTAAAAAGCCTGGTACATTATCTTTTATTTTTTAAATAAGAACAGGTAAGCATTTATTGAAAGCTTACATGCCAAGCACTATTTTACACACATTATCATTCTCTCCATTCCCTGCCATCATCCATTTATTTATTATATCCATTTTACATAAGAAGAAAATGAGTTTCAAAGAGATTTAGTAACTTGCTCCATGTCACAAATCTAAGTGGCGGGCATGAAATGAATAGCCTGGTCCATCTTAGCACACAGCTCCACTGAACTCAGTGTTGTTGCTCGCACCCACCATAATATGTCTATTAATAGTTTTTAAATCATTTTTACTCTTTTGGCAGCTTGTTTCCTAGCTAAAGATCTATTTCCCTCTTCCTCTAATTTTCAGCTGGCCACATCGCTTTCCAGCAAAAAATCTCTTCATCTTCTAGCCTGCTTCTTATTCTCAGTTCAGTGTGGCCATGGGGCTACGTTTTGGCCAAGGAGATTTAAATGTACAAATTACCTTCATTTAAATCTCCTTGGCCAAAACACAGCCCCATGGCCACACTGAACTTTCTGGCAGAGCAGAAAGCAAGACAGGAGACTATGTCCCCACTGACAGAGGGGAGCCCACCTTTTTAATGACCAAAGAAACAACTGTGATCTTAATGTGCAGCTAAAATTAATCTTCACCATACAATTATTACACTTAAGCCATAAATATTTATTGAGCAAAGGGTCCATCACCTTTCAAGGCTTTGAAACTTTCTGCCTTCACAATCGTTTTCAATTTGTTCCAGAAAAAAAATGCCATGCATCCCCATGAAACACTACATAGTTTTCTTTAAGTTAAAAATAAATGAAAAAAAAAAAAAAAAACTAATAAAACACAGACAGCTAAAGCAAGGGAAGCTAGCAGGGAACCCGAACAAAGGCTACTGCCAGTGAAACTGAAAGGGTAATTACCGCACCAAGGTCCTAAGACGTGGGAATGAAGAGGCTCAAGGAATGCATAGATCAGAAACGAGATGGAGCAAGAATTAGTGATTCATTCCTAGGTTTATGGTTTCAGTATCTATATATGAGATGATATCACTTAAAGGGATTGTACCTATAGAGAAGAACATAAAAGGACAAAATTTTATGGGGTTGATGAGTTCAAAATTGAACGCCCTGAGTTTGAGGTGTCTATGGAACATACATGCAAATCTAGGCTTTTTTTCACATTTATTTATTTATTTATTAGAGAAGTTGTTAAGTATAGAGAAAAATCACGTAGAAAATTGAGTCCCCATATTCATACCCCCGTTATCGTCACCTTGCATTTGTACGGTACATGTTACAACCAACGAAAGAATATTTTTATAATTTCACTATTAATTATAGTCCATGGTTTACACTAGAGTTCACTGTTGTACTGTACAGTCCTATTTTTTGTCATTTTAGTAACATAAATACAACCTAAAATTTCCCCCCTTTAACCCCATTCAAATGAATAATTTAGTGTGGTTAATTGCATTCACCGTGTTGTGTTACCAGCACCGTTTTTGATTAGCATAACTTGTTCATCATCCCAACAGAAATTCTTTACCAATTAAGCTTCAGCTCTCCATTCCCCACCCTTCAACAGTCCCTGGTAATCTGTATTCTAGTTTGATTCTAGGAATTTGCTTAAGAATTAAGTCTGGTAACAAGAGTCAGGACTTCAGATGAGAGACCTGCAGTATCTATGCGGAGGGTCTTTGATGTTACAATGAAAGACAAAGCAGTCTCTCAGAACCTTACAGAACACAGATATCTAAGAGGCAGGCAGAAGAGCCAATGAAAGAGCCCAGAGAACAGGAACTCACATAAGTAAGAGGAAAGAGAAGTAAAATATAAGTGAAAAATGTCATTGATTTACATGCAGGGTGAAAGTCTCCCTGACGACGTGGGAGAGGACTCCCAGGGATGAATCCAGACCTGGCACAGTGGGATCAACAATTCAATCCTAACCAAAAGGGGGAAAAGAAGTGTAATTAATAAAGTATCAGTGGCAGCTAGAGTTCAAATAGAGTCGAGAGGCTACTCTTGAGGTCGCTCTTACGCAAGCTTCAGGTAGACCTTGTTACCTATCATAACCTCCAACCCCCAACCAGGACTATTTCAAACAATTCTAAAGAACACCTAGGGCAACTTATAAGATTCCACAGGGTTCCAGGCACTAGAGTAACTTGCCAGAAACCTACAACCTCCAGATGGGTCCCTGGTCCAGATAAGTCCTGAAACCTAGCCCAGCCTCTCCAGAACATCAGATAGTTCCACCTCCCTATCCCATATTAGTGACAGACCCTTCTAATACCAAACATTAAGAACTGCCATAGCCCAAACAACCCCAAAGAGAGGTATGGACAGATCAAAGGTGATGGTGGAATTACACATAGAAGATAGGACTTAACAAATGAGTATGAATGCTGAATCATTAAATTTGATATCTCTTTTAGTCTCCAGTATTTTAGAGCAGCTAGAAGTAAAAACCTAAAATTGTGAAACTGTAACCCATGTCAAAGTCTGAAATATGTTCTACAACTAATTGTGGTGCTGTGCTTTGAAATTTATAGTTTTTTGTATATATGCTATTGTTCACAAAAAGAAAAGGAAAAAAAAGTCGATTGTGGTGATAAAAATGTATTTAAGCCCTCTAGCCTCCTATATTCTGGAGCAGCTAGAAGGAAAAACATGAGAGGATCGTATGGTAGTCCATGACAAACTCTGGGATCTATACTGTAATCACTTTTTGAAAAGTGCTTTGAAAACTACTGCTTTTTTATTTCTTTGCTTTGTATATATGTTATACTATACAATAATAGAAAGTTTTTTAAAAAATGTCATTGGTTTAACTAATATGGTCTGCCAGATATGAGGCATCACTGCATACTGGGAATATGCCAGGGCCTTAAACGAGTATCCACTGGATTTGGCAAATCAGTGTTCATTCTTGACTGGGTGAAAGGAAGTCCAACTACAGACTACAATAGAATAAACAATGACTGGATGGTAAGGAACCAGACAGCTTGTTTCCAGAGGAAGAATTAGAGCAGAAGTCAGAGACTGACACTGAGCCAGGGAAGGGTTTTACTAAGAGAAAAGAGCTTGTAAAGAAGGAGTCTGTAGAGACAGAAAGGAGGTAGGATGTGATTGAATAAAACACTGTTCTGAGGAGGGGAATACTACTTTGAAAGGAATGAAGGCAGTGAGAGAATGTGGGAATACAAGTAGATGCTAATATGTGGCAGAAAGTGGGTGGACTTTTCTTATGACCTGCAATTCCTCAACCAGAGAGAAGAAATAGTCACCATCTGAAAGTGACAGGGATATGCTGATATAGAGAATCTGAGATGAGTAGTGACACAATCACTATTAGCAAGGGAAGGAGGGGCAGGCTGGGACAAGCAGAAGGTTTACTCAGCCACGCTGAGTGCCTAGAAGGTTGGATACCATGAATTTGTAGTTTCATCAGTAACACAAAGTTGGCACCTACTATCTATGCAGTCAACTCTCTCCTAAGTTTACACATCAGCATAAAATTCATGATGTGTACTGATTTCTTTTCAGCAGGTATTCAGTAAATAAAAATCATGCTATGCATTTGAGAGATTCTAATGCTTAAATTAGTAAAAACACATGGTTTTAACTCATAAACTACACATCCATGCCACTGGAAATTACATACTTCGATCACACCTAAAAAGAAGTTTTTATTAACCTGTCATATAATGCATGTTATTCCTGCTCTTAGCTGATAAATAACTGCAAAAAATGCAGTTTCCATGTCAGAAATGTTGGAAACCCTGAAAGTAATGGGAACTGCTATAGGATGTCAAGTAGGAGATGGCATGAACAGATTTGGACTTTAAACTATGCTCTAATAATTAATAACTAAATCAGTATTTATTTTTCTGAATTAATCTATAATATAGTGAAAACTTGAAAAGTATTAAAATCTTATAAATTATCACACTGAAATGTAGTTTGCAAATATAAAAGAAGCCTCCTTTACTACTGAACTATTTAAAATATTTTCATGTGTTTTACAATAATACATATTTAAATAGAAAAATTATTAAATTGAATATTTTCTGAATATTGGCCTTATTAACTATTTTAAATATGATTTAATAAACTTGTTTAAAAGGCCATTAAATAAATTTGACCTGTTGATTTTCAGCCTCTAGTCCTAATGTTTCCAAAATAGAAATGAAATACAGCAATCTGAGCTTGCATCCTTTTGTGAAACGCATTATCTAATATAATTGTCACTAAACTGCAGTTAAGAAATTCGAAGAAATGATCTACTTAAGCGCAATGAAAGCAGACCATTTGTAAAATAAAACACAAAACAAAACTATACGGCTCAGAAACAGTAACTAAACAACATTTCCTAAGAGATTCAGGTCACCTAATATTCTAAATGATTCCCAATCTCACCCCTCGCCCTCTCCCAAAGGAAAACTCTTCTAAGTACTACCTTGATGCCGATTTTCTTATAACTGAAGTTTTTTAAATCCTAATCTGTATCCTAACGTCAGGGTTCCCCCCTGGTCACCTGCCATGAAAGAGATGTGAACTGGGAAAGGCCATGACCCATTCTGAGGTTTTAGCACAGACGGGCCCCAGGAGACTGGAATCCAGTATCTACACTGGTGGGCGCTCAAGCTACAGACTATGTTTGTTTGCAGTCGCTGTCACTACACCCTATTCCTCTGCCCACTCAAGATGCTGACACCCGGAAACTAGCATGATACACAGGTGTTTTTTGTTTGCTTTTCTCTTGTTTTATAAATACCTATAGGATAAGGATTAAAACATAAAATAATCAAAGGAATGATTTGAATATTCAAGTCATCGTGCATATTCGTATCTACCTTCCATTATCTTTAACTGCATTTTTAGGTACTAACTGACCATGGACTGAATGCTATTCTGCCTGACAAACACACATCTTGTGTAGTCATTTACTCAACTACAACTGCCATTGGGAAGTATAAATATCTCGGACTTGAGAAGATGTTGAGTGTGATTATTTAGGTTTGGTCTCAGAAACAGGAGCAACGGTGAAATAAGCAAATGAATAAAAAAAAGTATCTGCCTCCTTCATTTGTATAATTAATACTATTTCAGAAATAAGTTTGAGTCTGGTTCATCTCACAAACCATACAAGTAAATAAAACACAGCCACACTGTCGCCTAGAACTTGAGAAAAATCATATCATAAAATGTTTATTTACAAGAAAAGTCCATTTAAAAATATATTGTGTCAGAATGAAGCAAGAAAGGAAAATACAGAACCTAATTTAGAAACCAAACAGTGAATGCAAAATAAATACAGGGTGCCACAGATTTCTTCATCTTCCATCTGAACAGACTGAAGATCTCAGAGATGCGAGGTAGGATAGAAAGTTCTAGCACTGTTATTTACTACTCCACGCAGCCAAGGGTAATGTCTACCATCCCACCTGATTTCTTGTGACAACCACAGCCAGCTGAGATAAAGCCTCATGAACTATCTAGATGCACTACTGCTATTAAACACAAAACTCCCTAAACTAAAATCGTTTCTTAAGAAACATGTTTCTAAAATGTCATAATTAAATTAGGAATTTCCAAAGTTATTATTTAAAAAAGTCTTTTCAGTCAAGTTTAGATGTTGGTAGATTCCTACAAAAAATAAATAAAAAGGAAAATCATCACTAATAAGTAGGATTAAGAGAACAACCTCTCAATTTGGGGCCAGACCACCTCATTTCAAATCCTGGCTTTTACACTTTGTAGCTGTTTGACCTTGGCAAAATACTCAAATTCTCTGTGCTTCAGGTTCCTTGTCCATCAAGTGGGAATTATAGTAATATTCAGCTCATAAATTTTTTGTGAGGATTAAATAAATTCATACATGTAAAGTGTTCAGCACAGAGTAGACACCATACAATGCTAGCTACCACTATTACTTCCACTGAAATGTGTAGTTTCCTTATAAACAAATTCTAATAAGCAGTACATATAAACTATTCACCACCCTGATGAAATTCTGCCTAAGGATAATCCTATTTTATCCAAACAACAGTTCAGGGAATATACCATGTGAAGCAATTTCAGTTTCTTTCTAATCTATTAATTAATACACACCTGACACTGTAAATGGCATAAATCTATTGCAATCTTTCTAATCATATATATATATATATATAAATCATATATAATTTATAAGTTTCTCTTAGAGTAACAATAAGCACAATATTAAAATCAGCATGTGTTTATTGGATAACTCATTTTTGCTCAGTGCTATGATAAAGAATGTCTGGCAATACCAAAGAGCATAATTTCTGTGTCTGCTCTCAAAAAGAATCTAGTTTTTTACTATGAGTTCTAAGAATTCAGGGACCATGTCTTTATTTTTATCCTAAGATAAGGACAGAATAGGAGACATGACTTGGACCCTCACAGAGTTAGAATTTAGAAAGTTGGAGCACTGCAGAGAATGTTTCAGGAACTCACGGGGAATAGGTAGAATACAGAGAGAAGAGTTTAGACTTTGATAAAGTGAAGTATGAAAGGCAAGGTGGGTCAGGAAATATTCTTGCATGAAACAGGAAACGTCAAATTCTAATCAGATTTCAAAGACATGGGAATTTAGATATGCACTGTGTACTGTTCCATGCACTTTACACATATTATCACATTTATACCTACAACAACTCTGACAGATAAATGATATCACTTTCCTACTTTTACACAGGGGGAAACTGAGACACAGAGGGATTAAAAACTTACCAAAGACCACCTTGCTAGTATGTAGCAGACCTGGAATCTGAATCCAGTTTAGCCCCCACGTCCTTTCCCTTTATCACTGTACTAATCTCTCAAGATACAAGTGAAATACATATATACGTATATGTATATGCACACAAGTTTAAAATATGTATACATATACATAAGCATATACACATATATATGAAGGAATAAATAATGAGGTTGAGTAGAATGGCATGGGATCCTGTGAGACAGACAAGCAGACAGACACATGAAAGCAGATTTTAGGACAAGTTGTCCAGGAACTTCTAAAAGGACAAACTGGCAGAAGAAACCTGGAATCAAGAAGACTCAGATCTGCTAAACTTTTGGTTTTAACTATTACAAAACAGAAATGACAATAACTCAATGCTCAGTGATGGGGAGAAGAGCAAACACCTAAAAGACAAAAGGAAAATTTGTAAATAGCAGGCACATGTATTATTTTTTCTTAAAGAAATTAAAATAAAAGGAATAAGCCTGGCTATCGAGAATTATAGATACAAACAAATTTAATATAAAGTGAATTTTTATACCTCAATTTTTTTACGTTTTTTTTTTTTTTACATGGGCAGGCACCGGGAATCGAACCTGGGTCCTCTGGCATGGCAGGCAAGCCTTCTTGCCTGCTGAGCCACCGTGGCCTGCCCTATACCTCAATTTAAAAAATTTTTTTCTTGATGGCTAGTTAAGCAGGACTTCCATGTGCAAACCACAATTTTAAACCTTAGGAATTAAAAAATAACAAAAAATAGCCCTTGTTCTCAAGAGCTACTTTTCATTAGACTATGTGTATCTCATTCTGTGACACCTAAAGACTATTTTGGAAACAGTATTTGTTCAGCATCATTAATGCTGTTTTTGTGTCTCTAAACGCTTCTGAATACATAATTCTGGCTCAAGCTTATAGCCTATTTCATCCAATTTCTAACCAAAAGAGGGCCAAAGTCTATCACATTAAGAAAAATCGGGATACAAAATAAAGTAACAGCATTGTTAAATAAATCCTCTTAATCTTCCATTTCTTCCTTCATCTACAGTACTTTCAATCCATTTTAGGGAAGTATTAGGGACTCGTATAAAGGCAGAATGGGGCAGAAAAAATTGCTTGTCTTATTCCAATTAAGGAGTTTCTCTAAAGAGGTGGAATTTCAATTCAAACAACCAGGTTTTAATTAGTTACAGATGAAAATCCGCAAAATCCACCATGATCACAATGCAAATGATTAACTGAGTTCCCAGAGACCTAGGAAGAAGGTTTTCATCAGAAACAGAAACTATTTACGTTTGAAATCCTGACCACACCACTCCTCAGGCATTTATGTAAAATTAAGTGATTTGCTCACAGTCTAGGTCAAGTGAACTCAAAATGTTTTCTTTGTTATTTTCACAGATTTCTCAAATATTAAGTATTTAGTAATATTGCATGTCTGTGCTTAAAAAAAAATCCTTATCACTGAATCCTGTTGTTTTAAGGTTTTTCTTTATGCCACCTGGTTTGAGATTTGGCTGCAAAACTGCCATGCCACACTGATCAAAGTGTTCACTTAAATCAAGAATGCAGGAGCGTGTATATGTAGAATGGAATGATATCTAAATGTCTTGTTTCTTACTTGTTTTTTAATTAATAAAAAAAGTTAAAAAAAAAAAAGAACGCAGGAGCGAACTATGTTAGGATTCATGTACTTTCTATCTTTGACGATCCTAAAAACAAATACAACAAGGTCTTCCAAAATTATGTCTTATTTACAAATTAATATGGGGAAGTGGGTATTCTACCTTACACATAATGCAGTATATAAAATAAGAGTGCTTTGTTGTCTCATCAGCATTAAAGCGTTCCTTTTGGGTATTACTGCACACTGTTGTCTTCAGCTTAAAACACACAAAAAAATTAACTTGAATAATTGAAAAGATGAAGCTGTTTTTTAAAAAGAATTATTAACTAGAACATGTATTTTATTCAACTTCATTTTACAACTTAAGATGACCACTACCCATTCTAAGAAAGTGTAGCCTCTCAAAGCTTCATTTTCTCACCTTTCAATTTTAAGCAAACACTAATGTAACAGATCGCACCTCCCAATCTAACTTGCACTAGGAGGTCTGATGGGTCCACAGTCCAAATTCTTCAGAAAGGTGAAGACCTATGTCACTTCCAGATCTGCTTCTGATAGCTAAAATCCTTGTGTTAATAAAATAACATCATTATAGCGACAGTAAACTGCACGTGTTGGCATGCTTATCTATTAACATAGCTGCAAAAAGAAAGGCAGTCATCCCAAAGTAAATTTAAAAAGAGCAATAGAACAACATGAACAAAAAATTTTTGCATGCTAATCTCATCTATGAATAATTAGAAGAATTTAGACTGATTTTTAGGGGGTGGGGACAGAGCCTGAAAAGAAAGGATTACAAGTGTCTTTAGAACTTTGATATACTGGAAACCAGAAGAAAATGAGGAGGACCTTACAAAGCTCAGTAAACACACATAAATGTGCACACACACCACACCCAACCACCAACACTCACTAATCTCTCTCTGTCCCATTTTTCATATGCCTAGGACTAATACAAATAAGATAAAAAGGGTTGTATTCAGTTCTTTAATTCAAGTAAACAAACAAAAACCACCTATTTTCACTCTACCTTAGCGGTACTTTTCAGGATAATTTTTTCAGATTTTTAGCCTACTGAAACTCATCATTCACTGGCGAAGAAAGAACTCCACACAAATCATTAACAATTTGCTCAAAATCTCTCTCTCCACATTTAGAAATAAATTCTACAGTTCTGTAATAGCAAATAATTAAGACATGAATTCCATTAAAAGGATGCTTCCATTTTATGTCCTCTAATGACTAAATGTTACAATCAGAGCCCCCTAAATTTTTTCTTTTATATACATTCTTTGTATTTTCTTACAATAAAAATATTGCATCCTTCTTGAAGAAATTCTTACTGAAAAAAATCTAGGAGTTCCATACAAGTATAAAATAATTCAAACCATTCAGAGATAATTTTAAATTATTTGGTATATTTATTGCCATTTCTTATCTATCATCTATCTATTTTTCTATCTACATACATATATTTTGTCACTTAAGACACTGTTTCCAAACTAGGACTTAAGGAACACCCTTCAGGAATATGCTAATATCTGTTTCACTAAAAACAGTGTTCTGTAGTATGAAATGGTATAAAAAGTTTGAAGCAAAGTTAAGAGAAGTCTTTCCTCCCAGGATTTCTCAGAGTCTAAAACGTACCAACATTTATTATGATTTTTTAAGTTGTAATAAATGACTTGGGAAGCAAGTTGTAATAAATTTGGGAAGCAATCAGCTACTAAATTTATTTCTCACAACATATTTTCCCTATTCATCTAATAACCAACCAGTTTGGGAAATACTGAAATTTTACATTTATCAGAATATTCTTTTCATATCATTAAATATATGTAAAGCTAGTTTTTTAATGTATAAACTATTACTGCATTTAAGTCACTCATAGTTTGTTCTCCATCTTCTGTTTTGCTTACATAGAAATCTTGTTATCTATATATGATATTTATTTAGGATAAAGAGTTAAACTTTTTAAGAAAATGTTACCAAACTGCCTAAAGATGACATTTCAAGCAGAACCCTTTCACTGAATTTGTGCTGAAAGCCTGTTGTCACTTGTTAATATGTTCATTTTAATTGGCACAAAATGAGAACTCATTTTTATTTGTATTTGCATTTCTTTGCTTAACAGTCAGGTTGAGTTTTGTTTTTGTTTTTTTTTCATTATTTTATCAGCCACTTGTATTTATCTCTTAGACCGGATCTCAATTCTTTCTCCTCAAAGCTATCTTTTATTTCATTGTTTTCAGTTCTTGGCCCTCCTCTGAAATCCAATAAAATCCCTCAAGGTTATTCTTCCCATCAATGATTCAGTAATTCAAAACATCAATTCTTGTTTCTCACTGCCCCTGTAGATTTGTATCTCATTCTTGCTTTCCTTGCAATCTTTCCTTACCTTCTACTAAAATGAGTTTGCGCTCTCCTTACATATGCCTCTGCTGCAGTTTCATAAATAATATGTCTCCTACCTCCTACTAAAAGTGCTATTTTCTAAACTTTCTTCTAGTTACAGTAAATGCTTTCCTCTTGCATCTCCAGGATGATAGATCCTTATTTTGAAGTACAGTATCTTTTAGCAGGTCCCACCTTGTTGAGTTTTTCTATCGCCTCTTCCTACAATGACGATGGTGTCCAATATCAAACAGAAGATCTGCCCTGACCTTGGCCTGGCTCACCATGTCCACGGATGAGCACAGAAATCCCCTTTCAATGCTGTAGCAGGAACGCAGATGGATTCAACAGTTACAAGTCCAGTTCTCAGTGCCTTTCAGGCTTACCTTCAAGCTGGACTTTCGGACTGCAAAGGGTCTTCTCCTTATACACTGCAAGTCTGAAAAAGGATCACCTGAAAACTAACCTGCCTACCATTTATGTCCTTGTCTACCTTGAGCCCTCTACCTGAGGTTGAGACCTCATCCTTTTAGAATGCAGGAGTCAGCTGCTCCACCTCTCCTGGCCCTTCGTGTTCTTGCTGCTTTCTGTTGCTTAAAAAGCTGCGGAATGGATGCACAAAGATGAGAATGGAAGCACATAAACAGAGGGTCAGGAGGAAGGACGTTTGATGGTAAAACTATAGATTCATCAGAAAAAGAGCACCCCTGCAGCAGCTGGAGCGCTGCTCAGTTTCCTAACTGTTTAAAGATCACAAGTCTTTGAGCAAACAGCAGACATTACAAAAGAAGCCAAACTATATGTCCTGCTTTAGGCAGGCTGGGCTACCTGTTTCATGAGACAATTCTGTTTAATTCAGGCCACTTCCTTTTCTATGGAGGAAATGGCATCAAAACTTCTAGCAATTGTGTCAACTTTATTTTCCCATTGCTGTGAATTTTTCCCATTGATGGGTGTTCATTGGAAGTAACCACAACCAAAGGTTATTTTTACAGGAAGGCTCTATACATTTTAGATATAAGTTAAAAGCTGATTATTTCATTGTTAAGCATAAGAAGAACTAGTTTGACCCATTCATATAACTTTGTTTATTTTAAATCAATTTACTGATGCCGAAAATAACAATACACAGGCGACTAGAAGGCACTATATAGCTACAAGTCACAAATGCCACCAGTGGCAGCAATGCAAACTCCTTTCCCTCACTGGCAACTGGCGCCAGAGGAACTGAAAAGCAGGTTTTTCCACTACTTGAAGTTGAAGGTGGTTAATGGAAAATAAGCTCTATCCTCTGCCTTCTGGGTTTTATTATTCACATAGTTTTTGAAGCACAAGGCAGTGTTTTCATATTTTCTAACATTCTAGACCACACAGGCATACTAAGTTCACTTGCTTATCACTGATGAGTATCATGAAGTTGGCAAGTTTCAAGTACTCATCACCTTCAATTTCTCACTGTCATTTTGACACTTGAGTAACAGTAAGTGGAATTTCTGTGTATAATTTCCTTTTATATCCCATATATACAGCTGAATCAAAAGAAGGAAAAAGGGGGAAATGAGTCAGAAGACCTACAGATAAATACATATTAGAAAAAGAATGAGAGGGCATCCCTGAATGTCTGTACTAGACACATTTTAAAAATGGTGCCCCACCTCGGGAAAGATTCAGCAAAACACCACTACAATTCAGAGCACTTTCTAAAGAGTCAGAGATATGGTTTTAAATCCTGGCTCCATGATGTGTGATCTGGCCTGACTTTGAGCAGCTTGGTGGCTCTGATTTCTCTTTTGTAAAATGAGGATATTAATAATGCTTTATCAGGTGGTTATACAATCTAAACTGAGAATAAGGCAAATAACATAACTGGCAAATAAGTGTTCTATAAATTTTATCTCCCATATATTTTTCTCCTTTATTTTATTTTATTTTTTATTTATTTTCCTTATACATGGGAAGTCACCGGGAATCAAACCCTGGCCCTTGGCATGGCAGGCAAGCACTCTTACCTGCTGAGCCACCGTGGCCCGCCCTCTCCTTTATTTAAAAGTAAAAAGCTCAATCTTGACATGAACCTGAAAATGAAAGGTTCCCTTTTGTAATCACCTACAATGGTTTGTTAGGAACTGCTAATTTCCTTACCAATTGAATTTTTTTTTTTTTTTTTTTTTTTGGTATGCTCTATGGTGGGGTCACATTTCATTCTTTTGCCATTTGCTATTCCGTTATTGTTGCACCGTTTGTTTAATATTTTTCTTTCGGGGGGAGTGCATAGGCCGGGAATCGAACCCAGATCTCCTGCATGGCAGGTGAGAATCCTACCACCCACCCCACCACTGAATTTTATACTTATAATAATATAGCTTTAATCAGAAGGTATTTATTAGGCATATTCTGAGATAAATGAATGTGAATCTTTCTCCTTATTTGATTATACTAAAGTATAGATAAGAAAAAACTGGATAGCCTACAGAAGAGAAAAACAAAACAACTGATGCTTTAAAGAACACAGATCCTAATTTTAAAAGCTTAACCTAGAGCATAGGTCCTAGGGGAGAGGAACCATCTGAGGCTGGCCTTTTTGAAAATAAATTATTGCATTTTAGGTTTACACAATAACTAAGGAACATTACTTGCTTTACAGGTGCTGAGAAGGGACTTCACTTCCTGCAATACAAAGAAGAGTCCTAAACAACAAAAAACTGTCTGGAGTCACTCACGGCTTTTGAATAAATGGTTGGAGACTCACCAGGGTGAAAGACATGCTTATTATTATCCAAATCTAAAACGTTATTCCATTTTACATATAAACACATAGAACCTATGAGAGTCAAAAGCATACACTTGATTTTCCAAGAATACAGCAAGAATGTAAATAAAGGAATTTGTTTTGGTTAGAGCTTCATCAAAACTGATTCATCATTTCAAAAATTTGCTTGGACAACCTGAATGCCACTTAATGTGTCTTAATTACTGAAATAACAAACCTTTAATAGCCTACAACTGTACTGGTGCTCATGGTAATGCTACAAGTACAAGAATCTAGCTACCTTATGCTTGATACAGCCATGCCTCAAAATTTCCATATTGAAATACATATTGAAATCAGTTGTTTTGTTTTTCTCTTCTGTAGGCTATCCAGTTTTTTCTTATCTATGCTTTAGTATAATCAAACAAGGAGAAAGATTCAATATGGAAATATTTAAATATTTTTGTTAAAAAAGTATTATTTTGATATCATTTCTCCTTTCTATTACAGTAGGGTATCATATCAATTTTTATCATTTTAGTACACTAAAGGACTTTTATAAAAGAGATGAAGCAGCCTGGGCTTTGAAGGAATAGAGGGGTTCATAGCAGTCCTCAATATATGAAGAAAACCAGAGGAAATGCAAATAACTCAAAGCTGCTCTCCTCAAGTACAGACAGAACAAGAAAGAGTTAAATTTGTAGTAAGAATTCAGGTTAGGTATTTTGAACATCTTGACAAAAAAAGATGTGTAAATCACAACAATGAATGAAAAATATGTCATCAGCATATCCAAGCCACTTGAGAAAATAAGCAAAACTTTCTTTAAAATTAAATTGGACTGAAAAAAAATTAAATTGGACTGTAAACTAGGGCTACACTAATCATTCGTTAATATTTATTTAAAATTTTAAAAATGCTAAATGCATACAGAAATCAGTTTTCAGTAACGGTTTTAGTGCTTTGACAATGATTTGAAGAAACTGGGAGTAGGGCGTGAAATAAGTTCAGAGAGTGTTTGAGGTGTGTGGTGGCATTTGCTGCTGGTTTGACCGTGATCCCTAACAAAGAAAAAGGAAAAAAAGTGGAGAAAAGGAAAGAAAGAAAAACGAACACTGACCCTGAAAACAGCAAAGCTTATGTTGGATATCCCTTAATCCAAGTAAAATAAAAGTTGTTTTATTTAAGAAACACAAATTCAGAATCACACATCTACTGCATGAAGGATAATAACATATACAGCATATACCAGCCTCCATCACAGAAATATAAAATCAACTGGATCTTTCATCAAAAATTTAATGAGAGATAAAAGGTAGCTCACAAAAACCTTGATATACACTGTAAAGTAAAATGCAGTTAGATAAGTTTGTGTCCTTATCTTTATAATAAAATATAGTAACTCAAACAATAAAAATCTCTGTACATAACAATATCACATATATAACAAGGTTCAAAGTGACATGAGTATTTTCCAAGGGAACTTTTTGTTATTTTTATTTCATGAACTCCATATTATGAGAGATTTAGTAAACTAAACAAATGGTCATTTTTAAGTAATAAATATCACTTGTTCACTTTCAATAAATCAAAGATATTCACTTCAAATCAGAACTTTTGACCAGTATAACATGACCAGTGGCACACACTTGAGACTACAGGTCCCTAAAAGGCTGGAAACGTCACAGTATTTTGGGAATTGTAAGCCCACAATATACTAGGTTCTAAAAATAGAAAATATAGCCACTAAGAGCAAAGCAATTTTTCTCAGACTTTCAACTTTAAACCACCCAATATTTCTTTGTCTAAATCTCAGAATTTCTCCTGTAGCTGAAATTCCACACATGGTCTCCATATCCCCAAAGAAATGCCCTTTCCAGATGAGTTCCTAAAAACAGAACTATGTTTCTTCGAAGTCAGCAAGCTATTTATAAGAACTACAGTAACCCCCAAGGGAAGATCAATTGGAAAGTACAGAATAATTGCTTTGCCTTTTTAAAGGGGGAGAAGTAAGATAATGGTGATCAAAAAATAAGGTATATGAAATAAGATAATTTTAATGTGGGTGCTTGCCATTACAAGAAGAAAATGCTACTGATTAATTTTCATGACCTTGTAAAATATTTGAATCCCCTATTGAACTAGCAAGTACATAAATATGGGAAAACCAATAGTGTAACTTCATTACCAAATCTGACATATGGAACTAGAAAGAGCAATGTCTTAAATGTAAAACAAATCTTATATTTAGTAATATTAAAATACAGCTTCCTAATTTATAAAGGTTCTTTAAAATGCAAATGGTTTACACATATGCAAAAATTTGTATTGCTGATTAAAATTAGATATCAAGCAACGGCTATATATAGTCAATCTAAACAGCTTAATTGAATAACTTTTCTTCCTAATACTCACTTAAGCCCACATTTGAATTGATATTCAAAATGCTGTCTGACTGACACAGCCTATGTACATTCAATAAGAATGGAGGCTGGCCGTACAAAACCAGGAAAGCCAAGTCAGTGCGTTTCAGATGAATATTGTATCTTTGTATATCTTATCCACATATGATAATCATACTCTTATTTTATTTGTAAGAAATTCTAATTACACAGAGTACATATAGAATGGAAGAGGAAATGTGTTCACCTCTAGCACAGTTATCTAAATAATCTCTATCTTTCTCCATCTTTCCCCCCACTCTACATGACTACTGTTGCTTAGGAGGGTACATTGATGCAACAATACTTATCGATTGCCTACTATGAGCCAGACACTGTGCTAGGCAAAGGGGGTAAGAAGATGTACGAGAAAAACAAGGTCTCCATGTTCACAGAGTGTACAGACAAGCTATAATCTAGTTGAAAAGAATATATGTTTGCAAATATGTATATTTGTTTTATGTGTATAAGGCTTATTATGTGCCAGGCACTAATCTATTTTACAATTACCTCAACTGACTCATTTATATTTGAATGATATATACATATGAAAATCCAAGTAACCATTGAATAATTAAATAATAGAAAATAACAACCAAAGAAATATTTCAGGATAAAACATGATTCTTACATGAATTAGAGGTATGTGTTTCAAAAGGTTGTCAGTGACTGGATTATGAGGATAAATGAATTCAGGGAATCACAACAGAATAAAATTAATTCCATATCAAGAATAAAATACATATTCTAATACTAACAGTGAATATTTCTAAATTCTAGTGCTATCGAACTCTACCCTTTTACTCTGAGGTAGACAGGACCTACAATAACTGCAAAACTTAAATGAAAACTATATTTTAAAACATGTGCTTCAAAGAAACTGAGGTTAATACTGTTTTTGAATTCTAAAGTCTAGCATTTATAAACCATTCCAAATTATGTTCTTTATGAAATTTTCATATAATGTAATAAAATGGTTTGACAGAGTCAATCCCAACTTTTATCAAATTCACTTAACTTCGGAAATCTGGTATATCCCTGTATTAGGATATTAACCTTAATGGGAATGACTAATAAGTTTACATATTTTACACAATTAATGATATTCATCAATCCTATGAGGATATTTCCTTTAACTGCACAAAGACATTGTGCATTGGAAATACTGGCATCTATTTATTTATTTAATAGAACAATTTCATGAGCACCTTTTATAAGCAATAACCATTTGAAGAGCACACGCCAGTCACTGCACTGGCCAAACTCAGATGAGTATGACTATTTTCTGCCGTCATGAATAAGACTATTTTCTGCCCTCACATGCAATGGAAGATGAAGAAACACAGGCGTATTACAAAATGGGAGGAAAAGAACCAGTGGGAAGAGATTTCAGATAGAAAAGCAACGTGGCATAGCTGGAGCAGGTTTCAGAGACAACAGAGGGGTAGAAGGTTAGAACTGAGACGTAGGAGGCTAGCACGTAGGTGATGACCTCGGTCTTAGGCAAGAGAGATACGCTATTTCCCCTGAGGCAGGGTTATCAACCTAGAGACCGCACAGTTCCATGTTTTAGTTTCCTAGGCTGCTCAAATACAATGAAATGGGTCAGGTTAAACAATGGAATTTATTCGCCAATGGTTTTGCCACCAAGAAGATGTCCTAATCAAGACATCATCAGGGCATTGCTTTCTTCCTGAAGACAGACTGTCAGTGATCCTTGGCTCCTCTGTCACCTGGCAAGGCACATGACAGCATCTACTGTTCCTGCCCTTCTCTTCTGGGTTTTGTTGATTTCAGCTTCTTACTCTGTGGCTTTCTCTTTCTCTGCCTAAATTTCATTCTCTTTATAAAGGACTCCAGTAAGAGTATTAAGAGTCATCCTGACTGAGGCAGGTTACACCTTAACCAAAAGTAACCTTATCAAAATGTTGTATTTACAATCTACAGTGATGGATCCTATTAAAGAACATGGTTTTTCTGGGGTACATACAATTTTAAATGACCTTACTCCAACCTCTGAACCCTCAAAAGATGCATTCTTTCTATATGCAACATGCATTCATTACATCACAAGGCTCCAAAGCCTGAAGTCCTTTCAAAAATAATACTTAGTACAACATCTCATGAAAATCAGTTATAGGTGTGGTCTTTCCTGGGGCATAATTCCCATGTGTCTGTGGACTTGTGAAACCTATAGAACAAGTTATCAGCTCCTGATAAACACTGGAGGGACAGGGATAGGATAAGCATTCCCATTCCCATTGGGAGAAATTGGAAGGAAAACAGGGATCATGAGTCTAAATTTTGAAACCTAGCAGGGTATATTCATTAGATTTCAAGGTCTGAGAATCATGTATAGAATGATGGTTTGACCTCCAGACCTGATGAAGTGGCAGCCTGACCCCTTCCAAGTGCTTGTGCAGAGACCAGGCTTTCCCCCAACTCTGGGGAGAAGGCTCCACCCTCTCCAAGCACTGGGGTGTTGGCCAGACTCTCCACTATCCCTGGAGCACAGGCTCCACCCTCTAAGAACAGTGAGGAGGCAGCACTTTTCCTGAATGATAAGGGTGGAAGGCCAAGTCCTGGGGCAGACTCACCCATTCCACACAGGTATAGCCTTCTCTCTCTTGGCCCAAGAAGAGGTCTAGACCTCAGCTTCCATGATCCGGCCTTTGAAGTGATTTTTCCTTCAATTTGTCCCTTTTCTGTCCCTTTCATCCAGGCTTGCAGTGGTTTTGTTTACCCAGATCTTGCAAAAATCTTGTCAGTTTTGCATGTAATACACAGAGGCCCAAATCATCAGACAGTATGACTTTCCACAGATCCTTCCAAGATTATTGTACCTCCAATCCTGACTTGTACATAAATTGTTGATTGGTTCCATTTTCAGTTAAACCCACACATGGAACACTATTTTCTGAGGACTCACGTTGTGAAAGCTCAGAATTTTCCAAACCATCAATTTTTGGTCTCTTAATGCCTAGGAGTTCAATTTTCAACTTATCCCTTTCTTCTCACATAAGCTGCAAGGAGAAATCAGGCTGCACTTTCTGAACTTAGCTTGGAAATCTCCTCAGCTAAATATTCAAGTTCATCACTTTCAAGTTCTGCTTTCCATCCAACATCAGAATTCAATTTCACCAAGTTCTCTGCCAATATAAAACAAGAATTGCCTTTCCTTCATTTTTCAATAACACATTCCTCATTTCCTTCTAAGACTTCATTGGTAGTGCAATTAGCACCCATATTTCTACAGAGTCTCTTCAAATCCAATCTAGCACTTTTCATTCAAGTGCCTCACAATTCTTCCAGCCTCTACCCATTACCCACTTCCAAAGCCATTTCAACATTTTTGGTATTTGCAATAGCAGTACCGTATTCCCTTGGTACCAAAATCTGTTTTAGTTTCATAGACTGCTCAAAGCAAAAACCATGAAACAGGTCAGGTTATAATGAAAGTGGAAATGTATTAGCTCACAGTTTTGAGGCCAGAGAAATTTTCAAATCAAGGTGTCATCAAAGTGATGCTTTTTTCCCCGAATATCAGCTGCTGGTAATCCCTGGCTCTTCAGTCACGTGGTAAGGCAACTGGCAGAGTTTGTGCTCTCTCTTACTCTCCAGGTTTTGTTGATTTCAGCTTTTTGTTTCTATGGCTTTCTCTCTATCTGTCTGAATTTCTCTTATAAAGCACTCTAGTACCAGGATTAAGGTTCATCCTGATTAAGGTGGGTCACCCCTTAACTGATAGATCTTCATCAAAAGATACTACTTAAAATGAGTTCTCATCTACAAGCATGGATTAAATTTAAGAACATATTTTTCTGTGGTGCAAAGAGTTTCAAACACCCACACCCCAACAGAATGCAGGACAGTCATTGGATGGAGAAAAAAAACTCTATTTTCATGATCTTCTAGTTAAAATTTAGTATTTCCTTTCATTATGAATGTAGGTAACAAGTCCAGAATTATTACCAATACCTGTGACCTTGTCACCAGTGGAAACTGCAAGTATTTTCATATCATACTATGGTTTTTACAGGTACTCAAAATATTGGTTACATTAACTGCCACTTTGAAATTAGGTAGTCACCTGACCTACTTAATGCACAATAATGAATAGCATCTATCATTATAACACATAATTATTTTTCATATTTTAATAACTGTATTTTGCTCACTGGTTTCCTTTGCAATACTATGAAAATTTTTTTTCCATTTAAAAATTATCCTAAAGAGGGGGTCCATATGCTTTTCCATAGACTGCCCCATGGCACAGAAGAAGGAAGGGCCCCTACTCTGAAACAATAAAAAAATAAAGGCAGGGAGGATTCTATTCTAATCAGTCTCTATTGTCCCAACTCTTTAATCAGAGTCTGCTGCACACAACAGCTTTGTGTTCAAGGTGCTGGGGGGGGCGGTATGTAAGGGTGGGTGGGGGGAACAATAGTGAAGGAAGGGCATCAACAGAAACTAGGAGGAAGCCAAAGACATAAGTCAGGGGACAACTGTCTGTGTGCTATTGGCTTCCACTAAGAGGTTGGAACTAATGAAGTAAGAATACAATACATCCTAGGCCACAGCTGTTCTAAAAGTCCGCAGACCACTAGTCTTCCACCTAGTTGCTAGAAACTGCTTTCTCCCCCCAACCCTTCCTTCCTTCTTGTTCCCACATCCTTCACATCTTCTGTTCAGGTGAGCCCACAGAAACTAAACTAAGCACACACACGCATACACAGCCCAAAGAAATTTCTTAGTTTATTAGGCACCACCACATCTAATCACCAAGCTACACTGGTGCCCACACATTCTGCCTTTCCTCCTAACTGAAAAGAACAACATTACACCCTGTTATCTAAGGCCACATAGCCAACCCCAATTAAACCATGGATCCCATCTCCTCTGGCCTACTCAAGGCGGCATTACAGCAGGTCTCCCCACCCCCTCCTGTACCTCTCTAGATCATTCCATGTTGTTTTTACTTTCATTTAAACAAAACAAGACCAAACAAAAAAACTTTCCTTGACCTCATTTTCTACTCCAGTCATATACTTATTTCTCAGCTCCCTTTTTCTTCAAAAGAACTGTCAATACTTGCTGTCTGAAATTATTTCTCCACTCCGGGTCTCTTGAAACCATCCCAATCAGACTTTCTCTCACCGTCCCAGACTGCTTTCGTCAAGGTGACCAGGTGACCTTCCATGTTGCTGATTTTTAAACAGGATTTACTTCCTCCTCCTTGAAATACTTTCTTCACATGACTGCTAGGACATACACTCTCCTGATTTCCCTTCTTTTACTCCTATTTCTCCCTTGCTGGTTTCTCCTCATCTCCCCAGCTCCCAAACCTTGCAGTGCCCTGGGCTCAGTCTTCAAATCTCTTTTAGGCCTACACTTGGACCCTAAATGGTCTCAGCCAGTCCGGAGGCTTTAGATAAAATCTATAGGCTTACAAAATTCAAATTTATATCTCCAGCCAGGCCTCCTCACAGAACTCCAACCTCACATATTGATTCTAACTGACATCTCAGTGTGCCCAAAAATGAACTGATTGTACCAATACCTTCACCTCAGTCTCCACTGGCCCCGTAAATGGCAATTCATTCTTTGATCTGGAAAAATCCTTGGAGTTGTCTTGAATTCCTCCCCTTATTCATATCCCATATCCAATTCAAATTCTTTCCTTTCTTCCTTTAAAACGCATCCAATATTTTACCACTTCTCATCAGTTCTAACCTTATCAACCTGGACCACCTGAAACTGTCTCTAGCAGCCTCTACCATATCTATCTACTCTCACCCTTGTTCCCTACTGGCTCTCAATGCAGCAGCCAGAATGACATTTTAATGCCAATGAAAAATCTTATTACCCTTTTAATTAAGACATTCAAAAGACTTCCCATATCAGTAAAATAAAAACTAAAATCCTTATAACTGTCTATAAGACCCAATGTGACCTAGTTGCCTGTTACTCTCCGACCACCCTCTATCTATTTACCCCATGGACCAGCCCACTCCAGGCACACTGGACTCCTCACTGTTCTTCACTCATATCAGTCACCCTCCTATCTCAGGTCGTCTGCACGTGTCTGCTCTGCCAGGTCAGTCTTCCTCCAATGTAAAATGAATCATCCCTCATTCCTGGTATAGGAAAATTACTGCACTGTTTAACACCTAATATAACCTTTTTTTTTTTTCCTTTCTGTGCTTCTGTAACTGAAAAAAGTCCCAGCTGGGTACTGTAGGGGGATTATTTGTCGAAAACTGTTGCATATGGCAGTTCAATGAATTTTAATTTTCCTCCTAAAAATGCCTATCATAGATTCAAAGAGATAGCTCAACTGAAATCTGCCTTCACCTTTCTTCCAATTTCTAAGTGAACCCTGAGATTATGAAAGATAGGTCAGAACTGCATTTGTTTACCATTACAACCAATATTAAATGGGACATTTTTATACTACTTTCACTGCAATTTTCAAAACACACAGTTGTGCTTTTTTAATAGCCTTGATAAGGCAAGCAAGATTAAAAACAGACTCCAGAGAAAAAATAATCCTTCCATGTTCCTTTTCTATATCCTGATTAATATCCCCTATTAAGTTAAAACAATAACATACTAGCTTATCAGTATTTTTTCTTAAAGAATTACATGTAAATAGACTGGATTCCAATCTTTTCGCTTATACCTAGAGTAAATTTTAATGACAAACTGGTTTTGTAAATTTGAAATAGAAGATAAAAATGAAATCTACAGAAACTTAAGATTGACACTGAAATAAATAGAAGCCCCTCCTAAGGTTTGAAAGTGATCTTTCTTAAAATAACAATTCTTTGGTTATTGTCAGTCTCAGCTTTTCTAACCTAACAACCTATTTTGAACTGCTTTAAGATTCAACAACTGTCCAATACCGAAATTATTTTTAAAATACAAGTTTAGCCTAGTAAAAATATTCTACCCCCTAACTTTCTACTCACATATTCACTTTAAATTATGTAGTTAATTTCTCTATGAAATGCCATCTGTTATATATTATTGCATAAAATTCTAATTATCATCATTCTGCTATAATTCTTTTTCTCATCCTTTAGTGCTACACTCTATTTTGCTCTCCTCTTATTTGGTAAAAGCACAGAAGTCTTTTAAGAAGCTAAACCAGAAGAACCAAGGTAATTACTAATCTAATTCTCCCCCCTCCTTCCTCTCTGGATTTTCCCTGAAGGGCACAGGTGGAAATATATGGCTGCTAGGTTCAGGGCCACTATTATCCCCTCAGCCATATTCATCAATCTTATCAATTTGGACTTCTGATTAGTGAAAACATGTCTCATTGAGAATCATGCAGCGGTCAATATGGAATTGAGTTGGAATCCAGAGCCACTGCTACTTTCTTCTTACAACATGTTTTTCCTCCCTACAGCAAAATCCTGCATCAAATTAGATTGCTGACGACAGGGAGCATGTGTGAGATCCAGAGACAGAGATAGAGAGGATGGCAGAGAAGGAAAGACCTGGCTAACATCTCGTGCTCCAGGCTTCTGCACAGACTCACTATGTGGTCCCTAAGGTGACAAATGCCCCCTGCCCAACCTCCCACACCCCACCCCTCTGGCACAGAGGCCAGGTCAGGCGTGGAGAACTGACCTGGATCCCATCACGCTTTCTCCCAGATAATGGAATACAGAGCAAAGAAGGCGACCAGAGTAAGTTACCTACTTGCACAGGCAGGAAAGAACAATCCACAATAGAAGTCAACGTAGGTGACCCATATTGAAAGAGATAACTCAAAATAGATTCTGTTTACATTTAATATTTCTTCAAAGTTTCTGGGTTAAGAGCTTTTCAAAATTCCCTCCAAAGGAAGAAATGGAGAACTTCTGCAGTCCCGGCACATCCTTTACTATTCCAATGAGACTGGAGATACATGATGGAATGGACAGGAAGGAGAATGAGCTGAGTATCTAAAATAAAGGAGGTGAAGATAAACTGCACCTCGATGAAAGGGAAAAACATTTATTCTTAATTTTTTTTCCCGGCTGATCCTTACCAAAATAAAACCTGAAACTGTTATCACACCTCTTTTGAAAAGAGAGTTAACACTTACAAAAATGCTTCAAAACAGCTTCAAATTTAATCTGTCACGGAATGTACTGAACCCATAAAATAAGAGCCAAAAGATAAATCTTAAAACTCAAGATTCTAATTAGTTAAAATACACTTCTCTAAAACTCAGCAAATTATGACCGACATATCAACAGGGATAAAAGAACCCCAGTTCTATTATATTATGGCTGAAAAGCAGCCCCATTACCATTCATTTCAAGTTAGACACCTGAAAGGAACCTGGGCAGGAGGAACACATCAAAGACCCAGCGAAGCATGACTTCAAAAGGTTTAGCACAGATGTGAGCTGCCAGGAAACAGCCTGCTCTGATGCCAGAACTCAAAAATAAGGTGGCCATTCAATTTGAAACTAGGAAAGTCAATGAACACTACCACCACAAATTGTTTTGGTAATGACCTTCCTTAGACTCACCTGGCAAAGGTTTACTTTTTATCAATAGAAGTAGGAAGCAGCACAGTGTGTGGTTTATATCATGAACCCTAGAGTCACGCTGCCTGTGGTCGCCAGCTTCACTATTTACCAGGTATGTGGCTCTGGGCAAGTTCTTTAATCACTCTGGAACTTAGGTTTTTCGGCAGTACCTATCTCATTGGGTTGACGTAAGTACTAAATGCGATAATGTCTGTAAACATTAAAACAGTGCCCAGCACATACCATGTCATACTCCTGCTTGAAAATAATCAAGAGCTTTCTCTTTACAATTCATGTCTTTTGTGAGATCTATATGTCAGAGTAAATGGATAACTATTTTCTAGAAACAGACCTAGTGTGTGTGTGTGTGCACGTGTGTGTGTAAATGAAAATATCACACTATATCTAGTAATGTGAGCTATTTTTTTTTTTTTTTTTTTTTTTTTTTTTAAAGAGAGAGGGAGGAAGGGAAGGAAAGACAGAGAAGGAAGGAAGGATGGAAGGAAGGAAGGGAGGAAGAAAGGGAAACATTTTTAAACATTTTCTTGTTTTATTATATTTTGTTTGTTTGTTTGTTTTTTACATGGGCTGGGGCCGGGAATCGAACCGGGGTCCTCCGGCACGGCAGGCAAGCACTCTTGCCCGCTGAGCCACCGCGGCCCGCCAATGTGAGCTATTTTTAACAATGAAGATAGTTATTTTCTTCTTTTGGCCATTTTCAATCCTGTAATTATTGCAGAGAATACCTGGGGTAATAATTCAATTTTAGTTTTTAAAACATCTTGAAGTATAATTAGAGCTAACTAATTTGCAAATTAATTTTAATGACCTAAGATATAAGGTGTGTTTTTTTTTAAAAAGTATTCTGAGATATTTTACCATGGTTATCAGTATCGAAGAATTAGTTAGTCCCAGGTTGTAAATAAAGGGTTGATAGCTTACCCTTTAGATAGATAGTATTTTATGAAAATCATGGACATATACCCAGGACATATTATTTAGTAAATATTTTTCAGTTTTTTTTTATTTTATATATAAAACGTGTTTGTATTAAAAGTTCATGAAGTTAAAATCAGGTCAAACTTGTTTACACATACTTTTGGGTACCAAAAGTTGTGAGAAGTCACAGATTAAACAATAGCTTTGGATCATTAAATATTACTCCAAGATTTAAAGGGTATTCTTGAGTTATACGAAAATATCACATGGAATATAATGTAAATTATAATTAATATTTAATACAATTAGGACACATTTTTCAAGTCTGTGCTTTAGGCTACTTGTCCAAGGTTTCTGGGGTGTTCTCTCTCTCCTCCACTGGTTTTATAGAGGAACTCTTCCTTATACCACCAGCACCTGTTTTCCCTTGCACAGCAAACCCAAATTTCTACTGGGAGATAAGATGTAATCCCAGGGATCCTAACTCGATTCTCAACCAAGAAATGGAGTGTGCTGTCTAGCTATCACCTAATCAGAGCTCGCCTCAGCACTCTCGCTCCAACTTCTGAACCAAATGAACTCGCTCTTGCTCTGGAAAACATCGTATGAAGACGGAAGGCCGTGAGGGCATCCCACGTGGGAAAGCACGACACAGGGAGTGGGGCCAAGTCCCTAGTATCTCAGAGAACAGAACCAGAGCCAGGTGACAGCCGGAATATATGGATCAAACCATGTCTGAAGTTGGTTATCTCTGAACTTTTAAATTTTGTGAGTAAATACATTTCTTTCGTTGTTTAGGCGAGTTTGAGATGCACTTTCTGGAACATATAACCAATATTGTGAAGAAATTGAAAAACAAACATTGACTTAGGGCAAGGAAGCATAGGTTTTAGTATCTTGAGAGAGTCAGTACCTCTTTCTCTCCCTGCACACTATTCTTCCTCCTCTCCCAACACTGTTCCTTTGTGCTTGACATTAAGAATTCCTATCAGTTTGTGTCAATCCCTTCCTTATTGAATCTCCTTAAAACTTTCGAGACCCTGTCTGTAGCAAAGTTAGCCCTGAATCCCCCTAGCAAAATGCAAACAAAGCTACATTCGTTCCTTCTGTGCCATCTGTTGCCATCTATGAAACTCGGAGTCAGAGGCTTTTTTTAAATTATTTTTTTAAAAACCAATAAACACCAAACAAACTCAAACATTCCTAACTTTTGATCATTCCGTTCTACATATATAATCAGTAATTCACAATATCATCACATAGTTTCATATTCATCATCATGATCATTTCTTGGAACATTCGCATCTGTTCAGCAAAAGAAATAAAACGAAAACAGAAAAAAAAAATGTATACATACCATACCCCTCACCCCTCCCTTTCATTGATCACTAGCATTTCAAACTAAATTTACTTTAACATTTGTTCCCCCTATTATTCATCTTTATTCCATATGTTTTACTTGTCTGTTGATAAGGTAGATAAAGGAGCATCAGAGAGCCATAGGCTTTTTCTTCAATGTGAAGAATGAACGAATAATGAATCAGGCGTTATTATACAGAAAGGAATCATACATCAGACCACCTATACCAACTCCATTCAATTTTTGCTTTTCCCTTCACAAATGCCTCAAAACAAAGGTCCACCTGGACTGAGTCCACTCCCACCTTCCTGGTCACACTTCTCTTTTTACCTTTTATTATTTTTTATCTAAATGTCCATGTACGTTGTTTTAAATATAAATGATTCCATGAGGCTAATAACAACAACAAAAAAAATCATTCACCTGCCTCCTTTTCCACTCCCAATTTTCACTCTTTAGAGCTGTGCTATTCAATTCACCACCAGCCACATATGGCTAATGAGCAGTTAAAACTGCTAGTCCAAATTGAGAAGTGCTATAAGAATAAAGTATATACTGAATTTCAATGTCAGGCTGAAAAACTGGAAAATCACTCATTAATAAATTTCATATTGATTATATATTACAATAATATTTCGGATGTAGTGGATTAAATTTTTAATTATTCAAATTTATTTCACTTTTCTCTTTTAATTTTGGCAATGTGCTACTAAAAATTTCTAATTACATATGAAACTCACATTATATTAATCAATTCCAACTCTTATTACTGTCTTCTCTTCCCCTTCGGCCACAACAAACTTTATACAGCTGCTCAGCCTTGCATCTGTTCTGTGCCTTTGCTTTTAAAACTCTCTCCCTCTGTAATCCTGTTTCTTCCTTCACCTCAGGTGCCATCTCATCCACCAAGTCTTTTTCCACCTCTCTTTCCTTTTCCTCTCTGGCAGATTTGTCTTCTCTGTGACCCACTGTACCACGTACTGATTTCTATCTTAGCCCCCATAAAACATGACTGCAGGTAAACCCTTAAACTGCACATTCTTTAAAGTAGCAAATTTTGGAAAACTGCAAGCATGTAAAAAAAGTAGTAACAATTTATACCAAATGACTTTTACATGTAAGATGGAAAACAATCAGTTGATTCACAAAAGGTCTTGTAGAGTAATGGGCTTACCCAGGAAAGTGTATAGAGATCTAAGGTATCTGGATCTCTCTGGCCTTTTGCCCACCGTTGTAAAACTTGGAATCCCATAAAAACATGTCTCCACATCTATATGTTGCACCCTGTCTTATGGTTCTGTGATGCCAGGACTATTTGTAAATTGCTTAACATTTATATCTCACCTAAAATCAAATAAGAGTATTTATTCTTACTTTTGGCCAAACAGAAAAACATAAACTACAATGTGAAATTCATAAATACCAACTTTCAGATGTCACATTTTTCCATGCCTAATGTTTCTTGGATCAAGTATAAACTGAGTATTAAAATTTTTTCTAACCATAAGAATTAATTCTGTTTTGCTCTGAATTGTGTAGTAAACTAGTTCCTTTACTTCTATTTGAAAAACAAATTATAGGTAAAATGTATACCTGTTAAGTATCATATTGCCCATATCAGGAAGGAAAAGCCCATAAATGGGACTTTTAAAAAAAATTATCAGGAACACTGAATTTTTATTCTTTAAAAAAAAAATGGACTTAGGCAGAAAAGGTGGACTTTTGGGATCAGATTACCTGCCATCAATGTGGCAGTGAGACCTTGGGCAAATTAGTTAATCTCTCTCTCTTTCTTTCTTTTTTTTTTTTTTTTTTTTGTGTGTGTGGCTTAAATAAGCTATTGCGATAAATTAAAGGGCTTAAAAGAGAGTTTGGCACAAAGAAAGTGGCAAAAAATGTTATCTATTCTTCATGGCAAAAACACATTATAAATAAAGTCAAATACAAATTGAGTAAAGCATTTCCAAATGATCAGAAAAGAATACTTAACATACACTGAGCCCTTAAAAAATAAATAACAAAGGCCAACAATTCAAGAGAAACAACCAATATATATGAACAATAGACTTTACAAAAAATATAACAAAAAATGGTCCCAAATATATGAAAAGACATGGAATCGCTCACATAATAAGAGAACGAAGTAAACTGTTGAGACGGCATTTTCCTTCTACCAGTTTTGCAAAAGTTATTCATTCATAAGAATATAGGGCATGGGGAAACTGGCACTCTTACACACCATGGTTGCTCGTGTAAACCAGCACAAAATGGTGTACAACTCAACGCTCTTTGTTCTGGGAAATGTTCCTGCAGATTTACACACACATGGAAATAAACAGCAGATGACTGCAAACACCAAATACATTATGTTCTATCCATATACTGCAATCATAAGCATACTAATATGGAATGACTTAAAAGACATGTTAAGTGAAATCAAGATACAGAGCAATGTATCATAACTACTTTAGTTTTTATTTAAAATTAAAATTCATATACACATAGAATATCTCTGCAAGGATCACAAGAACCTAGTCTCAGGGGTTGCCTCTGGGGAGGGCACCCGAGTGTATGGGACAGTAGAAGAAAGCAGTAGCTCTGGAGTTCTGTACCATGTGCCTAGAAAATCTATTCACTCAACAAATTAAATAATTTATCTTTTAAAAAAACCAAGATTTTAAATACATTTTACTCCACTGCACTGAATTCTTAACAAAGCATGTATCCACAATGAAAAATCACATGCAGGTGAATTATTATTATAACAATGTTCTCCAACTTTTCCAGCCAGCACCTCCTTTAGTCCACTAGGAAAAGCTTCTCATAAATAAGATTAACAAGTATACCAGGGAACATCACTGAAAATCATTTCAATTACAAATATTTTCTTCATTTCCAGATTAACTTCCATCAATAGGAAACATGATGGCTTCTAAGTGGCTGATCTTCTCACTTTTTAATAAAAATCAGCATGGTCCTGGGAGATAGAATCTTTAGTAGAATAGAGTTTTACAAAATTTAATAAATATTTTCAACATAAACTGGAATCTAAAACACCTCAGAGTATCTTTCAGGCCACATTTGCTTATTATCATCAAAGAAATTATTGCTATGGCACTGTAACACCTTTTGCCAAGTGATACAACTTACTGCAATTCTGAATAATTGTAACCTTTCTACAAGGTTATTCATTTTTAAAAGGCATGTAAAAAAATTCAACAAAGTATTAGCACACCTAGGAAATGACTTTGTAGTTTAAAGTCTAGCATACTCATGGCTGCCAAAAGCAAAAAACAGTGTCAACAAATCACATCTAACACTTTTTTAACTGTTGTAAAGATAACCCCTGGTGTTCTACAGAAAACTAAAACACCTCATAGAAAGATTTTTACAACTGTCAGTATAACCAATGATAACTCAGACAATCAATAAAATCTGCATGTCTTCCTAAACAGGCCTAGAAACTGTGTAAATAAATGGCTGTCAAATGGATAATGCCTTAGAGAGGTGAAGAGAAAAGACGATTCCCTATCTTTGAAAGATACTTTGCAGGGAAGGAAAGGAGGTAAGGAAGGAAGGATGGGAAAGGAAAGAGGGAAGTAAGGAGAGAAAAACTCAAACTGCACAGTATTCAGATTCCTCTGAGATTAGGTTCAATCAGTAGGGAGAAAAATGTTAGGCTAGTTTATTTTTTCAATCTTAAAGTAGACACTGCCATTTCCCTTTTGGAGTAAGATACAGAAGAGCCGCTGTTTTGTACTGGTGAGACTGAACTCTCTGTTCTGTCTACTCAGTGATCCAGAAAGTGGAAAACATTTCCATTCTGGTGAGCCATTTTATTGGTTCTGGTCCATAAGATTCTAAACTACACAACTTCATATTCTACCCAAAGTTTAATCTCTAAATGAAACAGGGGTTTAATATCTTTGAGCAAAAGTTTAATTTGGGCCAATTTTTCACTGCCTATGCCAAAGGTGCAGAAGGCTTCAGAAGGTCATACAAAAGGAAAAAAGGCCTCCTTTGGCTTTTCAAACCAGACAGAAGGTTGAAAAGGGAAAGAAAAAAAAAAAAGTTCTCAGGTGTGCAAAATTTGAAGGAAGGGAGAAAAAAAGGAGAAACATATTAAGAGTAGGAAAGAAAGCACGGATAAGTTTAAGGAAGAAAAGGTATAGGAAAAAATAAGAAACTATGCACGACATGAAAGTCCATCATAATGGAAATTACCTGTTACCCAAATAAATCTGTACTTTTAAAGCTTATACAGGAGCTGTGCTTTCCAACTTGATCTAATTCTCATTAACTTCCTACAGGCAATAGCTTCAGGGTGAATCATCTGCAAATGCAAGCCAGCAGGTACAACTGTGCTTTGTGCAATCCCACAGCAGCCCTGGAAAGCTGTTCAAGCTGGTGATGTTTAAATCCCCAGGTAAAATGGAAAATGACTGCCAATGTCCAGACTACAACTAGCATATTTCAAGTACAAAAAATACTTCAAATCTCTTTTGCACAATATGTAAATACAAACAAAACAAAATTTCATTTAATCAACAAGACCAAACATTGCACTGTAAAGGTGGTTCTCAAGTACACCTGCATATGGTGAAGTATTTACCTTCTTAAACTTTAAAAACAACGAAAAATGTCTAATCTCACACACCAGGATTATCTGGTATTCATGTCTGTAATACCCAAACATACATAATTGCCATAACACCCTAGTGTTCATGGAGCAATTCATTCATACATTAATCATTCACCCCCTCACATATATACTCACCAATTATTTATTCTACACCCTTTATATGCTAACAGCTGTAAGCCATAATATACTCTGGTGAGGGGAGACAACTAATAACCCAATTGTATCATTATAACTGTTAAAATTCTATAAGAACACAGCCAGCAACAAAGAGAGAGCATCAAGTTTGGGTGCCTGTATGGGTGGGGGGGAGGCTGGAAATGTCAGGCTAAGGATGTAATTGTTAAGCTCAAATCTGAAACATGAGCAAACAGTTGGCCAAATTTTGAAATGTTAGAATATTGCTGCACTGTTTTCAAGTTAATCACTTGGCAATATAACTAACTGTATTTATCATGTAATAATATTTTATTCTACATTTTCTCTAGATATCCTTCCATAATCCCCAGTGTCTAGGTTATGTATCCCTCTTTCTTGTTCCCTTAGCTTCTTGGACCTCCTTAGCAGAGCATTCATGCTTCAGGAAATGCCCGTTTCCTGGTCTCGAGGTTCCTATGCAGTACAACTCTGAGAGGATTAGCACTGTGCTGGTTTTATTTACCAATGTATGTCCAGCACTTAACAGTGTGCCTACCAAGCCCCACAAAGCATCCAACAAATCACCGCTGAAAGAATTCTTAAGAAAAGCATCATAAAGAAACTGCAGAATAAACTGAGCCTGAAAGCTATAGGAAAGGATAAAAGCACACCTCCTTATGAAAAGTATAACGATAAGGAACTCCACTTTCCTTATAATGATAAAGAACTCCACTTTCTTATCTATCCACTGTAAATAAACACTTCTTTAATTTACAGAAGTTTGAATTCGAAATACAGCCAGGGTGTGGTATGCAAGGTCAGCTACCTAATCTAAAACTAATCCAAATTCACTTTTACTAAACCCTGAATCATAAACTTTCAACACCATTTTCATTCTCCCACACCTATTCTACCTGGCAAGAATGCATTTGTTTTTAATTTTACACACACACACACACACACACACACACACATACACCAGCGGAAAACCTGAGACCTAAACATCAATACTCAAAATAGAATGGCTTTCTTTTAAAAGCACAAGTACTTTAAGTTCATTAGAGGTGTATTTTCCTAACTATATTCCAGAAAAGCCCTCCTGCAGTGGTTCCCACATGCATCAGTATCATCTGGAGGGACTGTGAAAACCCAGACAGCTGGGCCCCACCTCCAGAGGTTCTGATTCAGTAGGTCAGGGGTGGAGCCCCAGAACTTATTCGAAGTATTCCCAGGTAATGTTCACGCTGCTGGTGCAGGGGTCACACGGCGAGGCTCAGTGCCCTAGTGTGCCAACAGGTACTCCGAGGGGCAGAAATCCAATGTCAAAGACGTTGGGAAATGCCGCATATTCTGTATGCCCTCTTAAAATGTCATTACACACGTTAGCATATCAAAAGCTCTGAAAAGTTTTTCTGCAGTAAATTGACACTTTTTTCTTTGTTTATCAAAGTTACTTGACCTTGAAATCCTTTAATCAAAGAGCAACCATTAGCATCTTACCAGGCTCTGTAAAATACGTTTTGAAAAACGTGCATGTTTCTTTAAAACTGTTTTTCAGCAGAACATAATTGTTACTGGAAAAATCCAATTTCTTATAACTTATGCCTCCTGTCCAAATAACATAATGCCATTTCAACTTCAGTTCAGGCATTGTTCATTTAATCATAAATATCATTTCTTGCAGTGCAATTTGTGTTGTTAAGGGTACAGACATGGAGATCACACAATGGTTTAGTTATTAATCCAATTAATCAGAGGTTGTGCATAATTTAACACCATTTTGAATATGAATTACTGAAAGGTCATAAGTTCTTATTTGTTCACTTTTACCAATAAAATGTTTAAGGCAACAGAATAAAATACTTTAAGCATATTTAGGTCAAAACATTTTCTCACATATCTTATCTGATGTTTATAAAATCTTGCTTGAACGTGATATGGCAGACATTTTTATGTGTCACCATGGGTTAAGTGAGAAAAGGAGCAGCAAAGTGAGTCACCCAAGTTCGTGGAACTAGGTGATGACATGTCTTTTGACTCATGATCCAGTCATCTCCTGTTACATTGTACTGCTTCTATGGCAACTTTTTTATATTAACCTTTTTCATTTTATCTTTTTTTTTCACTATTTTAATCACATGTCAAATATATTAAAATTTTTAATTTTTCACATTTTTGTACCAAACAGCCAAAAATCTGCATGTTGCTTTTGGAATGCTTTCTTTGGAATCTTAGATAAAACAACATACACACCTGTATTTTTATTTTTATTTTAGCCGGTTCATTAAATAGTGATTATTAAATGTTAAAATAATGAAATATTAATTAATTTTACAAAGTTTCATTTTCAATTGACAGTATAAATTTATCCACGTCTCATCAAAGAAAACAAGGCACTAAATAATTACAGGTCTAACATATTATCTTATATCAAAACTATAAACTTAACAGAACCTAATTTTTTTCTAACGTCAGTCATAATGATTTGTTCATAGAAACTAGGTTATATAAGACATTTTTAACATTAGATCTATGAAATAATCCTGCATTTTACAAGGTGACTTTTTCATGTTCCTCCTAAGGAGACTTCATTAAAAGTCCTTTGATTTTTAAATTTTAATTATAATTCTTTTATTAGTCACAAGTTAATTCATCCATCCATTCATTCATTTCTTCATGGTATAAATAATTAAGGAGCATCCAACATGTGTCAGGTACCATTCTATATGTTACAGACATATTTGTGAATAAATCAGGTTAAAATTCCTTCCCAAACAGAGCATATACAAGATAGATTCTGTTTAAAGGATAACCTATGGTAAAAATTTGTATTAAGATAAAACTGGGCTTATTAAAATCTTGAGATTAAAATAAAAGTAAGATTATAATCATGCACATTATATATAATAAACCAACATTTGAGGAAGAAAATAATTCATGTAAGTGCAGGCATGTGTTTAAAGAAAAGCTCAACAATGCCAATACTGGAAAATGCAATTCATACATTTATTTTTAATCATTATGGACCATGATACTGCATGAAAATTTCTAAGCATATGTTTTGCTTACATGCAAATTCATCTTTTGACCCATATAAGCTAGAGACACTATGGCTGTGGCTAATGTCACTACAAAATGTTTCTGGCTCTGCTCATATATTTCCCACACCCTGGGTCATTTCATGTTTTATAAACTGCTTATTTAGGATAATCCTGAAACGATCATTGTGAATGTGACCCATTCTGCGTCTAAAAAGGAGATATAAAGCCATTAGAGTTCTTATTAAATATCTTTTCACTACTCATCAACCACTGAGGTTGAAACAGCTACAAAAACGCTGAGTCTGACCTTGCTAAGGACAGAAAGACAAATAAGATGTGGTCCTGTCTTTCAGAAACTAAACAGTCAGAGGGGCAGATGGATACATGCCAATGCTGCTATGAGAGAAGCTAAGCATTGCTGAGTGCTGTAAGAATAGGAAGAATGAATTACTAGAAGAATAAAAAGGAAGAAAACAATAATTCTGAATGAAGGCAGTGAACATTTACTAGAATTTAAAGAATGTAAGCTCTAGGAGGGAAGAGATTTTTGTCTCCTCAAGTGCCTAGACAGGTGTCAGGCACACTGTAGCTACCTGTTGATTTGTGCATGAATAACTGAGAGGGGATAATGAGCAAATAGCAGAGAAACATAAATAATGTGTTTGAGAAATAAAGTTTGACCTTTCAAATAAACTTTATTTTTAAAGGACTATTAGCCTTCTAAAGGGTGATTACTGGTCTCATATTACATAATTGTGCTGTATCATGTCAAAGACAGGAACTCCACTTCAAAAAATACCTTTTACCATAGAAAGGAAGAAGTGTTTTAGCTGCTAAAGTTCCTACTAACAGCCAGAGAAACATAGTGGGAGGAGTAAAGATGGTGAAAAGAAAATAGCTTTTATAGAAAACACCACTTATGAGCAGTGCTCACTTAATGAGCCAAATTAAGGTACATTTCATATCAGAAAAATTGCCTCCTTAAACACCTATAGATTGTTTTAGAATTCAGTATTTGGGGCTTATTTTTATAATTATATTATTTTTAAAGTAGCAATCTGCTGAATTTTCAATCATATACATTATTTTGAAGAATTCACATCTGGTTGGCAAGTCCTATCAAAATCACCATTTTAATTCCTACTCTTTATTGGCAAAACTGCTACTGCTGGAAAAGCAAGACTTTTCACTGAAATTTCTAAGACCTACTGATTTCACGTTCAACAATTTAACATTCTGAGTACATGTTTACCTTTCCTTGTGGGTAGGGAGAAAAAAATTTTCCTAAATTACTAATAACAGGGACTCTGACAGGAGGCAGGGTAGAAATTATGCATCTGTTTCAATTTTTTTTTATTATTGTACTGAACTTTCCAGATGTTCTGCCTTCATCGGTAGTCCCCAAAGAATACATTTTCTAGGTTTCCGTTAAAAGTCACCCTAGTAATTGCAACAGTAATCGAATAGAGGGGAACAAAAGCCTTTTAATATGAATTTCAATGACTATTTTTTTATATTATAAAGAATTTAAAATCTGCAAGCACAAACTCCCCTGTGAAAATAACTTACGTGAGAGCAAGGATATAGCAGAAAAGCACAGTAAAAAGGAGACTAGGGTGAGCAGGAAATAAATCTGGAAGCAGTCTAGCCCCTAGTGAGCTTTTATCTATGTTGAAAGATGACTCAGGTTGCAGGTGTGCAAATGACTACCCTTAACAGAGGAAAAACATCTGCAATATCCCTTCAACCCCTGTGCAACCTTAACATTCTTCTCCACAATCTACAAACTACAAGTAGACTGCAGTCAAAAGTCCAGGTATGATCTACAGTTAATCCATATTTACATAACTAATATTTCATCTGGACTTCACGTCTCTTAAAAACAATCTACGTTCTATATTCAGTATCATTCTATCAATTCATTTATCTCTTGAACAGCTATTACCAAATAAATATAAATGAGAGGATTTCATATTCTTTTCATGAGATTATTTTTAAAAATATTTTATTCAACAAATAAAAATCAACTGTCAAATACTATCCCAGTCACCAATGACATGGGGATTGAGGTGGGGTAAGTAATAATACCCTTAAGGTAAATGCCCAAGATGAAAAAATAAATATTATTACCTGCCTGGCTCAAAGCTGAAAAGAGCAGAAACATTTTTCTTTTGTTGTGGTACTTTTCATTTTCTACAAGTGTTATGTGTACTTATGGGATTTGTTTTTACTTTTTTAGAAACTGTTTTCATTCATCTGCAGTGGAATACATTTAGTTTCCATATTATAAAAACACTTTAACAACTGAACATAGGCAGTAAGAATTATAGAGAGGCCACTCTGATTTACTTCCTACCATCTTTTTCAACCCAAATAAGAGGATGAAACCAGTCATTTTCATCCATTTCCCTTGCCAGTGATGGGTTAAGAATGAGCAAGCAACCTCCTCCAACACAAGACAGGGGAAGTCTGCTGTAGGGCCTCTGGGAAGGGGCCATCCTACGTTACAGGCATAATTTAAGATGGCACCTGTTCTTCCTCTGATAATGGCCTCATGTCTGAAAGTGGTGTCTGGGGCCAACAGTCAGAGGATGACAGCAACATAGGATGTCAATGACTAGGGATTAGAAAAAAAAATCTTCAGTGACATTACTGAGTCTCCGTATCAATCAACTCTGACACCCACTATACTTAGAACATTCACTTAAGACCTTCTTATGACCCTTCTTGTTTAAGATAGCTTGATTAGAATTTTCTGTTATGTGCCCCAAATTATTCTAAATGATACACCAATGAAATAGAATATCAATTGAAATTAGTTAATAAACTGTTAGCTAATAAGCAATGACTCAAGGACTTGGCTCATATCTACAACTTTCAATAACTAAAATTTTGTAGAAAACAGAAATGGGTCAGTAATTTGAATATCACATTATTGAACTAATAGACCAAAATGAAAAATTTATATAATATAAAGATGGTCTTCCTCCAAAGCCTACCAGTAATATTCTCCCAAGTGGCTTTTCCAGTAAACAGAAAAGTGTCTTGTGAATCAAACAGTTTGAATAAGGTTCATATTGAAATGTAATTAAGACTCTAAGCACCATATAGGCAATAAAAACAAGTTCTGATTTTGTAATCAGTGGACACTATTGAGATTTTTACAAAATGACGAGGATGTTTGAAAACAGATTGGTTCAAGATGCTCATGGAAGTGGTTTCTTAGTGTCTGCATTTTGGACTAATCAATGAAGCATTTGAAGCTTGGAAGCTTCATAGGTGATTAACATACTTGCTCTGTTCACATGCTCATAAGTCCAGTAAAGAAACAAGACATCTAAGCAGACAATGACCACACAGTAAAATAAGTGCCACCACAGAGCTCTGTACCAGCTTAAAGAAGGGAGTATCTCATTAACTAGGAGTTAGGTGGGGAAAGAGAAAGCAGGGTGAGGAAGGTCTCCTTAGCATCCTCCTGCACAGATGCATGTGGAAGTGCTGGTAATGACTGGGTTAATTAAAATTATATATGGCAAATTAATGCAACAAAATCCAAACAAAAATGGTTTAAACTTTTAAAAATCAAATTAGTAGCTCAATTATACACTTGAGTTTACTTTACCAGAACTTTGAAAGAAAGTTAAATATAAAAAAGGCTTTAAACTCTAAAAAGACACGAAGATAAACTATTATTTCAATTGTGAGGCTGCTGAGACATAGACATCTAGCCTTTCCTTTATTCCATGTTTCAGACAGAAAGAACCCCAAGGAAATAATTGTAGGGTCATACTTTACCACAAAGAGAGGCTGGGCTGTGTTTATAGTAAAGGACTCTATACATAATCTCAGGTCTTTTTACTTTTTCTTCATAAAGTGGTGACAGTTATTTCCTTCCCTTTTGCTAGTTGTCTCTCAGAATCACTTTCCAGCCACTGATTCCCCGAAGTAGGAGCAGAGCTGTGCTCAAAGCACAGATTCAAAAACAGTAGCTTTGCTCCCAACTTTTTTTCACAGATCCCACACGTCAGCCCATGGAGTCTGTCGGCCACCAGGAGAGCAGCACGGAAGTGAAGGCAACCAAAGTCAGTTCTCACCACCCCATCAACAACAAAGGACCCCTTCGCTTCCCACACTGCACCCTAGTTTTGACCAAAGTTATGAAAGGTAGCTTTATCTCAGAACTCCTCAAGACCTTCTCTTGCTCATTGGTGAGGCTAATTTAATTATTTTTAAATATTTCACTAAGTATTTAAGAGTGTCTGGAAAACTCACAGGGTGGCATAAGCAACTGCTACCTATGGAAATGTTTGCCACACTTTGATACCAAAACTTAACTTGGAAGGTATTTATATCAACACCTTCTAACCAAAAGAGAAAAGAAAAAATCTAAAACACATGTTTTAGGATATCATTTCCTATTCAAAGCTTAGGTGACAGAGAAGTAGCCGTGCACTGTAGAAAGGACACAGAACTGAACAGTATTAGGGAAAAAGCCTTGATACCCTTTGCACTGGCTTAGCAGCTGAACAAAGAACCCAGATTAGTCATCGAGGTATCAAGTCTACGGCACTAGGGTTTCAACAGGCCTTAGAGACATCACTTCAGGCCAAACCCATTCGTCCATTCAGCCACCGGTACCATCTGAAGGGGACACAGAGGTGAATGTATGAGATTGCCTTCCTACAACCTCATGACATAAGGTCATAACTAGTCTCATCTGAAGAGTAAAGAAAGGGAGCCAGCCTTCTTGTATTCTCTTTTATACTTCTTCCTCTCTTTCGTTTTTCTTCTACCCTGTCCATCCTCCTCCTAGCCTCATTCTCTCTTCTCTATTTTAAAATTTACCCCTTTCCTTTCAACTTCCTCAACCACCCCTCCATCCAAACATGGCTAAATATGCACCATGTGCCATGAGTTTCTAGACTGTAAATATAAAAGTGGCCTATGCTTTCTAAGACCTCACAATCCAGTAAAGAAACCAGACAATCAATATACAATAAAATAGTGCTTCTGCAGATTTCTGTGCCAGCACTAAGAAGAGAGTGTCTCATAAACTGTTAAGTTGGTAGGAAGGGAAAAAAAGACAGGGATAAAGAAAGTGTATCTACCTACCTTGTGATTAGATGAATAAGAATGAATTTATCAAAAGCAAACAAAATTAAAAAAAAAAAAAAACTAGCTGCTGAGTGCCACTCAGCCCCCAACAAAATTCTTATAAACTCTGTTCTTATTACATTTATAATTAAGTCTATACCACTTAGCATTTCTATCCCATTCATCCTTATATTCATACTGCCTAGCACAATGCCTGACATATAGTAGGTGCTCAAGAAATGTTTCATGGAATTTAATTCAATAGCTACGGTACTCTTGTAATCTTGATTGTTTTAAGAGACAGGAACGACATACAACATTATTTTAAGCCAATCTTAACTCTTCTGTGGAATTATATGGGATTAGAATTTAGAATTAAGTTAAAATATGTATAAACATATGTATACACATATATGCATACATATATACACACACAATCCAGCTAAATTTTAACTAAAATTATTTTCTGAAAAACTTGGCTAATATTTTTAAATCACTTTTATTTTTTGTTAGTATTAGACTTCAGAATCGCTAAATAAAACTTACCACTTAAGTGCTTACTAATGCTTATTAGTTACAGAATACATGTTTTCAATTAGTGGGCTGCAGCACCTTTTGGCTTTATTTTCGACACAATTTTCTGTGGCAATAAATTGAATTTCAAAAGAAAGTAGCTATAGATTATGGAACGCAGTATAGCTGTGTAACACATAAATAAGTCTCAGGCAGCTTTAAAGCATATTAAAGAGAGTTGTGAAATACATGTGTAAACACGAAATTCTAAAGTGTTAATCCAGTGACACTTAAGTATCGGTTCCAGTTTATAAACAGATTCTTTTAAAGCTTCCAGGCAAAATCAGAGGAATTGGTAACGGTGTTCCCTGTCACAGCTGGTAAGAGTTAAAGGTCTGTAAGTGCTAAAGGATTCTTCTCAGAATCCCTTATTCTAGTCATCGCGACTAACATATTTCTGAAAATCTAGTTTTAGCAATATATGCTATTTGGTTAGATTTAGTTTAAAAAATGAAGTATATAAATCATGTTCTTTTTCTAGCCAGTTTATTAAATTTATGTATCTTTTAAGTCATAATATTTTTTAGGATGAAACAGATTATCTATGTGACTTTAATAACTGTAAAAATGAAAATACATATTTCTGACTTCTTTATTTACATTTTACAACCTGTACTAAGAATCCAAAGTATAATTACTCTTTGAGAATCAGTGTACTTTAAAAGGTCTTTTCTGTTTTGAGTCCTCAGAGAAAAGGCTGATATTGTTCATGAAAATCATTACTGTATATCTATCAGAAAAGAATGTTTAAACATAATGTAGGAAACTGCTTAAAATGCTTTTTCATGGAACATTCTCCATAATCCTGGGAGTAAACAATGAACAAAGTCACACCCAGTCCTTGAGAAGCTTGCAGTCCTATTGGGAAGACACACAAGCAACTAGTAAAGTACTTACAATCATGAGCTCATAGGAAGCTTTCTAAGAAAACAGACAAATGTTTCTTTGTGGATAGTTTCTTTATTGGGGAGGTGGTGCATGGGGTCCGGGAATGGAACCCGGGTCTTCCACATGGAAGGCAGGCATTCTAAGCTTTGTGGATAGCTTTTAATCCAATGATTTATGAATTCATTTCATGATAACTGATCTTTTAGTGAAGAAAAACAATGAACTCTGGAATCAGGCCGCCCGAATAAAAATTCCAACTACACAAAATCAAAGACTGCGACCCTAGGAAAACTGCTTCTTGCTTCTCTTACCACCTTCCACAAATAAATAATAAAGGTCTTGAGGGCTTCACCGTGTGACCTACTGAAATAATACAAAGAACAAGGTGCACTCACAGTCTACAGTTTGTAAATGAGATGGACAACGAATCCAAGCAATTTCAAATCATTGAGCAGCTAACTACCAACGAGGCAAATTGGACAGGGCTAAAGAAAAGGAGCAGGTAAGAATAACAGCTCAGAATGATTGTTTCAGAACTCTTCATTTTGGTGGGGAAGATCTCCTATAACTATAACTGAACAAAATGTTGCCAAGCCAACATTACAAAAAAAAAAAAACTTTCATTAGGTCAATTCAATTCTATGATTAAGGTACTATGAACACGTTCAGATGTACAGTACCTTGTTAAAAGGTTTGTTTCTTACCATTAAGCAGATCCTTACATATTGCCACCAAATCCCTGTCAGCATGGACTTGAAAATCTCAAGTGTGTCCAGATTAGAATAAAAGGTCACAGGGGATTGCTCTATTTGTAGAGAACTGAAAAAGGGTTTCAAATCTACGTCCTTGGGAAGATGAGAAAAAAACTTGTTTACACACACACAGAGTAAGCAGCTGTTTAAGTGGTTTAACTGGATGGGATAATGAAAAAGCCCCTGGCTAAAAATATTTCCACTGGCTGTGCCACAGTGCCTGAAATTTCCACACTGTAGCTCCTCTGGAGCCCACGTGAAAACACCTGCTAAAATGGAACTGCTATCTAAATGAGTAGTTCCTTAAGCTATTATTAGCCAACAATATTATGGTTCAAATTAGTTTCATTCATTAACTGCATATATCATTTAACAGGCCTCTGAGAAAATGGGATGCCAAAAAGAAGTTGCATAGGTAAATGAGGGTAAATAAAGGTCTGGATACTTAAATTTTTCCAGTACGAACAAAAAGAGGGAAGAAATATACTAGAATGCTTCACTCTGAGAAGACTGAGAAAGCTCTAAATATAAAATCATGCACACTGTATGTAGCAGAGAAGCTTAGCCTACCTACAGATATGCCTAAAAGTCACCTCTGGAGGAGGACCTCTGTTGTCGCTCAGATGTGGCCTCAGTCTCTCTAAGTCCAACTCTGTAAGTGAAACCATTGCCCTTCCTCCTACATGGGACATGATATCCAGGGGTGAGAGTCCCCTTGGTGGCATGGGAGGTGATTCCCAAGGATGAGTCTGGCCCTAGCACCATGAAATCAACAATGTCATCCTGACTATAAGGGGGAAAAGAAGTGTAACAAATAAGGCATCAGTGGCTGAGAGAGTTCAAATGCAGCTGAGAGACTACTCTGGCAGTCACTCACACACAAGCTTCAGTTAGATCTTGCTACCTATCATAACTTGCCAAACCCCAACCAAAAAATTCCTGCCAATCCTAAAGAATACCTAGGGCATTATATATTCTACAAAGTTTCCATGCACTAGGGTAACTTTCCAAAACCTACAGCTTCCAGATGGGTCACTGGACTAATTTATTTCCTGAAATGCAGAGGGCCCAGCCTCTCCAGAACATCAACTAGTTCCATCCACCTACCCCATATTACTGGCAGCCCCTTCCAACATGAAAATGTTAGAATGGCCATAGCCCAAATACCCCTAAAGAGTGAAAGAATGATCAAAGGTGATGGTAGAGTTATACAGAGAAGGTCAGATTTAAAGTTGAGTATGAGGGCTGAATCAGTACGTTGATATTGCTTTTAGCCTCCAGTACCTTAGAGCAGCTATAAACAAAAACCTAAAATTATGGAATTGTAATCCATACCAAACTCTGAAATCTGTTCTACAACTAATTGCTACAATGTACTTTAAAATTTCTTTTTTGTATATATGTTATTTTTCACAAAAAAAAAGAGAAGGAAGAGTATAATAAAGAAGATAGGATTCAACAAATGTATTTGACTGCTGAATCAATATACATACATTGATATTCCTTTTGGTCTCCAGTATCTTGGAGCAGCTAGAAGAAAAAAATGAAAAATCATGGAACTGAAACCCATACCAAGCTTTAAAATCTGTTGTATAACTGCCTGTCAAAATATACTTGGAAATTTATTGCTCTTTTGTATATATGTTATTTTTCACAATTAAGAAGCTGTTAAAAAAAAAAAGAAAGTAAATTAAGGACATGTATATATGAGATGATGTTCAGTGAGTAAAGAAGAACACAAAATAGCATGCAGATAGTAGCTACTACTATGTTAGAATAGCAGAATATATTCAATAAAGATCAGAAGTAAAAAAAAGTCTAAAGAAATCTAATTAATTTACAAAATCCTCTTAGAAATGGAAGACTCATAAGCATAAGTTAAAATTAAATGTTTAAGGAAAGTAAAATGTTTAGTATTTTATATCTACTAAATTACAAAAAAAGTTAATGCAAAAAAAAATTTGTACAAACTGACCCAAGACTAACCCTATAAGAGAAAATTCTAAAACTGGCTTGGAAAGTCGAGAGAATGAATGTGGACGTTTTTTGTTTTGTTTTTTTCCTATAAACATCCCAGCCACACACTGATCCTGGGTGATCTTACGATGATGCACTGGTTAAGAGCCACCTATCTCACACAATAGTTTCCCATCCTTTCTACCTCCATGCATTCTACAGGTATAACACATTCCATCAGTAAAAGGGATGCCCCGTGACTGGAAGATGGAGAGCAGCCGAGCCATTAGAAAAGGTTCTCTGCAGGACCCCGATGCCTCTTCCCGGGGGACAGCCATTGCCCATCACCACTCCCCTTTTCCTGGAATATACAGTAGATAATATTTCTAATCCTCCCAGGAGTCCTGCAAGAATGAGAAATTTTTAAAATATATATCAACCTATTGTGAATTACTGATTATATTTGTAGAAGGTAATGATCCAAAGTTATGAATGTTTGCATTTGTTCTTTGGTATTCTAAAAAAATTTAATTAAAGAACAAGAAGAAAATGGGACCCTGAGGCTAATGTGCCTAAAGGCTAAAAAGCAAGAGAGCCAAAACTTGGATGTAATCAAAGAATGAGAAGGGGTACTTCTGAAACAACGAAGAAAAAGTGACACAAGCCATTTGAAAAATTCAGCACCTGAACACAAATTGTCAAGGGATTTAGTGGAACACTCTTCTATATTGGGCAAGAATTCTCAAAAGACTTGGAATATGTGAAATTACAGTTACTTGCATTTAAGAACTAAATGAGTCTGGTTGTTTTCCTTGATAATAGTGCTGCTAAGTTACAATGTTACTGTAACTTGTGCAAAATTCTCTTTTTTTTTTTTTTTTGACAATTAAGTGGGTAGAAAACAATGCAATAACTAAACTTTTAATAAGAAGCATTTCATATCACCTTGTTTTTATAAGTATTTCATCAGAGAAATAACCTGAGCTATTGAAAACCAATGGCAAAATGAAGTCTAATGGCCAATGATTAAGGAATATTAATTTAGAACCACACTTTACATTTTATACCAAATTCCCGATAGAATGAAAAGCTACATTAAAACAGTTCAAATCATATAAATACAAGTAGAAAATAGAACACATGAGAAAGGGTTGTAAGATCTTATATGCTTTTAAGTAAAACATAAGCAAAAGAACAGAAAAACAATAAACTAGGGAAACAATACATTGTCAAAATAACAGATAGAATGTCAGCATACAGACTATGCTCTATAAAATAAACATTAAATTTTTAGGATAAATTATGCCAAGGTCCCTGAATAGACAGTTCATATAAAAGAAATAAACCTGTAAACTGTAAAAAAAATTCAAAACTGGTCAACATAATTTATAATGCTAATAGTCAAAAGTACTGAAAGAAAAAACTTTGGCATGATGATAACTTTATAAAATGCCAAGCACTATGTAATTTTTATACATAACACCCCATTTATTCCTCACAATAACAATTAGGCAGGTTACACTATTATTCATACTTTATAGATGAAAAAAACAATGCTTAGATTAGATAGGTAACTTTTCCAAGCTCTCAAATCCAGCCAGGTGTGGTTCTTGTATTCCAGAACCCATATTTTTGTACCACAATCCCCTCTAAAATTAGTAAAATAATAAAAAAACATACATTGCCAACATTGACTATACATCATTAATAGAAAGGTAGGTTGAACATTTTAAAAAGAAATTTGGTAAAAATGTGTCCACAGCAAAGAGTACCGGGAAGATGGTAGAAGAGGATAGATTGAGTTCACCCCTGCTCCACAGCAGGAGGAGAGGGTTCCGCCCCACATCAAGAGGCCCTGGTTGCAAAGGATGAGGAACTGAGAAGCAGAGAACTGAAGACATTTCAGCGGGTGAAAACAGCCTAATATAGAAGCCCGGAACCCTCAGGAGTGCACAGATGGAGAGACAAGGACTAGGAAGTAAGCCAAGCTGCATCCCTTGAACATGCTACCCTCACCAGCACAGCCCCACAACCCACAACTCACCCTACACCCCAAGCACCTGGACACTGTCACCCGCTCCCCCTCCCCACACTCCAAGTGCCCCCACCCTAACAACCACCTGCATATGGACCCGCCCCACATCCCCACACCACCTCAAGCACGCACACGCCTGCCCCAACCTAATCCACCTCTCCTGCAGTCTTGCCCTGCCCCTCCTGAGCCCTACCTCTCCCTCCCTGGTCCCTGAAAGCAGTGGCCAGCACATAAAGGCTGTGGGTGCTTACCTCCATACACAGGCTACACATGCCCCCAGCCCATATCATCATGCAACCCCACCCCACCCCCTGTGAGCACTGGGCATTTGCACATCACTTTATAGCACTCCCAAATCTGCACAAGTGCATGGCCCACAGTCATGCCACCCAGATCTGGGCAAGCTGTGACCTTTGCAAGAAACATCCAACCCCAACTCATGCAGGCATAACGGCGACTCACTGCTCTGAGCTCTGCACATGTGCACAAATGGCCCCGTGCTCAAGACCAGTGCACACAACAGGGCCCCGCCCCCCAGACCCATGCACCCGGACAGCCACATCCTTCCCGTCATTGGGCACCCACACTCATAAGTGCCAGTGTAGCATCGCCAACCTGTGCCTATTCCTGTGCTGCAATGCATCACTATCACCACATTGTTCTGCCCCACCCCATACCCTACATCCTGCTCCACATTCATCCCTCAAATACAAGGCTTTAGACTACTGAAGGAAACCAACTTCCAAAGTAAACCAATCAAGATATTTACATTCCACAAAGACAGAAGAAATCCCTAAGCATATCATGATGCAGACAGATACAGCCCACCCTAATGACCAAATTAAAACACCAGAGGAGACACAGACATTGGAACAATTAATCAAAGATGTTCATATAAAACTCTAATAAATAAAATAAATGGGAGGGCTAATGACATAAAGGAGATCTAGAAGACCTAGAAGAGCATAAAGAGGAATTTGAAAGACTAAATAGAAAAATAGCAGATATCACAATAACATTCAAAACAGCAAACGGCAAAAATATGGAAAAATCTTAATTGGATCTCAGGGGAATGATGGACAACACAAAGCACACAAATTTAGGAATCATTGGTGTTCCAGAAAGAGAAGAGAAGACTAAAAGGCTAGGACAATTAGTTGAGTATATAATGGGGGAAAGTATCCCAACCCACATAAAGGACATAAACATGCAAGTCAAAGAAGCACAAGAACTCCAAATAGAATAAATCCAAATAGGCCATCCCCAAGACATACTAATCACTCCATCAAACATTGAACAGAAGCAAAAAACATTGAAAGGAACAAGAGAAAAACAATCTACTACATACAAGGGTGATCACATAAGACTGAGTTCAGACTACTCAACTGGCACTATGGAGGCAAGAAGGCAGTGGTACGATATATTTAAGACTCTGAAAGAGAAAGACTTCCAGCCCAGAATTCTGTACCCAGCCAAACTGTCCTTGAAAACTGAAGGAGAGACTAAAATTATCACAGACAAACAAATCCTGAAAGAATCTGTCAACAAGAAACTGGTCCTCTATGAAATACTAAAGGGAGTTCTGCCTGTTGTAAAAAAAAAAAAAAAAAGACAGGAGAGGAAGGTCTGGAGGAGGGCATGGAATTGAAGAGCAGCAATAAGGATATTTAAAGGATAAAAAGAAAGAGGGAAAAGAATTTATACATCTGACAAATAAAATATAAAATATAATATGGTGGAATCAAGAAACACCTTTTCAGTAATAACTTTGAATGAATGTTGTGGTCTAAACTTACCAATTAAAAGATACAGATTGACTGGATAGATGAAGAAATACAATCCAGCTATATGCTGCTTGCAAGAGATTCATCTAGTCACAGGAATACTGTGCTGGTCCGAATCAGTGGTGGACCCTAGAAAAGCCATGCCCTTTGATCCTCATTCAGTATTGCTGGGTGGGAGCATTTTGATTGTTTCCATGAAGATGTGACCCACCCAACTGAAGGTGGTAATTTTGATTAGATTATTTCCATGGAGGTGTGTCTCTACCCACTGAAGGTGGAGTTGCTTGCTGGAATCCTTTAAAAGAGGAAACATTTTGGAGAGAGCCCCTTTTGGTAGAGCCACGAGAAAGCCAGCAGATGCCGCCATGTTCGCCATGTGCCCTTCCAGCTGAGAGAGAAACGTTGAACGTCATTGGTCTTCTTGAACCAAGATGTCTTTCCCTGGATGCCCTAAATTGGGCATGTCTATAGATTTGTTTTAATTGGGACATTTTCTTGACCTTAGAACAGTAAACTAGCAACTTATTAAATTCCCCTTGTTAAAAGCCATTCCATTTCTGGTATATTGCATTCTGGCAGCTAGCAAACTAGAACAGATACAAATAGACTGAAAGTGAAAGTATGGATAATTATGCTCCACACAAGCTGTAACCAAAAGAAAGCAGGAGTAGCTATACTAATATCAGACACAATACACTTTAAATGTAAAGATATCATTAGAGAGAAAGGACACTAGATAGCAAAAAAAAAGCAACAATTCCTTTTGTCTGCCTTGTCAACAGACGGGTAGAACACATGGAGTGGGGATGAATGATGGGGGGAACAAATGTTAAAATAAATTTAGTTTGAAATGCTGGTGATCAATGAGGGGGAGGAGTAAGGGGAATGGTACGTAAAATTTTTTTTTTCTTTTTCTGTTGTCTTTTTGTTTCGTTTTCTGAGTTGATGAGAATGTTCTAGAGGTGATCAAGATAATGAATGTGCAGCTATGTGATGATGTTGTGAATTACTGATTATATATGTAGAATGGAATTAGCATATATTAAAAATGTTTGCATTTCTTTCTTGTAATTTTTTTAATTAATAAAAAATTATTTTAAAAAAAGCAAAAATTCACCAAGGAGAAATAACAATCATAAAATTTTATGCTCCCAACCAAGGAGTTCCAAAGAACATGAGACAAATATTGGCAAAACCAAAGGGAGCAATAGATGTTTCAGCAATAATAGTAGAAGACTTCAATATACCACTCTCCTCTACAGATAGAACAACCAGACAGAAGATGAACAAGGAAACAGAGAAGTTAAACAACTCGATAAATGAATTAGATCTAGCAGACATATATAGGTCATTACACTCTAAAACACAAAGATATGCATTCTTCTCTAGTGCTGATGGAAAAATCTCCAGGACAGATCACATGCTGGGGTTCAAAACAGATCTTTATAAATTTAAATACATTGAAATTATTCAAAGCACTTTCCATGATCACAATGGAATGAAGTTGGATATCAATGACCATCAAAGAATGAGAACTTTCACAAATATATGGAGATTAAACAACAATCTTATACAGCCAGTGGGCTAAAGAAGACATTGCTAGAGAAATGAGTGCTATCTGGAAACTAATGAAAAGGAGAACACAACACATCAGAAATCATGGGATATGGCAAAGGCTTTGCTGAGAAGAAAATTTATTGCCCTAAATGCCTACATCAAAAAACAAAGAGGGTAAAAATTGAGGACTTAATTGCTCACCTGAAGGAACATGAGAAAGAACAGCAAACTAATCCCAAAGTAAACAGAAGAGAAGAAAGAACAAAGATTAAAGCAGAGTTAAATGAATGGGAGAACAAAAGAACAATACAAAGAATCGATAAAACCAAAAGTTGTTTTTTGGAGAAACTCAATAAAATTTATGGGCCACTAGCAAGACTGACAAAGAAAAAAACAGAGAGGATGCAAATAAACAAAATCAGAAATGGGAGGGGGTGCATTACCACAGACCCTGAAGAAATAAAAGAAATCATAAAAGGATACTATGAACAACTATACACGAACAAACTAGACAACTTAGATGAAATGGACAAATTCCTGGAGACATACAAACAAGCTACACTGACTCAGGAAGAATTAGAAGATCTTAACAAACCAATCACAAGTAAAGAGACTCAATCAGTCATCAAAAATCTTCCTACAAAGAAAAGCCCAGGGCCAGATGGCTTCACAGAGGAATTTTATCAAACATTCCAAAAAGAACTAATACCAATACAGCTCAAACTTTTCTGAAAAATTGGGGGAAAAGGAACACTACATAACTTATTTTATGAAGATAATATCATTTTAATACCCAAACCAGGTAAAGATGCTCTAAGAAAGGAAAACTATAAGCCAATCTCCCTAATGAACACAGATACAAAAATTCTCAACAAAATGCTAGTAAATCGAATCCAACAGCACATTAAAAGAATTATATACCACGACCAAGTGGGGTTTATACCAGAAATGCAAGAATGTTTCAATATAAGAAAATCAATTAATGCAATACAGCACATTAACAAATTGAAAGGCAAAAATCACATGATCATCTCGATTGATGGTGAAAAAGCATTCAATAAAATTCACCATCCCCCCCAAAAAAAAATTCACCTCCTTTTCTGATAAAAACAGAGATAGGAATCATAGGTAACTTCCTCAATATGATAAAGGGAATATATGAAAAAACAATAGCCAGCATCATACTCAATAGAGAGAGATTGAAAGCCTGCCCCCTAAGATCAGGAATGAGACAAGAAGAACCACTGTCACCACTATTAAGACCCACTGTCACCACTATTATTGAACATTGCACAAGAAGTTCTAGCTAGAATAATCAGTCAGGACAATTAAATCAAAGGCATCCAAATTGGAAAAGAAGAAGTAAAATTCTCATTGTTTGTAGATGACATTTGCAGATGACAAAAATGAGGGCCTTTAATCCTGTATAGCTTAATATAATGCCTCAATACATCCTAGAATATATTAAGCAGGTAATCAAAAAGTATTGGCAAAGTCCCTTGAGGGATGGGACTATACTTGGAAAATCCTGAGAAATGTACAACACAGTTTCCTGAGCTAATAAAAAAATTCAGCAAGGTGGTGGGATATAAAATTAACGTGCAAAAATCAGAACTGTTTCTATGCACAAGCAATGACCTAAGTCGAGTCAGTTAAGGAATAAATTCTATTCAAAATAGCAACTAAAAGAATCAAGTACTTAGGAATGAACTTACCTAGGGACATAAAAACTTGTACACAGAAAACTACGTAACACTGCTAAAAGAAATCAAAGAAAGTCTAAATGAGTGGAAAAGCATTCCCTGCTCATGGACAGAAAGGTTAAACATAGTTAAGATGTCAATTCTACCCAAAATGATCTACAGATTCAAAACACTACCAATCAAAATTCTAACAACCTACTTTGAAGACTTGGAAAAGCTAGTAACTAAATTCATCTGGAAGGGAAAGAGATCCCAAATAGCTAAAAGCATTTAAAAAACAAAAAAAAGAACAAAGTGGGAGAATTAACACTTTCTGACTATAAAACTTACTATAATGCCACAGTGGTCAAAATAGCATGGTGCTTGCATTAAGACAGAAGTACTGACCAATGGAATTGAATTAAGGTGCAAAAATAGACAACCCAATCTATGGTCAATTGATTTTTGACAAGGTCCCCAAATTCACTGAATTGAGACTGCCCTGGTTCAGTTCACCTGTTTGTCTGGTTGGGCAAGTGTTGGCCTGTCTTTTGTCAGGAGGACATTTCACAGAATTAAATCATGATCATGTTGGCTACATCCACAGCTGATTCCATTTGTTATCAGCCAAGGGGAGTGTCTTCTTTAATGAGTGATGCTTAATCTAATCACTGGAAGCCTTTTAAGGAGGATTCAAAAGAAACAGGTTCTTTTCTTTCTGCTTCAGCCGGCGAGCCTCTCGCGTGGAGTTTGTCCAGACCCCCGTGGAATCATCAGCTTCGCAGCCTGCCCTACAGATTTTGGACTCTACATTTCCATGGTTACGTAAGACACTTTCATAAATTTTATATGTACAAATATTTTCTATTGATTCTGTTTCTCTAGAGAACCCTAACTAATACAAATTGGTACCAGGAGTGATCTTAAGAAACAGAATCTTAAAAGTGGGTTTTTATGAATGGTTTTCTACTCTGACTGGACTCAAAGGCACTAAGTACTCTGATTCCCATAATCAGAATGACATTGTCAATCCATGCAGTGACTTGGCAAAAGAGATAATCAAAACATCACCATTCAATTCTTCTAATGCTTGGGTTGCACGAAGCCAGGATCTGGGGATAATGTTTTTGACACCTATACAGAGTTTTGAGGAAATATGAAGTATAGAGATGTTGACTGGTTGTTGTCAGATACACTGTATACATTAATGAGTGAATGGGATGAGCTTAAGACTTCAAACAAGAAGCTTAAGTGTCGTCTGACAGATGTAGACATTTCTGTGAGTGTTCTGAAGGAAATTCTTAATTCCTATAGCCGTAGACTTGAGATCTCTGAAAATTAGACTCAGAATCTTATTGTTAGAATAGCAACTTTACAACGTAAATTGAAATCTCAAACTTGGATGGTGTCTGCCGTTAAAGTGAGGGCACTGATTGGAAAGGCATGAGACCCTGAAAAATGGGATGGCGACATATGGATTGATACTGATATCGGTAGCGAGGTTAAAACCCTAGGTAATGCTGAGTCTTCTCTAGATAACCCTGTAATAGCCTGCCCTGAGGACACAGCTGCCCCACCTCCAGCCTGCCTTGAGAAATTGACCACCCAAACTCCACCTGAAGGGATTAGCCCTAAAGTGATTAATCCTGTTCCACCAGATGAAACAGCAAATGAATGCCCTGAAGCAAATAGCTTGGAAGATACTTTTAATTGTTTTAATGACTCACCCCCACCACCCCTCATTTCTTCCAGACCTATAACTAGACTAAAGTCCTAACAGGCCCCTAAGGTGAGGTACAAAGTATCACACATGAGGAGGTACATTATACTCCAAAAGAACTGTGTGAGTTTTCCCATTTATAAAGGCAGAAATCAGGGGAATATGTGTGGCAATGGATTTTAAGAGTGTGGGATAATGGTGGGAGGAATATAAGGGTGGATCAGGCTGAATTTATTGATACAGGCCCACTAAGCAGAGATTCTGCAACCAGTGCTATAGGTCGAGGGGTTAGAAAAGGCATTAACAGTTTGTTTGGATGGTTGGCTGAAACATGGATCAAAAGGTGGCCAACATTACCTGAGGTTGAAATGCCAGAACCGCCCTGGTATAATGTAGATGAGGGGATCCAGAGGCTTAGAGATATTGGAATGTTAGAGTGGATTTATCATGCAAAGCCTGCTCTTACACCCCAGGAATGTCCGGAGGATGCACCTTTTACCAAAACAGTGAGAAACAAATTTGTGAGACTACCACCACCATCCCTGAAGAGCTCTGTAGTTGCACTTCTCTGTATTACTGTGGGAACTGCTGTCACTGAGCTGGAATCCTTAAACACAATGGGGATGACCAGATCCCGAGTTGGCAGAAGCCAAGTGGCAGCACTAAATCACCAAAGACAGGGTGGACGTGGCTATTATAAAAGACAGCAAACTCAAAGCAGGAGTCAAAATAATCTGGCTCACAAAGATTTGTGATGTTGGTTAGTAAATCATGGGGTCCCTAGAAATTCAATAGGTGGGCAGCCTAATAAATTCTTGTTTGAGCTGTATAAACAAGAGTTCTAGGTCAACTGAATGGAAGTCTAATTTGAATTACAAAAACACAGTGTAATGGCACCTTAATCAATTTCCAGACTTGAGACAGTTTACAGAACCAGAGCCCCGTAAATGAAGGGTAGGCCAGGTCCCTTTGGGGGAGAACCCTGTTACACTGCCACAAATCTATACTGTTAATCTTCCTCCGAACCTTCCCCAAGGAGACCAATGGCTTTTTCCAGAGTAACCGTGCACTGGGGAAAAGGAAATGATCAGATATTTTGGGGATTAGTAGACACTGGTTCAGAAGTGACATTAATTCTAGGGGACCCAAAATGTCACTATGGTCCACCAGTCAGAGTGTGGGCTTATGGAGGTCAGGTGATTATTGGAGTTTTAGGTCAGGTCCATCTTACAGTGGGTCAAGTGGGGCTCCAGACCCATTCTTGTAGTTATTTCGCCAGTTTCTGAATTCACAATTGGAATAGCCATACTGAGCAACTGGCTAAATCCCCACACTGGCTCTTTAACTCATGCACTGAGGGCTACTATGGTGGCAAAAGCCAAATGGAAGCCACTAGAATTGCTCCTACCTAGCAAAATAGTAAATCAGAACCAATATCGGATTTCTGGAGGAAAGGCAGAGATTACTGCCACTCTTAAGGACTTGAAGGATGCAGGGGTGGTGATTCCCACCACATCCCCATTCAACTCTCCTATTTGGCCTGTGTAGAAAACAGATGGGTTTGGAGGATGACAGTGGATTATTGTAAGCTCAGCCAGGTGGTAACTCCAATTGCAGCTACTATTCCAGATGTGGTATCATTGCTCGAGCAAATCAATACATCCCCTGGTACCTGGTATGTAGCTATTGATCTGGCAAATGCTTTTTTCTCAATAGCTGTTAGTAAGGACCACCAGAAACAGTTTGCTTTCAGCTGGCAAAGTCAGAAATATACTTTCACTTTCCTACCTTAGGGGTGTATCAGCTCTCCAGCCTATGTCATAATCTTGTCCAAAGAGACTTTGATCATTTCTCCTTCCCACAAGACATCACACTGGTCCATTATATTGTGGGAATGGGCACATGCTCATGGAATTCTCTGGTTTTACCATTTTCCCCATGATCTAAAAGCAGCTGGATTGATAGAACAGTGGAATGGCCTTTTGAAAACTCAATTATTTTGCCAACTAGGTAGCAACACCTTGAAGGGCTAGGATAATATTCCCCAGGAAGCTGTGTATGCCCTCAATCAGAATCCGCTGTATGGTGCTGTTTCTCCCTTAGCCAAGATCCATGGGTCCAGGAACCAAGGGATGGAAATGGGAATGGCACCACTCACTCTTACCCCTAGTGATCTACTAGAAAAATTTCTGCTTCCTGTCCCTGTGAACCTGAGCTCTGCTGGTTGGCAGGTTTTAGTTCCAAAAGGGGAAGTGCTTCCTCAGGAGAAACAACAATGATTCTATTGAACTGGAATCTAAGACTGCCACTTGGTCACTTTGCGCTACTCTTGCCCCTGGATCAACCATCCAAGAAGGGGATTATATTACTGGCTGGGGTCATTGACCCTGACTATCAGGGGAAAATAGGACTGCAACTACACAGTGGAGGTAAGGAAGAGTTTTCCTGGAATACAGGGCATCCCCTAGGGCGTCTTTTAGTTCTACCATGCCCTGTGATTAAAATTAATGGGAAACTGCAACAATCCAATCCCAGCAGGACTACCAATGGCTCTGAAAATTCAGGAATGCAGGTTTGGGTCACCCCACCAGGCAAAGAACCACAGCCAGCTGACGCACTTGCTGGGGGTAAAGGAACACAGGATGGGTAGTGGAAGAAGGTAATGATAAATATGAACTACAACCACATGATCAGTTACAGAAATGAGGACTGTAATGCTGTTTTGTTCATAGTTACACTACTAACAGTTAATAGTTATGCTATTTAAGTTGTAAGATATCAAGTTTAAGAATGAATATTACCCAAGGACTTGCACCCTATTCTGAAGAGATTTAATGTGTTTCTGGTTATATGTAGGACAAGTGAGTCTTGTTAGGTAAGAAAAAAATTGTGTCTTGTTTTCTATTTAGAAATTAGGTATGGTGTAAGGTGATGAGTATAGCAGCCAAGCTGACAAGGGGTGGACTGTCATGGTTAGGTTCATGCGTCAACTCAGCTAAGTGGTGGTACCTGTTTGTCGGTTGGGCAAGTGCTGGCCTGTCTTTTGCTATGAGGACATTTCATAGAATTAAATCATGATCACGTTGGCTACATCTACAGCTGATTCCATTTGTAATCAGCTGATTCCATTTGTAATCAGCCAAGGGGAGTGTCTTCTTTAATGAGCGATACTTAATCTAATCAAGTATCATTAAAGCCTTTTAAGGAGGATTCAGAAGAGACAGGTTCTCTTCCTACTTTGGCTGGCAAGCCCCTCCTGTGGAGTTCATCCAAACCCTCCACTGGAATCATCAGCTTCAGAGCCTGCCCTACAGATTTTGGACTCTATATTTCCAAAGTTACATGAGACACTTTTATAAATTTTTTATTTACGAATATTGTGTCTTGATTCTGTTTCTCTAGAGAACCCTAACTAATACAGGGACAAAATAGTCTTTTCAATAATTGGGCATGGGAGAACTGGATATCAATAGCCAAAAGAATGAAGGAGGACCCCTAACTTACACCCTATAAAGAAATTAACTCAAAGTGGAACAAACACCTAAATATAAGAACTAGCACCATAAAACTTCTAAAAGAAAATGTAGGGAAACATTTTCAAGGCCTATTAATAGGAGGTAGCTTCCTAAACTTTGCTCCAAAGCACAAGCTACAAAAGAAAAACAGATAAATGGGAATTCCTCTAAATCAGATGCTTCTGCACCTCAAAAAACTTTGTCAAAAAAGCAAAGAGGCAGCCAACTCAATGGGAGAAAATATTTGGAAATCACATATGGGGCAAAGATTTGATATCCTGTATACATAAAGAAATCATACAACTCAACAAAAAAAGAACAAACAAACCAAATATAAAATGGGCTAAAGATATGCATAGGCATTTTTCAGAAGAACAGATACAGATGGCTCAAAAACACATGAAGAAATGCTCATTTTCATTAGCTATAAGGAAAATGCAGTCAAGACTACAGTGAAATACCACCTCACACCTTTAAGAATGGCTGCTATTAAACAAACGAGAAACTATAAATGTTGGAAAGGATGTGGAGATATTGGGACACTTATGCACTGCTCATGGGAACATATCATGGTACAGTCACTATGGAAAACAGTCTAGTCTGGCGGTTCCAAAGGAAACTAAATATTGAGTTGCCCTATGACCCAGCAATAGTACTACTCGGTATGTACCCAGAAGAGCTGAAAGTAATGACACAGACATCTGCGCGCCAATGTTTATAGCAGCATTATTCACAATCACCAAAAAATGGAAACAATCCAAACACCCATTGATAGATGAGTGGATTAACAAAATGCGGTATATACATATGATGAAATATTATGCAGCAGTAAGGCAAAATGACATCCTGAAGCATATGACAAGATGGATGAGCCTTGAGGACATAATGCTGAGTGAAACAAGCAAGACACAAAAGGACACATACTGTATGACTCCACTTTTACAACCACAGTAAAGGTAAAATCAGAGGCTTATAATACAGGATACAAAGGACTTTCAAGATACATAGATGCTAGAGATGGGTGAATGGTTAGTTAATGATTTTGAACTCAAATGTAAAGGAATAGATAGAATTGAAGGCAGTTCTTTAGTGGGTCTATAAGTAGTATTACCATATTGAAGGTGAACAAGATTGAAAAGGGTTGTATAGACCTACGTGTCACTAACACTAGAAATACAAACAAGCTCTTACAAGAACTACCTCAAAGGTATGATTTGTGTACAAAGTGTCTAAGTCCAGGGTACAAGGGGAAAACTGCTATTGCATGTTATGGCCTATGTTTAAAAGGAAACCATTAGCACTACCACAGCAGCAGCAGAGGTAAATAATAGGGGGAGGAACAAGAGTTAAGAGGAGGTTTAGATTTCCTATTTGGTGAGGATGTGTTTATTGGTTATCTTTTTCTTGGGAGCAAAGAAATTATCCAAAATTGAGAGTGTTGATGGACGGTGGACTTTGAACATTATACATGATGCCTAATGAATGCAGGTGGCTGAAGGATGCATTGACTGAGAAGTAAAATGGAAAACATATAATCGAATATTATGCTGTTTACTAAAAGGAATAAAGTCGTGAGGCATGCAATGATGTGAATGAACCTGTGGGACATTTGGTGAGGTAAAATAAAAGAACAATTTATTTTATTTTACCTCAAAATAAAAGACCATTGTATGGTCTCCTTTAGAAAATGCTTATAAGAAAACAGGGGCCTGGATTGTAAGCTTTTAGAGCAGACACATTTAGTCTGGAGTGGTAATTATTATTTCTGGATTTTGAGAGGCTGTTTTATATATCTATAACCTGATATTTAGAGAAAAGAACAAAGCCAACCAGATCGGGATTAAGGTAATTCAGAATACAGGGATAAGGAAGATATTGTCTGTATTTTGAACCACACCTACTCTTTGAAACCAAAAGACAAAAGGTCTATTTTGTCCAGAATCTAAATTGTCTGTGTAGCACATAACATTTGCCCAGAATAAGAATGAGGACCTTTAACCCTGTATAGCTTAATATAATACCTGGATACATCCTAGAATATATTAAGCAGATAATCAAAAAGCATTGGCAAAGTCCCTTGAGGGATGGGAGAAAAAATATGGAACTATTAAACTTTACCATAAGGGAATTCCCTGATACTGTGTCAAACATTAGGGACACCCAAATTAATAGGCCAAGCCCTTGATTTGAGGCTTACTCTTGTGACGCTTATGTATGTAGAGGAGAAGTTCAGCCTACCTATAGGTATGCCTATGAGTTACTTCCAGAGAACTGCTTTTGTTGCTCAGATGTGGCCTCAGTCTCCCTAAGCCCAAGTCTGTAAGTTAAATCATTGTCCTCTCCCCTACTGGGGACATGATGTCCAGGCGTGAAAGTCTCCCTGGAGGCATGAGAGATGACTCCCAGGGATGAGTACAGCCCTGGCACTGTGGGATTAACCATGCCATCCTGACCAAAAGGGGGAAAAGAAGTATAACTAATAAAGTATCATGGCTGAGAGAGTTCAAATAGAGTCAAGAGGCTACTCTGGAGGTTACTCTTATGCAAGCTTAGGTTAGACATTGCTACCTATCATAACCTGTCAAACCCCAACCAAAACCATTTCAGCCAATCTTAAAGAACAGCTAGGGCAATATATAAGATTCTACAAAGGTTCCATGTACTAGGGTAACTTTCCAGAAACCTACAACTTCCAGATGTCCTGCACCAGCTAAGTCCTGAAACCTAGAGGGCCAGCCTCTCCATAACATCAGCTAGTTTCATCTCCCCACCCTATAGTATTGATAGCCCCTTCCAACATGAAAAAGTTAGAATGGTCATAGCCCAATTACCCCTAAAGAGTGGGACAGAAAGATCACAAGTGATGATGGAGTTATAAAGAAGGTAAGGCTTAATAAACAAGTATGATTGCTAAATCATTAAATTGATATGTCCTTTAATCTCCAGTATCTTACAGCAGCTAGAAGTAAAACCTAAAATTGTGGAACTGTAACCCATACCAAACTCTGAAATCTGTTCTAACCCTATTGTTGTGCCATGCTTTGAAACTTATTGCTTTTTTGTACATGTTATTTTTCACAAAAATAAAAAAAAAGTCAATTGTGGTGATAAAAAAAAAATATTTATTCCTCCTAGCCTCCTATATTTTGGATCAGCTAGAAGAAAAAATCTGAGATAATGGTACAGTAGCCCATGACAAACTCTGAGATCTGTCTTGTAAGTACGTGCTGAAGAGTGCTTTGAAAACTATTGCTTTTTTCTTTCTTTGCCTTGTACATATTATATTACACAATAATAAAAAAGTTAAAAAAATACCCAAAGCAAGGAAGACATGTATTATTTTTCCAGTAATTCCACTTTTAGGAATTTAAGCTCAAGAAGTAAACGAAAACATAGGAAAGTTATTTACTGGAGAATATACATAATTCATACTCATATATAATAGCACTATTTATAATTGATAATAGTCTAAATATCTATCAAGAGAAATTTGACCAAGTAATTTTTGTTACATTAAAATGTTCAACCATTATGATCATATTACAACATGGAAAATGACAAAAACATGCATTAAATATGAATGTGAACAAGTCTGGGAATAACTGAAAGAAATGAGAACACCTCATTAATTTGAGGTGGTAGAATTGGCATGAATTTTTTAAAATTTATTTTCCCATTAATGCTATTATTTCATGCGGTAAATATATTCTGTGCAAAAAACACATTTTAAAAGTCAGAATATATTTATACAAGCAAAATGCCCAGTTTAAGTTTTGACATACAACAAACAATTACTGGTGGATAATGATAATAATAGCTAACATTTATTGAGCATTTACTCTAGACCCCTGGCACTGATCTAAGCACTTTCTATGCACTGACTTAATCCTCAAAACAGCCCTATATTCACAGTATCTCTAGTTTATTAATAAGGGAAACAAGGCACATTGACAGTAAGCAATCTGCCCAAGTTCAGCCAGCTAATAAACTGCAGGGTTCCAGAGCTCACACCCTTAACTACTAAGTGATTCTGCTCTTTGGCACTCACTGCATGACCTTGTCAGCATCTCTCGTTACCAGAAAGCAGAATAAGGACATACGTACATAATAAGCATAAAGTTTACATGTGGCAATAACATGCTAAAGATTTAGGAAAGCTTAATTTCTGAACTTTAGATTAAAAAGGAGCCATGTTTTAAGTTCTCCTTTACCATGTTTTGAATTTATAAAAATGAGAATATGCTCAAGAAAACAGAGAAGATAATATAAATAAAACGGCAGAAGGTCACCCAGAAATATATTTCTATAAAGACAATCTATTTTTTCTTGTCATTAAAACATACCTATTCACTTTAAATGTCCTAACTTTAAAGTATTTATGAACAGATATTTTGAGTTATATTGGCAACCAGTTTTAAATTAACTTTGTTTTCCCGAAATATAATCACAACATACTCAGACTTCTACCCTGATCTTCAAACTCACATAAGCAACTGCCTATTTGATATTTCTATCTGCGTATTTCATAGATATATCAAATTTAAGATATCTACAACCAAACCAATATATCCGATCCAAATTCTTCCTTTCCCTATTTGAAACTGCTAAGTCCAGTCTCCGTGTAGCCCAAGTTTGACTTTTCTTCCACCACTATGATCCTGAATGAAGCCATCATTATTATTTCTTAATTAGATTCCTGAGGTAGGCACCTGGCAACCTCCAACCTTGGCCCTTTACAGTCTATTCTCAACAGAACAGCCAAGGTTATTCTTTAAGTCTTAAGTGAGATGAAGTCGCAATTCTACTCAAAACCTTCAGCTGTCTTCCTGTTAATTCAAAGAAAATGCCAAAATCCTGAAAATGGCCACAAGCTCTAATGATCTGGCCTCCATCTCCCTCTCACACCTCATCTCCTTTCACAATCCCTCATTACACTCATCCACCCATGTTCCTGCTGTTCCTCACACATGCCATTCAGGTTTACATCTCAGCCCTAACATTTGCTGTTCCCTCTCCTTGGAAATCCTTCCTCCAAGCATCCACGCAGCTTGTTTCCTTGCTACCTGCAGGTTCCACCTCACATGTCACCTTCTCTGAGTGCCCTCGTTGATCACTCTCTATAAGACAGCATCCTCTTCAACTGCTACCATCTCCCTCCCCGATTCTATCAGTCTCCATAGCATTTCTACCACCTACCATCATATATATTTTATGGTTTATCAAGTATATTGCCTTCTCTCCCTAAAAGAAGGTAAACTCCATGCAGGCATGGCTTTTGTAACGTGTCTTCATGACCTAAAACATTTCTGAACATATATGCAGGTGCCCTCTTAATGTATGTTTAATCAATTAACCTGTTGATCTATTAATAAAATTAAAACACAGGTTGAAATTCATTTGTAAGATGAAGCCAGGAGGGCACCTCAGAGTAAAACAGCAAATACTGTCACACTAAGAAACAAAAAAAGTTGTCTTGATTTTCCTGTGCACTTTTAAATTTTATGTGGTTTCCTGGATTTATACGTGATACGTCTGTAAACTATATCTAAAATAAAGTCATTAAAGTTTGGATTAAAAAAACAATACTCAATCGCACGTGGAAAAAAATATCACTTTGAAGAACTAACTGATTTCAAGGTTTTGTCAATTCTACCGGTGAACTCTCCATCAGATCAACTTTGTGCCCTCTAATCCAGTGACACTGTCTTCATCCCCTCTCCCTGCTTTTACTCTTCAACATTGACATAGCATTTGCAAAGCTAATCGAGTTATCTTTCTAAAATACATATCTAATCACATTATTGCCCAAATTGAAACTTCAGATTTAATAGATTCCCAATGCCTACAAAACAAAGCCCAGAGGCCTCAATGCAGTCCATGAAGCCAATTCAGTGCATCAAGACATGCATAAATTCCACATTCCAAGGTCCCGATCAGATCATGCAATTTTCAAAACCTTCACACACTGCTCATGTTATTCTTTGCCTTGAGTACTCTAAACCCTTTCCATTCCTGGCAAAAACCCACTGAGTTTCCAAAGCCAAGATTCTATTTAATCGTCTCTTATGAAAACTGCATAAACTTTCCTCAAATACATTAGTCTCTCTCCTGCCTCTACTGCTTCTACTATTGTGGGATGGATTCTGTGTTATAATTCAGATATTCAGTGCTATTCTCCTGTAGTTGATTTTAAATTCTGGAGAACTGGGAAAAAAGTGTGTACTTACTAGACAGCACACAACTGGTGCTCAATAAATGGTTCTTTAATTAATGAACATATAAAACAGTATACTCTGGCAAGCAGATTGTGTAGTCAGGAAGAAGAAAAATTTTAAATGCCCTATAGATATTATTTCTATCATTTAACAACATGAATTTTTTAACTAAAAAGTTAAATATTCTAAAATTTTCAAATTGTACAATGGGGAAAAAAGGTTTAGATAGAAACTATAGAGATGGCAGAGTAAGAAGCTCTAGGAATCAATTAATCTAAAAGAACAACTATTAAGCAGGTTAGAATTGACTGAATGAACTATACTGAAACACTATGCAGCATCCAGAGAAGAGGTGGACAAAGAGGCTGGTAAATGGCAGAAAATACCAGCAAACTGCACTCTCCGAGCAGCAGTTATATCTCCCGTCTCCCAGGCTCAAGACAAGCAGTAATAGGGTACACAAACCCAGCCCCCACCACAGCTTGCTGGTGCCAGGGTGAAATACAAAGACCTACTTTCCCAAGATCCAGGAGTGTGGGTCCGATCACTACATTTTATTGGCTACTTCAGATGCTGGGATGTCCACCTACGAGGGCAGTCTTTGTTTCAATCTGCACCAAACAAGCAGTAGATGAATCTTAAAGACCTTTCCTCAAAACTACAAAAAAATAAAAAGTTAAAATGCTTCATTCACTGGGGAAGTATCAAATCAGAAAAAAATGCAACTACATAGAGCCACAGGAGAAGCTCCAGGCACCCTTGCTGGTCCTCATCACCACCACCAACAGGGCAATGTGGGACAAGCTAGCAATCCCTTTTGGGTCTGCGGCCTCCTTCCAGCTAGAAAAGGTCTCACTCACCCCTACTCCCAGAATTTGTCCTCCAGGCAAAAACAGCTTGACAGAGGGAAAGCTGTGTAAGAAACAACTGAGTCAGGGGGTTTGGGGCAAAGAATTGTCTGCTTTGCGTCTTGTGATGGAGCGCCCAGGAAGGGTAGGACTGTTTCCTGGGGTTCAAATTCCTATAAACAGGGGAACTGTTAAGGCCACTAGCAAGCACAGGCACAGGACCAGACACAGACCCACAAAAGACGAGGAGAACCCTACACTTTGTACCCCACTTAGGCTGATCTTCCTCATAGGAGACCTGATGCTGACAGAGAACACCAGCCAATGCAAAGACAATTGGCAGAGACTGTAAAAGGTATCCTTTTGCACTGGTTTGTTGGGTTTTGTCAGTGTCTGGTACTCAAAAAAATATCTGTCCCATCACTGGCTAGATATAAACTCAAGAAAAAGATCTGGGACTAAATTCCAGAATTAACTACTTGGAATATAAAAACATACAGTATACAACAAAAGATTACAAGACCGAAAGATAGAGAAAATGACCCATCCAAAAGAAGAAAATAAAAATCCAGAAATATTAACAAAGGAGAACAGATTGTGGACATACCAGACAAATACTTTAAAGAAATGACCATCAATATGCTCAAGATTTCTGAAGGAAAACACAGAAAAAGAACTAAGTGATATCAGGAAAAAAATGAATGAAAAACATGAGAATATCAATAATGAGAAAAAAAATTAAAGAGAACCAAATAAAACTACCAGAATTAAAGACCACGATAAGAAATGAAAAAGTTTCCTTCAGTAGAGTTTCAATAGCAGATTAGAGCTGGCAAAAAAAAGTCAGTGAACTTGGAAAAAAAGACAACTAACATAAAACAGGCTGAGAAACAAAATTAAATAAAAAAAGAATTATAAAAGTGAAAATAGTTTAAGAGACTCCTGTGACACCATCAAGTGTACCAATACATGCACTATGGGAGGTCCGGAAGGAAAAAAATTAAAAAGAGACAGGAGCAAAAATAATAATCAGAGAAACAACAGAAATCTTCCAAATTTGGCAAAAGACATGAATATGCAAATCCAAGAAACACACCATACACCTAACAGCAAACATCTGAAAAGAAACACCCCCAGACACAAAAATGTCAAACTGTTGACTCAGAGACCTAACCTCAAAACTGAAAGATCTAGAAAAATAAGAGCAAACTAAATCTAAAGCAAGCAGAAGGAACAAAATACCAAAGATTAAAGTGGAGATAAATGAACTACAGAATAAAAGAGAAAGAGAGAGAGAGCGTGAATAAAACCCAAACTAGGTCCCTTGAAAAGATCAATAAAATGGACAGAGCTTTAGCTAGACAGAAAAAGAGAGAGAGAAAACAAATGACTAAAAATCAGAAATGAAAAGGGGGACATTAACATCAACCACACAGCAATAAAAAGACTATAAAAGGCTAACATGAACAACCTGTATATCAATAAATTAGATAACCTGGATAAAATGGACAGATTCCTAGAAATGCACAAACTACCTACACTGAGTCAAAGAGAAATAGATCTCAGCATATCAATAACTAGTAAAGAGACTAAATCAGTAATCAAAAAGCCCAGGACCAGATGGCTTCACAGGGGAAATTTGCCAAACATTCCAAGAAAGCTGGTATTCCAAGAACACCCATCCTACTGAAACCATTCTAAAAACTGAAGAGGAGGGAATACTATCCAATACATTGTATGAGGCCCACATGACTCTTATACCAAAGCTAGATTAAGATACCACAAGGAAATTACACACTAATATCAATTATTAATATATATGCAAAAATTCCCAACAAAATACAAGCAAACTGAATGCAACAGCAAATTAAAGTAATTACATACCATCAAATAGGCTCTATCACAGGTATGCAAGGATGATACAACATAAGCAATTAATAAAATACAGCACATTTTCAGAATGAAGTGGAAAAAAAACAAGATGATCATCTCAATTGAGACAGAAAAGGCATCTGACAAAATCCAGCACCCTATCTGGATTAAAATTTTAAAAATTTAGAAAACCAGGACTAGAAAGAAACTTTCTCAATATGATAAAGGGCACACATGAAAACCCACAGGTAACCTCATATTTAAGAGTTAAAGACTGAAAGCTTTCCCTCTAAGATCAAGAGCAAGACCAGGACATCTTCCATCACCACTGTTATTCACATTCTACTGGAAATTCTAGCCATAACAATTAGGAAAGAAAAAGAAAGAAACATTATCCAAATTGGAAAGCAGAAATAAAACCTTGCCTATTTGCATATAACATGATACTATATATAGAAAACCCTGAAAAATCTACAACAAAGTTACTAAAGCTAATAAATGAATTTAGCAACCTGGCATGGTACAAGATCAACACTCAAATCTCAGTAATGTCCTATACACCAGTAAGGAACAATATGAAGGAGAAACAACAAGAAATTCCATTTATAATAGCAACAGAAAGAATCAAATTTCTAAGAATATATCTAACTAATGAGGCAAGGGACTTGTAATAGAAAACTACAAACATTTCTGAAATAATTCAAAGGAGATCTAAATGAATGGAGGGGACATCATGTGTTCACGGACTGGAAGATTAAATCTTGTTAAGATGTCAATTGTACCCAAAGTGGTTTCCATAATTCCAATCAAAACTCCAACAGCCTTCTTTGTATAAATGCAAAAACAAATCATCAAGTCTATAAGGAAGGGTAAGGGGCCTTGAAAAGCCATGCGATATTTGACAAAGTTATCAGTCAACTCAATCGGGAAAGAAGAGCGTTTTTAACAAATGATTCTGGGAAAACTGGATGTCCATATGCAAAAGAATGAAGGTGGACCCCTACCTTACACTATATACAAAATCAACTCAAAATGGGTCAAAGTCCTAAATTCAGAAGCCAGAACCATAAAACTCTAAGAAGAAAATTCAGAGAAGCATCCTCAGAATCTTGTGTTAGGCAATGGTATCTTAGACTTTCCACCCAAAGCACAAGCAACTAAAGAAAAAATAGATAATAGGACCTCATCAAAATTAAAACCTTTCTATCCCTCTAAGGACTTTATCATAGAAGTAAAACTGCAACCTATACGATGAGAGTAAACATTTGGAAATCACATATCCAATAAACGTTTTATATCCAGACTATATAAAGAAATCCTTCAACTCAGAAAAAAAAAAAAGACAAACAAAAAATGAGCAAAAGATTTGGATGGACATCGCTTTAAAAAAGATATTCAAATGGCCAGAAAGTACATGAAAAGATGCTTATTAACATTAGCCATCAGGGAAATACAAATCAAAACCATGAGATACTATCTCATATACATTAGAATGGCTATTATTTTAAAAATGGAAAATAAGAAGTATCAGAGAGGATGCAGAGAAATAGGAGCACTCATTCATTGCTAGTGACAATGTAAAATGGTGCAGCCATTGTGGAAAACAGTTTGACAGTTCCTCAGAAAGCTAATGCAGAACTACCATATGACCCAGGAATCCCACCATTTGGTATAAACCTAAAAGAACTGAAAGCCAGGACCCGAATGGATATTTGGACACTGATGTTCACAGCAGCCTTGTTCACAATTGCCAAAAGATGGAACCAACCCAAGAGTCCATCAACCAATGGATAAGGAAAATATAGTATAGACATACAATGGAATATTATTCAGCTGTGAAAATGAATGAAGTACTGAAACATGCTACAACATGGATGAATCCTGACAACAGGTTGAGTGAAATAAGCCAGACACACAAGGACAAATACTGTATGATCTTACGGTTTTGAAACCATAAGCAAACTCACAGAATCAGAATCTAGAATACAGGGGATGGTGGGGGATAGGAACAAGGGGGACAGAGAACGGAAGTTAAGGCTTAAAATGTACAGGGCTCCTATTTGGAATGTGGTGATGGTAGCACAACTTTTAATTGCATTCACAATGAATGATCAAAAAGGGAAATGTTATATTGTATACATGGCAGCAATTAAAACTTTTAAAACTCCATGGAACTACACTACACAAATGGTGCACTGCAGGTAAAACTACAGACTTTAACTAATAGCGCAATTATAAAAATGTACTATCATCAATTTTTAACAAAAGTTCCACACCACTGCAAGGTATTGGTAGTGGAATGCTATTTGGTAATCCTATATTTTATTCATGATATTTCTGTAAACCCACAACTTCTCTAATAATAATTTTAAAGAAACAAATATAGCAGATAAAGTTGGATGATGTGTACAGGGTTTGCCTTTCATTATTTTTCTATGCTCTTTGGATGTTTTTAACTTTTAACAACAAAAATTATTCTCTATACACACATACAAAAAAAAAGGGCAAAAGACTTAAACAGACATTTCTCCAAAGAATATATACAAATGGCCAGAAAGCAGATGAAAACATGCTCAACATCATTAGTCATTAGGGAAATGCATATTAAAACCCCAATGAGATATCATCTTACACTCTCTGAAATGACTACTGTTAAAAAAAAAAATTATAAGTGTTGGAGATAACGTAGAAAAACAGAAATACTCATTTATTGTTGGTGGGAATGGAAAACGTTGCAGCCACTATGGAAAACAGTTTGATGTTTCCAGATGTCACACTTCTAGGTATATATTCAAAGAAACTGAAAGCAGAAAATAAAACATATTAGCACACTGGTGTTCACAGCAGCATTATTCACAACTGCCAAAAGACGGGAGCAAGTTAGTGTCCATCAACCAATGAATGGATAAACAAAATGTGGTATATACACAATGTAATATTATTCTGCCACAAAAAAAGGAATGAAGTTGTCATAAATGTGACAACATGGATGAACCTTGAAGACACTGCGTGGAATGAAATAAGCCAGACACAAAGGGACAAATATGGTATGAACTCACTGATAAGAAATAATGATAAGCAGTTCATAAAGTTTGAAATTAGAATACAAGTTACCAGGAACCAGGGTGGCGGTAGGGAATGGGGAATTAATGTTTGAATTGTACAGAGTTTCTATTTAGGAGAATGGAAGCATTTTGGTAATAGCAAATGTTTTGGTGGTGATAGGACATTGTGAACATAATTAACAGCACTGAAACATTTATGTGAACGTGGCTAAAAGAGGAAATTTTACGTTGTATAAATGTTACTAAAATAAATTTTTAAAAAATATTCTCATAGGACTGTACAACACAAACAATGAACCTAGAGTAAACCACGGACTACAGTTAATAGCACAATGACTAAAAAAATCGATATTCTTTTATCGATTGTAGCAAATATCCTACACTAATACAAAGTGTTAATAAGAGGGGTGTATATGTGAACCGTATTTTTTTAACTTTTTTATTGTATAGTATAACATATATACAATGCAAAGAAATAGAAAAGCAATAGTTTTCAAAGCACTCTTCAACAAGTTACAGGATGCAGAGGAAACAGAAGCAGATGAGAACATGTTCAACATCATTAGTCAACAAGTTATAGGACAGATTCCAGAGCCTGTGGGGTACCACACAATCCTCTCCGATTTGTGAGCTGTATTTTATCGATTATTTTTCAGTAAACCTTCAAATTCTCTAATTAAGAAAAAAACTGCACAAGGACTTCATGAGTACCCTTTATATCATAAAACCTCTAAATTCTATGAAAAATAAATTTCCACATCTCTGAATATGGTAAAATTGTGTTTATAGGAAACACTGGCGCCATGTTGCAGTAGAAAACTTTTTTCAGCACTCATTCACGGGGAGCAATAAATCATTTCCTTCTGAAAATGAATGTTATCATGGGCGGACCTTTTATACAGAGTAAATATTTAGATTCAAAGGTTTCCTCCTGGGCATTTCAGAAAACTATCGTGACCAAGGTATCATAGCTTAGCGGTTCTTAAACAGCAATCTTGTACTCAAACATTCAATATAACCTGAATTTTTTAAAGGGCCATCAATTCTCTTTATAACCTGCCTAGAGTCAAGTATAATAATCATATTGACATCATTTTATTCACAATCAAAAAGAGTGATTTAAGAAAATTCAGTTATGGCTGATTACCTAAATTCTAGCACACAGCTAGACTACTTCTTATTTCTTTGCTGTCAGGTAAGGATCTGTGCCTGAGTTTTAACCAGCTGGGGGCGGTAAAAGGAAGTGGAGTGCAGCACTTTCAGGCCTGGCTCATAAAAACCTCCAATGCACAATTTTTCCTGCTCTTTTCCTTCAGCAAATTTCATGCACATAAGTCCAGTGACCCTAAGAATCATACATACACAATGGCAGACCCATAAAATGAGATTATCCTGAGTTTAGAATCACTAATCAGAGAACCACCTACTGGCCAGTGTCTTTTTGGGTTGCTATAACAAATGCCATAGACTGAATGACTTAAACAGCAGGCATTACTGTCTCACAGTTTGGAGACTAAGTCCAAATTAAGGTATCAGCAGGTCAGGCCTTCTCTGCCATCTGTAGCATCCAGTGGTGGCTTGCTAGAAATCAATCTCTGCCTCCATCACATGGCCTTGTGTCTTCTTTGATCTCCTTGTGTGGCTTCTACTCCCATGTCCAAATTTCCTTTGCTTAATAAGGACTCCAGTCATATCTGGATTAAGCCGACCCTCCTTCAATCTGGCCTTCAAAGATCCCATTTACAAACTATCCACGCACAGGGTGAAAGATCAGGACTTGGCATGTCCTGTAGGAGACAAGATTCAATCCCCAACATTCAAGAAACCAGTATGTAAATAACAAACCTGATTCTGAAAATTAGTAAGTTGAGAATCATAATTACTCAGTCACTTTACTGTGCTACCTTTTTCTCAGTTCTATTTCATAGGGAATCACATAAACCGAATTTTCCTTACAACCAGAAAATCTTCGGCCTAATCTTCCTAACACTATGTTAGCCACTATAAAAGAAATACACACACCCACACTCATCCAAGTGAAGAAAGAAAGAAAACGTTGTTGTTTTGGAGCTCTACGTACCTGCAGAAAAACACGTTCATAAATGTAATCCGTTCCTGTGGCTGTGAACTCATTTTAAGTAAGCCTTTTTGATGAGTTAAGGTGTGAACCAATTCAACCAGGATGGCTCTTAATCCTATTACTGGAGTTCTCTATAAGCAGAATGAAATGAAAGAAGGACACACAGGAAGCAAGAAGCTGAATGTCACTGGAAAGCAGAAGAGAAGGGAGAGGTCAGGAGGGGCCACCATGTGCATGGCCATGTGACACAGGCGCCCAGGACCAAGGATCACAGGCAGCCAGTGCGGGAACGCTCTTCAGGAAGAAAGCCTCCCCCCGCGACACCTTGATTTGGACATTTTCTTAGCCTCAAAACTGTGAGCTAATAAATTCCCATTGTATGGAATTTGCGTGAGCAGCCAAGGACACCAAAGTAACATTATTTGATCCATGCCCTAAAGAATCATACCTAATGAATCCAACTAGCATGAATTAACTACCCTACTCTGTGCTTACCCTGAGGCAGTCACTCAGCACACAAGGAAGAAAAAGACATGTTTCTCAGTAGAATTTTACACTTGGCATTTCTCTTTCCTGGCTTTTCTTGTCACCAACATCTTTAAGAAACAGAGTTTAAGCTTTGTTTTTACAGCAGAAGAGATTTAGGTGAAAGATATTTTAGACATTATAAGAAAACATTTCCTTTCAAATTTGGCTATAAACATTATTTAAAATACAAATAAAATTGCATTTCCTAGGCAGTGAGATGGTGGCTCAATGGCAGAATTGTCACCTGCCATGCCGGAGACCCGGGTTCAATTCCCAGTGCCTGCCCATGCAAAAAAAAAAAAATTGCATTTCCTTTGTATCTGTGATGAAACCTTTCATGCGGGAATGCAGCCCACTCTTGCTTTACTCCTGACTCTATGCAATAAAACAGCAGCTAGTTCCCATTCACACACACTAAATTTATATCTTCTTCCCTTGCACTAATTTTCTAATTCCAGAAAATGACTGGACACTATTTCAAGGGACAGGAAGAAAATGATCTATTTAAGGCAGTGTTTCCTTATATAACTATTTATAGTATTATAAGTTACAAGTTTTCACATTTCCACAGATCACTTAATATTCCAAGTGCATTGAGTAAATGTGCCATGCATTAAAGGCAGTAGGTGCCCAACAAATGTTGAACAAATTGTAGCAAGTATCTAACAGAAAACAGTAAAAATACTTTGATCTGCTTGGTAGCAAAATAATTAAGTACCATCATGCAGCATGAGAAGGGATCAAGCCTCACAATACTATACTTCTTTAGAGTTGAAGATGATAACAGCCTACATAATCCCTTCTTACTCCTTGAGAGTTTGATTCTCAAGCACTTAAGACAGAGTAAGGACTGTGCCATTTGGATCTTAGTCCACTGCCATCCTCTTTAGGGTCAAAAAAAGCTATAAATTCACCTATTCTGTGGTTTTAGAGAACTGAAAACAACTGAGAAGTGGTATTGACATGCACACTTCCTTTCTTTTAAGAATTCATGTTTTAGAATAAAATTACTGCTACCTGGGTCCCTCCCTCTTCTTATGGGCAAATGTTTAGCTGTACTTTCACTTGAAATCTTGAACCTTAGCAAAAAAACAGATGGTATATTTAGCTTTATGCAAAACTTCTTTTCCTAAAGCAGAGAGCTAAAGAAAGCTGACTGGTATTCTTAAGTCCAAATCAGATTCTTGTTTACTATTTCTGAAGAGTAAAACAAATGTGTTTTAGAAAGAGAAGGATAAGAAGTATTCAGATAAATTATTTTTTCTCTCTCCTACTAGACGGCAGGGAGAAACTGTGTACACAAAAAGAGGAAAGCACATGAAGGGAAAAACATTTAATGAGAATATTTAGTGTTAGAGAAGAAAAGAGCTGTACTAGATACTTGTTTGCACTCTGACACAGTCAGCATGATCCTCAGAGACTTGAAAGTAATAACATCTGAAGCTCATACATTATCAAAGAAGTGATGGGCTCTTACTTCACATTAATAGTAACCTCACTTCTTAGCGAACTTGTATGTATTTTACTAATGCTATGTAAATTCTATTTAAATGTAAGGAATAGCAGTGTTCTAAATATAGTATAGCTTAATAACATCAAAATATTTGAAACATCAAAAATATTTCAAAGGAGGTAAAACAGGGAAGTGTTCAATGATGGCATTTTATTTCACATTCTATGTAGATACAGCTACTCAAGCAGCAGGTATCCATTAAGTGCTCACAGTACAATGCTACTCTAAAATTTGATTATATATCACAAAATGTAAATGTCAAGAAAGCAAGTGATCAAAGGCATTTATAAAAATTCACCTATAATAATAGAAAAATGTAAAATTTTTTTAATTAGCAAAAATTTTGAAAACATAAGAACACTGAAAATGGTGAAATAAGATAGAATCCTATACATACTGCCAATAACAGCAAGGATGAGAACAATCCTTACAGACTGTAATTTGATAACATATATCTGTAACCCTACATTTCTTTGGACCATTAAAATTCTACTTTTAGTAACTAACTTGAAGTAATATCATGACCTCAGAAAAAGCCTTATGCCCAAAACTGCTCATCTCAATATAACTTCTAATTAATAAACTGTAACCAAATGAAATGCCTGACAACATGAGATGAGTCAAATAAATTATTCTAAAACAGCAGTATGTAACATTAAGTAGACATTAAAATCATAATTATATAACGTTGCTACAAATAAATGTTTGTATATGTTTTTATATAAATATAAAAAATAATAACAGTATATATAACCAATTAAAATATGTAAAGAAAAAAGGATGAAAGCTAAAATATAAAAATGATATTTTTTGGGTAATGGGGCCATGGGTACTTTTTTTCAATCTGATTTCCTATAAACTGTATATTTGGGTACACATGAAGTCAATTTGAAAAATGTATAATAAATTCATGAAAGAAAACACAAAAAAATTTCAAAGAGCATTAATAAATTTGATGTTCACTTAACTTTAGAAATATTACAAAGTAATGATTAAAAATAATTGCAAAACAAAAATCACAAATATTACAAGTTCAAGTTTGCACTTTAGAACAATTTTTAAAGTTTTTTTTAATTTTCATTACTACTAATTATTTTAAACAATTTTCACAACAATATAAAACAAAGTTCAATTAAACATAATGCTAAATCCAACTGAATTTACTTTTTATTCCCCACAGTTTATAAACATCATTATATTGTTCTCCCAGTGGCTGTCACAGTCATAAGATTTACCACACCCCGATTTCACTTCTTGAAAGTAAATTAAATCATGTGTGATTCATTTCATCAGGTAACAGATTTACGACAAAAGGTGGATTGACAATATTTTCTCTTCTTCATTCTCATTTCTTTCTTTCCTTTTTTTTTTTTTTTTATGAATTTTTTCCCCATTCAAGAATTAAGGCACAGGCATTTACAATACAAATCATACCAAATGTTTATATCAAATATGATCATTTTAACATAGATGACTTTATTAAAATGTATGACTGATGCACAGATAACTCACAATTATCTCATATTTACTATTAAATATGAACAAGTAAAAGAAATATCATTGCCAGTAATGTACAATTCAGTGTGTAGTAATAGGGTTGCCAGATTTGATAAATAAAAATACAAGACAATTTATGTTAAATTTGAATCTCAGATAAGTACCAAATAATTTTTAGTATTTTTACTCATTTATTTGAGATTCAACCTTAACTGGTGTTCTGCTTTTTTAATCTGGCAGCCTTAGTAGTAATGAGATTATTAAGAATTGGAAGCATTACTAACTCACACTTACATTTTGACTTGCAACATCCTCTAAAGGATAGTGAGCGGGGAAGGAATTACTAGTTACTAGTACAATAGCTCTCTATGCTAAGCAGCTGACGTATCAAATGATCCATTTCATCCTAACCAAAACCAGTAAGACAAGTATTACTCTCATTTCACTATAGAGGACATAGTCTCAAAAAGGCTGAGTAACTAGTTCAAAGACTAGCAGCTAATAGTCTGCTCAACAATGAGCTCTACAGTCAAAGAGGATCACTGAGCTGACTAATTCTGTTCCAACTCTTAGTTAGGAGGGAAAAGAATGTTAATTCTGGGTAAGCACTATCAACACTAGATGAATCCAATGAGTAGGGCTGAATCCCTTGACTCAGCCTGACTTTAAGTTTACATATACTTCCATATGACACAATAAGGACAATGTCCCATCTAGACAATAAGAGAGTAATTCTCTTGAATAAACTAAATTGGACTACACTTATAAGTCATCTGAGAAAAATTCATTGCTTGGAAAAATGTATGTTGATTTCATTGGATTCCAATATATAGGGATTACTACTAACATCCAGGCAATAAAAATACCAGACAAATTGGGAATTGGAAGCTTCCTAATTGTATGGAAAAAATCTTCTATTACACTGTTATTATTGGCTGCAATGTTCTAGAGCTATATTTATTCATTCATTTATTTTCTTATTTCATTTTGTATATAACTTTTCCACTGCTACTGTGCTAGGATATGGAGATAACAACATAAGGAAGAAAAGGTCTAGGACAACATATAACAGATTCATTCATACCCTCAGGACATTCTAGTTTAAAAGTCAGGCTTTTGCCAGACTCACTGCCTACATTCACATTGCTTTCCCACTTTCCATGCTACTTCCCACGCCAAGTAAGTTCTCTATCCCCATTGGGAACCAACATAATAGTTCTGTGACTCTTCTATTTAAAACCCATTTTAACTGTCAGAAATAATGATAAGATGTACAATTGCATTATACATTAATTTCACTGTGGTCCATGTATTCAAGCCATTCCAATTGGGAAACAAAAGTTTTCTGCAACAAAGTTGAGTGAAAGGTGCTCTCCTTTACTTTCAATCAGAAAATAGTCATATTTTCATAACAAATGTAAAGAAACGCCCAGGCTCTCTCTTTGCATATTTAAACATTTTGTGAAAATACTTCCTTTCAGTGACTAAAATACATTCCACAGAGACAACTGGGGATTTAGCATCCATAATGAGCTCCTGGTGATGATCCTAAAAGGAATCAGATTCCTTGAGTTTCAGTATAATGTTCTATCCAAAGACAAAGTTATCTAAATGTTCAATCATCATTTACAAAGGTAAAATTGTGTTTTGCTGCACACTATAAGATCCTAATATTATTATTTAACCTCTCTGGGTCTCCTTTCCATTTTCCTATGGTATGTACAGCCAGTAGCTTAGTTCCTCCCAGCTCCAAAAGTCTGTGCTTCTTTAATCCTATAATTCTGATGAAGTCTTAAGCTATCTACTTCAAATAGACACAAAACATTTATGTTTTCATTTTGTGGATTACAGAATAATCTTAAATGAGCACGATTAAAATTGGTACATTACTTCAGACAAGTGTATATCCTGGCTATTTCTGTCTATAATGAATTCCATAATTATGTAAACAAAAATATTATTAATATTATAGTCTATGCCTACAGAAAGCTTATGTAGAAAAGGTCCCAAGTGAATTCGTTTTCCTGAAGCCAAACAAAACAACATTGCAGAATCTCACATTTATTCAGAAGAGAAAACTCTAATTGAATCTAACAAAAGGTTCACTGCCTAGGCATAATTGTTAGAAAATAGTTTTCATGTCACATAAACTACTTTACCCAAAAAAATAGCTCCCAAAGAAAACGATTTCTCATGAAGTTCAGTTCAAAGTAAATTCTGGGTGAAAAGGTTGAACTATACACTAGTTTGAAAAATATCTTCATCAGAACCTCAGCAATGTCCTTGGTAAAAAAAAGGGGGGGGGCGCATACTAAAGTTGTATGAATAGCCATTCAAATCTCTCTCTCTCTCTGTTGTTTCAGGCTATAAGTGGCATGACCACAATTCCTTCCTATAAGTCTGGTGCAGCCAGGTTTAAAAGTTGTTTTCCATTAGGAATCAACAGACATTTAACATTTTCTTTTAAAAAGTTTCATGCTCAACATTTAACAAATATTCTCTTTTTTTTAACCATAGGACTTTTCAGAACCTTTAATAAACTATATTTGTTGTGACTCTCCAATAGGCAGATTCTGTTTGGTCATAAATCCCTTTTCAAGAGAACCATTTTAAATATTCTATTAAGTAGGTTTACAGAATACAGTTTGGGAATCTCTTTCCAAGAAGTTGGGTCAATTTGCTGAGTGATTGCTTTATCACTTGCAAAATATTATGAAATGTTATTGTGTTTTAACTTTTTGACTCTTTGAACACATGTCCTTCTCCTGAGTCTGCTCAAAGCTTCCATCCAACTGGAGAGATTAAGTTATACATTTATAGAAGAAATGTATATGCAGAGAATAAGACAGAGGAAATATTCAGAAAACAGAAACTTGCATCAAAACAAGAGCTTTGCAAATCATGTTATCATCTTGAGAAAGGACTGCATAAAGCCCCCTTTATCCTTACTTGCCCACCGTTGCTGAGCTAACCTATAGTCTTACATCAGGAAGACTGGCAGAAAAAAAAAAGAGAGGATTCTGCCCATTGCCAGCACTGGAAGAACTGTAGGAAAAGAAGGAATGAGAGGAGAAATCTGTGTTGAGAAGATGTGACAAATTCTCCTTCTCTATTTTTATTCCCACTCTATTCCCTAGTTTTATTACCCACTGACTGTCTCAGTCCACCCTTAAACAGTCTGGGGTACAGCCATACCAAAAGTAAACCACAGTGAGGTCAGGTTGTGGAGAAACTAAGGTTTAGCTTTACTGAATCATGCTAGATTACTGTGTGAGGTGGAGTAGACCTAGATGTGGCTAATAAAATGACCAAGAGGCTTGTCAGAGGGAGACTTCCGCCGTAAACTGACAGAGGGAGCTCTGGAACAAAAACTTTAGGGTTTAAACTTCTCAGGCCAAGACCAACTCAGTCACAGTAAGACTTCCAAGACAGTAGTGCAAGACCAGTTAGAAGCTTGGATTGAGCCCAGGAGTACTCGATGAGAACACTGTCCACAGGAAAAATAACGGACCATGAGTTCCTCTGTTACAGGCATTATCACTGGAGGCCAATAGGGACTCCAATAACCAGGAAGAAAAGGGTGTGATGCTCCAGACACAAGGGCAAGGGACAATGGGCATAAGACCAATAAGTTTATCATCCCCACACACACCCTCCCCATGCCCTACCCACCATCCGATATATCTTACCATCTTGAAGAAGTGCTAGGAAGAAAGGTGAGATATGTGAGCAACTAAGTAACGTATCCTGGAGAGACTTACCATTATCCATACAGAATGTTTAAATTATAAACTTGAACTACTTCTAAGTCAGATTGCCATAAGAGCGGTTTTTCTTCCCTACTAAGCAATGAGTCAGTGACACTATTAGATAATCCAGATCAATCAAACACAAAATAAAGAAAGCACATATTTCTCCATGTATTCGGATTGTATCATAAATTAATCTGGGGGCACCATAAAACATTCTGCCCTGATTCCATCAAAACTTTCACTAAGGTCCTCAATTTGTGTCAGACCTAGGTCTTTGCTCTGTTTCTACAACATGTCCATGTCAATCCTACCATCCCTCAAAGTATAGCTTAAATTCTACATTCTTCATAAAGTTTTCTCTCTTCGTTGATCTCCTTGAACAAACAGAATTTTAGGCTAGACTGCTATGCTGAGATAAAAAAGATCTTTAAAACTTCCTGCAGAGGAGTTCCTGGGTCAGCGGTTAACCTGGCTCCAGGGAGATTTGGTATCCTAGAGCTTACCATGCCTTCTCACCAGCCCTGATGCCAAGGAGAATCATTCTGTCAAAGTTCTTGGCCAGAATAATCTTGATACAAATCCCTGGGGTCCAGCCAGACCACCGACCTGAGAAAGCAGGAAGTCAAACATCCAGTAAACTAAATAACCATAGCCCTTGTCTTTTACCACAGTTACAGAAGGCAAAAAACAATGTACAGTGTCAACCAAATATTAGAAACACTTTTTCGCCCTCCAGGGAAAGTAATCTGCCTAGCTAAAAATAAACAAAATCGCTTTAAATCATTTAATCTATTTGCCTCAGTGTATATTCAACTCATTTGTAAAAAAGAAAAAAAATGAAATAACAGGAATCAGTTATCAGAATAAAGCATTCTTTGGGCTTTCACAATATAAATAAAAAACAGAATAAAGAATTTGAAGAGAAAATACATCCTGGAAAACCAATGCCACCTATAAATGGCTCTTAGTGATCCCACATATATTATTTATTCTTAATTAATACCTAATCGTAAAGTTCATCTTATACTACTCTGCAAAATCTAGGAGGAAAAGAATAATGGGGAAATTTTCTAAACTCTATTTTTGTCTTATATTTCTTTATTTTGTCTCCAATTTATATACAAAAACACTTGCTAAAATCAATATTTAACAATAATCTTTCAATTATCCATCACTGGGAAGAATAAGTACATAAGGTTAGTTCAAGCCCCAGCACTAATAATTAGCACTATTAGACAAATTATTATTAAAACTTCCAAAGTCTTGGGGGGGGGTTATTATTTTCTACAAAATAGGGACGATGGTAGTAACTAATTCATAGAGCTGTTATGATGACAAATGAGATAATACAGGTAAATCATTTAGCATCAAATCTAACAGTAGCTAATGCTAAGTGCGCTAAGTAATGGAGTCCTCTAGAAGGTACCGTGGGAACATAAAGGAGGACAGACTTTACCATGCTGGGGTGGGAGGCACCAGGGGGATGACATCTCATCAGTCACGAGACATTTAACTATGGATTAGAAGGAGTTGAGGGGAGGAGAAACATTCCAGGAAGTGGAACTCTTATGTGCAAAGGATGTGAAGGAGTAAACTGAGTCCCAAATACCACTGGGATACACTACTGAGGGCTTTGCATGGCAGATAGTGGCAAGCAATGTACACCTCCACGGCACTCTAGGGAAGTAAGACCTATCAGCTTACTTGGCTTCCTTTAGTCCATGATAATCACTCCCTGCTCTAGTTCTAAGACTCTGTCACACTTAAAGTACAGCTGAAATCCCACTTTTTCTGACTAATCTATGTTCATCCATTTCTCCTTTTCTATTTCCTGTAAATGTATAAACTTTCAGAAAAAAATTTGCATTTGGTTGTATCCTAATTTATGTTGTTCTCTGTTCTATATAAGCCCTTTTCACATAAGCAAGTTGTAAGTTCCTCAAGGACAGTGACTATAACAAAAAACAAGAGTAACTAAAGCAACCAACTAATTTTTGGATACTGGTTTTATTAAGAGATACAAATTCTCTTGATCCTCAAAGCAACTCAATTAGGAAAGCAAGCAGTATAGGTGATATAATTTCCATTTTACATCAAGGTCCAAAGATAGGGAAGGAATGGTCTGAGGTTACAAAGATTTGAGTAGCAGAGTAGCAGGGCAAGCCTGAAAATGCAGGAGACAACACCTTCACAGACTCTCAGACATATTCTAGAAGACGCTTGGCTCATATCAGGTGCTTAATAGTCCCAGTCTTACTCACTGAAAGGCCCTCTGCTGACCAAAATAGTAAAACAATGGAAAGATTTTTAAAAAGACAAATAAATGTCTAAATAATCCTTCAGGAAAACTTATATACTCAAACTATATTTACCATTTCCTGTTTTACATATTCTTGAAATGGAACAAAATTTTCTCCTATACTGACTTCAAAAATAAATTCTAAACTAATACAAAATCCCACATCATGACCCAAAAGTTCTTCCTGCACAAATGTTCTGATTATAAATTTGGAAAGTTTGCTAAAAGGGCAAAACCTGACAGTATGAACTGATGAGGCAGGCACTGAAGAGTCTGGAGTTCATTTCCTTAGGTACAGCAATGAAAGAATGCCTATTGCTAAAAATGCCAGAGAGGCAATCTCCTAACAGAGATATTTGGCATCATCCACCAGTTCTACCTAAAGAGAGAGGAACCCTTATTCCAAGCAGAAATGCTATTCTGATTAAATCCAACTTAGAAAAAGTGAGATCCACTGAATCAAACGCACTCAAATAAAAATTTAAAAAAATCATGACTGATACAGTCTTTTTTTTTTTTTTTTTTTTTTGCACTGCATTGTCAAATTTGGCTTTCTTTTCCCCTTGGTTGAGAAAGTTTGAAAGATTTCCCCAATCTCTCCTTTTCCTGGAGACTGGTGGATCAGTCTATATTCAATGTAGCCAACTGCGGATTCTATTCAGGGTAGTGTCTCAAAGATAAGATCTTTTCAGATACTAAGAGAACAGAGAGAACAAGTTCTCATCCAGTATAAATGAGGGGGAGACTACACAGAAAAATTACATTATAGAAGTATATTATGAGTGCCAGCCATTGTTTTCTTTTATTTCAAACTGAATTGGAGAAAAAAGCTTTATGTGGGTAGTCTGATAAACATACACTGAAACACTTGTGGGATGCCCAATGCCACTGACAGACAGGCTTAGAGAAAAGCCACCAGGACTCAAATGTGCCAAAATATCCTGCTGAGGATATTGCCTGCCTTTTGTTTTGCTCTCTGGATGCTGATTTTTGGAAGAGCAACACAGATTTGAGCAGATTCTCAAAACCAAGATTAATTAATCCGCTTTAAAATATATGGATGGGCAGGAGAGGGAGGAATCCTTCAGTGTTCACAATCCAGAAGATGCGAAGGATAAATCGCGCTCCGCAGCTCTGGCTCTCTCCCACAGTCAACACCTCAGATTATCAGCACCCTGATTAAACCCTGCGCTCTGCAGCTCCGACTTAAGGGCAGATGTCACCAGAAAAGTTATCACTTAAGGATGAGGCGGCGAAAACCGCCAAAGGCTTGTCAGTAAGTAAAAACACATGTGAAGGATGCTGCTGCCTGGTTTCTGAGTAAACTGTGGGAGCAAGAAATTGTAGGGGAGGAGACTTGATATGGATGGATTTTGGGGGTGTTGGTGATGTGGTGGTTTTAAGTGCAGTTTTCAGATGATATTTGGAGACCCACAACCGAGAGAGAGTGACACTCTAGGAGCATACCAGGTAGGCTTTGAGAGGACATTTAACTGGCAACAGTAACACTCGCTTCATAAAACTCACAACAGCCAACAGGGACTCTTAGCAGGACAGTTTTCTTATTACAGGGATGTCTGAAAACTCTTATCAAAGGAGTAGGGAAGTGAAGCACACAATATACCTATACTTTGGTTAAGAATGTTAACTCTGACAGCAGACTTCCTGGATTTAAATCTTATTTAACACCCACTAAATTTGACTGTAGTTATCAGTTAACTCTCAGGGTCTTGGTTTCCCCCATCTCTAAAATGAGACAAAAATTAAATGAGACATATAAAATAAATAATAGCTATTAAGATGAAGAAATAATGCAGTTACAAACCTAGAGCTATTTTCCATCATTGGTATTATAAATTTATCCAATAAGTAAAATGACCAATACTCATCTTTCAACAAGAAAAGTTTTGCTCTTTGGCAGCTGCAGTCAAAAGTTTTCAGGTTTGAAGCCTCTCTAATTCTTTTAGCCCATGTTTGCCAGATATGCTTAATAAGAAGAATCATTAATGGGGCTTATTAAAAATACAAATTCATGGGCCTCATCCCACCCCTACTCAATTAAAATCTTTTTAGAAAGGGCCCAGAAATGTGTTTTAAAACACTCCCACTCCCACTCACATACACACACGGTTCAACACCCAGGAGAGTCTTGTTATGAGGCAACACTGGGAAATCACTTCACAGTCCAGCCAATGTCAATGTGAATTGACTTCATTGTTAATCGCCAAACCCCAAGTTGACCACAAGTTTTGCCTCAATGATTCCCAACACCTTTTCAATTTCATGAATTTTTAATATTTGGTTGAACCATTTCCTTTGTACAACACATTTGTAATCACTCCAGCTTAGAAAATAGATACTTCAGGTACATATTTTTTTATTTCCCTTAGCACTTTTGCTTAAATAAATCTCTATTCTAGAAATAGAGAAAAATAATTAATAAATCTTTATTTTAAAATAAATCTTTATTTTGGAAATAGAGAAAAAATAATTCCAACTAAATTATATTTATTTATTGATCATGGAACCCTTGAATTCTAAGTAGTCCAAGAGAGGCCAAACTCTGTACTCTTTCAAATTATATTCAATATTTAGGTAGACAAGCAAACCCTGCTAAATCTGACCACAATTCCAGATCAAGTAAATGACAAAGAAGCAATTACTCTGGAGATTATTTCTGGTTATTACTGCCTTATAAAACACACAATAATTTCAAGTGGAATTGGAAAATAGTTATGGTAAATATGTAATCATTAGAAACTTGAGAAAGTCCAACAAAGACTTACGGGCAACATTCAGACATTAAAGGCAAAACGAAGGATACTATCTACTGCAGAAATTTCTGTTAACTTAAAATTTCTTTTTAAATCAGATTAAAGAGCAATTGAGAGATATGTTTAAATAATGCACACTATTCACTTCTGATCCTGACTCAATTTCAAACTTTAAAATTGAAACAACAAAGCACCCCTCCTCAAAGGTTTGAATTATTTTATAATTGAAGACAAGTTTAGAATATGGTTTTGTTTGGTATATAATGACACTGGTTGCTCAGGCTATTCAGAAACATGTTGATGCCATAAACATCCATCATAAGTCTGCAATTTCACTGGTACCAAATCTGTTACTACAAATATGATTTCAACTAATACTATTAACTACATGGCATAATCCATAGAATAAGTGCGCACGTTTAAAACCTCATGTAAACTTGTCCTGACATAAATTTACTGCCTATCTCCAGATACACAGAGTAATATCACCACTCTGACAAATGTAATATGCATTGCCAAACATAAAATTCAAACAGCAAACTCTGAGACTAAACATTTTATAATTCCATTTATTGCCATCTAACTCCCTAATTGTTATAGTATGTATACTCAGGCACGGTATAATTTTTTTAAATTCCATTAAGCTTTAATATAGATCAAAATCAATTATGGAAAAATGTTTCATTGAGACGTTTCTACATATACTTCCATAAGAAATCAGTCATACCATATTTTCACTTTTTTTGTGACAATCTAAACAATACTGTTGCTTTGAGAGAGTAATTTCCTAAAAGGTAAAAGCAGAATCCATTTAAGTTGCTTTGGATATTGTTCTTGAAAGTCTTCTGTTGTTTAGTGGGCACTGCTTTAAGAAGACAGTTGTATTTTCTTGGACATATTCAATTCTGCTTCAAAATTCTTATGTAAGAATCTAAACGTTACATTAATTAACCTAACTCACACTTAACTAGAAATTTCAACTCTCTAGCATAGCCAAGGGCTGAAAAGCAAACTAAACATAGCCACTGATTAGTTAAGAGAGATGAAACATGCTAAATACACTGAAGTTTAGATACTTTACCACATAACAGAGTCTCTTGGCTTTAGATTAAAGTCCTTATTTTTCCCTCTCTTGGACATAATTCTGATGAATCAAGCACTCAATGTACTAGAAGCAGCAAAGCAACTGAGTGTCATGTACGGAAGCATGTATATGGTACATGTATATGGTAAATGGGCCTATTATGTGGAAAGGGAAGGTGAGGCACAGGGAATGGAAAAAAGAAGGGTAATGTCAGGCCTCACTGGAGACAGAAATACTGCAGCCATCTAAAAACTGACAAAACTCAGAAGCCAAAACACAAATGAAAAAATCCAGTCCTTAGAACAGTTATATTAGATAAGCCCCATATAAATCAGTAGTCCTTACTAAAGTGGAGTTTAAAAAATTATGCTCACAATGAAGGAGTAATCCAAAACGATTACACCAAATTCAAAATAACCTGTTTCATAAAGCAAGAAAGCACACGTTTTAAAAGTTGTCTATCAATGGTAATTAAAAATCAAATGGTCAGGCATGTAAAATTTAGTAATCTGAAAAATTATTAGATTGAATAAGCCGTTATTCAAATATGCCATATAAGAATGGATTTAGTGATGTTAAGCATTTACACATCTTTTCAAATTATATTCTAAATCAATGTCAAGTAATGAAAAAACCAGACAACTGATCAAAGGAAGAAAGAACAATTTTTAAATGACCAGCAAAGATAGGGCTAAGAAATAAAGAAAGTGCATTCCATTTTAGAAAATAAAACAAAAGTGAGGAAAGCACAGGAAAGGTGAAATGTTTAGTAATAAATTAGAAAACAGAAGAGGACCTCTTCCTGACAGATTTTGGTTAGTTTTCCCTAAAGCACTAATTATGGAATTAAACTCATTTTACATTATAAAACTGGTAGCCAATAGGAAACAAAGTGCAGAACTAAATCCATTTTATTTCCATTAATTTGCTTGTGGTCATTCTATATATTAAGTCAAGTAAGTAAAAATTAACTTAGATAACTTAAATATTTATGGAAGGGATAAGAAGACTAAGAAAATATTCATGAAACTTTCTTTCCCCCTTTAAAGAAGTTGTGGGTTTACAGAACAATCATGCATAAAAAACGGAGATCCAATCTGCCGCTCTTAGTAATATCTTGCTTTGGTGTGGTACATTCGTTACAAATGATGAAAAGTATATTTATACAGTTGTACTATTTACTATAGCCCATGATTTAACTTGGAGTTCAGTGTTTGTGTTGTGCAAGTCTATGGACTTTTTATTTTTTACTTTTATCCTAGTAACATATATAGACCTAAAATTTCCCCTTACTACCACATTAAAAAATATATTTCAGTGCTGCTGATTACATTTACAATGTTACGCTACATCACCACCATCCATTACCAAATTCTCCCATGCTTCCAAATAGAAATTCTGTATATTTTAAGCCTTAACTTTCTAATCCTTAAACCCACCCCATCACTGGTAACTTACATTCTAGAATCTGACTCTATGAGTTTGTTTATTCTAATTATTTCATATCTATGATATCATATAATATTTGTACTTTTGTGTCTGGCTTATCTCACTAAATATGATGTCTTCCAGGTTCATCCATGTTGTTGCATGGATCAGAACTTATTCCATTTCACAACTGAATAATATTCCATTGTGTGTATATATACCAACTTTTTATGCATTCCTTGAGTGACAGAAAATAAGGTTGCTCCAATCTTTTGGCAATTATGGATAATGCTGCTATGAACATCAGTGTTCAAATATCTGTTTGAGTCCCTTCTTTAAATTATTTTGAGTATATAACTAAAAGTGGGACACCCAGGTCTCAAATTAATTCTATAATTAAATTTCTGAGGAACTTCGAAACTGTCTTAAACAGTGGCTAAACCATTTTACATTCAAACCATCCATAAATGGATGTTACTATTTACCCACATCCTCTCCAGCACTTGTAATTTTCATTTTTTAATTGTAGCCATTCGAGTAGGTATGAAATGGCATCTCGTGGCTGTGATTTCCACTTTCCTACCAGCTAATGATGTTGGGCACCTCCCATGTGCTTTTTAGCCATTTGTGTATCTACTTTGGAGAAATGTCTATTCAATTCACGTGCACATTCTTTAATTGGGCTTTTTTGTGTGTGCTGTATGGCGGGGGTCACATTTCCTTCTTTTTCCATTTGAGAATTTTTGTTTGTTTGGTTTTTCATTCGTTTGTTTGTCTGGGAAGTGCATGGGCAGGGAATCGAACCCGGGTCTCCCACATGCAAGTGAGAATTCTACCACTGAACTACGCTTGCGCCCCCTGGGCTGTCTTTTTGTTGCTGAGTTGTAGGATTTCTTTCACTATTCTGGATATTAAACCCTTCTCAGATATATGGTTTCCAAGTATTTCCTCCAATTCTATAACATTCATTTTACTTTCAAAATAAAGTCTTTTGAGGGACAAAGGATTTAATTTTGATGAGGTCCATTTACCCCATCTTTTTTTTTTCTTTTATTGCTTGTGCCTCGTGCATAAAGTCTAAAAAGCCATTGTCTAACAGAAGGTCCTTAAGATGTTTCCCTACATTTTTCTCCTGGGAGGTTGACAATCTTAACTCTTACGTTAAGGTCTTTGACCCATTTTGAGTTGATTTTTATATATGGTATGAGATCAGAGTCCTCTTTTATTTTGCAAATAGAGATCCAGTTTCCCAGCACCATTTGTTAAAGAGAGTATTCTTTCCCAATTGAGGAGTCTTTGCCACTTTACAAAAAATAAGCTGGCCATGAATGTGAGGGTTGATTTATGAGCTCTTAATTCTATTCCATTGGACTATAAGTTTGCCCTTGTGCAGTACCATGCTGTTTTGATTACTGTGGCTTTGCAATGAGTTTTAAGATGAGGAAGGGTTAGTGTTCCAATTTCATTCTTTCTTTTCAGGATGGCTTTAGCTATTCGGGGCCCCATACCTTACATACAAATTTTTTTTTATTATTAAAAAAAATTAACTAACACAACATTTAGAAATCATTCCATTCTACATATGCAATCAGTGATTCTAATATCATCACATAGATGTATGATCATCATTTCTTAGTACATTTTCATCGATTTAGAAAAAGAAATAGCAAGACTTGCATATAAATTTGATGACTGGCTTTTCCATTATGTAAAGAAGGTTGCTGGATTTCTTATAGGGATCAAATTAAATCTATAAATCCCTTCGGGTAGAATTGACATTTTAATAATATTTACTCTTCCAATCCACAAACATGAAATATTCTTCCAATTATTTAGGTCTTCTTTGATATCATTTACCAATGCCTTGTAGTTTTTCTGTGTATAACTCCTTTACACTTTTATTAGATTACTTCCTAGATATGTGATCCTTTTAGTTGCTATTGCAAATGAAATGTTTTTTTATTTCTTCTTCTGATTGTTCATTGCTCGTGCACAGAAACATCACTGATTTTTAGGTGCTGATTTTATACCATAACACTTTGCTCAATGCACTTACCAGCTCTAGGAACTATGTTAAAGAATTTTTTCAGAATTTTCTGTATATAGGATCATATCACCTGCAAACATGGAAAGTTTAAATTTTCCTTTCCAATTTGGATTCCTTTTCTTCCTTTTTTTTTTTTTTTTTTTACCTATTTACTCAGGCAAGAGCTTCAAGTACAACATTTAATAGCACTGGTGAAAATGGATATCCTTGTCTGTTCCAGATCTTAGAGGGAAAGCTTTCAGTCTTACACTGTCAAGTATGATACTAGCTGTGTGTTTTAAATATATGTCCTTTATCATGTTGAGGAAGTTCCCTTCTATTCCTAGTTTTCTAGGGTTTTTTTTTTCTCAAAAAGGGGTGCTGGATTTTGTCAAATGCCTTTTCTGCATCAACTAAGATATTCATGTTTTGTTTTCCCTTCATTTTGTTAATGTGCTAAATTGCACTAATTGGTTTTCTTTATGGTGAGCCAACCTTGCACATCTGGGATAAATCCCTACTTATCATGGCGTATAGTACTTTCAATGTGCTGCTGAATTTGATTTGCCTATATTTTGTTGAGGATTTTTGCATCTATAATCATAAAATCACATAAATACGTAATTTTCTTTCCTTGCGGTATCTCTACCTGGCTTTGGTATGAGGGTGATGTTGGGTTTCATAGAATGAATTAGGGAGTAGGCCCTCCTCTTCAATTTTTTGGAAGAGTATGAGCAGGACTGGCATTACGTCTTCTTGGAATATTTGGTAGACTTCTCCTGCGAAGCCATCTGGTCCTGAGGTTTTCTTTGTTGGGAGGTTTTTGGTTACTGATTCAATCTCTACTAGTTATTGATTTGTTGATATTTTCTATTTCTTCTGGAGTCAATGTAGGTAGTTTGCATGTTTTTAGAAATTTGTCCATTTCATCTAGATTATCTAATTTGTTGGCATACAGTTGTTCATAGTATCCTCTCATAGTCCTTTTATTTCAGTGTGGTCAGTAGTAATGTTCCCTTATCATTTCTGACTTTAGTTATCTGTGTCTTTTCTGTTTCTTTTTCTGTCTAGCTAAAGGTTTTTCGATTTTACTGATCTTTTGAAAACCAAATTTCCATGATGTTGACTCTCTCTACTGTTCTATTGTTCTCTATTTCATTTATCTCTGACCTAATCTGGTTACTTCTTTCTTTATGCTGCCTTTAGGTATAATTGGCTCTTCTCTTTTACTTCCTCCAATTATTAAGTCAGGTCCCTAATTTGATATCTTTCTCTTTTTTAAGGCAAGCATTTAGAGCTATAAATTTCTTTCCAGCACCATCTTTGCTGCATCCTATAAGTTTTGGTATATTGTGTTTTCATTTTCATTCACCTCAGGATATTTCCTAATTCTCCCTGTGATTTCTTCTATGACCCATTGGTTTTTATGTATATATTGCTTAATAGTCACATCTTTGTAAATTTTCTATTTCTCCCTCTGTTATTGATTTCTGGCTTAATTCCATTGGGTCAGAGAATATACATTATATAATTTCAATATTTATGAATTTATTGAGACTTGTTGTGACCTAAAATATGGTTAATGCTGGGATAATGATCCATGTACATTCAAGAAGAATGTATATTTCCTGCTGTTGGGCAAAGTGTTCTATATATGTGTATTAGATCTAGTTGGCTCAGAGTATCACTCAAGTCTTCTATTTCCTTATTGATTTTCTGTCTAGATGTTTAATCCATTATTGAATGTAGTGCATTGAAGTCTCCTACTATTAATATAGAACTACCAATTTCTCCCTTCAAATCTGTCAGTATTTGCTACACATATTTTTGGACTCTGCTTTCAGGTGCATACATATTTATAATTGTTACATTTTCTTGTTGAACTGTATATAATGACCACTTTTGTCCCTTGTAACTGTTTTTGACTTTTGATGTTATCTGACATCAGTATAGCTACCCTAGCTTTATTTTGGTTGTTTCTTGAAGAAGAGTATATTTTTTCCATCCTTTCACTTTCAACCTACTTATATCTTTGAATATAGGATGAGTCTCTTTTAGATGGAATATATTTGAGTTATGCTCTTTTATCTATTCTGCCAATCTGCATTTTGACTGAAGAATTTAATTAATTTACATTGAAAGTCATTATTAATAATGCAGGACTTTCTTCTGCAATTTTGCTCTTTAATCTTTTTAAGTCTTATACATTTTCTGCCTTTCATTCCCTCCATTAATGTCTCCATTCATATTTATTTATTTTTTTTGGACTGTATCAAATTGAGTCCCTTATCATTTCTATCTGGATATATTTTTCATATAATTTCCTTGTGGCTGCCATGGGGCTAAAATTTAACATACTAAATATATAACAAAGGCATTTTATTTGATATCAACTTGACTTCAATAACATACACATACATTGTTCTATACACCTTCGTCCCCCAACCTTTTATGTACTTGTTACAAATTATATCTTAATATATTGTGTGTCCAAAACCATAGATTTATTATTATTTTTTATGGATTTGCATTTTAGCACCTTTAGGAAGCAAAAAGCAGTGTTACATACCAAAAAATACAATACAGTGGTACTGGTATTTATAATTTCACAAATGGTTAACATTACCTCCAGTCTTTATTTCTTTATGCCACTTTGAACCTTATCTAGTGTCCTTTCCTACCAGTTTAAAGAAATCCCATTAGCATTGCTTGTTGGATAGGACTCATGCTGATGAACTTCCTCAGCTTTTGTTTATCCGGGAATGTCTTAAACTCTCCCTCTTTTTTCTTTTTTTTTTTTACATGGGCAGGCACCAGGAACCAAACCCGGGTCCTCTGGCATGGCAGGCTTGCCTGCCGAGCCACCGTGGCCTGCCCATTCCTCATTTTTTCAAAGAGTCCGTGGGGATGAATGATGGCAACCTCTGTGCAGAGATAGAAATTTAGAAATTCCCCTCTCATGAAAATATTATTGAATTTCAAGGAACATAATCAAGACCTAACTTCCCCTAAGGTATTTAAATAGTTTGTAAATATTTTTGAGATATTTCTAGAAAGTTAAAACACTATGAGAAGAATATGAAAAAAGACCACCTCTAGGCTCCATAGAGAAAAAAAATCCTAATTCTACTCCAAACAAAATCATAATTGTGATAATGAATGCTGAAAAGATTCATTTCACAAAGTAGATTTCACATGTATAGCTTAATGACTTCACAATACAGCTAAAGTCCGTAGAAGATTGTCAATCAAGACAGACCACACTGAATTTCTACCTACCAAATGCACAGACCATCCATCATGATGAAGAATAAAGAAACTAAATATAAAAAGAGGTAAAAAAATAAGCTAAAAACATGTCCTGTCTTTTTATATAAAAGTTACCAAAATACAGAGTAATTCATTCTACCTTAATAAACTGTAGGAAGATACAGCATTAATTTTGGATTAAGCAACTGAAAATGGAGAGCCTAAATGTGGACAATGGATAACCACAAAATGTTCCATAGAGTGCCAAGCTCCTGCTTTATGAACTTCTCTGCAGATAGTTAGAAAGACCCAAACCAGGGCTAGAGCACAGAGGGAAAGGGAAAAGGCAATGATATTGGATGCTCAGCACTTGGAAGTCATAAATTTCTTAATTGGCCTCCCTACTTCCAGAGCTCCAATTCCCCACCTCCCATAATCTACAGAATTATCTTTTCATATATATATATATTTTTGCCTGGGTAGGCACCAGAAATAGAACCCAGGTCTCCAGCATGGCAGCAAGAACTCTGCCTGCTGAGCCACCACGGCACACCCAGAATTAGCTTTTTAAAACTGAACTTCGATCAACAACAATAAAAACTCCCAATGGTTCTACTTGGCTTATTTCAGATATTTTATCACACCTCTTGTGCTGGTTTGAAGCTGTTATGTGTCCCAGAAAAGCCATGTCTTTTTTTCAAGATCCAAACTTGTAGGGGCAGATGTGTTTCTTTAATCCTGATTTAATATTCTAGGGTGGAAACCTCTAATTAAATTGTTTCCATGGAGACCGACCCACTCAATTGTAGGCATGAACTTTGGATTCAATTACTTCCAAAGGGATGTGACACACCCAACTGTGGGTATGACCTTTTGATTAGATGGAGATGTGACTCTGCCCATTCAAGGCGGGTCTTGATTAGTTTAGTGGAGTTCTTTAAAAGGGGAAATATTTTGGAAAAACCTTAGATGCAGGCACAGACATAGACATGTGGAAATGCAGAAGCCCAGGAGACCCAATTGCTTGAGAGCTGCAAAGACAGAGACATTTGGAGATGCAGAAAAGAAGATGCATCTGTAGAAGCTGTTTGAAACCAGGAACCAAAGGACCAGCAGATGCCAGTTACGTGCCTTCCCAGATCGGACTTTCTTGAGTCAATGTATCGTTCCCTGGATGCTTTAAGTCTGGACATTTTTATGACCCTAGAACCGTAAATTTTTAACAATAAATTACCTTTTTAAAAGCCATTCCATTTCCAGTATATTGCATTCTGGCAGCATTTAACAACCCAAAACACCCATCTTCAGTCAAAAATTATGCATGCACCACTAATATGTTTATTTGTTTATGAGAATTATACATATGATCTAATGCACTGAGACATCATATATTATAGACGAAAACAAAAAGTTATAAAGGATGAGACTAAAAATAAGTATCAACAGAAGTTCTATTATTTTCTTCCTCCACTCCAATAAACTGTCTTCGACAAGCACACATTTTGAAGATCACTATGAAACACTAAGATTAAGTTCAAATCTTAATATCAAGCCTTTATCTACCACTCACATCTTACCTTTTCCAAGAGGCATGAAATATAAGGCTGTAATGGGTAAAAAAAATCATTATCATGTAGGTACTTGGGATTAAATGTACTGGCAAGGACATTTAATGTCCCCCCTTATGATCCCCTCTTATGACCTCAATTTACTAAGACAGTTCAGTTCCTCAATCACAGGATGTGCTCGTTTGAAAGAATTATGTACCCTAGAAAAGCCATGCTTTAATCCCGATCCAATCTTGTGGGAACAACCATTTCTTTTAACCCCTATTCAATAATGCAGGTTGGAATCTTTTGATTAAATTATCTCCATGGAGATGTGACTTGCCTAATTGTAAGCATTAACTCTTTCTTTCTTTTTTTTTTTTTGCATGGGCAAGTACCAGGAATCAAATCCAGGTCTCTGGCATGGCAGGCGAGAACTCTGCCTGTTGAGCCACCTTGGCCCACCCTGACATTAACTTTTGATTAGATGGAGATGTGACTCCACCCATTCCAGGTCGGTCTGAAATCCTTTAAAAGAGGAAGCATTTCTGGAGAGCCCCAAGGGAACAACAAAGTCACAGAGAGCTCACACAGACAGAGAACTTTGGAGTAAAGAAGGAACACACTCCCAGGAGAGCTTCATGAAACAAGAAGCCTGGAGAGAAAGCTAACAGACATCACTACGTTCACCATGTGCCTTTCCAGTTGAGAGAGAAACCCTGAACTTAATCGGCCTTTCTTGAGTGAAGTAACCTCTTGCTAGTCCCTTAAATTGGACATTTTTATGGCTTTGCCTTAATTTGGACATTTTTACAGGTTTCAAATGGTAAAACAACTTAATACATTCCCCGTTTTTAAGTCACTCTGTTTCTGGCATATTGCATTCCAGCAGCTAGCAAACCAGAGCACAGGATGTATTTTCCAATCTTATAATGCCACAGAGGCTGCTATACCTTCTATTTGGAAAAATATTATCTCCCCTTCCCACCTCAGGCTATCTGTTAAGTTTATATTTGTCCTTCACAACACAGAAAGGCTGAATAGAACCACTGCATCTTGGAACAATCAGTTGACGGGAAGGAAGATTAGCAATTGTTTGTCTCTTTCCCATCTCCTATATCTATTAGTAAAAGCTTGCCAGAGCAGGGTATAAAGTCCCTCATGCTTCAGGTTTTGTCTACTGGCCCCTCTGGGAAGCTTCTAAGGAAGCCACAGCCTCTTCATTCAGGCCATACCTGGGAACTGGAGCTACTAAAACACCCGACCCAGTGGGCCTGTAATTGCCTTGCCTTTGTCAGGCAATAGTTGTTTAAATTGTCCATTCACAGTTATTACGCATAGACAGAGAAACACTGGATCAAAGCTAGGCCCTCAGTCTCAACTGAAACAGAAGTGAGAGAATATGAGATGACGTTAGAGGCAGGCAACCACACTTAAGACAGGAAATATCCTGGGGTTGCTCTGTAGAGAAAGCAGAACAGGGTGCTGAGACAGAGGCATGAGGGAATCAGAAGATATGGAAGGCTCATAAACTGGATTTTGTGCAACCCTCCCATTGTGCCACTCAGTTAAACTTTCACTCTTATGATATGCAGATCAAAGAATACCCTCACCCCTTAAGCAAGAGAGGAGGTGTAAGTGCCATTGTTTATGGCAGTGACTTGCAATTGCCTACAAAGAGAATCAGTAAACCAATCTAGAGTCTGTGCCACTTACAACTGGTCTTGCAAATGTATATTTATCATTTCCTTTCTCCAACTCCCACTTGATATTCTCTTCACCTTCAACTAGTTCTCTGGGTAGTCTGGGTTTTCACCCTTTTAGGTGAACCAAAAAGGAGGCCCAACCTCCTTCATTCCCCAGGAGGTTGGACCTGTAATTGCCTTGCCTTTGTCAGGCAATAGTTGTTTAAATTGTCCATTCACAGTTATTACGCATAGACAGAGAAACACCAGAAGTCTACCCAATTAATCTCTCAGGCAGAGATACTCCCGCTTGTCCCCACTGTGTAATAGTAAACTCAACTTCTCCTTGTGGTCAAGGATGATTAGTCTAGTCAATATTTCTCTGCTTCTAGTAGTAGGCTGGCATTCAGGAAGGGCCATAGCTTCAGCAATGTATTCCTTGTTGTCTTAGTGAAGGGAACACCCTGGGAAATATGGGTAGTAGGGTCTCAAGTCTTACATAGTAAATCCTTTCTAATATGCCTACTCACTAAGCCTTTTTATGCCACTGTCATTCCCTAACTCATTCCATGAAGTTCTGACATTTCCATTTTTCCTTGCCAGTACATTTAATCCCAAGTACCTACATGATAATGATTTTTTTTACCCATTACAGCCTTATATTTCATGCCTTCCTATATTCTAACACCCTCAAGATCCTTTCTCACAAATATTCCCACAATACCTGAAAGTATATATAAGTCTGCAATTATTTTTAAATATAGTCTAATCCTTCTTGGAGTAAGGCTCACAATTCCCCAGTTGGACAATGCTGACACATTCCTCAGGCTATTCAAACTGGAAATAATGAGGGAAGATGTGGACAGATCTTGAGAATAAGCAACATCTTTCATAACACTTACTTCAGGGGAAGTTACTGCATGGAATCCAAAAAGGAAGGGCTGTTTTACACTGGCCAGGAACACTTAAGGAAATGTGAGTGTTCAATATTCTCAAGCATATTTACCTATATATGTCCAACTCAGATCTCAGAGTCCTACTTTCTCTACAGAAATCCTGACTTTGACATTGGTGACCTGTCAAAATTGTGCATTTAGTCTATTTTAAAGCCCTGTCATTCACATAATTATACCCTGGGACTGGTTTTCAGCATAGTATACCCTGTGGATGCAGAAATGAATTTCTTTTAAAGCAACTGCAGAGGCCCTCTGGCTTTCACGTGTGCCTTAAATTAGCAATCAGTTGGCCTGGGTCAATACTTTACTTTTGCAAAGGCTCTAATGCTGCCCAAACATCAAAATCCTTATAGTTATACATGTTCCTATATTAATTAAGTGCAAGAGTCATATGTCTTGCCTTTTACCTGCACCTCATCCCAAATAATCCCAGTTGAAAGATTTAGTCATTGTGATGCTACTGTCTGCCAGAGATCTTTGCCAGCTCTCTTACCACCAGCAATGGAGTCCTTATTGCCTTCAAAGAAGTAAAAAAAAAATCCTAATATAAAACTCCATACTAAGCACTTTCTTTCTAGGAACACTCCTAATCCTAGTGATTTTAGCCTCAGTTCTCTAGAAAACAAAGTTTGAGGCAAAGCTTACATGCCAATGGTATTTTTGAAAGCACTGGAATGAAGAGTGAGGAAAAAGGGAGATAAAGCAGACCAGGAGGGAAAACAAACTAGAAGGTAGTACATTAACAAGCTGGATACAGCTTTATAAGAAATCACAGTGGGCTGTAAGTCCATCTGGGCCAAATGGAAGCAAATTAACTCCCAGTCCTTCCTATCTCCTCTCTCTCAATGGCCAGTGTTTGAGGCACACAAGATAACTCTCCTGCATTTCTAGACCATGCTATCTGGCACCTCTGAAAAGCTACTGGGGAAGTCTGAGCCTCTGCAGGTCCAGACAGAATGTCCAACCTACTATTAGAAGCAGAGAAGCACTGACTAGATAATAAAGTAGACAGGTCATACTCTAACCCTGAACCTGCTACAGCACCTACCCCAATGGTCATAATGGAGGTTTCACCAAAGCACATAAAAGGAAGCTAAATGATCTATGGTGTCAAAGATAAGGTTACGCTGATTATGGGCAGAGCTTTATTACCATGATACTGCATGAGATGCTACTGTGATCACTCTAAATAGGAAGTAAGACAAGCAACTGAGTTCTGAAGGGTTGGCAGAGTCAAATGAATCTAGGGAAAGACAAACTGGGAAGAGAATAGATTTTGTCACTATATTAAAATTCATACAAAAGAACAAATTCCTCAAAAATACAAGCATGAAAAACTGATTCATGGAGAAATAGAAAACCTGAAGTTCCTGTAACAAAGAAATCTAGTCAATAGTTCCTATAATTTCCTAGATGCCTAAAGAAAAAAAAAAAAAAAAACACTATGCAATGGATTGGCTTAAATAATGAGGATTTATTGGCTCATGGTTTTGAGGTCAGGAGAAGTCCAAAAACAAGACATTATCAAGGCGATGCTTTCTTCCAGAAGACTGTTAAGTTCTGGTGCTGGGTGCCGGCAATCCTTGACCTTTAGCCTTTCTGTCATATGGCAATGCACATGGTGGCCTCTCCTGACCTCTTCCTTCTCATCCTGTTTCGTTTGCCTTTCAGCTTCTGGCTGCTCCTTCTGTTGCTTTCCCTCTATCTGTCTGAATTCCTTTCCACTTAAAAAAGACTCCAACAATTGAATTAAGATCCATCCTGATTCAGTTAGGCCACACCTTAACCAAAGTAACTTCATCAAAGGGTCCTAGTTATAATGGGTTCACATCCACAGAAATGGAGTAAGTTTAAGAACGTGTTTTTCTGGGGCACAAAGCTCCAAACCACCGCAGTAGTTTAAAATTAAACCCCCCGATTCAGCTGATTTTATACAGTTCTGTTAAACTATTGAGGAAGAAACTTTCCAATCTCATACAAGTTCCTCCAAATAAAAGAAAAAAAAGTTTAAATTTCCCAAACTCTTTCCATTAGTCTAGCATATCACTGATAATTAAACACCTCATGGACAATAAGAAACAAAAAAATTGAAAGTTAATCTAACAATATTTTACTTCCAGAATAGCAGCATTAGTTGCTCCACAGACCTGCTCCCCAGTGAAACAAGCATAACTGGTGAAAAGTGCTCAAAAGACAACCACTTAAAATCTCTGGAAACTGTCAATCATAAAGACATAAAGCAAATGAAGGAAGATGTATTGAAGAAAATATACTAAATCTTGATAAGAACACCAAAAACATACTAAATCTGTGGCACCTCAGCCATGACCTGACCCTTATTCTCTTTCTCCCACTGTAGCTCACCATGAAGGAAGCTCCCCTCACCATGGGTGAGGTGAACAAAACTGAGGTCCATCTGCTCTCAGATCCCAGCCAGGAGAAACTGTATCTCACTTGGAAGGAGAGGCCACTAGCATTTCTTATACCTTTCCAGTCCCAAGTTGCAGAGGCTAAACTGGCCAGCATGACCAAGAGTTCAGGAGCTTTCTTCCTCTACCAGTCCCACTCAAAGGGCAAAGGTTCTACCCAGATACAGCAGGACATTATTGGTACCTTGAGAGTCCTCATCACTGCTCTCCCATAGTACAAAGGTGCCACACCAGAGAGACAAAGTGAGAAGAATGTAGACTACCACCTCAGCCCAGCTCCTCACTGGCCAAACAGGGTGTCATTCCAAGGGAAACAGGCCATTGTCTCCACCCCCAACTTCAGAGGTATGACTGGCATATTTTACCCAGGGAGGGAGGCAGGCATCCCTAAGAACAGAGAGCTTGGAAGCTCTCCTTAGAGGGATTAAATTTATTTCAAACAACACAGTGTGTGGAAGTTCAAGACTAAGGCATGCTTGCAAACCATGGAAATTTTGGTGATACCCATTTGAGAGGAGGCTGGTAGCACACTGAGAGATACAAGATAAACCAGAGCCCAGCTAGTTTATCAGAGAGAAACAAGGAAAGAGACGTCTAAGAAAAGCCCTCCTAGGGTCAGAATATACCTAAAACACTAGCCTCAAAAAGCACCCTTAAAAATTTCAGGGGCCTGAAATTCACTGGATCAGACCTTAAAGCAATTTATACCCAAGGACTATGCCAAAAGGATAGAGGAAACAGCAGGAAATTAATGGAGCCTCACAGCTGGATGAGATAACAAGAAGCAGAAGGCTTAACAAAGACAACAGGGTAAGAGACACTGAAAGAGAGCCTTGATAAAACCACTGTTATCCCAGGTGGATATGACCATGCCCAAGGCTACACACTTCTCTGAAGAGCAACATCAGAGGCTCACATTATGGAAGAAACATAGTTCATTAAAACACATCTTTCAAGCCACATAAGCTAACAACATAAGCAAGTGCTGGAGGTAGGGAGAACCAGAGTTTCTACAATATGTTAACTGAAATGTATAATTTTCAACCTAAAAACTATGAGACATATAAAGAACAGAAAAAGTGTGACCCATACACAAGGAAAAAAAGCAGGCAACAGAAACCACCTCTGAGCGGGTCCAGATGACAGATTTAACAAACAAAACCTTCAAAGAAGCCATCACAAAAATGTTCAAAGAAGTAAAGGAAACCATGCTTATAGAGGTAAAGGACTATATGATTACAATGTCACATAAATTTAGAGGATAGCAATAAAGACACAGCAATAATATGAAAAAAAATGCAATTCTGAAGGTAAAATGTACAATAACTGAAATGAAAAATTCAGAAGAAGGGCACAACAGTAGAACTGAACAGGCAGAAAAAAAGATTAAGCAAACCTGAAGATAGATCAATAAAGATTATATAACATGAAAAAAGAGAGAGAAAAAATTTGAAAGAAATTAAACAGAACCCAGAGAAATGTGGAACACCACTAAGCACACATATGTGCAAATGCAACAAATAAAAAAGAGGAAAAGTTAAGAACAAGGCCTTGGATGTAGGAAGACGGCAGAGTAGGGAATAGGGAGTGCCAGGAATCAGTGGTTCCATCAGAACAACTATTACACAGGCAGGAACTATCTGAATCAACGTTTTTGAAATTCCAGAGTCCAGAAGAACACTGTGGAGGATCCAGGGAAGAGTGGGAGGAAAAGTCTGGAAAACTATGGTAAATACCAATAAACTGCTCTCTCTGCATAGTGGTTACTGTCGCCCAGACTTCACTCTCGGAGCAGGGAGCTGTGGGGTCCACTCCCTGGCATACAATGCTGGTGCCAAAAAGGCACACAGAAATCCTCTTCCCCAAGTGCTAGGGTGGGCATGGGCCAATCACTGATCATGACTTTTGATTATCTACTTCAAATCACTGGGGACCTGCCTCTGAGGTGACCACTGTTCCAACTGACACTGGACAAAAGCAGTGGAGACTTAAAGATGCTAAACTTCCTCAGAGCTGCAAAAGAGAACTGAAGAACTGCATTTGCTGGGAAGGTCAAGAAAGTGAGCTTTAGGGAGCCATGGAAGGAGTGCCTGGTGCCCTTCCAGACCCAGACTAATGCCCTCTCCTTGGCAATCTGGAGCAAATCAGAGCTCTCTTTATGAGTTCGTGAACTTTTCTGGCTGGAAAAGACTGACATAGGAAGCACCTCTCCAGTGTGCCCTCCCTTCCAGAATTGCCCTCCATGCAAAAGCAGTTTAAGACAACAAAAGCAGTGTAAGAAACAACATGATAAAGGACATCTATGAAAAACTCACAGCTAACATCCTACATAATGGTGAAAGACTGTCAGCTTTCCCTCTAATATGAGGAACAAGACAAGGATGCCCACTGTCACCACTGTTATTCAACACTGTGCTGGAAATTCCTTCCAGAGCAATTTGGCAAAAAAAAAAAAAAAGAAAGAAATAAAAGGTATCCAAACTAGAGAAACAAAACTTTACCTATTTGCAGATGACATGATTCTATATACAGAAAATCCTGAAAACCCCACAAAAAAGCTCCTAGAACTAATAAATAAATACAGCAAAGTGGCAGGTACAAGATGAACAACCAAAAATCAGTAGTGTAGCTATACATAAGCAATGAAAATCAGAAAAAGAAATTAAGAAGAAAATACCATTTGCAATGGCAACTAAAAGAATCAATGTCAAGGAATAAATCTAATCAAGGATGTAAAGGACTTACACACAGAAAACTAAGAACGTGGCTAAAAGAAATCATAAAAGACCAAAGCAAATGAAAGAGCATTCCGTGATCATGGACTGGTAGACTAAATATTGAGATGTCAATTCTACCCAAAGCAATGTACAGATTCAACACAATTTCAATCAAACTTCCAAAAGCCTTCTTTGCAGAAATTAATAGAATTTATATGGAAAAGGTTTTTTGTTTTGCTCTGTTCCCCTAAGATGGAAGAGTAGAGAGTTCAAGGATTCAGTTTGTCCTCCAGGAGAGCTAGTAAATAGCCAGGAACTGTGTGAAACATCTGTTTGGGTACTCCAGACATGAGAACACCATTTATCATCCGGGGAACAGCAGAAGGAAGAGACTGAATTATTGTGGTAAAGGGCTGTGGCAAGATCTCTTCAGTTTGCTGAAGCTGGCGCCCATCCCCCACTGGTGCAGCAGGCTGCCTGAGGAGCCACTCCCTAGCTGGAAATACAAGCCCTGTTTCTTAGGAGTGGGAAGTTGGGGGGACTCTCAGCTGGACACTTACAGCAAATTCCGTTTAGCAAATATGGACGTTGGGTACCAGCTCCAAGCACAGCTACAGTTTTATCCAGCCCTAAACAGAAAGCAGCTGGCAGCCTCTGTTTCAACGCTGCCCCTGGCAGGGAAGGAAGCAGGACTAACTGAGAGACACAGGAACTTCTCCAGGCAGTGGTAATCGGTTTGCTAAAGGACGGCTCTTGCCCAAGAAAAGGGGGAGGCAGGTACTGGCACTGACTCTGGCTTTTGACTGGTGAAATCAGGTGCTGGCTCCAGCTTCTAAAACAGCTACAGTTTTAGCCAACCCAGGAAAGAAAGCACCTGGCAGCCTCCGTTTCAACATCATCCCTGGCAGGGCCAGAAATGGGGCTGATTGAGAATAACAGTAACATTTAGGGGCTGCAGGAGACAGGTTGCTGAAGGGCAGCTTTCCCCTAAGAAAGGAGGAGGCAAGGCCCAGCACAGCTGGTAGCCATTGATTAGAGACTTTAGATTCCAAGATCTGGGATGTGAACAACAGTTTCAACCAACCCCGGCCAAAACAGGCTAGTTAGCCTCTGTCTCAACCAGCAAGGGCAGAGTGGGCTGAGAATTAAAGGCACAGTACCACCTTAGGACTGTGGGGAGCCACGGGCTGAAGAGCACCATGTGCTGGGCATGACAGAAAAGCACAAAATCAGGGAGACGACACAGAGAAGATTGGCATCCTTCCAGATCTCCTACCCAGGGCACTTTGGAACTGACTTACACCTCCCTCTTGGGTCCTGGGCCTGTTTTGACTGGGAAAACTAAGTTGGGTAGGTTCTTTACAGGGGACCTAGAATCAACCCTCCAGTAAAAAACAATTAGAGATAATGAAAGGAATGTTGTAAACACATAGAGTCAAATCAAAAACAAGGAGGAAAAGGAAGCTTTTTTTCCAGGGGTGAAACAATTACACAAACAATCCAATTTCAAAAGTTGTACCATACATACAGGGCAAGAACCAGGTGATTAAGAGCTGAAAGAATTCTGATCAAGTAAACAGAAGCTATTCTAAAGGTTTTTAGAATAAGTTGAACCACGTGTCAAAGAAGACCTATAGCACAAAGTCAAGTACCAACAAAACACTAGGCAAGAGAGAGAAACTGACCTCTGGAAAGAACTCATTATGAAATTCAATGCCTGGACAACAGTAAAAAATTACAAGCCATCTAACATACAGGAAGATATAGCCCAGTAAAAGGAACAAACTAAAACTTCAGTTAAGATATAGGAGTTGTAACAGCTAATTGATACTAGTCAAACAAATCTCCTAAATCAATTCAAGGAGATGAAGGAAAATGTGGCAAAAGAGACAAAAGATAAATCAATTCAAGGAGATGACGGAAAATGCAACAAAAGAGATAAAAGATATAAAGAAAACACTGGGTAAGAATAATGAAGATTCTGAAAACATGAAAAAAATAAAAGAACTTATGGGAATGAAAGCACAATAGAAGTGATAAAAATACAATGGTGGCATACAACAGCAGATTTGAAGAGGCAGAAGAAAGGATCAGAAAATTGGAAGATAGCATATCCAAAAATCTTAACAGACACAAGAAAGATAGGGAAAAAGACAGAAAAAACTGGAGGAGGTCTCAGGGAACTGAATGACAGCACGAAGTGCACAAATATAGATGTCATGGGTGCCCCAGAAAGAGAAGAGAGGGCAAAAGGGACAGACAAAATATTTCAGGAAATCATTTCCCAACTCTTACGAAACACAGGAATATACAGGTGCAAGAAGCTAAACACTCCAAACAGAATAGATTCAAATAGACTTACTTGAATATACTAATCAGAATGTCAAATGCCAAAGATGAGAGAATTCTGAAAAAAACAGATTTAAATGTAAAATTGTTTAAAGAGACAAAGAATGACACTTTATATTAATAAAAGGGGCCATCCAACAAGAAGAAATAATAATCATCAATATTTCTGCACCTGACCAGGGTGCCCAAAAATACAAGAGACAAACACTGAAAAAACTAAATGGAGAAAGAGACATCTCTACAATAACAGTTGGCAATTTCAATACACCATTCTTATTCAAAGACAAAGAGAACTTCAATAACATAATAAATGAACTACACCTAACAGACATTTACTGAACACTGCACCTCACAACAGCAGAATATTCACTGTCTCCAAGTACTATTGGAATATTCTCCAGGATACGCCACACATTAGGTCATAAAATAGGTCTCAATAAATTTAAAATTATTGAAATTATATAAAGTACTTTCTCTGATCATAATGGAATGAAACTGGAAATCAAAAGCAGGTAGAAGACTGAAAAATTCATTAATTTGTGGAGCATAAACAACAATCTTAAACAATCAGTGTTTCTAAGAAGAAAAAAAAGTAATCAGTAAATATCTTGAGACAAATGAAAACAAGATCACAATATAACAAAACATATGGGATGCAGCAAAGGCGTTGCTGAGAGAGAAATTAATTGTCCTGAAAACCTGGTTTGAAACTCTTATGTACCACAGAAAAGTTATGTTCTTTTAATCCAATCTTATGGGATCAGACCCATTGTTGGGTGGGACATTTTGATTAGGTTGTTTCTATGGAGATATGACCTCACCTATTCAAAGCGGATCTTGGTCTGCTTCCTGGAGCCCTTTAAGAGAGCTGAGAGAATTTACAGGAGCTAAGAAAGAAAACACCCCAGCAGAAACCAGAAGGACCCACAGGAACTGAGGGAGCCATTTTGAAACCAACCCAGAAAAGAAAGGCCAGCAGAGCGCAGAGCAATTGGCCTTTCCATGGGACAGCAGAACACAGATGCAACCGACCTTTCTTCAATGAAGGTATCCTCTTATGGTACCTTAATATGGACATTTTCACAGCCTCAGAATTGTAACTTGTAACTTAATAAATCCCTTTTGTAAAATTCAATGAATTTCTGGTATATTGCATTCTGGCAGCTTTAGCAAACCCAAACAGATTTTGGTACCAGAGAAGTGGGTGATGCAATTTGCAAATACCAAAATACTGACATGGCTTAATAAATGGATAAGGGGAAGGTTCTGGGAGAACTGTGTTATGCTTTATAGAAAGGGTCTGAATTGCTTTGAACAGACAGTTGGTAGAAAGGTGGACTCTAAAGATAATCCTGATGAGGGCTTAGACAGAACTGATGACTGTATTGCAAACTTGAAGGAAGGTGATCCTTGTTTTACACTGGCAGAAAATTTGGCAAAATTGAGTAATGGGTTTGGATGGAAGGGAGAATTAGAAAGTGATGAGCTTGGATAACTAGTTGAGGAAATTTCCAAACTAAATGTGAAAAAGGTACCCTTGTCTCCTTGCAACTTAGTAAGACATGAGAAAAAAGGGATAAACTGAGAACTGAACTCCTAGGTACAAGGAACCATAAACTAATGATTTGGAAAATTCTGGGCTTTTGAAAAATGAGACTCCACAGAATAGCACCCCATGTGAGAACTTAACAAAACATGAAACCAGTTGGCTGTATCAGGACGAGTCAAGATTGGAAATGGAGTTATCCAGAAAGGATTTGTAGAAAGTCCTATCGGAAAAAAAGTCCTGATTGGAAAAAACCAATCAATAGATTTATTTGAAAGGGTCAGGGCCCCAAATAGCCAAAAACATCATGAGAAAAAAAAAAAAACTAAGTTGGAGGACTCATGCTGACTTTAAAGCATATTACAAAGCTACAGGGGCTAAACAGCATGGTACTGGAATAAGGATACACGTATTGACCACTGAAATTGAACCCTAACAGGTCAGATACAGTCCCTCAGATCTATGATCAATTGATGTTTGACAAGGCAACCAAGTCCATTCACCTGGGACCGAACAATCTCTTCAACAAATGTGCTGGGAGAAATGGATATCTATATCCAAAACAGGAAAAGAATGAAAGAGGATGAATATTTCACACATCATACAAAAATTAACTCAAAATGGATCAACGAACCTATTATTATTAGAGTAAATATTAGAGTTATAACCATAAAACTCCTAGAAGAAAACTCATTTTCAAGATCTTACAGTGGGAAGTGGTTTCTCAGACATTACACCAAACCACAAGCAATGAATGAAGAAACAGATATATAGGATTTCCTCAAAATTCAATACTCTTTTGCTTTAAAGGACTATGTTAAGAAAGTGAAAAGATAGCCTACTCAATGCGAGAAAATATTTTGAAACCACATATCTTATAAGGATTGAATATCCAGAACATATAAAGAAATCCTACAACTCAACAATAGAAACAAACAAAAAACAATTAAAAAATGAAAAAAAAAAAGCTTGACTAGATACTTTTACAAACAGGAAATACAAATTGATCAAAAGCACAGGAATGAAGCTCACATCACTAGCTATTACAGAAATGCAAATTAACACCATAATGAGGTATTTCATACCTACTAGAACAGCCACTACAAAAAAAAAAAAAAAGAAAATTTGAATGCTGCAGAGGATATGGCAAAATAGGAACACATATTCACTGCTAGTGGGAATATAGAATGGTGCAGCCACTTTGGAAGGCAGTTTAGTGGTTCCTCAACAAATTAACTATAGAACCACATCACCCAGCAATCCCATTACTCAGAAGAACTGAAAGTAAGGGTGGAAACAGACATGTGCACAATGACATTAATAGCAGCATTATTCACTATTGCCAAAAGATGGAAACAACCAAAGTGTCCATCAACTGATGATAAACTATAGTATACACAGATCATGGAATATTACTCAGCTGTAAAAAGAATGAATGAAGTCCTGATGCATACAACAACATGGATGACCCTTGAGAAAATTATTTTGAGCAAAATAAGCCTGACAGAAAAGGACAAATATTGTATGATCTCACTAATGTGAGCTAATTATAATAAGCCAAGTCTGGGAGTCAAAATCTAATGGCATATAGGTTATCATGAAATAGAAAGATGGAAGAGTATGGGCAGATGATGCTTAAGGTGTACAGAATTTTGCATAAGGTTGGTTGTAAATGTTGGGAAATGGACAGAGGTGATGGTAGCACAATACTTACAGTGTAATTAACAGTAAAGTGTGAGGATGGTTGAAAGCACAAGTTTACAGTTGTGAATGTCATTAGAAGGAAAAGAAGAAGATAAAACATGGGACTGTATAAACTGGTGAAATCTCTTGTGGATGATGACTTACAAATATAAAAAAGTTCTTAAAGAACCACACAAACATACATCACTATTACAAAGTGTAGATAATAGGGTGGTTTATGGGAAAAACACAATTAATGCAAATTATGGATTATAGATAACAGTAACATTGTAATATTCATTAACCAATTATAACAAAGGTTCTATACCAAAACTAAGTGTCAGTAATACAGGGGTATATAGCATATGGGATTTTTTTTCAAGGCATTAAGAATGTCCTCAAGTTGATATGCTGATGAATGCACAACTCTGTGATTATACCAAGAGCATCTGATAGTATACTTTGGATGGATTGCATGGTGTGTGAATAAACTTCAAAAAAATGTATATGGAAGAGTAAGGAGCAGTGAATAGCTCAAGCCATCTTGAAAAATGAGAATAAAGTTGGAAGACACAAACTACCCTATCTTCAAACTTACTACAAAGGCATATGTGGTAGTTACACTCAGGTGTCAACTTGACCAGGTGAAGGTGCCTAGTTCTGTTGCTGTGAACATGAGCCAATGGTACATGAACCTCATCTGTTACTGATTACATCTATAGTTGGCTAGGAGGTGTGTGTGCTGCAATAAATGATGTTTGATTTAATTGGCTGGTGCTTAAATGAGATAGCTCAACATAGCACAGCCCAAGCAGCTCAGCATACCTCATCTCAGCACTCGCAGCTCAGCCCAGGCCTTTGGAGATGCAAAAAGAAATCACCCACATATGCCTTTCCACGTAAGAAAGAACCTCACTTGAGAGTTAGCTGCCTTTCCTCTGAAGAACTAACAAAATAAATCCCCTTTTATAAAAAGCCACTCCTTCTCTGGTGTGTTGCATTCTGGCAGCTAGAAAACTAGAACAGCATGGTAATTAAATAAGCATGGTATTCACAAAAGGACAGATATATAGGCCAATGGAATCAAAATGAGAGCTCAAAAATCAACCCTCACATTTTGGCCAAATAATCTTTGAAAGGTAGCAAAGACTACTGAGTAAAGAACAGTTTCTTTAACAAATGGGGCTGGGAAACTGGAACTCCATTGGCCTAATATAAAGGTGAATCCCTCCCTCACACCATATACAAAAATCAACTCAAAACAGATCAAAGATTTAAATGTAAGAGCCAGAACTATAAAATCACTAGAAGAAAACACTGGGAAGCATCTTCAGGACCTTATGTTAAGCAATGGCTTCTTAGTCTTTATACCCAAAACACAAGCAACAAAACATAAAATAAGGAGGACCTCATCAAAATTAAAACTTTCTTCCTCCAAGAATTTTATCATGAAAGTAATATGACAATCTACACAATGAAAGAAGATATTTGGAAACCACTATCCAATAATAGCTAATATCCAGAAAATATAAAGAAATCTTCCAACTCAAAACGATAGAAAAAAAATGTGCAATAAATTTATATAAACATTACTCCAAATGGTCAAATAGCACATCAAAAGATGCTCAACATCATTACTCCTACAGTAACCAAGAGAAATGAAAGTATATATGGTAGTTAGATTCAGATGTCAACTTGGCTAGGTGAAGGTGCCTAGTTCTATTGCTGCGGACATGAGTCAATGGCATGTGAACCTCATCTGTTGCTGATTATATCTGCAGTCAGCTAGGAGGTGTGCCTGCTGCAATGAATGATGTTTGATTTAATTGGTTGGTGCTTAAATGAGAGAGATCAACATAGCATAGCAAAGCAGCTCAGCATACCTCATCTCAGCACTCGCAGCTCAGCCCAGCCCTTTGGAGATGCAAAAAGAAATCACCCCGGGGAAAGTTGTTGGAACCCACAGGCCTAGAGAGGTGGCCAGCAGAGATCACTCTGTGCCTTCCCACATAAGAAAGAATCTCAGTTGAAAGTTAGCTGCCATTCTTCTGAAGAACAATACGTTAACTAAATTAATTCCCTTTTATTAAAGCAAATCTGTCTCTGGTGTATTGCATTCTGGCAGCTACCAAACTAGAACATATATGTACACAAAAACTTTGGAATGAATATCAATAATAGCATTACTAACAAAAGCCTAAATGTGGAAACAACCCAAATGTCCATCAACTGATGAATGGACAGAACAGTATGTAGTATATCTGTACAGTGGATGGAATTTACTGAACAATAAAAAGAAATGAAGCACTGAAATGTGCTACAAGTTAGATAAATCCTGAAAAACAAAAAAGTGAAAGTGAAAGAAGCAAATCACAAAAGGCCACTTTTATGAATCTATTTATAAGAAAGGTCCAGAATAGACAATTCTATACAGACAGAAATTACTGATTGCCTAGGAGGCAGGGAGGGAATGGATAATAATTGCTAATTTGCCTGGGGTTTCTTTAAGGGTAATAAAAATGTTTCAAATGGATTTTAGTCATGGTTGTACAACTCTGTAATATATTATAAACCCCTTGTCATGGTTAGGTTCATGTGTCGACTTGGCCAAGTGGTGGTACTTGTTTGTCTGGTTGGGCAACTGCTGGCCTGTCTGTTGCTATGACATTTCATAGAATTAAATCATGATCACACTGGCTACATCCACAGCTGGTTCCATTTGTAATCAGCCAAGGGGAGTATCTTCTGCAATGAGTGATGCTTAATCTAATCACTGGAAGCCTTTTAAGGGGGATTCAGAAGAGACAGGCTCTCTTCCTGCTTAGGCCGGCGAGCCTCTCCTCTGGAGTTCATCCAGACCCTCCATCGGAATCGTCAGCTTCACAGACTGCTCTACTGATTTTGGACTCTACGTTCCCATGGTTATGTGAGACACTTTTATAAATTTTGTATTTACAAATATTTCCTGATGATTCTGTTTCTCTAGAGAACCCTAACTAATACAACTTGGTATCAGGAGTGGTTCTTAAGAAATAGAATCTTAAAAAATGGGTTTTTATGAATGGTTTTCTACTTTGACTGAACTCAAAGGCACTAGGACTCTGATTCCCACAGTCAGAATGACACTGCCAATCCATGGAGTGACTTGGTAAAAGAAAAAGTCAAAACATCACCATTCAATTCTTCTAATGCTTTGTTGTACAAAGCCAGGCTCTGGGGGATAATGTTTGTGACACCTTTACTGAGTTTTATGGAAATAGGAGGTATAGAGATGTTGGCTGGTTGTTGTTAACCACACCGGATACATTAATGAGTGAAAGGGATGGGCTTAAGGCTTCAAACAAGAAGCTTAAGCACCGTCTGACAGATTTGAAGTTTCCATGAGTGTTCAGAAGAAAAATCTTATTTCCTGTGGCTGTAGACTTGAGATCTCTGAAAATGAGACTCAGAATTTTACTGTTAGAGTAGCAACTTTACATAGTAAACTGAAATCTCAATCTTGCATGGTGTCTGCCGTTAAAGTGAGGGCATTGATTGGAAAGGAGTGGGACCCTGAAAAATGGGATGGCAACATATGGATTGATAATGATGTCGGGGATGAGGCTGAAACCCTAGGTCATGCTGAGTCTTCTCTAGATAACCCTGTAATAGTCTGTCCTGAGGACATAACCGCCCCCACCTCCAGCCTGCCTTGAGTAGTTGGCCACCCAACCTCCTCCTGCAGGGATTAACCCTAGAGTGATTAATCCTGTTTCACCAGATGAAACTTCAAATGAATGCCCAAAGCAAATGGCTTGGAAGATATTTCTAATTATTTTCATGACCCACCCTCACCATCCCTCATTTCTTCCAGACCTATAACTAGACTAAAGTCCCAACAGGCCCCTAAAGGTGAGATGCAAAGTATCACACATGAAGAGGCACATTATACTCCAAAAGAACTGTGTGAGTTTTCCAATTTATATAGACAGAAATCAGGGGAATATGTGTGGCAATGGGTTTTAAGGGTGTGGGATAATGATGGGAGGAATATAAGGCTGGATCAGGCTGAATTTATTGATATGGGCCCACTAAATAGAGCTTCTGCATTCAGTGTTATAGTTCGAGGGGTTAGAAAAGGTATTAACAGTTTGTTTGGATGGTTAGTTGAAACATGGATCAAAAGCTGGCCAACATTACCTGAGGTTGAAATGCCAGAATTGCCCTGGTATAATGTAGATGAGGGGATCCAGAGGCTTAGAGATATTGGAATGTTAGAGAGGATTCATCATGGAAAGCCTGCTCTTACACCTCAAGAATGTCAGAAGGATGCATCTTTTACCAAAACAGTGAGAAATAAATTTGTGAGACTAGCACCATCATTTCTAAACAGCTCTGTAGCTGCACTTCTCTGTAGGTCAGATATCATTGTGGGAACTGCTGTCACTGAGCTGGAATCCTTAAACACAATGGGGATGACCAGATCCCGAGTTGGCAGAAGCCAGGTGGCAGCACTTAACTGTCAAAGACATGGTGGACATGGCTATTATAATAGACAGCAAACTCAAAGAAGGAATCAAAATAATCTAACTCACAGAGATTTGCGGCATTGGCTAGTAAATCATGGGGTATCTAGAAAAACAATAGATGGGGGGGTGTACTAAATTCTTGTTTGAGCTGTATAAACAAAAGAGTTCTAGGTCAACTGAACAGAAGTCTAACCTGAATTACAAAAACACAGAGTCACGGCCCCTTAATCAATTTCCAAACTTAAGGCCGTTTACAGACCCAGAGCCCCGTGAATGAAGAGGAGGCCAGGTCCCTTTGGGGGAGAACCCTGTTACACTACCACAAATTTATACTGTTAATCTTCCTCCAAACCTTCCCCAAGGAGATCAACAGCCGTTTACTGGGGTAACTGTCATTGGAAAAAAGGAAATGATCGGATATTTTGGGGATTATTAGACACTGGCTCAGAAGTGACATTAATTCCAGGGGACACAAAACATCAATCTGGTCCACCAGTCAGAGTGGGGGCTTATGGAGGCCAGCTGATTGATGGAGTTTTAGCTCAGATCCTTCTCACAGTGTGTCCAGTGGGCACGCGGACCCATTCTGTAGTTATTTCCCCAGTTCCAGAATGTATAATTGGAATAGACATACTCGGCAACTGGCAGAATCCCCACACTGGCTCTCTGACTTGTGGAGTGAGTGCTATTATGGTGGGAAAGGGCAAGCAGAAGCCACTAGAACTGCCCCTACTTAGCAAAATCGCAAATCAGAAGTAATACCGGATTCCTGGAGGAACTGCAGAGATTACTGTCACTCTTAAGGACTTGAAGGATGCAGGGGTGGTGATTCCCACCACATCCCCATTCAACTCTCCTATTTGGCCTATGCAGAAAACAGATGGGTCTTGGAGGATGGCAGGGAATTATCATGAGCTCAACCAGGTGGTAACTCCAATTGCAGCTACTATTCTGGGTGTGGTATCATCGCTTGAGTAAATCAATACATACCCTGGTACCTGGTATGTAGTTATTGATCTGGCAAATGCTTTTTTCTCAATAGCTGTTAGTAAAGACCACCAGAAACAGTTTGCTTTCAGCTGGCAAGGTCAGCAATGTACTTTAACTTCCCTACCTCAGGGGTATATCAACTCTCCAGTCCTATGTCATAATCTCGTCCGCAGGGACCTTGATCATTTCTCCCTCCCACAGGATATCATACTGGTCCATTATATTGATGGTACCATGTTGGTTGGACTTAGTGAACAAGAAGTAGTAACTACTCTAGACTTACTAGTAAGGCATTTGCATGTCAGAGAATGTGAGATAAATCCAACAAACATACAGGGGACTTCCACCTCAGTGAAACTTCTAGGTGTCCACAGATGTGGGACATGTTACGATATTCCTTCTAAGGTGAAGGATAAGTTGCTGCATTTGGCCCCTCCTACAACCAAAAAAGAGGCACAACTCCTAGTTGGTCTCTTTGGATTTTGGCAACAACATATTTGGATGTGCTACTCCAGCCCATTTATCAAGTGACCAGAAAAGCTGCTAATTTTGAGTGGGGACCTGAATAACATGAGGCTCTGCAACAGGTCCAGGCTGCTGTACAAGCTTCTGTGCCACTTGGACCACATGATCCAGCAGATCTAAAAGTGCTAGAACTGTCAGTGGCAAATAGGGATGCTGCCTGGAGCCTTTGGCAGGCCGCTATAGGAGAATCACAACTCAGACCCTTAGGACTTTGGAGCAAAGCCTTCCCATCTGCTGCAGATAACTACTCTCCTTTTGAGAAACAGCTTTTGGCCTGCTACTGGACCTTAGTAGAGACTGAATGCTTAATCTTGGGCCACCAAGTTACCATGAGACCTGAGTTGCCTATCACGAGCTGGGTACTGTCTGACCCACCAAGCAACGAACCTGGGCATGCACAGCAGCACTCGTTCATAAAATGGAAATGGTATATACAAGATAGCACCAGAGCAGGTCCTGAAGGCACAAATGAGTTACATGAGGAAGTGGCTCAAATGCCCATGCTCTCCACTCCCACCACATTACCTTCTCTTTCTCAGATCAGAACTACGGCCTCTTGGGGAAGTTCCTTACAGTGAATTGACTGAGCAAGAGAAAACTTGGGCCTGGTTTACAGATGGCTCAGCAAAATATGCAGGTACCACCCAAAAGTGGACAGCTGAAGCACTACAACCCCCTTTTCGGGGTGTCCTTGAAAGACAGTGGTGAGGGGAAATCCTCCCAATGGGTAGAACTTTGAGCAGTGTGCCTGGTTGTTCATTTTGTTTGGAAGGAGAACTGGCCAGAGATGCATTTGTATACTGACTCATAGGCTGTTGCTAATGGTTTGGGTCGTTGGTCAGGGACTTGGAAAGACCATAATTGGAAAACTGGTGACAAAGAGGTCTAGACCTTTCTGAGTGGGCTAAAAACATGAACATATTTGTGTCCTATGTGAATGTACACCAGAGGGTGACTTCAGCAGAGGAACGTTGTACTGGTTTGAAAGGAAGTATGCCCCCTAAGAAAAGCCATGTTTTAATATAAATTCCATTTCTTAAAGGTAGAATAATCCTTATTCAATACTATATATTTGAAACTGTCATGAGATCATCTCCCTGGTTGATGTGATTTAGTCAAGAATGGTTGTTAAACTGGATTAGGGGATGACATGTCTCCACCCATTTGAGTGGGTCTTGATTAGTTTCTGAAGTCCTATAAAAGAGGAAACATTTTGGAGAATGAGAGATTCAGAGAGAGCAGAGAATGCTGCAGCACCATGAAACAGAGAGTCCACCAGCCAGTGACCTTTGGAGATGAAGAAGGAAAATGCCTCCTGGGGAGCTTCATGAAACCGGAAGCCAGGAGAGAAAGCTAGCAGATGACACCATATTGGCCATGTGCCCTTCCAGCTGAGAGAGAAGCCCTGACTGTGTTCACCATGTGCCCTTCCACTTGAGAGAGAAACCCTGAACTTCGTTGGCTTTCTTGAACCAAGGTATCTTTCCCTGGATGCCTTAAATTGGACATTTCTATAAACTTGTTTTGATTGGGACATTTTCTCGGCCTTAGAACTGTAAACTAGCAACTCATTAAATTCCCCTTTTCAAAAGCCATTCCATTTCTGGTATGTTGCATTCCGGCAGCTAGCAAACTAGAACAAAGGTATTAATAATCAAGTGGACAAGATGACCTGTTCTGTAGATGCCAGTCAGCCTCTTCCCCCAGCAACTCCTGTCATTGCCCAATGGGTTCATGAACAAAGTGGTCATGGTGGTAGGGATGGAGGTTATGAATGGGCTCAGCAACATGGTCTTCCACTCACCAAGGCTGACCTGGCTACAGCCACTGCTGAGTGCCCAATCTGCCAGCAGCAGAGACCCACACTCAGCCCCCAATATGGCACCATTCCTCAAGGTCACCAGCTGGCTACATGGTGGCAGGTTGATTACACTGGACCACTCCCTTCATGGAAGGGGCAGCAATTTGTTCTAGCTGGAATAGACACACACTCTGGATATGAGTTTGCTTTCCCTGCAAGAAATGCTTCTGCCAAAACTACCATCCGTGGGTTTACAGAATGCTTATCCATCATCATGGTATTCCACAGAGCATTGCTTCTGATCAGGAAACACACCTCACAGCAAATGAAGTGTGGGAATGGGCACATGCTCATGGAATTCTCTGGTTTTACCATGTTCCCCATGATCTAAAAGCAACTGGATTGATAGAACAGTGGAATGGCCTTTTGAAAACTCAATTATGGTGCCAACTAGGTAGTAATACCTTGAAGGGCTAGAGTAATGTTCTCCAGGAAGCTGTCTTTGCTCTGAATCAGCATCCACTGTATGGTACTACTTATCCCCTAGCCAGGGTCCAGGGTCCAGGAACTGAGGGGTGGAAATGTGAGTGGCACCACTCACTATTACCCCTAATGATCCACTAGGAAAATTTCTGCTTCCTGTCCCTGCAACCCTGAGCTCTGCTGATCTACAGGTTTTAGTTTCAAAAGGGGGCGTGCTTCCACCAGGAGAAACAACAATGATTCCATTGAACTAGACTCTAAGACTGCCACTTAGTTACTTTGGGCTATTCATGCCCCTGGACCAACAAGCCAGGAAGGGGATTACATTATTGGCTGGGGTGACTGACCCTGACTATCAGGGGAATTAGGACTGCAAGTACACAATGGAGATAAAGAAGAGTTTTCCTGGAATATAGGAGAGCCCCAGGGTGTCTTTTAGTACTACCAGGCCCTGTGGTTAAAATCAATGGAAAACTGTAACAACCCAATCCAGGCAGAACTATCAATGGTTCTGAAACTTCAGGAATGAAGGTTTGGGTCACCCCACCAGGCAAAGAACCATGGCCAGCTGAAGTGCTTGCTGAGGGTAAAGGGAACATTGAATGGGTAGTGGAAGAAGGTAGTAATAAATATGAACTATGACCACATGATCAGTTACAGAAATGGGGACTGCAATGCTGTTTTGTTCATGTTATACTATTTAAGTTGTAAGATATCAAGTTTAAGAATGACTATTACCCAAGGACTTGCACACTATTCTGGAGAGATTTAATGTGCTTCCAGTAACATGCAGGACAGTTGAGTATTGGTAAATGAAAGAAGAAAATGTGTGGTTTATTGTTTTTTATTTAGAAATTAGGTATGCTTTAAGGTGATGTGTATAGCTGTAAAGTTGACAAGGGGTGGACTATCATGGTCAGGTTCATGTGTCACAACTTGGTCAAATGGTTATACCTGTTTGTATGGTTGGACAAATGCTGGTCTGTCTGTTGCTATGAAGACATTTCATAGAATTAAATCACGATCACATTGGCTGCATCCACAGCTGGTTCCATTGGTAATCAGTGAAGGGTAGGGTCTTTTACAATGAGTGATGCTTAATCTAATCACTGGAAGGCTTTTAAGGAGGATTCAGAAGAGAGAGCCTCTCTAGAGGCTTAGGCCGGCAAGCCTCTCCTGCGGTGTTCGTCCATACCCTCCACTGGAATCGTCAGCTTCACAGCCTGCCGTACGGATTTGGGACTCTATATTCCCATGGTTATGGAGACACTTTTATAAATTTTATATTTATTAATATTTCCTGTTGATTCTGTTTCTCTAGAGAATATTAACTAATACACTATTGAATTGTACATTTTAAATAAGTCAATTTTATGGTATGTGACTCTCAATAAAACTGATATGGGAAAGCAAGGCTAATCTCACTAATGAACACATATGCAAAAAATCCTAAATGAGATATTAGCAAATCAAGCGTAGAGAACTAGAAAAAGTTAATTATCTTGAGTTAATTAGGTTGAGTTTTTACTAGGAACCAATAAATATAATTCATCATATAAAGAGATAGGAGAAAACCATCATATTAATGATTTAGTAAAATAATTTGATAAAACAATACCTACTCATACTGAAGGCAATAATAATTCTTAGTGTTCTAGTTTGATAGCTTCCAGAATGCAATATATCAGAAATGGAATGGCTTTTAAAAGGGGGAATTTATTAAGTTGCAAGTTCACATTTCTAAGGCTGTGAAAATGTACCAATTAAAGCAAGGCTATAGAAATGTCCAATGTAAGGCATCAGGGAAAGATACCTTGGTTCAAGAAGGCCAAATGACTTTCAAGGTTTCTCTCTCAACTGGAAAGGGATGTGGTGAACATGGCAATGTCTGCTAGCTTTCTCTCCAGGCTTCTTGCTTCATGAAGCTCCCACAAAGGCACCTTCCTTCTTCCTCTCCAAAGGTCTCTGGCTGCGTGGGCTCTCATGGTTCTTGCGGCACTCTTCTCTCGTGGCTCTGCTCTGTTTCTCCAAAATGCTTCCTCTTTTAAAGGATTCCAGTAAACTAATCAGGATCCACCTAGAATGGGTGGAGTCACATCTCCCTCTAATTGAACGTTAATACCCATAATTGGGCAAGTTACATCTCTGAGGAGATAATCTAATCAAGCTTCCATCCTAAAGTGCTGAACCAAGATTAAAAGAAACTGCTGCTTCCACAAGATGGGATTAGGGTTAAAACATGACTTTTCTAGGGTACGTAAATCATTTCGAACCAGCACACTTAGTATATCAGAAATATAAGAAAACTTCTTTAACATGATAAATGAATATAATCTAGATCAATTATTGTTTATATATAAATGTTAGATTTATTTCTTATAAAATATGAAAAAGAAAAATATAATCACTATCATTCTCTATTATATTAGAGTTCCTCACAGTACAGTAAGTCAAGGAAAAGAAAGAGCTTGGTTGCTTTCTCCTTGTAGAGACTGCTTCTTTTTTCCATGGGAACATGTCTCCAAACAGCTTGCCATGCTAGTGGGGGAGGGGCACCAGCCTGGACAGTTCAGGAGACTTTAGCTACAGTTCTGCACTGTGATCTTGGCCCTTCCACCCATTCTAGATTGATGTACAATGTGTATCTAGTCACAGAAGTCCACCAAACAGTTGTTTCAGGCAGTTCCTGTCTATTTACTAACTGCTCTAGAGGATCAACTAAATTGCACACTTTCCTATGCTGCCATCTTGCCCAACCCCCGGTTGTTGTTTTTCTTATCTTGGTCGTGGATAATGTGCATTTTCAATTTACTAGTTAACTGTTTTCCAAAGTAGTTACTATTCCCTCTGGCAATGTATGATAGTGCCTTTTTGCCACATCTTACACTGTGGTTGATATTTTCAAACTTCTTAAATATTTGTTAGCACTCACGTATGTAAATTATCTTATAGGGGTCCTAATTTATATATTCTTGATTGATAATGATGTTGAGCATATGCTCATGCATTTGTTTTTGTTAATTTGTATCTCCCCCTTGTGAATTGCCTGAACATAGCTTTTTGCCTATTTTCTATTAGATTGTTTGCCCTTTACTTAGTGATTTGTAGGGATGTTTTGCTTTTTTGTGAATACTAATTTTTTTTATCAATTAAATGCATTGCAAACATCTTCTGATTTGTGATTTGTCTTTTAAAAATATTTTTTATGGTAGCTTTAATGATCGAAGTTTATAGTTTATATTTTTCTGTGCTTTGTTTAAATCACTTTGCCCATACCAAGGCCCAAATGGTACCCTTTAATATCCTTAATCCATTTTGTATGTGAAGTGTGACTTCGGATCCAATGTCAGTTTAATTCCATTTGTATAACCAATTGTCCAAACGCAATTTATTGAATAGTCCATTCATTCTAGAGTGATTTCATGTCAGGTCTGTTGTATATAAAATATTTTCAGACAAACAGACACTGAGACAGGAAACCTACAAGAAATACTAAAGGGAGCACTACAGACAGCTAATAAAAGACAGGAAAGAGAGGTTTGAAGAACAGTGTGGGAATGAAGATTATCAGTAAGGTAAAAAAAGAGAGAAAAAATAATATATGATATATAAAACCTAAAAGGCAAAATGATAGAAGAAATTATAGTAATAACATTAAATGTTTAATGGATTAAACTCCCCAATCAAAAGACATAGACTGGCAGAATGGATTATAAACAGGACCCATCTACATGCTGTCTACAAGAGACTCATCCAAGGACAACAATAAGTTGAAAGTGAGAGAGGCAAGTTAAGGGCGTGTATGACACCAGAAAGAAAGGTACACGATAAAAACTGGGGCTACATAGCTTGGCAAAATCTAGAGTGAACACTGATTGTGATTAAATGTACAAATATAAGAAAGTGTTTACATGAGAGGGAAACCAAATGAATGTCAGCACTGCAAGAATACAATCAATGCAAACTATAGCTAATAGTAATATGCTTCTATTAATTGTAACAAAGGTAATATACCTAAGCTAAATATCAATAAGAAGAGTACATAGGGAGCGGGTGGAATTGCAGCAGTTGTTCTTGTTGCTATTCCTCCCTTTTATTTTTTTTATATATTTTTTATTCTTTTTTTTTCCTCTTCTTTCTTTGTGGAAGAAATGGAAATATGCTCATATAGATGGTGGTGATGAACACATAACCATGTGATTATACTGGGGGTCACTGATTGTTTACTTAGGATGGATTATATGGTGTGTGAATAAAATTTTTCAAAAACAAACAGAAAGATACAAGTGCTAGAGAAAACGTGGTGAATGACATACCTATTCACTGTTGGTAGGGAAGTAGTAGTGCAGCCCCTCTGGAGGGCAGTGTGGTGGGTCCACAGGAGGCTAAGAATAGGGTTGCCATATGATCCTGAAACTCTGAAAGTCAGCATCACTCCATACAGCAGCTGATAAAGAAGCTTTAAAATAGATGAGATTTCACTTAGAGATATGAATGAAGCTGATATGTTTAGGACAAAGATAAATTAGAACATAGGGTAAAAGATGATATTGACTGTATCTTAAAAATTCAACTTCTGTGTGAGACCAAAGAAACAGACACTTCTTTGTTACTGTTCTAGTTTACTAACTGCCAGAATGCAACATACAAGAAACAGAATGGCTGTTAAAAAAGGGAATTTAATAAGTTGTAAGTTAACAGTTTGTAAGCCATGGAAATGTCCCAATTAAAGCAACTTTATAGAAATGCCCAAGGCATCCAGGAATAGATACCTTGATTCAAGAAGGCCAATGAAGTTCATGGTTTCTCTTTTTAGTGGAAATGCACAGGGCAAACACACTCAGGGTTTCTCTCTCATCTGGAAAGGCACATGGCGAACACCACATCATTTGCTAGCTTCCCCTCCAGCTCCCCGGGAGGCATTTTTCTTCTTCATCTCCAAAAACCACCGGCTAGTGGACTCTTTGTTTCATGGTTCTGTGGCATTCAAAAGCTTTCACCAAAATACTTCTTCTTTTATAAACTTCCAGTAAACTAATCAAGACCCTCTTAATGGGTGGAGACATGTCTCTATCTAATCAAGTTAATACCCACAGTTGATTGAGTCACATCTCCATGGAGATAACCTAATCAAGTTTCCAACCTATAGTAGTGAATAGGAATTAGAAGAAACCATTACTCTCATAAGGCTGACTAGTATTAAAACATGGATTTTCTAGGATACAAAAATTGTTTCAAACCAGCTTAGATAAAAAATTTATATTTCCTGTGGCACATTAGTTAATTTAACCTGTATGATCAGTTCGTTCAAACAACATAATTACATGGAACCTTGAATAGAGAATGAGATCTTGTTACTCTGTTCAGGTTAATGTAATACCCTGATACATCCCAGAGTAATTTGAGCAGAAAATGTTAAAAGTATTTGCAGAGTTCCTTTGAGGGATTGTGGAAATATTAACCTTCCCCATCTGGGGAATTTCTGATATTCTCACAAGCATTAGGGACTTCCAATTGAATAAACCAAGACCTCAATCATGGAACTTGCCCTTATGAAATTTATTCCTGCAAAAGAGAAGCTAAACTTAATTATAATTATGCCTAGGAGTCACCCCCAGAGAATTTCTTTTATTGCTCAGATGTGGCCTCTCTCTTTAAGCAAACTGCAAATAAACTCAGTACCCTCCCATCTGTGTGGCCTATCCCAGGAACATAAATCTCCCTGGCAATGTGGGACAAGACTCCCGGGGATGAGCCTGGTCCTGGCATCGTAGGATTGAGAAAGCCTTCTTGACCAAAAGAGGTAAAAGAAGTGAAACAAAATAAAGTGGCTAAGAGATTTCAAATAGAGTTGAGAGGTCATTCTGTAAGTTATTCTTATGCATTATTCAGATATTCTTTTTTAGTTTTTAGTGTATTTGAATAGATAGAAGATAATGCCTGAAACTGTTGAACTGTGTAATCCAACAACCTTGATTCTCGACAATGATTGTATAACTATAGACATGACTGACACTCCCTTTCTCCAGTATATGGGCAGATGAGTAAGAAAATAAAGACAAACATAAATAGAAGGAGGGTATGCCAGTTTGAAAATATTATGTACTCCAGAAAAGTCATGTTTTAATCCTAATTAAATCTTGTGGAGGTAGACGTTTCTTTTCATTCTAATTCAATACTGCAGGGCAGAAACTTTTGCTCAGATTATCTCCACAGAGATGTGACACACCCAATTGTGTGTGTGACTCTGATTATACGGAAATGTGACTTCACCCATTCCAGGTGGGTCTTGATTAGTTTACTGGAATCCTTTAAAAGAGGAAATATTTTGGAGAGAGTCAGAAATGACAGAAGCCTGAGAGCCGACGGAGAAAGCAGATGTAGACACTTGGAGAACAGCTGCTTCAGAGAACAGAGACACAGATCTCGGAGTCCAGCAGACATTGCCATGAGGTGTTAAGCAAGCCAGAACTTGGAGAGAGCCAAGGGAAGACAAGAGATGAAGGCCAGCCCCAGAGAAGCAAAGTCAGGAACCCTCACAGGAACAGAGGCAGTAAGCAACAGAGCCCAGGAGAAAGGGGCCATGAGATGCCAGCCACGTGACTTCCCAACTGACAGAGGTGTTCCAGACCCATCGGCCTTTCTTGAGTAAAGGTAACCTCTTCTTGGGGCCTTAATTTGGACACTTTCACTTCCTTAGAATTGTAAACTTGCAACTTACTAAATTCCCTTTAAAAAAAAAAGCCATTCAATTTCTGGGATTTTGTATTCTGGCTGTTTGAAAACTAGAATAGGGGGGATAGAGGTTTGGGATGTTTTGGATGTTCTTTTTTTTATTTTTTTTCCTTTGGAGTAGTGAAAATGTTCTAAAATTTACTGTAGTGATGAACGCACAACTACATGATAATACTGTGAACCAGTGATTGTATACTGTGGATGATTATATGGGATGTGAATATATCTCAATAAAACTGCATAAGAAAAAATAAATAAATGCTGGGTTTTACCACACAAAAAAAGAGAAAATACAAAAGCTCATAATATCACCCTACATAATAGCAAGAATCTAGGAATGACCCAAATGTCCATCAAAAACCCGATAGGGAACCAAATTGTGGAACACGCACTCATTTTTTATTTTTTTTTATTTCAGGAGACTTTCAGAAACTCAAAATGGGTTAATTTCAGAAACGCACATTTATGAGGAGAAAGCAAAATACAGAATCAAGTAAAGTAGAGATACTTACAGAGTGATATTTTTATAAAGCTCAAAAATACACTGTTTAGGGAACTTGCCCTGCATGTAGAACACAGCTCACAGACCTCCCTTATAGAACACTGTGAGACAGCAGTCAAGTGGCTGCAGCTGCTAGGGACAGCTGAGTGCAGGACATCCAGTGCAGAATCTGAGACGATGAGGAAACTGTTTCCTAAGGAAGAAGGGATATTTGCATCCAGTAAATGGGGAAATTCCTTGGGCCAAACACACATACCCAAGACAACGTGCATAAAGGACCCGGGAGGCCTTTATGCATTGGTCTGGATCTGTCCTTTAAATTCTCTATATGGATAAGCTCTGAAGGAGAGACTAGAAAAAGTGTTTTCCTTTTTTTTTTTTTTTTAATTAGCTCCTGATATTCAGAAAGCTCTGACATAATACTAGTGGATACAAGTTCAAGAAATAGATGCCTCAGGATCTAAATTCCAGTGACAGCATATTGAAATACCAAAATTTCTAGGTTTCAACAAAAGATAACAAAACATACAAACAAACAGGAAGCCATGGCCCAGGCAAAGAAAAATGATTTCTAATCAAATCATTAGAAACCATCAATGAAGAGGATCAGACCTCGGACATTCCAGACAAAGACTAAAAAATTGGTCCTAAATATGCTCAAAAATGTACAGGAATTCATGGGTAAACAACTAAAGGAAATCAGTGAACACAAAGAATATCGATAAAAAGATGAAAATTATAAAAGAAACTAAACAGAGCTGAAGACCACAGAAACAAAAATTTAAAATTCCCTGGAGGGGTTCAACAGCAGACTGAAGAGTCAGTGAACATGAAGATAAGGTAACTGTAATTAATTCACTTTAAGAAGCAAAAAGAAGAATGAATGAAGAAAAGTCACCAGAGCCTGAGGAATCTGTGGGACACCATCAAGCCTAACAATATATGCTTGTTAGGGGAAGAGAGAAAGGAACATAGAGAATGTTCCCAGAAATAATAACTAAAAACTTCACAAATTTAATGAAAGACATGAATATCACAACCAAGATGTTCAATGAACTCCAAACAAGATAGAACTACATCACCTCATGTTATAATCAAACTGTCAAATGGAAAAAATAGAATTCTGAAAATAGCAAAACAAGCAACATATCACATATAAGAGAGCTCCCATAAAATTAAATGTCAATTTCTCATCAGGAACTACAGCACATGAAGGCAGTGGAATGACACATTTAAAGTTCTGAAAATAAAATATGCCAACCAAGAATCGTATTTCTGGCAAGATGGGTTTTTCAAAAATGAAAGAGGGAACAGACATTCCTAGATAAACAAAAGCTGAGGGATTTCATCACCAAGAGACTGGCCCTACAAGAAATGCTAAAAGGAGTTCTCCAGGTTGAAAGGAAAAGATAATAGACAATTGGCCTAAGCCACTGAAGAAATAAAGATGTTCAAAGACATGTATACATATAAGTATCAGTACTACTGTAGTTTTTATTTTGAACTCTGTTTATTTGATCTAAACGTCAAATATGTAAAATGTAATGATAAATCAATGGTTTTGGACTTATAATGTATAAATACGTAATTTGTGACGAGAACTATATAAAGGTAGGGAGACAAAGGAATAAAAGAATATAGTTGATTTATCTAATGTAGCTGTCAAGACAGTATGAATGCAAACAAGACTGTCACAGATTTAGGATGTTAAATTTAAGGCCCATGCATACCACAAAGAAAATATCAGAAAGAGGCAAACTATTAGAGAGAAAGAAAATAGAGTACAGGTTTCCAGGAGTGGGCAGGGGCAGGGGCAAGAGAGAGTCAATGCTAAATGAGCATAGGGATTCTGGCTGGGGTAAAAGGAAAGTTCTAGTAGTAGCTGGTGGTCAGGATCCTGCAACACTTTCAATGTGACTAATCCCGCTGAATGATACACTCGGGAAGGGCTGGGAAGAGAAATGTATGTTTTATATGTGTTTCTGCAATTAAAAACAAGAGAGAATCTTAAAGAGCTAATGACAACTAAATGCAATACATGATACTGGATGGGAAAAGGTTCAAAAGGACACTGCTGGGACATAGGAAAGGACTGGAATATAGAGTCCTGGCTTTTATGTCAGTGGGTTGGGTTTCTTGAGCTTGACTACACTTAAGGTCATTACATAAGTGAATGTCCTTATATGTAGGAGACGCACATGGAAGTGATGTTTGTTCAAGGAGTGTGGTATCTGCAACCTGCTTTCAGATGGTCAGAAGGTGGGTGGATGGGTGGATGCATGGAATGGTACATAAAGGGTGGTCGAATGTCGGAACTGGTGGATCTAGGTATCTGGGAGAGTACGGTTATATTAAGAGTTTTCTGTAGGTGGTTTGCCTTGTTTCTGCAACTGTCCTGTAGGTTTGGGGTTGCTTCAAAATAAAAAGTTAAACGCATATATATTTACTTACTTACTTATAAATACCTACTGTTTAGGGATACACATACATATGGTAATACTAAAAAACAAAAAACAGCAAATAAGCAAAACTCTACCTCAGATGGGGGGTAAAGCAGAAAAATGTGATGAGGAGGATGTAAACATAGGACACAAAAGGTATCGATATATATATATATATATACCCTTTAATACAGAAATTTCATTTAAAAACATGCATTTTTTTTTTTAAAGAACAACAAAACAGACCACCTAGTTTCTGGCCCAAGCTCTGCCACAAATAGGAACTTTCACCAACTATAAACTATTTTAAGTCCCACTTTTGCATATCACTTAAGGATTTAGATTAGACTTTTTCCTAACCTGACTTCTGGCCTTGACATCCAAGGATTTTTTTGTGAATTGACAGTTTTATCCTTAAATCATTCTTATTGCTACAAATTAAAAGTCAGAACCAAAATTAACAGAAAATTAATGAGGTTTACTTGCAATTTTTAGAAAACTAATAAAATCGTATATCAAAGGTAACGGTCAATTTTTCTAAGTGTTAAAAGCTCCTGCTTTTATTTTTTTTAAATAAAAATAACATGAAACAAGTTTCCACATATTCGCAAATCTTTTATTAACTGGTTTTTCCCATTTTGTTTTATTTTTCTGAGCTTATGGGGATTTCATAGATATAGCTGAAATATTTATTAGCATACTTAATTAAAAAATGAGGAAAACTAATAGATACTACTAGTAGGATTATAAATTAGAGTTACTTCACTGGAAAGCAATTTGTTGTTACATATAAAAGTCTTTGAATCACTGTTCAAAGATCTATACATAAAGATGTTCACTGCAGCATTATTTACAATGAAAAATAAGTAATATTTTCATCATTAAAAAAGTATTATGTAGAAGCATATTTAATGACTTGAGGAAACATTCATAATAAAACCTTAAGCAAAAGTAAAACAAAACAAAAAATTAAGATGGTAATTTCCTAGATTCATTATGTCTAAAAATTATGTCTGAGAAAGAACGAAGTATATATACACCAAAATGTTAACAATGGACTCTCAGTTGATTAGTTTCAGGTGATTTTTATTTTTCCTTTCTGATATCTTACTGTTTTTTGCAGTTTCCGTTGATCACATATTCAGTTAATAGTTACGTCTGCAGCACCAAGGCATAACAATACAGTAAATGAATTAGTTCTGAACTTTGGGTATATAACAAGCTTTGTTTTCTACCATTTTTGTGAGCATGAATATTAATAGGAAATTTGAATTCTGAGGCTTTTATTCTAAATAATACCAATAAATATTCTGCTGTCTGAATGAAATATAATATCGATTCCTTTCCAGAACTAATAGTAAAGCATATTCATTGAACTAAAGAATTGTATTTGCTAAAAATTTTCTAACATAATTGAGGCGAAAAAAGAGAATTACAGCACTTTGTTTATTGCTTAGGTAAGCAAAATGACACCAAAATTTACCTAAAATTAGTCTTCATTTCTTAAAATTAGACAGAAGAAAGAGAGGGAGGAAGGGACAGGAGGGAGGGAGGAAGGGAGAGAGAAAGGGGCAATGGTCCCCAATCAGGAAAACCTCCTTAAATACTTCTGATGCATCACCACAGAAATTTACTTTTATCATAAAACAAAGAGGAATCTGGTTTTACAGTGTTTCGATAAAACACTTCCAAAACTTTCCTTCTTTTCTTTCGTATAGATATTATAGAGATTACCAAAATGATTTTAAAAATAACTAACACGTCAAAAATATTTTAACACAGAGGCAACAGTCAGGAGATAAAAACAAAAGTTTCAAAGAGAAACATTCAGATTTTCAAAGAAAAAAAAAGCCTTTAATTTCTAACTGTAGTAATAATATTTGAAACAGATGTCTATCCACTTTCAAATCCAAAAGGGATCATGGTTTAAACATTTTAATAAAACTTTAATTAAGGTTCTGCAATAGTGTAAACTGATCATGTCATGCAACTAAACACTTGCTTAATATAACATCTCTTCAAGCTCCACTAATGCTAAAGTTAACCTGACTTTTAGAATTCATCCAAGGCAGAATGCCATTCAAATTAATAAAAACCATACAATTTAGCCTCTTATTTCATTACATAAGCTTTTTTTTAGAGGTGAGCATTCGAAAAAGAGATGGAAACAGACCAAATTGAATAAAATAAGAAGAAATTATTTTGTTTTAAGCACTTCTTCTTTCTAGTTAGGCATTTATATTTTAATATAAGTACTTGTAACCTAAAAAAATTTTGCACGTAAACATTTTGTAAGAAAATAATTTCTCATTCAAATTGATAAGTTATCTTTGCAAATCTTCCCCATTCTATTTGGAAGTATGGTCTCATATAGTTACCTGGCAAAGTAGACTGAGAGTTTATGTCATTTAAAGACATCTAAAATAAAGGACAAGAGTGAACATTAACTGAACGCCTATTTAGTGCCAGGCATAGTTTCATCTAATTCCCATAACATCCTTACTGGGTAGATACTCGAATTATCCCCATCTTACAGACTGGATCACTGAGTGGCAGAGCCAGGGTGCAAACCTAGGCATCTGCCTCTGAAGTTCATATTCTTGCACTCTTCAAGCTGTCTTGGACCTTCTCACTCTCAACGTACTTCAAAATTAATTTGTCAGAATATTCTACACTGGCTATAGTCAAATTGCAAAAGAAGGCGTTCCCCTCCCCCATTTCATGTCTCAATGTATTTTTAAAACAAAAATAACAAATGATACATTAAAAAATAATCCTAAAGCTACTTAAATATTTTCAAAGTGAATTTTTCACAATTACAAGGAAATAAAGGTTAGCACCATACAAAACTGAGAAGTCAATCGACACTGACTGAGCATCTTTTTTGGTGTTATATTTACCATATTGTGAAATATGTAGAGAAATAAAGAAACCGGCATTATCTGACATTCAATCCAGTTCAACACCAACAATTCAGGAAACTAGTAATTACAATTTGATACAGCGCAGAGTACATACAAATGAAAGAAGGTATAAATAGTACAAGGAAGAATGGAGTCGAGGGAATAATATTAATAGACTATTATCTAAAAGAAGTGAACTACGAGTCAGATTTCAAAAGAAGGGAAAGGTCAAGATTAAGACTAGCACAAGTAAAAGAATAGTACCAGTATGAGAAATTCATGAATACAATGATACATGTTGGGCATAAAGGTTGCCATGTTTTTTTTCACATTCAATCTAATTCCCAAGGAAACAGTTCATATATACGAGACTTGCCTCACGTTTCACATTCTCTCTTGTTTCTGATTCAAGGATTTTAGTATAATGAACCCTAATCCATTCGCTATAGATGAGAACATTTTTAGCATTTCTTTTTAAGAACTTCAACTTTTTCCTTATCTGGTTTCCCTTATCTCATAGGAGTAAACAATTCACGTAAAACAAGCAGTTCTATAATTTTTAGTGGGAGCTTTCTGCTTATATTATGAGCAAATATTCCAGGAGGACTTTTGAGGGGCTTTAAAGAATTGTCTTCTTATTTATATTTTACTTAAATTAATAAGTATAATTTTCTGTTAGTATAGTTCCTTCAATACATACTGGTATAATACAGGGAAAGGTTGCAGAGAAGTAAGTTGGGAATAAAAATTTGCCATGGATAATACAGAAAATACCACTGAAATCCTTGCATATATAAAAATAATAGAGTTGAATGCTATATGAAAATAAAGTCTCCCAAAAGCATATTACTAATTAACGTGAGAAAAATAAGAGTATTAGACAATCGTAGACAAATATAAAAACAAATATTTTATGAAAATAATATAATGGTCATTAACTTCTCATAAAGGGTACCGGTTTAATTGCAAAACAGTTCAAACTAGTTCAGTCTTTGCTTTTTTATGAATTAAGCAGGGCTTTAAAACAGAATACTTAGTATGAGGAGTTAAAGAAGCAAAGGTAAACAATAAAAGGACAGAGAAGTTACCCTTTAGTAGTGAAAAGTTACAATCACAGAAACTAATTTATACTATTTCTGGTATGTTCTGCATATTTTATCTCTTGTAAAATTAACCATATAATCTAATACAGTAAAGCATGAATCAGAATTTGACTTTTGTGCAAAACCTTCAACAATTGCCTTAAAGTTCTTAGAAAATAATTCCAGGAAAAAAAATGCAGTATTTAATTATTTCCTACTATCCAAAATCATTTCCCATCCCCAAGTAAAGGGCTTGTTTATTAGAGCACATAAAATGGTGTTCAGTATAATTACTTGGTAGTTTGTACGGATCTGTCTTATATGTAAGGAATTGTAACAGCAAAGAAGCTATAAGGTTTGGAAGGAACTTAATTTGTGAACACTCTCTTTTTCTCTTCAAAATTGCAAAAATCACCTGAAGAAAAAAGATTCCAAGATGAAACAGTTGTGATACTTTGCTCTAAAGAAACTGATGCAATATTACAATTCTCAACATTGATAAAATGAGCCTTTTCAGATTACTGAATCATAGCATTTCAGAGACAGAAGGAACTTAGAGAGTTGGCCAATCCTTCATTTAAGTGACCAGACTCAGGTTCCAAAACTAATCGTAGTCTTTCCTGTCTCCCAATTGTGCTCTTTGCAACATACTATTTGCCTCCCTCCCCTGAAAGAGAGAACAGATGTAAACGGCTCAAGTAAGAACAATAAATGTATTGAAATATATTACTCCATCTCATCCATTATGTGATGAGAAATTGCTAAAAGAAGAATTATTTGGCCTGAGAAATGAGAATACAAAGAAGACTTGAATTATATGAGATTATGAAAGTTAAAGTAAAAAATAATCAACTGGTCCTTCCTTATTACATGATTTCTTAATAAAATTATGAAGGGTCATTCAACGATTTAAATGGCAGGTAAAATTAAAACAAATAAAAGGAAATACCCTTGACATACATAACAAGCCTCCAGAATACACAAGGTCACATCGTTAAATCCAGTAACATGATTTTAAAATAGGCTGGATCATTAGTGAGGCAAATCTCTGATTATTTATGTTCAGCATAAACATAATTTTCTATAATGGAAAAATTGTATTTTGAAGCATAAGGAGTCACACTAAGGAACATTCTATTTGTTACAAATTATGCTATAGCTTAGCATGTATTTATGATATTTATACTTCTTTGGGAAATCAAATGGCAGTTACCAGACTAGGAAAAATGCATTGATTACACACATACATGATATCCATAATATTAGAAAAATAAGATCATCATTTTACTTCTACCACCTACATCCATTTGATATTAAACCTTGCTGTCCTCATAGCACTTTGGCTCTACATAAAAATATGTGTTTTATCTGGTTGTTTTAGAAAAGAGAATTTGCTGTTTTTTTAAAATTCAATACCTGCCTCGACTAAACTCCAATACCAAGGCAATAGGACCGACTGCATTTCGCCCTGCAAAAAAAATTATGAATAATGATTATACTCGAAACAAAGGGGAAGTCTTATCAGTCCTCCTAGAAAAGACACGTGTGAAGATGTCTGGCACACAATGACAGTTTTGGCAAGTTGCAAATCAGCCTGGAAAACTGTTACAATGATTTCATTTCCATATACCCTGATGTATTCCAACAAATCGAAAGAGAAGAGAGAAAATTTATAGACGATATCTCTATTACAAATGATGATCCAGAGTCGATGAAACATTAAAGAAAACGTATTTATAAGAGTTACAAGACGAAAATCTTGAAGGTTTTTATTGTGTTTTTAATACTTACCTTCTGTTCCCTCCAAATAATTTAACATCAACCCTTTGTCAAGCCCTATAATCCAATGTTTACTAGTAAGTACCCATCACAGTTCTTCCTTCAAAGTAATTTAAGTTGAAAATGTCATTTCAGGAAAACATATCAATTTTAAATGATTTGTTTTCTTCATCTCGTATCCCTCTATTCCTAGCAAATTACCTAAACCATGATTTCTCCAATTCACTAAAATATGTCATTACATTTAATGCACATTAAATGACCCTCATATCTTTCTCTGTCTCTCACACTCTCAAACATTCACACATACACAGAAAATATGTGGATCCAATATAAAGTCAACTTAAGTAACGATGTGGTAACTGTTCTAAAAAAGCAGTGCCAGTGCTCTGCATAGAAATGTTCCAAAATTGAAAGGAAAAAAAAAAAGATTACACCATTTAAAACTCACAATATAGTATTCCAAATACCTTAAACTTTTCCCTCGTTATCCATCTCACTTCTCAAAATATGATCAATTTTTAACACCCTTTAATTTCCAACTTTTGTCTGCTCTCACTGCAACTTCTACATGCAGTTACCATCCCACATCATTGCACTCATAGTCTTTCCACTCTCATGGATCAACGTGGCTGAATGTCAGTCATCTTGCGTCATCACTAACTAACACGACATCTAGCCCTAGCAGGTCTCCAGCACTTTAGTGCAGATTTAGAATCAGATAGAATCTAGGAGTCCCACTTGCTGAGGCTCACTGAGAGCCTCAGATCCCTTCAGCTGTAACATGGAAGTAACAATGGATATTATCTTAAACCAGATGAATTTATTGGCACACTTCCTGGAACACAGGCCTTTTTCCCCTGCTTTTATATAATTGAGTTTTAAGTATCCACATTGATGCTAAATTTCACCTCTTTTGTCCTAGACTTTCAAATGTCCCTAATCTAGTGTTGTAATTATTTCTTGACAATTCTGGCAAATTTGTGAGGGCTTTATACGTTAAAACATAAGATCACTGAGGAATTTAGCAAACATAACCATTTTGGGGTGAGGAGAGTAGCCTTCTTTATTTTTTCTTCAGGAGAAATCATGTCTTTGCAAATTAAAAATCAGGTGGGCCTTAAGGGAGAAACGAGTGGATATAATCCACTTGATTTTTATAAAAGCCTTTGTCACGGTACCATCAAAGTTATTTCAAAAACTGGGTCATCATAGAATTAGATGGACTTTCAGTGGAGAAACAAAGACAGTGAAAAGGGCACTACTTTGGCAGTAAAAACTATAAATAGGGAAGGCCCTGGACATGGTCTTATTTAACATCTTTATAAATGATGTAGAAGAGGAAATGTAGATTAAATTTTCCAGGCCTGCAAAAGATTCTAAGTTTTTCCAGTATGCGCTATGCCAAGTCAGTGGGATAACCTACAAGAGTTCCAAAATTTCATGAGTTACTAGGGGGAAAACGTCAAATAAGATTCAATTTGGAGAAATATAGAATTGTACATGCAGGACAAGAAATACACAGGCTGCCCTTCTTGGGATACTGGGTTGTAGCTGCCACAAAAGGGAGCTTGAAAGTCACCTCTGGGACACTGCTGTCATGTGTTCCCACAGCCACGAGAGCTAACAATGGAACAAACACCGCTAAAGAGCAGAAAACATGATTCCTATCATTTAAAATCACACCTCATCCTTACATGAAGTACTGCATGCAGTTCTGGTCTCATCCAGTCTAACACCCCACAAATTGCTGCTGGGTGAAAAAATGAAAAGTCTACTTTCATTAAAAGAAGAAAAAAGATTCAGAAACTGAGGAAAATCCAAGCAAATGAAAATAAAATGATCAAGTTGCCATCTGAAGACACAAGAAAGACTGGCATTCTTTCTATCTAAGAAAGATGAAGGCTAAAAGGAAACATGAGAGATGACAGAGTCTACAGACTCAATACAAGGAGTGACAGTACGGGCAAAGCAAAGCATAATGAGCTAAGGAAAGAGTTCATCCATAAGACACACTTTGGTTAAGAAAAGAACTAAAAGCCCAGGAAGAGAAACAAGGTAAAAGTTCTAAACAGGTTCTAATCACATTTCGCAGTTTCATCAACAACATATTACTAGGGTTTACAATGAAGAAAAATAAGATATTTGGAGGATGTAATACTGAATTTTGAAGGTAAAATCATGAAACACCAATCCTAGCCTTCCCTAACATATCTCCTGGTGGCTGAATCATCCTGGCACTTCAGAAATACTTTCATCACCTTCCCATCTTGTTCTTCCCATATTCAGCCTGTTTGTGTTCTGCATTTATTTTGTGTAGTATATCATCTGTGAATTTAAACAACTTCCTTCTTAGAGCAAGACTCAATTATGTCTTTGACACTTTAATTTACAGTATGGCATCAGCTTCATTCATATTGCACAAATATTTAATCATTCCATTCGTAAGAAAACCATTTTTCACAAACTAAAGATGTAAAATATTATTGTTAAACTGCATTATACCTTACAGCTTTAGAAGAGATGAGCCAAAAAAGGAATTTACAGGCTCATGGTTAAGTCAGGCTGCATGCCAGCAAGTTTGGAAAAAAAAAATGTTTAAGAATGCAAAGTAACAGCTTTCAAGCCACACGTAAAATACATGAAATATCAAATAAAATAGAAGCTGGAAAGGTTTTGATGAAAATCTATTATGTATGCAATTACAGATTTTTGTATGTCAACGAGATGGTTTAAAGAAATGAAAATTTTCTAGATTCAGGTAGCATCTACAATACATTTTGTATTTGTGTTAGTTAGATTCAGTTGTCAACTTGGCCAGGTAAGCATACCTAGTCTTGTTGCTGCGGACATAAGCCAACGGTACGTGAACCTCATCTGTTGCCAATTACATCTGCAGTCGGTTAGGAGGCGTGTCTGCTGCAATGAGTGATGTTGGACTTAATTGGCTGGTGCTTAAATGAGAGATTGCAACGTAGTACTGCTAAGCAGCTCGGCATTCCTCATCTCAGCACTAGCAGCTCAGCCAGGCCTTTGGAGATGCAGAAAGAAGTCACCCCGGGGAAAGTTGTTGGAACCCAGGGGCCTGGAAAAAAGACCAGCAGAGACCATCTTGTGCCTTCCACGTAAGAAAGAACCTCGGTGGAAAGTTAGCTGTCTTTCCTCTGAAGAACCAACAAAATAAATCCCCTTTTATTAAAAGCCAATCCGTCTCTGGTGTGTTGCACTCTGGCAGCCAGCAAACTAGAACAGTATTATACATGTATATCCATGTCATCAACAGCTTTTTTTTACCCATGGGAACACATTTCCTTAAATGTTTCCAAAAGTGAACATTTCATAAACAAATTACCTATATGTTAAAATACATAATTAAATAAGCAATATCAATAAAAAAAGATGTAAAACTTACTGTTATTATTAGTTTATAATATTATAATATTTTAAGGTTATATTTATAGAAAACCATATCATAATTCTATTTAAGTTAATTTAGTAAGAACTCTGACCACTCACAGAATGGTGGAGCTAGTAAGGACCCTGGAAATGCTCTGGATGTTGAAATAGAGATGAGCGTATTTCAATTCCCTCCGGCTAAGAGAAAAAAAGAGTCTTAAGAAACAGTATTTTAAAATCAATGCAGGGGGCGGTGTGACAGTGAGTGGCAGAGTTCTCGCCTGCCATGCCGGAGACCCAGTTTCGATTCCCAGTGCTTGTTCATGCAAAAAAAAGAAAAGAAAAGAAAAGAAAATCAACTGCAAAGGTGTAAGAAGGAGATGTACAAAGACAATGAAGAAAGGAAGGGAAAGTTGAGAGTAAAGGAGAATGCAAGTTAGCAGTTATAAGTTCACAGACTTGGGGAAGAAAAAGCTGCTGATATTCACATTGTAGTAGATAAGGCAAAGGTTTTTTTAAAAAAGATTTGTCTTAACTTTAAACAGTTCAATCTGAAATAGTCAAGAAATAAAGGCATTAAGTTATAGTCCTTCAATCAAGCATATAAAGTATATTCCCTATCTGTTAATCACAAATAATAAGTTTTACAGCTAAGAAACTTGAAAATTGAATTTTTAAAATTTCTTCATGGCTTTGTAAAACAATAAATTGCAATATATGAAAAAATGCAGAGAATGAAGTGCACAAAATCTTGGATGTGACTGAAATACATCATTTCAAATCAACAAATTTACAAGAAGCTTTGTAGTAAGAAATTATCTGCCATTTTTCCAAACCACAGCACCTGCTTTTACTGGTAAAATTAAACTGTAAAATATTTTTGGAAGAGAATTTATATATGGCTGTATTTTACCTCAGACATAATGTACTTTCCCAACAAAATGCTAAAATAAGAATTTTCTATATCATCTCCATTTAAAGGGGCAGCATACTTTATTTCCAAATATGCATAATTATGGAGTAGGAAATGCCTATTACCTACAGAAATCACAAGGGTTTGAAGACTGAAGCAAGCAGTGAATCAGGTCTAGTGAGAATTACTAAGAAAAACATAATCAAACATAAATGCCACAGAATTCAAAGATCATTTTCCAAATTAGTTCCAGAAACAGCTCCTAGGTAAATTTCCATGAAAAGCTAATTTAATTCAATTAAACAGTGTAGTATGGTTTTCCTCTTCAGAAAGGGTTTAAATATTTTCATTTGCTACAGATGTTTAAGATAAGCATTTAAAGGAGTTATTGATTTAATCCTGAGTCAGATGAAGATTCAAAACTGTTGAATAAGGCTTTTGAGTGAAAACAACAAACTGAGCAAATCAAATATTTTAACCAGCATGGCATCCAAATAATTTATAAGGTACACAAAGTAAAACTCATAACAATTAGTATTTTTTCAATCTTTACCTCTATGTATTAGGCCATATACACTCAATAGTATTTTTACACTCGAAATTATAGGGCTAAGTAAAACATTTAGGGACAACGTCTGCCCTGCATATTTGCATCTTATTTGAACCTTGCCTCCTACATACAATGGAGAGAATAGATTTACAGTTTAAAAATTAAATGTTTTTGGAATAATTCAGGTTTCCCTGGATAGCTTTTCTGCTCAACTTTATATAAGATCACTTACAACCACTCAGGATGAATAAGTAATGCCTCCAAAACAGCCTCGTCATGGATTCTTCCTCATCCATCTGGCTGTTGGCTACAACACTGGAATGACTCATAAAAATGAAGCAACCTGAGGTCACCTACTCCAGGTCTTTTAAAAAGAATTGCCAACTGCTTACCAGGTGGTTCCAATTTCCGAGAATACTTAAAATGAGAGGGAGACTCGATCTAGAGACACCATTTTGTTTTCATATTGTCTCTGGCCACAGAATTTGTTAAGGAAGGAAGGTCTTTTGAAATGTAGATTACTAATCATCTAAGGGTAAGAAATCACTGCAAGTTTTTGTACTGAAAACACTATATAAATAAAGTCAAGTGAAAAAAGAATTAGGACACAAAACCATATTATATTATGCTCCCATAACATTTGGGAGCACATTAACAGTGACTATTTCCAAGTGATCTTTATTTGTTACAGTTCCCTATAATACCCAAGTTCACCTAAATAATTTTTATTCTTTATAATTAGAAAAAATAATAGGTAACTTAAAAAAAAAAACATTATATACTGTAATCCTTGGTCTCAGTGGACCCCAGAGGCCAGTGTATACATAACATCTATACTGGTGGGGTCAGTCTTTCTCTGGGAAATGAAAAAAACTCATTTGAACCTTTAAAAAGAAAAATAAAAATCAAGAACTGGGTTCCTACTGTATAAATGGAACAAGAACAAGTACTGGTAATAAGAAATGGTCCTATTGTGGGGTGAAAGTATTTAGTCAATGATTTATATCGATTTTTTTTCCAAACTGGCTTCTGAGGAGTAATAGTCCAATGATATATACAAAGAAAGATACAAATTCCATAGTCAAACACTCCTATGGAGGACTGCCCTAATGCACATTAGCATAATAAAGGTGTAGAGAAGGCTTGCAGCTTAAAAATAACATCAGCAATTCCCATAAGTCTTTGATCATTTATTTACTTAAATATCAAACACTTCTGCAGTGTTTACTATGTGCCTGGCATTATTCTAAATACTGTACAAATACACACTCATCTAATCCTCAAACCATCCTATGAAGTAAGGACTATTATCATTATCCCCATTTTTACAGATGATAAACCAGACACAGAAGGTTCAGTGACTTGCCCAAGGTCACTCAGCTAGTGAATGATAGAGCCAAGATTCAAACTCCAGAAACCCACAGTTAACCAGCAGGAAATGCTGCCTCTCATGGGCTCCTTCCTGCACAGCACATGTACTAGAAGTCCACAAAACCGCTATCCTGTAGAATACATCAGGAAGATAAATTGAATTAGGTAAAACATACTGTTATATATCTTTTCTGAGCTTATACTTCCTGAAACTTCAATTGCTAATTTAATATGAGATGCACAGATATACCAACTTCAAGCCTAAAACAACTGCAGCATGTAATTACTGAACAAGACAAGTTTGATGAAGTTTTGCCCCTCTCAGTTGCCTTTAATTTTATCGGACATCCTAATTCAAGGAGTTTTGATGAAGTAAAGAAAAATCTGTATGACCTAAGCCATATCTGTACTCTCAAGTTCAAGAGTCTCCTAATTTCTAGAAATTGTGTACTGAGGTTATTGGCCATTTTAATTTTCTTCTGCATGCCTGTAAGAGACTGGAAATTCTGTGATCTCTAATTGTCAGAGTAAATCATAAATATTATATTTAGAAATGCTTATATTGACATGGAATGGTGTTATTAGTGTATGGTTAAGTAAAAAATGCAGGTAACAAAATGATATACGACCATATTTTTGTTTAAAATACATAATAATGCACAAGATAATTCTTTTAAAATGTATATATCTCAGAATATTTTTGGTAATGATATAAAAGCATTTTTTTTCTTTAGGGAATTTCTAATTTTCCAACCAGGGAGTTTCATTAATTGTGTCTTGAGAAGGCTCCTAAAATTCACATATTAAGAGCCTGCAAAAGACACAAACGGACATTTGCACACCAATGTTTATAGCAGTGTTATTTACAATTGCAAAGAGATGGAAACAGCCAAAATCTCCATCAACAGAAGAATGGCTAAACAAACTGTGGTATATACATATGATGGAATATTATGCCGCTTTAAGACAGGATAAACTTATGAAGCATGTAATAACATGGATGGACCTAGAGAACATTATGCTGAGTGAGTCCAGCCAAAAACTAAAGGACAAATACTGTATGGTCCCACTGATGTGAATGGACATTCGAGAATAAACTTGGAATATGTCATTGGTAACAGAGTCCAGCAGGAGTTAGAAACAGGGTAAGATAATGGGTAATTGGAGCTGAAGGGATACAGACTGTGCAACAGGACTAGATACAAAAACTCAAAAATGGACAGCACAATAATACCTAATTGTAAAGTAATCATGTTAAAACACTGAATGAAGCTGCATCTGAGCTATAGGTTTTTGTTTCTTTTTACTATTATTATTACTTTTATTTTTTTTCTCTATATTAACATTCTATATCTTTTTCTGTTGTGTTGCTAGTTCTTCTAAACCGATGCAAATGTACTAAGAAACGATGATCATGCATCTATGTGATGATGTTAAGAATTACTGATTGCATATGTAGAATGGTATGATTTCTAAATGTTGGGTTGATTTCTTTTTTTCCGTTAATTAATAAAAAAAAAAACAACAAAAAAAAGAGCCTGCATATGATATTTCAACAGACACAGATCACAAGAGCCTCCTAAAGGCACCTCTGTTCTTCAGGTGTTTGTGATCTGAAGCAAATGACAGTATTTTCTATTGTTCTCTACCATGGCACTCTATTTCCCTCATAGTACTAATGTGAACCTAAGTTATAAATATCATGTTGGCTTATTTTCTGCAAATAAACCCAATCATCCCAAACAAGAGCAAGCTTTCCGCCTTTTTTGTATCCACAATGCCTAGCACAGCCCTTTCCTTAAGTAATAATTCATAGATCACTTATAAATGAACAAATGAGTGAATGAAACAAACAAATCACATATGTAAAGGGTGCACACAATAGCAAGTAAAAATACTGAGCCAGTAAGGTGGTTGATGGTAAAGTATTTCTGTAATATACAACTCAGGTTTACATTCCATTTTTGCTTGAATAGAAGATTATAATTTGGGGGGTGGAAAGCACCTGTCCAATAGAATTAAGGGAAGTCAGGTACTCTTACCAATCGGTGCTTTCAGAAGATGAATCAAGAGAAAATGTTACTGATGCAGCTTCTGATAAAGTTTAGGAGGGTTTATTTATAGACAATTTAGGACAGTGCAGGCAGGGGTACAGGAGACCCAAAAGGTAGTGCACTTTAAGTAGGGTTAGTAAAAACATAGGAGCTATTCCTGAGATTCCTGGAATCTGGAAGGAGAGCTGTATAGAGAAAGCTGCCCTGAGAAGAGCAGTGACTTTCAATGGAGGTGCATGGTCAATCCAAGTTGATTCCTCAAGGAGCCAAGAAAATAAATACCCTCACTCTCCATCCTCACTCTAATCTCCCCCAATGACCTTTGTTACTGGAAAATTAGAGCAGTTCACAAGGGTTATCTTCCTGGGTGGAGCGCACAAAGTGGAAGGGTTGTGAGTGGCAAACATGATACCTGACATAGAAACTAGTGGGGGATATTCGCATACAGAAGGGCTCTTGACTGAGAATGATCTAAAGAAACTGGGGAAGGTAATTACTAGATTCATAACAATAAAGTGATGTCAAGTTGTTTGCAACCCCGTTTGAGCAGGGAACTACATTTTGTAATAAGAGGAAAGCTTTCAGGATAATTCCCCTGCTTCATGAAGCATTATGGCTAAATGTGTATTAGACAACAAGAGAATAGGAGCTTGTTTCCAGAAAAATAACTGATGAGAATTTAGTACCTTTTATAGATGGCTGTAAAATACATTAGTTAGATAAAACTCACTAATTTCTATCAAGAGGTTAATTTAGACAAAGGCACCATCACTACAGACTTCCTTGGAATCATTTTAGATTCATAAATCAACAAATTAACTACTGTCAGATGTGTCTTAACTCGTTTAAGTCCATATTTATCTGACTGCTATAAAAATGACTAAAATGTTTATCTCGACACAACAGACAAGAATTGTTATAAAGTAATATACTGGATTGTATCTTTTTTTCTTTTGCCAATAACTAAATACAATCTTCAGAAAATCACTTCCAAACTTGCTACTTAATATTTTCTAAAGCTGAAGCCTCCTGAACCCACATATTTGTTTTTTGTTTTTTTTTAACATGGGCAGGCACCGGGAATCAAACCCGGGTCCTCGGGCATTACCTGTTGAGCCACCGTGGCCTGCCCCATATATTTGTTTTTAAATAGGGAAAATAAAACCAGCTAAATCGAAACTATAGAGGTAAAATAGATTGCATCCAACACCACTGCACAAATATTTACTGAAGGCCTACTATGAATTAGCACTGGTCAAGGGGCTGGGATACAATTACGGGTGAAATTCAGCTCTACCAACACAGATCTGACAGTGAAGGTTTTCAAGAAGCATCCAAAGATTTCAAAGCCGAGAGTTAGAGAAAAATGAGAAACACTCAAGACTAATTAGAGGAATTCTGAATTACTTTTTTCCCTTTGTAACATGAACACAATTTTCCCTAAACTGAAGTGAAGAGGTACTAGCTTGTATTTGCTCTCAGGAAAAGTCAAGTGGCCCTGGTGGTCAAGGAATCATCTCCGGTCCTCAAGAACCTTACCAAACATTTCCTAGGGCATGCCACAGGTCACACCAAGAAGCTCACAGCCCATGGAAATTTGAAGGAAGATAAATAAGTGACATCTAGGAACTGCAAGAAGATGCTTAAGTATGAAATTTAATAGTAAAAGCAACTGTTGAAACTGTGATGTGTTGAAATGTAGATCAAGGCAAAAGAAATAAAGAAATACACATATAAATAAATATATATATAATGATTCAACTTAGTGATTCTGCTCTTCAGTGATGAGGACAATGTCTGGTCAGTTTCCCCAGCTTCTGCCCTGGCCCTTGGCCAAGGACCAAATTCTCAGCTGGTCTGTTGTAACCGACTCCCACACAGACTAACTTCAAATACTCTTGCTCACAATATGGACAGTCATGCTAAGTAATATTTGCTCACTATTCTGTTTTAAATCCTCCAGGTGTTAAATAAAACACAAACTTCATATGGTAGCTCCTTCCTATCTCTCTGATCTCATCTTTTGTGACTCACCACTAATTCCCCGAGTCCAATCACACTGGCCCATGTGTGCCCAGTTTGTTACTGTCTTAGGGACTTAATATTTGCTGTCCCTTCTGCCATGAAGTTCTGCATGATCTTCCCTGGGCTGGCTGTTTGTTGTTATTCAGGTACATCCTTAGAGAGGTCTTCCTTAACCACCCTCTATAAAGCAGCCCATCACTCATTGTTATATCTTGCTTTCATTTTCCTAATGGCAGTTTTCACTATCAGAAATTATCTTGCTCATGTGCTTGTTTATACTGCACTGTGTTTTCACCCACTAAAATGTAAGTTCAGTGACAGTAAGGACCTAGTCTCTTATCACTGTAGTGTCCCCACAGCATATTATAACAGTGCCCGGCAGAGGGCAGATACTCAAACATTTAGGTAAAAACGAATACCAGTTAGGATACTGGCATATAAACGGATGTTCTAAACATCATGAAAAGAAACCATTGCCTAATGTTATATGATCCGTTTTTTCCCATCTTACTCCTACAAATGGACTTTTAAAATACTCAAAGGTAAGACATGTGAATGTCCCTCTTAGCCACTCCTGAACAGTAATTTATTTCCCTCTCCAGACTCTCTCTTTAAAATGTTTATTTTCCCTCAATCCTAGTTATAATTTAATGGGAATGACTTTTAAATATATATTTTTAATCCTGGCCTCACCCTTCCTGGAATTCTGGCCTGCTTCATGTATCTCAACATTTCTACTTCAATTTCTGCTATCTCATCAAATTCAGCAAATGGAAATTTGAAATTAGCATCTTTCAGGCTAAATCAGTTTCTCCTTCTGCCCTTAGTACTTTTACCAACGAGCTTTAAAAATCTTGATTATGAAATCCAAGAACTGGAAAGGAAATTGGAGAATATCAAGTGGTCTTCAAACATTTTTAAAGCTCCGTTACCCCTTTTTCAAACAAAACCTTACAGGGAAGTCTGATATGTAAACCAGATGAATTTGCAGTTGTTCTGGGAGTTAAATTGGTGGTCTCAGAAGAAAAACTTAAAAAGAGCCACTAATCTGGTCCAAACTTCCTTTCTCTTCTCCCCATCCCCCTCCAATACAAACACAAATTTATAGAGAACAAAACTGTAGTCCAGAGAGCTCAAATCATCTTAGCAATTAGAAATAATTCTTCTTGCCCAAGATCACATAGCTGGCACCCAGCACAATGCCCAACACAATAAAAGCACTTAGTCAATTTTTTGAAAGATAATTACCTCCAGGCATATGGATAACAAATGATTACTGGGTTATTACAAATTGATAAATTGCATGCCTTGCAATGTATGGACAGATTCACCCACCACTAGTGAAAGAAGGCACGCATGAGCTCATTTGTGGCACAGAGAAAAGAACACAAGGTCTCAGCTCCATACCCAATAAGTATTCATTGTCTATCTCTAAAACAAGTTTTGCAAACACTTTGGGCTTCATCCTCTTCAACTTTAATATCAATATGGGTGATGAGATGTCCTCTGAAACTCTTTCAGTCCTAACACTATAATCTGCTGTTTTACCACATTAAAGTACTTCCCTTGAGCTATTTATCGTGTTTATAAAGAGTAAACATCATAAGTTAGCCACAGATTGGACAAGAACTAATGGTCCTTCAAGTATTGTTTTAGTATCTACCATATGCCAGGTACTACGCAGGGCATCTGGAACTCAGAGTCCAGGGTCGGGGGAAAGGAGCACTAGCTCACCTCAATGAATTAAGAGTTTGGTGGGAAAGAGACAAACAGACAAATACAGCAGAGAGATGAGCTCTGAGAGGGATATGCACAGAAGCCCAAGAGGCAGAGATGAGGGGGCTTATAAAAATGAGCAAAGGCTTTGCTAGATGAGAGTAGGTGACAGCAGACCTTAGATATGAAAGACAATTATGAACTTTACTCTGAGACTGAATGGAGGGTGCTTTAGGTACCAAAAATACCTTATTTTAAATTCCCTTATATCTTTAATCATATAGCAATAAAATCAGCATTTACAGTAACAAAGCGATTATCAGGCCATCTCACCCAGTTTCCAAAGTTGAAGAGGGAAAAAGATAAATCGATTTCTTTTTAACAAATATTATTCAACAGAACATTTGACACACACATATGAATATGCTATAAGCAGCGGTATCCCGTCACTCAGGGACAAGAAGCTAGCAGGGAATTGCAGACAACCCTGCCTAGACTAAATGCTGTGCAGCACCTGGCAGACAAGGTGGTAAAGCCCCTATAAATAGTGATGATTCACTAACATGACATAAATCAAGATTTTAACTCACCAAAGACTAACATTTTGATTTAAAATCACAAATCAGTGCCATTAAAATTCATCAGCAGCCCCTAGCACATGAGTAATGAGATCATATCAATTTATACCATGTGACCAAAAGGAAAAGGTGGTTTTCTAAATAGTAATTCAAATTGGACAAATAACACACTGTATCAAGTTTTGTAGCCCTGGGCCATATTTTGCTAAAAACAAAGGTACATTATGCATGACTAAAGAAAACAGTGAAAATCAGAGCAATTAATTTTCAGCTATGTTTCCCATAAATTCCATCATTGCTGTGAGTTGCTTACAGCACACAATCTTTTTTTTGCATCACACAATGATCTGAGTGTGTGATAACTTGCATATTTCACTAAAATGCAATATCCTTCAAAACAACCTTATAGTGAAGGTTTTTCAAAGAAATTATTGATCCTTGAAATGTCTCATGTTTTAAAATTACTGACAAATCCTTCTCATTTTCTTTGCAGTTAGAAATGATTCTTCTTGATCACCAGAGTGTGAAGAGGCATAAAAGTACAAAGAATTTTTTTCTTAAGCACAAATATACCAGTCGACACAGGACATTTCCCATAACTTTCCCAAAACAATAATTACAAGAGTTGTCACTGAGATCCTAAAAATATACATAACAAAATAAATTAGTTGGCATCAATTGAATACAGCAAGAGATTTCCATGAGTGCTTTTTCTTTCAAATTATTTTCAAATACTTTTTTAGCTGAACCTCCTTTTTTGGTGGAGCCTTTTGTGTTGCTTTCCAAAATTCAGGAAACTTCTCAGGTGGCTGTGCTTCACTGCAGCTAATGTTTGATTCGCTACCTTAGTACGTTTTGAGGCAATTAAATAGCTCTCTCCTGTTTTCTTTCTTTGGCACCTTTGTGGCTGCTCAAAGTCACTGGCCTCACCTTAGTAAACGGTGACTAAGAACAGTTTCTAAAAACTCAAGGAAACCACTGCGTTCCCATTCAGTGGGAAACAAATACGAAGGACGGAGCACCCAGAGGAGCGGGGCGGCTCAAAGGGATTAAGAAACCACATGAGACAACTTCTCGAGGATCTTTCCTAATGTATGAAATCCTAACACTACAGTAGACAAAACGAAATATTGAGCCTTGACAGAAACAGGGATAGAGATGGGAGCGGAGAGCCAAAGACGCAGAAAAAGAGAGACAGTGAGAAAACGAGCCGAAAGTCAGCCTCTAAACGAGAGGGAGAGCGAAAAAGTGTGAGCGAGAGAGGAGTGAGGGAGACAGAAAGAGGCAGAGAGCGGGGGACACTTACAGAGACAGAGAAACCAAGGGGGTTGGGGAGAGGGGAAGAGCGAGAAGAACAGGGAGAGGAACACTGAGAACGCGAGAGACAGCAATAGAAGCGGAGAGCCGGAGCCAAGTCCCAGACGCCGGGAACAATCCACTGCGCACTTTCTCCGACTGCAAGGCTGAGTCTGGGGAGGCGTCCGAGGCAGGTGGCTCCTCCGAGCTAGGAGCCTTGCAGATCCTGCCTCGATGGACTCAGTGCCTCTTCGGCCAGCCGGGCTCCCTCCGACTTCCCGGATTCCAGGACTGCCCTTCGCTCGCCTCCCGCCCCAAACTCGCAGCGTGCGGATCCCGACTCCCTGGCTTGGCGCGTCCCTCTTTCCCAGCTCCCGGAGCACGTGTCCCACCCACCCCTGCAGCTGCGCCCGACTCCTAGCCAGCACGGGTACCCGAGGCCTCGGGGTCCCAGCAGAGCCGCCGGCGCACAAAGCCGAAGCGGCCACCGCCAGTCCCCCTCCCGCCTCCGCCGCGCCACAGCCACGCTGCCGGCTCTCCTCTCCCTCCAGCTCCCTGCCCTTCCCCGAGCGGTGGCCGCCAAGCCCCCACCCGGCACCCGCCGACTCCTCGCCTCCCTCCGGTCCGCTAGGTTCCCGCCGGCTTAGCCATGCCCCGCGCGCGCGAGGTCGGGGCCACCCGCGCGGGGACGGAGCCCCGCCGCTCCCTCCCGCCAGTCCGCGTGCATCTTACCGGCCGCTGCGCTCCGGCCACTCGCGTCCTCGGCACCGCAGTCTCGCACCGCCTGGGCGCGCCACGCAGGCCCCGCACCAACTCCCCGCCCTGCGCCCCGCGCCCGGCCGCGCCTTCAACTTCTGGCCGCCGCGGCCGCTCGCCGCCGCGGAACTTTTTTTTTTTTCTCTCGCTCCTCGGCTGCCTCTGGAGTTTTTTTTTTTTTTCTTCACTTGCCCTCTCCAGCTCCCACTAGTGATTGGAGACTGAGAGCCAAGTACTTAGCGGAGGGATTACACTTCTCTATGCACTTGGGACTGCCCCAGCGCCGCTGCCTGTGTGTGAGCAGAGGTGTTCCGGTTTGGGAACGCTGCACTACATCATTCCCTTCAACGGCCCCCTAGATAGAGAGGTGAACTTCCAAAGCTTAAGACTGCTTTCCTGACCATCTCTTTGATTTCAGTTATACATGATTTCTTGGCCATGTTTAAGGAGGGGTTGCCATAAAATCTCTTAGGCTTGAGTAACAAAGATTCGTGGACATACTGTACACGTTGAGAGCTTAAAGGGGCTCGCAGAGATCACACGGTGGAGTGGATTGAGATTTATCTGGGTCATAGACACTTTAGAAGAGCTGGTAAAACTTGGCACACCTCATAAAAAAATACACACACGCACCAAATTATGCCTGCAGTTTGGATAGGGGACTTAGGAACCCCTGAAATATATAAATGGACCTCCCAAGGAAATGAAATACATGCATTCTACAAATGTTTTTAAACTGTTAAAAAGAAAACAAACAAAAACTAACAACAAAGACCAGGAAACCCTTCCATTTGTATTTGACGTAATATTACAATTAGTAGTGTTTATTTTGCAAGAGCATATGTCTTTACTTTGTGACGTCCTTGCTAAGTCTTTAAGTGCTAAAACATTTTCTATGGAGGTAAATATAAATTAGTCTGTAGTATTTCAGGAGATCTGAGAAAAATAGTTAACTTCATTTAAAATCATCTGTTTGCCAACTCTGTTTCCCAAGGAGATATCTAATGATGTCCAAAATCACCCCCCCCCCCCCCAGGGCCTTTTCACTGTCCATCCTCCAGCATTATTTCCTCTTTTGTGAAACATTTTCATCTTCCAAATACATTGATAAACCCTCTCTGGTCATCATGAAACATGATTTAGATAATTTCTTACACTTCCACTCTGAAGTAGTACTCTTCCAGTTTTCTTCACCTTTATTTCTATTGTCTATTCAATTCTTGGCCTACTTATTTCTTTCTACTCCTCCCTTTTCTTACTCTTAATTTTTTTTATGTTAGACATAAAGACAATCATTTATCAATAAGAAAATAAATTCAATGTATAGAAATTAGTTGTATGCAGTTTCCACTTAGAACCATTTGGTGCCCCAGACATTTATTGACGGGTGTGTGAAATGCGGAGACATTTTCCCCAATAAAAGCAAGTTTAGAGTCCCCATGAAAGTCTATTTACCCTAAAATGTAACTGAACCATAAGAGTATCAGAGCTAACAGGGCTAACCTGCATTCTGATTCCTAGTCCTGAACTGGAAGAAGGAAAAAGTCACACTTAACGTAACACTACGAAATTTTCAAAATAGCTAATATTTGTTGTGCTGGTTTGAAATGATGTATGTCCCCTAGAAAAGCCATGTTTTAATCAAAATTCCATTTCATAAAGGTAGAATAATCCCTATTCAATATTGTATGTTTGAAACTGCAATCAGATCATCTCCCAGGAAGATGTGATTCAATCAAGAGTGGTTATTAAACTGGATTAGGTGATGACATGTCTCCAACCATTTGAGTGGGTCTTGATTAGTTTCTGAAGTCCTATAGAAGAGGAAACATTTTGGAGAATAAGAGATTCAGAGAGAGCAGAGCAGAACGGCATAGCCACGAGAAGCAGAGTCCACCAGCCAGCGACCTTTGGAGATGAAGAAGGAAAACGCCTCCCAGGGAACTTCATGAAACCAGAAGCCAGGAAAAGAAGCTAGCAGATGACGCCGTGTTCACCATGTGCCCTTCCAGCTGAGAGAGAAGCTCTGACTGTGTTTGCCATGTGCCTTCTCACTTGAGAGAGAAACCCTGAACTTCATCAGCCTTCCCGAACCAAGGTATCTTTCCGTGGATGCCTTAGATTGGACATTTCTATAGACTTGTTTTAATTGGGACATTTTCTTGGCCTTAGAACTGTAAACTAGAAACTTATTAAATTCCCCTTTTTAAAAGCCATTTTGTTTCTGGTATATTGCATTCCAGCAGCTCGCAAACTAGAACTTTGTCTTTGGCTTCATTTCCCTTCCCTTACTCTACCCTCATTCTAGTACCAAGTTCCCTATCTTACTGCCCCAAGAATATCAGGGTAGAATCCACCCATTTTATCCTCACCCAAGACCTCCTTACTCCCAATTTATCTTCTTCCTGGTCTTCAGTCAAATTCTCCATCATCTTCATCCTCTGATATCAACTAGGCTTAAGGAGGACAGAAATCTAATTGACTTGATTCCCTCTACTATGAAAATTACTGATAACTTTTATATATAAAGTATATATATTTCTTTTGAATTTTAGTCCTTACAAGCTGCAGTGAAACCATTCGGACATTATGGGGAAAGTTTTTAGAGCACAGAGTGTCTGGTTTATCCATATCTTTGCAGAAGCTGTACTAAGGATTAGTTTTCCTTGGAATAACTTCATTTAGCAAATAGCTTACTGAGCATCTACTGGTAATAAGTCCCTGCACCAGGGATTGCAGGAAACTCTGAGCTGGGAAGACACAGATTCCATTTCATTTAACTTACAAACAAGTAAGGAGATAAGAAGTACAATTATAAATCATATTTAAAAATTCCAAAATGGGAATAAAGAGGCTTCTGTAGATTTTCAGGAAAAAAAAAGCACTGCAGGTGGGAAAGAAGAGGAGGTGCCATGAAGAAACTGTTTGAAATGGGCAGTACTTCAGTAGGTAAGGATGGAGCACTGAAAAAGTAGAAGCAGATAAGTCTCTTAGGCTAAACAGGGTTCCTGTATGGCCTTGTGGGGCATGCTAATTAAATATATTTTTCCTTATTAGGTGGTAGAGAAGCATTGGAGATTATTAAGCCAGGAAGTTAAAATGGCGCATTGAGACTGTAGAAAGGTAATTTAGAGGGGGGAGGGGGGGGGCGGGTACAGGAGCACAAAACCAATTAGCAGTCTGCTGTGCAAAGAATAAAACTCTGAATCAAGACAATGGGATGCCACGAAGATTACCAGCAGACTTGAAAGATAGTTTAGGTAGAAGGAAATGTGGAAGCAGATTCCTGTTTTGCAGCCTGGGTTAGTGGTACTTTAAAGGAGACAGGGACCATTGGAGAAGGAGCTTTTGAGAAGAGGGAGAGGGGCTCAGTTTGGTGGCATGAAACATTTGAGTGAAGGTATAATTTTTTTTTCTCCTCCAGTTGTAAAACTCTAAATGAAAATGTAAAGCATCTAAACTTTCCAAGTATCCCAGTGGAGGACCGTAGGGCAGGGAAAGCAAGAACTCTCAAAGTATTTGCAGGCTTATTTCCCATTACAGAAGACATGTGTCCAACTCTGCTGCACTGCACTAGTTGGGGACTTTACCTACAGGTAAGTAGGACAGACTGGGAGGACAAAGTGAGGTGATAAGCTTCCCCCTGTGCTTTCAGTCTCCTCTTTCTTTTACTGCTCCCACTTCAATGCTATACTTGCTCCTACCCCATTCTCTTTTCCATCTTCCTCTTCTTTGGAAACTATGGAGGACTTGACCACCATTAGCATTTTATCATAAATCAATGCATACTATGTTAAGTAACTTTCTAGAGTGTGTGCTTTTAAAATTCTCTCTAATTCTGTAGAGGTGTACCTTGGAGATACTGTGGGTTTGGTTCAGACCACAGCAATTAAGTGAGTGTTGACATTAAGCGAGTCTTACAATTAAGCAAATCATATTAATTTTTTTGTTTCCCAGTGCATATAAATACTATGTTTATGCTATATTCTAGTCTATTCTGTGTGTAATAACATTATGTCTAAAAAACAATGTATGTACCCTAAGTAAAAGTATTTTATGGCTAAAAAAATATGCTAACCATCATCTGAGCCTTCAAGCAAGTTTTAATTTCATTGATAGTGGAAGATCTTGCCTCAATGCTGATGGATGCTGACTGATCAGGGTGGTGGTTGCTACAGGTTGGAGTGACTGAGGCAATTTCTTAAAACAAGGCAGTGAAGTTTGCCACAATGATTAGTCTTCTTTTCAGGAAGGATTTCTTTGTAGCATGTGATGCTGTTTGATAGCATTTTATCCACAGTAGAACCTCCTTCATAACTGTAGTCAATCCTCTCAAACCCTGCTGTTGCTTTATCAGCTAAGTTGATGCAATATTCGAAATCCTTTTTTTTTTTATCATTTTAGCAATGCTCAAAGCATCTTTGCCAAGAATAAATTCCTTCTCAAGAAATCACTTTCTTTGCTCATCCATAAGAAGCAACTATTCATCCATTCAAGTTTTATACTGAGATGGTGGTAATTCAGTCTCATCTACAGGTTCCACTTCTAATTCTAGTTCTCTTGTTCCACTGAAGTTTTGAAGCCCTCAAAGTCATCTATGAGGTTTGGAATCAGCTTCTTCCAAATGCTTGTAAATATTGATATTTGACCTCCCTCCATGAATCACAGATGTTCTTTATGGCATCTGGAATGGTAAATCCTTCACAAAAGGTTTTCAGTTTATTTTGCCCCAAACCATCAGAGGAATCACCATCCATGGCAGCTATAGCCTTATGAAATGTATCTCTTAAATAAGACTTAGAAGTCAAATTACTACGTGTTGATCCGTGGACCGCAGAATGGATATCGTATTAGCAGGCATGGAAACAGCATTCATCTCCTTGTACATCTCAGAGCTCTTGGGTGACCAGGTGCATTGTGAGTAAGCAATAATCTTTTGAAAGGAATCTTTTTTTCCTGAGCAGTAGGTCTCAACAGTGGGCTTAAAATATTCAGTAAACCATGTTGTAAACAGATGTGCTGTCATCCAGGCTTTGTTATTCCATTTATAGAGCTCAGGCAGAGCAGATTTAGCATAATTCTCAAGGGACCTAAGATTTCTGGAATAGTAAATAAGCATCAGCTTCAACATAAAATCACCAGCTGCATTAGCCTTAACGAGAGAGTCAACCTGGCTTTTGAAGCTTTGAAGCCAGGCATTGACTTCTCTCTACCTATAAAAGTCCTAGATGGTATCTTCTTCCAATAGAAGGCCCTTTTGTCTTCACCGAAAATCAATTGTTTAGTGTAACTACCTTCATCAATTATGTTAGCTAGATCTTCTGGATAACTTGATGCAGCTTCTACATGGACCTTTGCTACTGTACTTCATACTTTTATGTTATACAGGTTGCTTCTTTCCTTAAGCCTCATGAAACAACCTCTGCTAGCTTCGCATTTATTTCTGCAGCTTCCTCACCTCTCTCAGCCTTCTTAGAATTGAAGAGAGTTAGGCCCCTCCTCTGGATTAAGCTATGGCTTAATAGAATGATTTGGCTTGTTTGATCTTCTATCCTGATGACTAAAACTTTTTCCATATCTGGTTGTTCTGATTTCATATTTTTCATGTTTCCTTGAGTAGTACTTTTAATTTCCTTTGAGAGCTTTTCCTTTGCATTCACTGCTAGGCTAATTGTTTGGCACAAGAGGGCTAGCTTTCAACCCAACTAGACTTCTGACAACCCTTCCTTACTAAGCTTAATCTTATCTAGTTCTTGATGGAAAGTGGGAGACAAATGACTCTTCCTTTCACTTGAATAAAGACCATTGTAGGGCTTCCCCCCCCGCCTTTTGAGCCCCTTTCTCTTACTCTTAATGCCACTCAGTTATTTTCTTTTCTCTTTTGAGTCCCTTTCTCTTTTTTCTTTAATATTTTTATTGACACATCTCTGCACACATATAGTCCATACATAGTGTACAGTCAAACGGCTCACAATATCATCACATGGTTTTGTATTCCTCACCATGATTCTTTTTTAGAACACTGCATCACTCTAGAAAAGGAAATAAAAAGAAAAATGAAAAAAAAACTCATATCCCATGCCCCTTTCCCCTCCCTCTCGTTGACCACTAGTATTTCCATCTGCCCAATTTACTTTACCCCAATCCCCCTTATTATTTATCTTTTATCCATATTTTTTACTCATCTCTCCATACCCTGGATGACACAGGTTTTCACAATCACACAGTCACATTTTAAAAGTTATGTCATTGTATAATCATCACAAGAATCAAGGCTACCGGAACACAGCTCAACAGTTCCAGGTACTTCCCTCTAACCACTCCAAAACACCATAAACTAAAAAGGTATATCCATATAATGCATTAAGAATAACCTCTGGGGTAACCTCTCAACTTTGTTTGAAATCTCTCAGCCACTGAAACTTTATTTTGTTTCATTTCTCTCTTCTTCCTTATGGTCAAGAAGACTTCCCCCATCCCATGGTGCTGTGGAGTTCTCTTCCACGTTGCCAGGGAAATTTATACCCACAGGAGTCATGTCCCACATAGGAGGGAGGGCAATGAGTTCATCTGCGATGTTGGCTTCGAGAGAGAGGCCACATCTACGCAACTAAAGAGGTTCTCTGGGAGTGACTCTTAGGCCTAATCTTAAATAGGCTTAGCCTATCCTTTCCTGGAACAGGTTTCATAGGGGCAAGCCCCAAGATCAAGGGCTTGTCTATTGGTTTGTTTGTACCCCCAGCTTGCAAGAATATCGGAAACTCTCAAAATGGAGGGGTTGACTATTTCCTCCTTTATCCCCAGTCCCCCAAGGGAACCTTGCAAATACTTTATTCACTATCCAAATTACTCTGGAATATATCAGGGCGTTGCACCAACCTGGATAAACCAACAAAATCTCATGTCCTATTCAAGATTCCATGAACTTATGGTGTTCAACTAAATTTACTATACAAGTCAAATTAGGTAATGCACTACCCAAAATACAAATTTTGCACCAAGTAAACATCTCTTCCCTTGTTCTCACATAGAAGTTGAAGTTTTAAAATATGGACAATATCATCCTTTATCCTTCATTCTGATCTATCCTAGTCCTATCCAGATCAGCTTCCTTCATATCTCTAGTTGAAGTCCCTTTTTAAACTTTTTAAAACAGTTAAAACATTCTTATGGGGTACTGCTGACTTTCATAGCTTCAGAGCTCTAACTCTGAGTCTCAGTTGTCACATAAATACCCAAAGTTTCTGGGAATGACCAGGTTATATACAAACAGCTCATTATCTCAGAATTCAGAAATAACAGTTACAACTCCTGAATATATGTGACTGCTGTAAGAGTTTTCAATCTAGGACCCTTTACAGTAGGCCCCAACCTGATAACCCATGCTCTTGACTTCAATTCACCTAGTTTTTATATTGTAGTTAGTCCATATGAATGAGCCAGGATAATATTTGTCTTTTTGTTTCTGACATTTCATTAAACAGTCTTAAAGATTCATTCACCTAACTGCATGCCTCACAACTTCATTCCTTCTTGGGGCCTCTCAGTAGTCCATTGTATGTATACACCACAGTTCCTCCTTCCATTCCCAGTCGTTGTACCCTTAGGCCACCTCCATCCCTTGTGAGTCACTGCCGCCATAAACACCAGTGTGCAACGGTCCATTCTTCTCCCCACACTCAGTTTCTCCCTAACTTTCAGGATCATATGGCAACCCCACCCCTAGCCCCCTGTGCAACCACCACCATTGTAGGGTTATTAATTGGTCTAATTTCAATATTGTGCACAGGGAATAGGGAAGTCTGGAGAGAGGGAGAGAGATGGGAAAGAGAGAGTCAATGGAGCAGTCAAAACACACATAAAATTTATCAATTAAGTTTTTTGCTTTATATTGGCATGTTCTGTGGCACCCCAAAATGATTACAATAGTAACATCAAAGATATAATAATAATGAAAAAGTTTGAAATACAGCAAGAATTACCAAAATGTGACACAGAGCACATGCTGTTGGAAAAAGGGTGCCAATAGTCTTGCTCAACACAGGGTTACTATAAACCTCCAATTTGTAAGAAATGCAATATCTGCAAACTGCAATAAAGTTAAATGCAATAAAAAGAGGTAAGCCTATATTTAAGTGCCCCCATTTTATATAAAAATTTATAATTTGGTGGGGCCATGCGATAGTGGCTCAGTGGCAGAATTTCCGCCTGCCATGCCGGAGACATAGGTTCAATTCTTGGTGCCTGCCCATGAAAAAAAAAAAAAGAAAAAAAAAATATATATATATATAACTTGGTGAAATGTGTAGCATCTATAATGAAAGCCAAATTTATTGAGTGATTACCACATTCCACGAACATTGCTAAGTGCTTCACACACTGAAATCTCATAATAAGGTAGGTATTATTTCATTCCATTTTACATATGAGGAAACTGAGCCACAGAGAAGTTAGATATTGTGTCCAAGACCATGCTAGAGTGTAGAAGAGGCAGGATTTCAACAAGGCAGTCTGGCTACAGCACCCACTCTTAATCAGTGTACGAAATTGCCTCTATTGCAATGAAAATATTTTTAAAATAGTTACTTTAAAAGTATCCAATGAAGCAACACTAAACAGAAATAACTAAAGATCTTGACTCTAACATATTATGTGAGACCAATACTAGAAAAATATGGAAAAGCAGGATATTTCAGTCCTCTATAATCTGTTACATTTCTTGGAAAGCTAGCAGCCAGGGGGAGAAGCTGGTAATGCCAAGGATTTGGGGTTCAATGGGGTGCTTTTAAAAGTTTACCTCACTGGGTCGGTGTTAAATCCCCTTATCAAGTCCCCTGCTAAACTGAATTTCCTGAAGATCCCTTCTTTGTCTTTAATTACTTTCCCTGGTATTCATATTCATACTACCACTTGTGTTAGCTTGAAATGGATGATTCTAGATCAAAATCAGATTTTTTCATACTGTATAGCTGATTGCATCATAAAGTAGTGAGATCCCCATCATAGAGAGGCAGTCAAGTAGAGATAGGGATAGAATATTGTGGAAGGGGGAGAAGGGCAGACTAGAAAATCCCTAAGACCCTTTTCTACTTCATGATTTTGCAGTTAACATCTTGAAATGATAATTTCAATATTAATATAAAGATCAACATAAATATTACACATATAATTCATTTTAGAGTATTTACTTTATAAATACTATAAATATTGATTTTCATTATATCATATTAGTATTAACTAATATTTAATAGCTATTACTATGAATTAATATATTGCTGATACATTATGCATGTCTGGTGCATAATATGTCAGTGAAAATCCCTCACTTAAAATATACATCAAATTACTCTTGCACTTATATCTTACTCTATTTTCTGCTCTTCTTTTTTATTTTACATTTAAAAACTCTGATTTGATATAGAAAGGAATAACACACAGATTCTAGTTCTATAACAATTTTGCCTAATATGCAAGTTCAAAAAAATAGAACTCTTCAATTGAAACAGAAAAAGGACATAAAAAAAAATCCAAAGTAAAAACACTAAAATGATTTCACTTTCTTTTGTTGTCAACAGTGTTCCAGTTTTTCTTAATAGAAGCAGATATAATATCCATCTACTTACATACTGCCAAATTATCCATGACTTGATATAAACTAATCCCTTTAAAATTAGATTTCAATAAAATGTTGCCCTTTTTAAAATTGTACAGAATTTTTTTTAAATTTCTAAAGCCTGAGTATATTTTTTGTTTCTGAATCATCCTTATCCATACCCCTACATAATTTCTAAAACTGGAATATTAGGGAAGAATTCTGCAACAAAACTTATAAAAAATAATTCTTACATCTGTTTCTTTGGAGTCTCATGTTCCTGGTGACTTTTTCCTTCTAAAATGATTTGCCAACCTTGGAACTCTTCAGTGTTTCCCTGACTCACGGTATATTTACAATATGTGCCTCAGGAAGAAATATACTGCAACGATTTCATTTTGTACTAGAAAAAAAAAGGAACAGAAAAGTTAGAGAACAAAAACAGGCATGAAGGTGAGTCAGTTGACTGAGAACTTTTTCTTTCCATCATACTTTCTTATATTAATAGACTCACTTTAAGCTAGCAGAGAACAGATATTTAACCAGTATTCAATAAATGCAAAAAGTTTGCCTTATATAAATTCATAAATATTGAACATCGTGTTCATGTCAGAAAAAAAAATGAGATATAACCACATTAATGATAAAAAGATATTTTAGAAATGCCTTGTTGGCATTCTTAAATATGAGACCACATGCATTAAAATATTTATACCACAGTATTGAAAGTTCTGCAGATTTCCATACAACAGTTTAGCTGAGGTGATGATCTGCAGAGTATATTTCTGCAAGATAAAGCCACAACCTTACTTGGCAATAGGTAATGAATCCCGGAAGTTTCATGCTACTGTTAATGGAAAGAAACTAACAGAACCAAAGTCTGAGGAGGAGAGAGCCAAAAGAGAAAAGAGAGAAGGTCCTCCAAGTTACCAAAAATAGCAGGACTGAGGGAGTAAAAGACGAACTAGGAAATCTGAAGAAATTGCATTTTTCGATATATCTTTTCATTCCCACAGCAGAATACTGGTTTAACACGAGTCAGATTTGTGATTTTGTTAAATAGCAGTAGTCATGAAGTTGAGGTAGATAGTTACATGGCAAGTCAGAACGGCTTGAAATGTTGAGGATCTGATTGTACCTGACCTGCTTAGAAAAAATGTAAGGTTTTCCTTTTCCTACAAAATAAATCCCTGCCTCACAGTAGGGCCTTCACAGCCCATCACAATCGGCCACAGCATCCCTTTCCAGTCCCAGCTCCTGCCAAGCACTCCAGCCTCACACAGTGCTGGCCAAACATCTTCACACCTCCCACAGTTTCTCCTGGCTCACATACCATCTGGCCCCCTGGCCAGTACCCCCTCAGCATCTGGCATTCTCCTCCTAGACCCCAAGCAAATGTCTTTTCGTTCATAAAATATTTCTTCATTTCCCCAGGCAGATTAGTCACTCCTTCTCACACTTCTGTGATAGCACCTTCATGCATTTCATTCCTTTTTATGCTTTTAACCCACACATAGCACAATTCCCAGCACATAGTAAATGCTCTATCTTTGCTGTTGAATAAAGATGTAACTGTGGAACTTTACAATTTTTCTAGAATCATGAGACCTAATTTTAGAATCAACTGACTCTCAACTGTTTCCACCACACACATACCAAAAAAAAAGAAGGGGACTGAAACAACAAATGGGTGTGTCAGCAGCAGGATACATGGGATTTGGTTTGGGATTTATCATACATAGGCACATGTACACACACACGCACACACACACAGATGAAGAAGGAGGGAAAACCAACAATGAGTCTATTTTCTGGAAGGTCAGGAAAAGAAAATGCCTGGCATAAAATGGCATAAGACCCACCCAATAAGAATTTGGGTTGGGTGTGAAATGGGGAGGGGCCAAATGATAAACATTCAGTCAGGCAGGGGAGTAATGGTTCAGGGGTAAAACTTCTTTGTTTCTATTTCAGAATTCCATACAAATTTTAAAATCATCACATCATCAAACTGCTGTAAAAAGTTATCAGTTTTTCAAAGCAAACACAAAGTTTCCTAAGACGATCTCTGACGCAAATGAAAACTCCTTGAAGGCATAAGCACAAAATTAGTAGTTGGCATCTGCACGGATTAAGTATTTGATAAACTTATGAGTATTGGATGCAAAATGTGATGTAAGCGTGTGTATAAATTCCATAGCATTACCATTTCACTTATCAAGAGCCCTTAGAGTAGCATAGGGACAAATTGCTTCTTCTTACATGCATTTCTTTTGTGCATCAAATAAAATAAAATTTTTGGTGAACTGATATAAAAACAATAAAAATAATAAGTAGAGGGCGGTGTGATGGTGGCTCAGTGGCAGAGTTCTCGCCTGCTGTGCCAGAGACCCGGGTTCGGTTCCCGGTGCCTGCCCATGTAAAAAAAAATAATAATAATAATAAGTAGAAATAATAAGTATTATTTCTTCATTGCTTACTATATGCCAGATACTGCTTCATTTACTTTATCTCATTTAATTGTGGATATTATTAATGCCATCATTTCACAGTAGACAAAAAGGAGGTTTTGAGAAATTAAGTAACTTGGCCAAGGTCCCAGAGCTGGTATGTGATGGGGTGGATATTTAAGCCCAGGTTTTTCAGAGTGCAAAGCTCACATAACCAGAACACCCTCTTAGAGCTTCTCAATACTGTCACAGTTTATTTCTTTTTGTAAAAGTGCAAGCTAATATATGGATGGATTAAAATATTTCTAACTGGATCTGTCATTTTGTTCTTTTTACACTTGGCAGTAGATCTCTCTAGAACCATGGGTTTGCTTTAGAACATTATTCGATCATGAAGCAAAAGAGGTAAAAAGTTAATGTTTGAAGATATTTTACAATTTCACTATCATAAAGTGACCCCCCTCCCTGCTTTTACCAATGGACATGATATCACAGACTGCTGAATCTGTCATGCAATACCATGTGCAACTTTGAAGATCATTTGAAAAAAACTATAATTTTTATGCTTCGTTGAAATTCAAGCATTAAGAAGGGGTGAGACAGTATTGTAACTTTCCATCTCACTTTTCTTCTGTTGAAAATTTTAAAAGCATGAAAATTGTATTTTTTAAGTTTTTATACCATCTTTTTCCCCAGCTAGTTGCTAACTTTCTCTAAGATAGAGCTAGATCTTTGCATCTTTGTATTCCCAGCATTTTTAGCACACCCTCTAGCATATTAATAGTCATTAGGTACATGTTTCATGAATACAGATAAATCATGCAATTTTTACCCCCATTTTGGCATCATAGTATATTTTCCAAACTGTATATATTGTAGGAATGAAAAATTGAGAAATCATCAAGTCAAACCATATCAAGATAATTAAACATAAATCCTGCTAAGGGATAGATCATCCTCTGTACCACAAGAATCAGCCCTGTGAGAGACAGAGAGAGAGAGAGGTCTCAAGCTGACAAGAAGCCTGGTGCCTTGGTGACAATAGTCTGCTGTGCACATGGCACAGGAACCAAAGATACTGTTTTGAATGGTGCTAACAAGTCAAGGGGCACTGAACAAGTGTGAAGAAGATTCTCTGGACAGTAAATATTTTAGTTTGTTAAAGCTGCCGGAATGCAATAGACCAGAAACAGAATGGCTTTTAAAAAGGGAATTTTTTAAATGTCCAAATTAAGGAACCAACAAGAGGTCACCTCCACTCAAGAAAGGCTGATGCTATCTGGAACCCCTCTGTCAGCTGGGAAGGCACATGGCGACATCTGCTAGCTTTCTCACCTGGCTTGTCATTTCATAAGGATTCCCTGGGGTGTTTTCCTTCTGCATCTCCAAATGTCTCTGGCTGTGTGGGCTCTGAAGTTTTTTCCAAAATGGTTCTCTCTTAAAAAGACTCCAGTAAGCAACTCCACCTTGAACGGGTCGAGTCACATCTCCATGGAAACCACCTAATCAAAAGGTCCCACCCACCACATAAAGATGTGGGTGGGTCACATCTTCATGGAAACAACTTAATAAAAAAGATCCTACCAAGCAATCCTGAATCAGGATTTAAAAACATGGCTTTTCAGGGTTACACAACGGTTTCAAACCAGCACAAGAAGATTCTCTGGACAGTAAGAAATCCATTTGGAGAAAGGCTATATTCTCGCATTGATAAAGCTGCCACCTTACACTGTTCAAGTTAATATTCTTTTTTGAAGAGAAAGCAATTAGTCAAGAAGTAAATAACTGTGAGGACATTTAATGATTTTCAAATCATTCAACAGAATGCCTTATATGAATTATTGCTGTATTGGCAACTTGTCATAATCTCCAAATTACTGATATTCATAATGTTTACACTTAACAACTTAATGATTTTGTGCTTAGTACACAGGGTATCTGAGGGCACATGAGAGTATTATATATTATATAATATATAATATAACATAATATATAATATATTGAGATACCCAAGGCATTAACCCTAATATTGCTGTTGTAACTCCTACTGCTTTAGCAACCCTCACTGTCCTGGTGGACTTTCCCTGCGGGTCTGGGGGAGCGTGTGGCTGTGTGGTGCTCACAGAGAGGTGGCAAGATTAGGAATCCAATTACCTACAAGCTTTACAGTCTATTAGAACCAAAAGGACACAAGCTTCAGAATTCCTTGCCCTGCTATTTTATCATTTTGCTTCCCAATTAATAGACGATAGTTTGACAGGATTATTTCAGTGTACCCACAAGAGACCAGACTTCTGATTCGAAGATTCCTAAGTTTCTCTATGTTATTTAGAAGCAGCAGCCATTTCTCTATAACCATGGCCAGACCGAACTTTATTCAACCATATTCCATAAATGTAATGCAGGTCTTAGATACAGTAGCATCTGGGGAACCCTGATTGCAAGATCTCCATTTCTATAACACTAACCCCAGGGAATTAGTTAGACCCTGGGTCTAACTCATTCCTAAAATGTAGATCAAGGATGTGTCAGTAGACACACAATATTTCTGGAAATGAAAGATTCCGATAGTTGGATTCCCCAGAGTATAGCTATAAGCATGGGGAATTCATTAAACAGCAATTCACAAGACTTTTTCTTAGTGTCTTGTTTGTTTTGATTCGTTTTCTTGTAACACAAGGTTGAACCAAATCATTTAGTCAGAGCCCATTCTGTTGCAGACTTATGGGTGTTATTAAAAAACTGACTAAGGACTGCAACAGGAAAAAGAATTGGATGTGTCAGGAATTATGACCCTGTTTACCCTTCTACTTTAACCATAATCATTTGTTTAAACAGGTTTACATTTTAATTTCCAACAATTGTGTATGTATTATAAATATCTCATATTTCAACCAAGCTCAGCCAACACTTACATTTGTTGACACACACAATCAAGGAATAAATCTTAAACAAACAAATAATTATCCTTCATAAGAGAACATAAACAGAACTCTGATTCATAAACTTGATAATTAACATTTCTGGCCGTATAGTAACAAAAAAAATTGTTTAATCTTAAAATGTAAAATATTATGCTATGCTAATCATTTATTTAAACCTTTCTTCATTATCTCCAAAGGTCTTATTTTCTCCTAATATTTGGTTTCGGTAGCTGATATTATTGATTGTACCTTAAAAAAAACTTTCATATCCATCACTTGTGGCATATCAATTTAGCCATTAAATATACATTACATATCTTTTCCTCAATCATATCCTAGTTTGTGTAATTTCCTTCTCCACTTTTTTCTCATAGAGGGATTTATAAGATTTAGGATTCACTTTAATGCATGGCATATTCTTTCACTTTGGTTTTCCTATTGAAACCAGTGTATTTTCATAGAAAACACATTAGTAACTCTACCTTTCTATGTACTACATCTGGATTGCAGCCTCCTTCAGAATGAGCACCATAATTACTTCATTCCCTGGACTATATCAGAATTCATGAGCAAGCAGAACCATTAAATACAGCTCTCCCAGTAATCAAGTTCAACAGGATAATCAGCAAGAATTTACAAAGGAAGTCAGAGTGGTTTTTTTCATTCTCTAATAACGATAATTTACTCACATCTTTCTATTTGCCTTGCTCTGAATCCTTTAAGAAGTCACACTCTCATTTTGATATTGCTAAAATCAGAAAAAGAAATAACGCAGAATTTCATGGTAGAAATTTACCGTAGTAACTGTGCCTAAAAAGAGGATCAATGAAGTGTGATTAATGAATCTAATGATCCCCACTGAAGAATATTCAGTTCTGAGTTCATTCTCACCCAAGATCATTTTCTACCTAATTTGCCAGGTCAACAACATGTTTAATTGGTTGTCTGAATTTTAAACATTCCCAGTTGTTGCTGACTTCATTAAGTCTATCAAATACATATTGAGTGCTAGCTCGCCATTATTATGAACGTTGACTATTCACTGAGCAAGACAAAAACATTCCTCTCTCAATTGAGTTGAAAGTGTAGACAGGGGTTAGATAAGTTAATAATTAATCACTAAACAGTATGGATATAACTTCATGATTCATTTGCCATTGTGCTATGTCTTAGGTGTACAGCAGTGAGCAAGACAGACCAGCCTCTGCCCAGGTAGAGAGTAGGTGGTAAGTCTTAGCAGCAAGCGTGAGGTTCTTTCACACAAGGGGCACCAAACCAGTCTTTAATGGGCAGGGAACTCCTTCTAGAGGTGATGACAGCTTAGCCAAGAATCAAAAGGCAAATAACACTTGGCCAGACCGAGGGCAAGGAAAGGCAGATGCCCTAGCATGGGAACAGAACACAGCCACAGGTCAAAGAGATCATCCCACAGTCAGGGCACTGGGGGTACTCTACGAGGCTGAAGTACCAAATGTGCAACAGGAAGCTGTGAAAACGGAGGTGAGAAAAGTAACTAGGAACCAAATCATGAAGAACATTAAGTTCGAGCATAATAGAATCTATACCAGTCTGCCTGGGCTCAGATTCTGGTCCAGACACCTCCAAACTGCATCTTGATGACTTTGGATAAGCTGGATCATGCTATTATCAGTCCTGGGTAATCAGGGGAACCACATTTCATAGTCTCTTTCCCTGGATAGTTCTGTATTAACATTGACCAAATAAGGAACATCTGCAAGATTTAGGAGGTAGAAGGCAGCAGCTATCGACTTCTGAAGTCATCATGGTCAGGTGTAGTCACAAACAGACACTGAGTCTTCAGCTCATCCTCAATTCTCCTCTGCTCCATTTCCAGCTCTGCTCCTCAACTCTGGCTCCTCTGACCTGAGTAACCCTAGGCCCATCACCAGATTCTTAGCCACAGACCCACAGAGGCAATAACTTCCTATGATTTTCACCAGCACCCGCTCAGTGCCTTCTTTCTCTTCATAACACTATATGTCCTCACATACATTTCAGTAAGTCCTATAGACAAGAGAGGAGGAGACAACTAGAAGCCTCTTACGGTAATCAGAATAATCTGAGATGTTGGTGGCTTTACCTAAGGTAATCATGGAGATTGGACATCAGTGGACAGATTCAAGAGCCATTAAGAAACTAGAAATGAAAGAACTTGGTAAATTATTAAATATGCGAATGGAAGATAGAGAAGCATTACTTTAAGGTTTCTAGTTTAAGAAACTGGCATGATGCCATTTTCAGCAACTGTAAAAGTGGAGGCAGAACCTGTTTGGCGAGATGAAATTTAGTTTTAGGCCTGATGAGCCTGACCTGCCCATGAGACATCTAATTGGAAACATTAAGAAGAAAGCTATATATGCTGGACAACTGATTCTGAAGGTCAGATTTGAAATCCTTGCCACCTTCCATTAAACTTGCAAGGTAAATATATTTTCAATAAGATCCTAAAGAATCATTTATACTCTCAGAAATTTCTGAGAACCCCCGAAAGATTTTGTTTATATATATTATTTATATTAGAAATTTAAACTGAGAAATTTTAAGTATTAAAAATATGTATTTATTATTTCATACCAGAATAATAATAATAAACCATGTTAACAGATTGTTATGTTATAAAAATAACATAAAATAACTATTTTTCCAAAAAAATTAAGGGTAAAATTATCATTATTTTATTTTAGCTTAAGAAAAAGACAACTGGATTCATATATCTGCATTTACATTCAATCTGTTGAACTATCATATGTCCTATAGCCTCTGGAAAGCTCCCCTGTACACTCACAAGAGAATGAAAGTGAAAACAGGCAAATAACCTCTTAGAAATATCATGAAAATCATTTTGTATTCAGGAACCCTCTGAGAAAGTCTGAGAGAGCCCCAGCGTCCCTGTACTACACTCTGAAAACTACTGTTCACAAGAAATGCTCCTCAGGATCGAGGTGGAGAAGAAGATCCAGAAGCAAATGAAGGGAGTGATTGGAAGAGTGGTAGCTGACAGTGGCAGAGAAATAGGATAGAGCTGAAAAGGAAATGGCTCAGGTCAACAGGAGGTTTTAAAAGAAATAGAGAAGTAGTGAATGGATAGAATAGGAAATGAGAACAATTCAGATCGCACCTCCCCTCCCTCAGTGGGTAGTATTTGAGAGAGAAAGCAGCATGAGAATATTCTGGGGGGGAGCGGTGTCCTCTAGAAGGGCCAGGATTCAGCCAGCAAGTAATAGAAACATTGATGTTATGTTAATGAAGCAATGGAATTTCTGTACCACATGTAGCAAGTATTATTCATTACCTACACAAATCTATTCTGCCTTTCTTCCATAGAAACAAAACTAGATTAAATCTTATATTTTCCAGCCTCCCTTGCAGTTAGATATCTTTATGTGCCTAATTCCTAGCCAGTGTGATACAAGTGAAAGTGTTGTGTTGGGGTTCTATAAAGGCTTCTTACAAGTAACTTACTCAGTTTAGAGAAGTTCCTTTTGCTTTCTTCCTTAATGCCACCTGGAATGCAATTGTATGACATGAAATCATAATCAAATAAACATATATGGAACCTAATACTCAACACATTTGGCATACACACACACACACTTTTCAAGCACAGAGAACACTGACAGCATCCTTCCCCTTAACGCAATATTACTGCATTTCAAAGGAATGGTATCATACAGACCACAATGCTTGAACATCTCCCAAATATCTCCAGAAGTTTCTAGGTGAGTACAGGAGACAGTAGCTTTAGGCCCTGTCTGCAAAGATTTTCTACATCCTGGATTAATTATGATCGTGAAGGAAATCTTTGCCTTCAAAGCAGGAAAGCAACAGGTTTCAGTTAATTCCCAAGATGCTCAGCATTCATTATAGACAGAGGAGATACTGGATGTAGAATGATTTTCAGATCTTTTTAGAAGGAGTTAGAGGCAGCCTAAAAAGATGAATTATCTGAAAGGGTCCTAGATCAGTTAACCCAGCAAGCATCACCCTAGAGCAAGGTTTCTCAGGCTAAGGTATTTGTATATCTAGCTAAAATGCAGATTCAGTAGTTCCTAGGTGGGCCTGAGGTTCTGCGTTTCTAACAAGCTCCCAGATGATTTTTTTTTCTTTTTTGGGGGGTGCATGCTCCAGGAATCAAACACAGGTCTCCCACATAGAAGGCAGGCATTCTAACCACTGAACTACCTGTGCACCCCTCCCAGATGATTTTGATACTGAAGCCCAGGGACATCATTTTGAGTAGCACCAATAAGACAAACTATGCACAATAAATGTATGGCCTTAATGTAGCCCCTGAAACTGAAAGTCTAATTATCAGCCTCAAAATGACTTCTTGCATCCATTAATCTCATCAATTAATATTTATTAAGTGCTAATTGTGTGCCAGATACAGGCTAGACTTTGGAAAAGACATTCATGAACAGAATCCCTGCCAACTTGAGTGTTTATAGTTTGTTAGGAAAGTGAACTATTAAATAATTACACACGTGGATGCAAAACACATGTGTCTAGTATAGGACATAGTAATTTCTCAGTAAATATTTTGAATAAGCTCTGAAGAATAGATTTCTATGAATGCATATATCCTGGAGGAAGGTAAAGGTTTCTCTACCAAGTGATATTTAAGCAGAGACCTCTGAAATACATAAAAATTCTATATGAAGACATAATGGGTGAGAATATGAGAAGCAAGGAGTACTCTAAGAGGAAGAGTTTTTGAAAAATCCCAGAAGCAGGAAAGGATAGGAGAATTCAAGGAAGATATTAATTTTTAACATATATATTAAATAGGTTCCTGGACCAGATAAGTCCTGAAATGAAGAAGGCCCAGCCTCTCCAGAACATCAACTAGTTCCATCCCCCTATCCCATATATCAACAGCCTCTTCCAACAAGAAAACATTAGAATGGGCATAGCCCAAATAACCCTAAGAGTGGGAAAAAGCTCAAAGGTGATGGTGGAGTTATACAGAGAAGGGAGGGTTTAACAAATGAATATGGTTGCCGAATCATTATATTGATATTTCTTTTAGTCTCCAGTATCTTAGAGTAGCTCAAAGTAAAAACCTAAAATTGTGGAATCGTAACCCATACCAAACTCTGAATTCTGTTCTACAACTAATTGTTGCAATGTGTTTTGATATCTATTGCTTTTTTTGTGTCTATGTTATTTTTCACACAAAAAAAGTTGATTGTGATGGTAAAGAAAAAGAAGTGAATCATAAAAGGCGTACTGTGCAGTTCAAATGATGTCAAGTAGAGGAACCATGTCTTTATGGATTATAGGAGTCAAAATAGTGGTTATATCTGCCGTGTATAGCCTACAATTCAGCTCACGTCATCTGAGGTGCTGCAAATATCCTATATATCTGATCTTGGTTGTCATTACATGCTGTATATATATTGAAATATTAATTCAGCACTTCAGCTTCATGCACTTGTCTGTATTTACATTTTACTTCACTTAAATTTTTTTAAGTAATTTAGATCTCCCTGCACTTGGCTTAATCTCTTACTTTCACAATTCTATGGTCTAGAATCCTTTACAACACAAACCTCCTAACTTGAGGTGCTGGCTCCAAACTCTGTGCTTTTCATCATGCATTTATTTCTCATCCTTATTTATCCCATTGTTTTCCAATCTATAGTACACATTATTTAAACTATTCTATTTTTCATGTGTGATATTAAATTTAGTAGCTTTCTAAAAATATATGTATGTATATATTACAAAAAGATATATTGTGGGTATATGAATTTCCTTAGAAGAAAGAGTAAATTTTAAATTATAATGTCACTTTCTAAATTCAGAAGAAGTCAGAGTTTATCCAGTTTTCAAGCTACATCTGGTTTGATATATCATTCTCTCTTTAGAAAGGGACCTCCAAATTAATGTAATAGAAAACTCTGAATCAGAAAGTATTCACTTCACTTTCTTCACATGAGCAGACATAAATTTCAGGCTTTTATAAGAAAGTAAAACTTCATTTTCGTATACTCATAAGAGGCCCAAGCCAGCACAATAAGGCAAGAGAAAAAGTAAAAGAACTGGAAAGAAAGGAACATGTGATTACTCACAGGTGATTATTTTGTATGTACAAAACTGCAAAAGAATTTTAAGCTAACTTTTAGAAGCTATAAAGTGGTTGGTAAGGCTAATGGATAGTAAATAAATATATAAAAATCAATTAGATTTCTATATGCCAGCAACAAATACTTAGAAACGTCACTTTTAAAAGATGGCCTGTATGTTACCATCAAAACATACAAAGTACCATGAAAAAAAATTTTAAAGGCCTTTATGAAGAATATTATAAAGTTTTGTGAACTAATATTAAAGATAGAGAGACATACTATGTTTATGGATTGTAAGTCTCAATATTATAAAGATTTTAATGTCCCAAAACTGATCTGTAGGTTAAATACAAAAGTAATCAAAATCTCAAAATATTATGAGCATACCTGGATCTTGATATTCTGATTGTAAATTAATATGGAGATGAAAAAGACTCAAGCCACAACCAAAGAAGAAAGATCAAGTGGAAGAGGGAAGAGGGAGTTTATGGCCCACAAGACAGCATTATTACAGAGTTATAATAACAAATACAGTCTGGCACTAGTGCAAATGTAGACAAATTGACCCATGTTAACAAAATGAAAGAAATAAAAAACAAACCATGCTTGTGTGGAAACTTGATTTTTTAATAAAACTGGCATTCAGAATGGTGAATAAAAGTAAATGATGGTAGGTCCTTCATTTCACATTCCTGTTATGTGAAAAGAAAAAAGAAAAGGGAGAGAAAGAGGAGGAAAGGAGGGATGTAGAGGGAAAAAATAAATAGGGAGAGCAGCTCAATTACAAAAATCCAGATAGATTAAAACTAAAATGTGAAGCAGAGACTAAAAGGAGAATTATTTTAACGATCTGAGGATAGGTAAGGATATCTTCAAGAAAATAAAAAAAGGGTGAATCATAATTATCTATATCTATATATATCTAGCTAGATAGGCATGACTAGATAAAAATGGAGAATTTATGTATATTGTCGTGCTTATTTTTTAAATATCCCAAATATAAACAATCCAGCTGTAGACTGCTACTCTTACCACATTATACAGCCTCTCCAATTAAAGAAATACAAAATATATTTGTAGCCAACTGATTTTTGATAAAGATGTCAAGTACATTAACTGGGGAAAGATTATTATCTTCAACAAACAGGAAAATTGGATATTCACATGCAACAGAAGAAAGTCGGACGCCTACCTCGCACCACACACATAAAGTAACTTAAAAATCGATCAAGGGACTAAACATAAGATATAAAAGCTTAAAACTCCTAGGAGAAAAACTTCTTGACCTTGGATTGGCAGTGACTTCCTAGATATGACACCAAAAGCACAAGTAACAAAAGAAAAAAATAGATAAAATGGACTTCCTCAACTTTAAAAACTTCGTGCTTCAAAGGACATTATCGAGAAAGTAAAAAGGCAACCTACAAGGATGGGAGAAAATAGTTGCAAAGCATATGTATAAAATGCTACAGCTCAACAACAAAAAGACAAACAGCCCTGTTTTAAAATGGGCAAAAGATTTGAAGACACATGTCAGATATCTTCTTTTGTTCCTCCACTGCATTACTGAATTCTTTTGTGCTAAATTTATAATTTATAGTGTGCCAATTCCCTGGCCATTTCTATTACTGTATTTTTTGAGTTGTATTTTTAGCGGTTGCCCAGAAAATTACAATTAAAATCTTCATTTGTAAAAAATCTAGGTCTGATTAATATCAGCTTAACTTCGATACTATATAAAACCTTTGCTCCTATATACTTCCTTTCCCTCCTCCCTCCTTTGTGTTGTTATTGTCATCTTTAAACATTTTTTGCCCATCAACACAGATCTATAATTAATGTTTTATGCTGTCACCTTTTATATCTGATAAGAGAAAAACACAGTTATTAACAAAAACCCATTTATACTGTCTTTTTCTATTATGTATTTGGATTTTTTTTAATATACTGTCTCTTTTATCCACCTATATAGTTTCCTTTGCTGATGCTCCTTACTTTTCCTTGTGGATCCCTAGTGTCACTCTTTAGTGTCCCTTTTACTATTTCTTGTAGGGTCGCCTGCTTATGATGAATTCTCTGTTTTTATTTATCTGGCAATGTCGTTTTGGCAGTATAGAATTCTTGGTTAACAGTTGTTTTGTTCAGCACTTTAGTTTGGGAGGTAGTTACATGGGTATAAATATAAGTAAAATTTATCAACCTGAACATTTAAAATCAGTGCAATTTATTGTATATATGTCAATGCAAAGATATAAATAAAAATCAAAGAAAGGATGCAATTAATCACCTTTATCTACTTTCTCTCCCTACTAAAACCCCATTCAATAAAACACTTTTGTAAAAAGTTATAAACTCACAGAAACAGAGAGAATGGAAGAAGATATAACAGGAACAGCATTTAGAAGACAAAAAGCAGCTGCAAGAACGTTATGATTCAGCCAAGCCAAGAGAATTAAACCCTGATGAGAGCTGTCGGGAGAATTGAGAGGCAACCTAATACATGCCAAAGATTGCACAATCCCCAGGAAAATGCAGCACCAGCTACCTCTGGCTGTGGGAATGAAGGCCCAGGTAAGGGAACTGGGCAAAAGTCTGTTGAAGAAGCAGTCTGGCTCTCAGTTTCCCTCCCCTGTTCCACTTACTCAGGCGACTGTTCCTTCCTCACCCTTGCAAAAAAAGAAAGAAGAAGAAGAAGACAATTTATTGTGGGGAAAGGGCAAAAGCAGAAGGAAAGGCCTCTCAAATGGGGACACAGAGTACCGTTGGCAGCCGGGGATTAAAAGGTGCTCATATTCTACCTGCTGAGACATTCTCCCGTTCAGGTTCCTAGTGCTGGCGGGAGGCTGGTGCCCTCTGGGCAGGAGATTGAAAATGCTGAGCTGAGTTGGTCATTTACGCTACCTCAGGAAGCTTTCCTGCCTCACCCTTCAGTGTGTTTGTAACAACTTCTTGGAGAGTTTAGCTAAGAACTGATGAGGTACTGTGAACAGGAGTACAGAGCCCATAGTGTGAAGCAATTAAATGAATGAGCACTAAATACGTTTGCCATAATAAAGCATTATTTTTAAAATAAAATTTAGTCATTGCTCCACTTTATATCTTTGTGTGCCTCTCCCCTCAAGTCTAAGTCCCATAAATATAGGGGACATAGACTACTCATTATTTGATCCCTAGGTCTTAGGATAGAACCTAACATCCAGCAGGAAAAAGTCAGTATTTGTTTACTGTCTGAAAGCTTATCTAGTGATTTAGAAACCCACAAAGCCTATCTCAGGTAATCGAAAGAGAAATGGACTAGAATACAGGACTCCTAAATTCTAGATCTTGTACTACTAGATGACCTCCCACAAATCACCATACGCTTTCTGGCTCTCAGCTTCATTTTCTAATCATTGCGCTGTTGGACTGAGATTTCTAAGCCTCTTCCGGCTTTGCAGGCACCTCCTCTGCCCATGGGGAAGACGTCTGTGCGTCCATCAGTGTGCCCGATGGCTGTTCTTGAAATTATACCCGACAACCTATTTTGTTCACATTCAGTCGAAGACGCGGCATGAAATAAATGCTGAAAGTGTGATGTGGCTAGAAAAACAAAGATGAATAAGTTATAGTTCTGTTGCTTAAAAAACAAAAATTTACGATTTCATGATAGACACCAACAAACTAGCAATTCAGTGCAACATGATGCATCATTTTTGCTCTATATAATTTTAGTAAATTTGTATATATCATTGTATAGATTTTTAAAAGGTCCTGCTATATAATACTATCTTACCATATTAGCATAAGATCAAATACCAGGAGGAATTAATACTCCAGAAAACTTAAGTAGTCCTCACACAATAAATATTTTCAAGATCAGTTCTTTTAGCTAGATACCATTTTTTGTTTTGTTTTTCGCATGGGCAGGCACCAGGAATCAAACCCAGGTCCCCGGCATGGCAGGCGAGAACTCTGCCACTGAGTCACCGTTGCATAGCCCACTGGATATCATTTTATATTTCCAAATTGAATGACATCATTTTAAGTGATATTATCCATAGCCGCAATAGAAGATAAAGTTAATTTTTGGCGCCTGACAACTTAAGAAAATGAACATTAAGATTTATTTAAATCACTCCTCCCCCAAGTTCAATTTCAACAATAACAGATACAGCATCTGAAGGAATCTTCTTACTCCAGAATTCATATCACTAATGTGCAATTTCTGTCCATGGTGACATGGGTGATTCAGATTATTGCATGTGATTATTTGAAACTGTAAAACAATATGCTGTTTCTTGTCCATTGTGCTTTATGGATATGGCCAATATGAAAGGGCTATTGAGGTTCAATTTCCTAGAAAATTTAGTAAGTCATGTAAAATTTAAATTAAAATTTACTCAAAGAATAACAAGAGTAGCAGAGAGGAAATAGTAAATCAATTAAAGAAACACTGAGCCCAAGTTGTTATATTATCTTGGTTGAACCAGAAACTTAATCTTTCTGCAATGGATGACTAATTGTACTACTAGATTCCCTTCCTAAAGAGAGAAAGCTCTCTGAATTCAGCATCTCATAGTGATTAAATGTATTGCAGGGAGTTTCTATTTCATTACTCTAAGATTCGAAACTATTTTTAATCAGCTTTATTGAAGTATAATACATGCACATACAATTCACCCATTTTAATATATAACATAATAAGTTGAAAAACGAATGTAGCAGTGAAACCAGCACCATAGTCATGTTATAGAACAATTCTAGAAAATATCATTTTAAAATATCCATCATCACTTATTTAACAAATGTTTTTGGGCATCTGTTTTACAATAATCCATGCAATATACGAATATAATGTATGAATAAGCTCATGGTAATACTATCATAAGTTTCAAAGCACTTGGGCAGGACTATGGAGGGAAGGAGAGGGGAGGCCCGGGAGAAAGGGGATAGAGACCAACCTAGACCAGACAAACCCAGAAATGCATCCAGGGGGAAACCAGAAGGAAATGAACATTTTCTTAGTGCCTGCTTTGCAGCACGCACTCTACACACATGAATGCTTTTAATAAAGTATTTTATTTAAAGAAAGAGAAGCACTATAGTGTAAAGCTAAAGACTAAGATTATGGGGATGATTATGTGGGTTCAAATCCCCAAATCTAACTTTTACTAACTCTGTAATCTTTGTAAGGTATTGAACGTCTTTGTATTTGTTTCCTCATCTGTAAAAGGGCTAATAATCATCCCTTCCACACAGAGTTAGTTCACGTGAGTACACACATAAAGCAATGAAAATAGCATCTGTTATAGTAAGAACCCAATAAATGTTAACTATCATTAACTAATTCTCATGATAGCCCCAGGTAAAGTATTCTTGGCCTCACAGAGGCAAAAACTGAATTACGGATATAAGTACCTGTCTCGTGCCATAAAGCTGGCAAATATCAGAGCTGTAATTTAAAAAGTGGGTCTACCTGACTCCACAGTTTGTGCTCTCCCACTACACCTTGGTTGAATTTGGGAAGTGGCAATGAAAATGGGGGGTAGGCGGTTCAGTTGAATCTGTTGGTCCTTCCGTCTTCCTTGAGACCCTCTTCTCTGTCTTGGTCAAGGTAGCTGCCTTACCCATCTTCAAGGGCCACATGCATTCAATTACTGGTTAGCGTGGGGGTATGATGTCCCCGGGCACCTTGCTTCCATTTTGGACAGTTCTGAGCTATTCCACTTCCAGATCTCCCTGTATGGTTTCCTGAGGCCTTTCTCGCTTCCTCTGCCCAATCATGCTTCCCTCACTTCCTTACAGATGCTAGTCCAGGAGTACTCCCAATAAAACCCCTACATGCACGCAAACCTCCATCCTGATCAGTCTGTTTCCAGGAAACCCAATGTCCTAAGGAGGCAGACTCTGTAAAGGGAGTTTGGAGGTGGATCAGCTGGCAGGGTACCAAAAACCCCTGGCATGCTGTAGCCATGCAATTGTTCAGCAGTAACAAAAGGCTATAGGAACCTAGTGAAGGAAATGCATCAACAATTGGTTTATCTCAGGCATTGTAGAAGTATGGGGAAGTAGTGATTATGAGGGCTGTGGAATTAGATGGGTGTTTGTGGGTGTTTTTGATATATTAGAAAAGACAGTAAAGATAAAAGTGATTAAAACACCAATTTAAGGAGTATGAAAGTCAAAGACTCACCTTGGCAGCAGACAGAGGTTCGCCTTCTGCAGCTAGAGGGCAGAAAAAGCTGAAGCTCAAGCCCGGGATGTAGGCCTGGGAATGGAGTCCAGAAGCTTAACTTCTCAAATCTGACAAGTCTGCTTCATTACGGGGCCGCGATTAGGAAGGACATGAGACTTGGGATAGGGACATCTGGGTCAATACACTAAACAAACGAAATAGATTCTGCTGAACACTTTGGACCTATAGAAGAGGCCCACTGCACTCGGTTAAATGTTAATACTCCTGCCTTCCCGGAAGTGAGGCACAAAACTCTGCTTTGCAAGATACACATGCTCCAGAGGTTGGGAGATAAGCTGTATGAAGGTTCTGGAGCCTGCCACATCAGTAAAGTTTTTAAGGCCATTTAAGAACATCTCAAAAATAAAGAACAAATTGTTACATCTCCCATCACTAGCAAAGAAGCATAATGCTTGGTAGGACTTTTCAAGTTTGGAAGACACCTCGTCAACTCTCTCAGCTCCACTGATACTTCCTTACAATATCTCATTTGGTGCCCCCATTTAGTATCCTGTAATTAAGCTGATGATATATCTTCACAACACACATGTTCAAAAATACTCAGTAAAGTGTTCCAACTGTAATGAGAAAAGAGTAATTGACAATAAAATAATACTGATTTCAATATATAAATACTCTGATCCAATTACAGTAAAAGAAATAATTAAGCAGTCAGATTCTTTTTTTTTTTAAAGAGAGAGGGAGGAAAGGAAGGAAAGACAGAGAAGGAAGGAAGGGAGGAAGAAAGGGAAACATTTTCTTGTTTTTTATTATATTTCGTTTGTTTGTTTATTTTTTACATGGGCTGGGGCCGGGAATCAAACCGGGGTCCTCCGGCACAGCAGGCAAGCACTCTTGCCCGCTGAGCCACCGCGGCCCGCCCAAGCAGTCAGATTCTTGAACCTACAGTTCTAATCACCGATTGTGACAATATATATTGATACAGGTGTGTGACTCAAATGACATGAATGATGTTATCAGTTATATGATTTTCTAAAATGTGGATCAACTTTGGTAAAGTTCCAAACATAAAAAAGGCCAATTGTTTACCAGAAATAATTACTAAAATTTACTAGGAAAAAAAAATGACGTATGCAGAAACAGACCTGTCTTCAACTTTCTGAAGGATTCAGTTCCTGGACATCCCAGCCACAATCTGAACCCAAAAATGTTCAAATTTTTTTCTTAGCTTTTATCTAAATCTAATTCTCCTTCTGTTGTCTTCATTTGTGGCACTATCATCCGCCAGTAATGCAGGCTAGCACCCTGGCTATCATCCCTGCCTCCCCCATCTCTTACCCCCACATCAAATCAATCACTAAGACCTTCCAATTTTACCTTCTCTCCATTCCTACTGTCACTACACGCAGGCATCCTCATCATCCCACGCCTGGAGTACAGAAAACAGCCACCTGTAATCTGAGTGAAATGGCTAGATAGTAAATCTGATCATTTCATCCTCCTGCTTCAGGCTGGGCTAATGCCCCTTCTGTGTTCAAAAATAATACCTTGTGTGTGTCCCAATCATAGCACATACAACATTGCATTATAATTTATTACCTGCTTATATAGCTGACAGCCTAAGCTTTAAGCTCCTGATGTCAAATAATATATTTTATTTATCTCTGTATTCCTAGTGTTTAGCACAGTGCTGGGCCCAGCAAAACCAGTAAATGAATATTTGCCAAAAGAATGAAATATTTGTGAGAAACCACAATCTTGATGACTACCTTACTATAAGTGAAGTAGAAAAAAATGACTTGATAATAACACATGCATATTTTGCTGCTGATCTCATGCATTATGAATAAAATTATTGAATATTATCCTTTAGAATTATTTTAGGACAAAATAGGTATTTAACCAACTTTAATACATTCCTGCATTTTAATGAACAACAATAACAAAAGCTTGACCTGATGACTTGAAGAGCTATTTTCCCTGTTTGAATAAAGGAATTATTTAAAAGAACAAAACAAGGAACCCTCCTAAACATAAGAGGCTAAAGTGGGGGATACTTGATGTCCTTTTTCTCAGTCACTAAAAAGTATCCATTAAATATCAACCACGTGCCAATAATGCACCAGAAAATGGGAAAGGATAGAAAGCAGGGGGAGATAAAAATGGAGAGTAAGATAATGGTGTCTCCCTTGGGGTTTCAGAGTATGAAGGAAATGGTCATATAAACAGAAATCACCATACACTGTGGCAAGGGCAGCAATGAAGTTATGCTGCAAAGCACTATGAAAGTTCTGGGAGAGTGTTGTGATTAATGTTCTTTTGTACGAAAGGCATGGAGCGAACTTCTCAGATAAAATAACATTTGAATTGGGTTGAGTTATTACATCAGTCACAGTAGACAAGGTTATGCCATGACAACAAGCACCACCAAAATTTCAGTTGGTTTAACACACGCAGAGAAGTTCATATCTCACTCACATTACACAACCAGCGCTGTGGGGCAGGGAACTGCTGCTTAACAAAGTCACTCAGGGACATCAGCCCTGAAGACTTCTCAGCACTGTCCTGCACAATATCCCAGTATAAAGAGGGAACTCAGGAAATCTTGCTTCTCTGAATTTTTCACCAGGAAATTCCTGCCTTATACATGGCACATTTGCTCACATTTTATTGGACAAGGCAAGTGACATGACCACTTCTAATTTAAGATGGGATAGGGGCAGAGCAGTCCTACTAAGTGCCCCAAAGCAGGAAAAACTGATCATTTGTAAACAGCCCTGAAGATCACCGTTGTTAAGGATGAGGGAGACTGTGTTATATGGAGAAGGGATGGAAAAGTACAATGTCATAGAAGCAGGATGTGTGATGTGTTTGGGCAATGACATTGAGCTTAGCGTTGGCGGGACCACAGGGTATAGACCGCTATGTTAGAAAAAACATTTGGAAAGGTAGGTAGGGCCCACAATGCCAAGGGCCTTGTTGGCATGTCAAAGGGTTTAGACACTTATCTATCAGGAAATAGAAGTTTTCAAAAGCTTTTGATCGATCCAACCTGTGTATTGGCATAGTAAATTGGGAGATGTTTAAGATGTAGTAGGAAATGGTTGGAATGGCTATACACAAAAAGGAAACTGCATGAGAGAGCTGAATACCTTTGCATCACTCAGAACCTGCACACAGGGCTGGATACACGTGTGTGCCTAGGTCAGCCTCTGACCAGAGGCTCCACGCTCCCCATCGGGGCACTAGAGCAATAGGAAAGAATTGGTTTGAACTGTTATTTCACCCTTGAATAGAAAATCCCAATTCTCCCTGTGGATCAGGGTAACCAAGACTGTGTTTAAAATAAAAAATGAGTCCCTTATGTTAAAGATACCTTAGGGGCCATTAGGTATTCCATCATTTGATGCAAACTAAGCAGAGCTCAATTGGCCTGAAAATTAATAGGAGTCCTCTTAAGAGCACGCTGGGCTGTCTCCTATTTGTCCATTCAACGGCCTGTTTACTAACTTGTAAACATCCTATATCAAACTCACAGCTTTTTCATTCAATGGCCATGAAGAAAGAGGGTTCAAATAGGTAGAAAGCATGGGGATAGCTTACTTTTCCTTCCAAGATGATAAGTGATGTCAGTTCAAACTCCACAATGGCAACTAATGTCACTTGCATACTTGTCTTCCCCTCTGCAACAAGCCAAGTTTATTTAGTAAATAAATAAATAAGATTTATGCATGAATACCAAAATCCAATCACTCACTTATATATCCAGTCATTCATATTCTAGCAACGATCCCAAACCAGAAACAGAACATGAGAAGAGTGTCTAGTAAATTGAGATGTTAGGGCTTTAAGAGTTGAGAAAAGTTTTTCTTGGGCACATGGGGTTAGATCTAGGAGAAGGGAGCAGCCATCTACCTTTCTCACATCTTGGCCCATTACACCTCGTGGGTGGGCCTTGTGTAGAGAGGGGCTGTATCCGAAGTTGAGGTTGTTCTTTTTAGCAAGAACAAGACACAAGCAGGGCTCCTTCAGCGCTTGGTGGTCCAAGTGTGTCATACACAGGAGGGAAGAGAACTCTCCCATTTCTGCACAAACACACACACACACACATCTTCAGCATATCAAGGACTTCAGGGAAAATAGTACTGTTTTTTGATACCCAGAGGATCTGCAGCAGAGACTGGGTAGTAGAGCTGTTACTGGACAAAGAGATCAAGGCAGCTGGATTACAATGTAGAGATTTCAGGTACTTCCCTCTGTCCACTCCAATATACCAGAAAGCAAAAAGGAGCATTTATATAATGATTCAGTAATCAAAATCATCCCTTAAATCCTGATTTCTCCATTACAGAGCCACCTTGTTGCTCAGTTCCAGGCAGGGCCATTCACATTGGAGTGTATGGAAATGGTGCCCCCTGAGGTTGTGCAGGGCATACTATCCATGGTCTCAGGCAGACCTACTGGTAGCCCTGTTCAGAAGAGCAGGAGACTGCACTCTTGGCAAAGACATGCGCACTGCCATATTGGGTTCGGGCGACAAAGCCTGAGGAACCCCTCAAGCAATTTCTAATCTGCTTAAATCAAGAAAAGAGGCTGGAGTAGAGACCATGACAGATCAGCTTAAGAGCACAAACAAAACATTCCTTTCAAACTCCCAGAAGTAACTGGATGAGACATTTAAGGAAGGCTGAATGTTCCGCAGGTAGGGTGAGGAACCAGAGAAGCTAGAGTAGTTGCGGTTGTTGTAACAGCTGCAGGAACTGGAAGAACTTCGTTTATAACTTATTCCAAAAACATTTATTGAGCATCTAATGTGCCAGAGTACTGTGCTATATACTTAAAAAAAATTTTTTTTTATTTAAGAAAACAAACACTACACTTAGAACCAACAAAAATAGATATCTTAGTTCACTTAACCATAGGCATATTTAAATAAATATCCATATACTCATTGTAAAGCCTGTGTTTGCACAATAAGTTTCATAAACCAATTTAAAATTGAGGCAACAAGGAAAAATTCTACATGTTCAGATTGTGGTATATACTTTTCTTTTTTTTTGTACTACATACTTTTTAAAAGAACATTTCTAAGATATAAATAAAAGATAAAAATTCAATCCATTTTACTCAGGAAGTTTTGTTTATAATTATAGATTTCCCTTGTATATAGTAGCACAAACTGTTTCCCTCATTCTGAATAACAGCCACACCTGGAAGGAAAGAAATACATAAAATATATGTGTGTGTATGTATTTATCCATACACACATACATACATGCAAACTCAGGTTTTCCTTGCTCTATTCATATTTTCATTTAAACAGGATTAAACACTAAAATCCCTGCGGGTTCACTTTTTCCTGACTCTGCATCCAACATAAGTGATAAAACAGAAAAGATTTTCTTTCTTTCCAAATTCCAAGTGGTATTAGAAAGAAAAGATCCCAATAAACATTGGTGGTGTGGCCAGTTTTGGTGGAGGCAGAATCTTCCCTTTTGTGTTTAATTTTATGTCGACCTCTAATTTGGTCTATTCGCAGGCTGTCACTGCCAGAAAGGTGATGTCGAGAACTCGGGGAATAATTTAGATGCATTTCGCAATCAAAACAACTCTACTCAAAGTATTAGGATCATTTGATAAAGGTACATCTCTCCTTAAATATTCTTGTTTTTTCCTTGAACTTTGATCATTTACGCGAAAACAGATAAATCTGTGAAAACGCCGCACATAAATTAATTGCTCTGTAGATATTTTAAATCTCCACTTAATTTTGAAGTACAGTTTCAGTCTTGCAAACCAATATAAAATAAAAACAAAAAGAAAAAAAAATACAGGAAACTCCGCCGGCAAAGTCAACTTTTCAAATATCCCAGGTTCACAGTACACATAAAAACTATTATATTATTGCACTGGAAAGGTTATTTCCAGTGATCCACCCACCTATATTTTTTAACCTTTAAATATATGGACACCTTGGATCATGCTTCACACCGTAGTTCTCACCCTGAGACATGAAACTCTTAAGTTCCAAGTGGCATATTTTATTCAAAAGAAAGAAGCTCGCAATTAAATGAAATAAATTAATTTCTTCTAAAATCTGAGGACTGCCCCTTCCTCCCTAAATCCCAGTCTCTAGACTAAGCTAATGTTTAAGCAGTAGTTTACCTGGTATTCTGACAAAAGTTACATCAGAGGGCCTTTGTTAAATGTCCTTTCAAAGGTGATAAATGAGAAAGCACTTTAACAGAAATTGATTTAAGTAAAACTCTTGGCCCACTTAAAGCTTTTCTCACAAAGTTCTCTCTCCTGATGTAAAGGCCAGGTTAACAACTAAGAAAGAACAGTGACATTTAGAGGCAAAAAGTATTTCTTACAATACAATAAAAAAATTTTTTGAGTGAGAACAGAGAGTTCCATTAAAATTGAAAGTTTTTCTTATAATCTGATGACATAAATGGGATCATTTAAGAATGAATTCAAAGCCATCAGTAGGCTTTCTGCTTTGGCCATATTAAAATTTGTTCATTTTCATGAAAATTACTATACGGGTATATCTATTTTAAGTTAAACTTTCACATTTTTAAATGAATGAGGTTGTATGCTTTGGGGACAGTAGAATTCATTTTTAATTATTTCCTAAAGAACATATTTTTAATAAGTGTTAGTGACTCTGCCACTTTTTTATTTAAACTCAATGTTTACTTGACATCTGGAAAAGTGATCTCTAGTTTTAAATTTGCTAATGGAATAGCAATAACATTTTAAGCAATGTTTCAATTATACCTCCCATGAGTCTTGTGGAAGTAAATCTGAGTTCTCACTGCTTCTTAACACCTATCACCAAGCACGGAACTGTTTTCTAGATGGAGTTAATGAAGAACTGAATATGATCATATCCTTCCACCTCAAAGTTGGAGATGGAGAAACAGTGAGTACACTTCTGGCTTCAGCTGTGTACCAGCATAAGCAGTTGTACTGTTTATGAGTAAACTGAGTGGTCAATTTAATATCAGAAAAACAACCACTGTGGTCAGTACCATCTTCAGGTATATTAGTCAGGAGTCCTGAAAAAGGATAGTTAATACTTTTTTTTAACTATAAAGTATCTCCTTACAAAAATTCAGGAAGAATTTTTTTCCCCATCTTAAAAGGACACAAAGGAGCAATAATTGAAAATATCCAACAGCAAAAAAATTATGGAAAAATGAATGTTTGATGTACAAAAACAGAGTTAGGCTATTATAGATGTTAATTATAGCATGTTTTAGGCAGCACAAAGTCATAATTTAAGTATTTTTTTTCCTAACAGAAAACACGTGAATAGACTGTTGTGTTCTTATATAAACTGCATAAGCATGCTTGTATAGTTTATGAAAGATAAGTGCCAGAATCCAAATGTCAAGTCATGGCAGGTGTAGGATTCGCAGCCAGTTTTGTGGTTTATCACATCTCCCTTTACAGGAAATGAAAGTGAAAGAAAAAAGCAGAAGCTGTGAATTTGGTCAAGGGCAATTGATGCTTATAAGTACATACTTAACTTCCCTGGCTAACATTTTACAATATTGCCTTATCAAAACAAACTAAAAAGTCATGTCTAAGACAGTTTTGTCATGATAAAGTCCTTTATTCTTATTTTAGGAAAGTGTCTAGAGGCAGCGCAAGCAGGGATTAGCAATCCTGCCTAATTTAATAAAATGTTTATGGACTATTTTGTTAAGGAAGTGAAGTGTTATCATTCTTAGGTATGCAAAATAATAGATTTAAAGTGAAAATTAGGCAGGGGTCATTCTTTAATGATCCAAATGAGCTGAAAAATCATATTTGCTTTAATGAGTAGAAAAGATACATTTATACTTTAACTTGTTCTAGCCAAAACCAAAAAACAACCAACCCTTTAAATAGCACCGCTGGGTATGGTTGTACAGGTTGTGGCCTGCACAAGGGCACTGAGCCCAGGCGGCCAGGGGGAGCCAAAATCCAGCCAGCACTCCTCTTACCAAGCCATGTGACTAGGGGGGCGGGGGGCGGGGGGCAGCGGTGTATGTGTACTGTGTCTCCCCAAAGGAAGGGGCATCTTCTTCTAATTCTCACAAAGAATTAATCCTCTTTGGATTCTCAGTCTCTGCTTTAAAAGGAATGCTGATTTTAAAGGTGGAACAGGGGATTGTGCTCATGCTTTAAGGGCACAGCTTACTCTACCTGCAGAGATGTGAAATGAAGACATTGTGGATGAAATGATGTGACACTCGGCGTTTCAAATCACCGAGTTGGGGGCAGCGGGCAATGAGAGAGAATAGAAAAAGTCCCAGGGACAGGGATGTGAAACTAATTGTACTGCTTTATTTTTACGTATGGCTGAACATGTGCTTATTAAAAAGTTTTCTTAAAAATTCTTTTCTTAACTCTACTGCATCTTCTTCCAGCCACCATGGTCTCTCAAATCCAAATTTCTGGAAAGAACTGTCTCCAGTTTCATTGCCTCTTGTTCTCTCTTTAAAATTTTATTATGAAATGTTTCAAACTTACAGAAGAGAACAGGGTATCATGATAAGAGCAACGGCACAGAATAATACCCCAAGTTCTAACCTGCGGTCTGACTTTATCATCCTCTGAAGCTCCTACTTGTACTTCCTTCCTTCTGGAACTCTCTCCTGGCTCGTTCCATCTCTCCTTTGGGCCTCTGCTCAAACAGGCCTTCTCTGGCAGGTTTTCCCTGTCCACTCTATCTTGCTTTGTTTTCTTTATAACATTTGTCTCTACCTGGCTTTTTATACCTGTCTTTGATGCTTATTTACCATCCATCTCCCATAACAGAACCAGGAAGGCATGGGCTTTAGCTGTTTGTTTCTGGGAACAGTGCCTATTATGTTCAATTAAGAGATGTTCAATTAGTACTTTCTAAAGAAATAAATGAATATTTTAAAAAGAATGCTGAGTGTTGTCTAGAGCTCAGGGAAAGGGAAACTAGCATACATTGCTATAGGAGTATAAATTAGTACAAATTGTCTGAAGGGCCATCGAGCAAGAATGTATAAAAAAGCCTTAACGTGTTCCATTTCCTTTACTCTTCCAAATCTCATCTTTAGGAATTAATTTTTAATATTAGTTCGTAGGGTGGTTTAAAATGTGTCCACGAATTTTTACACATTCTTCCTTTCAAAATATGGAGCCCAATTTCTCTGTTCTTGAATGTGGGCCAGAGTTAGTGATTCCCCCCTAACAAGCAGAAGTGATGGCACAGGAGTTCCAAGCTAACTCATAAAGAGAATCGCTTCTGTCTGGCTTTCTCTCTCTCTCTCTCTCTCTCTCTCTGATCACTTGCTTTGAGGGAAATCAACCACCATGTTGTGAGAAAACCCAAGTGGCCTGTGGAGAGGCCCACATGGCGAGGAAGTGGGGCCTCCTGCCCAAAACAAGCACTAACTTGCTGGCCATGAAAACAAGCCACCTGTCAGACGAAGGCATCAGCTGATATCTTAACCATAATTTCATGAAAGACCCCAACTCAGAACTGCCCAGCTAAGTGTCTCCCTAATTCATGACCCATAGAAAATAATGAGGATAAAAAATATTTATAATTGTTTTAAGCCGTTAAGTTTTGGGAACTTTATTAATGCAGTAATAGTCAATTAATGCAGATGTGTACAATGCTTTGACTAAACTGCGATGCTGTCTGTAATTTAAAAAAAAGAAAAAAACTCAAACATATAATATCAGAAACTGATTAGGGTACTGTCACATGATATCTATCACATGAAATTATTCAAAAATATTTATTAACACCAAAACTATGTATTAATATGATTAAGTGAAAACACCATTTTATAAACCATTAGGCGCATGACAGTCTTATTTTGTAAAACAAATTTCTATATGTATGTGCCTATAAAAAAGAATGGGAGGGCAGTGTGATGGTGACTCAGTGGCAGAGTTCTCACCTGTCATGCCGGAGACCCAGGTTTGATTCCCAGTGCCTGCCCATGCAAAAAAAAAAAAAAAAAAAGCCTAATATTAAAAAAAAGCAGGGGAGGTTCTAAAATAAAATGTTAGTGAAAATTTTCAGTGGGTGGCATAGGATTATACTTTTTTCTTTTTTTTTTTTTCTTGATGGTCTCTGTATTAGTTTGTTAAGCTGCCAGAATGTAATACACAGAAATGGAACGGCTTTTAAATAAGCCCTTATTAAATTTAATAAATAATAATAACAAGTTACAAGTTTAAAGTTCTAAGACAGTATGAAAATGTCCAAACTAAGGCATCCAGGGAAATATACCTTAATTCAAGAAAGGCCAATGGGTCTGGAAAATCTCAGTCAGCTAGGAAAGCACATGGCTGGCACTGCTGGGTTCCTTGGCTTCTGGTTTCAAAATGCCTCCCTGGGGGCATTTTCTTTCTGCACCTCCAAACATCTGGCTCTCATGTTGACTCTGTCACTTCTGTCTGCTCTCTGGTTTCTTCAAAATGTTTCCCTTTTTTAAAGGACTCCAGTAAACTAATCAAGACCCACTTTGAATGGGCAGAGTCACATCTCCATCTAATTAAAAGGTCACAGCCACAGTTGGGCACATCACATCTCTGGGGAGATAATCTACTCAAAAGTTTCTGCCCTGCAGTGTTGAATCAGGATTAAAAGAAATGGTTGCCTCCAAAAGATTGGATCAGGATTAAAACATGGCTTTTCTTGGGTGCATAAAATCTTCAAACTGGCACAGTCTCTATTTTCAAATATTTCTACAATAAGCATGAGTTACTTTTTTTAAGGTAAGGATAATTTGTTTTCAAACAGGGGTGGAGGGGCAAAGTAGTTAATTATAGTAATGGAATTCCAATACCCCTGATGTTTTGATTTCCTCTACAGTATTCATACCTGCGTACTTGCTCTTCAGGTTAAAGTTCTCTAATGAGCTGAAAACTTACAGTTTCCAAAAATGACCTTTCCATCCTTAAGCCACTTTAACTGAGAGAATGATCTTTATTTGATCTGAACTTCGTCTTCTTATAAATTCCATTCAAAGTCTCTGTGAGCGAACACACTCTAAGTGTGAGATAATTCGAGTACATTAAAAGGAAATTTTCGTCTGTTTTGTTTTACATATAGAACTTCTGTTGGCGAAGCATAAGATCTTATTAACACATTCAGTGGTCTTTTATCATCAACAAATACAGAACTTACCGTCAAGTATAAATCAACAATTCTTTTTTTTCATTTTGCCACTAAACAAGCACTATACTCAATTTCAACCTATAATAAAAGTGAATGATATTTGTGCAGCATCTTACAATTAAAAAAAAACATTTTGGACTCAAGAAAGGCTTTTATGTTCATCATTTAAAAGAATTTAATATTCACTGAAGGTGGAGAAATAATGGCATGTTTACAAGATTTGGTGGCATTTGCAAATAGAAATATTGAACCAATGGATAATGTCACTGAGTAACCTCATTGTGCTGTTTAGGCAGACTACCTATGTGTGAAAGGCTCAAAAAAGATTAGGAAACATTGACTTAAAGAACAGAAAAAGAGATTTTTGGCTTAATGTAGCAGATTGAAAATGATTTTTCACTACCTAATACTTAACAAAATTAGCATTTTTTAAACTTTTTCTACTGTATAGCATAACATATATACAATGCAAAGAAATAAAAAAGCAATAGTTTCCAAAGCACTCTTCAACAAGTGGTTACAGGACAGATTCCAGAGTTTGTCATGGACTGCCGCATGATCCTCTCATATTTTCCTTCTAGCTGCTCCAGAACTTAGGAGGCAAAATTAACATTTTTAACAAAAATAAAGAGTATCTAACAGAATAAACAAAATGGGATATATACTTATTATAGAATATTATTCAGCTTTAAACAGGAATGATATTGTGATTCATGGGGCAAAATGGATGAATCCTGAAGACATCATGTTGAGTGAAAAAGCCAGACACAAAAGGACAAATATTGTATGATATGACTGATATGAAATAATTAGAATAAGCAAACTCATAGAGTCAGGATCTAGAATAAGGTTACCAGGGGGCTGGGCTGGGGAGAGGGAATGGGGAGTTAATGTTTAAATCGAATGGAATTTCTATTTGGATTGATTGTAAAGTTTTGGTAATGGATGGCGGCAATGTAGCACAACATTGTAAAAGTAATTAACAGTGCTGAATTATGTGTGTGAATGTGGTTAAAAGGGGAAATTTTAGTTCATATTTATGTTACTAGAATAAAAAAAGAAAAATTAAAAAAAATATAGGTCTATGCAACGAAGTAAACTCTATTGCAAACAATAGACTATAGTTAATAGTATAATTATAAAAATGTTCTTTCATGAACTATAACAATCATACTACACTAATGCAAGGTGTTAATAATAGGGTGGTATTTTGGAACTCTGTATTTTGTACATTTATACATTTAATATTCATATATGTATATATATTTATACATATACATTTACATATTTATGCATGATACTTCTGTAAACCTATAAGTGCTCTAACAAAAATTTAGCAATGGCAAAAATAAATAAAAATAAGAAGAGTATCTAACATTCATTAAGTGCTTACTATATACCAAAGACTCTTCTAAAAGCTTTGCGTCTATTAACTGATTTACTCAGAATAACATCCCTTTGAGGAAGGTACTTCATCACAGAAGTTAAATATCTCATCCCCAACTCTCATTGCGAGCAAGGGGCAGAGACTTGAAGCTCGGCAGTGTGGCTCAAAGGTTCCTGTCTTTAACCACTCTACTACAGCTGCCTCTCATGGCTTAACAAAAATGTGAAAACCAACAAAAAGAAAAACTTACTGAACCTCCAAATAAGGAAAGAGGCATAATCTATTGCAATAAGAAACAGATGATTCTGGAATGAAGCAATGATGAATGAGCCTGACTCATAACCCCGACCTCAGCCTTTCAGAGACCATGGTGGTGAGTTCACAAAAACCTGAGAATTACCACTAAAAAAATTCCAAATATGGAGTAAGGCAAATTGAGTTGGTCTTGTTACCCTAGATCTCTTCTCCTGAGGAGCAGGGGAAAAGACTGAAGGGAGAAGTAGGTGAAATGGAAAACAATCCAAAGCCCAAAGAACTCCCCAGTATGAGTCGTATTCAGCCCTAATTAACTGGAGTGAACTCTTGTACAAGGCATGTAATAAAACTCCGAGAGGGCGCAGGACCCCCAGGTCACCTAACACAGATGCCACACCAGTCACCATGAGGTACTTCCATTCGCCACTGTTCCCTCTGGGTACAAAAAAAAAAAAAAAGATAAGAACATATGGAATTTCAAGCTGTAGGTGGGAGGTGAAAAAAACAAAACCAAACCGAAAACCTCAGATACTGTGGGTAGAGAGTTAAGAAACTGCTCAAACATTTATCAGATCAAATAAACAGAGAGTCAGCCAGGCATGAATACAAAAGCAGCATGGCAATTCTGTAAAGTGCAAATATAAAATGGCAAGATATGACAACTCAAAAACAAAATGAAACAAAGAGATGGGGACAAAAACATCTAAAAGACAAAAAAACCAATAAAATCAAAGAAAGTCAAAACACAGGGGTTTTCTTTCAAGAGCTTTACATTGTTCTCCTTAATAAGAATATCAAAACAATAATGATAATAAAGAGCTTTAAGATATAATTACACAATAAAATGAGATGTGAGGGGCTATGGCAATTGAAATGAAACAAATGAAATCAATGCAAAATAAGGACAATTGCCATCTCTGAAGAAAGGGGCCCAGGAAAAGGAATAGCAGACATATTAAAAGATGATATAATACAAGCAAAATTCCCAAAACGAAGGGAGAAACCTGTATTTACAGGATATAGAGTGCACTGCAGGAAAATTGAAACAGAAATCTTACCGCTGACAGAAACCTCAGTTAAATTATCAAGCTTCAGATCACAGACCAACAAAATACAAATCTACTCAGAGAGAAAATCAGACTGAAGTCAAACTAATTCACAGGATGATTCAATGCTAGACGTCAATGAAGCAAAGTTTACCAGGTTTTAAGGAAAGAAAAAAAGCATGACCCACAATTAGTACAGTCAGCCAGAATGTTCAAATATTCAAATATAAATGCAACAGGCAGAATTTTCAAAGATAAAAAATGGAATTTAAGGAATAAAGCCCAATGAGCCTTTTTGGGGGGAGGAAAAACAAGTGACTGGGCAATGAAATCCAGCCTTTAAGAATCAGGAACTTAAGGAGGGAAAAGCGACATTCTGAGGTTGCTCATGTCTCCGAGGACCAACTTCAAGTTAAAAAGAGAAATGTTTTTAAAAATGACAATGGCAACTTTTAAAGTTGTTCGTAAATTATGTTTTAACCTTTGAAATGATACCTCCTGTGGGGTGCTTCTACGTATTTCTAATATATGTGTGTGAACTTCAGCAACTCATTCTCTTTCACTTTCGTCTTTCTTCCGACTAGCTGAGTACAATTAAATTTGATACTTTTGTATTAAAAGCTGCATCTATAATATAATCCCAGTTTTATAAAAATATTTCTACATACATTGTTTTCCCTGTGTACATGTATAAAAAGATGCTCACCTAATGTTAATGATGGTTATTTCTGAGCCAGGAATGAGAGAGATTTCCTTCCCCCTTTCATCTTTGTGCTTTTCTGCATTGTTTGAATATGTATTACTTTAAAACATAAAAGTGATAAAGTTGAAAGGAAGGAAAACCAGAATAAGGGAAGGAAGGAAATAGTTAAGATGGGTTAATTCTGACTGATAAGAATGTGAAATATTTCCTCCTTTGTGTACTTTTGTCTTCCTTATAAATGAAAAGCAAACAAAGTGGAGGTGGAATTGCAGATAGGACTGCAGCCTTCTCAAAATCAGGAGATGCTGTGTAAAATGTGCTCGATTGCAATTAAGTGACTATATTTTAGAATGCCAGAGATTGAAGACCTCATTTTAGCCCTTTGTGGTAGGTCCTGTGCATTGTTACTAAACCCTCCCCATCTCCTGGTCACTGCCAACACCTCCCACCCCTCTGTTGCTCCCATAAGTACCTCCAAGAAGGACTGAAATTTTGACCCTTCAAGAATATTCAGAATACCAGAAACAAGACAGTGAAACCCTAGATTCCCTTGCTGTTTGCTCTGAGTCAATGGACCAATGCAAACTAGCAAGTACATGTTTCACCTATTTTATTAAAAATACAAATGAAACCACCCAGCCAAAAAACAAAACAAAACAAGAAGAGTCATCAACATCCCAGCCTGACTGTTATTTGAGAGTCATAGGTGATGTGAAGAAGACCCGTCCCTCCCCACTCCACCCCTTCCCTGCCCCATCTCCCTTCCTGGAGACTTCTAAGGAGGATCCCACAGTCCACTCAGGAAAGGTGCTGTGGTGAAAATGATTATTTTTATACTTGTGGGAAAACTCTTGAAAAAACTTAGCAGGCAGAGCAGTTATTCTGCACCTAATGGCCAACCCTTATAAGTGGGAGTCATGGAGTCAGGCTAAAGATTTAGTGACACACGTCTTGCTTTCTGTCATTTACTTCTTGAATATGCACCAGGCTGTCCCACCGTATTCCTGAAGGACCTTCTGAAGTGATTGCAGGACTATGCCAGCGTTTCAGGGGACGAAAAGCAGGATAACGAGCTCTACAACAGGGCTTACTCAGTTTTTCACAACTGCCAACAATGAAGTCACTCTTTGATTTGGTTGCGAAGATAATAACACTCTATTTTCAAGTGAAAAGTACTTTATCCTACGAAAAACAGAAAATAAGGAGATATGATGTTCTCCGATATTAAATATTTGATGATCATAGGTACACAATTGCACTGTCATAATCAGAGGGTAAAACTTGGACAAAAATACTCAATTTGATTTTCTGCAAAACGTATGTGCCTTCTTCATACAACTCTCCTCACTTTCCAGTTTAGTGGAAGTTAGTTCACTGCCTGAGAATAAAAATAGTTGTCCTATACACACGAAGAGAAACTGAATTTTATTTCAAAGATCTTTGTTTCTAGAGTCAATAAAATTCCTTTAGAGAATGGAACGTAGATGAGAGTGAAGTGTTCTAATTATTCTCTTTGCTTACTTAGAAGTGGAAAAGGTAAGTTACAAGTATCATTCTTCTACTCATTCATTCAATAAATATTTATTGATCAGTAGTGGGCCTCTGGTTTTTTCCTCTCCCTTGTTCCAGTAACAGTACCTGTATTTTCCTTTGGGAACTAACCCCTACTCCTGCCCCATTCGCAGTCTATTTGGCTCCACTGGTGCTCATTTCCTTTCCTGGCACATGATCCAGGATTGGTCTATGAGTGTTTTCTCTCCTTTTGGCCATCATGATTGGCTCAAGGATGGCCCCCACCCAAAGACAGGCCCAAGAGACTCAATTCTGGACTTTTACTGGAAATATTGGGAAAGGGAAGCTTTTTTCCACTGGGTTGAATACGTTGGAAAAATGTGAATCTAAGGCCCCTATAGCCATGTTTCTACTTCAATTTCCTTCCATTGGCAACTGAGATCCCTCAACCTTATAAAGTTAGGTCCTTTCTCCAGACCTAGGGAGGGAGCATGATTGGTCTTTTAAGTAGTAATTTTTAATCTTGGCTCCATATTAGAATCACCTGGTAAATGTAAACAAAGCTAATGGCCAAATGGCACCCCAGAACAATTTTCATCAGAATCTCCAGGGGTGAGACCCAGGGGTCAGGTTTTTTAAGTCCTGCAAGATAATTTCAACCTGCAGTGAAGTTTGAGACACACTGGCCTATGCCAATCATGGCAATTTCCTTTCCTTTTGCTAATGCTTTGTCTGGTAATTTTGGCTAATGTGTGTGGACACAGTGTTAGCCAAGGGTATGTTAGAAATAGTTTATTGCTTCTGGAAATATATTTTCTTTCTAGTGAAAAGATAGCTTCAACTGTTTGAACAAATTGAGTGAAGACCAGAGGCCTCTAAATTGTTACCATGAGATTACAAACAAGCCTAAGGACAGTAAAGCATTGTAGAATGAAAAGGGGGAAAGAAGCAGGGCTCCTGGTGATACTGCTAACTTTGTTCATGAAATCAGGAATCATCTACCATCATTTTTCTCATGTGAAATGCTCAACTGTCTTCATTGCCTAAAGCACCTTTAGTTGGAAACTCCATTGCTTCCTATTGAAAGCAATTCTAACAGATAACTAACTGATAAGGTATTTAAGAAAAGATGTTTTAGAAGGGAAATATCTCATTGAGAGAGTCAAAATGGTCTCAAGACATAGCCCTTACTTTCTACGAGAAGTAGAAATGAGAAACAAATTTGGGAGATTTATGGAATGCAATGCTAAGAAGTTTCAAAGGCTTTTGTGCAAGAGAACGGAATCCTAAAAGTAAGACTTTTTCACGTCCATAACTCTGGTTTTCTTAGCCCCGTAAATTATCTATTTCTCACCTTTAGTTCTCAGATCAAAACAGATACTAAACAGACAGTAAATTCTTGAGCAACCTTAGCCATAATCTGCCTCCCCCTCTAGAGAAACTGATACTGAGTTAATTCCCTTATTTACCTGAAGCAGGGTGTGATGCCCTAGGTCAGAGCTCTATCCCACATACTGCCTACTGTACACCAATTGTATTCCTGAATCAATTTAAGCATCACTCTCCATTTGCTTTACTCTTTGCCAAATAAAACAGCGCAACACATAAACATCTTTGTCGAATAATATTACTACATTGTTCAATCTCTTGCACTTCTACATTTATTTCTATGTCTGGGTTTCCTCATCTGAATTTTCCTTCCTCTGCATGTCCTACTTCATAAAACTGGGATTCTCTTTTGGTTCCTCTTTCTAAGCAATTTCTGATATCCTATCTAATATTCCAGACCACTTCTAATATCTCATCTTTCTCCTGCTCTTATCAGTCATCTTCCCTAGGATAAAACTTCTGTCCTTATACCCCTGACCAGGGTCTGATGTTCTCTGATCTATAGTTGAACTCCTTGTATACAAATTGTCTGGACTTACAAGGAACCCCTATTTTGAATTTCCTGTTACTGGGAATTCAGCTCTTGCAATAGTTCATTTCTTATTAGATAGCTGATATTCAGCTCTTACAATAGTTCACTTTTTATTAGATAGCTGATATTCACTCTCTAGTTTATCAGAAAGTCTAACCATTTGGCAAGAACTGTGAAGGGTCTGAACTTTTGCCCTACTTGCAAATAACAATGTAGGCTCCCTCAGTTTCACGAGTCCTTGTAGAAAACATGGAGACTTTTCAGTTAGAGACAAAGGATTTTATTATTCAATTGCTATACAGAGTACCAGCATTTTCTTGCCCCAGCACCTCAAGCCCATATTTCCACAGGGCAATGTGAAGAGGGTCAGGTGATATCTCCACACCCAGTAGGTTGCTTTATGGAAGAGAAACCTTGAGCTTAGCAAACCTAAATCTTTTTAAATAGCTGGGAAGCTACTGTCTTTGCTCCAAAGAGAAAGACTCCCTCTGTCTTCCAAGGATGTTCACTATAAAAACATTCTTGCAAAGATATTCCAGGACAAAGGCCATTGCTTCCACTTGCAAGATATGTAAATACATGAGCGATCCATGGAGAACTGTCTTCCGACACTCCCGCCATAAATTACAGACTCAAAAGGTTTATTTTTCTTCCTACCTTAATTATTAATACTGCCATTAGTTATTTCACTGGGCTACTACAATAGGATTCTAAATGGTCTTTCTGTTTCCGCTATCATTCCTCTACAGTCCATTCTACACACAGCATAGTAAGGGTACTGCTCTTTTTATTTTTATTTATTATTATGTATTTTTATTTTTTTTGTATGCTGTATGGGAAAGGTGACATTTCATTTTTTTTCCATGTGAGTATTCCGTTATTGCAGCACCATTTGTTGAGTTTTTGTTTGTTTTATTTTGTTGGGTTTTTTTGTTTATTTTGGGGGGGGGAGTACATGGGCCAGGAATCATGTACTTTTCAGTTAGAGACAAAGGATTTTATTATTCAATTGCTATATACAGAGTACCAGCATTTTCTTGCCCCAGCACCTCAAGCCCATATTTCCACAGGGCAATGTGAAGAGGGTCAGGTGATATCTCCACACCTGGAGATAGCAGGTGTGGAGATATCACCCTGGTCTCCTGCATGACAGGCGAGAATTCTACCACTGAACCACCCTTGCACCCCAAGGGTACTGTTCTTAATATTTAAATCAGACTTGGTCTTAAACATCTGTTCTCTAGTGCCTCCTATTATCTTTTTAGAATATTCATGCTTTCCCCCTAGTCTTTTGCAAATTCTGGTCCTTCATAAGGCCTTCCCTAGCTCTTCTCTAACTTCACAATTCCGTCTTCAGTTGTGGTTGCGGTTAAAGTTATCCAGTGAGTTTTTAAAATCAAATATCATTTTTTTTTAGTGCTATTTGATTCTTTTTTAAGTCTGCTAAGATCTGTGAGAAGATTAGTATAAATACTTTGCTAGCCATGTTACAGAAGTGGGACTCGCAGAGACGACCACATCTCTAAAATGTTTACGGAATCCCTCTCTCTCCTTTAATCCTCTGGCTCCTGCCCTAGTAGAATCACTGCTTCTTATTTGAAAAGCTGTGAAAATAGGGTGTGAAACTGCTGTCTTGCCTCCAGTCATTCCCCATTAGTTCCCTTTTCTACCCTGCTGATGAATACGTATGAAACACTGCCCTATCGTGTGACTCATCTACTGTCACTTATAGAGGTCAAACTCTAGTCTTGTCCCAACTTAACTGGATTCATGTTCAACCACTTTCTTCCCCACACACCAGAGTATAATATTCACTCCTGAACCACTGCACACTCTCATACTTCCATGGCTTTGTTCAAGCAAACCCTTCTACTTGGTATGTGCTGTTCTCTGCTTGGCAAATTTCTTCCCATCCTTTACGGACCAGGTCTAGCACCTTCAAGTCTCTGAAGCCAGCCTGTACTCATCCAAGGAGAACTAACTCTTCCTTCCAATGCCCCAACACTTAGCATTCTTCATATGAACAGTTTGCATGGTCATTTCTCAGATTAGAATGTGATGCTGAATGAAATCAGGGAATGAGGGTGATTTATTTAGATGCTAAGTTTCTAGCCTTTACCACAGAGCCCCCTACATAGCCTGGGCTTAATAAATAAATGAATGAAGCCATTTTATTTTTGAAAAGTCCAATGTGCTGGTTTTTGTTTTGAATTCCTCACCTATGGCAATGTAGTCACAGCATTTCAGAGTTAAAAGGTATTTTGGAAGTCATTAATACAATTGTTTTTGTGATTATTAAAAAACTAAGGCCCAAAATGGTTAAATGTAAAATGACATGAAAACTCAATGAATAGTGTGAAACTATATGCCATTTATTCACTGCGTGCTGAACAGCAGCAATCACTAAGCACTTTGCATATTTCATTTCATTTCACATTTTTCATTTTTATTTTTTATTTCATTTTTCCCCATGTGCCTATAAATAAGGAATTCTTTTTAAATATGTATACAATGTGTTTATCAGTTATATCAACTGGGCTTTGTGATCTGAAAGAAAGCTACAGGTTAAAGTTATTGTACATTTCCACGGCCTCTGACACCTTCTCCTTTAGCCAGTTCCTGGCTGCCACGTAGAGGAAAAGGTTTTATTGCCTCCTTAACACCTTCTGGTTACTCTAGGCTCTTAATTTTTCTCCCCCAGGGTTGTTCTTGACTTAGAGGTTACAGCTTGGAGCCTCTGTGCACTTTTCTACTTTTATCAAAATGGTGGCAAATCATTTTATAAAGCTCAACCCACACTTACTGAGAGCCAATTCTTCCTGGAAGACAATGCCCACTTTTGACACACTGTTTTGTTTTGTTTTGTTTTTACAGGGACCATATTCTTTTTATATAGCTTTTAAATATATCTATTTAAAACACATTTCCTCCTCACACCATGCCAACCAAGTTTGAACAATTGACTGATTTAAACAAACATTATCCGATTTACTCAGGATTCTTTCAGTCATGGCCTTTTTTTCATCCTGTGGTTTGTATCTCATTACCTCATTACTCTAGCTATTTAAGTCTTTCAATCGTCACACAAGAGTTTTCTGATTTTCTCAACTTCCATATACTTTTCTTATAGACTGTGATAAGGCAGAAATAGCTGGAGGCATACTGTCTCAGCACATTCAGGGGGAGGAAGATGCTGTAGACAGCCTCAGTAATTCCTCCTGGATTCAATAACCTAGCTTTTGCTGTCGTTTTAGTAAAAACAGTATTTTAGTGAAAACATGGGTATAACTATCACTCCTCTGATCGAGTATGATTTAAAAATCCTAGATTTCTTAATAAATGGGGAAGGAATGAGGAAAATAGAAATTATCACCATTTGGCAAATATTATTGAAGTAAGAACCATTGATGGATGTCAAAATTAGTGAGAAAACATACGAGGAAAAGCATATTTCTATAGTCTCGAAGAGCCATTTTATAAGATATTTTTCTAATAGCAAAGGGAAAAATACTAACTTTAGAGTGGAGAAACTTGTCAGACACCGCACTAACCAGGCAAGCCACAAGAGCCTCACTAGCGAGAAGACACTGATGTTATATAAACATGTAAACCCTGACAGGACACACTGAGACGAGCACATCTCTTCTGCAGCGCCAGAAATTCATAAGCTCAATCTAATCATAGAAAATGTTGGATTGACCCAAGTTGAGGGACATTGTACAAAATATCTGACTGGTTTTCTTTAAGAGTGGCAAGGTCATGAAAGAAAATGAAGGACTGAGCTACTGTCACAAACCGAGGAGACTAAGGATTCACAAATAAATGCAGCATGGGACTCTCAACTGGATCCTGGCACTGAAAAAAAGGACATTAATGGGAAAACTGGTAAAACCCGAAGAGGGTCCGTAGTTTAGTTAACCGTTATGTATCAATCTCCACTTCCCAGTGTTGATCATTGCACTGCATTTATATAAGATGCTAATATTCGGGGAAGCTGAGGAATAGTATTCTCTGTAGTTTTCTTTAAGTCTGGCGTTATTGTAAAATAAAATGTTGAAAGAAATCATGGAATTCCAACAGATAGAATCTTGGTGCCATTTCTCCTCTTCCTTTTATTCCAGTTGAGAGGAAATAAAATCTTGGACTGGGTCAAGGTCCCACATTTCTATTGTCATAATCAGTGCTCTAAAGAGACTCCAGCCATTCCTGAAACCCAGCTCCCTCCTGCAAAATGACCATCCAGTTTTTCCTTAGCTCTTTGTGAGCTAGTCAACGTCTCTCCGAGAAATGATTCTTCTGCTTTTCTCTTTGTCTTAAGATTGTCAGAGATATGTTTTTACTTTGTAAAATGTTAGGATTTTATTTAAATGCATTTTAAAATTATTATTAAAAGCCAATTGAGTACCTCTCAGTACAAGGTGAAATAAACAAATGAAAGTGGCTACTGTTTTAGGAGTTTACAGGCTGCATGCTGTAGCACTTGTAAATTCTCACTTCTTGCTTCGATCCTCACATTCCCAGTCCCTTAGTGTCACCTTCTTCCTCAGCCCAGTTGAACCATTCAGCTTATTTTTGTTGTTTGTAATCAAACAGCCTGCACATATACAGACAGCGTTACGGTTAGCCTTGTATTTCTGACATCTTGTCGACTTTCCCCTTAATTTCCTTTTACTATTTTAATTTTTTTATTTCTGCCTTACCTCTCTTACAGTCCTTCTTTCTTAAATTATGCAGTCCTTGTGCCCATGATCCCTTCACTTTCTTTTCCTAAGTCTCTGTCAGACTTCTAATTGCCACTAATTGTATCAGCTGGGATTTCACAAATTAAACACTACTTTAAATACTTAGATTCATACTTTGATTTCTGCTTTTAAAAGCACATTTGGTTTAGGTGCATGGATGGTTCAGTGGTAGAATTCTTGCCTGTCACGTGGGAGACCCGGGTTCAATTTCTGGCCCATGTACTTCCCAAAACGCAAAAACAAAGAAACAAACAAAAATTTCAACAAATGGTGCTGCAATAACGGGATACTCACGTGGAAAAAGAATGAAACGTGGTCCCCACCACACAGCGCACAAAAAGAAAAGTACATTTGTATACTTTCTTCATTTGACCCTGTTTTTTACATGAGGAAATTGAGTCCCAGAGATGTTAAATGACTGGCCTAAAGGAACAGAACAAGATCCGGGGCTCACAGAGCACTGACCACTCAGCAGCTCTGAGACCCCCAGGGCCCTGGGTGCACTGAAGGCAGGGTACAGAGGCCGGACTACCAGAAGGGGCCTGCAGCCCAGTGCAATGACCCATCTGGGACCACAGTGAGACCCTGTCAACCTGACGCCTCCCACAGGCGCTTCCAGGGCCCTGCAAATGCCCTTGAGCTGAGACCTGTGCCCTTCTTTTGCTTTCCTAATAAGAACTTGCAAAGTCCTCCCCACAATTTCTCTTCTCAAAACAGAAAATTCTCACAACTGTCATAGTTTCTATTTTACAAAATGCAAAAATGAAGGGGAAAAAAAAGTTCGTTATTCCAGTGCATTTGCTCTCCAAGTATCCAGTGATTAGAGCAAGCTATGTCATCTGGCAGTGAATGCCGGACCACCCTTCGGTTTTGTCTGTTCCATTCTTGAAGGCCATGGGAATTCCTGGCGCTCAGTTTTCTGTTTTCACAGCTTTGCCCCAACACCTGTTCCAAAAGCAATTGGAAGGGCTTGACTGGATGCTGATTCTTAATTTTCAGCTCCCAAGCAAGAATGTTTAGGATTTAAGATATAATACTGTATTTAACAGTGTAAAAACCAAAACTTTTATGTGGAATTAGACCATAAAACACTTTTCCTGATTGAGTGAAAACAGTGTATTTAAAAGGGATTTTGTCCTCATTGTAAGAAAACAAACATAAGTGTATATCACAACCCTATAAGCATGGAAAAATACATATTTGTATGAGTTTTTATTATTTCGACTTGCTCATTAGATTGTAAGTTTTCCCCTTACAGTATCCTGCAGAGTAAATGCCTTATAGATGTTGTTTCATCAAACCATTAAAGAATAGATTAAGGAATAGTGACTCCATTATTTTCAGATGTTTGCCCACCTACGTGGGTCAAAGATTCTTTTAATCCTGCCATTGCATATGAATAATTCATTATGGCATAAAAATAAAATATTAAATTTAGTACTAATTAGTTCAGTCAACATGTAAAATTTGGTCCGAGTTCATCCAATTACTCCAGAGAGAACTGGTATCAAATGGTCATGAAAAAGCAAGCCATTTAAACATTTTGGCTGATTTTTGATACTAGCAGGGGACCAGAAAAGAACATAATTCTCGGGGTGTCTTCTGCCCTTCTGTGGACTAAAAGAAGCATTTCAGTCTACACCATACATATCTGCTCTAAGATATAAACCCAAGTTTTCATCTAGAATTCACTCAACTATAAAAAGTCATATCATAACTGTAAGTGATGCTGATTGAGTGGGACATTGGACATCAGTGGGACCCAGGGTAGATCTGGGGCTACTTCTGCTGGAGTTGGGTCTAGGGCCAAGGTGGTTGGGAAACCTGGTGAGAATTTGGCCTGCCAAGGCTTTCCACGTGAGACAAGGCAGGGAGCACGGATAGGGCTGACAAGTCCGGTACACGGGAGCAGGCACCGAAAACTTACAAGCTTCGCTATTGATAGAGAACAGAAAGGGGAGTAAAGAGCTTTGTGAGTGAGAGGCTGGGAAGATGTCCCAGGCAACACTGCACAGAGCAGGGGAAGCTGTTCCTGGACGGAGGGAAGGCTGCAGGGACATAGCTCTGTGATGGACCGCAAGGTGCTAGAACACTCCAAGGGGAAAGACTCAAAGACAACAGTGAGTATTCATCCAACAAGACTTCAGAGCGTGTGCACAAAAAGAGAAACTGAAAATTCACTCTTGGTTTGTCTGTAGCAGAACAAAATGCCATTCTGTCTCTTAACAGTGGTTTCTGAATTATGCATGAGGAGGCTTGTCTGAAATAAACTGTGTTGTGCCGTCAGGTTCCTCACGAGTTATTTCCCAAAGGACAAAAGAGGAAAGAGTATGAATTTTCTAGTGTACAAAATTTAAGAAAACAAAGATATTTATATTGGTTCACTTTATACAAGGTCTAAAAATCAGATTGAAAGCTCCAGTACAGTATTATTTTTTAAGTATCATTCCCATTTAAAGTATGGACTTTTGAAAACTATATCTTTTGTATTTCTTTTCTTTTTGCTAAATTGTTCATCAATAGAGATGACACACTGATAAAAAGTTTTTATAAGTTGAACTGTAAAAGGTGGTGACAAATGACTTCCACAGCTTATAATTTCTGTACTTGTAAATTAAATAGGCATGGAGAGAACTGCTCATTTCAAACAGTTGAAAAGTACCTCTGTCTCTCGTAAGAATTTACTTGTCTCATCAAGTAAACTGTACTATCTTGGAATTGTAAAATATTTTAATAAATATCATTTATTCCACCCTTTTTCAGACTATATGTCCTGATTTTTCATAATGTAATATTTTCTTTAAGTATAGAGTGTGAGCCTTTAAAGTTTGAAAACTTCTGACTTAGTCCCAACTGGGCCCAAATCACAAAACCTCTAAATGACAGGATTGTGACTAGACCATGAATTTCCTGACTTCTGCCCCAGTGTTATTTCCTTTAATCATACCCAGGCAAGGCAAAACCAAGTTGGTCAAACTGATGTTGAACCTTAAAATATAATTTAAAAAATTATAATAAAATATATTTCCAGATTTTGCCAGTATATTTAGAATAGATGACAGTTAAAATAAAAAGAAACTACAATCTATTTGCTTTAATAAAGAAAAAGTTTTCAATTTGTAGTTCTTACCCAACTATGTATCAAGGCCTTGTTACAGCGTTAAATTCACATTTTAGCTCATTAGAAATAAAGGTGTAGTGAAGTACTAACACAACTGTAGAGGAGGAATTGTGCCAATGTCATAAAATTCAGTGTCCTGAGTTTTCAATTTCATACCAAAAATATTAAAATGTAAACAAATAAGAACACATTGAGAAATTATGTAGAAAACCTATTAAATGTTTAAGGGGCAATAAAACTGCCACCAACTCATTAAATATTTACTTGAAAGCATTAACTCAAGAGCCAATAGGACCTAAATTCTCATAATTAAAAGAGAGAGAGAAAATTCTAAAGGGCAGATTAACTGAAAAATTATAAAAATGGCTTAGTCATGGGTGAAACAATGATTTATTTAATATTCTAAACATACCTTCTTGTACTATTGTGAATCATACGCAAAATAATTATTAGAAGAAGATGAGGTTGAAGATAGGACATTCTAATTCAGGATAAAACAAAGAACTTGGAAAGTCTTCAAATTCCTTAAAGAAACCGAGAATATGATGTATAGTTTATTTGCTTTAAACAAAATTTGAAGAGAATACATATTGTATGATTAATGAGGTACAGATCTGGCGTGGTTTCTTAATGAAGGACCGCACCTTGGAAAAGAATATAAAAATACTTTGTAAATCAAGAAAGAATATCGATTTATGTGTTCCATTTGTGTAATGTTACAGCGAACCTCACATCATTTTGTTTAAATATTTACTGTCAATCTGAAAGAGTTCTCTGACTGTATCTGTGAATTGCTTTAGTCAGACTTGTTGAACTTCAAAGAAGACATTTCAATTAAAAAGGCCTTATTCTTAGGATAGATGCTGGAATCTCACTTTTCTAACAGGTGTTCTCAGAAGGGCGTCTGGTGTGATAGAAATATACCCAGGTTCTATGACCAGGAGAGAAAGATCCTACCCTTTAATTAACTTTCCTTTGTATCCACTAAACGTTAAAATAGGATCTGCAGTTAGGCTGTCCAGCTTTGAATCCTGAGCTCACCATATGCTAGTAGTGCAATTATACTTTCATTAAAAGATTGTTTTGTAGCTATAATTGTAAAACATAAGACTTAAGCATTTTCATTATTTCCTCTGCTATTTTTCTACTTCCAAGTAAAATCCACAATTAATTTAAATAGCATAGAAAACTAAGGAGCAGTTCAACATCTATATAATTTTAGTAAAATGGCTGAGGTCTCTTCCTTGAAGGGGTTCATCTCTGTAACGGTGTGCCTTGATGACCTTGCCAGGCAAGGGGAACCGAAATCAGAGAACTGAAGCTATACAGAGAGAGGAGTCATATGTGAACATATTCTCCACAATAAGCTGGGTGCCACACCCTCAGGATAAAGGTAAACAAGAAGCAAACAAGCCCGTGCTCAGATGTGCAGTCCAAGCACATCATTTGAGCCGTCAAAGGAAATTAAGGTGGTTCCACACTATCCGTGTCCTCAGGCTGGTGTACTGTTTCACCCATTAAACCCAAAAGAATTTATTACAGATAAAAACAATTAAAATAATGACAAAATGTTGCACTCACTAGGAACACATAAACTTTACATTTGTACGCAACTGACAAAATAGCCACCGTATATATAAAGCAAGATGACAGTTTAAAAGAGAAAATCAAAATGAGAGTTCGGTGAGAAATTGATAGAACAAATACACCAAAACTCAAAAGTTAAAAAAAATTACACAACTTGTCAACAAACTTGACCCCCCCAAAAAACAAAATAAAAAAAGAATAAATAAAAACAAACAAAAAGAATAAATAAAAAACTAACTTGACCTAAAGGAGACATACGTATCCAACCGCATGAGCAACTGCAGACTAGGCATCATTTTCAAGAATGCACGGCACATTTACAAATGCTGAGCACACCTTTGTCATAAAGCAAGTCTCAACAAATTTCAATTAATTAAAATCATACAGAGTTGGCTCTCAAACCATAATCTCCAGTAGTTAGGCTAAAAATGTATTAAAGAGTAATAATACCTAAATACTGGCGTTTTAAAATTTGAAAATTTGCTTTTAAAGCATTTAAAGTATGAAAGAAGAAATCATAATGGATATTAGAAGGTATATTGCATAGAATGATAAGATTAATATGATCAAAATTTGTGGATATAAAGTAAATAAGGCAGGGACAACATAGGGCCTCAAAAGCATGTATTAGAAAAGACTATAAGAGCTAAAACCACTGAGCAGCCCTCCGCAGCGCCGTCCACTCGCCTCCAGGTCGCCGGCCTCCCGCCCTGCTGCGCCTGCGCATCCTCGCCCTCCTCTCCGTGGAGGGCCTTGCCGGGCCCCGCCCACAGGCATGTCCCAGTTGGGGGTCTTCTCTGCATACACTTCCTTTTCCGCTTTCATTGGGCACTCGGCAACCTTGCTCTTCCAGTGTCCTGGGCGCTGCAAATGGCACAGTCAAGAGTGGCTCTGGCACCTCAGCCATTTCTGTCACACAGCCTGAGCCGACCACGCTGGGCATGGCTGGATCACTCTGCCATCTATGGCCTGATGTGGCAATCCTTACAATCAGTTCCTTGAAAGAAAAGATCTCTCTCTTTAGGAGTTTCCTGGGCATCGGCCTGAGTGGCCTGGCAGCTGGCTTTGCCATTAGCTTCACCAGGGTTGCCAGTGAGTCTCGCACTGTAGGTGTCTGTGGGCATGAGCATGATCATCCTCTGAGCATCCCCATTTCCCCCATCCGCTGCACAAAGTAGTCCCTTTCTGAGCCCGCCATCCACAGCATATAAGTAAAGACTATACCCCTCCTCTTTCCCGAATGAACAGCCTGGCACACACCACGGGGAAACTGACCCCTCAGTAGTTGGTCTTGTAAATGTGCAGTGTCACAGCGCCCATTGTCTGCTGCTCCCGGCCCTGCCTCCCCCAGGCCCCTTTAGCCTGTGCTGTGGACATCTCGCCAACTCATCGCCTACTGGAATGCTGTGACCAGTAAGGATGCACTTAGATAGAATGATTTTTGTGCAGTCGGATATCCTATATGCCTTGAGACTTTCTTGGCTGTAAGCACCCTGCTTTCTAGCTCTGAGTACTGGGAGCTTGGGTGGCAGTGTGCTGTGCCTGCCCTGCTTAGCTTTGGAGCTGAATCTAATAAAGTACTCAGATGTGACTGGGGGGGGGGGGGGGTGATGCCAATGAGCATTATTCTAGTTTGCTAGCTGCTGGAATGTAACACACCAGAGTTGGATTGTCTTTCAATAAAAGGGGATTTATTTAGTTGACATATAGTTTTTCAGAGGAAAGGCAGCTAACTTTTAACTGAGGTTCTTTTTTAGGTGGGAAGGCACAGGATGGTCTCTGCTGGCCTTCTCTTCAGGCCTCTGGGTTCCAACAACTTTCCCTGGGGTTGATTCCTTTCTGCATCTCCAAAGGCCTGGGCTGAGCTGTGAGTGCTGAGATGAGGTATGCTGAGCTGCTTGGGCTGTACTAAGTTGAGCTCTCTCATTTAAGCTCCAGCCAGTTAACTCAAACCTCATTCATTGCAGCAGGTACGTCTCCTAGCCGACTACAGATGTAATCAGCAACAGATGAGGTTCACTTACCATCGGCTCATGTCCACAGCAACAGAACTAGATACCTTCACCTGGCCAAGTTGACAACTGAATCTAATGACCACAAGCTCAATAAGCATCTCAAGAGGTAGAAAGAGAGTAGTAAAATAAACCCAAAGTAATCGGAAAAAAGAAATTAGAAATAAAAGCAGAAATTAACAAAATAGAAGCAATTATATAAAAAAGAGACTCGAGAAAGACAAAGCTTGTTCTTCAGAAACAAACCAATAATATTGACAGACGTTTAGTGAGATTTTAATCAATAAAAATGAGAGAAAACAAAACTTACAGATGATCAGAAAGGAAAATGAAATATTACTACATATGCTGCAGAACTGAAAAATACATGAAAGGACATTATAAACAACTTTATGCCAATATATTTTAAATATAGATGAAACAAATGCATTTATGGAAAAATTTAACCTACTAAAATTTACTCAAGAAGAAAGAGAATACTTAAAACATCCTATAATGCTAAAGAAAGAAATTGAATTGTCAAAATTCTTCTTAAAAACAAAACAAACCAAAAAACAACCTCTAGGTCCAGATGGCTTTATCAACACATCTACCAAATATTTAATAAAGAAATTATCTGTTATCTTACATAAACTAATCCAAGTCCACATACAAAAAGGAAAAACACATCCCAATTCACTTTATAATTTTTTTCACTAGCAATATGCAAAATGTATTTTTTAGACATAAACTTAGGGATAAAATATTAAGTCCTAGGAAAATGTAACAAAAATTATACAAAGACGATGTTGAAATTTATGAAATTCTATAAAAGACTTTAAAAGGAACCTAAATAAGTGGAAAGGTATTCTTCTATATTCACAGATTGAAAGACTTGATGTCTCAAAGATATCAGTTGTCCTTGGTATTAGTTAGGGCTCTCTAGAAAAACAGAATCAACAGGGAACACTCACAAATATAAAATTTATAAAAGTGTCTCACATGACCGCAGGAACACAGAGTCCAAAATCCACAGGGCGGGCTGTGAAGCCGATGACTCTGGTGGAGGGTCTGGACCAACTCCACAGGAGAGGCTCACCAGCTGAAGCAGGAAGAGTCTGTCTCTTCTGAATCCACCTTAAAAGGCTTCCAGTGATTAGACTGAACATCATTCATTGCAGAAGACACTCCCCTTGGCTGATTACAAATGGAATCAGCTGTGGATACAGCTGACATGATCATGATTTAATTCTATGAAATGTCCTCATTGCAACAGACAGGCCAGCACTTGCTCAACCAGACAAACAGGTGCCACCACTTGGCCAAGTTGACACATGAACCTGACCATGACATCCCTCAACTGATCTAGTGATTCAATGAAGTTTAATTAAAATCGATAAGAGAGAAAATAGATACATTGGACTTCATAAAAATTAAAAATATTTTTACTTCAACAGCCACCATTAGGAAAGTGAGAAAAAAACAGAATGGGAGAAAATATTTGCAAATCACATATCTGATAAGGTACTTGTATCTAGACTATATAAACTCCTCTTAACAGTTCCATAATTAAGAGACAACCCAATTTAAAAAAAATAGGCAAAAGATCTGGATAAACATATCTAGAAAGATGATATACAAATGTCCATAAGCGCATGAAAAGATAATATCATTTTCACTTTTTTTTTAACATGGGCAGGCACCTGGAATTGAACCTGGGTCTCCAGCATAGCAGGCAAGTATTCTGCCACTAAGCCACCGTCACACCACCCTGTTTTGTTTTTATATAGCAGTCTTACTGAGATATAATTCACATACTATACAATTCATCTGTGTAAAGTCTCCAGCTCAATGATTTTGAGTATACACACAGATCTGTGCAGCAATCCCCTCATCATCCTTAAAAGAAATCCCATACGCATTAGCAATCACTCCCCAATTCTCCCAACCACCATCTAATTTTTGTCTTATAGATTTGCCTAATCTGGACATTTCATATAAATGAAATTATATAATTACTGGTCTTTTGTGACTGACTTCTTTCACATAACATACTATTTTAAAGTTCATCCATATTGTACCATGTAATAGTATTTAATTTATTTTTATTGCTCAATAACACTACATTATATAGATAAACCACATTGTATATGTCCATTCATCAGATGATGGACAATTGGGTTGTTTTCACTTCTTGGCTATTATGAATAATGCTACTATGAACATTTATGCACAAGTTTTGTGTGGACATCTGTTTTCATTTTTCTAGGGTATATACCTAGAGCGGTGGAATTGTTGGGCCATAAAATAACCCTGCATTTAACCTTCTGAGGAACTGCAGATTGTTTTCTAAAGCAGCTGCACCATTTTACCTTCCCACCAGCAACATATGAGTGCTTCTCTGGTGGAATGAAGCTGAATGGACCCCAGAAGATCACGTTCTTAAAACTAATCCATTCCTGAGGATATGAACCTATTGTGGGTGGGAAATTTTAAGTTAGGTTATTCAGTTAAGACATGCCCCAGGTGAGTCTTAATTGTCTCACTGGAGTTCTTTATAAAAGATGAAATTCAGAGAAGCACAGAGAAAAAGCCACAGAAGCCAGAAACTGAAAACTACAAAACCCCGGAAAAGGAGGGAGAGACCAGCAAACAGCACCAGGTTTTCAGGTTTTCAGGGAGAAAGCATTGCCCGGTGATGCCTTGTCTTTGACAATTTCATGGCCTCAGAGCTGTAAGCTTGTAAATTAATAATCTTCATTGTAAAAGCCAACCCAGTTCCAGTATATTGTATTTTGTCAGCTTTAGCAAACTGAACAGTTCCTATTTCTCCACATCCTCTCCGACACTTATAATTTTCCATTTGTTTAATAGTAGCCATTCTAGTGGGTGAAATGTTATCGTTTTGTGGTTCTGATTTGTATTTCCCTAATAGTGAGTGATGTTAAATACCTTTCGTGTGCTTTTTGGCCATTTGTATATCTTTCTTGGAGAAGCATCTATTTGAGTCTTTTGCCTACTTTTTTTCAAGCCTTTTAAAATTAGATAGCTTAAATTGCCTTTTTTTTTTTTAATAAAAAAGAGAGTAGCCAATATCCATGTTTGAATTTTCTCTAACAAATAACAAAGGATAGCAAACAAAGATAAGACAACGTATTAGAATTCAGCTTTCTACTTCATACAACTTTGAGTTACCATTTCCTAGCCATTCAACTATTTCTGGTCAGCAGCAAGAAAAAAAAATATCCATTTATTTTTGCCTATTTGGGTTTTCCAACAAGAGCTTTCATTTACCTGGATACAAGCAAAAACTAGGGGAAATGGCTTTTATAACACCATAGACCAAGAATAGTCTTACCAACCAGGAAACCCTGCCTTCACAGTTTCTTTTTCAATTTAGAGTCCAGCGGTTATACAACCAACTGGAAGTTGAACAATGTTCAAAATGACACAGATTGGCAACAAATAATGGAAACACATGGAATCCCTTTGGCTGTCATTCTTTCTAATAGACAAATACCTAGTGTTCTATAAATACCCAAGAAATGTTGAGAAATTCACAATGGGGAAAAGATCATTTGTTCGCATAGTGAATGTTTCGGCAGACATTTTTTAAAAGTAGAAAAGCTTAGTACTTTGGGTACTTTTTAAAAATAAAACCATACCTGCTTCAGAAAGTATTGGCTTATAGCTGCAAATAGTGCTGCTTGGTAGCACTGGGATGGAGGGCATTGAAATTCTTAACTGAGGTGGATTGGGACGAAATGAATTTCCTAAAATCATGCCCAGCTGACCGAGTACCTCACAGTTCCCGCCAGCCTGCATCTGATTTATTAAACCTGCAAGGTGGTGGTTTGGGACCGGACTGTTATTGTAAACAACTTGAGTGTTTGCATTGTGGCAGTGCATGGCTTCCCCTCTTAAAGGTATGCTCTGTGTGAGTGAATTCTGAAGAACCCTGCAGTTCATACTGGATCTGTAAAATACAGCCGGTTAGCAGAGCAAGACAAAGTAGTTTTTGAACCTCGACAACCTGAGGTACTATTGCTACTCACGTTTGAGCTTTGACAACTTATTGACTGTAATAACTGAGGCATTAAACCGATGGGAAATGAGCCCTGACTCTGCTTCCTTTGCAAGTCGGTCCAGGCTTAGGAACTGCAGGACTAACCATTTGAGACTGTCTGAGCAAACGCAACGCTGTGGTAGGTGGTTGTTTTCTTTTCTGCATTGAGTCTTTTTGCCAAGACATCTCTTCACCTGTTGGGAGAAGTAGGCTGACAGTAGGAGGGAACGTGGTGTTTAAAGTGCTGTGTCTGTCAGTGTTGCCACTGCTGGCAACAACTTCAGAATTGCTAATGCTGCTGCTGTTGTTACCAGCAAGTGTGTTTTGATTTGCTAACCGTGCTTTGGCTGCTGCTGAGAGTAAACTACTAGCTGGAAAGGAGGCAGCATTGTGCTGGTTCAAGAGTTGATTTAAAGACATTCGCTGCAAACTAGAGTGACACTATACAGAACCACTTCTGGCAGGTGCAGTAGGAATAGCTGCACTGCTTGGAGTATTTAGTACTTACTCATTCCAGCAATTAATGTATTAGGGATACCCCTGTATTGCTGATGTCCATCAGGCTTGTAGAAGGGCTTGATGACATTGATGGCTTTGGGGACCCTGTTGTTGACTGGTGACCTGAGCTTCTGCTTATAGCACTACCTGTGGACTAGTGTCCTGTTGATGACAGCATGAGATTTCTGTGATCTGAGCATGTGGAAGATGAGTGAGATCTTTGGGGCGATGCCCCAATCCCTCCCATTCCAGTCCCCAGCATGAGCCCTGGGGATGTCCCTGGGAGGTTGCAGCTGAATGTTGAATTCATCATACATGACTCCCCTGATACATGGGACCAGGTTTTATACTTGGCAAAGGGAGATTACTTGGCAAAGGCATCACAGCAGGAGGCGTGCTTACATTCATCACAGGTGCCTGAGAGAGGACATCTGAATGGAAATGGCTTGGGTTAATGACAACAGGGTTCTGATTCATTGGTTTACTAGGAATAGGGTCAAGAATGCCAAATGGCTCTTTCTCAGATGTTAATGGCTTTTTTGGGAGAACACAAGAAGGTGGGGTGGGGGTGAGGGGGTTTGTGGTGGAACATTGCTCATGGTATTTCCATATTAGATGAAAAATTGCATACTGGTATTTTCATTACCGGACTCTTTGTAGTCAAGGTTGGGGAAAGAGATATATTATGCTTTTCAGCCTTTGCACAGGATGACTGTACAGGAGAACCATGTGACGTTATTGAAGGTGGAGAAAGAGGAATCATATTCAGGTGAATAGGACTAGAATTGGGAGATCCATGAAAAACTGGATTATTTCTTGTGCAAATGTCAGGGTTTTGAAGTGGGTCAGTCCTTGGAAAAGATTGAGCCATCTCCACATATCTGGAATCTTGATGATGCTGGGATGGGCAGGCTCCATGGCTGCCACAGAAAGGAGATTTCTGTCCACGTTCATTGCTGCCCAATCTCTGCTAGGGATAACACAGGGTGGCGCTCTTGTTGCTGGTTCCAGGAAGTTCTCGTACATATGGCCTTCCCATGGCATTGGATGATCCAATAATTAACTTGAAAGGAGTCTTACATTCAGACATTACAGAATTTGCAATTGCTTCTGAGACTTATTTCTTACTGCTCTTGAGTTGCTGCCTGTGAAGGTACAACTGGAGTTACATTTCTTCCTCCTCCGGGACTGGTGAGCACCGGAGAAGAATGTGGGACTTCCATGCTCTTATGAAGTGTGGCTGCTGCAAAGATTTTTCTTTTATGTATGTATGGCATTGTGACATCTTCAATTGCTTTAACATCTTCTGCAGTTCTCTGTTTCACCACAGCTTCAGAATCAAAATTAGACACTTTAGATGAATGAGGGGACATTCTAAGCCACACTTGCATGTTCCGTCAGTAAGCGGGTATGTTTTAAGCTGCTCCAAGCAAGATAACAAAGACCTACTGGAACTGATAAAAAGTGCACCATTTTGATTCACACAATGCTGAACCCACAGGAACTTGAATAGCTGGAAGACCTCCATCCTTATCCCCTCCATCACACTCCTTGCCTCCATTCATTTTCTGTGTTTGCTTAAGATGCTTCAAAGATATCAGCAATAAGATGATATCCTTATATTACATGGCAGTGACAGCCTTCAAAAATGGACCAGTGCACCAGAGTTTTTTCCCAGACTTCACAAAATGCATTGGGAAACTTTTGGCCCAGTCTAGAATCAAGTCTTTGGAATCTGTCCGAAGTCTTGGAGGGAAGTAGTGTAAAGTTTTTAGCTCCTCTTTTTGCTTCAAACTTGATGGTGGTCTAAAATAACCTTTATTGGGCCACAGTGGCTCAGCAGGCAGAGTTCTCGCCTGCCATGCTGGAGACCCGGGTTCGTTTCCCGGTGCCTGTCCATAAAAAAATAAAAAATTAAAATAACCTCTATTGTTCAGAAGCCAAGCTCATTTTAAAAGTGTGGGTCAGTTAATCTTTCTCGGTAGTACCCAGTTTCATAGATCACATTCTTTAAACTTTTTGGTCTTCCAGCCTGAATCCAAGGCATTGCAGGCTGGTTCATCTAATGTTTACATGTCTTCAAAATTCTAATACTGCAGCCTTCCAGAGATAAATTGATGAAAACATAAGTATGTGAGATCCAGTCATGTAATAGAGGCAGTAAATCTCCAGATGCTCTATGCCTTTATGAGTTGCTGGAAGGGAGCACCTCTTTTCTCTCACAACAAAAATGGATGACAACCAAATGTGGCCATTTGCCAAGAGGGTCATTCCTCTTTGTTTCATGGAATTAGAGAAGTATCAGGATTCTATGGATTGATGGAAAATACTCTGTATTCTTGACTTCTGGTATTTATTTCCTTGTTCCTTGAGTGTCTAACTTTCAAAGATGTTATCTATAAACCATAAAATCTTCAACATCTACTTACCATGCATAGAAACTAATGACTTCAATGAACATCTTTCCTGCCCCTACTTTTTTAAAACATTTTTTATTGTGATATATAACTTATGTACAGAAAAGCGATAAATGTCGAAATTCATTTTAACAAGTAATTATAGAACAGATTTCAAAGTTGGGTATGGGTTACAGTTCTACAATTTTAGGTTTTTCTAGATGCCCCAAGACACTGGAGACTTAAAAGAAATATCAATGTAATGATTCAGTAGTCATATTCATTTGTTAAATCGTAACTTCTCTGTTATAAATCCTCCTTCTTCTTTGATCCTTCAATTTTTAGTGATTTTTGGCCAATGAACATTCTAACTTTTTTTCATGTTTGAAAGGGGTGTCAACAATATAGGATAAGAGGATGGAACTGGGTGAGGTTTTGGAGAGACTGGCACCTCTGGGTTTCGGGACTTATCTGGCCTAGGAAACATCTGAAGGCTTCAGGTTTCTAAGAAGTAAACTTAGTGTGTGAAACTTTTGTAGACTCTCAGAGCCCTGGATGTTCTTTAGGGTTAGCAAGAATGAGGTTGGTTGGGGTTTGGCAAGCTGTGGCAATTGACAATATGTAGCTGAAGCTTGCAGAAGAGTAACTTCCAGAATAGTCTCTCGACTCTATTTGAACTCTCTCAGCCATTGATATTTTATTTGGTTACATTTTTCCCCCATTTGGTCAGGAAATCATTGTTGACCCATAGTGCCAGGGCCAGGCTCATCCCCGGGAGTCATGTCCCACATTGTCAGGAGAGTTACAGCCCTGGATATCAGATCCCAAGTAGGGGAGAGGGTAATGATTTTGCTTGCAGAGTTGTCCTACCCCACTTTTGAGTGCCTTCCCTGGAGTTGTGGGGATGACATAAAGGGTAATAAAGAGGTAATAAAGAAGGAAGTGGAGGAGGAGGAGAAGGTAGAGAAAAAGGAGGAGCGTTAGGGAAGTGACCGCTCCTAGCTGTAATGAGGTCTCCAGTCGGCCAAGCAGCAGCAGTAACAGCAGCAGAGAAGGATCTGTGATGTTAAAAGGCTTTTGGTCTCTTACTCTCCTCTCACAGCCAAAGAAAAGGAGGGTGGAGGGGCCTCAGGAGCAGGGAGAGTGGAAGGGTGTGGGACTAGTATTGGTAGATGGGGAGTTTTTAAGAAGAAACTCCTTCTCCTTCTCCTCAGACTCAATCCCCATCTTAGGGCTCAGGGCTGGTAAGTGAGGGAAGAAAGCCACCTTCGTCCCACACCCCTTCAATTCAAGGTTGACGTGGGGTAAAATTAGTGTCGCATCCCTTTTAAAAAAAAATAGGTGCCCTGCCCACTGCTGCTCCTGCTGGGGTCTCTCCATGCCCACTTTTTAATTGGATTATCTTTTTGTCATTGAATTGGAGGATTTCTTTATATATTCTGGAGGGTAAACCTTTATCAGATATGTGGTTTCCAAATATATTTCCCATTGTATAGATTGTCATTTTGCTTTCATGATAAGGTCCTTTGAGATACAAAGGTTTTAATGTTGAAGGAGTCTCATTTATCTATTTTTTTCTTTTGTTGCTTGTGCCTTGGTGTAAAGTCTTAAAAACCACTGCCTAATGCAAAGTCTGAAGATACTTCTTTATATCTTCCTCTAGGATTTTATAGCTTTGGTTCTTATATTTAGGTCATTGATCCATTTTGAGTTTATTTTTGTACAAGGTGTGAGGGTCTAACCTCATTCTCTTACACATAGACATCCAGTTTTTCCTTTGTTGAAACGACTATTCTTTCTCAATTGCACGGACTTGGCACCGTTGTCAAAAATCAATTGGCCAAAACACAGAAGCAACACAAGTGTCCATCAACCAAAGAATGGATAAAGAAAATCTGATATATATATATATATATATATATGCTGGAACATTATTCAGCTGTAAAGAGGAATGAAGTCCTGACATGTGACATGGGTGAACCTTGAGGACATTATGTTGAGTGAAGTGTGCTAGACACAAAAGGACAAATATCGTATGATCTCACTGATATGAACTAATTATTATAAGTAAACTCACAGAGTTAGAATCTAGAATATAGGTTAACAGGAGATAGAATGGGGGTAGAAGATGGGGAGCTGATGCTTAATTTTTGCAGAATTTCCCATTAGGATAATTGGAAATAATTGAAAATGGATAGAGGTGATGGTAGCACATTACTGGAAGTGTGATTAACAGTCCTGAATTATGTGTGTGAATATGGTTGAAAGGGGAATTTTTGTGTCATTTATGTTACTAAAAGGAAAACTAAAACATAAAACATGGGGACTGTAACCCAGTGAGCCCTGTTGTGGGTAATGACTGTGGTTAGTACTACAAATAAAGAATATTCTTCCATGAACTATGAGAAATGAACATCACTATTACCAGGTGTTAATAATAGGGTGGCATATGGGGAAAATACCCTGTGGTAGTCAGGTTCAGGTGTCAGCTTGGCAGATGATGGTGCCTTGTTCTGTTGCTGAGGACTTGAATCATTAGCATGTGAAACTGATCTATGGCTGATTGCATCTGCAGTCGGCTAAGGGGAGAGTCTTCCATAATGAGTGATGTTTAATTTAATTAGCTTAAAAGAGAGGTCAGAAGAGCGCTAACACAGCACAGCTCAAGCAGCTCAGCATACCTCATCTCAGCACTCACAGCTCAGCCCAGATATTTGGAGATGCAGAAAGGAATCACCCCAGGGAAAGCTGTTGGAACCCAGAAGCCAGGAGAGAAGGCCAGCAGAGATTGCCCTGTGCCCTCCTTTGTGGGAGAGAACATCAGGTGAAAGTTAGCTGCCTTTCCTCTGAAAAACTGTACGTTTATAACCAAATAAACCCCCTTTTATTAGAAGCTGATCCATCTCTGGTGCACTCTGGCAGCTTTGGCAGAGACTAAAACAGACACCTAGTGCAAACTATGGACTATAGTTAACCGTAATTTTTTTTTTTTTAAACATGGGCAGGCACTGGGAATCGAACCCGGGTCCTCTGGCATGGCAGGCAAGTGCCCTTGCCTGCTGAGTCACCGTGGCCCGCCCCCAACCATAATATTTTAATATTCTTTTATCAATTGTAACAAAAGTAACACACCAATGCTGTGTCAACAATAGGGGAATATGAGAACATTGTAATTTTTACATGATTTTTATGTAAATCCACAACTTGTCTAATTAAAATAACAACAACAATAATAAACATCATGCTAGGTGAAAGAAATCAGACACAAAGTACTATATATTGTATGAATCCATTTATATAAAATGTAAATAGAAACAAATAAATAGAAACACAATTAAATTAGTGGTTATATAGGGCTGGGGAAGGATAGGATTGAGAGGTGACTGCTAAGGGGTTCAGGGTTGTTGTTTCTGAAGTAATGAAAATGTTCCCAAATTGATTGTGGTGATAAATGTGAAACTCTGTGATTATACTAAAAGCCATTGATTGAAACTTTGGATGGACTGTATGGTATGTGAATATATCTCAGTTGGCCATAAACGTGAGGATTGATTTCTGAACTGTCAATTCCTTTGGTCTCTGTCTGTGCCATTACTATGTTGAAACACACCAGCTTTCCATCATCTCTTGAATAGATTAATAAATTGTTGTCTGTTCATAGCTTGGAATTCTATTCATCAGTGAAAACGAATGAACCACTTTTACATACATCTCCAGAGATGATTCTCAGCAACATGAATCTGAGCAAAACTCATTTTTAAAAATCATAGGAGAAGTCACATTTTATGATAGCTACATGATATGACAGGGATAGAACAGCTGATAAAATTAGAAAGGGAGCAAAATAACAATAACTACAAAATTCTGTAGAGTGGGCATTTCTGAGGAAAGAGAAGATGGATTCAGACAGGGTGTGGGGCACTTCCTAGATGCTGGTGAGGGCCTTTTGGGGGCCTATTCCTTAAGCTGGGGGAGGTACATGCGTGTTCTTTATTGCTATTCTTTATAGTTCAAATGTTATAAATACTCTTTATGTCAAATTAATTTTTTCAACAGTTATTATTGAGGTGAAATTCACATAACATAAAATTAGAAAACCCCATGCTCATTAAGCAGTCCCTCTCATTTGTTCTTTAATAAGTATAATTCTTAAAAATCAACAATCTATTTCCGTGCTTTAGAGAAGTGGTTTTCAGTGGGGATGTGAGTGCCGCTAGGTGCATTTTGGCAATGGGCTCAGAGCTTTCCAAAATCAAAATGATTGGGTGGGTGTGCTGCTGATTAATTAGTGGGTGAGTGCGGGGGTGCAAGTGACCTGCCATGTTCTGGAGAGTCCCACACAACAACAAAAATCACCCCTTATCCTACATGACATTTGATGTCCTATGGGGCATTCGAGTAGGTTTAAAAAAACGTGTATATAATTATCAGAATCGGGAAACTAAGACCTAATTATACCTTGCCTGTAACCGTACTTTTAAAAATATTTGTGGAATTTTCCAGAAATCCAAATATCATATAAACAGAGGAAAATTGTACCATGAGATGTTCACCGCATCAAGAAATCCCTTCATCAACGTTGCTCTTGGGATTTGATTCACGGGTACAATACCCCCAAATCAATCTGCATTTGTGTATACTATACTCAAGATGCACGCAGCTGATGACTTCATTATGTATGCCAGCGTAGCTGTTCTCAACATTTACATGTTAAATGAATATTAACTTATTTGCTTTTGTGTGAATCAACTATCATATCTATGATTTAGATATCAGGCTAATAAAGTGGAGTTACTAAATATTTGTAACGAAAAGGGGATATAGTCATGGCTGTCAGCCTGAGGAGCACGGGAAGGTGAAAGCTGAGAAGCACAGTACTGTGTAAGGGGCGGGTCTTCTCAGACCTCACCTCCACCCAGGGAGAGCAGGAGAAGAGATTAATCCCTAGAGCTAAAGCAGAACGCCTTACCAGTGGCCCCAAGACATCTGGGACTGAAAACTGGAAGTCTTGAGAGCCTCCAGTAGCCTTAGGAGATGGGCATCTGGGAGCCCACGCAGGGAAGAGGGGTGGCCCCAGACAGTGTCTACCAGTACCAGGTGGAGTAGGGTGTCCCGCTCATAGCAGAGAGCACTCGTTATTCTTGGAGTCACGTACTTGTAAGGTGTCCCCAGTGCAGGGTCACAGCTTATTTTTTGTGGCCTACTAAATGGATTTGGTCCTGGCCCTTTTGGAAAGCAACAGGCATCTCACTTTGTAAGTAAGAACTAAAATCTGCTTATCCAAATTCTCAAAGTTATTTTTTACCCTACAAGCTTCAAAAAAAATTGAATAGTTTTGACATGATTTTTTTTTTTTTTAAAGCAATCTGTTTTCTCCAACATAAACCATTTCTCTGCGGGTAGATGGGCATTTTCATTCACTTACGAGATGGGGGTCTATCAGAGCTCATTGGAGCCTTCACCCAGCAATTTCCCCTAGAGGACTCCTACAATCCTAGAATTCCACCCTGTGCCAGTTTGAAACTATTATGTATCCCAGAAAAACCATGTTTAATCCTGATCCAATCTTGTGTGGGCAGCTGTTTCTTTTAATACTGATTCCATTTTGTCGGGTGGACATTTTTTATTAGATTATCTCCACAGAGGTGATGAGTCCAATTGTGGGTGTGCCTTTTGATTAGATGGAGATGTGTCTCCACCCATTCCAGGTGGGTCTTTATTAGTTAACTGGAGTCCTTTAAAAGGGGAAACATTTTGGAGAAACCTTAGATGCAGACGCTTAGAGAACAGTTGCTTGAGAGCTGCTAGAGACATGGGTGTTTGGAGATGCTTGGAGTGTCGACAGAGAGAGCAGATGCCTAGACACAGGCAGAGTCATCACCATGTGCCTTCCTTGAGCTGCTAAATAAGCCAGAGCCCAGAGCTGTGCCCGGGAGGACTGAGTGACAGCCCACAGAGGCCCCGTGAGAACCCCGCCCCCCCCCCAGGGAACAGGCTGAAAGTAACAGACCCCAGGAGCAAGGGACCAGCAGGTGCCAGCCACATGCTTTCCCAGCTGACAGAGGCGTTTCGGACCCATTGGCCTTCTTGAACCAGGTATTTTTAGCTAAATACCTTAGTTTGGACCTTTTCATAACCTTAGAACTGTGAACTTGGAACTTAATTAATTCCCTTTTTAAAAGCATTTCCATTTCTGGTATATCGCATTCTGGAAGCACTGACAAACTAAGACACGTGCTGCTTCTGATACAGCTGATTCATATTTATTATCCTGTGGCGATGTCTCACTGTTTTTTTAAATGATGATCTTGCTATGGGAGATGAGGGCAGGAGACTTAGAAATTTCCCAAGAATTTATGATCACCTCCCCTTTAAAGAAGGAATATTGGAAAAACAACTCGGAGATATTATTTTGTATCCATCAGCAAATTTTGCATTTCTCTGCGAGGTATAGCAGCTTGGCTAATAATAATAATGAAGATCCTGTTTGTGAGCAGGTCACAGGGAGCCATAAGGCAGTGAAGAGTGAGCCCCGCTCCTGCAGTGCTTTAACCAGCTGAAGAACAGTAATTCTATTGATACAGAAATTCTTGGTGGCTTTGTAGAAACAACATAAGAGGGCCAAGCTGTGTACATCTTTTTGTTCACATGTCTATTTTTCAGTCCTAATCCAAACCTATGGCTTTTTTCTTTAAACCAACTACCAAAGATAGGGGATTCTGGATCAAGAGTGAGAAGGGCTAGGGAGTTAAAAAAGAGAGAGAGAGAGAGAGAGAGAGAATGGGAGGGGCAGGGATGATAGCCAAATATTTGACTGCTGGTGGCTCATGAATGCTACCCAATCAGAATAGATGCTGGCAGGCATCACTCAAGATCCAGGAGTTTATTCTTAGGGTTGCTGGGTAGTGGGAAGATTTAGGCTTAGGGGTCCATGAGAGAGGGGGCTGTGACTGCCAGGTGGCAGGGGCACAGGGTGGATGAGGGGGGAGGATAAGGGGGAGGGTAATGGGCCTTGGGGCCACGGCTATCTTCCAGGCAGCAGGCAGTAATATCAGCAATTGAGCAACAGGCAAGACCGCACGGAGTATGCGATGAACATTACTCAGTGTGAGGAAGAATACTTGAAGGATGGGAGGTAACAGCACTTTCTTCCTTCTTCTTTATTTATTGGGCCTCTTTTCCTTTAGGAATATGCCCTGTGTTGAAAGGGCTCAATTTGATTGTTCACCTGAAGAAGTCAGGGGGAAGAGGAGATAGACCAATATCCTTTGCTCTCATTTCTGTGGTCAGCGCAGAGAAGGAATCTGAAACATAAACTCTCTATGAGTTCAGTTATTGGTAATTGGAAATTAGAAAACATTATTTTTCCAATCTTTTTTTACTTAATCTTTTTTAATCAAAAATATTTCAATTTGTCTTAAGGGTTTTCAGCAGTTATGCAATGAGAATAAGTCAAAAGGAGCATGTAAATATATTTTAAATGAAGGCAATATTTGGCTATCACTCCTTGTTTCAACCCTTTGAGACGTCACAGAGGAGAGCAATATAGGAGATTTTATACTTTGTGAACTAAAATTCATTTTAAAAACAAAACTCACTAGATGTCTGATTATAAGCAAGTCACATACTCTCTGTGTTTCAGTTTGCTCTTCTGTAAAACAGGAATGTTAAAAAAGTACCTATTACATGAGGTACTAAGGTAAAAAGTACTCTTAAGAAATAAAGGATACTCTTTAAGTACCCTTTAAGCACCATTTAAGTACCTTAAAGTAACTCTAAGATACTTTAAAGTACCTTTAAGTACCCTTTTAGTACCTGAGTACCTATTACTTAAGGATACTTAAGTACCCTTAATCCACACAAAGTGCCAAGCACATAGGGAATGATTTAAAAATAGTTTTTATAATTATTAATATCAAAATTGTGGTTTAAGAATCCTGAATTAGCTTTGTTCAACCATATATTCAGAAACTGATGGGAAGAAAAGGATGCGGAAGCCTGTGTATATATATAAAAATGTTTGAGAATACATGGCTAAAAAAACAGAAGGCAGTAGCAACTATGCAAATTAATTTGTTATTTTTCTATGTAGTAAATTTTAATTAAATCTCAGTATTATAAAATGCTTCTCTTAACCACAATTCCAAAATATGTGCTTTATAAATAATGGAACAAATCAAGAGCTTATTTTCACAGAATTCATATAAAATATATCAATCTCTAGAGAATTTTAACATTTATCTCTTTTAAAAGAATATCCTCTAAAATTGCGTTTTTATAATAGCATATACATGCTTCTTTACTATTACATGCCTACTGTGTATAACATTTCTCTAGTTGGTTCATTGATTTATACTTTGCAAATATATTCTCCCAGAATGTGGCTTCTTTTTGCTTTTTAAAAATAGTTGGTGGATGAACCTAGGTTTTACATTTTAATGATGAATTAATCAATATTTCCCTTTGTGTATCTGTATGTTATTTTATAACCTTTAACTACCTCAAAGTAATATAAATGTCTTGCTATATCCCAACATTTTTGAAGGGTGACTTTGCACAAATAAGGCTTTGATACATTAGAAATAAATGTCTGCATATGGTATGAAATAGAAATCCAATTTTACCCCATGCGGGAACCCAGTAATTCCAGCTCACTTATTGAAAAGATGGATTTCTCCAGCTGACCTGCAAATCCACCCGCTATGAAACAAATGTTCATGTGTTTATGAATTTGAATCTGGACCTTCTATTTGTTTCCACTGATCTGCTTGTCTATTCCTGTGTCAATACTACTCCATTAACTGTTTCTTGAAAAAACGTATTGGTTGTACAAAAAACTTTACTGTAAAGAAGCTTAAAATAATTAAATCCTCTATGGCTTTAAAAGCAACTTAATTTTAAAAAATCTAGCTCACATAATATTTCCGTAACCATCCGTCCTGTAAAAGCACATAGCTATGTTTTCTGTTTGATCACAGGGCTCAGCATTTATTTCTCATGGGTGCAAACTCTGGCTCTTTAACATTATCTATTGAACTCAGTACACACAAGTGCGATGGGTAAATGGATGGTTGGCAATCATTAGGTGTAAAATTTCCGGCATGTTTGCTAGAAAGCAACCTCATTACCTAGTAATCATACTTAAGATTTATAGCTCTTCTAACAAAGGTGTGTTAGCCAAGAAATGGCTTTATCATAGCTCAGAGCTTCTCGGAATGGCCTCAACAAACGTAATATTCCTTTTGCTCTAGGAATTCACGTTTGCTCTGGGCTTCAAGGAATTCTTCCTGCTTTCTGAAGTGTGTGTATGTACGTGTGCGTGTATGTGTGAACATGCGTGTGCTGGAGAGGTGGGGGAAAAGGGGGTTGTATTTATCATTCTCAAATTGTTTTCCTGTCCAGTTTTTACAAAACATGCAAATCGACCTAAGTGTTTGTCCTGAGAAACCCAATGACAGTTGTCAGCGGGGAATAGGGCTTTTTCTGCCACAAATAAACCTGATAAGGAGGAGAAAGGAAATGAAAGGATCTAATAGAACCTTGCCTTAAGGCAAGTTCAGGCTGCTGTTGGGGATCTTTTAAAAAGTTTTATGGCAAATTGGCATCTCATTCTGAGTTTATAGGAAATTGATTGCACAAAAGCCAGTTGGGACAGAAGCAGCAGGAAATTAGTCTTATTCTGTGGGAATTTAGCTGTAGAGAGGGGAGTAAGGTGTGTTGAATTTGCAACGTTTGCCCTAAATATGTCATGATGATTTCTAGGTTAAGCCCCTAAAGCAATGTTTGCCAAAGCTTAAGAGAGAGACGGGAAAACAGAAACGAATAAAGAGCGCAAGCACAAGTGTCTAAGACTGAACTGATACTTGAACCCATGAAATTGGAACAAAATCCTTTTAAAGTATTTCTAAAGTTCTCATTGGAATTAAAGGCAGTTTTTGAACTTTTGTATTGCTCTCAATGACTGTTTTGGAAAATTTAGTGAGTATTCTGTAACTTCCACCTATGGAAGTTTTGCAATTTCAAGGTAAGAACCAAAAAACCTTGTTCATAGCGATATACCAGGGTAAACCTCTGAAAATCTTCCCAACGCAAAAAAGAATCCTGCATTATCAGGGCTGCCTGCTACAGGAAAAGAAATGACAATGAAAATATCTGACATCTAAAGGGTTTACTATGTGCAGGCGGTGAACTAAGCTCAATACGTGTTTTACCCTCTGAGGTAAGGTAATACTATCTTTCTCGTCTATCCGATGATAAAATTGAGAAGAATTAAGTCACTCTCCTAAGATCACATTTCTAGCAAGTGGGAGATGTGGGACTGGAATTAGGTCTAATTTGGCTCCGAAGCCCATGCCATTTTTCCTACACCGATTGGGTCTAAGCACATTTCACAGCTGAGGTAGACAGAATAATGGCCTCCTACAGATGTCCGTGTCCTAATCCTCAGGACTGTGGGGATGACACCTTACGTGGCAAAAGGACTTTGCGGGTGTGATTAATTTGAGGATCATGACACAGTGAGGTTATCCTGGATTACCTGGGGTGGCCCCCATGTACTCACAGGGGTCCTTTTAAGTCAGAAGGAGGCAGTGGAGTCAGAGAAGCAGACATGGAGATCAAAGAGTCCAGGTGATGAGAGTGCTGACAGGAGGGCCGGAGGCCAGGAACGCGGGTGGCCTCTAGAACCTTGAAAAGGCGAGAAACAGATTCTCCCCTTGGCATCTCAACAGCATGAATTCCGTGAAGGCGGAATCTGTTTCCTTTCATTCACTGTAGATGTGAATGCATATATGGACTAGGCAAATGGAATGGAACTGGGAAGCAAAGGAATGGAGGAAATGCTGCAGTGGTGCTGGGAGAGATACCTGCCCAGTCGGTTGGCCTGGGTCTGAGAGATGAATAAGACCAGGAAGGTTGTGGGGGCACAGGGGCCAAGCAATCCCTTCAGGAACAAACTGCCTGGCGTTGACTCCCAGGCTTCTATTGATGATTCACCCCAGCCTGGGGCTCATCACAACTACAGCAGTGGAGGGGCTGTGGGTGCCCCGAGGAAGGTGCACCTTTCTGTTCTTGCAAAGATGCTATCACATTCCAAGATGCTTGGGGCTGAATCCTTTGAGCTGCTCTGGGGACACAGAAGAGCAGGTACCTTTTTAATAACTCCTCTGGCCAGCAGGGATTTGTCCTTCCTGTCATTTGTCCATCCTTAGCTAGTGTTTTTTTCACTTTGACACAAGGATCAGATAGGTCTGGGTGAGACCCCAGCCTAGTCTCCAGGCTCCTTTAAACCTCTGCTTCTGCATCCATGTCCGCATCTCACAGGGCTCGTATGAATCTTACATTTGATGATCCATGTAAGACACCTAGCACATAGAAACTGCTCAAAACTGGCAGCAATTGTGTATAAAATCCTAGGACCCAAGCCATCATTTTCTCTTTAAAAAAAATATGCCTCATGAACTGTGCCCTTTCCCAAAACCTTGTAGGAGGCACCAGCAGTTTCAGCAATGCCTTCTTTCCTTTTCTGCTTGCAAGTTTCTTGTTAAATCTTTCTGTTCATACTGTGCCTTTGTGCATTATGCACCTCTAAGACCCACTTGTAAAACTGCAGGATGCTGATTTCCTTACACGTAATATAATTCTCACAATGGATATTTAAAATTTATGACCAAATCTCCCACATGAAGGTGGTCTGGCAGCCACGATTTTTTCTTTCTGTACATAAATGACTATTAACTTGGCGTTGTGCAGACAGGTTCTGATGAACTATGATATTTTGCTTAAAATCATTCCAAGAATAATGTCAGACTCCGTAATTGCCTTACCCATGACCACCCAGCAGAGAAAAGTCACCTTTGCTGCACAGTTTATGTTGAAAGGAGTCAAACTCCCACCACAGACAGAACTGAGAAAATGGGAACACAGGTCAGACAGCTCCTTTTTTTGCAAGGTTTGGAAATGTTTTTAGAAGTGACATAGAGTTTTGACTATAAATATCAGTAAGTTAATTTCCACCAGCATAGAAATATGCTGTGAGAATGACTTTGGTAGGTTGACTCAGTAAAAGAAAAATTTGGCAGATGATTTGACATGAAAACAAAGCAATAATCAAAATTCAGTCACAATGGAGATAAAAATATTTCAATCTGTGGTTGAATGCTATTTAAAACAAATGCCCCCAAATACCAGACTGGGTTAGAATGTTCACTCATCCAGAGCAAAATCAGACAAATCTACATGTGGATGTACAGACAAATGGATGTGTATATGTACAGCAGGATTAGATTGCTGACAATCTTTCCTTAGGAAGAATTGTCATTCATTTTGAGATAATGTCCTTTCAATTTCTTAAATGATAAAATGTTCCGTCTTTCTGTAATCAATTCCAGAGCGGATGAGAAGCTGTCAACCCTTGGATAAGTTAAAAGTCAGCAGAACCTCTGATTTTGTTTTTTGAAAATGTTAGAGCTGCATGAAATCTAAAGGACTACTGAATAAAAAAATCGACTGTATTTTCTGTTTCCCAGGCCCCTGCTTTGCTATCGTATACACTGGCCTTGCTTGTTTTCCATGAAAGAATGGGGGTCCAGGACCTCTGACAGGTTCTTAGACACTGTCTCAGTACAAACAGGTTTGCATGGAGAGCTACACCCTAATACGAGGCCGGGCTGCTTTCCTGCTAAAAAGGATTTATAAGACATTCTTTTCTGTTCAAGGAACAGGAAAAATATATGAGAACAAAAGGAAAGAACAAATAGGCAAATTAAGCAAATACATAATTCCACTAGGACTTTTATTTAAAAATGTTTAATAATTTGAATTATTTTATGCCATCACGAATACTTTTTCTCAAGCACATTCAACAGAGAAGAACTATCATGCCAAATGCTGCTAAGTCTGGCTGTATTTTGAGAAAAGGCAGAGATCGGGTTTTATTGTTGGTATGTGAGCTTTAGAATTTTAATAGTTAGCGACTATTTAAAAAAAATTTTTAAACCTGATGGTCATCTGAAATAAAGGAGAAAACTCTGATAATCAAGATGCTGTTACATGGCCTTGACTGATTTGGGGGCCCAAAACATATACTCCTTTCTATCCATTATGTTGTTGGTATCAGTAATTGAGTCCAACTCCCCCAGTTAATAGATGAAGACTCAGCATATGGGCTTCAAAGATGAAGACAGAGAGATCTTGATATAATTACCAATTCTGCCATTTGCTACCTTGTGAATGATACTTCACTATTTTAAACCTGTTTCTCCAAATTTAAAATAAAGTTAATAATCCTACCTATAGTGTTTATTTTTTGCCTCACTTTTCCCTGCTCTTCCCAGGATGGCACCAATTTGTTACATCTTCATCCCCAATCTGCAGTGTTCTCTTCTCTCCACTCACCTGGATTCTGCAGAGACTTTAATGCCAGGTGTATACGCTAGTCCCGTGTGCAGCCCTTTCAGACCGGCTCAATCTAAAGCGACTTCTGTGCCTTACCCCATGAGCATTTATTTTTTCCATAACTCAGTTGATATTTATCATATTTCTTTTGCAATACCCATTCCTGTGTTTGTACTTTGGCTAAATCTCACAACCTACTACTGAGGTTTATTTCCCCAATTGTAATGTGAACCACCTGAGCTGGGAGGAACTTGTGTGATGTTTCACCCCATGTCACAAAAAAAGTTTAAAAAATGTTTACTGATTGGTTTTGTCTTCCTTTATGAAGATTCGGAGGTATATATAATTTCCAACAAAAGCACCAAATCAGAACAAAAACCCTAAAGTCTTCCTTTTTATCATTCCTGTATCTCATTATGGATGTCAGAAAATATATAAAAAATGATCACCTCTTAGTGTCAGATTCTAACCTGAGTTAGAACATGTTAAATCATTTGAACCAGGGAACACTCTCAGAAGTTGTATAAGCTGTACATTTTACTGTGTCCTAAGCATCACCCCATACATAAAATTCTACAATCCCCCTGCAGACCTACAAAACTTCCATGTAGGTTAATCAGAGACTTGGAAAATGGGTATATAAAGGTTTTTTTTTTAATGTATTTTTTTATTATGAAATATAACATCTATACAAAAAAGCAATAAATTTCAAAGAATGTAGCAAGTAGTTGTAGAACAGATTCCAGAATTTGGTATGAGTTACTGTTCCACAATTTTAGGTTTTTTCCTTCTAGCTGCTCCAGGATACTGGAGACTCAAAGAAATATTAATATAATGGTTCAGCTGTCATACTCATTTATTAAATCCTATCTTCTCTGTTACAGCTCCTCCTTCTCCTTTCATCTTTCTCCCAATCTTTAGGGGTATTGGAAGCTCTGCCCACTCTAACTTTTTCATGTTGAAAAGGGATGTCAATAATATGGGATAAAGGGGGCGGACTAGCTGATGTTCTTGGAGAGGCTGGCCCCTCTGGGTTTTAAGACTTATCTGGCCTAGGAAACATCTCGAGGTTATAGGTTTCTGAAAAGCAATCTTAGTGTGTGAATCTTTTGTAGGCGCTCAGAACCCTAGGTGTTCTTTAGGGGCAACAGGAATGATGCTTTTGGGGTTTGATAAACCATTGTAAATAACAATATCTAGCTAAAGCTGGTACAAGAGCAGCTTCCAAAATGGCCTCTTGACTCTGTTTGAACTCTCTTAGCCACTGATATCTTATTTTGTTACATTTCCTTCCCACTTATAGTCAGGAAGTCATTGTCGATCCCACGATGCCAGGGCCAGGCTTGTCCCTGGGAGTCATGTTCCACATCGCCAGGAAGACTTTCACCCCTGGATGTCATGTCCCACATAAGGGGGAAGGTAATGATTTTCCTTATAGAGTTGGGCTTAGAGAGAGAGAAGCCACATCTGAACAACAAAAGAGGTTTTCTGGAAGTAACTCTTAGGCACAACTATTAAGTTTGGATTCTCTGTTACAGAAATAAGCATGACAAGAGAAAACCTCAAGATCAAAGGCTTGGCCTATTGACCCCTAATTTTTGAGACAGTATCAGGGGTTTCCCCAGTGGTGAAGTTTAATGGTTTCATAGATTTTTCTCCCATCCCATAAGGAACTTTGCCAATACTTTTTATTTATTTATTTATTTATTCATTCATTCATTTTTTCAACAAAATTTTTTTGGGGGGGAGGGGTGGGTCTCCTGCATGGAAGGTGAGCAGTCTACCTGAACCACCTGTGTACCTGCCAATACTTTTTAATTAACTTCCCAACCTACTCTGGGATTTATCCAGGTATTACATTAATCTATACAGAATTACAAGCCCTCATTCCAATTCTGGGCTCCCAATGTTTTGGTTGTTTAAATGAGCTATCCAAACAGGTTAAGTTAGCTTATGTGCTATAAAAAGTTTAGGTTTTACAGAAAATGACAAGTGCTGGAGAGGATGTGGAGAAAGAGGCACACTTATTCACTGTTGGTGGGTATGTCAAATGGTGCAACCACTGTGGAAGGCAGTTTGGCAGTTCCTCAAAAAGCTGAATATAGAATTGCCATACGACCCAGCAATACCATTGCTAGGTATCTACTCAGAGGACTTAAGGGCAAAGACACAAACGGACATTTGCACACCAATGTTTGTAGCAGCATTATTTACAATTGCAAGGAGATGGAAACAGCCAAAATGTCCATCAACAGACGAGTGGCTAAACAAACTGTGGTATATACATACGATGGAATATTATGTAGCTCTAAGACAGAATAAATTTATGAAGTATGTAACAACATGGATGGACCTAGAGAACATTATGCTGAGTAAGACTAGCCAAAAACTAAAGGACAAATACTGTATGGTCTCACTGATATGAACCGACATTAGTGAATAAACTTGGAATATGTCGTTGGTAACAGAGACCATCAGGAGATAGAAATAGGGTAAGATAGTGGGTAATTGGAGCTGAAGGGATACAGACTGTGCAACAGGGCTGGATACAAAAACTCAGAAATGGACAGCACAATACTACCTAACTGTAATGTAATTATGTTAAGACACTGAATGAAGCTGCATGTGAGAATGATAGAGGGAGGAGGGCTGGGGACATAAATGAAATTAGAAAGAAAGATAGATGTTAAAGATCGAGATGGTATAATCTAGGAATGCCTAGAATGTATAATAATAGTGAAATGTACAATGTACAAATTTTTAAAATGTTTTGGCATGAGGAAGAACAAAGGAATGTCATTACTGCAGGGTGCTGAAAATAGATGATAATTAATACTTTAAAATGTCACCTTATGTGTGAGACTAAAGCAAAAAATGTTCATTTGTTACAAAATTTAGATTTTGACTAGAGCATTTCCTAATATAATTCATGTAGATTGATTGAATATCATAAGTACTTGGAATCTCAGGTAGCACATGAGATTTTGTTGGTTTGTTCAGAGTGCTCCCCCGATGAATCCCAGAATGATTTGATCAGTGACTGGAAAAGTATTTGCAAGCCCCCTTCGGGGAATGGTGAGAGTGGGGAGAAATTCAACTTCCCCAAGTTGAATTCTTGATATCTCACAAGCAGTGTGGCCAACCAAAGCTATAGGCTGAGCCCCCAGGCTTGGGGTTTGTTCATATGAAACTTAACCCCACAAAGGATAGGTCAAGTCTACTTAAAATTTAGGCCTAAGAGTCACCCCCAAGAGAACCTCTTTTGTTGCTCAGATGTGGCCTCTCTCTCCAGCCAATATGATGAGCAGTCTCACCACCCTCCCCCTCTCTGCATGGGACATGACTCCCAGGGGTGTGGACCTTCCTGGCAACGCGGGACAAAGATCCTGGAATGAGCTAGACTCAGCATCAAAGGACTGAGAAAAACCCTAGAATGAGCTGAGAATTAACATCAAGGGATTGAGAGAAACTTCTCGACCAAAAGGGGGAAGAGTAAAATGAGACAAAGTGTCAATGGCTGAGAGATTCCAAACAGAGTTGCGAGGTTATCCTGGAGGTTATTCTTATGCATTAAGTAGATATCACTTTGTTGTTCAAGATGTAGTGGAGAGGCTGGAGGGAATTGCCTGAAAATGTAGTGCTGTGTTCCAGTAGCCATGTTTCTTGATGATGATTGAACAATGATATAGCTTTCACAATGAGACTCTGTGAATGTGAAAACCTTATGTCTGATGCTCCTTTTAGCTACTATATCAACAGAAGAGTAGAACATATGGAATAAAAAAAATAATAGGGGGAACAAATGTTAAAATAAATTCAGTTTGAAATGGTAGTAAATGAAAGCGAGGGGTAAGGGGTATGGTAGGTATAGTTTTTTTTCTCTATTATCATTTTATTTCTTTTTCTGTTGTCTTTTTATTTCTTTTTCTAAATCGATGCAAATGTACTAAGAAATGATGAATATGCAACTATGTGGTGATATTAAGAATTATTGATTTTATATGTAGAATGGAATGCTATCTAAATGTTTTGTTTGTTAATTTTTTTAATTAATAAAAAAGTTAAAATAAATAAATAAATAAATAAAAATTTTAAAAAGTTTAGGTTTTAGACAAAATAAACCTCTCTTCCTTTGGTCTCAGAGAGTAAGTGAAGTTCTAAAATACAATGAATAGTGGAACTGTAACCCACACCAAACTCTGAAATCTGTTCTATAACTAATTGGTGTGCTTTGAAATGTATTGCTTTTTTGTATATATGTTATTTTTCACAATAAAAAATAAAATACAGACAATGTCATCCTTACCTCTGTATTTTGATTCACCGTTAGTCCCGACCCAATCAGCTTCTTTCTTATCTCTAATTGTAGTCTGATATCTTTTTTGGTTTCTTTAGCAGTTGTTGTATGTAGCAATGCTGACATCAGAGCAGCAGAACTCCAACTCTGAGTCTTGGGTGTCACACAGGCAGCCAAAGTTCCATGGAGATGTCAGGTTATACACATATAACACAGCATCTCCAAATCTAGAAATAACATTAACAGCTCTGGATAAATGTGACTGCTACAAGAGCTTATAATGTAGGCCTCAATTTTCTAATTCTAATAAAAAATTCTAAATTTTAGGTTCTGTCACTAATATGGGGTAGGACAGAAAAGGGGTTTATTTTTGACAGTTGTTTCTCAATAACATCAACATGGACCAATTCCAATAGCCACAAACAGGAACCGCTTCTGTTCTGCTGGTTAAGTAGCAGTATCAAATAGTTAATATGTATTATCGCAGGTGCTTCCTCTTGTACCCCAAAATATGGCCTCATTATGAGCTGCTAATAAGATCCTGCTCTCATTTTGCTCTGGGCTATGTCCTGATTTGATGGTGAAATGCTTTGGATACAACGAGGTCCGCAGAAGCCCCAGGAGTGTTTTTCATCAAACCCTTGCTTTAGTGATAAACACTGCTCTCTAAGGAGATAAGCAATACTCTCCTGTGGCAATCCATTTTAATATCTGTCCAGGGTAGGTTTCCCTGGAGATTTATTTGCACTAAGTTCTCATGATGCCACAAAGAGGTGGTGATCTGGAAACAGAATCTGGAGAAGTGTTTGAGGAAATACCCTGATGATTGATTGGTCAAGGAGGGTGGTGATGGGAGACACCGCCCTGAAGAGTCTTTCTTACTTGGGATAAACATTTAATTATGCCAATTGTTTATAACCTTCTGAAGCTCATAAAATCTAGCCACACAAATTGGCACATGCACACGATGTACCCAAAGTCCAGAAGGAACAAACACTGTGTGAGTTTAAAACATCCTGTGTGTACTCAGAGGGAACATCTACAGAGCTTTGAAATCTTTTGCTATACATCCAGAAAGCAGTTTGAAGATCAAGGTGAATGATGTTCAAAAGGACGAGTGGAGGACAGGATGCAAAAGGACGCCATCTTCCATGTCACCCAACCAGGCCTGAGGGCCACAGCCGCACCCCTGTCCCACGTCCATCATCCCCACCAAACAGGCCCCCACCCAAGACAAAGCCCTCAGGGTCTCCACACTCTCTTTCCACGAACGTGTTCATGGTATGTTCTGGGGACTCCCTTTTACCTTTATACTGCTCCTGACAGTCAACTTCTCCGGAACAAAAAGTTCCAAGTGGGGATTTCAATGTGATTTCCCCAAAGCTTAGCTGAACTCTAGAATGGGAGTGGAATCATTTTAAAACAGCTAATTGCACAAACAGAAGAACAAACTAAATATTAGCGTCTCATATTTTAAATTTCAAGTGAAGTTCAATGGCACGCTTTGGGGCGGAGGGTGGTGGTGGTGAGGGGTAAGGAAGAAGACAAAAGTTATTCCCTCCACCTGTGATGATGGGCACCTACTTAACTTCCTGTGCCCTGCAGGAACTTCACCTACGTCCTGCTCATCCTAGCTGTTAAGAATTCTTGGGTGCAAAGCCCTTTCCTAGGGCCGAGGGCTGTTTTGAACAAGTTAGCTTCAAAGGCCCAAAGGCTCATCTCACAGTCCTGCCAACACTATGAGAATGAGCTCTTTCCAGGCCCTCAAACAGCCAGAGACAAGAAAGGGAAAATTGGAGAATACTAAATTTTGTATTGCGGAAATTAGAGGCAGTCCAGACTTGTGAAATTTCATCGAGATGAGAACTACATAATTTTTCTTACAAGCCAAAAATAGAGTGTTCAGGAAACCCTGCCCTGTGAGCAAATCACAGTAAAAGTCAAAGGTGGTTAGTAACGTTACAGACACACTCAGGCCTTCGTTCATTCAGACACTGGAATGTGGCCCACCAGTTGCCAACCATCTGCCTGAGGAGTCTGGAGAAGAGGGGATGAGTCATGCATCAGCCTAAAGGGCTTGTTAACTATTTATCATTAGAATAAAAGCCAAAGTCCTTAAAATGGCCTGACCAGGTTCTTTGTCATCTCCCCTCCACTTCCCCAACCTTCTCCCCGCTTCCCTACTGCCTGCTCCAGTCACCCTGACTCTTGCTGTTCTTTGAACACATTAAGCTTTTTCCTCTGCCGGAAGGAAAAATCTTCCCCCATCTATCTGCACTCCTTCTTTACTGTGCTCCGTTTACTATCTGCCCTGCTCTATATTCAGTTGCTAATTTGCTTATTGTATCTCTCCAGCCTGGAATGGAAGCTTTAGGAGGGTAGAGACTTGTGCATTGTTCGCTGCTGAAGCTCCAGTCACTAAAGTGGTGCCTGGTAAATTCTAGGCAATCAATGTATATTTGTTTAAGAAATGAATGTGTAGAAAGAATGAATGAAGCCACAATATATGCGATCCTGTACATTCAGCTCCCTGCAGAACTGATTCCTGTGATAAGAGTTAAAATTTTGCCCTTGGAAAGAGCTGATAGAAGTCACAACTTTATGTAAAGGACGGTCTTTCCTACCCATCCAGAGTCTGAAAATCATGGGCTAGTCTATTACTTGTCGGGCACTAGAATTTTAATGATCTTGAATGCACATGTTCACTGCTATTAGAATGTAAACGAAACTGAGAAATTGCTTGTATGACAAGTGAGAATCAGACGTTTGTGCTAGGATATGATGCGGGCTTTCTTGACGCCTGCCGGAGGGACACTCCCTTGATAAGGACATGGACAGCAATGTCATAAAGGCCCAGTGATGTCATTTCAGTGAGCGTCGCGTCGAGTGAATCGACCCGTGACTGCTCTGACTCGAGGCTCCAGGGCCTGTGCTGTGCCAGGAGTGAACAGTGAACGGTGCCCAGCGCCCAGTGCCAGTGGTTTGGGCCCCACGGCTGCTGCCGCATCAGCTCAGTGCCCGGACTGGGCTCCTTGCAGTTGCCCCCCACCTGCCTGGCATCAGCCCTCAGCCCAGTGGACTCTGGCAACGTCCACCTTTAAATGTGTTGTGTGCCCTTGACCTGGTCATTGCATATCAGTTGTGGTGCCAGCTTGTGACTAAGCAAGCAAATAAATTGCACTGAGCATCCAAACTAATGTTGTTTTGAATCTGCTTTTGACTTGAGATCCTTTCTCAGGTCATACATGACATCATCCAAGGTCAATTCAATACATTCCTTCAAGAATCCAAGGCTAGGAGGTCTCTCCAGACTAACATTTATTTGCATCTTTGAGAACTGCCTCTGCAGACCACATTGCCCTTTAATCTTAGCTGCCAGGAAAATAATTTAATACTACTGGTACTTATTCATGGAAAGTATGTGTGTGTGAGCGTATGTGGAGGGGTGAGTGTGTGCGTGTTCTTACTGAAGTGATGTTCCCTTTGGGCCTGTAAGTCTTTACAATTTTCACTTGCTGGTTATACTTTTCATAGTTACAGGAAAGCATTTTCTATCTCCCTAATATGGAATTGCATGGAAATAGAAGTAATGCTGTTTCCAAGGAGATCTCCTAGCCCTTAAAATTGCTTCTGAGTCGTCTAGGATGGAGAGGACTCACAAAACAGGACCAAATATCATTGTATTAGAATAAACCAAAAGGAAAGTCATTTCCCAGAGCATGGGCAGAGAGAGAAAGAAACGGAGATTGAAAGAGAAGGATGGCCACTGATGGAAGAGGGCACCCTGTGCTCTATTTCCTCAAAACTAACCAAACAGGATCCTGGCCTCTCCATTACCCTGTTGAATACAACATTCATGTTGGCCCCTGTCCAAGCAGGTTTAGTGGGAAAAGTATTAACGCCTACAAGGTGGGCCCACAGCAAGGTCCCAGAGGACAGAGGTTTCAGTGTAGTTGGGGAAAAGCAGGGGGAACCGGCTGATTCCAACACCATGGCGTCTGCTGCTAAGTGACAAGGCACTATATCATATAACAGACTGTGGTTTTAGAATGGGAGATGGTGGAGAAATGATTGAAACCCATGTGTCCCGCAGACGACATGAAATGAGTGAGCAGGGTTATCCTCGGAGAACATAACCTACATACCAGAATAGGCATGGGTTTGTTTAGGTCTCAGCCATTGACAACAAATTTTAACTATGCAGCTCTTGGAACAGCTGCATCGCAGCGCCCAGGGCAAGGCCAACGATTCCTGGACTCCTGACTCCGGGCTCTGTTGTATTATATCTTCAAACAGCACCTAAGTGTTAAACCTTCAGTTCATTTGCACAGTGCAGCTAAAAAAACAAAGCAACTCCCAGGCCTTCCCAAGTGGCTGCACACAACCCTTCCTTTTACCTCCCCCTCCCAGACTGAAGTAGTTTTCAAAGGTATGAAAAAGTAGGGAAAATTGGCTTGTTAGTTTTAAGGGGGAAGCATTGAAGACATGGATTATGATTTAAAAAAACAAAACAAAACAACTAATTCTCTAGGAAATGTCAAGGTTGTGGCAAATGTGAATGGATGTGTATCAAATAGCAGAGATCCATGATCACCACAGGTGATTAAATGTCAGACTGGAAGAAATTTAGGAGACCTTCCAGTTAAGTGATTTATAAATCTTATTTGTGAGAACCTGAGGAATCCAGGGTTCCTTCAGTGGTTTGGCAAATTGCAAGTATCTTCGTAAAAAACAAAGACATTAAACAATCTGATGATTGCCTCTGGACTGTTTTATGTGTTGGGTTCTGAAGGTGTTTTCAAAAGTTACTCTCTTAAAGCAAACAAACAAAATGAGGAAACCACTGATCTATTTAATTTTGATAGAGAAGGAAAGCCTGGGCAAGAATGGTTAAGTGCCTTTCCAAGGGTCAGAGAACTAGTTAGTGACCACCCGGGCCAAAGACCCAGCTCCAATCACTCTTGCTTTAGCACATCCTCTTCTATAATTGACTCCTCCCTATGATCCCAAGAATGAAGTTTGGGGAAACGAATATTCCTAATCTGGAAGGATAAAAATAATCTACCAATCGAGATTTAATTTAGTTCCAAATCCACTTGTGGGGGCTGCACATCCACTGCAGGCATTTCGTGACTCAGCTTAGGCTCTAGCCCACACAGGATCTATCGTATCTGCTCTACTTACCACAGGGGCCACAGGAATTGTGAAAAGAAAGATGAAAAGAATCTCGTGAAATTCTCAATTACATTTTTCTATGCTTATAATTTTCAGAGCTCAAAGTAGGATTCTCTGACTTTAGATACTACAGGAGGAGAGAAAATATTGGTCTCTACCTGTAGGCTTTGAAGACTCCTGTGTTAGTTAGATTCAGTTGTCAACTTGGCCAGGTGAGCATTGCTAGTTTTGTTGCTGTGGACATAAGCCAATGGTACGTGAACCTCATCTGTTGCTAATTAAATCTGCAGTTGGCTAGGAGGCGTGTCTGCTGCAATGAGTGATGTTTGACTTAATTGGCTGGTGCTTAAATGAGAGAGCACAACGTAGCACAGCCCAAGCAGCTCAGCATTCCTCATCTTAGCACTGGCAGCTCAGCCCAGGCCTTTGGAGATGCAGAAAGAAGTCACCCGGGGGAAAGTTATTGGAACCCAGGGGCCTGGAGAGAAGACCAGCAGAGACCATCCTGTGCCTTCCACGTAAGAAAGAACCTCAGTTGAAAGTTAGCTGCTTTTCCTCTGAAGAACTAACAAAATAAATCCCCTTTTATTAAAAGCCAATCCATCTCTGGTGTGTTGCATCCCGGCAGCTAGCAAACTAGAACAGAATTTGGTACCGGAGAGTGGGGTACTGCTGCGGTTTGCAAATGCCAGATATGTTTGAACGCTGTTTTGGATGGCTAAGGGGAAGATTTTGGAGGAATTGCGAAGAGAATGATGGAGAAGTCCTGGAGTGCGTGAAGGGACTGTTGGTGTAAATGGAACCACTGCCAATCTTGACAAAGGAGGACACAAAAGGGAGAGATTGGAGTTTGCAGAGTAAGAACCATAGAAGCTTGGGTCTGAAGCCAAGAAACCTCAGTCAGGAGAGTGGACCCACCCATATACATGGAGAGGGTGAGTTTACCCTGAAGGGTGAGGATGAGCCTCTCATTTTGTTGCAGTGGAAGAATTGTGCGGCCTCAGGCCTTGGAGAAGGCAGAGCACTTGGGGGACTGGGAGAGCCTGGCTGCCACCACATGGAGGGGTTGAGTGTGTGCCCCAGAAATGGCAGAGAGCCCAGGGGTGGCCCTGATGCCTGGAGAGAGTGGAGCCAAGATGTTCCCCGAGGTTGATTTGGAAAGAGGTGGGCCACTGCATAGGCCCTCGGAAAGGGGTGGGTGGGACTGCCACTTTCTAAAGCCGAAAGATGAATGACTTTCAGACTTCGAAATCCAATGGTGTTTGCTCTGCAGGTTTTACATCTGTGTTCTTCCAATTTCTCCCTATGGACATGAAAACCTGTATCCTGTGAATATCCTCCTTTGCATCTTGGCACTAGACAACTTGTTTTGAGATTCACAGGTCCACAGCAAGAAGAGAATCTTTTGCACCTGTTTAAGGTGATGCTTGAAGTTGCCAAGTTGACAAGGGGTGGACATGTGTTAGATTCAGTTCTCAACTTGGCCAGGTGAGCATAGTTAGTTTTGTTGCTGCGGACATAAGCCAATGGTACGTGAACCTCATCTGTTGCTAATTACATCTGCAGTTGGCTAGGAGGCATGTCTGCTGCAATGAGTGATGTTTGACTTAATTGGCTGGTGCTTAAATGAGAGAGCACAATGTAGCACAGCCCAAGCAGCTCGGCCTTCCTCATCTCAGCACTGGCAGCTCAGCCCAGGCCTTTGGAGATGCAGAAAGAAATCACCCCGGGGAAAGTTGTTGGAACCCAGGGGCCTGGAGAGAAGACCAGCAGAGACCATCCTGTGCCTTCCACATAAGAAAGAACCGCAGTTGAAAGTTAGCTGCCTTTCCTCTGAAGAACTAACAAAATAAAGCCCCTTTTATTAAAAGCCAATCCGTCTCTGGTGTGTTGCATTCCAGCAACTGGCAAACTAGAACAACTCCTCACTGTTTTATTTCGTAATATCTAAGTCAGAGACTCCGTCCTCAAAGTGTCTTGCCTGCATCACAGCATCAAATCACCTGGGTGTTGTTAGAAATGCATTGTTGAGCCCACCCTGCTCCTACTGAATCAGAATCTTTGGGTGGTGGGGCTCAGGAATGTTTTTTTAATGCAATTTTATTGAGATATATATTCACACACCATCTAACCTAAATTGTATGATCAGTGGTTCACAGTATTGTCATGTGGCTGTGCATTCACTGTTGGTAGGAATGTAGAATGGTGCAACCTCCCCGGAAGGCAGCTGGCAGTTCCTCAGGAAGCTAAGTATAGAATTGCCATTCGCTCCAGCAATCACACCATGAATGTCTTTTAACAAGAGCCCCAGCTAATGTATTTGCACACTGAAGTGAGAAGCTGTTGGTTTAGATCTAGAACAGTGGCTCACAAAGAGTGGTCCCCAGACCAGCAGCATGAGTTTAACCTGGGAACTTGTTAGAACTGCAGCTCTTCGCCGTGCTCTAGACATGCCGAGTCAGAAACTGTGGGGCTGGGCTTCAGCGATGTCTATTTTAACCAGCCCTCCAGGGGATTCTGAAACACCCTCAAGTTTGATGATCATTGATCTAGAATACAAAGAAGGTAGGCACAACTTGGGGCATTCATTCTAATAAAAAAAAGAGAGAGAGAAAGGATAAACCAGTGTTTCCCAAAGAATAAGCTGTTAATAGGTATTCTTTAAATTGAAGAGCTCCTCATCAAATATATTTGGGAAATACATAATTAAAACTGTTAATCATTTTTTTATTTTTCATGGTAAAATTACTCAGCTTAAATGTGGATTGTGAATCTTTGAGATAGATTGTTGATACTAATTCCCAAATTTATTTGACTATGAATTTTTGAATAATACTTCTTAACTCCTAAAAAAAAAAAAGTTGATTGTTTGGAGTTCTGATACTCTCACATACACTTTCTTATTTATATGGTACAACAATTCTCCAAGACATTGGAAAAGGATTATCCCCCAAGATGTGAGGCGACACAGAAGTAAGAGATGCAAGATCAACCATGGGATGTAGCTTTTCCAAACTCACAAGATTTGAGGGAAGGCCGGCTAAAGAAGTGGGTCTGCCTGGCAGTTGTCCAGGATGCTAATCCACAAGAAGCTCTAAAACACTGGAAATGTTATGAGAATGGGAAAATTGTAGTTTACTAGAACAACTCTTGGGATAAAACTTCGATGGGGTCGGATGGGATACTTGGATAAGCAGCTTAGAGTTGGGAGTTGAGACTCCTAAGGGAGCTCCTCAAGTAACCCCAGGTAACTTCTGGCTGAGGACTGCTTTGCTGAGTGGATGGACCGAGTTTGGAGCAGGGCATTTTAAGAGACACATTCCTGCTATCAGTGAGTCTTCACCTCTGCCCTTTCTACCAACAAAGTGCTCAACAATGCCCCTCTACATAAATGTTGAAGAATAATAATAACAATAAAGCAACCGCATTGACTTGGAGGTGATACAAATGATCATCCAGCCTGGGGCATCCCCATGGACAGGTTCAACCTGAGTCCTCTATAGGTAACCAAGAGTCCCCTGTAGGTAGGTCTGGTGGATGCCAGTGCTTGTGTTCCTCTTGAACAGGTCTTCTCCTTTTAAGCGCTTTACTTGTGCATTTATATATAATTGCTCTATTTAATTGTTACTGGTTAACGCCCTACTCTGATAACAGTTGAAGTCGGTCTAGAGAGAAACTGAAATCTAGTTCTCAAACATTCTATTGGTTCCCCATCATATTAGTGTCCAAATGACACTTATGAGTGTGAGAGTGAACTTTAACGTAATCCTTCCAAGAAATTCTTTAGATTTCCCGTTTATTTTTAAAAATTTGGATAACCGTGTATTTTCAGAACACTTTCATTTTCATCTAGTACCCAAGCAACCACTTTAACCAAATCATGGATCTCAAAGAATTTTAAAGTCGTCGCATAGATTTCTGAAGTATAATAAATGCAATTGTTAGAAGTCTGATACTCTATTTCTTAAACATTATTTTAGTTCAAACCAGTTTAAGAGCCTGAACACTTAAGATTCAAGCTATAGCAGTCCACCCACATATTTCATAATATGTCTCATTTTCTGAACAAAGGATTAACAACTTGAATGTAAGAAGCAGGTGTGAGCACTCTAGATAGGTCAAATCCTTAACACCACCCAGACAAGTCTATAATTTTCTGGGCACAGTGCATGGCATGCGTGAATTTTGTTTCAATATGTTTTCCATAGCAATAGCTTAGAAAGTCACATAGCCATATCCTACCCACACTTTCATTCCTAGTGGCAGAAGTATTTGCTGATGATTGAAAGATCATGCAAAACAGATGTGAGGGCAGCTGGATTTTCCAGCTATGCTTCAGTGGACTTAGCAATGGTGCCTGCAGTTACCAAATAGCAGAGATTTTATTTCAATTGAGTAAAATCAAGAATCTTACGCAACCTTGTCAGTATAACTGGACATATATGTGGTTCCTCTTCACTCTCACTGATATCTCACCTCTCACACCTTCCACTCTCACATTCCCAGTCTGAAACTATACTCATCACATTATGAAGGTAACAATTAGCTGGGTGTCAACCATTATGACCTGTTTTCAAGCACCTCATAATAAATGGATATTATTGACGTCTGAGTGTGGAAGTAATTTTAATTGCATTTCCTGTAATCTTCTTGTCTGATTGGTATCATATTCGGTGGTATGTACACATCAAATTTACTTACTTTCCTTTGTAAAAGGAAACTGGTTCTTTGTTATATATCCCCAGCGTGTGGACTGTGAAACGTGGTAAAAACACAAAGAATAGCAAATGGTGCATTGCAGAGAGGACTACCATAGCACAAACATCCTCGAAGAACAGATGGTTCATTGCAAACCTCCCAAACAAGACATCTGTGTGGAAGGCAACTGCACCTACCTATCATACACACACAACTTCTAAGTTTTACATACTCTATCAAAACTAATAATTCCTAAAATTGTCCTTTATCAATTGAATATATGGAAATTTTTCTTATGAATAGAAGCAACTCTGAGGGGATGTGGATAAGGTAATATATTTCCTCAGTAGTCTATTAGAAAGTTGCAGTCTCAGATTTGCCAGTTAAAAGCTAGGTTTTTTCGTGGATGATTTCTGCGTTTTAGTTTTCTGAACTCTAAAATGTGGATTAAAAACCCACAAATCAGAGTTTCTCCAATTAAAGTGTGCTGGTATATTATAGTGTAACAGATGAGATGATATCTGTAAATATATCACAAAAAGCACAAAGACTATTCAACAAATGTAAATTGTTATTATGGATCAGTTGGACTTGTTCCCTGCATGGTTTAGTTTATTGTGAAGAGGAAACTGTTAATCTCACTTTCTATTGCTAAATGAATATGATTTAAATTTATACTGGAAAACGTCTAGAAATTGGAATCCCAATGAACACAAATTTTCACTTAAGGCTGTTTTAATGAACTCATTAAAAAAAAAGCCTTTAGGTAATCTTAGTATATATCCAACTAAATCTCTTAAATATTTGGAAATAATCAGCTATTTTGTTCAGACAGTAGGCCTTGAAAAACTTAATCAATGCAACATTATGTTTAATTTGCATATTAAAGTATATTAATTTATTACTAGAAGATTATTGACAGTGAAGAACAAAGTAAGAAGAATTTCTTATTTGGCTTTCCAATTCACCAAAAATAAGCACTGATATTCTGGATAATGTAGGTTTCAATTTAGTTACGAATCTAGTTTTATTTTGAACCCAGGTGTTTCAATGATAAAATTACTGCTTTTAGCATCAATTTCATCTTTGAGTATCTGCTCTGCGATAATGGACTGGACTAAACATTTCTCCTTTACTGTGAACACGATGTCAAGCTTTGTTTGTAAAGGGTGCTATTGTGGGGGGTGGGGGTGCATCTCTTCCTGGTTTGTCACAGCATTTTGCTTTTTGTGGCTGGGCTGCACAGTCCATCAATGATGGGAAGTGGCCATCTAGTGGTACACTGCCCCCGTTGTCTCCAGAATGTGCAGTCCCTCAGTGACCTCACATCCCTGGCCTGGATCCAGTGACAACCTTGCCATGGCCCTCTTGACCTGGATACTCTGTTCCAGGCTTGTGCCTACAGCACAACTCCCAACTCCCTTTGTGCTGCACGCCCATCGACCCCGGCTTGCCTGACTTCCTTAGGATTATTTCCTTTTGACCTTGCAACTGAGGACCAAGCTCTAGCTTTAGCAACCCAGTGAGCTTGTGTGCAACTCGGTAGGCTGCAATCACACTTTCACCATGAGCTAAATCCCAGCCCTTGGTGAAGGGAACCCCTCCAAGTTTGTTCTCCTTGCTGTGGTGGTTTCGAGCTGGATGTACCCCAGAAAAACAGGTTATTAGACTTAATCCACTATTGTGGATGTGAACCCACTGTAAGTATTTTTTTTTTTGTTTTTTGCATGGGCAGGCTCCAGGAATCGAATCTGCGACTCTGGTATGGTAGGTGAGAACTCTGCCACTGAGCCACTGCTGCCTGCCCAAGTATGACCTTTTGATGAAGTTACTTCAGTTAAGGTGTGGCCCAACCCAGTCAGGATGGGTCTTAATCCTACTGCTGGAATCCTTAATATGCAGAATGAAATGCAGACAAATTCAGAAAGCCTCGGGAAGCAAGAAGCTGAAATTCAACAGAACACAAGAGAGAATGGAGAGGCCACCATAAGCTTTGCCATCTGACAGAGGAGCCAAGGACGAAGGATCACTGGCTGACAGTCCCAGGATTCTGGTCTTTGGGAAGAAAGTCTCACCTTAACAATGACTTGATTTGGACATTTTCCCACCTTGAAAGATGTGAGCAAATAAATTCCCATTATTTAAGCAAGACCACTGCCTGGGGTTTGCCCGAGCAGCCCAGGAAATTAAACACTTGAGTATTTTCTGTCAGTTCTAGTTTACCCTTTAGAGTCCTCTCAAGAGTTTAGTTTTTCTCCTATCATAGCTTAATAATTCTTTATATTCAACTTTGCTTACTGAAATCACTGTGTGGTATTGTCTTGCAATTGGATCTAGACTCACACATAAGGAAGAACTAAACACATTTTTCTCTAAATCCTAATTTATACTCCCTGTTATTATCCACATTGAAACTGCTAAAGATCATCTAGAACTTCCTGGATATCCAGAGCAAACTCTAATAGATTTACATCACTGATTTTTATTTTTTCTTAGACCAGAAATACTGGGTTCACTTCATTGTCTCTCAATTTTTTTGTTTATTTTTCTTCTAAGCATTTATAGTACTACCAGAAAATTATTAGGTAGTAGCATAATCATTTAGAGCAGATGAATGGTAAGTTTCAGTTGATAAAGCCAGAATTAATTTGATTTATATTTCAAAGTTCCCATTTGAAAAGCTCCATGGGTTCTTCTGCTCTACCTTCCATTTAACCTAGGAGGCTCAAGACTGTTATGGTTCTCAAACAAACAGCGACGGAGCAAGCTCCTGGGGTCAGAGCACATTTTATTTATGCAATAACTATTACTGGTATGTATATTGGAGTTCAATGTACTTTTCTATTTATCGAGGGAACAGTTTGGCATGCCAGTGATTCACTAGAAAAGAAAAATCAGAAGACATCTTAAGATACTATAGTCTACTAAAATATTTTAAACAAACAATTGTAGTTTTGGGTAAGTTAGAATGGCACCAGCTGTGAGTGCTTTACAAGTGAAGAAAAAGCAAAAGCAAAAACAAACAAAAAACCCCAGGTATACTGGAACTTGGAAGCAAATGTGACAATTTAGAATCTGAAGATGTAAAACGAATTTGGAATGCAAATATAAAACAAATTTTATCCTCTGAAACATGTAAGAGCCCATGTCAGTCAATTCACAGACCTGGCACCGACATCGCTTTGGGAACTAGATGCCTGAAGAGAAATTGAGAAATTATACTCTGTGAATTCCAAATAGTTTTATTTTTCTTCCTAAGGCCAGTGTGATTTGTGGTTTTCTGACATGGAAATGTTGTATTCTTCTACATTAAGCAATGGCTCCAAGCTTTATTGTGTCCTTATATGCAATTAGAAACACGGGGGAAAAACGGCCTTTTGGGCAAACTTTCATTTAATAGGGCTCTCCCAGTGCACTGCCGTTAGTGCCATTCAGTAAACGCACCTCACTTTTCCCCAGCTCTGTGCAGAAGCCACACTACTTATTAATCATGGATGCAATCTTGCCACCTACTCAGACAGCTTCTAAATCATACAATAAAAAGTTCAGTAATACAATACCAGACAAATGGTTTGTTAAAAATTTCTCTTCATAAAATGAACAGTTGAGTAAATCAGACGCTTGCCACATTAAAAAATACATACATATCTCCTTAGTACAATAAATATACAGGTCACTTTTTACTCTTGGAAGGGAAAGAGATTTTTTTCACAAACTTTTGGGCTCGTTGCTAAGTTTAATACTTGTATTCCTATGTTCAACATAAAACCCTATCTGTCTGGGATTTCTGTTAGGTAGACATGTGTCCTAGCGCCTTTCCTCTTTTAAATTTTAAATACTGCAAAGGAACCATTTTCCCTGTGGGGCTCCCACACTTGGGATGGAACCTTCTCTTTGGAATTTTGGCACCCTATTAATTAGTGGTTATGAGTGGGAGCTGCTCTCTCTCAGCAACTCCTATTCTGCCATCAGTCAAGTGTGATTCTGTAATAAATTTCCACAAAGCAAACTATTTCTGGTAATTCTCCCTAATTAACACCAGCCCTGCTAATAATACATCAGTACCTATGTGTTTCTGATATAACCAAGATCTTGTCTGAGAGTACCCGAAAAGGGAAAACGCCAACCTAAATTAAGAGTTTGCTGGTAAAATGGATTTTATATGTAGTTCGGTAAGAAAACCTTTGATCTTATATTGGGGACATTTGACCAGAAAACACTGAGCAACACAGAGGTGTGTTCTGGTTTGAGCATTGAATGGGGATTTACTGTGAACATACACTGTTGAGTCTTAAGCCTATAAATCTTGTACTGGATTACTGTTTCTTAACGAAGGAATGACAGATCTCTTATTTTGTTGGTGCATTTTAATGTGCAATGACGTGATTGATAGAAACCAAACAGCGGCTATTAAAATGTCAGATGCAGACTGGATGCCCCTAAAAGTTTGGCTTCTGGAGTTTAATATACTGTGAGCAAATAGACTTGAATTTGTCTTTTATTCCCAATATACAGTCTGCAACAGAAACATTCCTTTTAACTTTATACAGTTGGAAAAAAAAATCTACCGGAACCAACAAATGAGAAAGAGGTAAGCTTACTTAGCTATGGAATAATTAGCTAATGAGATCAGAAGAGGTTAACCATGAAGTAACTTACCCTGGTTAATGCAAAATGTAAAAATGTAGATGATGATTTATGTTGTTTGAATATGATATGATATAATATAATTCTTGACATGGAAGGTTATTCCAATAAATTTCAGAAATAGATTTTTTTTTAAATAGTAGAGCTTATTTAACTCTTAATTCACAAATGTTTATGGTGTACATTCTAGATGTAGAGCACAAAAATGGATAAAAGTAGAATAAATCTGACAATTTTTCAAATCTCTTGTTTCTGGGCCATTTGGATAGGCAAATATGAAAATGGGATTCTTCTGAGAACTATAACATCCTTATCCTGTGAATATGAGCTATGGCTTTCCCAAGTGACTTTTAATGAAAACTACTTACCATCCGAAAAGAAAAAACAGGAGAGTCTATCTACATCACTTTAGTCATTTATTTATTAAGTATGTGCACGTTAAAGTATTACTTTACTGATTATATTTCTTACGTGATTTGTAATTAGAAAATATATCCAAAAGCAAACAGCACAGACATATATACAAACTTCAAAAACTTAAAGAGACAGAAAATTGAGATTAATAGATAAGGCAAATGATCCATTGAGAATCCAAATCCAACACATTTAAACATTTGGGGGACTGGGGAAAAACTGAGGCCAGGTTAGATTTGTGTAAAATTCTTCAGTATATGTTTTCCTTTCCCTTATGTCTGAAAAGGCCCTCCCCTTTAGCAGGGATGAATAACCTCCAAATATCAGAAAATGTTAATATAAGGCTAAATTTATACTTGAACAAGGGGAAAAGGAAGGATTTTTTTTCTGTAAAAATAGTCTTAATATAGACCATTTAAAAATGGTAACAAATACATTTTTGGTGTATATAATTTTGAACATAGTGCCACATTAATATTTTAATTCTTATTTGTATTTGTTTTACTACAGTTACCATCCCAAATGATTAGGTTTTAGTCTTAGACTCTAAATGTAACCTGAATTCACAAGAGATATGTAAGGCTACTATATGTGTAAGCAGAGAGGATATTTTTATGTTGCTACTTCAGCAGGAAACATTCAGTCCATATAAGTCCACAGAAATATTATAAATCTGAACCTATGGATAAAATTTCAAAATTAGGAAATCCAGATAGGGCAGTTTTTAGAGTCATGTATTGTGATGTTAATCTGTGTTTTATCAACTATAGGATTCCAAAATATACACCTAGAGAGACTAAAAGAGAATGCTCTACATTGAAGAAATAATAATGATAAATGCTATTGACTTGGAATATTTATAATCAGAAAAATAAATATTCAGGGAGCTCACCAGAAGAATAAAGTGCTCTGCCAGTTATTAAAGGATTAATGCTGGTGTATTAAATATGGCATTCTCCACTGGAAAATACAGAGATTCTTCTGGGTAATGTTCAATATTTATTTCACAGGATTAATTGTTTTAAAAGAACAGATATAGAGCTTTGCCATAGAAGAGACAGACAAAGCACAAAGACAAAGCACAAATGATAAATTAAGCAGCAAAATTACCCTTTTAGGGATAAAATTAGGAGTAATGCAACATCATGCTCTGTGAATATGTAGAAGCAAAGTCTAAAAAAAAAAAGGGAAAGAAATCCTTAATGAATAGATAGCTTTTATAAGAAATCCAGGCCAAATAAAAGTCTTTGAAGAAAATTCACAAATGCCACTGAATTATCAAATACTATCTTAACATATATAGAATCTAAAGAGGCGAAATTAAACAAAAATATCTGCACAAAGCCAAAATAAAACCAAGTTAGTTCGTATTGTATAATGCAAAAGACTGACATAAGGATATATGTCAATGCACATCAGCCAACGTGTCTTCTCCAGGCGGTTTCAGCAGCAATGAGGAATAATGCACAATTCAATTCCAGAACTTTATTCCAAAAGAAACTCCCTGCCTCCCTACAAGATGCAGGCTGAGGAGGTAGTCTGGGGTTACTGTTGGTGGAGCATTCAGTTTGACACTTTGGTCCCCTCTTCTCATACTTTTATCCCCAGTTAATGATTATCTGCATATAATATAAATCTGCTAGACCATAAATTAACAGCTTTCAAGACAGAAGCCCTGAAAGTTCTTAGGGAGGTTAAAAAAATATTGTAGCCAAACCTTCCTCTATAACAAACATGCACACAATGGAAGTGAAGTTGTGAGTGATGGGGCAGGAAGGGCTCTGTCTCAACTTTAGAAGCACCTTACACCAAACAAACTTAAATTATAACTTAGTGGGATCACAGGCTTACATCCATTCAAGAAACAAAGAGAGAACAAAGAAAAAAACCATCTAATGCCATGATCTGCTTTCTTACTGGGCAAATATAAACTGAATGCATAATTTCACCACAGTTGTTTCTCTATCTCCATGTGATATCTATATAGCTCTGTTTCCAAATCAGGAAAACAAGTAATGGGTCAGTTTGAATAATTGTCTTCTAAAGTCTTACACTACCAAACATCTGAAAATAAAAGCTCTCCAAACTTCATAATCACTGAAAGTAGTTTGCATATATTGAGAGAGAACTACCAAAAACAACAAAAACAACTAACTAGGTTTTATCACATTCCCAAGCCAATCTTCTAGTTATTTTTATAATGTAGAATTAAAGCAAAAGTGAGTGCTCTCAAACCTTCACTGGTCAGTTGTCAAACTCTGAAACTGACCCAATTGATTTATTATCTGAAAGGGAGTAAATAATCACCATATTAATCACCATACTAAAAAAACTAAAAGAATGTTTATCTTTACAACACCAAATAGAATTGTATCAGTAGTGTTGGTGTTTAAAAAACATATGTAAATCTTTTTTGTCTTTCAGTTGATAAACTGAAGATAGACATTCAGTAAGATAAACATTCTTTTAGTTTTTTTAATATGGTTTTTTTCTTTGGGTAAAATCCTCTGATTTACTATAAATTCCCAACTATATTCTTTTCTACTTACTCTCTTTAAAGAGAGAGAAAAAATTAATTTCAGAGCCCCAAGTTATTTAATTGGCTCTTTATCTCAGCATGAGGGAAGGGGGAAAAAATGGAGTTTGAACAATACAAGTGACAAAACATACACAATAAATGAAACAGTCATCTATTTATAACTAATAAAAGGCAAAAATTTGATATTATAAACTATATAGTAGCTTTTGGGGGAGAGAGAAATGGGAATTTTCTTATTGGCATGACACATTTTGATAAAAAAGTCTGATTGGCCTCTCCTATCAGAATGATCAACTGAAAGACAAAAAAGATTTACATATGTTTTTTAAACACCAACACTACTGATACAATTCTATTTGGTGTTGTAAAGATAAACATTCTTTTAGTTTTTTTAATATGGTGATTCTCTTAGCAATAAAGCTTATAGCATTTTTCATTGTCTTTTACAGATTTACTCATAATTACCTAACAAGGAAAGAAGGAATTATTTCAGCAAACAGGTTGAAATTCTTATTCTAAAATTTAATTCTTCACTAATTTATTCTAAGATGAATTTAATAGTCAACCAGGAAATTGGTTTTTATAAAAGTTATTTCATGGCCAGAAAATAAAGGGTAAAAAAGTATTAAAAAATACCAAACTGTTTCTTTCTTTGCTTTATGAAGCCAAATATTTCTTCATAGACTTGGTTTTTAAAACCGGAATTTATCCCTTCAGGGCCACTCTTATTTTTCAAAACTCCACATAAATAAACTAAAAATCGGTAATTTTAATTATTCTTTCTCTTCAAATTTCTTCTCTTCCCCTGAACTGCTGACTTTTAAAAATTCACAGAATGAGCATGTTTCTTGCAAAGTGGCTTGTCCTTCTTGGAGAAAAAGGTCTGACCTTCCAAACTTTCACAACACACCTGAAAAAGAAACATTTAAGAGAACATCATTATTTCGTCAGGTATGGAAGGGAAAGGTGATTTTACAACCAATGGATAATACGACCAAGCACTTTGGTTGGCTCGTGTCAGACACCTTGACATTTCACATTTACTATGATATTTCATGTAATCTTTTGAAAGCAATGAACATGACTTTTTCCTGGAATATAATCTAATTTGCTTAAGTCACTGATGATTATTTTTCTTTTGAAATTATAATTTCTTCCCTTGGGAGGGAAGCAATTAGTCCTAATGAAAAAATCAATATATAAAGAAGTCATATTAACTATACCTTCTCTCCCCAAATTCCAATCAATACTGTAAATCTGCTTCCTGTTTAGATAACCAAACCAATCAGAAAGAAAACACAATTCAATTGCCTTGCCAAATGTTTTCAAGACCAACTTTAAGCTGCCTCAAAATACATAGGTATAATAAACCTGCTGAATCTTTTTAAATTGTTTCTTTGTTTAAGATCCTGGATGATTACATTAGTCAGTTAACTATCCACATTCATGTCTTCTTGTTTTTCCTACTGCCTTTGTTAATTATAATTATACAAATGTAATTAAACAAATTTCTGACAAGCAGCTCTACCAGAAAGTAAGAAAAGGCAAATCTGCTAAAAGTTGTTGCTTATTTATAAGTTTTAAAAAGTCTAAGGGATGTTTCCAATATGAAAAATTTAGAATGGCCATAGCCCAAACACCCCTAAAGAGAGGAATGGAAAGATCAAAGGTGATGGTGAAGTTATACAGTGAAGATGAGATTTAACAAAGGAATATGAATGCTGAATCATTAAATTGGCATCTCTTTTAGTCTCCAGTATCTTAGAGGAACTAGAAGTAAAAGCCTAAAATTATGGAATTGTAACCCATGCCAAACTCTGAAATACGTTCTACACCTAATTGTGGTGCTGTGCTTTAAAATATATTGCTTTTTATAAAAAAATTTTTAATAAAAAAATTAGGTTATTTTTCACAAAAAAAGAAGGAAAAAAAGTTGACTGTGATGCTAAAAACTATGTAAGCCTTCTAGCCTCCTATATTCCGGAGCAGCTAGAAGAAAAATCTGAGAGGATCATATGGTAGTGCAAGACAAACTCTGGGATCTGTCCTGTAACTACTTGTTGAAGAGTGCTTTGAAAACTATTTCTTTTTTATTTCTTTGCTTTGTATATATGTTATACTATACAATAAAAAAAGTTTTTAAAAAAGTCTAAGAGATGGATGAGGTAAATAATAAAAGGCTCAATAGTAATATTTGGGGGAAATCATTTAACTTCAATGAACATTACTTTTTCAACTTTATACAATGGACATTGAAAACTGTTAGATACACTAAATCTAATAAAAAATCAATTTCAGTATAGAACATCTTTAACTAGATATTTTCTTTCTAAATACACACTCACAAATCTTAGGCTAATGTTAATCTGTGAATCTATACTTGGTATTAAAAAAGAAACAAAAATATTAATAAAATATCTAATTAAATAAGTAAATATTTCAGTGCTTTTTTTTTGTATGCTATATGGCAGGGTCACATTTCATTATTTTTCCATGTGAGTATCCTGTTATTGCAGCACCATTTGCTGAATTTTTGTCTTGTTTGTTTCTTGAGAAGTGCATGGACCAGGAATCAAACCCGGGTCTCCTGCATGGCAGGTGAGAATTCTACTACTGAACTACCCTTGCACCTTCCCCTACAGGTTGCAATTACAGGCTCAAATAGAAAATAATAGGCTAAGGAAGGAAGTGAATCAACATAAAGAGTTTACTCCCAATGTTAATTCAATAACAGATTTTACAATTATTTGTTTCTATTTTAAGCATCTAATGTTTCCAAAAATGACTAAAATATCCCAATAAAATCAAGCTTAAAAATAGGAATCTTACTGTTTTAAGAAATATTTAAGTTCTCCATAAAGAAAACTGCATTAAAAATAGTATTTTTTTTCTAAAGGGATAAGCATCTTATTGTGTGCCAAATAATTGTAAAAAGTGCCAAAAATTGTTACAAACTGTAAATATCAGTGTAAAAAGATTTTTCTTTACATTCGAAACACAGTGCTGTTATTTCTATTAATTACTTAGGCTAGAACTTCACTCCTTTAATTAGGAAACAGAGTTTACTTACTGAGCATACAAAGCAAGTGTCATGCCAGGTATAACCCAGAGCTTCCAGGAACATGTCACCAGCTTCTATGGGAAATTCACATCCACGGCATATGGTACCAAAGAGAGCATAATAATCTGTATTGCAAGAGGAGAGAGAAAGAGAGAGACTTAGTTCAAACACCACAAAGAGACTAACATGTCCATCAAATTCACTTAATGAACACCTGAAGAGGCATAATTCAAACAGAAGGCAAACTTCTGTTTTATTTAGGACACCAAAATTGGTGCATATCAGAACACTCTTTAAGTCCCTAAAGCAACTTACCATTCTGAGATATAAAGAACCTTCTATTTTAAAGGCAACCTTTAAAATATATATGCAAAGAGCAATAAATAATGATATAAATTAAAGTAACTAGGTTTTAGTTACTTCAGCTAAACTTTTCTTTTAGCAAATTTGCTTAAAATTTCAAGACTTCAAGGACTAAAACCAGGTATAAGTCTAAGTTCCTTTTGGTTGCTAAATAAAGAAGAAAGGATCTAATCACTTAAAGAAATTTATGGAAGTTTACATGTTTGACTCGCTTACTAGACTGTGAGGCTCCTGAGAGAAGTTATGGTGTCTTTCTTATGTCTTTGTATTCCAAACACCTAGAACGGGACCTACATGTACTAGATAGCACATCATAAATATCAATTAAACTCAGCTGAAAACACAAATGTGGTGGAAATGTTTACTTGACACATACTCAGCATCAGGAAATCCCTTTATTGTAAATGTGTCCATAGAGTTTTGCCTTTTCTTATGTGTTTGGTTTCAAATCAAAGTATACTTTAGAATGACAGTTCTTAGAAAGCAGCAACAAAATCAGAATCAAATAGGAGAATGTGAAAAAACCTGGTAAACTGCAAATCTATTACTATATGTAAGCAATACTGTGAGTGTTTAAAGCTGATAAAAACAAAGATTATAGTAATTAGAAAACTTAAGGAGGAAGCATAATATTTGGCTTACAATATATGTTTAACATGCTTTAGATTTCTTTTGGTAAAAAGTGTTTTACACAACTTAACATTTTAATTATATTTCTACATGTAATATTTCTCACTTCTAACTATGTTAATGCCCAAATAGCATGAAGAACAACACTATTCTCTGACAAATTATTGGTAGATATGACTTTCAAAAAAGATACAAAAGGACTTCCAATCACTAGCAACAATAAGACTAATAAACAGTAATTAAGAACAAATGCCTGATATTGGCAAATTTCATTGTACATCTGACTTGGTACTGAAAAAACTGCCATGGTTGAGTTCTTAGCTAGACTGTATCACAACAATATTAGCCACAATTTTTTTCGCTGTGCTTTCCTTTCAATTTTATGACTTCATGCTGAAAATCTCTTAGCCAGAGAATACCATTTCCTTGACACAAATTACAGTTCTAAAACACTAGCAAGATTTCCTTCTGAGAAAGCAGTTTTGACAAGTATTTTCCTGCTATTACTAAATTAGAACTTATTAGTGTTTTAATTTTCTTTTATGTAATTTTCTCTTACTCTCACTACTGTGTCTATTCACTGTTCACCCTTTGGTCTTTGATATTTTCAACTCAACCAGGGCTGTAAGAGAAAGTAAGCTATCATTTTCAACTTAATCTTTTTTAGCATTCTTCAATATCCTGAATTCCTTAGCACCATTTGCTCAATACATATTGTGGTGCTCTGGAGCTGTATGTATCTCAGAAAAATACATGCTTTTAAACTTAATCCATTCCGGTGGATGTGAGCCCCATTGTAAGCTGGACCTTTTGATAAGGTTACTTCAGTTAAAGTGTGCCCCACTTCATACAGGATGGGTCATAATCCTATTACTAGAGTCCTTTGCAAAAGGAAGCAAGACAAGGAGAGAAAGCTGAGGAGGCAAGAAGTTGAAAAGCAATGAAACTAGGAAGAGAAGGGAGAGATCAGCAGACGCGACATAAATCTTGCCATGTGGCAGACAATTCAGTGAGCAAAGGATCACAGGCAGCTGGTCTTCGAGAAGAAAGTACTGCCTTTACTTAGACATTTTCCCAGACTCTAACCATGATCAAATAAACTCCCATTGTTTAGGCCAAAGCATTTAACAGTATTTGCTTTAATCAGCCTAGGAAATGAAAACTCGTATCTATAGAGTCCTACTGTACACAGGCACTGTTCTCAACACTGGGGGGTACAGTGGTCAAGAAGACAAATGTGGTTGCTCTCCTCATGAGGTTTATATTCTCAGTGGGGGCAGGATATCTCTATTTATTATATTTTTAAAAATAATGAAAATAAGTAATTTCAGATAGTGTAAAGTGCCATGAAGGAAAGAAAACTGTGATGTGATACAGAATAATTGTTCTAGGCACAGGGAGAGTGGGGGGGGGGGGGGGGAAGAACAGGGCCACTATATTATACAGGAGGGTTAGAGAGGCCTCTCTGAGAAGGTAATAGCTATGATGAGACTTGAAGAACAAAGAGGAGCCACCACAGAAAAGTTGGGGTAGAACACTGTAGTTAGAGCAAGTACAAAAGCCCTGGAGGCAGGAAAAATCTTAGCATGTTCAGAAACAGCAAAGGGGTTGGCTATGTCTAGTACCCAATGAAGAAGGCAAGGTGGGAGGATATAAGGTTGGCAAAGTAGGCCATGGTAGAGTGGGAGTCAATGAAAGATTTTAAGCACAATCTGATTCACATTTTTAAAAATATCATTGTAGTTTCTGTGGAGCTGCTATTTGGGGATTGGGAAGAAGGAGGCATATCATTTAGTTGGCTATCAGGATTTCCAGGCAAAAGGTAAGAGAGAGAGTAGGATTTAGTGGTAAAAGTTAAGATGGAGAGAAATTAATGGATTTCAATATACAATGGGGGAGACAGAACTGCTAGGATTTACGAATGGGATTGGATATGGGGGAAACAAGGGAAAGAACAGAATCCAAAGGACAATGGGGGCTATTTAGAGAGATATGGAAGACTGAGTTAGGAACAGATTTGAGAGGTTAAAGAAAAAAGAAAAATAGTACCAAGTTGATCAGAAACAATATTTAAATAAATCTTCAAAAGTATTTTTCCCTTTCTGTGAGCAATTCATTGGGCTTTAAAAAATAAATTTTAAGAATACATTAAAGAGGATAATACTAGTTCATTTTATATCCATTTTGGCTAGATAGGGATTATCTGCCAGTTAGTCAGAATGTCTTGTCAAGCTTCAGTAAATTTCAGTGGAATTCCAAAACATGAAACATTCTGGTTAAATCGAGCCTGCAGACAATCTGTCCCAAAATGGCACATGGGGTACATCTCTGGAATTTTCAGGACTTTCTGGTGGACGGTCTGGAATAGATCCAGGTTAGTCCTAACTACAGAGCCAAAAGGATGGTGAAAACAAGAGAATATGGAGTGGGTGAAGAAAAGGTGAGTGATGTTGATATAGCCTCAATTGGAAACTGCTCCTTTAATTTGGCTACCTTAGAATATTGAAAGAGGTTTGAGTACCACATTTTGAGTTTTAAGGTAGAACAAATAACACTCAATAATGGAAATACAGTGATAGTGAGTGGAGAAATGCTAAGTGTGCAGTATCAAACTGCTGTGTTCCCCAGAAAAGCCATGTTCTTTAATCCTGATTTAATATTACTGGGTGCAATCTTGATTGAGTTGTTTCAATGGAGATGGGACCCACCCAACTGTGGATGGGACTTTTTGATTGGGTGGTTTCCATGGAGATTGTCTCCATCCATTCAAGGTGGGGCTGCTTACAGGAGTTCTTTAAGATAGAACCATTTTGGAAAAAGCTTCAGAGCCAACAGAACCAATAGAACCAACAGGGGACCCAGATGTTTGAAGATAAAGAAAGTAAACACCCCCAGGGAAGCTGTTTGAAACCAGAAGCCAAAGACCCAGCAGACACCAGTCTCATGCCTTCCCAGCTGACAGAAGTGTTCTGGACCCACTGGTCTTTCTTGAGTCAAGGCATCTTTCTCTGGATGTCTTAGTTTGGACATTTTTATAGCTTTAGAACTGTAAATGTGCAACTTAATAAATTTGCGTTATAAAAGCTATTCCATTTCTGGTATATTGCATTCCAGTAGCATTTAACAAACTAATACAGTAAGGGGATCTTTTGATAAGGTTAGTTCAGAGTGGGTCTTTATCCTTTTACTGTAATCCTTTATAAGAGAATGAAATTCAGACAAAGAGAAAAAGGCCAGGAAGCAAGAAGCTGAAAGCAGTGAAACCTGCAAAAGAAAGGAGAGATAAGAAGACACTACATGTGCCTTGTCATGTGACAGAGGAGACCAGGATCATTGGTAGTGGGTCTCTGGGAAGAAAGCATTACCTGATAATGTCTTGATTAGACATATTTCTCAGCCTCAAAACTGGAAGCTTGTAAGTTAATAAATTCCCATTGTTAAAACCAATGTATTTCATGGTATCTGCTTTGAGCAGAACAGATCAATATTAATAAATGTTATAAAAGTTCACTTACAGTCTTTGGGAAGGAAAAGAAAGTGTATAGAGTTCATATAATAAGACAAATGAGGTAGGCAGGTCCTTAGAGCCTGGTATATTAAAAGTAATTTTATCTAGGGAACAATGTAAGCCAGGATTGCCCTTCCATTCAGTAAAAGTAACAGAAGATTTTAAATTTATTCTCGAGCCTGTTTCTTTAAAACAGCAAAACAATATATTCAAAAGTTGAATGTGTCCCATGTTTATAATTACTCAAAATTTACTGCTGGAGTATAATGTGGTTTTAAGCTACACAATTTGGTAGAAAATTTGTATGCATAAATTAATATGGATTCAAACAAAATATTTTTTTCTTACTAAGTAATGTTTGTGTGCTAAATTCTCATAATGAAGTTGGGAATATTTGTTTTGACAAAAGTCACTTTAACAAGTTTACATAGTTTTTTTGCTATATACATATTAAGAGTAACCTTAAATGCCCCCAAAACAATTAGGAAAACAATTTGCTAATATTATCTTTCAACTATATAGCAATATAAGGATTAATGTTTGATCTTTATTCAAGACTTAAGAAACAAATGGCTTCATGATTTTACCTGTCTCACAGTAGGGTTCACCATCCTCTAAGTGAAAAACATTATTACGAATGGGTTTTCCACAGGCTACACATACAAAACAGGAAACATGCCAAGTTTGTTTCAAAGCATTGATGACTTCCTGTTACAGAAAGGATGTAAAAGAAGATGACAATAAATGTACAAAAAATATAAGAGCTTACTCTAATAGCTGTACCAACAGAGCCTTGTAAAACTTACACAAAATAGACACATGTTTTTTTCCTTGAGCGTTGCATCTAGGTAACAGGAGGTACTTAAGGACAGAGTTGATTATTACCTCAAACAATTCACTTCAATACGTGTTTTTCACAAATACACTGAATAAACCTATTTAAAGAATGATGACTGTGCTATCTGTACATTATGCATACAATGAAAAAAGTAAGCATTTCATAAGTGCTTGTTAGATTTTGCTTTCATTCAAAGTGTGTCAGGAAACATTCATTAATTTAATCTATACTGGTTTAATAGTATTATCTTAAAAATGTTATGGGTGAATGGGGAAGTATTTTAAAATTAAAACAAACTTAATGCATTGGCACATTATAATGTGCCAATAATTAATAAATAACCCAATCAGTTTTACAGGTGTTTGAGGTTTAGCGATGACCGGAGGACTATACTAAGCATACACTCATGCAAGTGTCTGAAATTTGGATAAAGCATGGATTCTAGTCAACAATGGCCCTATGGTTAAATATACGAAGTGTTATATATATGAGTCAGATTCTAATTACTAATATGGGTCAGATTCTAATTACTAAAAGACGTTTTTTTGGGAGCTGGATTTAGCCTTGGACTGAGAGAAGAAGATGGAACTATCAAAAATATTCTTGAAGAACATGGACTTTTTTAATAACATAGGCTTTTTCTCTTCATAATATTTATCACAAAAATATGATACTATTCATAAAGTATGATTATAATATTGTAAATGGATTACTTGTAAAGCGCAAACTAGAAGAAAATACCCTGTAAATTTAACAGTGATTATTTAGGGTGGCTAAATAATACAGGTCACTTAAATTTTATTCTTTATATTTTCTAGAGTGAAAATGTTTTCTTTTATAATAAAAATACTGTTAAATAAAAGAAAATAATATAGGTGAATTATTACCCATAGAAAATGCCACAGTTCATTACAACAAATGTACATTGAACCAAATCATTGCATAAAGCCTTCAGCATATACTTCCCTTTCCATCCCTGAGACACATTATTACCCTTTCTGTTTACTACGTAACCAAACAACTAAAATGCAATCCAGAAAATCTATTATTTAGTGAAGTTCTGGCCAATCTCTGAAATAACAAGTGTAAGATTTCCTTTCCTATATAAAGAGGAATCCTAAAATTAAGAGTAATCAATAATTCCTTACATCTTAAAAGTATTGAACCAATTCAATGAAAAGGTAAATTTAGAATATAGACTTCATTTACCAAAGAAGATTCAATAAATAATTTTGGTCTGATTTTTTTTTTTTTGCAAATGTTTGGAGTGATTTCATTTGGCACATATTCTTTAGAAACCAAGAGAAGGTAGAATAAACATCAAGAAGGACATGGAAGTTAGTATGGTGTAATTTTACTTTTAAGAGGGTCTAAAGAAATACAACTCTGTGTTACTTTTTAAAAAAGTACAGTCATCTGATTTCCTGGGTATATTCTTTAAAAATAAGTAACTGGATGCTTTTATATTTGTTTATTGGGGGTATGGTGGTTTATGTTATTATTTTTAGTTTCCTTTGCCATTCATGTTTCTGTTTTATGTTCAGTGTTTCAAATATTTGTATTCCCAGATTATTAAGTACCAAAACTGTAACTGAGTACTAGTGGATTGTTTTCTGGTATGATGTTAAAAATATACAATGAAATGTATAAAAGTATTGTCAATTTGATTATTGACACATATAACATGTTTACAAATAAACTGTGGTGTTGATCAAGTTACTGCCAAAAAAAAAAAAAGAGTATTCAATATTTCACATTAAATCTTCTCTCAAGTGACATTAATTGGTTTCATTATTGTATTTCATATTGAGAGTACCAAAATTCATCATTGCCATTTCCAACTTTTGCACGAGGCCTGGCAATCTGGTTACTTCTCAAACAAAAATCCAGCTCCTGGTCATCCATAGGAAACACTTAGGTACTAATGGGAGTTAGAGTAACCCTTACCTCATAATTGCAACTAGGTATTCCAGAGCAGGAAATTCATTCATTCACAATTTATTTATGTATCTGATTTCTAAATTACTCCTATTTTTGCAAAGGAACAAATAACCATGGGAGAAAAAATAAAGAACTATTAAACTTTACTACTGGGGAAACCACAGACATTGTGTCAAACATCAGGGACATGCAAATCAATAGACCAAGCCCTTGATCTTGAAGTTTGCTCTTGTGAAGCGTATGTATGTAGCAGAGAAGCTTAGCCTACCTATAGATATGCCTAAAAGTTACCTGTGGAGGACCTCTGTTGTTGCTCAGATGTAGCCATTCTCTCTCTCTAAGCCCAACTCTGCAAGTGAAACCACTGCCCTCCCCCACTACCTGGAACATGACATCCAGGGGTGAAAGTCTCCCTGACAGTGTGGGAGATGACTCCTAGGGATGAGTTTGGCCCTTGCACCATGTTATCAACAATGCCATCCTGACAAAAAGGGGGAAAAGAAGTGTAACAAATAAGGTATCAGTGGCTGAGAGAGTTCAAATAGAGTTGAGAGGCTACTCTGAAGGTCACTCTTACACAAGCTTCAGTTAGACATTACTATCTATCATAACTTGCCAAATCTCAACCAAAACCATTCTTGCCAATCCTAAACAATTTACCTAGGGCATTATATAAGATTCTACAAAAGTTCCATGTATTAGGCCAACTTTCCAAAACCTACAAACTCCAGATGGGTGCCTAGACCAGATAATTTCTGAAATGCAGAGGGGCCAGCCTCTCCAGAATATCAACTAGTTCCATTCCTCTACTCCATATTACTGACAGCCCTTCCAAAATGAAAAAGTTAGAATGGGCATAACCCAAATAGCCTGAAAAAGTGGGAGAAAGATCAAAGGTGACTGTGGAGTTACACAGAGTATAGTATATAAGTGCTGAACCATTATACAGATATTTCTTTCAGCCTCCAATAACTTAGAGCAGCTAGAAGTAAAAAACTAAAAACCTGTAACCCATACCAAACTCAAAAATTTGTTTTACAACTAACTGTAGTGATGCACTCTGAAATTTATTGCTTTTTTGTTTATATGTTATTTTTCACAAAAAAGAAAAAAAAAGAGGAGGATTATAACAGAGAAGATAGGATTTAACAAATGAATGTGACTACTGAATCATTATATTGATATTTTTGTTGGTTTCCAGTGTCTTGGAGCAGCTAGAAGAAAAATAAATAAATAATGGAATTGTCATCCAGACCAAACTTTAAAATCTGTTTTATAAGCACTTGTTAAAATGTACTTGGAAATTTATTGTTTTTTTCTATATAGTTATATTTCACAATAAAAAAAAGTTAAAAAAACTAAACAACCAAAACCAAAACAACAAAAAAACACCTAACAAAAAAAGTTGTGGTTTGAAATTATTTTTCCTTCAAATATATACTCTCCTAAAACTGAGATTATATTTTTAAACATCATATACATTTAGAAAAACATAATTATAAGCGGTATGCTTTTATATTTCATGAGATCTGTGTCCCAAGCTTGAACCCTGACAAGTGGGGAAATGCTGTCCTAAAAAAGCTATGGAATTTAATTTAAAACGGTAAAGGCGCCAGTTCTGAAAACACTGATGTGTGTGGTCCTATGCGACTTCTTGATTCCTGAGCAAACAGGGTCCTGTAGAAGTAGCACACCCGCACTCATTTATATTTCCCTCACAGTGGCTAGACTTTCACCAGGCTAGCCAGCACTCAGTAAGACAAAACCAAAGACAACCAACCCTGTATTTCTGATACACTACTACAGAGGTCTATTTAATTTTACTTCATACTAATAAATAGTGATGAAAAGAGAGAGGGAATAAAGCAAGAAGAAAATAAAAAGAGATGATCGAACAGTTTCATACTGAAAATTAATCTGCTTAAATACATACTCAAAATAAAAAGGTTTCCAGTACTTACTCCAAGGATCTTCCTTTGGCACCGACCACATTCAGGAGCAAAGAATTTCTCATAGCACAGCTCACAATACAGGGCTCCCTTCTCCTCTACAAATCCAATGTAGGCCATAGTATTTTTGCAGTGAGCACAGTTAAATTCTTCTGGGTGCCAAGATTTCCCCAGGGCCACAAGGAACGGCCCCCTGCCAGAAGAAAGATCAATATTGCTCAGGAATAAAAGTTTCTGAAGTTAGCCTGGACAGCTAACATAGACTCAATTAAATACTTGCTTAATTCTCCTCCTCAATTCTGAACACATGAGTGGTGTAAATTTACATAGGGAATCTGTGTATTTATATGAAGAGAAAAGGGGAAAGGAGTAAAAACACTTAAGGGATTCCTTAAAGAAAGGCCATTTCCCCCCATTTTTCTGTCTTGAGAGGATGTGGTAGCATGTTTTATTGAGTTGCAATGAGTGACCCTGTCTGGGTAATGATTATGATTGATTATGATTGAGTGTTAACTGTGACAGAAACTGAAGCAACCGGAAAAATATATGTTTTAGTCAGAGATCAGAGTTTGATATTTTTATAAAATGAAGAAAACAAAAATCCCAGTTTGGTATGTCAGAGTTTTAAAGATAGTTAATTATTACCCCAAAACACTCTAGTCAATTTCTCATCCCCACATACTGTTTCATGAACTTAACTTTATTAAACATATCAAATCCTTACCCCCTACTAATGACTACAAAATCTGTAAACTGAGTATTATGGATTGTTTGAAGCTACTTGGAAACAGGTTTTATTTAATTTACACATGGCTGATTTTTAATGTACATTCCTATCAAGATAAAAAATATTTGTAAAGAGATTTTTTCCATTAAATACTACACAGTCATATACTGATAATAGGGGTTTCGTTTGCTTGACAGGAATCCATTATGAAGCCTTATCTAGCCATGAGGCCTGAAGAGATTAACCATTCTGCCTCTGCAACATACTTCTCAGTACCTACATCACACTAATTTTTATTCGTAGAGTGGCTTTACCTCCAAGGCACTTTTTCACTTATCTAATTTGTCCATGTAACATCCCCATGAGACAGACCAGGGCAGTTATTATGAACTCAGTTTAACAGATGGAGAAGCTGAGATACAGAGCATTCAAAAGATATGACCAATATTATAAAATCTTGACCGAACTAAGGCTAGAAATTGAATTTCCTATTTCCTAGAATACTGCTCTAGTCAATCGTTATTTTGCCTTTGAACTCATTACCATCAATTATCATCACAGAGGACCACATGGTAATAGTTAGTAAGCACCAGACTAGGCAGATTATTATTAAGTCACAATAAGCATCACAAAGTCACACATTTTTTAACCTTTGACAGTAACATAAACCTTTCTACTCATTAACTATCTCCCATTGGTAAATTCTTTGTACACACACTGATGTTTATTCAGAACCAATACTTAATTCTGCAAGAGTCAGGAAAGTAGAAAGGGTCTTGATGAATGGCTAAAAATTTTTCTGTGGGTTTAAAAGGGTATTTTCTACCCCAAATTCCTGTTAACTTGTTTCTCAATAATATGATATTACTTTGTAAAAACTAGGACATGTACCTCTCTCAGTTTTAAGACAAGTAGTTTATTATTTTTAAAAACATTAGGGTATTACAGTTTGTGTTCACTAATAAGGAATATCTTTGTTAACTAATTTCTGCCAGAAAGAAAGAGCTACGTATTCTGCACTCAGGTATATTGCTTTTGGTAAGGTGTCCCTTAGTTTTTAACTGGTTTATAAATAATAGTTCTACTCAACAAGTTCCTTCATTCCATTTTCTCAATATACACTCGGCAAAAAGTTAGCTTTAAAGATAAACCAGAAAGTCACACGGCTCAAAGTCAGACAAGGTTTTATAACTGCTCTGAGATTTTCCACCAGTGGGTATGCTTGAAAATCTTCCAGACTAAATTTACTGTAATCATAACACAGGGTATGGTAGAAGTTTGGACTTTTTTGGCTGGCATTTGTCTGGACATTAAAGCAAACTCAAAACAATTCTATTAGGTTGAATTTTTTGTTAGGGCATGTACATCTTCAGCTCATCCATAAGGATGGATGGTCCCTGATGTCAGGATCCTTTTTGGGCACCTCAATTTTCAGAAGATGTCAATCCAACCTAAGGTTTAAATTTTGTAAAAGAATAAGTGTTGGTATGCACTATGAATAAAGAGAACAGCTTTATTCCTGGAACATATCAACCAATGCTACCAAATATTTAACAAAGTTCTTCTGAGACAAAAAGGCATTTAAGAATCGATTCTAGATTTTCTAAAGTATGTACTGAGATCAAGTCAGATCAGCAGATAACTGGATGTTATTGGTCTATATTGCCAGTGATTACAGAAAACAGCTCTTTGAAATTCACCTTTGCTCCTCCTACAAGTTGCTGTTGAGAGTATTGTGTGTTCTATCACAGAGGATCATTTTCACATGAACTCCTGGAGAAATTCCTATCAGATTTTTGTAACAAAAATAGTTTTGCTTCTCCCAAGCAATAGGTTTATTTTTACATTATTGTATAGTGAATTGCAAAACTATTCTTTGGGGCTGATTGCTAGAAGGCTTAAAGCCAAATCTATATTCTAACAATCGGCAAAAGTGTGTAGGCCATTAGTATAGGTATTGTCTACTCTCAATGCTAGCTTCTTTAGCTTGTTTTTTAAAAGTCTCATCTGTGATTTTCATTCTTCTTTTGTCCCCTTTTATAATTTAGATTATCTTATATTTCATGTATTTTTCAAAATCTCTCTAAAAGCTTTCTGGAATAAGGCTCACTATAAATAAATTAAAATCATACTCCATTGAAAGGGAAACTTTAAAATATTTCATTAGTTCCTTTATCAAAGAATAGTGAAAACACTTTAAGACAGTAAAAAATTTCTTCTGCACCTTTAAAAAAGGAGTTTAAACTGACCTGTGCTCATGCCAGATCTCCTTCCTTAAGCATACATGCTCACTGCAAATACTGGTCTAACCTGATATTCCCTGGCTGTGCTGAAAGCGCATCTTTCCCCATTGGTATCCATAAAGATGTGCATAGATTAAAAATAAAATCTCTTACTTATAACAAAGTACTCTCTTCTCTGTGTCAGCAAAGACTAATTTAATAAATTCATTAACACAGGATTAACATCGAAGAAGTTCTTGTTCCAGGTAGGCTAGGGTTTCCATTTGTCTGAACTGGAACAACAGGCTTGCATAACTGCAAAGTGGAATTAAGTATTCAACTCCCTCTTACAGTACTCTATTTTTCTGTGAGCCCTTACTAAATACTTGTTGACTGACAAATGAAGGGAGGGAGAGAGTATCTGACTAGCTGAAAAGAAGAGCTGTAGCATGAAAATTTTTACTTTGTTTATCTTCTGTGAGACTTATGCCAGGAAAAGCAAAAACAAAGGAAAGGTAGGGAAGGATGCCAAACAAAAGTTTAGGGGTAAAAAGCTTATAAATTGTCAGAAAAGTGAAAGGAATTGCAAATTTCATCAGGTACAACTTAATAGGGATTTAGCTTCAAAATTACATGCTCACTGCTTGATTCTCTTTATTTAATTCCTGCAACAATCTTCAGTGATGAAATTAACACTATGATATGAATGAAAACATCAGAGATGTTAGCCAACTTTCCTATGATCATGTGGCTGATAAACTGTATTTAGAATCCACCTAGATCTAGCCACTATATACTAAATATTGTTCTACCAAAAGTTATTGCATCAATAGAAGTTAGAAACAAAAGCCTATCAAGCCAAATTTTTTTAAAGAAACTTGTATTCAAAAATAAAAGCAGAATCTGATATCTATTTAATTATAAAAATTATAAACCAGTTTTCCATTATGGTCAACTTTTAGAAAGCAACTGGCCTGAGTAAAGAGTTCAAGAAAATCACAACTGGTGGAACAGAGTGAATTAGAAAAGATAGTTGGGAGAAACTGCACATCCACACATTCACAACTATACTGTCATATGCAGGAAGAGTAAGAGAAAATGAAAGAAAATCTTGCAAGATTTACGATATCCTAAATTACAAATATTAACAATCTTTCCTAAAATTTGGCAACACCGTATTTTGACACCCTCAATTCTTCATTTACAGTAGATTATACACAATTTTCCAATGCGGAATGTAAAAAAAAAATAGTTCTACTTTCATTGAGTACCATCTTGATGTAAAGCCCTTTAAAATACTGCATTTAAAGGGCTTTGAAGCAAACTACAATTTTATATTTTAAAGGCACAAAAAACTTGCTCCTCAAGAATAAAACACAGTTAAAATGAGACCAAACATAATAATGAATAAAAATGGCATGTTCTAAAGAAGTATGAATTGACAAATTTTAAAAAGTCTACTGGAGACAATTATAGTTAATTCTTTTATTGGAATTACTATAAAATCAGCAAAGCAGGGGAACTATGATTCTATAATATGATAAGTTAAATAAGTGGGATATAATTTCAGCTTGTTAATACTAATATCATGCACCTTACAAATACTTTTAAAAAGTTCATTTATCAACTAAAAATTTACTAAAGGCAATGATGTGTGCAAACACTGTTCTGGGTGATACTAACAATACAAAGCAGAAGAAAACCCTAGTACACATGGAATTTATATTACAGTGCGGGGAAGAATGACAATAAATAAGATAAATAAAATAAAATATATGATATGGTTTTTATTAAGTGCAGAGAAAATTAAAGCAGGGAAGGGAGGCAGGGAAAATGTGCTTGTGCTTGTGTGTTATGGGAACTGGAGGATCTAAACAGGGTGTCCAGAGACATTCTGATATTTAAGGAATGGTCTGAAGGAGGTGGTGAGTACTGCAAATATTGAGGGGAAGATAATCCATGCAGAGGCAATAATATGTGCAAAGGGCCTGATGAAGGCACCTGTGGTGTTCAAGAAACAGCAAGAAGGACAGTGTGTCTAGAATTGAGGCAAATGGGGGGAATTAGAAAGTAATAAAGTCAGAGAGAATAAAGAGGTGAATTGGTAGGGGAGGGGTGACTGAGTAGTCTTTTAGCCACTGTGAGGATTATGACTCCTACCAAGAGTGGAATCATAAAGTTTTGGGAACACACTGACATGATATGATCTATTTTTCTTTAGGATTGTTCTAGCTACTGTGTTAATAGATAGGTAAGGAACAAGGGCAAAAGCAGAAAAATTAGTTAGAAAATAATGGAATTATCTCAGGTGAGAGATGAAAATGGATTGCATCATGGTGGTAGTATGTGCTGGTTTGAAAGGATGTATGGACCCTAGAAAAGCCATGTTTTAATCAAAATCCCATTTTGTAAAGGATGTTTAATCATCCAGGATGTTCAGATCATCTCCCTGGAGATGTGATTTAATCAAGAGCAGTTGTTAAACTGGATTAGGTGATGACATGTCTCCACCCATTTGGGTGGATCTTGATAAGTTTCTGGAGTCCTATAAAAGAGGAAACATTTTGGAGAATAAAAGATTCAGAGAGAGCAGAGCAGAATGACATAGCCATGAGAAGCAGACTCTACCAGCCAGCGACCTTTGGAGATGAAGAAGGAAAATGCCACCGGGGTGCTTCATGAAACAGGAAGCCAGGAGAAGCTAGCAGATGACACCATGCTCACCACGTGCCCTTCCAGATGAGAGAGGAACCCTGACTGTGTTCACCATGTGCCTTTCCAGATGAAAGAGAAACCCTGAACTTCACTGGCCTTCTTGAATCAAGGTATCTTTTCCTGGATACCTTTGATTGGACATTTTTATTGACTTGTTCTAACTGGGACATTTTCTCTACCTTAGAACTGTAAACTAGCAAATTATTAAATTCCCCATTTAAAAAGCCATTCCGTTTCTGGTATGTTGCATTCTGGCAGTTAGCAAACTAGAACAGATTTTGGTACCGGAGAGTGGGGTGCTGCTGCGGTTTGCAAATACCAGATATGCTGGAACGTTTTTTTTTGGATGGCTAAGGGGAAGATTTTGGAGGAACTGTGAAGAGAATGATGGAGAAGTCCTGGAGTGCTTGAAGAGACTGTTGGTTTAAACAAAACCACTGCCAATCTGGACAAAGAGGGACACAAAAGGGAAAAAATGGAGGTTGCAGTGTGAGAACCATGGAAGCTCCGGTCTGAAGCCAAGAAATCTTGGCCAGGAGAGTGGACCCACCCACACATATGGAGAGGGTGAGTTTACCCTGAAGGGCGAGGATGAGTCTTCCACCTTGTTGCAGTGGAAGAGTTGTGCAGCCAACTCTTCCACTCCTTGGGGGACTGTATAGCCTTGGAGAAGGTATAGCACACTCCTTGGGGGACTGAGGAGAGCCTGGCTGCCACAACATGGAGGGGTTAAGCGTGTGTCCCAGAAATGGCAGAGAGCCCAGGTGTGTCCCTGATGCCTGAAGAGAGTGGAGCTGAGAAAAAGGTGGTCTCCTCAATGTTCCCCAAGGTTGATTTGGAAAGAGGCAGGCCACTGCGCAGGCCCTTGGAAAAGGTGGGACTGCCACTTTCTAAAGCCAAAGGATAAATGACTTTCAGATTTTGAAATACAATGGAGTTTGCCCTGCAGGCTTTAAGAACTGTTTGGGTCTTGTGACTTATGTGTTCTTTCCAATTTCTCCCTATGGAAATGAAAAGCTGTATCCTGTGAATGTCCTCCTTTGTATATTGGCACCTGTTAACTTGTTTTGAGATTCATAGGTCCACAGCCAGAAGAGAATTTTTTGCACCTTAATATTAAGGTGATGCACGTAGTTGCCAAGTTGACAAGGGGTGGACATGTGGTAGTTAGATTCAGTTGTCAACTTGGCTAGGTGAAGGTACCTAGTTCTATTGCTGTGGACATGAGCCAATGGCATGTGAACCTCATCTGTTGCTGATTACATCTGCAGTTGGCCAGGAGGTGTGCCTGCTGCAATGAATGATTTTTTATTTAATTGGCTGGTGCTTAAATGAGAGAGCTCAACGTAGCACAGCCCAAGAAGCTCAGCATACCTCACCTCAGCATTCGCAGCTCAGCCCAGGCCTATGGAGATGCAGAAAGGAATCACCCTGGGGAAAGTTGTTGGAACGCAGAGGCCTGGAGAGAAGGCCAGGAGAGATTGTCCTGTGCCTTCCCATGTAAGAAAGAACCTCTGATGAAAGTTAGCTGCCTTTCCTCTGAAGAACTAATGAAATAAATCCCCTTTTATTAAAAACCAATTGTCGAGGGACTTCCGGAGAAGATGGCGGCTTAGTAAGACGCGCGGGCCTTAGTTCCTCCTCCAGAACAGCTACTAGGGGAGTAGAAATGATACAGAACAGCTCCCAGAACCATGACAGAGATCAAGAAGACGGCGTACCCAATTCTGGAACAGCTGACTGGCTGGGAGAACCCGCTCCGGTGAGATCGCCGAGGGGCGCGGGCTTCCCTGGGTCGGGCGGCAAGCAGCCGGAGTCCCTCCCTTCCTCCTTCCCAGGCCAGCTGGGAGAATTGGACAGGCGGTCCCCTCAAGCCGCGGCGGCTGGTGCACCTCCCACGCGCGGCCCCCCAGACCAACTGGGAGAATTGGATTGGAGATCCCCAGGCTGCGGAGAACGGTGACGGGGTCCCTTCCAAAGACGTGGCTTCCCAGTCTGGCTAGGAGATTCGGATGGGCGCTCTCCCTGGCTGCGGAGGCCGGCGACCCTCCCCACGTTCGGATCGCCGGGCCGGCTGGCACTCTTCCAAGCCGCTTCAGCTGGCGAACCTCCCCCATGGCGAGAGTTTTCCAAAGTTAAAGGACTCACAGCACCTTTTACTGGTGGGACCCACAGACAAACGAGTGCCACGAGCGCCACCTACTGGGCAGGATAAGAAAAACAGAACCCAGAGATTTCACAGAAAAATCTTTCAACCTGTTGGGTCCAACACCCAGGGAAATCTGACTAAATGCCCAGACGCCAGCAGAAGATAACGGATCACGCCCAGAAAATTGAAAATATGGCCCAGTCAAAGGAACAAACCAATAGTTCAAATGAGATACAGGAGCTGAGACAACTAATGCTGACCTAAGTCCAGGACCAAACGGCTTCACATGTGAATTCTATCAAACATTCCAGAAAGAATTAGTACCAACTCTCCTCAAACTCTTCAAAAAAATTGAAGTGGAGGGAAAACTACCTAATTCATTCTATGAAGCCAACATCACCCTCATACCAAAACCAGGCAAAGATATTACAAAAAAAGAAAACTACAGACCAATCTCTCTCATGAATATAGATGCAAAAATCCTCAATAAAATTCTAGCAAATCGTATCCAACAACACATTAAAAGAATTATACATTATGACCAAGTAGGATTCATCCCAGGTATGCAAGGATGGTTCAACATAAGAAAATCAATTAATGTAATACACCATATCAACAAATCAAAGCAGAAAAATCACATGATCATCTCAATTGATGCAGAGAAGGCATTTGACAAGATTCAACATCCTTTCCTGTTGAAAACACTTCGAAAGATAGGAATACAAGGGAACTTCCTTAAAATGACAGAGGGATATATGAAAAACCCACAGCTAATATCATCCTCAATGGGGAAAAATTGAAAACTTTCCCCCTAAGATCAGGAACAAGACAAGGATGTCCATTATCACCACTATTATTCAACATTGTGTTGGAGGTACTAGCCAGAGCAATTAGACAAGAAAAAGAAATACAAGGCATCAAAATTGGAAAGGAAGAAGTAAAACTATCACTGTTTGCAGATGATATGATACTACACATCGAAACCCGGAGAAATCCACAACAAAACTACTAGAGCTAATAAATGAGTACAGCAAAGTAGCAGGTTACAAGATCAACATTCAAAAATCTGTAGCATTTCTATACACTAGTAATGAACAAGCTGAGGGGGAAATCAAGAAACGAATCCCATTTACAATTGCAACTAAAAGAATAAAATACCTAGGAATAAATTTAACTAAAGAGACAAAAAACCTATATAAAGAAAACTACAAAAAACTGTTAAAAGAAATCACAGAAGACCTAAATAGATGGAAGGGCATACTGTGTTCATGGATTGGAAGACTAAATATAGTTAAGATGTCAATCCTACCTAAATTGATTTACAGATTCAATGCAATACCAATCAAAATCCCAACAACTTATTTTTCAGAAATAGAAAAACCAATAAGCAAATTTATCTGGAAGGGCAGGGTGCCCCGAATTGCTAAAAACATCTTGAGGAAAAAAAACGAAGCTGGAGGTCTCGCGCTGCCTGACTTTAAGGCATATTATGAAGCCACAGTGGTCAAAACAGCATGGTATTGGCATAAAGATAGATATATCAACCAATGGAATCAAATAGAGTGCTCAGATATAGACCCTCTCATCTATGGACATTTGATCTTTGATAAGGCAGTCAAGCCAACTCACCTGGGACAGAACAGTCTCTTCAATAAATGGTGCCTAGAGAACTGGATATCCATATGCAAAAGAATGAAAGAGGACCCGTATCTCACACCCTATACAAAAGTTAACTCAAAATGGATCAAAGATCTAAACATTAGGTCTAAGACCATAAAACAGTTAGAGGAAAATGTAGGGAGATATCTTATGAAACTTACAATTGGAGGCGGTTTTACGGACCTTAAACCTAAAGCAAGAGCACTGAAGAAGGAAATAAATAAATGGGAGCTCCTCAAAATTAAACACTTTTGTGCATCAAAGAACTTCATCAAGAAAGTAGAAAGACAGCCTACACAATGGGAAACAATATTTGGAAATGACATATCAGATAAAGGTCTAGTATCCAGAATTTATAAAGAGATTGTCCAACTCAACAACAAAAAGACAGCCAACCCAATTACAAAATGGGAAAAAGACTTGAACAGACACCTGTCAGAAGAGGAAATACAAATGGCCAAAAGGCACATGAAGAGATGCTCAATGTCCCTGGCCATTAGAGAAATGCAAATCAAAACCACAATGAGATGTCATCTCACACCCACCAGAATGGCCATTATCAACAAAACAGAAAATGACAAGTGCTGGAGAGGATGCGGTGAAAGAGGCACACTTATCCACTGTTGGTGGGAATGTCAAATGGTGCACCACTGTGGAAGGCAGTTTGGCGGTTCCTCAAAAAGCTGAATATAGAATTGCCATACGACCCAGCAATACCATTGCTAGGTATCTACTCAAAGGACTTAAGGGCAAAGACACAAATGGACATTTGCACACCAATGTTTATAGCAGCGTTATTTACAATTGCAAAGAGATGGAAACAGCCAAAATGTCCATCAACAGACGAGTGGCTAAACAAACTGTGGTATATACATACGATGGAATATTATGCAGCTTTAAGACAGAATAAACTTATGAAGCATGTAATAACATGGATGGACCTAGAGAACATTATGCTGAGAGAGTCTAGCCAAAAACTAAAGGACAGATACTGTATGGTCCCACTGATGTGAACCGACATTCGAGAATAAACTTGGAATATGTCATTGGTAATAGAGTCCAGCAGGAGTTAGAAACAGGGTAAGATAATGCGTAATTGGAGCTGAAGGGATACAGACTGTGCAACAGGACTAGATACAAAAACTCAAAAATGGATAGCACAATAATACCTAACTGTAAAGTAATCATGTTAAAACACTGAATGAAGCTGCATCTGAGCTATAGGTTTTTTTTTTTTGTCTGTCTGTTTGTTTGTCTTTTTTTCTTTCTTTTTCCTTTTTTTTACTATTATTATTATTTTTATTTTTTCCTCTACATTAACATTCTATATCTTTTTCTGTTGTTTTGCTAGTTCTTTTCCTAAATCGATGCAAATGTACTAAGAAATGATGATCATGCATCTATGTGATGATGTTAAGAATTACTGATTGCATATGTAGAATGGAATGATTTCTAAATGTTGGGTTAATTTCTTTTTTTTTCATTAATTAATAAAAAAAAAAAGAAAAAAACAAAACCAATTGTCTCTTGTGTGTTGCATTCCAGCAGCTAGCAAACTAGATAGAAATAGTGAAAAATGTTCAGATCCTGGATATATTTATAAGTTAGAGCTGAAATGATTTGCTGACTATTCATACATAGATTGTGAGAGAAGTCAAGGAAAACTAAGGAATTTGGTTTGAGAAACTGAGAGAACAGAGTTGCTATTAATCATAAAAGAGAAAAATATGAGAGGAAAGTTATGCTAGGTAGAATTCTAGGATGGCTCCTAAAAAACCTGACCCTGCATGTTATCCTCTGCATAATCCACTTCCCTTAAGTGTGAATTGAACCTGTTACCATGATGAGATATAACATCTGTGATTAGATTATGTGGCAAAAAGTTTTGTCGATCAGTTGACCTTGAGTTAATGAAAAAGGAGTTTATCCTTGATGGGTCTGACCTAATCAAAGAAATAAGAACAGCAGAAGATGTTGGCCTCAAGCAAGAAAGGAAAGTCATGCTGTGAACTGGCCAAGGTGTGTCCTCCAGGCCTCAGTCTAGAGCTACAAGGAACTTAATTCTGCCAACAACTTGAACTATCTTGGAAGAGGACCTTGATCTTCCGATGAGAACTGCAGCTCAGCTAACATCTTGATTTCAGCCTGGGGAGACCCTAAGCAGAATATCAGCTAACCAATACTCAGACTTGTAATCCATGGCCAGAAATATTGAGATAATAAATTTGTATTGTTTTTAATAACTGGAGTCTTCTCTCTTTTTTCCTTCATGAGTTTGGCCAAAAGTTGTCAATGTTGTTGATCTTTTCAAAGAACCAACTTTTGATTTCACTGATCTCCTCTAGTATTTTTTTTATTTTTATTTTCTATTTCATTCATTTTCACCATGATTTTTATTACTTCTTTTCTTCTGCTTGCTTTGGGTTTAGTTTTCTTTTCTTTTTTTTTTTTGAAATGTAGACATTTATAGCTATAAACTGTCTTTAAGCACTGTTTTAAGTGCATTCAATAAGTTTTTGTATGTTGTGTTTTCATTTTCATTCACTTCCAAGTATTTTGTAGTTAACATTTGTAATTTCTTTGAGATTTCAATGCTTTTACATTTATTGAAACTTGTTTTATGGTTTAACATACAGTCTATTCTGGAGAATATTCCATATGTACTTGAGAAGAATGTACATTCTGCTGTTGTTGGGTGGAATGTTCTATAGATACCTGTTAAGTCTATCTGGTTCAAGTGTTGTTCAAGCTTCTATTTCCTTGTTGACTTCTGCCCAGTTCTTCTATCCATTATCCTAAGTGGGGTACTGAAGTCTCCAATGATTATTGCTGAACTGTCTATTTTTTCCTTCAGTTCCATCAGTTTTTCCTTCACGTATTTTGGGGCTCTGTTGTTGGGTGACTATGTTCATAACTTGTTTTACCTTCTTGTTGGACTTCCCCTTTTGTCCTTTTTTGTCTCTAGTAACATATTTTCTTAATGCCTATTTTATCTGATATTAATATAGCCACACCAGTTCTCTTTTGGATACTGTTTGCATGGTATATGTCTTTCCATACTTTTACTTTCAACCTATTTGTACCTTTCAACCTTAAGTGTTTTCCTATAGATACCATATAGTTATATCATGTTGTTTATCCATTTTTCCAATGTCTGCTTTTAACTGGAGTTTTTAATCCCTTTTTATTTAATGTAACTACTGATGTAAGGATTTACAATTACCAATTTGTTATTTATTTTCTCTATGTCATATCTTTGTTGTTTCTCTGTTCCTCCATGACTGCTTTCTTTTATGTTAAATGAAAATTTCCAAGGTACCATTTTAATTGTTGCTTCTTTTACTACATTTACTTATTTTCTTAGTGGTTGCCCTAAAAATTACAAGCAACATTTTATTTTATAACAATCTAGCTCAGATTAAGAAAACAAATACAATAGTACACAAAAACTTTGCTCTTATATATACCTCCTTTCCCTCCTCCCTCTTTTGGGCTGTTGTCATACAAATCACATCTTTGTACAATGTAAGCTCATCAACTTAGAAACGTAATTATTCCTTTTGCAGTTTTCCTTTAAATCAAATAGGAGGAAAAAAGAGTTACCAACAAAAGATATTTATACTGTCTCTTACATTTATCTATAAAGTTACCTTTACTGGTGCTCTTTTATTTCTTTATAGGATGGAGTTACTATTTATTGTCCTTTTATTTTAGTCTATAGACCTGCCTTTAGATTTTCTTTTAGGTTGGGTATTCTAGAGATAAAATCTCTCAGATTTTGTTTACCTGGAAATGCCTTAATTTCTCCTTAATTTTTGAAATAGTTTTACTGGATAAAGAATTCTTGATTAATGATTTTTCTTTTAAGCATTGTATATGACATTCCACTGTCTTCTGATTTTTTTTTTTTTTTTTTTTTTGCATGGGCAGGCACTGGGAGTCAAACCCGGGTCTCTGGCATGGCAGGTGAGAACTCTGCCATTGAGCCACCATTGCACCACCCTGGTTTTTTATTTCTGATGAGAATTTAGTTGTTAAGCTTATCATCCTATACATGATGACCTGCTTTTTTCATGCTAATTTCAAGATTCCTTCTGTTTCTGTCTTTAAAGAGTTTGAATTTGATAGGTCTAAATGCTAATCTCTTTGAGTTCCTCCTACCTGGAGTTTGTTGAGCTTCAGGGATGTAAATTAATGTTTTACATCAGATTTCAAGTTTTTGGCCATTATTTCTTTAAATATTCTCTCCTCTCCATGTAAGACTTGCATTGCGCATACGTAGGTATGCTTAATGATTTACCAGAAGACTCTGAAGCTCTTTTCATGTTTCTTCATTCTTTCTGTTCCTCAGAACGGATAAACTCAATGGGCCTACCATCAAGTTTGCTGATTATTCTGCCTGCTCAAACCTGCCTTTGAGTCCCTGGTGGACTTTTTCTTTTCAATTATTGTATTTTTCAACTCTAGAAGTAAATATATTTGGTTCTTTAAAAAAAAATACGCTTTATTGATATTCTTTATTTGGTTACACATTGTTCTCAGATTTTCTTTTAGTTCTCCAGACATGGTTTCCTTTAGTTCTTTGAACATATTTACAATAGCTAATTAAAGTGTTTGTCTGGTTAAGTCCAATCTCTGGGCTTCCTCAGGGACAGGTTCTATTGCTGCTTTTTTCTTCCCCCTGTGTATGAGCAACTTTCTTGTTTCTTTGCATGTCACAATTTTTGTTGAAAACTGGAGTTTTATAGACTCCCACTCCCCCTGGTTTGCTATTTGTTGTTGCTGTTGTTTGCTTGCTTTGTGACTTTTCTGAACTATTTTTGTGAAGTCTATACTCTGTTTGTGGACCTGATCAGTTATCATAGTGGTCAGTTAATAATTTCCTTAAAAGCCTCATCTTTGCTGACAGGCTCTGTGTGCATGTTAGGACATATCTTCAACACTCAGCCAGGCACAATACAACTCTATCTTAGCCTTCACTTTCTTCTGGAACAGAGTGTCAAGGTTAGGCAGAAGGGAAAGCCTAGGGCTCTCTACGGAGCACACACAGTCTTACATATGCACATTACCTTCTAGATTCCCAGGAATACGCTGGAGGTTTTGAAAGTCCCCTATGGACATCTCATTTCCCAGATGTTTCTTTTGGCATTTTGTTAACCTATTGTTTGTCCCAACTATCATCCACCATATGGGGCCGCCCTTTTTTCTTTTTTTCAACTTTTTTTATTGTATGGTATAACATACATACAGAACACTCTTCAACAAGTGGTTACAGGATAGATGCCAGAGTTTGTTATGGGCTACGATGCCCTGCTTTTGAACAATTATCTCTGATTGTTTTAAAAAAATGTCCCCAGGTAAAAGGTTGTTCGTACTGAGTGAGTGCTGTGTCAGGTCAAATAAAGATAGACTTGACATGGGAGATGACTCCCAGGGATGAGCCTGGCCCTAGTACTGTGGGATCAACAATGCCATTCTGACCAAAAAAGTTTAATAAATACGATATCAGTAGCTGAGAGAGTTCAAATAGAGTTGAGAGGCTACCCTTAAGGTCACTCTTATACACATTTCAGTTAGACACTGCTACCTATCACAACTTGCCAACCCCCAACCAAAACCATCCCTCCCAATCCCAACAAATACCTAGGGCATTATATAAGATTCTACGAAGGTTCCATGCACTAGGATAACTTTCCAGAAAGCTACAATCTCCAGATGGGTGCCTAGACCAGATAATCCCTGAAATGCAGAGGGGCCAGCCTCTCCAGAACATCAGGTAGTTCCATTCCTTCATCCCATATTATCAACAGACCCTTCCAACATGAAAAAGTTAGAATAGGCATAGCCCAAATACCCATAAAGAGTGGAAAAAAAGATCAAAGGTGATGGTAGAGTTATACAGAGACGGTAGGGTTTAACAAATGAATATAAGTGCTGAGTCATTATACTGATATTTCTTTTGGCCTCCAGTACCTTGAGTAGCTAGAAGTAAAAATCTAAAATTGTGGAATTGTAACCTATATCAAATTCTGAAATATGTTCTACAACTAATTGTTGCAATGTACTTTGAAATTTATTTTTTGTAAACATGTCATTTTTCACAAAATAAGAAAAAAAAGAGGATTATAACAGAGAAGATAGGATTTAATAAATGAACATGATTACTGAATCATTATATTGATATTTCTTTTAGTCTCTAGTGTCTTGGAGCAGCTAGAAGAAAAATTGTGGACTGTAATACATACAAAATTTTAAAATCTGTTCTGTAAGTACTTGTTAAAATGTTCTTGGAAATTTATTGCTTTTTTTCTATATATGTTATATTTCACAATTTAAAAAAAAAGTTAAAAAAAAAAGCCTTGAAAAGGAGTCTTTCAGGGAATAATCAGACAGATCAAATAATGGCCATTCTAGGAACAGGGTTCTGAAGGCCCTCCTATCCTGTTCTGCCCGACCAGCAGCTGCCAGACTGATTGCTTCTGCTATGACTGTGAAGTACCACAAAGCTAAGGAGCGGGGAGATAAGGATATGGCAAGGTAAAAGGTCACAAAACTTGCTGTTCTTACTGAGATTTAGCTGGTTTTCTTGAATAAATACACCTCAGATTGCTGCAAGCCTCTGGTTAATTTTCATAGTTCTGTAAAAGTTGATTTTGACAAAATTTTCTAATATTCTTGCTAGTTTTATGGAGGGGAGAGTTTTACTGAAGTCCAGATTCGTGTTGTTTTAAGCCACTAAATTTGTGGTAATTATTACACAGCAATAAGCAACTAATACAGAAGGTTTAGGGGTAAGATCAGGTCAGTTGGAAAGATTCATTTAACAATGCTTATTAGACAAAAAAAGCAAATACTGAGTAGGATAGCTGTGTATGAGTCTGGATTTTAAGGGAGAAGTTCAGGCTAGAGAAGAAAATTGGGAATTATGAGTGCAAAAGATGGTATTTAAAAAATAAAGAAACTGTAGTTACCCAAGGAAGTGAGTAGAATAGAAACAAATCCAAGGACTAAGCTCTGAGGCATTTCAACATTTAGAGTATGCAGTAATAAAGGAAGAGCACCAAAAATAGTAGTCCAGAAAAGCTGAGGGAAGGAAAAAAAGAGAAGAGAAAAATAATGAAAGTCAAGTGTGGGGTAAAGGAGTAAGTGCTCTACTGTATCAAAAACTGCTGATAGGGCTAGTACTATGAAAAACGATAATTTATCGTGAGATTCAACAATGTCCAGGTTACAAAAAGTGCTGCAGAAGCAATTTCGGAGTAGTAGTAAGTAAAAGCCTACATAAAGGAAGGAGAAAAATTAAAAACAGCATAAATAAAGGAGTATAAGAGTTTTCCTAAAAAGAGGAGAGAAATGGAGGTGAAAGACAATAGAGGGTTTCATTTCTGAACATGGGGAAAAACAACAGCATGTTTGTATGCTCACAGGAAAATTCAATAGAAAAGGGAAATATTGATGATATAGGAGAGAGAAGGTAGAATTGCTGGATAAATGTGTTTGACAAGGCAAGATGGGGTGGGATTTAGTGTCCAAGAGGAGGGACTGACCTTACATATTAGCACAGATATTTAATCCATAATACAGGAGAGAATTTGAGTGTATGGCAACAGATGTAACAAGGTGAATGGATACCATGTGGAAGTTCTCTTCTGATTGCTTCCCTTTCCTAAGTGAAAGAATGAAAGATGAATCAAGGTGACAATCAATCAAGCTGAGAGTGAAAACGAGAAAGGAGGTATTAAAGGTATGGAATGGCTTTCTGAATGGGAAAGTGACTGTATTAGAGAAATATACAGCAGACCCTGTCACTATTAAGAACACACATGAATTAATAATCATGAATTCAAAATAAGATTCATTGATGTGGTTATGAGTTTCCCCCTAGCTATATCTATCTGTTCAGGTGTAGGCACAGAGTGGACCAAGAGTTGATTCTATCCAGGCTAGTGGTTTTGTCAACTGAATATGATGAAGTAAGTTGTGGAAAGGAATAGAGGATGTATGTAAGGGAGTGTATATAATGATTGACTATGGAAATAAGGCTGGATAAAATGGAAAATGAGAACATGAGGACCTGAGGGACAGTGAAAAAATATCTGAATGAATGGATTAGAGGTTGCTGGCAGAGCTGTGTGTCAAAGGATTGGTGGAGCTGGGGTATTAGAAAGACTGGGATATAGGCAGTGGTTCTTGAAGTAGAAAGGGATGTTAAGAATTGATATTATGAAAGAATTGTAATTACTGGTCAAGACAAGGCCTAGGATGCGACAATGAAAATTGGTGGCAGAAGATGGGTAGAGGGATCACTAAAGTAGAGGATGTTATAATATTGGAAGACCAGGATATAAGATTGATCATCTGTATAGATACTGAAATCAGAAAAATGGCCTCCTGTTAATAATACAGTCTTCTGAGGCAAGATTAATTTTTCAATTTTACAACTGTGGCGGTTTAAAACTCTAGAGATATCTCATGACTTTTCCTAAATACCATGATTCAGAACTCCCTACTATAAATGCCTCTTTCTCCTTTAGATTACTATGGTAGTACTGCGTATGTTTCTTAGGATAATTATATAACTACATTATGGTTATTTGTGCCAGGGTCTTAGCTTTTCTAACAGATGATAAAATACGTGAGAAAATGGACTGTATCTTAATCTTTATATACTCATAGTGTGAATTTAGTAACTTGCACATACATTTTCAATGGATATTTGATTTGTTGTGCAAAAGGATTGACTTGCTAAGTAGACTATACAACCTTGTTGCTTGCATTCCTTTCAAATAAAAGAAATTAGTTTGTTGAGGTTAGATAATCCCCACTTTCCCTCTTTGCACACATCTTGGCTGTATCTCTATCAGACTTTTATTTTAATTTGGTAGTTGATTTTCTTATTTGCATTTTCTAGTAGATTGTAACCACCTAAAGGGGAGTAGTCTAACTTTGATTTCTGTATCAATGGTGCCCATAGGGAGTTGCATACAAAATTCCTGAGTGTTTTCTTATACAATTTGGAAAAATGAAATCTGAGTCACCAATATAAGTCTAAGACTGCATGTATGTTGTAAGGCAGAGGTAATAACTTTCAAAATTTCAACTTATTTATAATCTATCTCCTTCTTTCTCACTTATACACTTAACATTATGAAGTACATTCCCATAGTCTTAAGTTACAGCAGTTTTGCTTAAACTCCCCTCTCCCACCCTCAACTGAATACAGAAACAGATATTACTATATTCATAATGTAGATACATTCACACATATTTTTTACATGTAATAAGTTAGAAAGTTCCAAGTGGATACAGAAGAAAATTAACAACACATCACATCACATCCAAATAACCAGGGACTACAACTTAATTTTTTGTATAGTTCCTTTTGGTCTTTTTACTTCTTTCAGAATTGTTCTATGTATTTTTTTCCTCTTTTCTTTTAACTTGTTTTTATTGTGAAATATAACATATATACCAAAAAGCAATAAATTTCCAAGTACCTTTTTTAAACAGGTAGTTACAGAACAGATTTTAAAGTCTGGTATTGAGTACAGTTCCACAATTTTTCGGTTTTTCTTCTAGCTGCTCCAAGACACTAGAGCTCAACATAAATATCAATATAATGATTCAGTAGTCACACTCATTTGTTGAATCCTATCTTCGCTGTTATACTCCTCCTTCTCTTTAAATAACATATATACATAAAAGCAACAGACTTCAAAGTACATTACAACAATTAGTTGTGGAACAGATTTCAGAGTTTGGTATGGGTTGTAATTCCACAATTTTAGGTTTTTATTTCTAGCTGCTCTAAGGTATTGGAGACTAAAAGAAATATCTGTATAATGATTCAGCACTCATACTCATTTAAGCCTGAACTTTTCTGTACAACTCTACTATCACCTTTGATCTTTCTCCTACTCTTCAGGAATGGTTTTGGTTGGGGTTTGGCAAGTTATGATAGGCAACAATGTCTAACTGAAGCATGCATAAGAGTGACTTCCAGTGTAGTCTCTTGGACTCTATTTGAACTCTCTCAGCCACTGATACCTCATTTGTTACACTTCTTTTCCCTCTTTTTGTCAGGATGGCATTGTTGATCTCATGGTGCCAGGGTGTTCTAATGTTTGGCACAGTATCCATGGTTTCCCCAGTGAAAAAGTTCAATAGTTCCATAATTATTCTGCCATCCCTCAAGGGACTTTGCCAATACTTTTTGATTATCTGCTTAATATACTCTGGGATGTATCCAGGAATTGTATTAAACTATATAGAATTAAAGGTCTCATTCTTATTCTGGGCTCCCTGTGTTTGGATTGTTTAAATGGATCTATCCAGATAGGCCAAGTTAGATTACGTGCTACAGAAAATTTAGATTCTGGACACAATAAAACTTTCTTCCTTTGGTCTCAAAGAGTAGGTGAAGTTTTTAAATACAGGCAATGCTTCCTTGCCTCTGTGTTCTGAATTACCTTAATTCCAACATGATCAGGATTAGCCATCCCACTTTATTTAGTAAAGTTATGTAAACCTCTTTGATTAATTGTTCCTTAGTCTGTCTCCTCCAGTGTTTTAATTTGGTCATTAGACTGAACTGTATCGATCTGCATCTTCATATGGTTAGTGATCTTCTGTTGTCTTCATAGTATGTAAATATCTTGATAGGGTTATTCTGGATGTTGATTTCCTTCATAATCTAAAGGTTTGTATTTGTAGGACAGGTATGGAGCAGGATGCAGGGCATGTGGAGGGGCACAACAGTGCGGTGATGAGTTGCAGTGGAGGTATATGCATGGGTTGTGGACTCTACACTGATGCTTCCTTGTCTCATTCTCCCTGCCCATGCACTCCTGATGGAGCCACATCTCCATCTGGAAATGAATGTGCTAGGCTGTTTGCACTAGCTGTACAGTCTCTAGTTCTCTGCATCTCAATTTTTCTGCTTTTTAAACCAGGGCCTCCCTATGTGGTGTAGAAGACGCTCCCAGGTCACTTACACCTTGGAATCGCTCTCCCAGTCTTTTTTCTGACCCTTCTCTAGCTGTTCTTTGTACAGGGATGAACCCCACCTATCCTGTTTCATCATCTTCCTGGAAGTCCTATGTATTTTTACTACTGTATTTCCAGGGCATGCAACTATGCCTGGAACCTAGTAGGATCCTCAATAAATATTTAATGAATGAATGAATACATTTAGAATCAAATAGACTTGGGTTCCAACCCAGGTTCTACCATAATCAGATTCATGACTTTGGGAAATTAATCTAAATCTTAGTATTCTCATTTATAAAGGGTTATAACAATAATATCAACTTCATGGGGGGTTATTTTAAGGATATAGGAAAATACTCATAAAGTCTTTGGCATGACATCAAGCATGTTCATTAAACAGTAGTTGTCTTTATTATAATCATCTATAAATATGTATCTTGGCATATATTTCTTCAAACAAAATTGTAATAATACTTTAATATTCAGAATTTTACATTTCATGTCTTCATCTTACTATAATATTATTAAACATTTTCCTTTGCAGTAGTAGTTGAATGCATTTATAAAATCTAAAGTAAGATAGACCTGGGTTCAAATTCAGTTTCTACCATTTACCATCTATGTGACTTGAGACAAATTCTCTGTGCTCCAATTTCCTCATCTATGAAACGGAGTTGATAATAGGAACTGTATCTAAGGGTTGCCATGTATTATTCACAATTGTCAAAAGATGGAAACAATCCAAGTGCCCATTAACAGATGAGTGGATAAATAAAATGTGGTATATACATAGTGTGCTGGTTTGAAATGATATATGTACCCTAGAAAAGCCATGTTTTAGTCCAAACCCCATTTTGTAAAGGCAGCCACTTCTTCTAATCCCTACTCAGCATTGCACGTTTGAAACTGTAATTAGATCATCTCCCTGGAGATGTGATTTAATCAAGACTGGTTGTTAAGCTGGAATAAGTAGAGGCATGTCTCCACCCATTTGGGTAGGTCTTGATTAGTTTACTGGAATCCTATAAAAGAGGAAACATTTTGGAGAAAGAGAGATTCAGAGAGAGCAGAGAATGCTGCAGCACCACAAAGAAGAGAGTCTATCAGTCAGCGCTTTGAAGATAGAGAAGGAAAATGCTTCCCGGTGAGCTTCACGAAACAGGAAGCCAGGAGAGAAAGCTAGTAAATGACGCTGTATTCACCACATGCCTTTCCAGATAAGAGAGAAACCCTAATCGTGTTTGCCATGTGCCTTTCCACTTGAGAGAGAAACTCTGAACTTCATCAGCCTTCTTGAATCAAGGTATCATTCCCTGGATACCTTAGATTGGACATTTCTATACGCTTGTTTTAATTGGGACATCTTCTTGGCCTTAGAACTGTAAACTTGCAACTTATTAAATTCCCCTTTTTAAAAGCCGTTCTGTTTCTGGTATATTGCATTCCAGTAGCTAACAAACTAGAACACATATGATGGAATATTATGCAGCAGTAAGATGAAATGAGGTCCGGAAGCATATGACAACATGAGGAAATAATTATTTGAGGAAATAATGCTGAGCGAAATAAGTCAGACACAAAGGGATAGTAACTGTATGATTTTGCTAATATGATCCTAGTAAAGATACACAGAAGCTAGAGATGAGTGAACAGTTACCTAATGAAGATGAACTTAAATGTATGGGAATGGATAGAACTGATGATAATTTATTAGTCCATTTATAAGGAATATTGTTGCCACATTGAAGGTGAATATGATTGAAAGGGGTTGTGTAGAGCCATGTATCTCAATGATTAACACTACAAATATAAATAAGTTATTGAACGAACCACTTCAAAGGTATTAATCTTGTAAAAAAGTCAATAATAGAGGGGTATAGAGGGAACTACCAGGCATGCTATGGCCTATATTTAACAGGAAGATATCACCAGTACCACAGCAATATTAAGGGTAAATAATGGAGGGGGGGTAGGGATGAGAGTTAAGGGGGAGGTGTGGATTTTCTCTTTGGTGAGGGTGTGTTTATCTGTTATTTATCTCTTTGAAGCAAAGAAAATTATTTAAAATCAAGAGTGATGATGATTGTACAACTAAGTGAGGATACTGTGAGACATGGATTGTATATTTAGGACATTAGCCATGATGCCCAATGGATGGAGGTGGCCTAAGGGTACAATGACTGAGACGCAGAAAGGTGAACTGAGATGTACACATATGATGGAATACTGTGTGGCAAAGGAAAGGAATGAAGAAGTGAGACATGCAACAAAGTGAACTAATCTTGAGGACATTATGCTGTGCAAAATCAGTCAGAAACAAAAGGACAAATATTGTATGGTTTCTTTTAGAGAATATGTATAAGAAAATTGAGGCCTAGATTATAAGCTCTTATAGCAGTCAAATTTATTCCTGAGCTTCAGGTGTTATTTCTAGATTCTGAGATGCTGTGCTATTTATGTATAATGTGGTATTTTCCTGGAATCTTGGGTACCGGTGTGACACCTAAGATTCAGAGTTGGAGTTTTGCAGGTCTGAAAGTCAGCAGTGCTACACACAACTGTTAAAGAAACTGAAAAGAGATCAGGCTTCAATTAGAGACAAGAATGGAGCCGATCTGTTTGGGACTAAGGTAAATCAGAATACAGGGGGCGGGCCACAGTGGCTCAGCAGGCAGGAATGCTTGCTTGCTATGCCTGAGGACCCGGGTTTGATTCCCAGTGCCTGCCCATGTAAAAAAAAAAAAAAAGAATACAGGGGTAAGGATGACATTTGTCTGTATTTTAGAACTTCACCTACTGTATGAGACCAAAGGAAGAAAGGTTTATTTTATCCAAAACCTAAATTTTCTGTAGCACACAATCTAACTCAATCTGTCTAGACAGTTAATTTCAACAATCCAAACACATGGAGCCTAGATAGGAATGAGGGCTTGTAAACCTGTATAACTCAATGTAATATCTGGATACATCCCAGAGTATGTTGGGCAGGTAATTAAAAAGTATTGGCAAAGTCCCTTGAAGAACTGGAGAAAAATATAGAACTATTAAACTTTCCCACCTGGGAAACCCCTGAGACTTTCTCAAAAACTAGGGACTCCCAAGTTAATAGCCCAAGTCCTTGGTTTTGAGGCTTGCTCTTACAAAACCTATTTTTTCTGTAGTGAAGCTAAGTCTACCAATAATTAGCCCCAAAGATTATTTTCAGAGAAACTCTTTTGTTGCTCAGATATGGCCTTTCTCTGTCTATAAGCCCAACTTTGCAAGTAAAATCACTACCCTCCCCACTACATAGGACATGACATCCAGGGTGTGGGTCTCCCTGGCAACATGGGACATGATTCCCAAGGATGAGACTGGCTCTGGCACTATGGGATCAATAATGTCCTCCTGACTAAAGGGAGAAAAAAAACGTAACAATATAAGGGACCAGGGGGTACAAGAGTAGTTCAGTGGGAGAATCCTCGCCTGCCATGTGGGAGACCTGGGTTCAATTCCAAGTCCACGTATATCAAGCAAAACAAACAAAAAAACAAATTCAACAAATGGTGTTATAATAACTGGATACTCATTTGGAAAAATAATGAAATTTGACTCCACCACACAGCATACAAAAAAAAAGGGACCAGTGGATAAAACAGTTCAAATAGGATTGAGAGGCTATTCTGGAGCTGCTCTTCTACAAGTTTCAGCTAGATATTGCTAATTGCCATGGGTTGCCAGCTCCAAATCAACTTCATTTGTGTTAACCCTAAAGAACACCTTGTTCAATCTGAGAACCTATAAAAGTTTCACGCACTAAGTTTATTTTTCAGAAATTGATAATCTTCGGATGGTTCTTAGGCCAGGTAAGACCTGAAACCTATACGTGCCAGTCTCTCCAAGAACATCAACCAGTTCTAATCCTTACCCCATATTGTCACACCCCTTTTCAACATGATATCAATAAAGACTGGAAGAAAAATCAAAGGAAAAGGAGGAGATATAACAGAGAAGTTTGGATTTAACAAACTAGTGTTTGACTACTGAATCATTATATTGATATTTCTTTTTAGTCTCCAGTGTTTTGCAGCAACTAAAAGGAAAAACTTGAAATTGTAGAACTGTAACCCATACCAAACTTTGAAATCTGTTCTATAACTACTTGTTAAAATGTACTTTGAAATTTACTGCTTTTTTGTACACATGTTATTACTTCACAATAACAAATATTTTTAAGAAAAGATTTGCCGTGTGAATTAAATGGGAATACAGGTAAAAAGTTCTGAGTATGACATTTGGTATATGTTAAGAATGCATTAAACATTAGTATTCTTGTAAAACAGCATTTTAATGGCACCATAATATTACAGTATATAGATGCCAAATATTTATGTTCTTTCCAATTTTGCAATATAAAAATATAGTGTGTAAACAAAATTATATTACAGCTTTAATAATCCTTGTTCATAAATCTTGGTCAATATCTTTCATTTTGTTTCCTCAAATTCAGGAATTAACACATTAAGCCAGGAAACCTTTTATTCTCAAATAAAATCTTAACCAAAAAGGAAAACAAATAAAACTCATTAACAAGGAAGTGCTCAGAGACTTCAGTAGATGGTGAGATAACCTTGCTTGTCTGTTCCCGGAGTAACCTAATGAAGCCCTCCTTAGAAAAGTTTGAAAAATCACTGGGCAAAAACTAAATCAATTATGTTAAAATTCTCTCACTGGAATAAACAAAAGATTAACTGGATGTGGTTGTTCTGGTGCTACATTGCAGGCAAAGACAGAACAATATTCAGGTGTTTTTTTCCCCAAGCATTGTATATCTAAGAAGAAACTCAAGCACCAGAAATCCTACTTCTTTCACAAAGATTCTAACAAGATAAACTTGAATGGTTCACATAACTATAACACAAATTGCCAATAGACTTTAATGTCATTAGATACAAGAGTCAAGAAATAAGCTAGTTTTCATAAAGCGCACATTTATTGAGGAAGCTAAAATGTGGTTTTGGTTACATTAATCTGATTACCTATCCGGTCAAAGAAATTGGGTAGGAAATGTTCCATAGCAAACTTGATCAAAGCTTTAGCAGAATTTTCTAAAATGTAACTTCTACTCATTTGTAAAAGGCAACTAAATGAGTCAATGTAATGCCTAGAAAATAAAATTTAGGTCAAACATCCATAAACTTTTCAATATTAAGTAGATCAGAACTTTTTAAAATATGGGACCCAAACAAAATTATCTTATGGAATTTAAAGTTAAATAAGTGCTATACAGAGATAACCAGCTCAATGGTAACATTCAGTGATTCAAGTTTCTGAGGTTTACAGAAACAGCTGCAAAAAAAAAAAAAAAAAGAAAGAAAGAAAATTTGCCTTAGTTTGCTCTTATTTTAAAAAGGTTTTTGCAAATCTGAAATATTTAGAAATCAGTATGTGAAAAACAAACAACACAAATTATAAAATAAACCTTACATTTTGCACAGTTTTCCAGGTTATAATATTCAATATTGAAAGTATCAAGGTTGCAACTGCAACTTGTTGTGTTAAAAATAGGTGTCCACAAGAATGTCACTTGATCTAATGCCTCTTGCTTTGGTAAGTAATACAGACACTGAGACCAGGAACTAGAATTATGCTTTGACTAGGTCTCTGAACCGACTACAGGCTATTCAAGCTGCTTTAGCATTTGAGCACCAGACAAATGTGTTATGTTAATTACTGTTATATGATCTTGGCATGAACAAATCTCTGCTTCTATTAACTTCCCTTATAAATGAAGCTTTAATGTTTAACTGATAACAAGTGCTGGGATAATCCAGAGCAATATAAAATTTTATGATGAAGGACCAATAAGTATTGGACATTCATTCTATTAACATAATGCATATTTATTTCATATAGCAAGATTATTATACATCAAAAATATGTCTTCCAACTTAGGTGGGAATGGAGAATGTAATTTCTACTTTGATCTGCAGATTTTCTCTATCATAAGCAAATTTTCTAGAAATGCTAAAAGTGGGTGGTTACAGGATGTCAGAGATTCTGATAATCAGACATGAGGTCAGCCACTGATGTGGCCTGCCATTTTGTTAATCCAGCCAATAATTATTGCTTACAACAGTACACAAATAACAGGAGTGACTCCATTCTCCATAAAGGTTAATTTTATTCAGAATATAGTATCCCTAAACACAAGCCTAGGTAGCTAAAATACCATAAATTATATGAACAAAGTTGCAAGTCAGATCTTATTTTTATTTTACTAATACGAACCTAAAGATAAAGTAACTAAATACAGGTAGAAATGAAAAGCATCGCTGTATTTATTGGATGAAGCATTACCACACTAGATTTTATAATAGTTTCAATACTTCTGTAAGGCAGTAACACTATAATAACACTTTTAGGAAAATGACTCTTACTCAGTAGATACTATGGCTTGAATAATGAGTAGGTATAGAGTCATATGCACGATCTGATAAGGTCAAACATTTACAAAATACCTTCTGCATTTTGGATACTGTGCTAGGCACTGGAAATCTCTACAGATTCTCCCCTTCCCACATAACCTCTAATTACTACTATACTGTTACTGGCTAATTCTTATTAAGTAGATACCTACTTTGAACCAGGCACTAATCTAAGTTCTTTATATATTATCTCATTTATTTCACCAAACCTCCCAATGAAGAAGACACTATTACTATATATTTTTCAGAAACAAGGTAACCTAAATATATGGAAATAAATAATTTACCCTAGGTCATGGAGCTACTAAGTAGCAATAAGTGATGTCAAAATTACTAAACTACTCTGGGCCAAAGAAAGAGGTACAGGACCCCCTGCCAGCCCAGAACTGAACTCTAAAATAAGTCACTAAAATTTTCTTAGATTACACTTTGTTTGGAGAGTATTACATCAGTAATGTTAGTTTATTAATACTTTAAATATTCAAGTATACATAGATTTGAAATTTCATGCTTAACAGTATGATACCCTTACAAATATTAATCAAACAACAATAAAAATGTCCCTGCCCAGAAGAGATTCTATTAATTTAACTACCGTCATATCTTTAACAACAACAAAAAAATGACCACCATTAATAAAGCAAGCATGGAGTATATCATAATCCTAAACTTGTTATAACAATAGGCGGGTATTTTTAATATTTTCATCTTCTCACATCCATCCTTGAAAAATGTTCAAGGGATTCTTATTATGTTAAAATGGGACCATTCCCCTAGCTGTTTGAATATGATTGTCACCATGTGTAAATCACCCTCCCCTAATACCTATGGTTATTAGTTTGAAGTAATGGTTTCTACCTGGCTATCAGCCCTGGAATTTCAACATGAGAAATGGCAGGGAGGAATAGGCTAGATCACAGAAGCTAGAGTCTTCAGGAAACTGCTGCCATCTTCAAGCTCATTAACAGCACAACCTCTCTCCAATTAAAACCTTCATAGGAGAAGCAGAAAATCACCAGGAAATTTTGAAACAATCACCCCTGGTAGAAAAACAAAATACATTTGCTGAGTATCTACTTTGTGCCAGAGATTTAGCACTGAGGAGGCATGATACAGTTTCATGGAGGAAATTCCAGGTGAAGGCAAGATTATCATGGGAAGGTATTAATTAGGCTAACATACTATAAAAGTCACACAATATGTCTAGAATTGAATGAGGGAAGAGAAATTGCCAGATAAAATACTGGATGCCCAATTAAATATAAATTTTAGGAAAAAAACATAATTTTTTAGCATATGTCTCAAATATTGCACAGGACATACTGAAGCTAAAATTTTTTGTTGCTTATCTGAAGTTCAAGTTAAACTGGGATTCTTGTTTGTGTGTGTGGTGGGGGGAGGGGTATGGGATTGTGTTTTTTATTTTTTGGCTAAATCTGACAACTCTAGGAGAGGGGTGTCTCCTATAAGCCTCATAAAGAGCCTAAATCCATCTTAAATCTATTCTTCCAGATTTCACACATTGTTTCCTTCTCTTTCTGTCTTTTTCAAATCAGTGATAAACATGGTAAGGTAGTTAGGAGAACTAAGGGACATTAGATAGTGGTAAAGTACACTTTATAGCTAAGTACATCACAGATAGATTACAGGTATAATGTAAGTAAACAGAGAAATAAAAAAATTCTAGAAGAAAATATTAGAGAATATTTTTATAATCCTGTGGTGTGGAAGGTCTTTCTAATCAAGACACCAAAGGTAGAACAATAAAGAAAAAACAGATTGATTAAACTATATAAAATCAAAGCTCCAGTGAGGTAAAACAAAGAAAATAAAAAATGACCTAAAGAATGAAAACAAAAATTAAAAAATGAGAAAACAGTATTTTTAACATATGAAAGAAGGCTTACATGCTTAATATACAAAGTGCCCTTATAAATCTGTAAGAAAAATATGGATTTCCCTGACGAAAAATGGGCAAAGGATACAAACAGGGAATGCAGAACAAAGGAAATACTGACAGGAAATAAATATATGAAAACATCATTAGTCATCGATGAAATAAAAAGTAAAACACAACAATTTCTGGCCTTTATAATAGAAAGATTGACAATATCTGCTACTGTCAAGAGTATTGGTAAATGAGCATTCTAATTCATTTCTGATGAGAGCAGAAATAGATGTAATCATTCTAAATGGTAAAAGATAATATGAATTAAAACATAAAACAGGTATTTCCATTGAAACAATTCCATTTCTAGAAATTTACCCCAAGGAAATAATATACATGTGCCTCACAAACCATTGCTTATAGCATATAAAAGTTGGAAGCAATCTCAATTTCCTGAAAAAAAATCCAAAAAAACACTACATAATTTGTTGCACATTACAACAATGTTATATTATGCAGTCATGAAAAATATGAACTGGAAAAAGAAAGACTGTATCAGGATATAATTAAGTGAACAATAACAGGTTACAAACACTGAGTATTATGTTTCCATTTCTGTAAAACTGTGTTCTTCTGTGAGTGTGTTTTAAAGTCTGAACTAAAATAAACTACTAAAAGCAGTTATCTTGGAAAGCCCGTTGTTTTCTATTCTTCTATATTTTTAAAACATTACAACGAAAATGGACTCTCATTAAATTAAAAAAAAGTTATTCTAATTTTAATCACCTATTATGTACTATATTCTTGACATATATTATTTAATTAAAGGAGGTTTAGGAGAGGAGTATGCATATTTGGCTCTTACATAAAATTTTAAGGTTTCTTGATCTCCATTTTAAGTATTACCTAGAAACATTATCCTAAGCAATAATTATACAATAAAGGAGGGGTAAATGCAAATAATCTAAACCTTACTCAACTTTAGAGAAGTCACTGTTTCAACTATTTCAAAACAGGATAAATAAGGGGAAAGGAGCTTGAGCAATCATTTCAAATGATTACTGCCAACAAAGCAAAATTCACAAACACGCAAGAAGGCCCTTTTGATAGGATCCCTGTAATCAACAGTCACATCTATACCTCATAATATTTTAAAAGTTATTTATTAAGAAACATTCAAAGATTTAATAAGTGTCAGGGTACTAGTACTCTCACTTAAGTGTACTGCCGGGCCTTTTTCCTGATTGGAATTTAAGAGACAATAAAATAGATTTGGAGAAAAAGTATTTTATAGAAGCGAGTTATGATCAAATCTAATATTTAAAACATTTAAGAATATACCTGAAGTTAATTATATCTTTTCAGAGCTTAGTCTTTTGAAATTCAGTCTTCTTTTTTCTAGATCTCAAAGTTCTTTAAGTCAGTAGTTATTTTTCATCTAAATGAAAAGTTCTTACTATTATAATTTGTAAAATAATGAAGTTGAGATAAGTGATCTGCAGGGTCCCTTCAAGTCTTAAAATTTTATTATTCTCTGAAAGGCTGCATTACTCACTATTTTTCCTTAGTTCTGATAGGAATTAATACTGACAAAATTAGTATTTTTAGCTTTATTTTCACAGAGCCTAAGATTATTTTTCATTAAAATAGATTCTAACATATATATAGTCACATTTAGACATATCAATAATACTGATCACATAGAAAAATGACTAGAATAATTTCACTACCACAATTTGATTCTTTCAGAATATTAAACAAAAAATCAACATTGGTATTAAGTCCTTGAAAAAAATTTCACAAAATAACTAACCAACCTGATGACCTGGTTACAGTGAGCACACATTGGAGTTCGTTTCCCTGCAGGAATGTGCTCAGCTCTTTGCACTAAAGTGTCTTGCTCGCTTGGCTGGGGCTGCCCTCCAGTTAGGTTGGCTGGTGCCACTGCCCCTGGGGAAGTCATACTGCTTGAGATTCTTCCAGTTGAAGATGCTAGAAGGTAAGACACAGAAGAATAAAGAATGAGGATAAGACAAATATAAACTTTTTCTAATAATAAAAAAATACAAATATTTCTAATAACCACTCGTTACCTAACTCATATTTATGGCAATCTTATATACCAAACCCAGGGTTGTGGCTACCAAGATGAATAGAAAAGAAATAAAAAATCACAACACAGTGAAAAAAGTTATGACAGATATATGCATAGGATGTTATAGGAAAAGAGTTATCTCTGCTTCCAAGAGGACATATGGTTAAAGCGAATAAAGATGAGGAGGTATTTCTTCTTAGTCACTTGGACTTCTCTGCTTAGCATTACATTTTTTTAAAACTTTTTTTGTTGTATAGTATAACATATATAAAAGAAAAGAAATAAAAAAGCAATAGTTTTCAAAGCACTCTTCAAAAAGTAGTTACAGGACCAATCCCAGAGTTTGTCACGGGCTACCATACAATCCTCTCATATTTTTTCCCTCTAGCTGTCCAGAATATAGGAGACTAGAGGGCTTGGATACATTTTATCATTACAATCGACATTTTTATTCTTCTTTTTGTGTGAACAATAACATATATACAAAAAAGCTATAAATTTCCAAGCACAGAACCACAATTAGTTGTAGAACATATTTCAGACTTTAACATGGATTACAATTTCACGTTTTTACTTCTAGTTGCTCTAAAATACTGGAGATTAAAAGAGATATCTATTTAATGATTCAGCATTCATATTCATTTGTTAAGTCTATCTTCTATGTATAATTCCACCATCAACTTTGATCTTTCCATACCTCTCATTGGGATTGTTTGGACTATGGCAATTCTAAATTTTTTATATTGGAAGGGTCTGTCACTAATGTGGGGTAGGGAGATGGAACTAGCTGATGTTCTGGAGAGGCTGGCCTAGGTTTCAGGACTTATCTGGACTAGGGGCCCATCTGGAGGTGTAGGTTTCTGGAAAGTAACTCTAGTGCCTGGAACTCTTATGGAATCTTATAAATTGTCCCAGGTGTTCTTTAGGATTGGCTGGAATAGTCCTAGTTGGGGGTTGGTATGTTATGATAAGTAGCAAGGTCTACTGAAGCCTGAGTAAGAGCAACCTCCAGAGTAGCCTCTCGACTCTATTTGAACTCTCTCTCTGCCACTGATACTTTATTAATTATGCTTCTTTCCCCCTACTTGGTCAGGATGTAATTGTTGATCCCACGGTGCCAGGTCTGGATTCACCCCAGGAGTCCTCTCCCATGTCACCAGGGAGACTTTAATCCCTGGAGGTCATGTCCCATATAGTGGGGAGGGCAATGATTTCACTTGCAGAGTTGGGCTTAGAGAGACTGAGGTCACATATGAACAACAAGAGAGGCCCTCCAGAAGTAACTCTTAGGCATGCCTATAGGTAGTCTAAGCTTCTATGCTATCTACATAAGCTTCACATGAGTATGCCTCATGATCGAGGGCATGGCCTATTGATTTGGGTGTCCCTAAAGTTTGACACAGTATCATGGGATTCCCTGATAGTTAGGTTTATTAGTTCCATAGTCTTTCTCCCTTTTCTCAGGGGACTTTGCCAATACTTTTTGATTATCTGGTTAATACACTCTAGGATGTTTCCAGGCATTATAATAATCTTTACAGAATTAAAGGACCTCTTTCTCATTCTGTGCTCTATGTGTTTCAGTTGTTCAAATGAGCTATACAGATAGGTTGAATTAGATTATGTACTACAGATAATTTCAGTTTCAGATCAAATAAACTTTTCTTCCATTGGTCTCAAAGAGTATGGGTGGTTCTAAAATATAGACACTATCTTTCTTACCCCTATGTTCTGAATTACTTTTACCCCAACCTGTTTGGCTTCGTTTTTATCTCTAAATATCAGGTTATATATAAAACAGCCTCTCAGAATCCAGAAATAATAATCACCACTCCAGACTTAATGTGAATGCTCTAAAAGCTTACAATCTAGGCCCTTGTTTTCTTATAAGTATTTTTTAAAGGTGACCACACCATTGTTGTTTTTTGCTTCTGGCTTATTTTGCCTCACTAAATGTCCCACATGTTCATTCACATCATTGCATGCCTCACAACATTGTTCCTTTTTGTAGCAGCACAACCTTCATTCATAAGTATACACCATTGTTTGTCATTCTGCTTCTCCATCAGTGCATCCTTCAGCCACCTGTTTTTATTGGGCATCATGTAGAGGGTCCAAAGTCCACAGTCCATCTCAATTTTAGATAATTTCATTATTCCCAAGAGATAGAAAACCAATAAACGCATCCTCACCAAATAGGAAATTCAAACTTTCTCTTAAGTCTTGTCTCTCATCCCATTATTAATAAGCATTAAATGTGTATGCCCAGTTACATTATAGGCACATTAAAAACCTTAATGTTTGAAGAAAACAAAGACAAATTCACTATATTCTCTCTCTTTCCATATTTTCTAATAGACCGGAATCAATCACACACTCACATAAGAAGCATCCTTGATCCTTCCCTCTTCCCCATCACTCTCTTTGTTAATAACAGGTCCTGCTAATTTTACATTACAAACAGTTCTTGAATTTACTACCACTTTTCCATTCCTACTAATACTGCCCTGGTTCAAGCCCTAATTGTCTTCTACCTAGAACTAGATACTCAAACTTCGTCTTCCTTAAATTCATCTTCCCCATATCACCTAGACTGAAACCTGACCCAATTAAACTCTGCTAAAACATTTCAAAGACCTTCATTTTCTCTGTCCACTAAATGTAGTCCGTGCTTTTAACACTTTGTAAAAATCTCTCCAATGGTTTCTCTTTGCCCCTACAACTTTATCTTCACCAATCTACCTTTCACTTTGTGCAAGAGCAGCCACAAACTACCTCACTTTTTCTTATAGGTCTATGTACAGGCTGTCTTCATTGTCAGTAATGACATTTTTATTTTTCTGTCCTATGTATCTGGTAATTACTTTTCTTCCCAAATTAGGTTGTATGCTCCCTGAGAGCACAAATATATACCTAATTCATCACTCTAGCAAGAAATAGTGCCTGGAATGAATGAATGAATGGATGAATGAATGCAAAAACTAATTGAGGATTGAAACCAACAGAAGTCCTGCTCTTTAACCAACAGGGAGTTACAATCTAATGGAAAAGAAAGGGTATACACTTAAAAAGGTAAAAGAGGAAAAACTTTTAAGAAAAGCAAACAAGTAATACAAATTAACAGTGTATACAGGGTGCACGGGTAGTTCAGTGATTAGAATGCCTGCCTTTCAGGCAGGAGACACGGGTTCGATTCCCAGACCATGCACCCCCCCCCTAAAAAAAAAATAACAGAGTCTGCATACACAGACATATACACATATACACATGTTGACAGTATCTATATTAAAGATGTGGTTAGAGTGGTTAAGATTAATTAGGATAAATGAAAGGATCATTCTCCTTCACCAAAATGAAGTCTACTTGCAATGATTACTAATGATGGATTCAGAAACCCCACCATTTATATAAACACTTAGCACATCTCCTAAAGTGTTCTGATTGGCACTTGATCTGTGAAATGGCACTTTACAGACCAGAGAGATCCACTATCGTCAATGTTTCAGGTAAACCAACTGGACTTGGAACATGTTTTTATTCTTAGACTTATGCTTTCTATTACAGAAATGAGAAAGGAAAACATTGTAAAATTTTTACTTTGTGCACTCTCTTTTTACTTCACTTACACAGCACAACTCTCACTTTCATGAGTTGTCAATTTCTATACCGGGCTTGATTTCTCTTGGAACACCAGCAGTTAAATTTAAGATATACAAAATGAATTTCCTCATCTAGTACATCTTACCAGCTCTTCCAAGAACCCATATTTGTTTGAATTTTTCCATTCATCTAGGCACTTTGCCTCCCATGTCCCTAACAGTCAGTTCCTAGGCCCTAACAACTGTTTCAAAGTAAATCAAAACCCATCCTCTACCATCTGAGTTCTGATCTTGAATTCTTCTTTCTAATCAAAACCCATCCTCTATCATCTGAGTTCTGATCTTGAATCCTTCAAGGCTGGACTACTACAACAATCTCCTAATCTGTCTCTCTGCTGCCAGTTTCCTAAATTTATTCTGCTATATTATTTTCCAGAAACACTACTTTGATCATATTTCCCTGCTGATAAAGCTTCTATAAGTCCTCACCGAAAACTATAAACAGTCCCAAAGTGAGTTCCCCCAATTTTCTTTACAGTCTTGTCTTTCACACTTCCCTACATCACTGTCATCATTCTTACTAGATTATACTAATTTAATATTTACCTGTGTCATCATTATTCGAAAATACTATTGTTGAACCATTACAACAACTTATGATTTAGGTACAATTACTTTCCTTTCCTTTTTAGCTCATGAGGAAATCTGAGGCAGGTTAAAAAACCTGCCCAAATTCAAACAGCAAATGGCAGTCCTGAACCAAGGAAGTGGCACTAGAGTGTGTACTCATAAACACAATATTATAGTTTACTCACTGTCCTTTAAACATGCTGTCATGGTCAGCTTCATGTGTCAATTTGGCCAAGTGGTGGTGCCTGTTTGTCTGGTTGGGCAAGTGCTGGCTTGTCTGTTGCAATGAGGACATTTCATAGAATTAGATCATGATCACATCAGTTGCATCCACAGCTGATTCCATCTGTCATCAGCCAAGGGGAGTGTCTTCTGCAATGAGTGATGCTCAATCTAATCACCGGAAGCCTTTTCAGGAGGATTCAGAAGAGACAGGCTCTCTTTCTGCTTCGGCCAGCAAGTCTCTCCTGTATAGTTCATCCGCACCCTCCACTGGAATAGTCGGCTTCACAGCCTGCCCTGCAGATTTTGGACTCTGCGTTCCCACGGTCACATGAGAAACTTTTATAAATTTTATATTTGTGAGTGTTCCCTGTGATTCTGTTTCTCTAGAGAACCCTAACTAATACGCATGCCATATCAGTCCCTGTGGACTGTCCCTTTCTCTATTGCTACTGTTCATTTTCCCATTCTGTAAGGCTCATGTAAGTTCCATTTTCTTCTCTAAAATCTTCCCTCACCATCCCAACTAGAAGTGATCTCTTGTTCCTCTTAACATCTCTGACCCCCCACCTATATAATTTAGCTGCTATTTATCGATGTCCTATAATATCTTTTCCTCCTTAAGCCAGTTATAAACTATTATGAAAATGGGACAAATTGTATACTTCTTCCTATTCGCTCCTAGAAATTTAGTATACAATAGAAGGTAAGAAATTAATATTTGATTAAAAGGAAAAGGGAAGGTTCCAAATCACATTCATTTTGCCTTTTAAAAGAAGACTGAGGGTGCATGTGTGATTCAGTAGAATGCTTGTCTGACATGCAGGAGACCAGGGTTTGATTCTCAGACCATGTTCCCAAGCAAACAAACAAACAAAAAACAAACAAACAAACAAAATCCCAAAACAGGAGCTCAGTTAAAAAAAAAAAAAAAGAAGAACAAAGAGACAGATATTTTAAAAAGTGGAATAGGTTCAGGATTTCAAATAATGGGAGATTTGTAACCAAGAAATTAGGATTCAACAAATTATTGTGATTACTGCATTCAACAAATTATTATGATTACTGCATCTTTTTTTCTTTTTAATATAGTAGAATAACCAAAGGGAAATATGTGAAGTTGCAAAATAAAATCCAGCTGCCTTAATCTTTGATAATGACTGTCTAACTATATAGCCTTTATCTTGTGATTGTAAAACCTTGTGACTGACCCTTACTTATACCCCTTAAATCTGTTTTTTCAACTTTAGACTCTTATGATCACTAAAGACAGCCCCTGATGTTTGTTAGTTGAAGACCTTGAGTCAGCCCAGAACTGACCCACCCCAATTCCAAAGATATTTTTTATAGACGGAGGTGAATCTAACCAAAATTGGCCCACCTGACATGTGCAGTTGCATAAACTTTAACCTACAAGTGAGCTATAACTCATTATAATGCTAAAAATCACCCCCATCATCAACTAAGGCTGCCATTTTCTTAATCCATTCTGTGACTAAGCAAATAATCAACCTGTGCATGCTCAATAATTAGATCATCTCTAATCTTGACATCTCAAATTACTGTGCTCATTATCCTAAAACCTGCCTATCTTATGATACTATAAAACTATAAGAATTACTTCAGTTTGGGGAGAAAGATTTTTAGGCCAACAGGCCATCTGATCTCCTGCTTCATGCCTAACAAGTAACTTTTTCTCTCTTTTTGAAACCCTGGTATCTCAGGAATTGGTTATTTGAGTACAGTAGGCAGAGAACTCACCAATTTGATCAATATCAGAGTTACCAACAAAAATCTGTAAACCAGAATTCAGGAAGAGTCAAACCCTTTTGTCTATCATTTATCTTTATTTTATCACATTTTCTGTGCAGAAGCCCTAATGTACTGAGTCTTTGAAACACTTTTACCAATGGAAGAGTGCAATAATTCTCCATTAGTCATTGTAAAATGACATATAATCCATCTGGCCCATGCTTCAAGGAGAAGGTACATGGGGAATTAATTTAATCAACATAAGAAATCGTTCTTAAACATGAAACATGTGGCTGTCTTAAACACATATGACAAAGCTTTAAGCTCTATTGCTGTTCCTTTCTTGGGAAAAAAAGTCTTGCCTTCTGTTACTGCTCCATTTTACCACTTTAGATATGAAAGAAAGTGTTACACCTCTGTTTTGTTGCTGTGTTGCTAGCACATTGGCCTGCACACAAAGCTACACCAGTCTTGTTAATTACAGTACCCTGAACATTTCTATGCACAGTTATTTCCTGTATGAATAAAGTGATGGTTCATTTCTTCAGATTGAATTTCTCACCATTCTAGCACAGGAATGCACAACCTTTCTGCAGGCAAGTGCCACCCCACTGGCCTTTGCTCACTTGGCTTACTGAGGAGAGGGAGTGTAAGAATTTGAGGGCTTGGCAGGATAAAAGCAACATAAAATGAATTGTACCTATTTTATAATGTTGTAGAGACTTGCTATTACCACATAGGAAAAAGGTCATCCATGGGTAGCACAGTGACCAAATACTTCAAATTTATTGAACTCAACGTAAAAATTACCCACATTTTTTTAGAGCTAGCAGCTTAAAGATGATACCCTACTTATTTGTAATAAATAGATTTTTTCTTTATAAGTCCTAGCAGGACCATTAAAAATTAGCCTCATGACATAATCTAAGACTCTAAGTTGCAAAAAATATACATGACTTATTCAAATTGAATAATGAGTGTGTCCATTAAAGTGGTACAATGAGAATGTTAGAAGGATGTTAGTTCTTGACTCGTTTTCTTTGTAAATCTTAATCTTGAGGAACCTTCATTAAATTTGGCAACTTTTGTGGCTAATTTCTACCCTACTGGGACTGTGTTTGCAAAAAATGTTTTTATTCCTTTTGCATCAAATACACTCCAAAAATACACTCAAAAAATTCACCTAGAAATACAGAATCACTTACTCTCTCAAAATCAAGTTAACTAGGCCCTCTTTCATTAACAATAGAATAGTTTTGCATCTTCTAAAGGTTTAGAATCACATATATTAATAATTAATCCTTGCTTTTGTCTTTCATCACTATGACAGGTAAACCTAAACTTGCAAAGATCATCATTAAATAAAGTAAACAAAGATTAATGGAAAACCTGGTAGGATACTAAAATACTTTCTGAGTATATAGTAGGTAAATTTGTCAAATTAATCAAGTAAAATATATCCAGCACAAAACACATTGAGTTGCTTGTTGGAAATTTTTTTTGTAACAGTGATAAATCCGAGAATTTTAAGGGGCAAAATCTGCAAAAAGCAAACAAACCCATGACTTTCTAAACATAAAATTTAAATTACTATATGGAATTTTAAAAAGACTCTTGCTATTACTCTTCTCTCTAACACTAATTTCTACTATTAATTGGAGATTAAGAACTTTGAAAAAAATTGAACCCCATAATATTCATTAATTTAGTAGAACACCTATATCCTGTTATTGGGAAAATCTTTGTGTTATATCATTTAGAAAAATAGAAAGTGAAAATTCTTTAATCTTAGAAAACTCTTCTTTGTATTTTTTCAAGCAGATGGTTTAAATTATTAAGCTACCTATTAACACAAGTTTTAAGCAATCAATGTTGAGCTTTAATTTTATTTTTTAAAGATTATAAGGCCTCAAGTCAGTGACTGTCAATTTTATTCAAATAACTACTACCCTGAGGCACCACACAAGTATAATATCAGGAGCTTTCATAATAGTGGCGTAATTTTATATATGTAATATTATGTAATCTTAACAATTATAAATGATCTAATTTTTACTATGTGCCTAAAAAATAGCTGAGCTCATAAAATGTACTTGTTTATGTACACTATAAGGAGCTTTCTATGAGAAATCACAGAAGACCAATTGGAGTCCCTGGTCGTATAATGGGCAAGTTTTCTGGAAAAAGATCATTTCTAACTGTCTTAAGAGTAAGGGTTGGTCATTTGATACTTTTATTTTCCATCTCTGTTCACAAATGGCTGTTAATTTTAAACCAATGTACTTTAACAAATAGTAGTGAAGTTAATAATGCATACATTAAGTACCTAAGGCCAGGCTGTACTTGAATAGACATGAAATGAATCCACTGATTCCTTTCGATCAAGTAATTTATTCAACTTCCAGTAAAATATTCTTATTTATTGACATATAATAGGTGAAAAATTACTACACTATGACAGATTTTACTTGGAAATTGAATAAGTCAATCAGGGATAGGGGATAATATACCCCAAAGAAACCTAAGTGACACAGATGGTGCTAGTATCTTCTACGGTGGATTACTCGTATTAAAGGAAGTGCTCCTGAATTGTTGAATGTATCATTCAGTAGGAGAGCAAGTTTGGTGCTAAAATGAATTGTTCATGATAATAAAAGAAATACATGATGAAGACTTCTCATCACCTCCTCATTATGCTCTGGTTCAAGCCACAGCTCCTGCTTGGATTAATGCAGTGACAGACATTGCTTTTGTTCTTGCCACCAAACAGACACCAATAAAAAGTCAGCTCATGCCACTTTTCTGCTCAAAACCATTCAATAGCTTCTTTCTAACTCAAAACCAAAATCAAAGGTCTTATAGAACCTGACCCCAGCAACTTCTCTGACCTCTTTTCTTGCTATGCTCTCCTACCCTCTGCTCACTGCCCTTACTATTCCTCTACAATGGCCAGCATGCTTTTGATTCAGGGCCTCTGTATCTTCTATTCTCTCTGCCTGGAAAGCTTTCCCCTCAGCTTGTTCCCTTGCTTTATGTCTCCGCACAAAGGCTATTTATCAATGCGGCTTCCCCTTACCATCTTATACAGAACAGCAACCCCCTACCATACAAACCAGCATTCCCTTAACTCCTTATCTTGATTATCTTTTTCTCATAGCACTTATCCCCATGTAACGTATTTTTTATTCTTTTGATTTGTCTATTTTGTTAATTACTATATCCCAAGCACCTAAAAACAGCCCCTGGTATATTGTTCACTAGATATTTCTTTAGAGAATGAATGACTTTAGCACCAAAATTATTGCCTTCCCACTAAAATGAATCAACACTTAGATAAATTGCTGATTCTAAGTATTGGGGCAAGAAATGAATGAGGAGTATCTGGAATATCTTGTCAAACTAGAAAGTGAGGAAGCTGTCAATGACCACTGGGGTTGTATTAAAAGGACCTGAAGAAATAGATGGCACAGTTTGAGCATTAATAAGGATAATAGCTACAAAGGATCGAAATATCTCAAATATGTCTAAGTCCATAAGTCACAATGATTCTAGAATTTTAAAAATGTACCAATATCTTTATAGAGGATGCTAAGAAACCAAATCATTTCCTTTTAAAACATAGTACAATTTAATAAAGGGAAAGAATCAAGCTTTGACAATGTAGAAACTCGTAACTGATCATATTTCATCTACACCCCATCCATTCCTTGTCCATCTCTGCACTATTCTAAATCAAATTCTAAATGAATCATTTATTCCATAATAGTTCAGAATGATCTCTAAAAGAGTACTGTTTTAAAAAACATAACCAAAAAGCTATTATCACACTTAAAACAAAACAAAAATATTCTTTAATATCAAGAATTTTCCATCTTTTCTGATTATCTCCTGTATTAGTTTTCTATGGCTGTTATAACAAATTACTAAAGACTTAGTGATTTAAAACTACCCACATTTTTAAAACTACCCACATTTTTCATGTTATAGCTCTATACATTAGAAGTCCAACTTGGACCTTACTGGGCTAAAATCAAGGTGCTGGCAGGACTGTGTTTCTTTCTGGAGGCTCTAGGGAAGAATCAATTTCCTTGCCTTTTCCAGCTTCTACAGGTGTTCATGGGTCCCTTTTCCATTTTTAAAGCCAGAACATCAGGTAGAGTTCTCTCATTGCTTGACTCTGACCTTTTTTTGTTCTTTCCTCTTCCACTTTAAAGGACCCTGTGATTACACAGGGCTCATTTAGAAAATTCAGAATAATTTCCCTATTTAATGTCAGTTGATTAGCAATCTTAATGTCATCTGCAATCTTAATGCCCCTTTGCCAAGTAACATAACATATTAACAGGTTCCAGAAATTAAGATATAGACATCTTTGGAGGGCCACTATTGTGTCTACCACATATCCCTCAATGCAATATTAACCAGGATCCAAATAGGGCCTCACATTGCATTTGGCTGTATGCTCTTCAATTTCTTCTCATCTATAATCCCATCCATCTCCCTACCCCCTTGTGATATATGTACAGAAGAAACGATGTCTCTAGTTTTTAATTTACATTTGACCTCTTTTAAGCAAAAGTAAAAGAAAAGTGAATAACTGAATTTGAATTATTTTATCTTTACAACATCACGAGGCATTATCATTATTTAATGGATGAGGAATATAAAGTTTAGAAAACATAAATAATATGCCTAAAGACAATGCAATGAAATGAAGCAAATATTTTTTAAATAATGACTACATACCAACCTATGTGATGGGTTATACAACTGTGAACAAGACACATGGTTTCTACCCTCACAGAGTTTAGATAAGATTGTAGACTAATAAGCAGTCATCTACTTTATAGTGGGATTAATGCCAGAATAATGGAACGATAATGAGCTCATTATAGATATTTATCCATTCACTAACTAATTATTGAAGGCTTACAATGTTTTAGGCACTATATTTTGCTTGCATAGATAGTATGGCCCTTTCTCTCAGGGAGCTCATATCCAGCTTTTTTGTTGAAGGTATGAGTGGTTCATCCATGTGGAATTAATCTATAAACTCAAAGAAAGATCTGAGTAAGAAAAATTGATTCAAAAGTCATCAGCATAGTGATGACATCTGAGGCTATGAGAACGAATGAGATTGTTCAGGGGAAATGTAGAATGAAAATAGAAAAGCTCCTAAGACAGAAGGGCAGTAATACTTTAGGGACAGAAAGAAAGGTAGGGGAAAACCCACAACAGTGTGGTGTTATGTAAACCAAGGGAGGAGAGTGGGAAGTTTGAGATTCAAAACTATGTCTGTCTGACTCCAAAACTTATGCCTTTATGCATTCATTCACTGAACATTAATTATGTGCCTATTGGGTGCCAAGCTCCACATCAGACACTGCCTTAATCTATTATCATATGAAGATAGATCTCATCAAATATAATCTAAACTTAGAAGGACTAAATGTGGACCAGTTTAGGAGAAGGGTATAGTGATAATTGAGATGATTAATTTCTGCTATTTTCATTTCTTTACTGAACTGGCTAAAGTAAATTTAGGAATAATGTATGAAAGCAATTATTTTTTATTTGCCCTGATGTCCCTAACAGCTTAGATTATCACTTGTACACCCTTCATGAATTCTGTAAAGGATTAAATTAGTTTCCTACAGATATTACTTTCTTTCTCTTAACCTGGCTCCTTATACTTTCAGCCCTTATAATTAATGGCTTCAAAGTTCCTGAAATGAAACATGGATGTAAGGTTCAATTCTTCACATTGTGAGAAACATTTCTCTTTAAATGGATTTATACAAATTGCTTCAGAAAGGAAAACATAATTGTAGGTCTAATACTTTTGCTAGAACAAACAGGCTTAGAGCACTGCTAGAATTATGAACTCCATATTGGAGTAAAAACTTCAGCTATAACTTTTGAACTAAGATAAAGCAGCAACAGAACCCCAGAGCCACAAGAACCATGAGAGTTCATGCATCCAGAGACCTCTGGAGATGAAGAAGGAATATGCCCCCAGGGGAGCTTCATGAAACCAGAAGCCTGGAGAGAAAGTTAGCAGACATCCCCACGTTCACCATGTGCCTTTCCAGTTGAGAGAGAAACCCTTTTTGAGTGAAGGTAACCTCTTATTGGTGCTTTGATTTGGACATTTTTATAGACTTGCTTTAATTAGGATATTTCACAGCCTTAGAACTTTCAACTTAATAAATTTCCCCCTTTAAAAGCCAAAAAAAGAAAGATAAAGCAGCAAAGATATAGGAATAAATCTAGGGGTGACCATAACATATTTCTTCATTCCTTAAAAAGTCCTATAACATTTCATTCTCATTAAGTCATAAATAAGACTGAAAATATTAATGACTATGAAAGCTTCCTTTTCAAAAGGAAAAAAGCAAATGTTTATAGCCCTGACAAGAGAGAATTCACAATGTGAGATTTTATGGTATGAAAAACAACTGGCTCAACTGCAAGGGGTGTTCCTATTAAAAACACTGAGGATAATGTAGTACTCATATAAACAACTGGACTACATCAAAGTGACATTTTGGCAGTGCTGTGGAGACAAAGTAGTGTAATTCAACATCTCAGAGAATATGTTCTCTAAGGTATGGAAGAAATTTTACACATACTAAATTGGGTAGCAGCGATAGTAACACATTTGAATATTATGTACTGCAAATGTTTTCTACTCTGCCCTTTCCCCAATCATTTCAAACAGATGGGGGCCAAGACAAGCATAAAATCTGTGCATTTTGTCTGTCAAACTCCTTATGCTAAAAGCATAAATAACAGCCTACTCTTCCTAATCCAGACATGAAATCATATACAGCAGAAACAGAAAAAGTTTAAAGTTACACCCGGATCTAAGATAAAAGGAACGTACATTCTGGTAAGTTCTGTAGAAATTTTATTAAACAGAATCCTGTTTTTTAATTCAGTGATTAAAAGCAAAACTGGGAAGATTAAACTATTATAATTTTTCTAAGTACTGGAGAATGCTGGTATGTATGTCATAAAGAACTGGAACAGGTGCACACAAGGCTAAGTATCACATATTTCCACAACTTCAAGAAGTTAGTTTCTTCCATTAGCAACCAGCCTTTCAACTTTAAGCACCCAGATTAAATTGGATCTAGAGTACCTTAATTAAAGTGAATATGGAGACCTGCATTAGGTTCAGTTCTCTTCTTTATAATTTGTTACATCATATACCATCAAATTTTGGTACACATGGACTTATCTTTTTCTTTCTTCTAACTGACCATACACAGAACATTTTCATTTGGCTAAAGCTGCAAGTAAAAAACGTAATCTGTATATTACAGATAAAGATATGCTATCTTAATATATCTGGTTTTGCATTGTTCAATTAAAAAGTAACTAGGGTGCAAGGTAGTTCAGGCGAATTCTCGTCTGTCATGTGGGAGACCCGGGTTTGATTCCTGGCCCATGAACTATCCACCCCCCCACCCCCACAAAGAAACAAATAAAAACAAATAAAAATTCAACAACTGGTGCTGCAATAATGGGATGCTCACATGGAAAAAGAATGAAATTTGACCCCTGCCATACAGCATACCAAAAAAAAAAAAAAAAAAAACAACTAATTATCTTACTTATCACAATACAAAAGGGATTTTCTAATCTCAGTGTAATTGTCCCAATTTCTAATTTTTCATATTGGGAAGAAAAGCTTGTGCTTTAATTGTGGGAGGTCAATCTGCTTCATGTTAAAGACGAGAGAGAGAGAGAAAAGAAAGATGTTCAAAGGAAAAAAAGAAAAAGTAAAAATATTCAGGTAAAAATTTATAAAAACTGAAGACTGATTCATAACCAGGAACACTAAAGATGGTCAGTGGTAAACTAGTAAGATTCTGTAAACTAAGAATTTATTTAAAATATTAAATTTGTACACATTGCTCACAATTTGGATAAGAAAATTGAAAAGACATGAAAATTTTCATATTCACATTATATTTGAAGTTCTGAAATATTTCCAAAGTAACACAATACCCAAATAGGTTTTCATTGTACCACTTCCCCACCAAATTCCCATCTACTTATATAAGTGAGAAAAACCTAGACTCAGAAGTAAAGGAGAAAGGTTCCACAGGCTTGAGTAACCCATATATACCCAAGTAGAAATAGAACTCTTACCATGCAGGCAAAAAAGGAAACAAACAAACAAACAAAAGACCAATCAAAACAAATAAAAACTGAGGCAAAAAGGAAAGAAAATTTAAAGAGATTCTCCCCATGTCAAATAGTATCAAACTGTTACTAATTCTCTAAGATCCAAGTCTCTCAACTAAAGTCATCAGATCTCTGGAATCAATGAAACATTATCGTTATCCAAAGTTATGTTTAAATTTCCTATCTTTTAAAAGCAGAGAGAGAACATTGATCAGCTAGTTTATGCTGGAGGAAGCAATATAGTTGAGCAATATAGTTGAGTTTGTTTAGACACTCTTGGGTACTTAGTTCTCCTACCTTCTAGCTGTGTGATCTTAGAAATGCCATCATTCTGGGCCATGGTTTTCTCATTTATAAAACAGAATAATGATTACCTCAAAGCGTTGAGAGGGTTAAATGAGCTAGAAATGTAAAGGATTTATTTGCAGTTCCTGTGTAAGAAATGCCTCATAAATGTCAATGATTACTATTATTATTATCTGACATAAGATAATACAAGATTTAAAATATTCACCCATTCAACAACTCCTTACAGAACCCATACAATATTATAGATCTAGGAATTTTTTGGTATGAAAGATATATCCAAAAAATCAGATACTTGTCCCCCAAAAGTTTATCTTCAAGAGTGTGATGTAGTCAAGTAAAGATGCAATCAGAGGGTCCTGGAGTAGGTGCTACCAAGAGTGCTCATGAAAAAAATAAAAGAGTGCTTATGACCATCAGTAAAGTTTGCATCTACTTTTCAGAATCATCAAGCATAATTTATTCTTGTTCCATGATTTAAATCCAGGGTTGGCAAACTTTTTCTGTAAAGGATAGAGAGTAAATATTTTAGGCTTCATGGGCTATATGGTCTCTGTTGAAACTACTCAATTCTGCTATTGTAATACGAAAGCAGCCAAAGACAGTATGTAAAGAAATGAGGGTGACTGTGGTCCATAAAAGTTTATTTACAAAAACAGGCAAGTAGGCTGTATGTGATCCACAGACTATGGTTTGCCAGTCACCACAAGCACCAATTAATGAGAAGTAATAATTCTTTATGAAAAGCATATATGAACATCTTCCCTTATAAAAGGTTAAATACTTTAATTTCAGTATTAAAGGAAAATGGGGAGAATATGAGCTTCTACAGACATGCAATTGCATCAGCACTGGAAAGCTTCAACATGAAAATAAATTCCAGTAAAAGAACAGTTAGAAGAAAAGAAAGAAAGCAGTTCATCTTCATTACTTTCATTTTTTTTCTATCTGGGATCCAAGATTCTAAACAAAAATCTACTTGTTATATAAGAAGACAGAGCATATTTACATGTTTCACACCTCAATTCTGACAACGGACAGCTATAGCAATGTCTTTAAGGCAAGTGGCCTGTTGAGTTTAATGATGTCAAAATGCAGTAGAACAGACAACAATAAAACATTACTAGAAGAGATGAAATACATGCAGTTGGTATTAGTTTATGTATTCATATTGAACTTTTAAAATAGAACCAATAAATGTACCCATCTTAGCTATGTAAGTCTAGTTATCTCAATTCACTTACTGAAAGCCTACAATGAAATTTGGGACAGTTGCACAGACAGTAATTTCCCTTTTCTCCCTTATCTCCTACAGATTTCAAATAAAATATAGAATTTATAACCACTTATAACTGAGATGTACATTACTCGGTCTTTGATGTAATCATGTTTCACAAATATATGTGTTCTTTGAAAAAACCAAACACCAGATCTCTCCAAAGCTCTATCTGTAATGAAGTAAACAAATTTTTCTTTATTGCTAAAATGAGGTACATATTAGAAGCTTTGGTAGAGGGTCATGTTAACTAGAATCTTAGCTTACTAAATTTCAAAAAGGCAGTTTAGAGTCAAAGAAATGTTACTTGAAAGAGATATAAGTAGTCTTGAGTCACCTACTTTATTCTCCCTATCTAAGGCAAGAATACTTTCTACACTATCCTAAGAGATTAAGTCCTCCTTAAATTTATTCACTGATGTTATTTTTGATACAGGGAAATTCACTCTTCAGAATACACGTAATTGAGTTCCAATCGCTATAACTCTGAACAATTCTTTTGATGTCTCTCAGTCTCTTATCTCACAGGTAAAATGATGCCAATTTTAATGACATTATCTTATTGTGCATTATAAATGAAAAGAAGATTTGTAAAACTGAAAATATCAGAAAACTATAACTATTACTATTAATCAATGAAACCTACCATTTTACAGTTAAATAGGTTAGTTCGTTCCCTTCTAGGCTGCGCATCATGCTTGTGAGTTTCAAGTCCCTAAGTGGGGGTAATGAGAACTCTTCAAGACAGGGTGCAACAGAAGCTAAGGTCAACTAAATGCTCACTTTGAAAAGTAAATTTATATCTTTTTTTCTTTTTCATTTGACCAAAAGAAATTTACTGTACCCCCAAACAAACTTCAAAACTTCACAACTTTTCTATTTATAGTTTTCAGGCATCATGTTTCTTCAAAACACTAAACAACCTATCTCCTAAAAAAAGTCACCAAGTTTTACAAATTTCATTGTCAATTAATAGCTTGTCTTTCCTATATATGTGAAAACTGTTTCATAAAGAAAAAAGCAATTCACTAACAAATAATAGTTTATATATATATACTAGATGACATATACAAAATAGTTTATATGTATATATATATATACTAGGTGATATATATAATTCATATTATATATATATGTTTATATATATACACACACACACACACACACTAGGTGATATATATACAATTCATATATCCCTAATTCACATAAAGGGAATTATGCTTTAAGCAGAATGTAGAGAAACTGCTATCTGTTCAATATAGCATCTCAGAGGCTAGGACTGTACATTATGAAGAAGTAAAATACTACTAGTTTACTCAGTGTCACTGTAGTATCAACTAAATGCCTTTATTTTCCTCAGCAGAATTCCTGTCTCCATGGAAAAAGTTAACAACAAAAGAAAGAAAAGAAAAAAGGGAGGGAAGGAAGGAACGAAGGGATGAAGGGAAGAAAGGAAGAAGACAGGAAAGAAAGAAATAAGGAAGGAAGCCAGCCAGCCAGCCACCAACTGCTTCCCAACATCAGGGTACATAAAAGTAAACAGGACTTGACCAGGAGTTGAGTGTACATACAATTAAAGAAAGCATGATAGTGGTATTGTCTAGCATGCTATAAAAACTGCTAATGAAAACAGCAAAAGGAAAATTTCCAGCATAGACAGATAATATTAACTACTATGAAAGAAAACGTAAAAGCTTTTCATTTTAAATGGCTCTATGAAAAAAAGTGACACTGTTTCCTAAAGAAAATAGAATATTAGTATTAGCTCAATGATTTTTTGAGCAAGAAATTATGTTATTTATTCAATATATCATAATGTAAATACATTTATTGAATATTACAGATGCTCTCAAAATTAACATATTTTGAAGCAGAAAAGAAAAAAAACTTTTAGTTAATGATTTTTTTTTTTTAAAGTCTATGGATTTAAAGCTTTGAACTACATGCAAGTAACAATGTGAGTATTTAATTTTTGACCAATGGGTCTCTAGAGTTTCTTATTTTGTTTTGGAAGGAACTCTTTTTCCATTTCATAATCTTTATTATATGACAGCATGTAGTACAAGTACTCCCTGCAAATAAAACTAATGCAATGAGAATCATGCCAAAGCCACCAATATTATATTGAAAATGAATATAGTCATTGACTAATGAAAAGATAGTCAACATTTAGAAAATGTTTACTTAAGGAAAATAAATGCACTCACTACAGGATAACTTGCATAAAGAGAGTAGGTAACTTAAAATAGTAAAATTCAGCCTATTTCTCAAGTACATTAAGGAAGAAATTCTTCTGATTTACACTTACAATTTAATACATTACATAAAAAAACGAATGATATATATCCAATTTTCTAACCAAGTATAATTTCTCTATGCTGAATACAATCTTCTCCTAGCATTTTAACGGAAGACACACAAGTACTCCATAAGGAGTTAGGGTTCCTAGTGGAGCAACAGTAAAAACTGCCTCAAAATCACATTAAAGTGTAAGTACCTTCCAGTTCTCTTGCTCATGGAGTTTCTCCTTTCCCACTACAACTGCCCAGGGTAATATTCATTATCTCTAGAATGGATTATCACAACAGTCTCCTGGACTGCAATCATAATCTCTATACCAGAGTCATAATGATATTTTTTTTGGCACAGGCAGGTCTGAGAATCGAACCTGGGTCTCTGGCATGGCAGGTGAGAATTCTGCCATTGAGCCATTGTTGCACCGTCCCATAATGATCTTTTAAACAAATCAAAGCAGAATGATCTTTTAATAATGCAAATCTGATTGTTCCACCACCCATCTAAAAAATCTTATAATATTTTCCTTACAATATTAAGTTCATAAGACCTTACATTCAAAGCCCTTTCTGGCCAGCCCCCCATTAACCCATGCAGATTTCTTTCTCTTTGGCCACTAAACATAATGAATATAATGAACAAATCTTCCTTCAAGAAGGTAAGTTCTTTCAGAACTTTTGAATATGTTGTTCCCTTTCCAATTTGGCCTCTTCCTAAAAATGTCCAGGAGCCACTGACTATGTATAAGTTTACTTTAGAAACAAACATTACAATTTTATTCCTACATAAAATCAGACTCAACTATAAACCACTATTTAAAAATAAATTTCTACCTCAACATTGTATCTTTGGAATTTCATCCAAGCCTCTTTATTTCTTTCCATTGATCCAGATTTCTACATCTTCTGACCTGGACCTATAATCTGATTTTTAACTCTTCGTTGCACTTTTTTTTGCTTATTTCTATGTTCTTTACTGGTGCTTTGCATCTACATTGACAAATAATATCCCTAATACTTCCTCTGCAACTCACTGCTTTATCCTCTACATGTCACAAATTCCCATATTTTTTAGGAAAAAAGTTCTTATCACAACACTTCAGATTTTTTTATTATTAATAACAGTTTAATTACTGGAAATAAATAATATTGTACTAGCTATGGTACGGCTTGTGTTCATAACTTTAACTCCTATGGCAGCCTTTACTTCCTTGGCAAGTAAACTGTGTTTCAGTTAAATCACAGGAAAATGTTCAAAATAAGACAAACTGACCTATTTCCCCACTTACTTACTCATTCACTGACATTTACAGAAGACCAATAAATTATGCCAGGTATTGTTTGGGTACTATTAAATTAAGATTAGTAAGACTTGGTCTTGTCCTGAAGGAGACAAGTAAAAGATACATATGTACTTGATTAAAATAAACCTGATGAATGCTATGAGAAAGCCACTATCAAAATTTTGTAGGAGCACAGACAAAAAAACAAACAGGTAAATACTTGGAAGGATTTAGAAAGCTTCACAAAGGAGGTGATAATTGGTCTTCTTCAAGGGTGAAGACAAGTTTCTAAGGGGTAGAGATATGGAAAAGCACTTCACATAAAAGGAGTAGCTTATACAAAACACAGGGGTGTGTGCCCAAGGAATGGTATGAACTCATGAACTTTAGTATAACTGAAGTATAGGAAACATGAGGGGAAAATATTACAAGATGAAGCTGGAAAAGAAGGCTGGCATAAGTTATAAGGGGACTATAAGCCCTGTTAAGAAACGAGACATTTAACTTGTGTGTGGCAGAAAGGCTCAAACATTTTCAAGCAGGGAAACCACATAAGGACTGTTTTGTTAGAAGGTATTAGTATAAGTTATGAACGCTATTAGCAAAAGGAATAAAGAATAGAAATCTAGTCTTTCTTGAGTATCCTCTATCTTTCAGGTACTTTGATAGATATTATATTATTTAATCTTCACAACAATGCCATAAGAGGCTTTTTTAGATCCTGTTTTAATAGATGAAGAAATTGGAGGCTCAAAAATGCTCCATGTGGGGAACATCTCTAACCTTCTAAAATTCATACCCCAGAGGGCAGTCATTCCTACCCTTCAGAGCCACCATCAGTCAGAAAACTGATTTCAGTGAACAATAGGTCTGATCTAGTGAGGCACTGCTTTTAGTTAAATGTATTAATCATTCTCACCTTGTATATGATCAAACTGATGCACGCCCAACATATAATGCCTCGTCACAACTGGATTTGTGAAAAGTATAACTATATTTTATAAGATAACATTTTATGTGTCATTTAACGAACTAAATTTACCTAATTTGGTATCCATAATTTAAACAGAGGCTAGGAAGAACATTACGAGGCAAATGAGGTCACCTAACAAAAAGGACTGTGTAACACAAAGAAATATATTTTTAAACCTTTACCACTATATTTACAAAAGTTTTGAATATACTTATCTAACCGTATATTAATTATATATATCATGAGTTTCATGCATAAAGAAATCTATCAGCAAATATAGTGTGAATACAATTCAAGTAATTATAGTTCATTAAAATATAACAAATAAACAATGAATTCAAATAGAAGTTTAAAAAGTATACAACCCTAATTCTGAAAAATAACAAGAAAAATCTCACCGTTTAAATATTTTTCCAGATTCAAGTCAATGTTTCTAAAAGGATTATTGTATCCTAATCATGAAAGTATCACCAAAGATACAGGACAAGAAGGAATTAGTATTGCTAGCTTACATAAATTCTAACTTCTTTTTTATCTTAATACTTTCATCCAGGCTTTGAACTTTTAATCATTTTGCATCCTAAATGTTTAGCTCTTTGTCAATCACTGGCAAGCTTGTGTGTATGTGGAGGTGTATGTTAAACTATATGCCTGAGAAAAAGAAGATGATCCAATCTAAGCTATAATGCTTACATACACACCTAGTTCCTATTTATCAACCGGTATAGCATTACTGAGCTCTTGAAAGACTTCTGGGTACAGAGGATATATAACACCACAAGAGAAATGATCTAAGATTTAAAGTCAGGACTTTAGTGGAGGTAATAGAAACCCACGATAGGTTTAGAATACAGTGGAAGGTCTTAAAATTTCAATCAGCCCTTTCAATGCAATCTTTTTCTTGGCCCATCATTTCAAAGCTGTATTAGCTATCACCCAAAACATAGAAGCGAGATCGAAATATTATTTAGATCAGCATTTTCAAGCTTTCTCTTTTCATTGTAATACATACTAAGAAACACACTTTACCTTCCAATCCAAAATATATGTATGCATGTGTCTGTATGTGTATATACATACACACTTATTTATATACATATATATATATATATAAATGAAAAGTTTTTGCAAAATGAGGACTCTCAAATGTGTGAAATATATTCAGATATTTTCTACTCTATTGTATTTCATTCTTTCAAAATGCTGTCTATCATTTATTAAACTGAGTTCAGGATCAACTAGTGGGTCACAGACTTCAGTTTAGTGATTCCGATCTCCACCACCATCTGTAGGAATTGATCAAAAATAACATTACGCCTAACAGTCATTTTTTGGTGATCTTTGGGGAGGGAGGAGGAAGAGAGAAGGATCAATTTTTTTTTTCCTTTTTTACTGGCACTGGAGCACAATTATAAATTATCATAAGGGATAAAAGCAATGTTACATTTCTTAAATGCTTTGTCCAAGTCCATTTGGGCCCATGAGCTCACGTTCTAGCTTGTGCATCCCTTAAATTATTACTATAGCTGTCATAGGTGAATTGAAAGGAACAGAAAAACCCATAATGAGACAGCTATTCCTTCAAAACCAAAAACAACAAAAGACAACCAAACCTTTACAGGTGCATTAGGAAGTTTTTGAAACTATTTATCAAAGACTAAATCAGAGTAGGTTTTAAGTTGCTTTTTTTTTTAATCGGGTAGGGCAGAATAAAAAATTTTGAGTGGATGCTGGTAATTCTATACTTATACAGAGGGTTTTTACTAAATAGTGTAAAATGAAAGTAACTTCTATATAATACAATAACTCATTAAATGCCGGTTTATATCACACAGAGCAAGACAAATAGCAGTAGAACAAGAAATATTTTGATTTGAGCTGAGCATCATGATTTAATTCAATCATGACTTCACAATGGAAATAAACATTTTATTTTTAAAATGTGATGTTTTATATAATGCCATATAATGCATAATGTTTTGTGCTGTTATAGCTTTACTCACATTAAATTCACTTATATTTTCTGAAAAAAAATGAAAATGTTTTAAATACTAAATATCTGAATCATGATTATTGTTATTTGCTTGCTTTGACTATTATAACAAATTAGCCTCAGAGAAGAAAGGACTCCATCGCCCTCTTGAGGCAATTTTGCTGTACTGCACTCTCCAGAGATCCCAACATGAATTGAAATTATTTCTTTTCATTTTAACAGGCAAAGGGATGTGAGTATCTGAATTCCCATAAGCAGTACTAGTACTTTTTCCCTCTGCAGTGCATTTTCTTTGTGCTCTCTTTAAAGCTTTTAACTCAGAAAGTTAGTCTTTTCCTTGAAGAACTGTTTTAAGAAACATTTTCCTGTTCTGAAAGTTACTTTCAGTATTACAATGCACATACAAAACAATTATAGCTAATCTCACTGTCATAAGTAGGGTTTACATAAATGGAAATATCCAAAAAATGGATAGGGCTGAGCTTGGTCAGCATTTTTCTTTTCAAGAGAATAATTGGTCTTGCTAAGCTAATAAACAGTCCAGAAATTTCAGAGGCTAATGATATTGAAATATTTTAAACTTTCAAAGTAATAGAATAATTGAGACAATTGAAAAATTGGAATATAGACTGCATGCTTTATATCAGTGTTAAATTTCTTGAACTTGATAACTGCACTTAATGTGGTTATATGAATGAATATCCGTATTCTTAGATAATATACATGGAAGCATTAAGTGTTAAAGGAACATAATGTATGCAGTTTACTCTCAGATAACATACATGGAAGCATTAAGAGTTAAAGGAACATGGTGCATGCAATTTACTCTGGAATGTCTAGAAAATAAGATACATAGACAGACAGACTGTTAGGTAGAATGATATAACAAATTTGGCAAAGTTGAGTGAATCCGGGTTATCTGGGTAGGTGGTATACTGGAGTTCCCCGTATTGTTTTTGTAATATTTTTCCAATTTTCCTGTAAGTCTGAAATTATTTAAAAACATAGTTAAAAAGTAATAAAACAGTCTTTCCTTTAAAATAGTCCAGCTTACATGCTATCCTTTCCACCCTCACAACACAAATACTCTAGTTTCTTTGCAAATTTAACAAGATGTAATTGTAATTCAAAACTATACAAAATGTCACACAAAAAACAATGTATATATGACTAGTTTTTTCTAATGATAATTTATTTAAAATAAATGAACTGATTTAGTGTCTAATACATTTAAACACTATAGAAAATTGAAAAACAGAGACGTATTCTAATTAAATTAAAAATCCAGTGGTGATCACACTGAATACATTGTTACAAATGATAAAATATTTTTAAAGAAAAATAAGTGATCGATTCTTAGAGTTATTATATTTTGAAAAGTAGTCCCTTGTGCATTTAATCAATACTCATCCAAAGATTGGTGTGGAAAGACTAGAAATTAGATAAAGGAACAGAAGATGTACACTCTATGCAGAGAGACCAGAACATTCAAAGCATGGTAACATGGTGTGTCTCACTAGTTGTAGAGGTTCATTACGGCTATAGCATAGATTATAAATTGAGGAGCAGGAGGAGATGAGGTTGAGAAGTTAGTTAGTAGGAGCCAAAATAAAAAAAGGCCTTAAATGTCATGTTAAGGAATGGGGAGATATACTGAATCACCTGAAGCAGAGGAGTGATATAATGAATCAGAGTTTGCAAAGATCACTCACTTGCTGCAGAATGGAATATAAAATGGAGTCAGAAGACATTTGCTAATGTCCAAGGCCTGAAACAAGGTAATGTTTCTGAAGACAGAGGGAAGAAGAGATATTTGAAGAATACTAAGAAGTGGAACATCAGGGGTGGGTTACTGAAAGGATGTGAAGCAGGTCTCAAGTTTACATTCCAGTTTTGGTGACTAAGTCTATGCCATTCACAAAGATAGGTAAGAAGGCTATTTTCAATTTTAGACATGCTACTTTTGAGGGGTCACCTAGAAACATCAAGCAGGTCAATGGGTTTGGGGATATCAAGTCCAGGAAGAGAAAGCCCAGTAAATTATCAGGGACTAGGAAAATGGAACCTGAGAGCTCATCCAGGGAGAGTGTAAAGAGTGATAAGAAATGAAGGGTGAGTTTGGAACTGGCAACATTTAAGTATAGTTCCCTCTTCCCATTCGAAGAGGTATTTTAGTCATATTACCACAACCTTTGCTCATGTTGAAAGAAACACGAGCTCATTTAGTCTCTTCAATTTGCATATTAGAAAACTGAGGGCCAAATAGGTTAAGCGACTTTATTTCAAGTTACTTATCTGTAAAAATGAATGAGAACTCAGGTTTCAGGTAGAGTACAAGCTTTCCACCCTACTATGCAAATGTTCTTTTTCTAGTACCACATTCTTTTTCCTCTACTGCCTCAGAAATCTTCAAAGGACAAGAATTACAAGATCTTTTCCTCAATAATTGTCTAATTCAATAGATAGATACCTCTTTAATTATTTTGTACACATCATTACAACTACAATATCCTATTTCCCAAGGATAACTTTCCAACAATATAGTTCCTTAAGAATTAAGAACTCAATTTATATTCAACACATGTTTCCTGGGTAGTGTGGGAAAAAAGGAAAAGCCCAATACTACAGTTATGGACAGTAAATGGGAATTGTACCACACTCTACACAAAGAATGTTTACAAATACTTCAAAGAGAAAAATAGCAATAGCTATTCTTTACAGTCCCCTCTCAATCTAAAATGATTGAGAATGAGTTTTAACAATAAATCATATTATATATCGAATACATTTTCATAATTACCCTTAAAAAAAGCAAGAAGCCAGAGATTTCTTTGAAATACCTGCTTGATTTGGCTGCTGCCAGCTTGGTGACTTGATAACATTGGCAGAACCAAGAGGCTTGAAGGCGGCAGCCGTTGTGAGGCTGGCTCCCCCTGGTCTGGCAGAACCTGTGCTTTCCAGGTTCTCCGGCATACTCCGACTTGAGGCAACTGAGGACATCAACTGCTGAGAAGGCTCCTGGGTGCTGCTATAAAAGAAACATTTTTGATGAAGTGGTAGCATTCCAAATTAGTAATGATCTTTTCTTTAAGATTTACTTAAATCTTTAAGTAAAACAACAACAAATATAATTAATCAATTTTTAAAAAAGAAAACTTCCAAAAACACAATTGAGGGCTTCATCTTTTTAAAAAAGGAGAATAAAAGGAAAGAGTCATACTACATTCACCCTATACTTTGGAATTTCTCTTTAAAAGGTCCACCATGAGAAATTAGGCTATTAAAAAGTTTCTACATTTGAGATGATGGAATGATAGTACATGATAAGCTCTGGGATCTGTCTTGTAACTATTTGTTGAAGAGTACCTTGAAAATTATTGCTTTCTTCTTTTATTTGCTTTGTATATATATTATACAATAAAAGTTTTTTTTTAAGTTTCTACAACCAATCCCTTAAAATAATAAGCTAATTTCCTCTCCCTATTCCTCCCTAGTGCATCATTTCAAGAGTTACCTAGATTTAAAAAATCAGTTAATGGACTATCCCTGATAACTTCTATGAAATGGAATAGCAGAGGGGTTTCCTTTTTCCCACATTTTCCTGTTATTTTATGAACTAAGCTTCCTGACAAAACACTACTTCTCTTTATCATTCACACACTGAATTTGTTCAATCAATAAATATTTAAGCACCTACTATGTCAGACACTGTGTCAGATAATGGCTACACAGTGGCACACAAAAGATAACAGCCCCAGTCTAATAGACCATCTACTGTTCTGAGTTGATAATACAGGAAAACAAGAGACAGGACTACTATGGTCTTCTCTCAAACACAATTATTTGCTTAACAGGAAACCTTATCTGGATTGGTTGCAGTTAAGTTTACAAGATCATATGGGCCAATGTTACCAAGTCATATGTTATTTATGCTTACATCTATAGCATTTCTAAAAAAATAATTCCAGGCAGCTCAAATATAAAATATACTCTTTAGAATGACACACTACTATAATAGTGGTTATTCCTCTCGTGAAATATAATAATAACAATAATAATAATAATTACGATTGCTTAACTCCATGTATAGAAACTCAATTCCTTCAATTATTGAAATCAACACCTGGAAGAACAGACTGATAAATATAGGGCTTCAGTAAAATAATTACCCTTAATTATACTGTTTAGGTATATGGTATGTCAATGAAAAAAAAATTTAATTCAATCACACCCACCAGATTACCAAATGAACAAGAATACCTAATTTACCCAAAGCCTCTTGAATCTCTGGTAACATCGAACATAGGAGGCCTGAGACTGCCTATCATTGGGAAGACTTGCTTGAAAGATTGGTCCTTCATTGGCATTTGGGAACCTGGCCGGTAAACAGTTTCCCATAGTGATATAAAACTTTCTCTAAATTATGAAAGGTTCATTGTGCATAAGCTGTTTGTATAAACAATGTGGTTTATACTCAATATCTGCACACAGGGTGCCTATGTGACCAGCCCTTAATAAAAGCCTTGGGGGTTGCACAGATGGTTTGGCGGTAGAATACTCGCCTTCCATGCGGGAGACCCGGGTTTGATTCCTGGATTACGTACCCAAAACAAAACAAAAAAACCTGAGAACCAAGTCTCTGATGAGCCTCCTGGTTGACAATGCTTTCGCATGTTTTGTAATAACTCACTGCTGGCAGAATCAAGCACATCCTGTGAGGCACCCCTGGAGAAGACTCCTGGAAACTTGTGCCTGCCTTTCTCCAGACTTTTTCCGATGCACCTTTTCCCTTTACTTACTTTCCTTTGTATTTTTCTACTGTAATAAATCTTAGGAGTATAACTACAATATGGTGAGTCCTGTAGTCCTAGTGAAGCATCAAACCTGAGGTAGTCCTGGAACACTTCCACCACTCAATAGTTTTTTTAAAAAATGGTTCTTTAATTTTCTTGAAATGTTGGTCCTATTCTTGTCCTCTCAAATTCAAGTTTAAGAGCCATCAACTTCCTTTATTAATTTTGATCCATTTAGTGAAAAACTAAAACCTGTCTCATGATAAAACATACTTTACAACAAAAGGTTCAATCACTTTAATAATTTTTATCATAAATTAAAAGTGGAAGACTGCTTATGTAACAGCAACGTTGCACACAATTATCAGAAAAGAAGACCAAAAAAAAAACACACTTGCGGAAACAGAGTTCAAGCATTATAATATATGGTTATGAACACCCTTTAAAAAGCTTTGTGATGAACAAATTATTTAATTCCTAAGCCTCAGCTGCCTAAACTTTAAATAGGGATAATACTTTGCTTATAAGACATGAGGCTTTATGCATAAGTTAATTATATATAAAGTGCTTAGCATACTGTATAGCACAGAATATGAGTTTAATTTGGAAAAGGATAATTAATATATTCAAATAAAAGTCTTATCTTCAATATTTTTTACACAGCACACGTAAATGATCTTTAAAAGTAATACTTAAGAACAGGTGATTTCAATTCTAGAATTAAATTACTCATTTGGACTTGAAAAAATAGCCAATAATCCATATAATACCAGTTCTGAGAAGGAAATTTATTGCTGAACCATACTAGAGGTTTTAGATGAAACAAAAACATAATCTGAAATAAAAATAAACCCAAATGATAATCATTTAGTATTTAGTAACTTGAAAAGATTAAATTTTAATTCAAGGATAGCTGTCAGACACATGTATTTAGAAGAAAATGACCAGGATTATAGAGGGATTCAATGCCAAGCCTAATGAAGTTTGTTGAGGGAACTGGTAATACTGGTCCAGGGAATGAAAAACAACGACAACCCAGGAGGAGCAAAACAGCAATCCCCAAATATCTGACCATGTGGATTTACTGTATATGGTTACATTCTTTTCGCCCAGAGTCAATGAGTTGAATGTGTGGTGACATAGATTTGGTTCAATAAAAGGAAATATCTCCTAATATGAGAAACTCCCCAAAGGAATAAAAATAGGTTTCCCAACAACATATGTGCAAGTCCTGTCTCCAGAAGGTACTTCAGCGGAGGATGAAAATGCTGTAGAATGGATTTAACTATTCAGAAGGTAGAGAGCTAAAGTACCTTCAGCTTGACATTCAAAGCCTTCTAAGATCTGCCCAATTACATCTCCCTACCACTATGATAGACAAACTATATTCTGGCCACTCCTACTTTCTTTCCACAATACTACATGAATTCCAGGTTCCACATAGAAGGTGCCCTATCCCCACACTCCCACAATAATATCTATCATGCGCTGTGCACCAAGCTAAAGCAATTAACATTATTTTATTTAATCACCGAATCTTCTAGCATAGACACTTCTTCAATTCACATATTAACTGCATGGTATAATTATACACTGACTTGTAAAAGCAGGTTTTATTAATAGTAACTTCTTTATGTGCCTTTTCTCCTCCACTACAGTAAAAACTACCTGAGTTTGGGGTCTTTATCTGTAACCTGGGGTAAGTTACTTGGACTTGGTGAACTTCCTCATCTGTAAAAAAATATAAAAATACTATCTTTATTCCAAGTTTAAAAAAGGGTTAAATTAAATACAATGAGATAATACACGTAAAGTACTTAGCACAGTGCCTAGCACAGAGTATATGCTCAAGAAATGGTAGGGATTATTATTCTATATCATGTAACATCTAGTTCAGAAGTCATAAGTTCAGTGATAAGTACATTTACCAAATAAAAGTATGCTTCTACTATAGTTCGTGGATAGTCTAGGATCCTGGATCTTGAGACCAGATACAATTGTGCCTCTACCCCTCAATGTTAAATAACATACAATATTTCTTAAAATTTCTATGGAATAAGAATCACATAATCTAACAATTATTTTAATTTTTTATTGTACTCTTTGTACACACTTTCCCAAAAGGTTTCAACTTGAAGAATACTCAAGAATAATTTTCAACTAATTATAATGTCTATTTTTTTTAAAGCCAATTGTACAAAACAGGCAATACTGTCAATGTTAAACAAAATAGTTTTTAGCTACTGTCTTAAAAAAATGAAATAATAGAATACAGATCCCGAAGTGGTAGTGAATGACTATAATCACAAGCAAATTTTTTATTTATGAGAACTCTTTTGTTCTTGTACATATAAAAGGATCATCATGAATCTCCCTCCCACCAGAATTCTGTGTTAATAAAAAAAATTTGTATTTTCCTAAGCAACATTCTTTAAGTTGGAGTTTCTATACTAAAATTCAAAATCTTAAATCTATAAGGAAAGAAACAAGTTTGGTATTACACTTTACTAAAATTTAAAGATTGCTGTCATACAAAAGCAAAAACCAGAGATAAACTAACTCGGGACACTATTTTCCATCTGCTCTTTTTTGGTACCCTCTCACTGAGTTAGCAAAGGTCTCCTCAGGAAACCATGTTTTCTTTTCCTGCTTTCCAGAATACCACCTAGCTTATCTCCTCAAGTTTCATTTCCCTTTCCCAAATATCAAATATATTTTGTTTATGCCCTATTCTCTCTGAGCTAGCTGTTCATAAAAAGCAATAGTAATGGCTAACATATTCTAGAAGCGGACTCATGGATAGCTTCAGAGAGTCCGTAACATGCAAAACTTTGTGCATACAGGCACTTTTTATAGAGGATCCAAAACAACCATTGGTTTTCAAAGGATCTTTTACTCCAAATGTGGTTAGCATTCAGATTCTGTGCAGATTTATCCCTAACAATGAAAGATTTCTGCTCAATTAACACAATTCTTCAAAAACATAATTATTTCAGGTATGTTTTAGAGGAGAAATGTATTGTGTTACCTCTCCCTTTGCTTAAATACCTCCCTTAAAAGTTACCCAGAATTTAAAAAAAACAAAAAACAAACAAACAAAAACAAGCAAAGTTACCCAGAATTATAATTCAGAATATTGTAAACTTCAGGGTAGTTTGAAACACCTGATCAATAGATGGTCCCCTATATTATATGGGGCTATTACTAATTACAGTCACATTTTAGTAGACATTTTAGCATTATCCTTCGAAGATTCTAGAATGGAAATGCAGAGGGGCCAGCCTTTCCAGAACATCAACTAGCTCCATCCCCCTATTCCACATTATAAACAGCCCCTTCCAACATGAAAAAGTTAGAATGGCCATAGCTCAAATACTCCTTAACAGTGAAAGAAAGATCAAAGGTGATGGTGGAGTTATAAAGAGAAAGTTAGGTTTAACAAATGAGTATGAGTGCTGAATCAGTACACTGATATTTCTTTTAGTTCCCAGCACCTTAGAGCAGGTACCTAAAATTGTTGAACTGTAACCCATACCAAACTCTGAAATCTGTTCTACAATCAACTGTTGCAATGTATTTTGAAATTTACTGCTTTTTTTGTATATATGTTATTTTTCACAAAAAAAGAGAAAGGAAGAGTATAATAGAGAAGATAGGATTTAACAAATGAATATAATTGCTGAATCAATATATTGATATTTCTTCTGGTCTCCAGTGTCTTGGAGCAGCTACAAGAAAAAAAATGAAAAATCACAGAAATGTAACCCATAGCAAATTTAAAATCCGTTGTATAACTACTTGTTAAAATGTACTTGGAAATTAAAAAAAAAAAACAAAAAAAAAGGATTCCAGAATGAAACACAGAAGGTAAATAATGTACTTGGAAAAAATAAGCAATGAAATTATACTCTGTTAATTTTACATTCTGTTAAAAATGATTTTATACTGTTATTTCAGTGAGTAAAGTTTAGTAAACCTTTAGGATATTTTTATTTTTATATTATGCCTGACAATTTTTGGCATAATTGTTAAGTTTAGGAGACAAATTAAATATTGCATTTCAACAATTCTCAGATACAGAGAAAATTAAGTTGCTTGACCAAATAAAACTTCCATATCTAAAAACCATACGGTAAAAGCCAATCCAAACTGATTATTTTACTATTTTTTGTTTTTTCAAATAAGTCACACTAAGCGTTTGATTATTCTAGTATAGTATATCTATGCAATAAAAAATGGAATTCTAATGTAATTTAAATATTTGCACAGCTACTCAAAATTTCACACCGAAAATCAAGTGCCCTAATGAAAGATGTCATAAAGGATTAAAAGGTGAATTAATAATCACAAAAAATAACATGCTTGGGTGTTAGCACTGCATTGAAGTCATAGTTAATTCAAAACTGGGCACAAATCAGCTATGGGATTTTCTCAGCTGGCCTGTTAATATGGTGGTTAAGTCTTAGAGAAAGCAGTAGCTTTAACAGCAATCCACCACTTGCCACACATTCCCTGCTACAGTACCTTGTTTTCGAAACATGGATAGAGCCAGCTGATTTCCTTGAGGACTGGAGATACGAAAAAGCTAAAGGCTTGGGAACAGGGCTGACAGAAAGTGCATCCAGGAATAAATTATATTTTTCAGGAGTGGAGAGCCTGGCAAGCATTTGGAAAGAGTTTTAAGTTGAAAAATCACAACCCACGAGCAGAAAGTAGCTTTTATGGCCTATGATTTCAAACATAACCTTTGAGTGTGTGGGTGAGATAGAGAGAGAAAATAAAGCTGTTTCTAGAAAGAGCTTAAAAGAACGGCTAAATGTCTATTATATTATTTTACTCAATAATATGGAATTGATTCAATTTTCACCAAAACTTTTCAAGCCAATCCATTAGAAAGCATTTAAAGCTGAAAGGCCACTACAAATGATGTAAAATTTAAAAAATCCCACAAAAACAATAAGTTTTTTACTCTTTTTCTAGGGGGAAAGGGTGCCTCAAGAAAGTAGCTAGGTTTTAGATCATCCTCAAATATAATCAAGTTGTGGGAGAAAATAAAACCAACCCAAAGTTAAAATACCTATTTATTCACACTTGGTCCTGTTCCAGATACGAAAATTGAAAACTGTAAAAAATCCTAAGGTCAGTAGGCATAGAAAAACATCCATGTGTATCACAGTATCATAAATACATGACAGCAATGAAAAAGAGATAAAAGAATGTTTTTTTTTTAAAAATCAGCAACAGATACATATTAGTGGGATATATTCACAACCTAGATAAAATATCCATTATACAAATACAATTAGGAGCTCTCACTATGCTGTGATTGTTTTCAGATGGGTGTGGTGTTTTCTTTGAGGTGACTCCTAAGACAGTGAAAAGTGCTGGCTCACATTCAAACAGATTGTACATGTAGTTCTACCTGGTTTTTGCAGCAATAACAGCAGACACAGTAGCAGCTGCACTGCTCACAACTGCAGCACTATATTTAGCAGGAGAAGACAAGGCAGAATAGTTTGGAAAACGTTCCAAAGAACTTGCCACTACATTTCTTGTGGGGCTGTTTCCACTAGTATATAGGAAAAGAAAAACAGAAGAGAGGAACAAAAAGGGAAGTGAGAAAATGTAGGATATTAAAGATAAGATAGCAACAATCCTATGCTAATATTTAGACATTATAAAAGTGAAATGTCAGAGTAGTAAATGTCAGTGTAAAAGGAATTCAGGTCATTATCTACTGTTGCTATGATCTCACTGAGAAATTAAAATCTGATATATAATCCTCTAAAAAGCTTATTTTTGAGATACAAACACTTTGAACATACTTAAATTCACTGTGCCTTATCCTATTTAAAATTAAATCAGAGTCATATAACAATACACATATGAAGACTGGTTTGCCAGCAACCAAGAAGGAAATAAATCTAAACATGAAGTATGAATTTCTATAAGTAGCAAAAGAAAAAAAGATAGATGATTTTTCCAAAAAGTCTCTTTATGTTACCTTAGAAATGATATACATCGAGAGCCTGACATTTTAATGATACAAGTGTTTTCAGGAAAAGCAGGAACAACTAACTGACTCCCTATTCAGAAGCAGCACTACATATTAACTGTTTAACGATACTGAGAGAATGTTACTTGGGGAAGACAAGCATCACTGTAAAAACAGAGATTACAGTGAATATGACTAAAACATTGCCTTCTCTGCTGATGTTTCATATTTCTATTTCAGAAGCTCAGTAAAGATTCAAAATGCTGGTTTGAAAGTTTATTTTCAGAACTGTAATTACTTAAAACAATTAAGTAATCGTTTACTTAAACAGGAATTGGCACTCTATTGTTAGGACTGTAATGGTTTTGAAACTTATCAAATTGGAACTGAAAATTTCAATTTTATTAAGTGAAATAAAAAGTCTACATGAACAATGTGAAATCTGTAGTCTCTCTCTTCTTCACATAAGTACACAAGTTATTAATAAACATTCTACTTATACTTTCAGAAATCTACAAGTGGTCACTTCCAACACAAAGTAATTATGTACCAAACCTGGGCAAGTAGTAAGTGGGTCATGCGAAGAGGAAGAATAAAGTTACCAAGCATTCAGTTTCTGAATTACTCTGCATCTTTGAGTCGATGGCTACTATTTGGGGGAAGTAATGGCTAATAATAATAACTAGAAACTTATTCTATTAAAAAAAATCAGCTAAATTATCCTTCTCCAGGAAAAGGGAACAATGAATTTCTTCCATCACATTGTAGCACAAATAATAATGTAAAAGAACTTAGCATCAGCAGAATAGAGCAAAATCTAAAACACAGAGTTACTGACCTAAATATTCTTAGAATATCTTTGGGCACCTAGCAACATATTATGATCTCTCTCTTTCTTAGAAGTCAATACTTTTTTTAAAAAACGTAGTTTTAAGATTAACTCAGAATGTTGGCTTTCCAAAACACAAACTGAATAAACAAAAGCCATAGATTTTCTGACTTTTTATATTATACACTAAACAAATAGGAAAAAAAAAAAAACAATATGAAAGCAGCGTAAAGCAATGTTACAAGGATGAGGGCCAAGCATTATTTTTTATATATTAACGATGCTAGTCCTGTAATCTATATCTTTTTCTTTTTTTAGTCAAACAGATAGTTTTAGTATTTAAGCTCACCATTAAATTTTAGACATATCAAGAAAGAAAAACTCTACTTATAATAAGTAGTTGGCATTTTACAAAATGTGGCTACTTGGCTACCAATATTTAAAACTTCAGAGTTGCAGGTGGGTGAGAGTCACTATGAGCTAGGTCTTCCAGAGGACTGTCAAACCTAAGTTTTCAGAATTAAAATAAACAAGGCAAGGAAATATTAATGAAAGATCACCCATATCATACTTTAAATGTACATTAGTTCAATTTTGAGAATACTGCTAGTTTAAAAATTTTTTTACTTTTTATGTGCAATAGGTTCAAATGAAAACCCAATAATCCCCCAGCCAAAAAATACAATTGTGGATCCCCTACAATCTTTCAACATGACTACTTCCATGCAATAAAACATTACACTTAAAGTGGAAGAAAGGTGAATAGGCATTCCCGTTCTTTGACCAGGTATTTTGTATTAGATGCCTCAAGGACACTTAGGTTTGAAGAAGTTAATCAAATTGCCCAATATTATGTACCTATTAAGGGTCAGATGGGGTTTGAGTTGGGTTTGTCTGTACTAGACCCACTCCAAAATGCTTTCTAGCATCTTTGGGAGAGCTGCCTGAATAGTTCACTACAAAAACAAAACAAACAAAAAAAACAGAAATTTCCTTTCAAGTCACAATGATGTGTTTTTTTAGATGCAAAATTATATGACTGTTGTCTTGATGTAAACAAAGTATTTTATCCAATCACACGACAGATGTTTGCATGCAATTCTGATGCTTTCGATATTTTTTAACTTTGTTTTTTTTTCCATGTTTGAATAATTTTTTATTTAGAATGCCAGAATTCAATTTTAGAAGAACTATTACCAGGTAAAGAAAAGACGAAAAACTCTTTGTGAGATTTGAAAGAAAACAACAAGTTATAACACTTTGGAAACCAGGAAAATATAAAATTACCCATTATTTAAAAAAAGAAAGCCTGTGGATAAAAAATACAATGGGTCAGTCATGTTACATGCTTTTCAAATGGAAAATGTACACTGAAATAAAGAAACAGAAAAGGAGAGGTTATTTTGCTATTTAAAAGTTCAATATTGGTCACATCTTCACGAGACTGTTGGAAAAAATGTGGACATCTTAAGAAACATGTAATAGCAGAGCTAAAATATCATTTGAGAGGCTGAGCAGTAAAGTTCAGAGTATTAAGATCTATAATCCTAGAACAAGAATCAGTAAAACTTGGGCCCATAAGCAAATCTCGCCCCACCATCCATCTTTCTATAGCCTGTAGGGTAAGAACAGTTTTTACATATTTAAATGATTTAAAAAATCAAAAGATGGTATTTCGTGAAACCTGAAAGTTATATAAATTCAAATTTCAGTCTAAAAACAAAGTTTTATTGGAACATAGCCAGGTTCATTTGCTTATGTATTGCCCAGGGCCTTTCAGACTATATAGTATAGTTCAGTAGTTGCAAAAGACCACATAGCCTGCAAAACCTGAAATATTTATTATCTAGACTTTCATAAAAATGTTTATGACCCTGCCCTAGAGAATAACTTCTCCACCCAGGTATCAGAGTGAATTTTTTAAAATACAAATCTGATCATAGCTGTTCCTTAGACCCTCTAGCACTGCTCCAAGGATAACTGCGATTTTTGGCTACCTAAACTCCAGCCTTATCTCACTCAGGAGCTCTTCCTCTGGCTTGCTCCAGTCCATCTGGCCCATCCATCCCTTCTTCAAACAGGTCAAGCTTCTCACCTCACAGTTCTGTGCAGAGCACAAAGTACACTACTTCTTACTTTCAATACACCTCTCTTTCTGCTACACCTTCACTGGGCCGATTCCTAAGTACCCTTCTTGTATCAGTTTAAATGTCAGCTCCTCAGGGAGGCCTTTCCAAGCACCTTAGGCTGTGTCTGTCATATAATGTCATAGCAGTCTGTATTTTTTCTCCATAGCATTTGCTATTACTATATTTATGTTTGTGTGGTTATTTGTTTAAATCCAGACTCCCTCACTAGATTAGCTGTCTCATGAGGTCAGAGACCATTATTGTTTATTGGTATAAATGAAGTATAATGAAGTGCTTACCACAAAGTAAATAAATAAATATTTGTTGAATAAATACATGAATGAAATGTATTGTTTTCAAATATAGAACTCACAATATATGTATATTTCTTAGAACACATTTGTACCTTCTAGAGGCCATGCTACAATTTAGGCTAAACATATATTATTTATTATTGCTTAAATAAGGAGGGATGTGTGGTCAGCCTCAAAGAAATGAACAGAACTCCAAAAATATCTTAATTAAGATGTTCTTCATCAAAATTCTTGAAAAAAGTATCAAATAACTACATATTAACATATAAGAGAACAAGTAACAAAAGTAGAGGGAGTGATAGTTGGAGAAGCTGAGTCCCTCAAACACCTCTATGAAATAGACTGAGAGGAAAAACATGAGCGCCATTTGAGAATAAAGTCTATACAGCTCATGAAATACCCTTTTAAAGCCAGATTCCAAATTTCAAAACAAATGTGCTTGGGAGGTTCCCATGTTACACACATTGATTACCAATTCCTTTGCTTAGCCACCTCTAAAAATTCTAAACTTGAGACAAAATTTAAACTACTTCGTTTGACATGGAACAGACATCAGTATCTATTCTCATTCTGACATTTCCTATATTTATTCCTTTTAGGGTTTTAAGAAGCTCTGATTAATAACGCCTCTGTAGCAGCAAGATTTTCTGCTTTGTCTGTTATTTAAATGAGTTTTCATTTCTCACTAGAAAGAGGTATGAAGACTTTCTCCATTTCCAGATGTGTCTGGAGAGTCAGACTTGCAGCATTTTGGCCTGCTTTCTCATAAAAGATGAACAAAGAACTATCTGCTGCCAGCTCTCTGAATCGTGTCTCTCCATGCTTTTCAGTATGGACCTGTATTAACAATCTATCAAGCAAATCAGGCATGAGGTTGTTACCATCATTATCATCCTGTAGGATCAGTGAGAGGAATATTTTACTTCCTCCAATTTTGATAACTGTCAAATCACAATATTCTTATCTGTAGACTCTATGTTCTCCTCTTTCTTGGGTGCTTCAATCAATTCATCTATATTTTTCTTGAATTTTCCATCTCTCCCTCTCCACTGAATGCTTTGAGTCTCTATTTGTGTAGGCTTGGACCTACGTATTCCAGAAAAATAAGTTTTTAACCTTAATCCATTCCTATAGGTGTTAACCCACGGTAAGTAGGACTTCTCATAAGGTCACTTCAGTTTAGGTATGGCCTAACCGAATCAGGATGGCTCTTAATCCTATTACTGGAGTCCTTTACAAACAGAGAAAGCCAGAAAGCTGAAGGTCAACGGAACCTGGAAGAGAAAGGAAAGGCCAGGAAAGGCTATCATGTGCGTTACCATGTGAGAGTGGAGCCCAGGACTAAGGATCACTGGCAAGTACCCTATAATACCCGTCTTCAGGAAGAAAGCATTGCCTTGATGACACCTTGATTTGAATGTTTTCCTAGTCTCAAAAACATGCGCTAATAACCTTCCATTGTTTAAAAGCCAATCTACTGCATGGTATTTGCTTGAATAGCCAAGAAAACTAAAACACTATTCAAAGATAACAGAGTTTCTCCTTAAAGGAAAAACAACCACCCTCATCTTTTATTTCTCTACTCCCCAGCAGCTAAACTCTGTAAAATAAAAGTGTACTCACATAGTTCCTATTCCTTACCTGTCTTTCACTCTTCAATTACCTCATTTAGGCCTCATTCCTCAACACTCTATAAAACCATATTCTTGCCAACATCACTAATGATTTCCTTGTGGCTAAATTCAATTAATAATTTAGCATTTTTCATTTTACTTAGTCTCAGAATCTGACCCAATTGATTATTCTTTCTCTTCTCCTGTCTTCTGTGCCTCAACCCCATATACTTGGCCTACTTTTAGTACAACTTCACTTGCTATTCCCTTTCTTCAGGGTTCTCTCTCCTGGACTTGATTTCTTTGTACTGTGTTATCATTACTACAAGTGCATTATCCTCTCCCATACCTTTAAACGTCATCTATAATAATGTCCCAGATTTATGCCTCCATAAGAAGAGGCCAGCTCTCTTCTATGTGCCCACATTTTGAATTGCCCTCTTCAATTATTTTCATAAATGTCTCAAAGGAGAAGTGAGTTCATCTTTCTTAAGATGAGTTCTTAAGACCTTTTCTGAAATCCATTCTTTCAATGTATGCAATTACTGTTACCAGAAACCAGGTAAGAGCTCTTGAAGGCAGTTTGGCGATTCCTCAGGAAGCTGAATACAGAATTGTCAAATGATCCAGCAATTCTGTTATCAGGTATACATACTCAGAACTGAAAGCAGGGACGTGAAAATATACATTTGCACACCAAGGTTTATAATGGTATTATTCACGATTACCAAAAGATGGAAACAGCCCAAGTATACATCAATGGATGAGTAGTTAAACTGTGGTACATACATATGATGGAATATTATGCAGCTGTAAGGAGGAATGAAGTCCTGATGTATGTAACAACATGGATGAACCTTGAGGACATTATGTTGAGCAAAATAAGCCTGACACAAGTATGGTGTCACTAATATGAAATAATGATAATGAGCAAACTCTGGGAGTTAAAATCTAGAGTACAGGTTATCAAGAGATAAAAGAGGGAAGAGAATGGGCTTATGAAGCTTAATCTGCAAAGAATGTTTAATAAGGTTGATTGTAAATGTTCAGAAATAGATAGCACAATAAAATGTTATGGTAACATAATTATGTAAGTATAACTAAAAATGTTGAGTGTGAATATGGTTGAAAGGGGAAGGCTAGGGTCATGGATATCACTAGAAGGAAAGCTAGAGGGTAAAACATGGGGCTCTGCTTAACACAGCAAAACCTATAGCAGATGATGACTGTGGTTAATTGTACAAATATAAGAAAGTTTTTACATGAACTAGAAAAAATGTACATCACTATTACAAAGTGGTAATAATAGGATGGTATGTAGGAAAAATACAATTAATGTATTTTTATGGTCTACATAACTAAGATCTATAGTTAACTGACATTCTAATATTCTTTCATCAGTTGTAACAAAGGCATGATATCAAAGTTAACTATAAATAATAGGGCTATGAGATTTTTTATTTTCTAAAGAAATGAGAATGTTCTCATATTGACTGTGTGGTAAATGCATAACCATGTGAATGCATAGGGGTATGGGATTTATTTCTTTTCCTGGAGAAATGAGAATGTTCTCAGATTGACTGGTGGTGAATGCGTAACTATGTGATTATACCAAAAGCCATCGACTGTACATTTTGGATAGACTATATGGCGCATGAATAAATCTATTTTAAAAAATCATTCACATTCAAATTATACATAGCCAAGGAAAATAAAGAATGCATTTTTCCTTAAGATCTAAGGAATGTTCTAAAGAGGATGAGAATTTGAAACTTCATAAAATAAAGGTCTAAGCATCAGATAGTTTAGAGAAAGACAGTGTACATCACAAACTAATTTCTTATTTACAAATAAACTTAGAATTTGAAAATGAAAAAAAAAAACTGGTGAAAAACCCCGATAGCTCTAATACCTGCTTCTCCCTCACCATTTCACCTCATCCATCACCATGTCCCAATGGTTTCACTTCCAATTGTATCTTGAATCCATCCTGTCCCCATTTGCAACCACTCACTCTCATTTTCACTATTATGAGGACTAATGTGCACCAGTGGTATATACCAACACTAAGTATATACCCAGTGACACAAATAGACATTTGTACACCAATGTTCATAGTAGCACTATTCACAATCTCTAAAAGATGGAAACAATCCAAGTGCCCATCAACAGATAAGTGGATTAACAAAATGAGGTATATATGTACGATAGAATATTATGCAACGGTAGGATGAAATGATGCCCTGAAGCACATGACAAGATGGATAAGCCTTGAGGACATAATGCTGAGTGAAATAAGCCAGACACAAAAGGATAGAAACTGTATGATTCCATTTTTATGACCATGGTAAAGGTAAAATCAGAGGTTTATAACAGAATATACAGGACCTAGAGATATATGGAAGCTAGAGAAGGGTAAACGGTTAGCTAATGAGGTTGAACTTAAATATAAGGGAATGGATAGAAGTGAAGGCAGTTCACTAGTGGGTCTATAAGTAATATTACCATATCAAAGGTGAACATGATTGAAACAGGTTATATAGATTCATATGTCCACCAATTAACAATACAAATATAAATAAGTTCTTGCATGAACTACTGCAAAGGTATGAATCTTGTACAAAGAGTTTACAAGTTTGGGGTATGGGGGAAAACTGCTAATGCATATTATGGGATATGTTTAAAAGGAAAACATAAAACAGTACCACAGCAACACCACAGGTAAATAATGGGGGGAGAGACAAGAGTTAAGGGGAAGTTAAGATTTTCTATTTGGTGATCGTGTGTTTATTGGTTATCTTTCTCTTGGAAAAATGAAATTATCTAAAACTGAGAGTGTTGATGGACTGTTGATTTTGGACATTATACATGATCCCTAATGAATGGAGGTGGTGGAAGGATGCACTGACGGAGAAGGAGATTGGTGAACGACGATATATATATATGATCGAACACTGTGCTGCTACAGAAAGGAACGCAGTTGTGAGGCATGCAACATTCTGAATGAACCTGTGGAACACTTGGTGAGGCAAAATAAGTCAGAAACAAAAGAGCAATTATGTGATTTCCTTTAGAAAATGCTTATAAGAAAACAGAGAACTAGATTGTAAGCTCTTGTAGCAGGCACATATAGTCTGCAGTGGTAATTATTTCTAGATTTTGAGAGTCTGTTTTACATATGTATAACCTGGCATTTAGAGTTAAGAATGAAGTCAATTAAGTAGGGATTAAGGTAATTCATAATACAGGGGTAAGGAAGATATTATCTATATTTTAGAACCTCATCTAATCTTTGAGACCAAAGGAAGAAGGGTTTATTTTGTCCAGAACTTAAAGTTTCTATAGCATCTAACCTAACTCAACCTATATGGACAGATCATTTAAACAATCCAAACACAGGGAGCCCAGAATAAGAATGAGGGCCTTTAGTCCTGTATAGCTTAATGCAATGCCTGGATATATCCCAGAGTATATTAAGCAGATAATCAAAAAGTATTGGCAAAGTCCCTTGAGGGATGGGAGAAAAAATATGGAACTATCCAACTTTACTACCGAGGAAACTCCTGTTATTGTGTCAAACATTAGGGACATCCTAATTAATAAGCCAAGCCCTTGATCTTGAGGCTTGCTCTTGTGAAGCTTACGAATGTAGTGGAGAAACCTAGCCTACCTATAAGCTATTCCTAAGAGTTACTTGTGGAGGACGTCTTTCGTTGCTCAGATGTGGTCTCTGCAAGTGAAATCATTGACCTCCCCTTTACTTAACCAAAAGGAGGAAAGAAGTATAACATCCTGCCATCCTGACCAAAATGGGGGAAAGAAGTGTAACAAATAAGGTATCAGTAGCTGAGAGAGTTCAGATAGACTCGAGAGGCTATTCTGGAGATCACTCTTACACAAATTTCAGTTAGACATTGTTACCTACCATAACTTTCCAACCCTAAACCAAAACCATTCCTCCAATCCTAAGGAACACTTTAGGGCATTATATAAAATTCTACAAATGCCCCGTGTACTAGAGTAATTTTCCAAAAACTTGCAAACCCCAGATGGGTGCCTGGATCAGATAAGTCCTGAAATGCAGAGGGGACAGCCTCTCCAGAATATCAACCAGTTCCATCCCCTTATCCCATATTATCGACAGCCCCTTCCAACATGAAAAAGTTAGAATGGGTATAGCCCCAAAACCCCTAAAGAGTGGGAGAAAGATCAAAGGTGATGGTGGAGTTATACAGAGAAGGTAGGGTTTAACATAGACTATGATTGCTCAATCATTATACTGATATTTCTTTTAGTTTCTAGTATCTTAAAGCAGCTAGAAGTAAAAACTTAAAATGATGGAACTGTAACCCATACCACGCTCTGAAATCTGTTCTACAATTAGTTGTTGCAAAGTGCTTTGAAATGTATTGCTTTTTTGTATATATGTTATTTTTCACAAAAAAGAAAAAAAAATATTTCTTCTAGCCTCCAGTGTTTTAGAGCAGCTAGAAGGAAAAATCTGAAATAGTGCAAAAGTAATCAATAAACTCTGAAATCTGTATCTACTTATTTAAGTGTACTTTGAAAATCATTGCTTTTTCTTTCTTTTCTTTATATACATTATATTTAATAATAAAAAATGTCTTAAAAAATTACTTGGGACAATCCCCTCATAAAAGCTTGAGTTCCTAATTGAAGGGTACTTACTGACCACTAACTTTAGTCCCTCACTTTTGTATTATCAATTTCTTCACTGGGACATTCCTTTAAGTGTTTTCAAAGATTTGTACTGGTTAGAAATACCTAATAATAAAATATATGGGGCAAAAATCTGCCATTTTGCAGTTTCATCATAACCCTTAATATTATAGAAAGAATTTGTATATGATGATGTTTTTTTTTTTTTAGATTCAGGATAAAGTTAATAAAATAAATAGCCTTGAGTCAATTTATTACCTATTTGAGAATATAAATGAATTTGAGTGAATGCCTATAGTCTGATAGTCACCCACTCTAAATCCATAGAATCCAGGTGTCTTGAAAAAATCATCACAGTGAGAATGTACTGCCAGCATTGGAGAATAAAATATGCTCTCCAGCTAAATATTCTGGGTCAAACATCTTAAACTCTCCCACAATTACTCATTCAATCGATAAATAATAATCATTTGAATTCCCACTATACCCTGACATATTTTATTGCCCACTTTAATTTCCTGCCCTCATGGAGTTTATATTCTAGTGTCAACCCTCTAATAGACTATGAGGATTAGTCCCATCATGCTCCCCCTCCCTGTTTATCTGCCACAACCTCTTAGGTCATCCCTCATCTCCTGGACTCATTTCTTTACTGCTTTGTGCATCTCCTAAACTGATCAAGCTCTGCACATCTCCTAATCTGATCAATTCCCATCCCTCTCACCTTTCACAAGCCCTCCATTATCATTCTACTATACCCTCTCATTTTATACCTTCCTTGCAGTTCTCTCAAAGGTTACCTTTTCTCTCATATCCCATATTCTAAAAAATCTGCAGATGGAACAAGTACTTCATTACTGTTTCAAATGCCAACAGCCATTCCTGATCCTCCAAAATCCCAAATCCTTAGAGGATCATATCATCAGACTCTTCCATTCACCATCTACTGATATCATTGCCCTGTCCCTGTCTTAACCACTGTTTACATGAGTCCCTGGCTTTCCTCTTTATCCCATTTCAACAATCTTTCCTAATGACTCAACATCATCACGCTGAGTCACTAAATAACCTGACTGCTAAATCCTTTGACTTCTTAACTTCAATAATATATACCTCTAAGGTAAGCCACAGGCTGGGAATACCCCAGCTATGCACTCAAAAATGTATAACTTTTATTATTATTATTATATTTTGCATGCTGTACGTTGGGGTCACATTTCGTTCTTTTTCCATGTGAGTATCCTGTTATTGCAGCACCACTTGTTGAAATTGTTTGTTTGGTTGTTTTTTTTGTTTCTTTTGTTTGTTTTGGGAAGTGCATGGGCCATCAAACCCCGGTCTCCCGCAGGGCATGTGAGAATTCTACCACTGAACTAGACTCACACCCCATGTATAACTTTCATTTTTTCAACAATAAGCACAACACATCTGAAAACTAAATTTTAAGCACTGTTTCTTTTCTAACTCACTCACTCCTGTGTCTCTTAATTACATTAATTTTTGTACTGTACTGAACCTCTTACCAATTTCATTGATTTGTATCAATTGAATTAACCTTACCAAATCCACCGATTCTGACAAATTTCTAGTATCGTCACTCCATATTTCCATACCCTTGTTGGCTCTTCCTCTAAATATAAATCCATCCAATTTTCTCCATCTTTATTAGTACCTCCGTGACCTAAACCACTATCATTTCTTATCTGAAGCTTGAGTATACCCATAACTGGTCTCCTGGTTCCATTAATGCTCCCCTACCATTAACTTTCTATAGTAGTCAACGATCTTTTAAAAACACAAATCAGACATCATTTCTATAATTAAAATCCTATATTGTGTTTTCCATTTAATTGGAATAAGAATGCAAACTCCATAACACAATCTACAAGGCAATAAATGAACTGGTCCCTGACTACTACTACTCTCAATCTCTTATCTCTCCCTTATTTACTATGTTTCAGTCATAGCAGCCGTCTTTCAGTTCCTTACACTCACCAAGCTGATTTCCTGTCTCAAAGCCTTTGCACTTGCTGGTCCCTCTGACTGGAGCATCAATGTGGTTACTAAAATTAACATTTCCCCTAATATACCCCAAACGTGTTAAATTGGATAGGATTTGTTTCTTGTGAACCTATTTTTGGTCTTGGCGATGACACTCTCCATTTTCTCAGTAATCACCATGAGTACTTTAAAGAATGTCATATAGACTATTTTCTGGTTGATCTCAGGTTCAAGTTAGTTGAATGGGTTTAGAAGTTAACCTTTTGCTTTTCTTCTCGAAAATCAGTACTTTATCTGTTCTCAGACTTTCTTCCTCATTCTACAGAATTACAAAAAACAAAACAAAACAAATAGTGTTAACAATCTCATCTGTAAGTTCTCTTACTACTTTGGAGTGCAAACATTGAGAAAAAGAGACTAGAGAAAATACATTTAGCATTGCTTTTTATCTGGGCCTTCAATTCTCTCCAAGATGTAAAGAGCGTGCCCCTCTTCCCACCCCCACCTTCACCCCCAATAGTAATTCAGTATTCATCTCTGGGTCTGGGTGACATTTGTTTTACACCTTTCCAAAATGATTATTTATTAATTTCATAATCACCTCTTGACAACATCACTTCTGATTTCTCACTTTCCTATCTTTTGAATTTCTGCTATCTGGTAATGTTTTATCTTTCATATTGGAAGGATTTTCTATGGATGTACATTTTCTTAACATGCACATGGTGCTACTGCCAACATCTTTTTAAAAAGATCTGCTGATTTCAAGAAGAGATGTTTGATTCTATTACTGTAAGCCAAGATAAGTCTGATTCCACCAAGTTTGTATAAAGATGTCCCTTATCTGTCTTAAAATCTCAAATTCATCCATTATGTAAAAAGTGACCTGCAGCTACCTGAAGGTATCAGAAGTCTTTCAGAAGTTCATTCTTGAGTATTTTTAGTTCTTATAAAATACTAGAATACTGGGACAAAGAACAAACTATGTGAAAATATAAAATATATATATACCATTAACTCCCAAACTAAAGAAATGAATACAGACACTTAAGGAGTGATTAATGGATGCGGGAAATGAACACCTATCACGAAGTAGGACATAGAAGATGTACTTAATGAATAATCGTTTACAGATACAAAAATAGAAAAATACAAAAGTAAAGTCATGGACAACTGAGACTACTTTCAAGATGAATGAAATTCAAAGATAGAATTCCTTAATTTGACTCAGAAAAGGAGAATTACTAAGATGTCCAAATATCTATTCCTTTTATATAGATTATATAATACACTGGTTCGCTTTTCTTTTATAATATCATACCATCATAATAAACATACCTTCACATAACATAAAGATTAAAAAAACTGTCTTCTGAGGCCTTCAATGTGACTGGAATATGGAAAACTGAATAGCAGTAGAGACAGAAAATTAAGCCTCCTTACTACATAAAGATTGCCTATAACAATGCTCCTAATTAACCTTTTTAAAAGTCATAATTTCCTCTGAAGTAAAAAATTACTAAAGCAGGAAGTTTCTTCAATATTTTCAGTCACAAAGATAATTTTCTCATTTTCTGGTTTAATTTAATAAAATAATTTTAATGCATTATTTACTTCTCTAAGGTGAAATAGAAAGAATTTATCCAAACAACAGCATAAGAAAAGAATTATTGAGCAAATAAAATTCAGCTTCTAAGGAATTTGGTGCAAATTCTGGGCTATTTAAGTCCAATTTTGCTTATTTCCAATAAAAACACACCGATTCTAATGAATAAAATATCTTTTTAGAGGTAACCTTAATATACACAAACATTTCCAGAACTGAATACAGAATTGAACAATTTGTGTGTGAAATACATAGAAAAGATAGGAACTATGATCCTGCTTCAGTACCATGCTTACAAGGAACAAGGTGTAGTAACTAGTCATGTTCAGTAGATGGCGACCTTTACATTACAGTCACCAAACCAGCATTGATTGGCGTAAGATCATCCTCCATTAGCAATGAAAGATTAATTATAAATACTCTATATTTTACAAAAGACAAAAATTACTTGAATATATATATATATATATATATATACCCATTTTGTTTTACCTGTGAATTTTTCTCCAGGCTAGTGAACATATTTAGTAAGAATGTATGTGATGGCATCAGCCACGAGATACCATCTGGCTGTTATTTTCTTTTTCTTTCTTTCTTTTTTTTTTTTAATTAAACTGTGTTATAGAAACCTTAGTGTTCTGTGTTTTAGAAAAAGACTGTATGTTAATTTCTACCTCATGAAAATATGAGAGAGTACAAGACTAGTGCATTCCCTAGTCCTGATTTTTTGCCAAGTTTGTAAAAAGAATAGTAGTTTAAAGTAATATATTCAACTGACATGACTTAACAAAGATACATAACAAGACTCCAGAATGCTTATGAAACCCAGTATGCTTATTAAACACAGCAATAATGAAGACATGGTCAGCAAACTGTTTCTTCATTAATCTATTTTATTTGGAACATACTAATAAGCAAAGTATAAGTTTAAAAAAATTGCTGTAAAAAGATGATATTTGGATTATTTTCTTTTCTGAATCTTTAATGAATGTATAATGGTGGTATATTTCTATAAAGGAAGTAATTTGAGATCATTTTTCCAGTGCCAAAATTTTATTAGATGGTTTTCAGTTAGAAATCATGTTGATTTTATTCAGTGCTAAGGACAATCTATATAAGACATATATTTTTCCCTTAACCATTTCGGTTTTATGCTTTATAACTAGTGACCTGGTTTGAATTATTGATGAGTATTTTACAATATATTTAATTCTTTAAAAATTAGGAATCCACATATATATTATAATTCTTAAGCATAACATACAAAAATTAGAACTCAATATTCATTGATCAAGATAAGAGGTTGAAAAAAGATAACAGATAAGAGGATGATAAAAGTACATTTTGAAATGTTAATTTAAATATCTTTTTGTGAAACTAAACATTAATATACTGATTATACTGATTTTATAGACATATAAGCACAAAAAAATTTAAACTGCATATTACATCAATATTTTACCATATCAATATTTTATCATATAGTAAAAACTGAGAAAATGGTGAGATCAAGAAAAACATCTTTTTTACATAAAGTGAATTATACTGTGTGTAACTAAATGATGTATTTCAGATGAATGTATGTTTTTAAAAGAAATATCTTTAGTTGAAGTTTTCTAATGCTCCCCATAATCATTATTCTGGTACAGTGCATATTATTATTACTTTCTATTATTGTGACTAAAACTACAGTTGTAGTTTCTATTTAACCAATATTATAGATTAGATTCTTAACTTTAAAAAATTTCCTTAGTAATGCTAAAATTATTTCTACTGTTCTTTCCAGTCAGGAACTAATTAAGCATCTCATATACCTGTTTCAAAAATTAGTCAGTTCCCAGTGCTCACCCATGCCAAAAAAAAAAAAACAGTCAGACAGAATCTTCCTCACAGGAGCGAATGTTCATGTTAAAATGAATCAAAAACAGAAAGTAAGAGAGAGTAAAATACAAATGCTCATTTCAAAACACATATAAGGATAAAAATATCAATTTTAGCAATTATGAAAATCTGATCTTATATTTAATTTATATTCAGTAAAAACTGTGTATACATGAAAAATCCAAAAATGAGAGAACTAGAGAAATATGCTATTATAATTAATTAGTAACAAATAATACTTACTGCCAAATATGGTAGGGGATATTAAAACTCTTGCATTCAAAGAGCTTTATCCTAGCCGGTGACACAGAACATGCACGCAGATATTGATAATACAAAACAGAAAAGGAAGTAGGTGTCACAGAGTTGGAACAGTAATGTTTTCAAATAGGTCCAAGTCAGTGATTCTACTTAAGAATGACTTTCTCTTAAATGCTAATCTGTAGAAATGAGGATTAACTACAGAAAGGCAGTTAGTGTATTTCTAATTTAAAAAGTACCTTATCAGAGATGAATTTTACAGCCCCTAACACTCATTTTCAAATTAAGTCTCTGTACTGAATGTAGAGAAAGATCCTTCCTTACATAGCTACAGCTGTATCCAAGTAGAAGAAATACTAAGCCCATTAAAATGCCTTTTCCTTCCAGTTTATATTATTATACTAAGGCTCTTGCCTTCAAAGAGCTCATACTCTAATTTAAGATTTAGGACAAGCATACAAATATCCATAATTGAAATGAGGAAAGGAAGTACTAAAACAGAGGTAAAAATGATATATTGTGTTAGGGCAGAGAGAAGATTATTTCCAGTGTAGGACATAAATCGTGGGTGAGAATGTAGAGTTGGAGCTGTGGGATAAGAAAACCTCAGAAGAGGAAGCATTTGCACTCAGCCCAGTTATCCTCAGTTGCACAAAACTGGTATTTCGGGCGGGATAATTCATCATTCTCTGGGATTATTTAGTGCTTTACAAGATTTTTAGCACCCTTAGCCTTCTAACCTTGTTATATTTGTATATTTTCCTACACATTTCTAAATTACATCAGTAGCAGCATCTCTCTCAGGAGAGAACTAGACGTAGACTCTTAAGCATGGAAACAAAACAGTTGTATGTTGAAATAAAATGTATGATGTGAATGATTAATTGGTTAACACATTTGATTCAAAAATGCTGCATACGGCAAATCGTAACAAGTAAAATCAAACTATTTTGTTAACAGCTGCTTTGTAGTCTTGGGTATTCTATGTATTTACTAGAATTAATCCTAATTTTTCACTTGAAGCTTCTCATTTCATATTAGCACTTCATTCACGTACATCCCTGACTATATTTCATTTCTAAACTTTACATAGTCATTAGTTCCAGCAGAAGTATTGTGAAATGGAAAGAGTAGTCTTCGCTGGTCAGTGTTAAAAATACCATAATTAACAACCAAATATAACAAACATACTCCAAGGCTGCCTCTGATGCAATCAACAATAAACATCCTTTATCTGAAGCAAAGGAAAGTAAAGCACCTCCTTTTCACACACACCTTCCAGGCTGCTCTGAACGGATCTTTCATTTTAAAGACTTCCTTAAATGATGTATGGCTTGGGTTGAAGATTAAAGGAGATAGGGTGTGAGAGAGAAAAAGGACAATCAAAACAAGGATCATGCTGAAAATAACTTGGGCAACTGCAGTCCAAACTGGGATCTAAAAGATTCTGATTCTGGCACAGCTCAGTTTCCTCAGAGAGCAGACTCTATGATAGAGTTAGTGTAGATGATGCTTATTAAGGTGTGCCTGTGAGATCAATGCTTTTAAAAGGGAGAGGACAAGAAGCAGGAGTGGGCAGAAGAAGTCGCTAAACAGGTCCTATAATTATGTTTCAGCCCACCCTACAGCAGATCTGGAACTAAAATAGTCTTTAAGTTGTCCCTAGTTGGGACAAAATGGCCAAGCGCTTAACCCTATCCCTCCTATTAATCAGTTCATTGACTACAGGCAGCCACATGAAAGCTTCGGATGAGGAACGAAGTCTGTAACTGAGGTAATTTCTGAAAGGACTGCCAGCGGAAGGCTCTCTGCCCACTGTGCTCCCAGCAGCTGTGGAAATTCCTTCACTGAAGAGGTTATCTGACCAGGCATCACAGTGTTCTCCACAGATTCTAATTTGCTGTTTTAATGTAGAATCTGTGGCAAAAGTAGTCAGTTACAAATCTGAGCCTCAACCAGTATCTGTTACTCATTTTTTTTTTAACTATCTCTAATCAACAAAAATACCACGATGCCTATTTTTGAAAGAATGATCAAGGAAATATTTATTTGCTTTAAGGAATTTTCTTGAAAGAAATAAGCAGAAAGAATGGATCCAAACAATTTTGGCCAGGTGTTTTAGAGGAGTAAATTATCAAAGTCATCACTAAATTATGATTAAAGCATTAAATGTCAAATTCGATGCTACTCTTCAACTTACTATCATAATTTTATTAAATAAGTTCTAAGATGCTTTTATATCTTAGTCTTCCTAATGGGCATAATGATATACAAGTTGAGTATATTTCTGTTTGCACAAATAATGTTTTTCTAGGTAACAAAAATATATTTGACTCTGGAAGACTACATCTTTAGAGTAGTAAAAACATTATAAGTAAAGAAAACAGGGAAATTCTTTAGTGTAATTTCCTAATTTCACATTAAAACAAGTATATGATAAAGTCTGTATAAGACAGACAAATAAAAACAAGCAATAAAAGAATAAAAATTTTAAAACGTTATAAATGAGGACACTAAACTTTCATAATATTTTGCAAGTAACTTTTATAATTTTTGGTTAGCTTTGAAGCTAGGAATATAAGATGTCCCAGGAGACTCACCAATCTCAGGAATTTAAGGTTTGACAGGGTTAAATGAAATGTCCTCTGTGATCCTGGTTGAACATTTACTCTCATGTTCGAATATGGTCATTACATTTATCTAAGTTTAAACTTTAAATGACAGTAAATATTTTAATTTTAAATAGACAAGGCATTAAATTCTTACTTTCAACTGCACCTATTTCAAGTTATAAAGTTCTCTTGTTTACACTTGGGGAAAGTCATTTTATTTATGTAAAGAAACTCTCTCTCATGTAGTTCTTTTTTCTCAAATCTGTAACTGTTCTCAAAATTTGGTTCTTGGTGTAAAACACTACATTTATCTATATTCCTTATCTTTATGAGACTTTGATTCTATCTTCTTTCAGGCATCATTAGAATTATTAAGAATAGGAGAGCCTATTCTAAAAAGTAGAATAGTATTCTAAAAAGTAGGTTTTTTAGAATATCTACATTTTGGTTTAAAAAGTGGGTTTTCTTATAGGGATGAGAGACATAGTAATAAATGAGGTTGATGTCAGGATCATAAAAGCATACAGAGACAAGAGATTTTAGAAGACAAGACCTTTTAGTATTTGAAGTAGAGCTAACGCAATAAAAGAAAGGCATCTTGATATTTTACAAAATAGTAGAAATGAGCACAGATAAAATCTTAGAATTATTTTTAAAAAATATTTTAACTTTACACTTGATTTACAGTTAGGTTGGAATACTGGTTATCAAGAATTATTTTTTTAATGTACCTGGCAAGACAAACTTTAAACAGTACCCAATCACTAACTAAAATTAATATTAACTTCTCCAAAGTATCAGGCTGTTGTCCTAATCTATTGTGACATGAAGTGAAGAAAACCTGGTAAAGTTAAGATGAGTCCTGAATACAGACAACAAGATCCTTCAGTAATAATATTCACACAAAGAATAATTCTGTGTTGAGCCACAGTCTGATTTTGCACACAAGATATTATGTCAAATAATATTAACAATTCAGAAAAAAAAATCTAAACCAAGTCTTTGCCATATTCTACACTTACATTTTAACAAACTCAGAAAATTATAAATGTTTTCCAAACGAACTGTCAAGAGAATTTTTTATTTTACCCAAGCAATATTTTAAGAAGAGCAGTATGTTATTAATAGCCTCAAGAAAATAGAACAAATACAAAACTAAGTTAAAGGTAACTTTATTATAACACTTTTCCAAACTTCAAAATGCATTTATTACGAATTTAGTTCTAATGTATAATACATTATATTACAAGAAAGAAAGCATTTCTAGTCAGCTATTTAGTTTTTATATATTAACCAAAACATAGTCTCCTAGGAAGAGCAGGAATACACAGGTAGTTTATTATATCACTAAGTAAAATATTTCTCTGGGATCTCATGATGAATCATGTATTTAGCAACTTACTACATACTCATTTTCTCTGATTTAAAAATAAGGCAAAGCTATCTTTTCTAAATCTTACTCATTAATGTCTAGAAATTTTCTTTACTCCTCAGAAACATTTTCTTGGGTAGTAAATAGAATTTTGAACCTAAACAAACCAAAAGAACTCAGTATCTCCCATTGCAAAGGGGGGGCAGAATTCTCTTCTTTGCTTCTTTCTGGATCAAATCAGGGCCTCTTCCTCTTTGTACAGCCATCCTGAATACTATCAACTTTGGAAGATACCAAATCTATAATAAACTCTCTCTCATAGTTTTCTGTTTAAAATTGTCTCCTTCATATTTGCTTATTTAAAATAATTTACAACCCATTTTGAACAATACTGTAATAATGAACTTAAAAGGAATTTTGAAAAATACAACAACATAAAGGAAGTTTTCCAAGTTAGGGGAGGACATTATTTGTTCATCTACCTCTGCTTCAAAACAACCTTCAAATAAATAAATTGAATGCTTATGAAAAGACCTTTTCCAAGGTTACTACACTTATTTAATAATGATGGAAACAGATGTGAATCCACTGAATAGATGTAGCCTCCCTTAATTTGATTTCTTTGATTTTACATTTGTGAGTACCTACTAGCACAAAATATATCCATCTTCCTCACTTTTACAACAGGAAATTGTTTGAAAAAGTTCTGTTTCTTCTATAAGGCAAAGTTAACAGATTTTGCTAAGAAGTTGAAACAGAGAAAAAGTAAATGAGAAAAGTATGTGCTAGCTGCTTAGAGGGGCAAGGCTTATAAATCACTGAACGTTAAGAGCACGTGCTGAAACTTCATGGTGCCAGTCACGTAATTTTGTGTATTTGGGACTAAAGACGTGAAGGGGTATCTTTTCCCTGTGGAAAAAAAAGGAAAGAAAGAAAGAGTGATAGAAGAATCATAAGAAAGAGAAGGAAAAAGTTTCTACCCTTAATTCAATTCATCATGCAGAGAACATGCCTTATAAGAAAGCTAATTTTACATAGCTATTTTATTAAATAGCAAAGATTTTTTAAGGGTAGAGTATCTTAGAAATAGATTAATCTAGATGTCTTCTTGGAAACATCACTATTCTCAAATTAAAGTGAATGCAACACAACGCACATGAACTCATTCACAGAGATCTGTAATGTTAGCAAAGCACCCCAAAATACATCTTTTTGCCAACACCTTATTTCAGTACTAAAGAAAATAAGAATTAGATATAAGATCCTGATAATATTTACTAATTTTAAAAACTACAAGTTGTATATCTGGGTCACACAAAAGGCACCCAAGTTAAATGCTTAGCTTCTAACTGCAAAAGCAAAATGCCATAACATTACGTTTGAAAATCTGAAACACCAAAACGAGACCATTCATGAAAGAAAAGCATTCAATTTGCAAACTTACTTTGTCTTCTTTGCATTATCAGTTTCGGATTCTTTCACTGAAATATAAGCAATAGTCAACATTAGTTTGCCATTTTAAAACTTCAAAATCTCTTAAACAAATGCTGTATCAATCAATACCAAATACTCAAGTATCACAGTCAGTAAAAATAACTTCCATACCATGTCATTACTGGATAGGATAGCCACTACTGCTCCTACACTTTTCAGTGTAATTCGAGCTTGCTTGATACCTTATTTACAGTACTTATAATATGCATAATTTAAAAGCAAAATGTTTCAGAGTTGTTTTCCAATAATTGGCAATCTCTCTAACTGCTACTCTGTGACAAAGAATGTTCATAGATTAGGATTCCTGTGAGTTTACTTACAATGTTCAGTCCCAGTGATCTGGGCAAGGATTCGGAAAGAACGAGACTGAGTAGTTCCAGTCCTTGGACGCCAGTCTTCAGTATCTTCAATCAGTCTCTTCTTACTGGCATCACTATGAGTGGGTATGTGATAAAACTCTGTATTGCGCTCCACAATGTGTTTTCTTGGTGGGCTAGAGGTAAGAATAAAAAATAAGAATAAAAAATTTTAAATCTATATTAAGATAAAATATCTTGTGCAAAAGTATGTGTAATTTATCCATTTAATCCTCAGTATTCCTGTACATAAATAACTTTGCCTCTGCAAGTGTGCTAAGTTTTTATTTTTGTTTTTTTAAGAAAAGTATGTCCTTATAATACTAACATAAAATAGTGTAAAAATGTATTCAACAGAAAGATTACCGTTTAGGCGGGATTTTCCTTTTAATAGACAGAAGACAGCAGAAGAAAGATTTCCAACATGAAGAAAAGGAAAGAAAAAGGGTAATATGAAAAACATAAGAAAACTAGAAACTGAAAAGTCCACAGGCATTTAAGGTAAAATCAAACAATCTGAGTTTATGTGTGTTATTCATCTTATGCCATATAATACACAGATCTGGACTACATTTATAACCACCTCTAAAACACTGATATGCTGCTAGAATGTACCGGCTTTCACAAAGTTAAATGATCATAGCCTCACTAAGCCCAAGAATCAAGGATGGTTTAATATAGACTAAAAACAGTCATTCCAAACACAATTTTGAAAAAGATTAATACTGTTATATTCTGCAGGGTTTTTTTTCTCATTTATGTGTACAAATTCCCTCATTCTAAATAAACATGTGCAGGATCAGTATATCTGGAAAAGGGCTGTGATATGCTAGAAATCACTGAAGTATTTATCGAAAGACCTGGATTTAAATATTGGCTTTTTAGATGTACGACTTAGGCACAAGTCATTAATCTCACAGTCTCAGGTTGTTGGTTTTTATTTATTTATTTATTTTTATAAGGCAGGAATATCACATGCAAAAAAGGACTATTCTGAGGATTAAACAAAATAAAGTATATGGAGATAGTTATAACCACTCTTGTAAGAACTTGGGGTTTCCAAAGAAACATTTATTTTTCTATTAATTATAAAGTATAAATATTAAGGAATTTACAATGAACATTATTTTAGCACTTTAAATCAAGATTTATTGGACATAATAATATTCCCATCTCCTCCTCTCCCACAATAGGAGAAATGCAAACTTTGGGAGATTCTGAGTTTAATTTCAGAAAAGAAAAAGGAACATGAGTCTAAACTAGCCAACTTGTGACACAAAATGAGAGCTGAGAAAGTGCTCTAGGTATGACCAGAGGTGGGCAGTGATTCCTGACAGGTGTAACTCTCTAGTTCTCAGTATGCCAAATGATTCTTGTGATTTTCACAGTGACACTATGAATACTGTCTCAGTCCACTGAAAGCGCTTTTCCCCCATGAAAAACATGACTGAATTAAGGTTAATAACACTGGCTTTAAAGTCAGACACACATGGGTTCAAACACTACTCCACTGTTTTACACTAGTAAGTCATCTAACTTCTCTGCATGTCAATTTTCCATCTGTGAAATGTGCATCAGATCTACCTTAAAGAGTTGTTCTGAGGAATAAATGAGATAGATAATGTAGGCAAAGTGCTTTGCACAGTACCTAACACATAATAATAGCAATGATCATCATGTATTCCTTTATGTCTACTGGAAAAATTATTTGCAATGCACATTCTAAGACTATGGGACATCTGCATATATAAATAACAAAATCAATAATATTCACACATGAAATTAGCACAGACATATTATAATTTATGGTAATACTTAAGATTCCAGAAGTAAAATAACTAAAAGAACTTCATTAATGTTGAACAAAGCCTATTCTTAAGCTACGTACAATTTTTTAAAATGAGGAAATAATACATACAAATTACTTCATAAACACACTGTCTCTTGCATATATAAAAAGCAAAGAACACTTTATCTTATGCAATTACTCAAAAAGTTTATATTTAGCCTACTGAGAAGCTGATTATTGTTTCAAATTTCTCTATAATTAATCAGTGAGTGTAGTTTACTCTTAAATGGTTCCATTTCAGGTATAAAACTAATTTATCCTTTATAAAAGGTCTGGCCTTTAGAAATACAAAACAATGGTGTTGCTAAGACACTAAGAATAATAAAATGCCACACCAAAAATATATTCTTCAGCCATGACACTTACAAAAAGTATAGTCTACCCTCGAGTCTTGGGTCATTTACCACAGTTCAAGTATTGTGTTAAGTGATGCAGAGTTTCTAAGCAATAGTTTGAAATTCTACTCTGATGATTCTATGATAAAAGAACAGAATAATTTCAATACTTTATTTAAAAAATGTGTTGAGGATGGAATATAATCTTAACTATCAAGGGCAAATATTTCAAGCTATAGACATTCAAAATTAGCTTGTTCATTCAAAGATATTTTGATCCTTAAACAAGAGGCTCAAGAGCATATATAACTCTAAAATACACAGTCCATAATACATATCTATCTCCCTGAAGTTTCACTTACTACGTTTTTCCATTGCAGAAGTGTGGGAGTTGTAAATACACCCACTGATTCACATGAAGTTCTCTAGCATGAAATACATGTTGCTTATGCTCTTTAATGCATTTGAGAATTATTTTTAATACAAACATACTAACAAAATTTGGTGATGATATTAAGGCTGAAAAATGATGAGAAATTACAGAGACAATGATGAAAATTACAAAAGGAATCATTGGTTAAGTACTTACATTGTACCAGGATTACTGAAGAAGAGTAACACACAAAAAAGATACAAGAGTAGAGAAGACAGTGATGCTCCCAGGATGATGAAAAAGAGAAAAAGATGAGAACCCCCCACAAAAAGGAAAGAAAAGAAAAAGGTGATATTAAAAACACTGAAGCTAGGAAAAGATATTACACACAAACATGCTTCAAAATATAGACCAAAAAATGAACAAATGTTAGTTAGAATTCTGCTACATTGGTATTAGGATAAACATTTTTATCTACCTTTTCTGTTTCCAAAAACACTGAAAAATACTTTATATATTCATGCAAGCTCAATTCTCAAATTCTTGAAACTGAGAGAGCAAGATCCACTATTTTTTAAATTTCTAGCTTTTTTTTATCAAAGTGTTCTGAACTCAAAATTTCAACAAAAGGCAGAAAATAAAACAGAATAGGAGATAGAAACAGACCACTTAGAATGACTTTTAAAATCAGGAGAAAGAAAGAGAAAATCTCTCAGTCTCACATAATATCAGTATACATTAACAGTTAGGTCAACCTATTCACATGAAGAATCCTGAATCACATATTATAAACAAATGATATACTATATTAAAAGTCTCACTTTTTAAAATGTACTGATTATGACGAAAAATATAGGAAGCAAAAGTGAGTCATAAATAATAGGCTTTCAATTAATTTTCATTCTCTCCCCCAATCTTCATTACCACCATGCCCAATCACAAGCAAATCCCAATAACTTTAACACTGATTTGTGGGAACTCCACAGTTCAGTATTATCAGTGATATAATTGCTGCCCAAAATGACATGTCTGACATGCTATAGTAAAGGACCAGGTTAATGACCTTCAAGAGGGATAACTTCAAAACGCTATTCATTCACCAACGTATAAAGAATAAAGTATAGATTCATTAAGTACAAAATCAGTTAAAAACAGGGTGGGCCACGGTGGCTCAGCAGGCAGAGTTTTTGCCTGCCACGACAGAGACCCGGGTTCGATTCCCGGTGACTGCCCATGCAAAAAATATATATATATATCATTTAAAAACAAATACAATCAGATTCTATAATGGATAGAGAAGATTAAAGAACAAACTCTCTCTGTATAATTGTCAAAGAATACATGCAGAAACAAACTTACAATGGAGTTTAGAGTAGCTAATAATTCAGTATAGTATAGTATAGTACAGTACAGTATAGTATAGTATAGTAGTGAGAAAAACTATCTATCAGTTTTAATACTAAGACTGTGCAGGGCTGCTATATTTGCACATGTTGAAGTCAGTCTCATAAACTCAACAGAGCACTTAGTTTGAATGAATGAGGGTGGGAAGTAGGAGTAAGTTGATTTCACTATATAACCTGCATTTACTCTTTTCTAGCCACAGTGCAAAGCATTCTCTCCTCGGCTTTTCTATTTAGAATAGCAGGGAAAGTTACGCATAATAACCTCTCTTGAACAAAAAATTGAATCTCAGATGTATATTTAAACATTTTAAAGTTTAGAAAAAAATGTTTTATGTTATATGAAGCTTGGTGGGGAGTGTTCTATAGTGTGACAAGGGGCAGGGAAGTTGGGGGGTCGAGGGCAGGAGGTCAATTAATTCTAAACTATAGAAGCTACTTTGAATACAAGTCAAACAAATATTTCCACGTATTCTAAAATATGTGTCCAAATGGAACAACCCATCATGTACATTAGTGGCCAAAGTGCCAATACAAAACTCAGATGGCCTGGCTGTTCATCCTGATTACACTGTCTACTTTTCCGGTGCCTTAGGCAAGTCATAATCTACAGAAGCCTCACTTTCCTCAACAGTGAAATGGATTGAACAAGGTATCTCTCAGGCTTCTTTTAAGGATATATGCTTAACATATTTAAAGGTACTTTGAAAACTATGCAAATAACAGTTTTCTGTTATAAATACCACTGCAGGAAAGAAAAAAAAAGAATAATCTAATCCAACTGTACCATATAATTCACTCAGATAAACTCAATTCACTCAACTTACTTTCAAGTCAATAATCACTAAAAACAAATAGCAATTCAAAGTAACAGAAATAAGCCCATGTCACAGGCAGCTCGTACAGGAGAGGGCACAATTTGGCTTCAAAAGACCTAGGCTTGAATCTTAGCTCTATCATTTACAATCCTCATGACTTGAAAACATTACTTAAACTCTCTGCATTCAGAGTCTAGATGAGAATTAAATCATATATCGCATTTAGAAACACTGAGATTGATGTTTAGTAACACCTAAATAATTAAACTAATCTGAATCTTGAATTAAAAAAAAAAACTACATTTATCCTAAATGTTTAAATTTATTTCTCCAAGTCTCCTTCCCCCTCTCCTTTAAAATTAATTTTTTTTAATACTGGAATCAAATAATTGGTCCAAGTCTTTGTGCATAAGAATTTAATCTTAAATAAATCAATAATAAATCAAGATTTGGGGGATATTTTATTAGGTGGTGTATAATATTCCTATGTTACGTATGAACCTATTCAGTCAGTGAGACCAAAGTAACCTTAGAATGAAGTTGCTTTAATAAGTCAATAATTACTTCTTTTGATATGTCCAAGACAGATATTTCATATTTTCAATTCTACTCTATGGTGTGATGATAAATTTCAGCACAGGATTAGAGTAATGACAGATTAATTAATACATAATTATTTTAAGTTTTTATTTAATGTGATTTGTCTCTCTTTTTTGATGGAACATAAAAGCAGAATTTTTAAACATTATATCACAATGAGTCCCACTATTCTATGTCAATTGACAGTGACATTTAATAAGTTGGCAGTGAATGCTCAAGTAATTTCAAAGATGTATAGACTTTCTACCATACACCAACCCACAAATGCATATATGTAGTTTTAAATCCATCAATGACACTGTTTGAATGAAGACTCTTGAAAAATCATGAAGGTTCTTAGAAACTTACCTAGAAAACACTGGTTTATGATATTTGAGAATCAACTCAATTTTATATGTGTATTCACTAGCGGTACTAATGTTTATGCTTCCTCTTAATAACTTTATCTTTGTCTCCAAACATTCTCAATTGATACAAATTACATTTCTCCAAGCACTGCAATTTTTAAACTATTACACAGCAAACCACACATATATTTTATGAAATAAGTTAAACACTGCTATTTATCACTATAAAGCAATTCACCACAACATAACAGTACAAACCAAACTTATTGAAAACACTGAATGTGGTTATTCTAAATTACAACTCTTTTGCAAAATTCAATTAAATTTTGCAAAAACAAGCTTTCATGCTGTTTACTCATATATGAATCACCATATTTCCTCTCCAGTAATGTGAATACTAACTTTGTCAACTGTGTTTTCTGCAAAGAGAAAAACATTTAAAAATATTACTACCGTATCATTATTTTGTTTTAATCTTCTAAGGCCACGTTCTTCAAAATATCACATAGGAACTGTTAGAAAAAAATTCAGTCCAACAAAATTGAAATTAATACAGGATACATCAAAGACTTACCTCTAGAAAGCAGTGGCACATTATAATGCAAGGGCACATGGAAAGGGAAAAGGTAAATCACGTAAATTACTTGATGCAAAAATTTCCCTTCAGTTTGGAATATAAAGTCCCATTTTGTTTTAAGTAAGAAGAGTAGTAAAGAAAACAGTAAGCCAAGACCAATACTTTGTATATGTAAAAGAAAGATTAAAAATTTCTTAAAATGTTTTAATCATGATCATTTATAAGTGGGAGCAGAACTGCTTGCATAGTATTGAGATATTCTAAAAAATATCAATATAATTATAGATTTACACTACTAGGTAGGATAACAGCTAATTATTTCTTATTAATGATGCTTAATTAATATGCATGTTTGCCTCTCGTGTTTATTAATCCATATAAATTTGGGTGGGATGTTTATCAAATTGGTAAATTAGATAGCCAATTTAAATCATTTAAAAACTAACAATCCTGGTGCTCTGAGGGAAAAGACAACTTATGTTTTTAACTTGACATCCTTTTGAATTCTTAAATTTTTGGTACTGGCATATATTATTATAATAATAAAAGTAATAAATAAAAAGTACTCAATTTTATAAGAATTTTGTCAGAAACATTGTGAAACATTATGAAAAATACAGTAACTTTTTTACTAATTTTTATTTTTAGTAAACAATGATACCAACTTGATTTTGATTTCAAAATAAATTTGACACTTGCAGGAAAAGTATTGATCAATATCATAAAACACTTATTCTTCAAAATGACACATCACTGACTACTCAAATGTGTCATTTCTTCTCTCTCTGTAATCTAAACATAGTTGAGAGAAGGGATGCTACAAATTTTTCATAATATTTCACAGATACCACACTTGGCACTCAGAGTAATCAAGTTTGCATTGTCTTAACAATTGGAGAACACTTGAAATCAAGCTATTTTTAAGTACAAGTTTGAAATCAAGCTATTCTTAAGCTTAACAAGTTAAGCAGTAGCTGGCTTCTTAATAATACAAAATATGTAATAATCATTTTTCTCCTGAATCTTACACAGTACTGGACATGTGTTGAATAATCACTTGTCAAATGATTAAGAAGACAGCAGCATAAAGGCTCTACAACTACATTACTGCCTACAGTTTTGGTCTGAAAGTAAGCTTTAAATCATTTCAAGTTTAATCACCAAATCTGTGCTTATAAAAGAAAAACTAAGTTTGATATTTTCAGATATTTTAAAGGCAGGTCTCCATAATCGCACTTTATCTTTCCTCTACAATTTTCCACTGAGAAGGACTCCTTATAAAATTTGAACAAGTGTACATAAGCAGAAAAGATTTTAAGACATTTTCTTCATTGGACTTATTTCTACTGCACTTGGAATTCAATAAATAAGGCAGACTTCTCCTAAGTTTTCTATGGGACTAGCATTTGACAGGCAGCAAGCACTTTTTCCTTCCTGGATATCTACTTTAGTAAGTCTAAAACTTACTATCTTACAACTTTATAATTATGGGTGGTTCAAGTAAGTTGATAACTTCGTTTAAAAAATCTACCTCAAAAAGAATATTTTTGAAGAAATACATTTTTTTAAAAGCTTCTGCCAACATATATATTTGGAGTCCACCGGCTAGATTCATGCCCAGAACAAATAAAACAACAACAGCAACAAAACAGCCAAAATATCACACACACACCTCAAAATTACGTGAAGGGAGAAATAAAACGCTTTGAGGGATACTAGCTTTCTTCATTATGTACATAAAAACTTCTAAAAGCTACCCATAACCATAAAACTATCTAGATGGCCCAGTAGCTGTTCTTCCAAAACTTCTGCTCTCCTTTTCGCAGCAGCAGCCTGGAATCCTGCCACTTTCTGTTTCAAAGCCTAAAGTTGCCATGGCAACTACAAAAACACAGCCCCTTCATTACACGAATTAACATTCAGAAGGGATTATCTCACAGAAAGGACCTATACAGGCAATTATTTTAATTGTTTTTCTGGGAACTGGTACTGATAAAAATCATGCAGTTTATTTCCTTTTGTTTTTCTTTTAAAGTACATTTTGTCACAATAAATCTGATTAAAATGATTTTACAAAAATGACTTTGGCTTAAATTGTGGCTATTGGATTCCAAAAAGAATAAAATTAACATTTATAAATGGAGACTGCTGAAAATAGATGTGCAACTTTATAATTATGGGTGGTTTAAATAATTTGATAACTTCAATCAATTGTTGAAAAAATCTACCTCGAAAAGAAAATTTTTGAAGAAATACATTTTTTAAAAGCTTCTGTCAACATTATATATTTGGAGTCCACTGGCTTAGATTCAAAAATATTGACAATGAAAATGTTATATAATTTGCTTCTGGTACTTCTGGGTTGTTTATCATTACTGTTCTTTTTTTTCTTTGCATAAGAGCAACCTCTAGAGTAGCCTCTCGACTCTATGTGAACTCTCTCTGCCACTGATACTTTATTAGTTACACTTCTTTTCACCCTTCTGGTCAGGATGGAATTGTTGATCCCACTATTTTTTTGTTTGTTTTGTTTTTTTTACATGGGCAGGCACCGGGAACCAAACCTGGGTCCCTGGTATGGCAGGTGAGAACTCTGCCACTGAGCCACCGTTGCCTGCTCCCACTGTTTGTTTTTAAAGAATAAATTCTAATTTAACTTTATCTGAAAATAATATTGTTAACTTTATTATCTTAAGCTAATGCAACACGCATGGGCATGAGTAAAAAATGGACTTGTTTTCTGTTTTTTTAAGACTACTTTGCAGAAAAAAATGCTGCTATCAACTCTTCATTCTTCTCGTCACAAGCTGACAATAACTGTAACCATTCTGCTTAAACTTCTGGTAGCCAATAAAAAGACTGAAAAATTGAGGAAGAAAAAGATTCAAGTTCACCTTGCATTATAAGTGCCAGCTGCTCAATGCTGTGGCAGGAGTTGGAGAAGAGTTTTTAGAGTATGTTATATGGCTCATAGCATGTCAAAATGCTAATTAGGTTTTGATTAAGCCATAACTGCCTTGCAGAAAGTGCTGTGTGTATACTATAAAGGTCACATGTTAAAGAAGCTAATAATACTTCATCTCTCTTCCTAGCTGATGTTTGAGGAGTAGATTAAGTGTTCCCTAGATAGGAGAATCTTTGAGAAGAGCAGAAAATGCCCTTGACCACCTACCCATTTTGCTGTTTACTGTCACCCTGGGATCCTCTTCTCTGTCCCTCTGCTAGCTCCTGAGCAGTCTCGGAACACACGCTGGTGACTGTGGGCTGCCGTGGGACATTAACTGGAGTTTTAGCAGCGCTAAGTGCAGGTGAACGTTGGTCAGCACTAAGATTGACATTAGCATGCAGTCCAGATGCAGCAAATGGGGGAGGAGTGACAGCAGCCACAGGTGGAGGGGAAGCATGTGATGAAGTGGTCACATGAGCTGGGGTGAAGGCGGACGATGGTGATGGGATGGATGTGACTTTTGGAGAAGACACAGAACCAAAGGGCCGTGGTGCCTTATTGTAGGCCATGTTGGTTGTGGAAGTGATTTTGGACACAGCAGGAGATGTAATGGGCACAGGTTTAACTACTTCTTTTGGTTCTCCCTATGTAAAATAAAAATAAACACACACAAAAAGACACCAAATACATGCAAAGTATATTCACTGAAAAGAGCACACATCACATTTTGAAAAGACAAGCAATCATGTTAGCAACCCAAACTTCACAATGTTTCCACAGTTTCCAGAACATTGAGTCTATATAGTATAGCGTGCATGCTAAGGCTTCTCAACATGCATAACACAAATCTACATACTAAGTATTTTTTTTTTATAAAAATGAAGGAAGTTTCAAAATATTTAGGAAACAGAGCAGAAAACTATCAAAAAGGCTAAAGGCCACCATAACTGTTCAGTTTAGACATATTCTAAAGGGAAAAAATGTAAATGCTCCCATAATAAACAAAATATTATTAACTATTTTTTTCAATTTAAAACTATCCAGTCTAATTATAATTCCTTTTTCAAACAGGTTTACTCTCCAGACAGCAACCAGCAGCAGCACAATTTCACCTCTTCAAATAAAGAAATAAAAAAGGGAGGGGGAATCAACAATTTTCATCTAAATCAGAAATGCACACATACTAATTAATTATCTTGAATTTAAATTAAGAAATTACTATAAAACTCATTAACAAAAAGCAAATGAACCAAATCAAGCCAATCCTTTCTCTGTTTCTCTCTTTGGAATCCACCTCTGTTTCTCTCTCTGGAGTATTTTGAGATATGATTTAGAGACAGAATAAAGTTGCTTCCCATCTCACTTCTAAAATAAGTACTTAATACTTACTAGTTATGTGAGGAAACAAATGAGCTTAGACATTTCTTGAGTGCCATTAGCCAAAGAAAACATAACTAGTAAGAAAGATTAATTCTTTCTATAATAAACAGAAGTTATGTTTGCAAATTAGCATTCTAAAGGAACTCAAAAGTTTAAAAAATTAGGTTAAGCCTCCATAACATTTAAAAGAAAAAGTTTTAAAAAAGCACACAGGGCAGGCCACGGTGGCTCAGTGGCAGAGTTCTTGTCTGCCATGCCAGAGACCCAGAGTTGATTTCCAGTGCCAGCCCATGCAAAAATAATAATAATAATAATAATAAAAGCATACAATAGTGGTTATTATATTTACATTTAAGAGAAAACGTTAACTGAATGAATCTTACAGGTGTAAGAAAGCTAAATGAGGAAAAACAGTAGTTTAACGCCTAAGCAAATCAATATAAGAAGTTTAATGGAAAGGCTACAAATAAAATCAGAAGAAAAACCTCCAAAAGGATAAATCAGGTGTTTATGAATAATGGTGTGGGAAAATGTGGGGACATATATGGGAGAAAACGGGGTAAGTGCCAATAAATTAATTTAAGATTACTTTGGAAATGTTATTAAATATTTATTATTAATGAAATGCCATTAAAGACCTGTTGGTATATTCATTTCAGTAAATCCCTCTGGAAAACATGTGAATCAAAACAGGCAAACTAAAAAATGGAAGAAATCTTGACATAGTTATTGATAATGTATGGTTCTGGAAATGATGCTCTGATAATACAGGTATAATTACAGATGGTGTATATGTTGATTTCCATATTTTTGTTCTTATTCTTTAGGAATAGAAATCTGAGGAAAATTGTACTTAGACTATAAATTAAAAGCCAAATACTCTGAGACAGGATTGGGAATGACAGTGGCTCAGGAGGCCCTATCAAATAGTACCCTGGTGAGGCTAGAGTAGAAACACACCTTCTGAACAGGAACTGGCTCAGGCTTGGGGGTAGCAGAAGCTCTGTGAACAAAAGAGAAAAAGAAAAAAAACATGAATTTTTAGAAACCTGAAAACATCTTATTGACGGAATTTTTTACAATTATACAACTTTAAACATTAAATTATCAAGAATTCATAGCTCTATAATTCATGGTTTTGACTATCCACAATCTACTTATTAGTCCATGAAAGTCAAATGCTGCAAGACTAATACACTTACACATTAATTACTGATCAGCAGCCTCTGATTCTCTACAAAGTCAACTGAGGAAAAACAAATGCTAATTCTGCCTGCTAATGCACCAATGTTAAATCCTTAGAGTAAGACTATATTCTCCACCTCAAAAGGCACAGTACAATAAATATGGCTTTCTGGTCCGTGAGAGACCAGAATCCTCAACAATCTAATTATTTATCTACACCAGTATCTGCCTTTTCTCTTAACACCCATAAATAAATCTTTGTGAAGATAAAGAATAAATTCTGGTTGATTTGAGTCACTGAGTAAGTATTTATTTCATGTTTATATTCTTAAGTACTTATGCAAGTTAATGCTTTTGTTATGTTAAAAAACAAAACAAAAAATGTTACATTAAAGTACAAGTTCTTCCGCTAGCCTATAATTTCAGCAAAGGCAGTTATCATGTGTTATTTGTGTTTGTCTCCCAGCACAGTACCTGGCATATAATAGGTCATCAGTAATGAGTGGAGAAGGGAAGGAAGAAGTTAAAAAAAAAGACAAAAACCCCACACGTACAATTAGACTATTTCCAAATTCTAATTAATTTTTATTATTTATACTTTCTAATTGGTGCATTTCTGTTTTGCGCTACTACTGTCCCTTGGTTACTAAGTATAGTATATATATACTTAGTACTTAGTATAAGTACTAAGTATAGTAACAATAATTGGTTGGAAGCAATTTCTCAGATAATCCTGCCAAAAACCAAAGTAGAACTTTTATTATCCCTACTTTTCAGATAAGGAACTTCAAAATTAGAGTAAATAAGTTGTCTAGGATGGAGTTCAGACCCCATGTTTCTTAAATATTATAATATATTGCCTTTATTTAAGGAAAGTAAAGAACTGGGAAAGCCTCTAATGTTTTAAGGCTATTTACTCAATGTTAAGGAGCATGTTATGTTTAATAATGCCAGAGGCAGTTTAAGTCCTTTCATCATATCACACAAGCCTGAGGGTAAGATATCAAGTACAAAAGTCAGAAGAAATGTAAGCTTAGTAGGTAAATACTAAGTAATAACAATTTTAAGTTACAAGAAATGCTATCATTTTACCTATAGAGACAAGAGAACACAAATTAAAGATAGGGTATCAGATCTCTATGAGGATAATCTGGAAATGAACACCAACCAACATTTTCAGCAGCAACTGAATTTTCTAATAAGAATGTGGTTAGTTAGGCTATCTAATTATTCTGCCATGACCTCCCCTAACAGAGGTCACAATGCAGGCTAATATTTGGTTACTACAATACAGAATCACACTATGTGTGGTTGCATAAACTTCCCATGTCTACTCTTAAATAGGCAATTTCTGTTTGAGCAAATAGGGTTATTATAACAAAGGAAACAAGTTCAAGTACAAACCCGTAGAATCTTCTTTCATTGAAATTTCACAATGAAACATAACTACAAAGAATCTATTTATTAAAAACACCCAAGACATTATTGAAAGTTTCCTAGAATAGAAAATAAGGTATCCTTTTTAATCTGGGCACTTCAAGGTACACTGGGCACTTCTAACAACATAAAAATAAATTTGTTAAAAAGAACACGATGTTTAATAGTCACTAGGTTTCCAAACTTAGAATAAAATACATACATCCCATGGCTGAAAACAAATCCCTTAGTTTTTTCCAGGTTTTAGTTTTTATTTAAAGAATATTTTCTAAAAAGCCCAAGAATGATTTTCATTACTTTTGGAATGAAAGTTTTCTCTTATTCTAATGAGAAAACACAGAATAATCAAGTCTTAACATACCTTATGGATTGTTCTACAAAGATACTGCTTGGAATTTTGAGTTCACAAAAAAATTCTAAACTCTGAAATTTAAGTCTGTTTGCTCTGCCTTTAAAGTTACACAAATGCAATGGCATGCCCTTTTTCCTGCCTGCTTTAACACATTTAATCATAAATTCAAAATTCCAAGCAGTGCTTTTATAGAATTTTCATTCTATAAAGTATGCTAGAGCATACAATTTAAGCAATGTTAACTTTGAACGCTTCTGCTAAAATCATCTTAGGTTTAGTATGTTATTTTGCTTTTAAGAGTAAAGAGAAATCTTTACTGTTAAAGAGCTCCATATTAAAAACTCTTAAACTTTTCCTTATTAAAAACATTTGGGGGCCGGGCCACGGTGGTTCTGGCCATGCCAGAGACTGGGGTTCGATTCCTGGTGCCTGCCCATACAAATAAATAAATAAATACATTAAACTTGGAAAAAAATTTTTAGCACAGTATAAAACCTACAACTATATTTATATAGTATAAAATCTACAACCATATTAGTTTTACTAATAACTATATTAGTTATATAGTAAAAGATCAGTATGTACTTGTTAAAGAGTACTTGAAAACGATTGCTTTTTTCTTGCTTTGCTTTGTATATATTTTTGTATAATTAAAAACGTTTAAAAAAACATGAATATGTTATACAAATCTTAATTTAAGTGTAATTACATACATTTATGACTGATATTATGGATCAGCAAATTTGGAATACAAGATGAATAAAAAGTAAAAAATGAGCAGCAATAGTACTTCACTTAAAACAATGTTACTAATTATCAAAAACAGAATAGAAAGATATACTGTCTTTTTTTTTAAATGTGTAAAGATTTCAAAAATGTTAACTTGCAATGCTTGTGAGATTACTTTTACATGTTGCTGGAAGAAAATAATTGAACATTTAGAAAAAGCCTTCAAGAATGCTCATGCCCTTTGACATAATAACTTCTAGAAATCTGTTATGAGGAAAAACCTGAAATATGGGAAAGACTTTATACACAAAGACACTGCACTATAGTATAACTTACAATACTGAAAAGTTGGAAACAACCTATTAAATATACAACCATAAAGAAATGGTTACAATACAACCACACAATGAAACATTATATAGAGTTAATATCATTATTAGAAAAAATTGTGAACAGCATGATAAAATGCTTACTTTATGATGTCAAATGAAAAAAGGAAGATATGAAATAACATATATATCAGGATTAGTACACAGAAAAAAAATGGGTGGAAACACACCATTTTAATAGAGATTCTCTTAATACTATTTATCTTCTCTTATATGCAGATTTCCCATATTTTATACAACATACCTGTATTACTTTCTAATAAAAAGGAAGATATTTTATAAAGCATGTTTCCTAGAAAACTACTTCCAAAAAAAACAAAAGGGTTCCACCATTGTCAAATATCTCTTTGATGGTTTGAAGCTGCATATACCCCAGAAAAGCATGCTCTTAAAGCTAATCCATTCCAATGCTAGGAGGATCTTTTCTCTTTTTTTTAAAAAGCATTTTTATTGAGATATTTTAACATACCATACAATCTATCAAAAGTATACATCTCAATGGTTCACATTATCATCACATAATTGTGTATTCATCACCGTGGTTATTTTCAGGATATTTGCATTACTTCAGAAAAAGAAAAACCCTAACTTCCCACTCCCTCTTACTGACCACTAGTATTACAATCTACCCAATTTTAAGGTTTACAATATAGGTAGGTTAACTAAGATAGTGTAGTGTGTGTGTGTGTGTGTGTGTGTGTATATATATATTTAAATATATATATTTCTATATATTTTTATATTTTTATATATTTTATATATATAAAATCAGTGGAACAAAACAAAAACATCCAGATGTAGAGCCATACAAACATTAGGCAACTGACTTCTCCTGTTTTTTTTTTTTTTGCAATATAGTTATACAATAATTATCAAAGATTAGGGCTACTGGATTATAGTTCAACAACTTCAGGTACTTCTTTTTGGCTATTCTAAAACACTAGACTCTAAAAAGAAATATCTATACAATGAGTCAGTAATCAGTCATTTGTTAAATCTTAATTTCGCATTATACCTCCTCCCTCTCATTTGATCTCTCAATCTGCAGAGATATTTGGGCAATGATCATTTTAATTTCTTCATGCTGGAAAGGGGTGTTGACCTTCTGGGTAGTGGAATGAATCTGGTTGTTGTTCTTGGAGAGATGGTACCTCTGGGTTCCAGGACTTTTCTGGCCTAGTTCAATCTGGAGGCCTTAAGTTTCTGAGAAAATAAACTTACTAAGAAAAACTTTTATAGAGACTTAGATAGAGCTCAAGGTACTTGCTAGGGTTTTCAGGAATGCCCAATACCCATGGTTGGGGCATGGCACACTGTGGTAGCTTGAAATATCTGGCTAAAGCTTGCTTGCATAAGAATAGCCCCCCAGAATGACGTCTTGACTCTATTTGAAATCTTAGACGCCGAAACTTTATTTTGTTCCATTTCTTTACCCCCTTTTGGTCATTCTCAATCGCACGATGCCAGGGCCAGGCTCATCCCTTTGAGTCATATATCACACTGCAGGGAGACTTATACCTATGTGCCACATAGGCGGGCACATAGTTTATTTGCAGAGTTGGCTGAGAGAGAGGCCATATCTGAGGAACAAGAGGTTCTTTGGGGGTTATTCTCAGGTACAATTATATGTAGGCTTAAATTCTCCTTTGCAGAAATTAGTTTCATAAGGACAGGCCCCAAGATCAAGGACTTGATTTATTAAATTGGGAGTCCCTAATGCTTGAAAGGATATCAGGGATTCCTGAGGTAGGGAGGTTTAATACTTCCACATTTTTCCCCAGTCCCTCAAGGAGACTTTGTACATACTTTAAAATTTTCTGTCCAAAATATTCTGAGATGTATTGGGGTATTACATTAACCTGTACAGAATAACAACACCCCATTTCCTATTCTAGGTTCCAGGTGAGTACTACCTTAATTTGAGATGTGACCCACTTCACTCAGGGTGAATCTTAGTCCTCTTACTGGAGTCCTTCATAAGAGGATAAAAGAGAGAAACACACACAAAAAAAGCCCCAGAGAAGTTGAGAGAGGAAGCCACTGAAGTCAGAAGCTGGAAGCAATGGGAAGGGAGAGATCAGCAAGATGTCCCCATGTGCCTGGCCAGGTGACAGAGAAGCCTAGGGCTGCTGACAGTCAGTCTTTGGAGAGAAAGCATTACTTGATGATGCCTTGATTTGGATGTTTTCACAGCCTAAGAACTATAAGAATAAGCTCTTTTTTCTTATTCCCATTATAAAAGCCATCCCATTTCTGGTATATTATATTTCATCAGCTTTAGCAAACTAAAGCAATATCTGAAACACATGAAGTTAAACTTATATAAGCATCTAACCTCAGGACATCTCAAAGACTTTAATTTCCTAAAGAAGAAAATATTGCAGACTATAACCCATACTCCTCTGAAGGAGAACACTTTATTTTTCAAGACTGGAGTTAGGAGGGAAAAAACCTTCTAAGAAATGCCATTATAAAGAAACATTTAAAGAAAAAGTAAATCTCTGTAAAGTCTGACAATGTTTACTTAATCAAGTCCCCTACAGTGGCTACAATTAAGGAAAACATAACTCTCAAAATTCTTGAAAACTCTGCTATATAGAATATCCCTCACACTAGCACTTTCTTGACTTTTATATTTAATAAAATATTTTAAAACTGTTAGCATAATATAATCAAAGTTTAAGGAGGGAAATCCTATTTCCTTAAATAGATAATGGCATATGTACTTCCTATATCTCCTGAGAGAAAATCCTAGCATTTGAATACAGAAAATAATTTCTCAAAATTACAATTTCTATAGTTGTCTTTCTTTTCTTTAGAAAAAGATTATATCGAACATTTGCTCTTTTATCTTCAAAATGTCACAACTACGAGTAAATGAATAATTTTTAAAGGATGTTTAAACAAATAGTTTTTAAAACTGAAGTACAATTATAAAAATTACTCCTATATTTTTCTCTTCAAATCCTGGCAAATATACAACAGGATAATATATATCCCTTTCAAGTACAGTGATCATCACAATTCACTTTTGTGTAGGGTGTGAGTCTCAAACCAGCAGAGATCCTGGCACTGGCTTAATGCCAGGGGCTCAACAATTTGCTTATTGTTCTTTCTTCCCTTAGTATGAAGCCATATACTTGAGTAAGTCATGATGGTGAGACACCAGTGCCTTAACCCAGTCTATCCTCACTCACAGATTTCAAATAACAAAGTCATCAGTGTGGCTAGAACAATCTTTTTTGAAAGTTGATTGATTTTTGTAAGAGTAGTATCCAAAATAAAATTCCCTGATGCATTACAACCAATTTCAAAACTTCTGGCTTAAGAGTTGAAAGTTCTAAATTATAATGGATTGATTTAAAACTAGAGTTGAGATGCCCTGGATTAGAATAATGTACAAGAAAAGTAATGCCACAAATAAGCAACAGTTCTATCAAGGGTCAGATTTAAAAGAACCAAGCAAAATTTCATCTTATGGGCACCCAATGAGTGGTGTTATATTTAAATCATACTTTTAACTAATTAATGGATTCTTCTAATACTGCTTTACTAAATGACATATTTTTTAGTTAAGAAAGCAACCAATGAATGTTCATATTGGTGTTTAAAATGAGGAAATAAGCAACACAGCTAGATAAACATTACTCATATTACACATTATTTCTTGGTGATTCCTTCAACCATATATCTAACATATTTAATTTATAAATAATCACACAGAAAGGAGGAGGATTTTTGCTTTATCCTCTGTGAGATAAGTTATATCTAAGTTTCCCACAGCATAGCCATCTTTGGGCCCTATGACCTCAAGACCCATAAACACTAGGGTACATCATTAATCACTTTAATTGCAAAGTTGTCAATTTACAATAACAAAGCATATCAAGAGGGTTAAAAGTGAGTGCTCTGGTATGCAGAAAGGTGTCTCTCTAAACAGCTTCCCTATACTTTATTTAACTTTCAGTCAATTTTCCCAAAATCTCAAATATCCAACATTTAAGGCAATGCATCAGTCATTTTTTTCCAAATGATTTTAGATATACAGATATTTCCTATAAACAAAAGTACAAAATATTTATCAGCATATTATAACATCTTCCTTATAAAAGATTATACTCACCACATACACATGCACTCATATACATTCTCTCACTTTTTCTTTCTCTCTCACCCTTTGCACTTCTCTATCTTACTACTGGAAAGAATAAATACAACAATAAGCAAAACCTGGTACAGCCTTTTTTTAAAGTGGGAGAAAGAAGGAAATAGGACAGATGTAGAATTGCTCTACCCCATCTGAGTACCTGGGATTCCCCTGGGCTAGTATTTGGCCTTAAAGTGGGTATGCTATAACAAATCCAGAATAGGTAGTTATCGCTTGATTATTACTTTCCCTAAGCAATGATGAATGCTTTTGCTGTAATGATCCTTTTCAGGGGGACCTAGCAGTTGATGAAGTTTGAGAAGAAATTTTTGAAAACCATCTATACATCAAGCCATAGAGCTGATTCTGAAGAAGGAAGAATCAGCTCTATGGCTTTTGGAACTTTGTAATAGGTAAAATATTTTAATGGAGTCAGCAAAAAATAAGTCAATAAATAAGATAATGTCACCTAGTGATAAATGCTTTTAAGAACAGAAGAGGGTAATACGTCAGAGTGTGAGTACCAGGTCAGTACTCACATATGTATATGTCAGGTCCTCTACCACATACCTATACACTTTTACAGAGCCTCCCTGAGCCACATGGTTACACTATTTTCAAGGGGAAAAAGGAGGGAGAGGGGAGCATTAACCTAAATTTAAAAGGATAAATAATTCCCATTATATAAATAATAAGAGCATCAATATCAGTTTTACAACTACCATTTAATGGGGTTTTACTATGAGCTCAACACTAAATTAGTTAAGGACCTAATATATAATACATTGTTTTCAGAAACAAAGCTTAGAAATGTTAAATAACTTGGCTCACTGTTAAGTTTAATGTTAATGTCCACATTTTTCCCCCTCTAATATACCCTTCTCACAAAGCAGGAGCCAACAAACAGTAGAGCCTTAATAAATATTTCTTCTAATGGTATGCTGCTGTATTTTCTATGGTTGAAGCTCATCAATACAATGCTAATAATTAAGATCTTCAGAAATACAACTGGATAAATGATAAATATGTGTGTGTGTGTGTGTGTGTGTGTGTGTGTGTGCGCACGCGCACGCACATGGTCTAGGAATCGTACCTGGGTCTCCTGCATGAAAGGTGAGCATTCAACCACTGAACCACCCATGCACCCAATAAATGGATAAATTTAAATAACTAGTTATTGTTGAAGTTTTATATATCATTTGACACTCCTTACCTGAGATTAACCTTTCATCTGTCTATCAATTATTTACCAAAACTGAGACACTGTTTTAGAATTTTGTAATAGGTAAAATATTTTAATGGAGTCAGCAAATAATAAGTCAATAAATAAGATAATGTCACCTAGTGATAAATGCTTTTAAGAACAGAAGAGGGTAATACGTCAGAGTGTGAGTACCAGGTCAGTACTCACATATGTATATGTCGGATCCTCTACCACATACCTATACACTATATCTTTCATTTAAATTTCATAAAAAGCTGCTAACATAGGTGTTAGACTAATTTTATAGATAAGAAACTGAAACACAAAGAGGTGATACGGCTTTACCAAGTTATCTATCCAGTTTGGAGTGGGAAATTAGTTGCCATCCAAAGTCTGCTCCAAAAATCTTGCTTTTAAGCACTAATCAGATTGCTTCCAATTCTAAAATCAGAATAGACCCAATTAAAAAAAAAAAGGTTTCTAGCAATACCTTTTTACCCAACCCCTCATTGCTGAGGTGGCCACTTTGTAGCAAGGATACTTGGTCAACATGGGTACATATTAAAAAGAAGTTCACTCTATAAGATCACCAGAATCTAAAACAGTGTCATGGAAAAAAAAGAATCAAATTTCATTCTACTCAGTATCCAAGGAAAAAAAAGTTCAGAACAAAAATTAACTGCTGGCACACCCAAAATTAATTTAGTGATATTCCAGGTACATTGATTTGGCCTAGTCAAAGCTTAAATCTTCTTCTAGAGTATTGCAACGGAGACGCAAAACTTAAATTTGTTATCTATAGGTATATTTATTAAAAATATTCATATATATTACAAGAACAAGTGTTTTATATATTCTATAATTTATTTCTAAACATCTTTCTTGAAAATATTTTCAAATTATGTGCAAATTTTCTTTCTCTACATTTTTTCCATAATTAGATATTTGTCATGGTAAAAAAGTTTTATCTGTCCATAGTGACTCATGTCCATACTCAAAGTAACCTGAAGACATTTAAAGAAAAAATGAATTTTACTAACTAGCATTTATAAAACAATTTCTAACAAAAATAACGTTGAAAAAATTATATAATATTTTAGGTGTACTCAAGGACAAATAAAAGGATTTCAAAGTTTGGGATAATTCACTCTTACTATGGGTAAAATTTCAGTATAATGAAAAATACCATTTCAATAAAGGGTGTTTCTATAAAGAATTTATTTATATGCCCCATCATTGAGAAATGGGAAACTTTATTTGAAAAGAGCCATATGGTAAATATTTTAGACTTAGCAGACCATACAGTCTCCTATGTTTTTTTGCATGGGCAGGCACTAGGAATCAAATCCGGGTCTCCGGTACGGCAGGCAAGAACTCTGCCTGCTGAGCCACCGTGCCTGCCCCATACAGTCTCTTTTACAACTACTCAGAGCTGCCATTGTAGAGCTAAAGAAGCCACAGACATCTGTAAACTAATGACCATGACTGTATTCCAATAAAACTTTATTTATAAAAGAGAACAGTAGGGTGGATTTGGTCTATGAGCCATAGTTTGTTAAATTCTTGTTTAGATCTTTCTTTTTTTTAAATAACAATTCTAAAATACAATCCTGCACAACCATATTCTCTTGGACTCCAAGCTTTGTAATCATTCCATATAATTAAATCCCCCTGATTACAATTAGTTTGGTCACGACAGGTATAAGATGAGAGACGAGCTTCTCATTACTCTTCTTTTTCCTGTTGTTGCAGGACTATCCTCCCACTCCTCTTACTTCTTCTACTGCAAACTTCCACACTGCTTGCAAATGAGTGATCTATCTAAACTTCCAAGCCACCTACTGAAACAGAATTCAAACTACCCACCGGTACTGAAGCTGATGGAAGGGACAGGTTTGGTGTTATAGGATTAAGGATAATTAGCAATATTTTAAACTGCTACTCAGCACCTCAGTTCATTTGCTAATACATGATAAATGCTTCTCAAAACCTCTCTTATCTGCTTCTATATACTAGAAATAGAACCATTATTTTTAAAAAATTCATAAAAGAACAAGTAAAATAATGTATCATGCATTCCATAAGAGAAGTGGCTAGTAAGTATAACTGTCTTCCATTCCTATTCTTTGCCATCCAAACTACACTTCATTTCATGTCAGGCATAAACTGTTAATACATTTAGAGCTGATATAAACAAGTAATCTATAACTGAGTTGCATTTTCTGAAAACCTACTAGGTTTTATAGCTTCCTTTGGCTACATGGCAATTAATTCTACTTAATCTATCTTCCCTTCTAGCCCTAATGAGGAAGAGTTAAAAAAAATTCTTAATGTAGTACTTCATTATTAATATCAAAGCAATAGAATTTGCAGAGCAAATAATCTGCCTGTGAACAATTAAGAGTTCCACTTACACATTTTCTGGCTCTTTTCTGGGCCTGTTAAAATACCTTTAAAACAAATGTGGTTAAAATCCACATTAGGAGAGGAGGAATCAACAGCAAACCATATGAGTGACTAGATTTTCACAGACTTCTAACAGTGCATGCAAAATTAATGGCTTCAAGAAAACATTGATAAGGGTCCGATGCTGGGGAGCAGGTTAAAAGTAGAATGAACAGGCACTATACATAACCTAAAGTTTTTTCCTATTTATGTTTTTCTCCCTTTTGGGAAAAACTCAGCACCTTGAAAAAACTCTATCTTAGATTTTCAGGCCTTTTCCTAAACTCTTCCCAAAAGAATAGGTCAACTCAAACTTGAATTTGTTGCAAGTCTAAGTTATCCACACAAAAAATTAACCACTCTCCAATTTCCTTGCTGGTACAACGAGGATAGTAAGATCTGTGTTGCAGAATTGCATCAAGGAGGGAATGAGGTCATATATGTATCACACCTAGAAAAGTGCTTGGCACACTTCTAGTAAACAGTGAAAGTCTTCCTAGTCCCTATGTAGAAGATATGACCCTGAAGTTCTGGAAATTATTCTCTGTCTCTGATTATGTATTACTATAATAAAACCAGGTTTTCAGCCAGGATAATTTTCAAGAAAAATCTGAGATTAACTAGAGACATTCAAGAAAAGATCATATATTGAGTACCTACCAAATGCCAACAACTTCACAAGCCCCATTACATAAATTATCTAATCTGTTCTCCTTGAGAAAGTAGTTACTGTTCTCATTTTAAAGATAGGAAACAGAAGCTCAAATGAGTTAAGTAATTTGACCACAATTTAGAATCTGTAAGTGGTAGAACCAGGACTTGAATCCAGGTCCTCTAGGAGTTTATATGCAGCTCAAATACTCTGCCTTGTAAGTATAATATTAAATAAAGTGAAAGGCACAAAAATAATTGTTTTTGATGTATTAATTTCAAACAGTGAAAACTATACACTTTCTATTAGCTAATAACTATTAATTTTCAATCACAGTTATTTATAGAATGCCATCTTTGGCTTAATTCAGGTAAACACAAAAACCACTCATTGTAATAGGCATATATATGTATATAGGTAGCTATATAGAAATATATAGAGATATACAGAGATAATGTATGTAGCTCTCTATTGAGAGTGCACATTTTAGAGCTTGTTATATATATGTGTATGTATATATATATATGAGTTTAGGTTCTTCAGAAAATGTCCCCTTTAAAGCTTAATAAACAGATGTAAAACAAAGAAACATTTCGCTTATTCTTTTTTTATTTTCCCAGAAAATAAAAATTTTCTTTCCCATAGCAACAGGAAATCTCTAACAACTTCATTTTCAACCAGAATGGGAAATGCTGTGTCTCACTTCCACTACATGCTCTGGAGGTTTCCTAATGAATGCTATATTGGGTATCTGTTCAAAACAGCAATCAGCTTCTGAGAATAGTAGTCATGCAGATCCTGAGATACCACATCACATGACTTCTTATGGGTATGTGTCAAGAACTTCATTTTTATACCTCTTCTTCTTCCTCCCAGTCTTAAGAAAATAAACTAGTATCATGATTCCCATTAAAAGCAACAATGGTGATATGTTACCAACAATCCACAATGAATTAGACTACAGGAATGGTATGTGCCCAGAGCAGTCTCTGTTGTAGGAACTGGGGGTGACAGTAATGAATAAAACAAGGTCCTTACTTTGAAGGTGCTTTACATTCTACTTGGGAAAGTCAAACCACAAACAAATAAGCAAAATGTGTCACATGGTAATAAGTTCTATGGAGTATAATAAAACAAGACAGGGACAGTAGCTTCCTATTTATATAATGGGTCAGAGAAGGTCTCTATAACAAGATAAAATCTGAGCATAATAAACCTGAAGTTAAGAATTCCAGGCAGACCAAATAGTAAGTGCAAAGTTCCTGAGGCAGGAGTGTGCCAAGCAGGTTAAAATGAGAGTGAAAACTGGTGAGACCAGTGAAAGATGACACCAAAGAGACAGCAGGGGGCAGGAACATAAAGTACTTATATAAATCTTAACATTGAGCAATAAATCAACCTGTATATAATAAGCCTACTTACTTAACTAAGAGAAGGGGAAGGGAGAGGGACTAAAACTTGTCTCAAATCTTAACTATACCAAGATGAATAAAATACAAGTGGAAAAAATCATTTAATTTGTTCTCCACACTTTTAAAGTGTGAGATATGGTCTTTGAGGTTTGCCTTTATATGTATCCAGTCCTATGATAATATTGGAGACAAAATTTTGTCACTAACTTTTTCCACACATACTTATTCTATTCTTGTATAGGCTAAACACATTAAATTGAAAACTGTTTTTGTGTATATTTTGAAGTATTTCAATAAAATTCAAGGGAATAAGTATTTCAACATTCAACACAGCTTTATTAGGAAAACAAAGTTGTTCTATGTTTTGTGGAGAGTACATGAAATGAAAATTTCCATTCTTTATCATCTACTTTTTAAATATATTTTTAATAAATAATTTTGGGAAAGTTTAGATTATTAAAAAATCTGAAGGTAACTCAAGAGTCAAGGAATTAGAATGAATGACTAATGTGACTATTTTAGCCACAGATAGGCCAGTTTATCCTTATTAAATAACTTCAATATAAGTCCTTAATATCAAATTCATCAGTTATGAAGCAGAATCTTGTCCAACATCCTCACTCCTGAATCTTCTTAAAATAGTCTGAAGTATTTAAAGTGAAAAAAAAAAATTCTATACGTGAAACTTTAAATCCAGTTAGATTTTCAAATATTTGTGATTTTTTTAAAGTTCTAATATTATTTGTGATTAATTTCACATTTGTACCATCACACAGAAAGGACTGGTAGTCATTCAACAGTTTCTTTTATTTATTAAGGATAAGTTTTTATTATAAAAGCAGATGGTTAATATTTCTGATTGATAAATTTAAAATATTTCTGATTGCAAATTTAAGCTAAATTAGAGTTTAATCTTTTCCAATATTAACAAAGTTTTAGTAACTTTGTGTGTGTGTGTGTGTGTGTGTGTTTGTATCACCCTTTTATTTCAGTTAGAAATAATACAGTTCCACAGGGTAAATCATCAATAAATAATGGTGTTTAATCATTAAACGTAAAAATTCCAACTCTTTGGCATCTGACAGTATTCTATTTCTTGTCAAACTAATGACGGTATAGATATAGTTCATCTTAGCGATCATTTGTCGATACAATATGTTACAAAGGTGCAATTTACTTTAAAATATACAACAGTTGGAAATTTCCAGCCCACCAAGAAATCTGGTCAACTCAGTAAGATATGGGCCAATTTTCCTAAGTCTTTTGCACATGGTTCACACCTCAGTGGAAGTATCATAAATGTTGATTAAGAGTTCCTAGGGTTTTCTAAGTCTTATTCTGCTCTAAACAGAGTTTGCTATTCATTCTGGTTGAAGAAAAGTCACAACTGCACCAGGAATGACCCACTCATTAATTAAAAGGTTTTCCTATTTTATAAGCAAGATTGCTAACACCTAAGAAACAGCTCCCAAAACGAAAATTTAAAAAAACAGTTCTATGTTGCCAGAAATGCCAATTCAGTAATAAATTGCACCTTCAAGAGTCAAAAAGAAGAAGAAAAGAAATCGAAAGTTTCACAAAAGGCAAGTTACATTTTTTTTCCAAAATATATTCAAGAATAGTTGAGCTGTATTTGTTACTAAAGCCAGGGCATTATTTCTTTAGCAACAAATTAAACCAGTGCAACTGACATAAATTAAGTAATCCAGGATTAACCCATTAAAACTGTAGAAGCACTTTAGGCTCTACACTAATCCTAGAAATTGGAATTTCTATGAGTGCTTGTACTGCACAGAACTATAATGGGAATAAATGACCCAGTGCCATGCTGAATGTTATCACTTCATACTTCGTTTAAGCATTCGATAGTAGAAATCATGAGTTCACTTATTAAAGTTTCATTTAGTTACAGAACATTCAGATGCAAACAGTATTATGCCTACAGTTCACAATTAAGGAATCCTTTCCCTCTTAAAGTTCCAGATGAATTTTAAATTAGAAAATAAGCACTAAGGAAACATTTTCAACTTACGAAGACTTCCTATTGGAAACTTTTGGGAAAAGCTTCCCCCTGCCCATTGTAAAATAAATACTTTGTATCCAAAATTTAATTTTATTGACACACTTTAATGATGCTATAAAGAAATATTTTACAACCATAGAGGAGATCAGTAACTTTCCATACGGAAATAAAAAATCCATTGCTCAATCATATCATTGAGGCAAGTGAAGAAAGATTATTCTCTTTGTCAATCTGAAATGCTAGGTTTTTTTTTCAGTGCAAAACAGTTATAAAACATTTAAACTCAATATTTAAAAATAAAAAGTGGTTCAATTTAGCAATGTTCAAGTTCTCAATTTCATAAATCAAATCATTACATACATTTTATAATAAAATACAGAGATTAAAGAAGTACTTGAGTACTTAAATTTTTAATGAATCAGACCATGTCAGCAACAACCAAGCAGGTAACATTCCCGATTTAAGTAACACAATCGTAAAGATGACACTATTGTACCAAACCCTTTTATTTCCTAGCTAAGAAGCTATACAAACTAATGGTCAACATTCGGTTTTCTTTGCGTGGCGTGCTCTAGAATGATTTTCCCCCAAGTACCTGTGATTTCATTCCTGTCTTCAAAAATTTCGATCCAACCAATTTTTGCGTTCCAGGAACACTTAGCTGATATAACCATCCCTAATGTGAAGAGTCATGTACAGAGTGCAACAGTGGACATTTCCGCCAAGTGTCAGCTGACCTAAACTAGTTTAAACTCTTTGCAAGTGGCTCATGTGTTATTTCTGGCGAATACGCGGTCCCCTCTGAGGGTTAAGTGTTGAAGCTGGTACTGTAGCACTTCTGTGTCAGCTGGCTCCTTGATGTTCATTTTATCTAGATTGAGGTAGTCCAGGGATTTGGAGTGAGCCCTCTTCCCTTTGAGAAGACAAAGAGGCAGAGGCCCATGGAGGGCCTTGTAAGGTTCATACGGTAATGATCTAGTACACTTGTCTCCTGAGCTGGGCATCCGCCGTCGCCGCCTGCCATTGACAGCTGGAATCTCATGGCTGGTAGTACCTGCTTCTGGTTTTATACAAGCGGGAGGAGCGTGCGAGTCCTGCATCCAGCTGCTTAGAGCGCAAGGAAGGCACGGCTTCTCCCTTGCCCTCCTGGCCTCCTGTGCACTTCTGGGCTAACTTCAGGAGTTCCTCCCCAGTCGTGAAGCCGACCAGATAGTTGGAGTCCATGTGGAGGATCTGGTAGCCTGACACAGTCCGACGCATGGGCGAGCAGGGTGTGCTGGAGCAGCGGGGCTTCTCCGCCTCTGCCTTTCCCGGGGAGCTTGCCTCGGCCACGGGCAAGGGCAGGGTGGTCACGCTACTTCTGGACTCTCCATTAATATCTACTTCCATTTTAGGCACCAGGCTGCACGCTCCAGATTAAATCCCAGAAGATGTCAGTGTACAATTTCCAAAGAGTCCCAAGGGAACACAGGCATAATAATTTTTCTGCTCTACTCCAGATACGGTGGCCCAGAGCTCCTCCGCCTGCGCCGTGCCCGGGCCCGCGAAGCCAGACACAAGGGCAGGAGAGGCGCAGGGCGGCGGCGCGGGGGTCCGGGCAGAGGCCGCCAGGCTAACGTCCAGGAGGGGTGCCCTCTCCTCTCCTCTCCCACCGCGCTCAGCGCCGGCTACCGCCCGGCGTAATCCTAGTAATTTTTTTACGAAAGGTTCATATAAAACATAAATATATTTTCTATTCTAATGCCTTTGTCATCTGAAACTTCTGCAACTCATGATGTCTATTTTTCCGAAAGATAAGCTCATTATCCTGAAAGAATAAATGTACTTTCACTTTACCACTGTTTGAGTCTAATGTACTAGGAAATTACCTAGAATAGTGCTTCTTAACAGTACAGAGCGTGCAAAATATGTGACTCATTATGAAAGTTCAACAATACTTAAACTGGTCTACACTTGCTCAATAGGGTAAATGTTTGAAAATTATGGCAATATCAAATTGCTTCAAAAGTTTCTAAATGATTATTCTCAATTTCTGTACTTAAGTCATTACAGACCAGTAACCAACAGTTCACAAATGGTTACCAGTATAGGGACAACAAATTGAATAGCATTGACCCAACCATTGTTTTCAACTTTTATCATATTATACAAGCAAAAATATATTTTATAACATGAACTACCTGGTAAAAGTACAAACCTTTAAAAATATACAGGCACACAAAAGACTCTTGTGTAACCATCAAAATATATTCTATTCTAGTCCATTTCATTTGCAAAACAAAAAAGGCAGAGAAGGTGTTGATCCTGATCTGGTAAACTGAATGCATGAGCCTCAGTTTGATAAGCACTAATCTTTTTGTTTTTTCCAAATAGGAATACATTTAATGAAAAAATGTGCAAGACCTCTACACTTTCAAATAATTGCTGATTGAAAAGAAAAGTCCAAATAAATTAAAAGATCTAGAGGTTATATTCATGGATTCAAAGACTCAACATTATAAAAATAGCAGTTCTCAAACTGACCAATAGACTCACTTTACACCCACTCTTAATCTCACTATGTATTTTTAAAAAATACTTTTATTGGGAAATTGTCACAATGGTGTACACCCAATGATTCACAATATCACATAGTTGTGTATTCATCACCATGAAAATTTTTAGAACATGTGCATCACTCCAGAAAAAGAAATAAAAAGAAAAATCTCACACATTCCATAACCCTTATCCCTCTCTCTCATCGATCACTAGTATATCAATCTACCCAATTTATGTTACCCCTTTCCTCCTCTATTACTTATTTATTTTTTGTCCTTATTTTTTTACTCATCTGTCCATACCCTGGATAAAAGGAGCATCAGACACAAGGTTTTCACAATCACACAGACACACTGAAAAAGCTGTATCATTATACATTCATCTTCAAGAATCAAGGCTACTGGAACACAGCTCAACAGTTTCAGGTACTTCCCTCCAGCCACTCCAATACAACATAAACAAAAAAGGGACATCTATATAATGCATAAGAATAACCTCCAGGATAACCTCTCGACCCTATCTGAAATCTCTGAGTCACTGAGACTTTATGTCATCTCATGTCTCTCTTTCTCCTTTGGTCAAGAAGGCCTTCTCAATCCCATGATTCTGGGTCCTGACTCAGCCCAGGAGTTCTGTCTCACGTTGCCAGGGAGATTTACACCCCTGGGAGACATGACCCACATGGGGAGAAGGGCAGTGAGTTCACTTGTCAACTTGGGTTAGAGAGAGAGCCACATCTGAGCAATAAAAGAAGTTCTCTGGGGTGACTCTTAGGTGTAATTATAAGTAGCCTTAGTTTATCCTTTGCAGGAGTCTCATAAGGGTGAAACCTGAGATCAAAGGCTCAGCGTACTGATTTGGTTGTCCCCACTGCATGTGTGAATATCAGAAACTCCCCCAAATGGGGAAGTGATAACACTAATCTTGTCTTGAAGACAGATTGCTCAGAAAGGTCTGAGTCTCTACTAGGGCACATAATAACATTGTTGGGATGAATCATGTCCCCTACAAAAGGTATGATCAATCCCAAACCCTCGTTCTAGGGATGGTAACCCATATGTAAATAGGACCTTTGAAGATATTATTAGTTAAGGTGTGCCCAAACTGAATGAAGGTGGACCTTAATGCAATCTCGTGTTAGTCCTTATAAACAAAGGAATCTGAACACGGAAAGAGAAGCAAAAGAGTAGCCAGAAGCTGGAAGTCAATGGAATCTGGAAGAGAAAGTAGTAGACATCACTATGTGCATGGCCATGTGACAGAAAAGCCAAGGACCACATGTTGCCAGCAGCCACTTCCAGAATGCCAGTTTTCAGGGAGAAAGTATCGCCTTGCTAATGCCTAGATTCTGGACTTCTCCTGGTCTCAAAACAACGAGCCTACAAATTCCCACCATGTAAGCCAACCCACTGCATGGTGTGTTAGTCAAGGTTCTCTAGAGAAACAGAACCAACAAAAGAGATCTGTAAATATGAGATTTATAAAGGTGTTTCATCACACAACCGTGGGAATGTAAGAGTCTAAAATCCATGGGCAGGGTGTGAAGCTGGTGGCTCCGATGAAGGCTATGGATCAACTCCACAGGGGAGGCTCACTGGCTGAAGAAACAGTGAGTCTCTCTTTCTTAAAAACCTCCAACTGAATGGATCATCTCATTGTAGGGGCACACCTTAGTTGATCACAGATGCAATCAACTGACTGATGACTTCATCAGCCTCCTGGTTTATCAACCAGTCTTGAAATATCCTTGCAGCAATGGTCAGGCCAGTGTTTGCCTGACTTAACAACTGGGCATAATTATTTGGCCAAACTTATACCAGAACCTAATCATCATATATGGTATTTCATTTTAGCAACAAAAAACTGAAACAAACACAATGCCTGAGACACACAGTAGTCACATAACAAATGCTCACTTAATTGTTTTGAAACAGCCCATCTGTAAAACAGTATCAAACTAGTTTTAACTTTTAAAAAGTATTCACATCCAATATCACCAAGGGGTGATACAAACAAACAAAACAAGAATAATTAACACAAGGTCTGGCTAGGAAGTGTTTGTAAAGCTCAATCTTGCCAAGTGCACTTCTGGCAGAACTATCATCACTGAGAACAAAATGAACGCTGACCATAGATAGCTTTGTCTTGGTCCATCAATGACATCCTCTAGCAAGTACTTATAAAACAAAACTAGATTGCAGAATTTTTCCTAGTTGATAACGTGTGAAAATTTAGAGAAGGTAAATGTTAATTCCTAATACTTAAGACAAATAATATGCCATTTTGAGGAGCATTTTCATGGGGAGAGGGTCCATAGCCTTTTTTAGATTTCCAGAAGAATCTGAGCCCTCCCAGAGAATAAGAGCCAGTGTTTAAGAAAAAAGACACAATGTTGCTGTGATCTTAAAACAACTGCTTACAATAGGTGAAAAAGCATTTAAGTATCTTGCATCAAAGTTCTTGATTCCTTTCAAGATAACAGTGATTCTTTTCTTGCAACACTATTTTGATTTTTAATTCTGTCTGCTCTTCTAAAATGTTCTTGCTGATTTCTGACACCAAGATTTTAATTCAGAGAACTTTCTTTTAATTAGCATTATCTAACAGAAATGGCCTGTCCAGTGGTGATGTCCAGGCAGGAGCAGAATCCTTTTCTTAAGGGTCCTGTATAGGGAAGGCTGGACCAACTGAACCACAAGATCACCTCAAGCTCAAGGGAACACAAATGGCTTTTATGAGAGGAGGGAAACGATTTAACATTAAAAACAATATAGTTTTGTGACGGCCACACCACCAGTTTCATTTTAGTAAACATTAGTTCATGACTGACTTAATAATGGGGAAGTATTAGGGTAATGGGAAATGGGAAAAACAACCCATTTCTAAATCATCCATTATACACCAAATCCCCAAGAACCCCAGAGTGAGACAGAATACAGTCAGCTTCTAAACAGTTATTTGAACTAGCAACAATCTAGGGCTTGGTAATGGCTACATTTATTTCTGAAAAGTTAGATGGAGAAGAAAACAGTAGGTGTTGAATTAACAAGGTGAATCCGATGTTTCTCTGTTTCTGAATTCCCCTTCGGGGTTTTACTGAATCCAAGGTATAAGGAAAACACCTACGCTCACCACAGCATGGAATTATGTGCCATTTGCCTTTTGAGGTAATGTCTGGGGGACAGTTTCGGCCTCTGATGCCTCTGCAATGATCACAGTCATTGGTGACTGAGTTAACATAGATAAGAAACTATCACAGACTGGCCAGAGAACATGCTCTGCTACCAATTACCATAGAGCCCACTACAGAAATGCTTTCAACTATTTAGAGTTCTAGCAACAACAACAAAAAATAATGATGACACAAACAGCTAAAGCCACAAACATCAAAAAAGCGTGTCATTATGTAATCAACTTATTTTCTCCTTTTTACTTTGCATCAATAGTTATAACCCAAAGGCCCAGTCATATATGGCAATAAAATAATAATTACAGATTAAGGTAGAAGCTGTGTTCATGGACCACACCAAAGACTGTGGGTTAGCCACAAACTTCAATTAATGTTGGCATTCTTACTTAAGGAACATTAAACTTATATTATAAACCTTTGTTTCTGTTTTGACCTACACAACATCGAAGAGTTTGGCCTTGTTTTCTACTGTCTGTCACATAAAATGGCAATTAAACATCTCATTGATTTCCTGTTTTCTAGAGAAATCCATCCCAAGCAAACACTGAATATACTTATGCATGGCTGTTCTTATGAAAACAAGATGTGGCATGATATTCACTGCTCTTCATGTTGAATTACATACCTTCCACGAGTTCTGAAAAAGAAACCAGCAGTTAAATGTGCCGCAATATTGGCGAGCATTGTAAGATATCAGCGATTTGTGGAGGTAGGAGCTTTGTAAAAATAGTACTGGATAGATGAAGCCCAGATAATTACAACTTTCCATTCCAAATTTACCAAGAATATATTCATTGTAACCTAAAAAATTTATTTACCCTATTTTAAATGAAGACCAACACTAAGAAAATTAGGTCAGTTTCTGAAATTTGATAAAATTCTCAGTAAATTTTTAAGAAATCAAAGAACCACAGAGATCTTGACCAGGTCATGAAAAATGACTTTATGCAATATCACATCAAGATCAAAATAAATTATTTTTTATTTTTTTAGGTTTCATGATAGAAAACAATTAACTTACTTGGTCTATTGTCAAACCATCACAATTTCCTACAACTCTAATCAAAATTTCTCATTCTATAATACAAATTTATCTTCTTTAGTTTACAAAAAATATACTGAGAGCATAAAAATCTACAGATAGATTCAACTTTATCATTGCTACAGCTGAAATGCTCTAGACAAAAAAATTTCATCATAACTACCTATAGAATTGAGCCAATACATGGTTTTTATTAACACAATCATCAAGATCAACAACCACTTATATGATTAGATTTGCATTAATTTTTTTACTACCCCCTGAAAAAGACCACAACAATTCACTTTACAGAAAGATTTAACAGAGACCTGATTTATTTATGATTTCACCTAGAATAAAAGTTAAGCAACAAATCAAATCTGAAAGTCCCAATTTTTATTTCCCAAACTAGGTTAGTATTATAATCCTTCTTACATTTGAATTTTTAAAAATCCTATATATAAAATAAATAAAAGCACCATCATCTCCAATTGAAGCACAAGTACAAGCAGAAAATTCAAGACTGCACACCACTGCCTCATGGTACAACCACCCTAGGGCACTTTAGAATAGAGTTGGATTTAATTGAATGCTCTCATATATAGACAGGAAAACTGAAAGATAAGTCATTTGACTATATTTTGTTGCCCTTCTACTAATCCTGAAATGCTAGCCTTTTCTGTAATTCAGTTTTCTCATTCAAAAACCGATTATAATTCCAACCCTGTTTACCTTACCATTGCAAAAAGAGAGCATACTATCCAGAAAATAAAAACATGAATTTTATTTGGAGCCAAGCAAGATTTAAGTCTCAATACCTCCTCCACAATATAAAGTTAGTCCAAGTTAATTAACTTCTCTGAATTGGCATCATCTGTAAAATAGGTATAAACTCCTCTAATGGGTTCTTTTGAAGATTAAATGATGCAATACATGTAAATTATCTAGCACTATTCTGAGACATTGTAGTTGACTGATAAAACAAACTAGAAATTGTAATAGTACTTCCCCAAACTTTCACTTAACATTTTATCATCATATGATACTTCCATGAGCAAATTCATTATTAACAGCACATCTGTTAGTGGCACTACTCTGGCACTTCTGGAAAAATTTATAAATTTATAAAGGTAATGTTAAAAGCAGACAGAAAAACAATTAAATAAATATATAAATGATTTAAAGAAGCAAAAGGAGTCTTCACACTAGTATTTGATTCTATGAAATCACAATTCTATATAACATTTGCTAAGGAGAAAACATTTGACAGACTCACACTGGAGAGTAAATTTCTCTTCTTTGGATTACTGTATATCACCAAAAGCATTTTATATATTATGAAAATAAATTTTGAAAAATAATGAGGAAACGCACTCACAACAATTTGATGTTACTCTGTTCCTTAAAACTGCATGTGCTATTATACTACATACATTTGTCGAAGTTAAAATCAAATAATTGTGTGATTATATATCAACTATCTTTTTACTTTAATAGCTAGTATAGCAGTTTCATAATGGCAGGTACCATTTCTATCTTGTTCATATCTGTATCCTTGAAGCATGTGTTGAAAGAATGAGTAAAAGCTGTGTGTTTACACATATGTACGTATGTGTGTATGTATACAGGTAGGTATGTAGGTATGTATGTATGTATACACAGAAATAAATACAAATATAAATAAAAATGACTAGAAGTGTATACTAAAATATATTTGCTTCCTCTAGGTGGTATGAGTTTCTTTTTTTCTGCATTTTTCCAAATGTTCTTCAATAAGCAGGTAATCGTTCTACAAACAGAAAGTAGTACGCTAAACATTTTTTTTTTAAGAGAAAAGTATTGAATAAAAGAACAGATTGAGAGGCTACCCTGGAGGTCATTCTTACACAAGCTTCAGTAAGTCATTGCTACCTATCATAATTTGCCAAACTCCAACTGGTAGGATTTTCTACCAATCCTATAAGAACATCTAGGGCATTATATAAGATTTTACAAAGGTCCCATGTACTAGGGTAACTTTCCAGAAACCTACAACCTCCAGATGGATCCCTGAACCAGATAAGTCCTGAAATCTACAGGGGCCAGTCTCTCCAGAAGATCAACTAGTTCTATCCCCCTATCCATATTATCGACAACCTTTTCAACATGAAAAAGTTAGAATGGGCATAACCCAAATATCCCTGAAGAGTGGGAGAAAGATCAAAGGTGATGGTGGAGTTATACAGAGAAGGCAGGGTTTAACAAATGAATATGATTGTGGAATCACTATACTGATATTTCTTTTAGACTCAAGTACCTTAGAGCAGTTAAAAGTAAAAACCTAAAATTTTTAGAATTGTAACCCACCAAACTCTGAATTCTGTTCTACAACTAATTGTTATGATGTGCTTTGAAATTTATTGCTTTTTTGTATATGTGTTATTTTTTCACAAAAAAAGAAAAGTTGATTGTGATGATAAATTTACAGCTATATGATGACATTGTGAACCTCTGACTGCATACTTTGGATGATTATATGGTGTGTGAATACCTAATATATATCAATAAAAAATAATAATAATAAATAAAAAGGCATTTGGGGAAAAAAGATAACAGAACATGGAAAATTATAGCACTAATATGGAAAGCTACTTAAACTCAAATGCTTTTGTAATCTCTTGATGGAAGACAGCCTCTAAAAGGGATTATAATATGTACTCAAGAAAATGGATAGCAAAGAAAAGCAATTAACTAGTTTTAAATAATAAAATGATGAAAACAGTATAAAGTCAACAAAAGATGAGAAGTCCTATAACAAAAAGAAGAAGAAGAATGTCTGATTTCTAGCAGAGATTTTTGTGACAAAGCCATTTGTAAAACAGTATTATCTGCAGTAATAGTCCTGTGGAACAATATTAATAAATATATTGAGAATGTGAAAAAAGAGGTTTTTTGAACAAATTTTTAGAAAAGTGTTCACATTTTCCCATAAATTACTGAACCTATTCTTCCTTCAATGCCATGTCTATGTATATATAAACTCCCTGTGGGAAGTTGCATTTCTTTATATGTATAGAACTGGATTTCACAATGCAGATACTAAACGCAACAAATGAAAATTGCATGGTTTCTAATATAACCATTGTAACATTCTCTTTTTCTCTGCTGCTTTCTCAAAGAATGGGTGGTGCTCAAGAGCCAAAAGATGGAGAACTCTGCAATTCAACATGGGGAGATGGGTTGCATGGCCACCCACATGGCATACTAAGCTAATCCATACTGAATGAATGGAGCAGTGGCTCCTACTCTCTGAGATGTTGCGGACTTCGAATTATGATACACTGACTTCACCCATGCCCAGGCCCCTTGAAATCCCACAGAAATCTCTCTACCTTTGTTTTAATTTCACCATTCAATCTTTCATTTTAATAACACCAATTAATAATTGGAAAAATTCATTAAAAACGTGGAAGCTTAAGGACTTAATTTATGCTAAGAAAAAATGTTGTGAATAGCTATAGAGGGTAAAGTGTTTTGCATTAAAATAAAAATAGCACTTTAAGATGTTAAATATGCAGCATTAACTATGTGAAGTTCATTTTTTCTCTGTATTCATGTATCATAAGCTCATCATTCTGTTTGACATCAAAAGTACACGAATTAAAAAAAAAGAGGTTACGGCAACTAAGTGATGATACTGTGAATTACTGATTATGTATGTTGTTTTATTTTGTTTATTTTTTTAATAATAAATAAATTTTAAAAAAAGAGGTTAAAAAAAAGTATACGAATTTATGCAAACTCAAAGAATAGTTGTCTGTGCATTATCTCCTAACAGCAACACTGCTTTCTGATATATCTAAGATTCATTTATAAACACGAGACTGTTTGGTTATTAACAGCTTGTAATAAAAGATTGTTAATTAAAATTGCTATGTTATTTTAGTCCTATATAACTTAAAATCATATTCAGCAGCTATCTCAAAGAGCAAAAGCAATGTATATGGTCATTAACAGAACTTTATTTGCAACGGTCAAAAAAGTTTATAATTAAAAATGTGATAAAAAGCTGTACAAGAATAAAATCAGTAAAACAGGAGGTATCATTTATGTAAATAAGTAGATAAGCAGAGGAATTCAACTTTGAAGAGACTGGATTAAAGACATACCTACCTCTTACTTCTCTAAAACAATAAAATACAACAAATATAAATATGTAAAAATACGAGAACAAAAAACATGCAAAATTCCATCTTTAATCTAATCAAGTGACATGTAACCCTGACCACAATAGATAGAAATGAAAAGAGGAGAAAGTAAATGACTCAAAAGAAGTAAGAAGTCATATGAGCATCTGAAAAGTGGGGTACTTAGAAGAAACAAGCTTCTTTACTCTGCAGCATCCAGCTTAGGTAAGGGACTTAGAGATCCCAGAGTGAGTCACTAAGCTGGAAATAGGACAATTATTTGAATGTTTGTATAAGGAGCCCAGTTCCCACTTACCTCCCCTCCCTATTTCCCATAAGACCTTAATTTCATAGTGCAAGGAGAGTGTATTTCCAAGAAAAGTTATGCACTATTTTCACGGATTTCTTTCTGGTAATGTCTGTGAAAATAAAATGCTAAAATATTATGATAGGTAATTTTTAGTAAGAGAAATTATAAGCATGCTTAATTATAAATATAAGAACTATTCCCTTTTGCCCCCCAAATAAGTATGGATAACCACTGGCAGAAACTGCAGAATTTCAGGACTAGTTTCAGGGTTCCAAACTTAAAGAGTTAAAAAATTAGACATTTAAGGAACTATAAGACTTCAAAGCTTAAGTCAATTTGTGGTATCTCCGTTGGATATTTTGAAGTGTGCCAAGTGTGTAGAGATAATACACCCAAGTTATTCTGAGAATAAAAGATTAGCAAGCTCTAGCCAAAGCGACATGGTTTCCCTACATCTTCAGTGTGTGACAACAGAGCTTAAAACAATTTTACAAGGGGTTCAATTCCCAGTTCCTGCCTATGCAAAAAATAAAAAATAAAAAAATAATAATAATTTTACAAGGACAATGGCACATATTAAATGCTTGCTAACAAGTCCTTTAAATTTTGTGTCTTCAGTGATTCATTCAATCTTTCATATTAGAAAGTAACTGAAAGATCTTTAATAAATAATATACTATTATTCTTGGAATGTCCTAACCTTTAATCAAAAAAGTGATAATAAAATGTATTCTATATATGAGCTGAGAATTAACATCAAGGGATTGAGAGAAACTTCTCGACCAAAAGGGAGAGTAAAATGAGACAAAGTGTCAATGGCTGAGAGATTCCAAACAGAGTTGAGAGGTTATCCTGGAGGTTATTCTTACGCATTAAGTAGATATCACCTTGTTGTTCAAGATGTAGTGGAGAGGCTGGAGGGAATTGCCTGAAAATGTAGTGCTGTGTTCCAGTAGCCATGTTTCTTGATGATGATTGAACAATGATATAGCTTTCACAATGAAACTCTGTGAATGTGAAAACCTTATGTCTGATGCTCCTTTTAGCTACTATATCAACAGAAGAGTAGAACATATGGAATAAAAATAAATAATAGGGGGAACAAATGTTAAAATAAATTCAGTTTGAAATAGTGGTAAATGAAAGCGAGAGGTAAGGGGTATGGTATATATAGTCTTTTTTTTTCTCTATTATCATTTCATTTCTTTTTCTGTTGTCTTTTTATTTCTTTTTCTAAATCGATGCAAATGTACTAAGAAATGATGAATATGCAACCATGTGATGATATTAAGAATTACTGATTGTATATGTAGAATGGAATGATATCTAAATGTTCTGTTAATTTTTTTAATTAATAGAAAAAGTTTTAAAAAATGTATCTAAGGTGGAGCTATAACAGAGAAGATAAGATGAGCATGACTGCTGAATCATTTTATCAATATTCCTTTTAGTTTTCAGTGTCTTGGAAAAGCTAGAAGGAAAAACTCAAAATTGTGGAACTGTAATTCACATCAAATTCTGATTAATTGTTGTGGTGTGCTTTCAAATTTATTGCTTTTTTGTGTACACATTATTTTTCACAATATAAATAAATAAAAAATAAAAATATGAAAAAAATGTATCTGTATAGAAAAATAACTCATATGCAATTACAGATTAGGACAGGAATGACAGTTAAAATTAGAGAAATGTCATGGATAAATCTTACAAAATAATCAAACTAAGAAAATTCATTTGGGTGGTCATTTTATTGAACTATTATATAATCAAACAATATTACAATTTTATGTATTTCCATGTAAGCAATATGCATATGTTTATGTGTATGCTGGACACTACCATGTACTTCAACAAGAAAGTATATAAGAAGAAGCTTTATATTTTTCAAATCATTATACAGACATGAGGTTTTAGTATAATCTAAGGATTTATACAGAACACAAGATTTTAAAATCATGATGCATATAAGACCTCTCTAGACTCCAAGCTCTCTGATCATATTACAATTTACCAATCTCAGTTATCCCAGCAGTTGTACAGCACCTGATTCTGGGATGCTTAATATTTAAAAATAAATGAGTAAAGTAGCTAGGGAAAAAACCCTCCTTAAATAATAAAGATGCCACTTCTAACAATTAGATCAAATAAATATAGCTAGAAAAATGACTGCCCAATTCACTATGCCAAAGGGAAGAGTGTTCTAAAGGGTTTACAGCCTCCGTACAATACTAAGTAACAGCTGACAAATAGGAAAAAGATTTTTTAAAAAAGAAAACAATGCTAGAAGGTAATAAGCTTTATTGTCAGAGATAAGAGACAGGGTACTATAGTAAAAAACAGGCACTGACTTCAGAGAAGGGAAGAGAACCAAAAAATTAAAAAGTGAGGCCAAGTACAATGAAAATTTAATACCATAACAGCACTGTGGTTATAGGGTATTTGTGTAGGGTGTGTGAGTATATGTCTTTGAGTGTGAGTCTGTGTGGTATGAGGTAGAGGCTGATAGATAGGTGATAGAAGTCATTTAGATTTTAGCAGCCCCTAAGAGCATCAAACTATCACACTAATGTCATATCTGTTAAATTTAAGGTAATATGTATTACATATAGAGAGAGCACAGACTGTAAAGCCTGGCTGCCCAGGTTCAAAGCAGGGTGCTGCCATTTACTAACTGGGTAACTCAGACAAGTTACCTAATATTTTTGTGCTTTAATTTGTTCACATATAAAGTGCGGAATAAGAATATCATTTACTTCACAGGGAAGATGCAGTAAGGATTTTAAGGGTTAATGTATATAAACAGAGCAATGAATTAGCTATTATTAACTATGACAGGTGTTCGAGAATCTCCTGTCCTCATTTTCAGCGACTTCTTTGAATCCCATAGCAAGGTATGTATCAGACAATGAATGCTATTAGAATAGTTTATTCAAGAACTGATCTATCATGTAGGTAATATGTAAAACTCTCAGACTATCATAAAATGTTAATGTGCCCAATACCTAGAACTCTGTTCAAAGAAAGAAAGAAATAAGAAGAAAAAACAAAACACACCTCAGCAGAGATTTATGACAGCCACGTTTCAACAAAAGCAGCAGAAGATGCATCTTTTGATCTTTTTATTCCAGAGAAAAGTATGCAAGCACTGGAATAAAGGTCAGCTAGAATTTTTAGGCTTATTAAGGACTGTCTCCCACACTTCATGAAAACTGACACTTCAAGCCAGACAGGAATCAAAGGTGACAAGAAGGTGCCTGCCTGTCACTCTGCTAGTGATTAAAAAAAAGTTAAAGATAGTGTTTTGAATCATGGAATGATGTGAGGACATGTCAAAGGACATAATGAAATTGTGAAAGGATCAACAAGGATAAAATATGTATTTTGGAAATATTTGCTTCTGTCTCTGAAACACAAACTACTCTTGAAGAAGGGTAGCCATGTAACAATGTACAAAGGGCTCATTTTATCTTTACAGGGCAAAGGCAAATTAAAACCAACAACAACAATAAAGCGGACACTTAAGACATATCAAGAAAGCTGGATTTAAGCTACATGCAACTGACCCATGAACCACAATATCCATGTGTGACTCTACAGCAGGGACAAAAGAGAAGTCATGTTAACTGTGCCAAACAACACTTTTTAAAAACAACACTAATGTCTGTAGGGTCCGTTCCATTCTACAGATGAAGAATGGACATACCCCCTGACCTACCAATTCCATTTCTAGAAGTTTACCCCACAGTTATATGCACATATGTGTGAAACAAAGCATATATAAATAAACCATTAAATCATTGTTAATAGCAAGCCAAATGTCCATCAATAGGAGATGGATTTAATACATTTTGGTGAAACCATATAATAGAACATTAAGTGGCTATTAAAAAATAATGATGGTTCGCTCCTGGGTTTTGGCACCAAAAATAAATAAATAAAGAGCAAGTTTTTATTGTTGATATAGAAAGATCCCTAAGATAATCTGAAGTTTAAAAAATTAAGCTAAACAACCAGATATACTACACTACGCACAGTATCTACCATATATAGGAAAATGTGCATATATATTACCCTTACATGCATAAAATATTCTGAAAAACTACAGCTGCATAGTGTTTCATAAAACAGATGCATCAAAATATATTTAACAATCTCCTATTTGTTGCTCAAGAGAAGAACTGGGTGACTGAGGAACAGGCAGGGGCAGAAAGAATTTTCACTGCAAAAGCTCCGATACCTTTTGGATTTTGAACAATATCAATGAATATAAATAAACAAAAATTTCTTTAAAAAATAATAAATAAATAAATTTCACTCAGGATCCATGGCTAGTAAATGGCTGAACAGAGATCTAAATCTAAGACAAACCCTCAAATTAAAAAGTTTACACTATGCTGCCACCTACAACTGCATCTTTGGTACCTTATAATAAATGGTACTTATAAAAAAAGACTCTGAACCCTTAGTAATGTTAAATCATGCATGTCCTAATATAGAAACCAAGTATATTTACTAGAATTTAATCCCAGGTCTGTGTGATACTGAACTCCAAGTTCTTTCCATTGTACCATTTTGTCTCCTTCAGTTAAAAAGAAAAACTCATTCATCCAGGGGCTTCAAACAGCAATAATTTGCTAGAGACAAGAAATTTTCTTATACTTGAATCAAATTTTCCCACCTCCAAATTACCTTTTTTTTTTTTAATGTTCAAAATATTTTTGCCAGAGGCAGTTCACAGGTAATAGCTTCATTTTTAGATGAGTCATACGCTAAAATCACTTAAGGTAACTTTGTCCATTCTTATGGCTTTAGGAAAGGGTGCATAAAAAATTTCTAGACCTTTTTTGAAAAAAAGTTCACAATAGAAGCTACGTTTCTAAAGTAGTCTCCAATTTAGAGTATATTTTTAAGTTTTCTTCTACAAACAGAGAAATTCAAACCTAAAGAAATGTAAATATGTTAAAATGTAAGCCTCTACTGTCAGAGCTCTGTCCATGAAGCGTCTCTTCAGGAACAAATAGGGAATCTAACAGAAGAATGAGGATGTATATATTAAGACAGAGATAAAAGAAATCATTTTGCAACTAACTATATACTCCGTATAGAATCTTCTCACTGCATATGAAGCTTGCAATCATTATATTGTCCTAGGATGTTCACATATAATGAAAGTAAATTTACTCTGTATATTATACAGTGTCCTAAACTTTAGTACCTAGAGTGAATACAAACAAACCTGATGTTTCCTTCAAATAATAATTTGTGGAAACCAAGAAGAAAACTAAGGCAAAACATAAATTAAAGGACAAAGTGATCATTGTTACATAGGTATGTCAGATGACTTCTGTAGCTCAAATAAGTACTGTCAAAACAGTGGGAAGTTCAGGATAAGGTAAAATATTTGCCAGTCAGGTACTTATTTATATAAGGAAGAAATTGAGACACAAAAGGAACAGTTAGCCAGCTGCAGAACTTCAAACCACCCTTGGCAAGGTGATTGCACAGCAAAAGTGGAGAGCCAAGAAAGACTGATTTATCCATGAACTATACTAGGCTTAGAGGGAAGTGGGTGTGCCCTGAAGATTAGATGAATTCCTAACATGTTTTTAAAGGAGAATAATGTGACTCACAGAGAGTAAACAGGCTCATTATATCTGATGTCTTTTGAGTCAACCCTTTATTTCCTCTCTTATCTTTCCTTAGAAGAACGTAATGAAAACAGCCCAACTTCTTACATTCTTCTAAACTGAAAATTGAGTGGATATTAGCTGTTTCTACTGAAACTACTAAAACACAGGCAATACCCCTCTGATTCTCTGTTGCAGCCACCTAAAGAGATAAGACTAAATCATTTCATCTTATTCCTATCTTCCTGCTAATAAATAAATTTATGCTCAATGCAAGGATCTTCTACCTTTAAAGACCTCTTTAGAAAAATATCATGTCAAATGGATTTTTAAAGCAAAGGCTAAGGTTTGGAATGAATGTTGGATGGCAATCCAATTGCATGGTAAGCATGGGTTCTCCTGGATTAAATAATATGGTTCAAATCTGGAATCAGTCATTAATGAGCAACCTAGTACAAATTATGAACAATTCTGCTTCCTTGTCAAAAAGAAAAGTGCTCTTGTACAGAGCAAAGGAAAAACAAAAAATGAAGGAAGGGTGCAGCAACCAGCAAAGAGACCAGAATAAAACTAAAGCTTGATAAAGATCAGAAAGGTAAAAAAATTGGCACTGTGAGTGACCAGATGTCAGATATATCAACTGTGGTGTTGGTAAGAAAAAGTAATGACAGGTAAGGATGGAAATAGGCCCTTTTCTCAGTAATAAAGAAGGAAAATAAACTGAACAGTGATTTAATAGCACTGTACTTTCCAGGAATGAGAAGGGGGTATCAAACATTCATGTATCTGTATAACCTAATAGTAGTCCTTAATGACTCTGGTATAGAAAAATCTCTACTGTATTTGTAGAGTGCAGTCACCTACATAAAGTACTAGTAAGCCATAAGAAAGGCTGACCAACCAATCTCAGTAGAAGCCTGGAAGGTCCTTTTGAGTTTCACTCTGCACAACAGATGGTAATAAAATAAGTCAATCAGACCCACTTTATCACACAATTTACACGCTATAGTTAGCTCAGTACATGTAACTCAACACTTTAAGAAGGCAAAGTGTGCTAGTCAGAATACTAGCCACCCAAAGATGCACACATCCTAATCCCCAAAACCTATTAATATATACACCATATGGGAAATGGCAAAGAGGAACTGAGGTAAGCAGATGGAATTAAGGTTGCTAATCAATTGACTTTAAAATAGGAAAACTATCCCGGAGTTTCTCAGTGGGCCCAATATAATCACAAGGGTCTTTAAATGTAGCAGAGGGAGGCAGAATCGTCAGTATTAGAGTGATGCAAAGGAGAGAGACTAATCAGATATTGCTGGCTTTGAAACAAGAGGGAAAGCAAGTCAAGGACTGGGAGCAGCCCCCTGAAGATGGCAAAGGCAAGAAAATGGATTTCCCCAAGAGCCTCCAGAAAGGAACACACCCTGCGGACACCTTGATTTTAGCCAGTGAGACTCATATAGAACTTGTGGCATGCAGAATTAAGCCCCTAAGTCTGTGGTAATTTTTACAGCCTCAATACGAAACTAATACACAAATAATTTTTTAAAGACCTTTATGAAAGTGTTACGGTGAACATTTTAAAGAAATGAGGTATCTGATATCTGTTTATCTAGAAAACTCAGTTGTGCAGAATTAGCCATACCCTGAAGTTGCAGGATAACTGAAATTTTGTCACTAACTTTAGACAAATGCTTTTTTACCTTAAGCTCTCAGATTACTAACCATTAAATGTAAAACTAAATGAATTTAGTTTTCGGATAAGCTAACTGGATAACAACATAACTCAGATACAATTTCGAATAACTTAAATCCAGTAATGAAAAAAAGGGAAGATCTGTTGTCAAAAAGAGTATGAGGGCTGAGTATACTAAGTAAAAATAATAAATAATATGTATCATTATTGAAGTATAAAAATTTATTACATTTTCCATCTCCTGGGGTGATGGAAAAATTTCATAATGAATAGTGGTGGTGGTAGCAAAACATTGTAAATTGTATATTTGGAAGTGCTTTAAGTGGGAAATTTTAGGTTGCACATATGTTCCCAGAATAAACATTTTAAAAACCCACAGAACTGTACAACATAAAGAGTAAATTATAATGTAAACTATGGACACCAGTTAATAATATAATAGTAACATTGTTTCATCAATTATAACAAATGTACCACACAAATGTAAAATGTTAAAGTAGGGAAAACTGTGAGGAAGGGGGAGTACGTGGGAATATCTGTACTTCCTGCATGCTATTTCTATAAACTTACAACTATTTGTTTATAAACTTACAACTGTTTATTAATAAAAAATTAATATCCCTGATGTTTTGTATCTCATATTAAATTTAGCTTTACATTTTAAAATGAACTGAAATTATAGATGGGCTGTTGCAAAAATCAAGAACTACATATGTTTCAAAACATCTACTCATGATACCAAATTTAATTTGTATTTAATATTATTTAAATCACATTACTGCATTTCCCTGAAGAGGAAGAGTATAAGGAAAGAAGACTGTCTAGAACCTCTTCAGAGTAAATTTCTAAAGTTTCCCAAATAGCTTTTGTTTGATATTAATAAAACTGATACATGAAGTAGGAAAACATCACTTACATATAGCTCTCTAGATTAAGTTTATTTTCTTTTTCTACATTGTTACTTCCAATTTGAAACTATTATGCTTTGAACACAAGTGTGAGTGTATATTCAAGGATGTGGGGAAGGAGAGATTGTTAAATGAGCGGTGGTAGGAATCAAACCATTTTCTACTCCAAGAAGAAATTACTAACAGGGTAGTACTTGCAATGCAGTATCAGATAGGTCAGAATATTTTTAAAAACCTGAGGGTGCACGGGTGATTCAGTGGTAGATGCTCGTCTTCCATGCAGGAGACCTGGGTTTGATTCCCAGATCATGTACGGAAAAAAAAAAAAAATCTACCACATAATTTAATTCTATGAGTATATACTCTTCCTAGAGCAAGCATCATAAATGTTAATGGTCAAACAAATTTTGCTTCGCTTCCTGGTGCCTGCCCATGGGGGAAAAAAAAACAAACAAATTTTGCATCCAATGTTATACTATCTTCACAAAGTAGAAAACAAATATTTGCAAATACTATTCAGCTGGGCTTATAACTTTACAGGTTTTTGTATTATGTAATCAGTAATTCCATTTAAGACAAACACTACATTAAAACTACACATTCTTTTAAAATGCCAAAAATAAGACATTTAAAAAAATATTGTTCTCTAAAAAAACCATATTTTTGAAAATGCGTGGTGGTCAGTAGTTTAATATGACTGACAAAAGATGGCAGTATTTAAAATAAAAGTCCATCCTTTGACTAGAAGATAGATGAAAAACATATCCAACTACCATACTTTATCAAATAGATTTATGCAACTGTGAAAAACAAACAAGAATAACAATAACTAGACTTTGGTAGTTTGTTTTATTCAGCACCCAGCTTTCTCAACATTCATCTACTAAAAAGGACAATAAAACAAAAGGTTATGCTTCCTAGGAAAATATTACTCAGAATTGCAACACATTGTTCTTTAAAAAGACACCGTGACCTCCAACCTTAAGAAGACTATCTTGGGTGGCTATCACTCACAAAATGCCAAAAGTACAATAGTCTGATGATGTAATCTCAGCAGCATTCTTTCTTGTAAATTTTCCCTTTTTTGGTATATGTGTCATGCACTAGGTAAAGGGGGCTGCCTTTTTTTTTTTTTTAACATATGCAAACAAAGCCAATGTGTGCTGAGGGAGATACTACAAACATGCAAAGCAAATATTACTTGGGCTAAAGAAGATACCATACACGTGCATGGTTAATGAAAGATGCTGGTGTATTTTAAAAAGTTTTAACTTAAAACAAGCTCTATCATTTGCAATGGAGAGAACTGTTTAAAAAGTACAGGTTTTATTATTAGATTAGAGACCTAAGTAAACCTGAAGAAATTTATAGGAATTATATATTTTTAAAAAAAATATGCTTACTTTAGGCAAACTACATATTATATGCTTGGGGGTTTAACCTATTCAAGTAATTTCACTAGCCTAAAAATAGGGATTTCTAATTTATGGGTAAGTAAACTGAAGTTCTTAGAATTGAAATAACTTGCTCATAGCTCAAGAGACAGTAGTTGATGAAGCTAGAATTAGAACTCTGATGCTTCTGAATGACTTCCCTAAACCAGAAGAACAAGTCTATGTTGCTGTCAAAGCAGTGAGCTGCCTTTCCTTCTGCTGGAATAAACCAGGGCAAGGAGACAAGCCTTTATATCAAAAGAATTCATCGGTGAAATGTAGGCGTATCTTCCCCAAACAGAGAATATGTAACCAGTAGAAAAAAATGGCCAGATGTGAATTTGTTCCTAATTAAATAAAAGACTATCTTTCATATAGATAATACATAAAAACAGACTGTGATTAAGTAGAATAAATTAGCAGTGGTAGAGAGGCACAGTTCCCAGATATAATGTCTAACACTAGATATTTTCTTATTCTCTCAATATTAAATAGGGATAATAAAAGTAAGTACCTGTGGTGAGTTAAATAAAGATATGTCAACTTCTTAATACCCAGATCCTGTAAACATTACCTTGTTTTGAAAAAGCATCTTTGGAGATGTAATTAAGTTAAGGATCTTAAAATGAGATCATTCTGGTTTACTCAACTGGGCCTTAAATCCAATGACAAGTATCCTTACAAAAGACAGAAAAGACACCTGACACACGAAGACGAAGAGGCAAAGTGACCACAGAGGCAGAGATTGGTGTAATGCAGCCACAAGGAATGCCAAAGCCACCAGAATCCAAGGAAGGATTCTCCTCTAAAAGTCTCCACGGGGATTTTGGGTTTCTGGTCTCCAGAACTTTGAAAGAATAAACTTTACTTTTAAGTCACCCGGTTGGTGGTAATCTGTTACAGCAGTCACAGGACACTAACACAGTAACCAGAGTTGAGAGTGTTGAGAGGATCTGATGAGATAGTGCATGTCAAGGACCTTGCTCTGTAAGTATATAATAAATATTAGTGATTACTATCAATGAAAGAACATATATGAGGGGCAGTCATGCTACATGCAAATATGGTCCACTTTTGCATTTTTCTAGGGTGAAATGTCACGTATTTCTTTCTTCACTGTGAAATGAATTACCAAAATGTCCTTGGTGCCCTAGCAAATATATTTTAAAAGTTAGCAACTGTGACTATTAAACTTTATTTTTAGGAAAGACAAATAATTTTCTCTTATAATGATTTCTGTTTTTTTTACTAACTGAGCTGAAAGAAAATTTATCAGAAGCCTTGGTAAAAGTACCATTCATTCCTAACCTAATACATAGATTAAATAAAAGGGATTTAGAGATCAATGGAAGTAGCTGAAATTATTAAAAATACGCTTGGTTATTTAACAAAGAAAAGGGAAATACTCACTGCCCAACAAGTGAACTATTGTTCTAGTATGACAACAAGTCAGGCAGCAGTCTAAAGTACACACAATGTATTATTCTGCAAAGGAATTTAGGGGTATGAATTATATATAATAAATGTAGACATACAAACATAAGTCATAGGGAGCTTAACTCATATTATCACTCATTCACATCCTACTAAGGCATTCATACTACTTTCAAGCTTCGTCTCTTAATTTAGGCTTAATTCCAATATCTAGACTAGTTCCTCTCATTTGATTCCTGGAAAAAACAAGTATTTTTTGTTCAATCTCAGTTAACAACTTCTCTACTCACGTAACTTACAATTTGCCCTGTATTTTAATCATGGAATCATTTAATCATGGAATCATAGGATCTTTCTTCTCTATGATATGTCAGCAAACTTTTTTCACTACCCTTAATCTAAAAACTTTCTTTTAAGAACCTCTCACTTCAGGTGACTGAAGTATGCTACTCTGTTTCTTCCTGCCATCATCTTTCATTTCACCTGTGTGGTAGGGGGATCATATTTCAGTATATTTAAGGATTCCATGTCCACTACAAGTAACATAAAAAATATCTGCAAGTTCCGTAATTCAGTTATACATGGTTTATTAAGAGGACATTTTGACAACTTTAAGTCAAGTGGAGGGATTTTGAGATGGTACAGGAGGGAAGAAACACAGGAAAATGGGCAACTTAAAGAAAGCAAGGGAAGGGATTAGAGAAAATAGAAAACATTTGCTTCCTTCAACAGTTATGATATTTGCTGTAAACCAACTTACCACTAAATCCAGAATTTCTCACTCTCTACATAAGATACTGATGACATATCTAAAAGAAAATAGTAAACAGATCATAAAAATAGATGGAGAAAGCACAGTGAAAAGGCATACAGGGTGTGTTCACAAGGGCACACACAGGGTGTGCTCAGAAGTTCATGAGCGAACATCTATCTGTTCTTCCTTTTTCTCCCCCACTCCACAACATCAAATTCCAATGGCTTTCAAAAAAGGGCTGCCATTGTAGGTGTTTTATTTGGGTGGGTGGGGGGTACATGGTCTAGGAATCGAACCCGGGTCTCCCAGATGGAAGACGAGCATTCTACCACTGAAGCACCCGTGTACCCAACTGTAGGTATTTTTAACACAGATCAAAATGAAATTTCAAAACATAATGGAAACAAATGGGGTAAGTGAACAAAGGGCTCTGCTGGTTAATAGCTAGAGTTGCTTCAAACTCTAAAACTGCCATGAGACTATGTAGCCTGCTCTCGAAACTTGAACTTAGCCATGCATTTCGATTTAACTGAAAACTGTTTCACAGATGACAATATTATTAAAGCTGCTTTAATTTATCCAGAGAATGCATACATTGGAGCTGCTAAAGGAAAGGATGAGGTAATACTGCAGAGTATTCTGTAAGCTTCTTCTAAAAAATCAAAAACGTTCAAAGAGCACTGATTCCTTCCTAGTATTTTCCAAAGAATTTTTAAATAAACAAATGTCTCCATAATTACATCTTTCTCTGCATCTTATGAAACAAATTTAAGGGCAAAAACTCTCATTGTAGTATATTTGGAAGAACAAAATAAACTTTTAGATGAGAGGCATTTAAGATGACTGTGCAACAGAAATATTTAACTCCTTTATTTAAGGAGACTGTTAGGTTGTAGAAACATCATTAGGAGGGAAACAGAACTGAAATTGAATTCTGGCTTGCCTACTTACAAACTGGGTAACTTTGAAGTAGTTAATGTGCCAGTCTGAATCTGTGGTATACCCCAGAAAAGCCATGTCTTTTAATCCTCATTCATTATTGCTGGGTGGAATCTTTTGATTGGATTGTCTCCATGGAGTTGTGACTCATTCAAATGTGGGTATTAACTTTTGAATAGAGGGAGATGTGACTCCACCCATTCCATGTGGGTCTTGACTGGTTTACTGGAATTCTTTAAAAGAGGAAGCATTTTCCTTTTAGAGCCATAACAAAGCCCACGCAGCCAGAGACCTTTGGAGATGAAGAAGGAAAACACCCCCGGGGAAAGTTTCATGAAACAAGAAGCCTGGAGAGACAGCTAGCAGATGCTGCCATGTTCGCCATGTGCCTCTCCAGTTGAGAGAGAAACCTTGAAAATCATTGGCCTTCTTGAATCAAGGCAAGGTATCTTTCCCTGGATGCCTTAGATTGGGCATTTCTATAGACTTGCTTTAATTGGGACAATTTCATGGCCCTAGAACTGTAAATCTGCAACTTAATAAATTCCCCTTTTTAAAAGCCATTGTATTTCTGGAATATTGCTTTCCAGCAGCTAGCAAAGTAGAATATTTACTCTCTCTGTAAAATGGGGTTAATAAATAAATGATTAATGGATACAAATTTCCTAGTTCATTACCCTGTTAGAATAAGAATTTAAAGTGTTAATTCACTTTTCCTGTGTATGCTTTACTTACTAAATTCCTACCCCACATTAATAAACAACATTGAAATTGCTTTCATAACTTTTAAAGTTATGATTTTTACAATTTTTTCCTTCAGAAGCCTCAAGAGGAAAACTATTATGTAAACTTCATGGAAACAAGGATATTATTAAAACTGATATAAGCTTCTTTAAAGGAAAAACTAAAAAATAATACCATTATACAATGGTAAACATGCATATAGCTACAGAAATTATATGCAAAAAATATATATATATACATTACAGCCAAGTTCCACTAAAGAAACAATTTACTTCTGATATTCCTTGGAGACAATCTGTCACAGTATAGTGGAGCAGGTGTCTCATTAGAAAATGAAATCTACACAAACATTTCATAATCTTTAAAATCTGGAAAAAAAGACATTCTCCTATATTTTAGTGTCAGATTAGAATCCTATTTTGAAAGAGCCAGTTGAATCAAATGATCAAATGATTTATCTTTCAAATATAAAAATGTTTTTCTTAGTTTTAAGAATAATTTCATAACCAAAGTATTCTCTGAACAACAAAACATTCTGAACTAACAAACAGCCCATTATTTCAAAGCTTTGTCTATATAACATATTAATTTCAGTAAAACAAAAGAATCTGGAAAGTCCCTTACATTCATTTTTAACAAGACAAGCTGTACAGGGATAAAAAAAAAAAAAAAAAAAGCTATAAACTTTAGCCAAAGCAGTCAAGATAAAGACGGACTTGAATGAAAGAGGTAAATGAAGTCAGGATTATCATCTATGGATTTTTACTGTAATATGAAAATGTACCCTTACTGTACCAAGTACCTTAGTACCAAGGAAACTAAAATTCCCAAGCCAAAATAATTAGTGAATGAAAGACTATTTTTCACATGCATTTTAATTTCAGAGAAATACTGTTAACAGGGATCATGGCTGATAAAAGAAATGATTAGGACTGATACCATCTGGAGACCTATTTATAAAGCTGATTTACTATGACAATGCAGACTTTAAAGCACATTAAATAAAAAGACAACTGCAAAATTTGGTAGTATAACTACTTCAACACATTTGTGTTTTGCACAGCCAATCACACCCATTTACTTTTCAACTATAAAACCTAAGCCAAATAGTCTTTGAGACCATAATAGCAATAGCAGCACAGGAAAGAATTGGGAATGACTTGAAGTTCAACCTTTTCCAAAGCTCTTAATGCTATGAACAAAAACATTTATTTGGAACTCCAAGGTGATTGCTGCCATTAAATATACAAGAGAGACCAGTTTTTCATTCTTCATCTCACTAATAATGTCTTGTGACATTACTAAATTTATCAAAGTACAAAAAAATTACTGTTTTTTTAAAAACGGCATTTTCTACAGCTCAAGGAAACAAATATTTATTGAGTATTTTCTCTGTTCAAGCCATGGTGGTAGAAACCAGAGTATGTAATAAATATAAATTGTTTCTGCCCTCAGTTAGGTGTGATCTTATTACTATTTAATAAGCGTACATGCTACATATTATTCCGTCACTTCTTTTCATATAATGAAATAGGGTGTACTTATTTTTCAACTCTGACATTAAGCTTTCTTACTTTTTTAAAATGTCAATAAAAGTTATGGTAGATGTCAATGTTTTGGGATAATCACACTCCTTTTAAGGTGTTAATTACCAGATATGCCCAGGAAAATTTTATCATGCTACATGTGAAGTGAGCACACTTCAAACTACACTCCTTCACTGATTCAGAATTTTTTATGCTGATTACACAGAGAAGGATAATAAAAGGCCCACAAACACCTTTTCCTGAACAACTCAAAAGCACACACATGAATTGCTCTCTCTTTAAACAATGGTTTGTTATAACACTTCTCTCCTTTTGTCTGCAAAGATCTGTCTTTCCAGTTTTGTGTCTGAGATCTAACCCTCCACTCGCTTTTGTGTATAGGTCTCTTTCTTGGTTTCAGTCTCTCTTGGTCTCTCAGACTCTGTCTTTCTCTCACAGGCTGGCTTCTGTGTATCTATGTACCTAGATATTGATGTACCTGTCTACCTACCTACCGACCTACCTAGCTATCTACCCATCCATCCATTCATCCAAGTATCTCATGCTGTCTCACCCCACCCCCATCTTGTATTTTTATGTCCTTCCCCCTTTCTCTGTGTTTCTCCCCTGTACCTCTTAGTTTGCCCATGTTTCTCTCTGCTTATATCTCCCTGCATGATTTTCTCTCCACGTGTCTCTTATTGTATATGCAAGCACATTTCTGTACATGTCTACTGCTCCCAGATACTTTTCTCAGACTGACCCTCTGTCTGTCCCCTTTCCTGGCACTGTCTCACCTTGTACTCCCTCCCCATCCTGGTACTTTTTTCTTTCTCACCCTTTCATTCTCTAACTGTCCTGCTGTCTTTTTCTGTCTCTACTGCCCTCACCACCTTCATGCTGTCTCTCTATCTTAGTCTCTTCCTCCCTGGGGGTGTGTCTGCTTTCGACTCTGCCTCTCAATTTTGAAGTGGCTTGAAATATTTTTGACCAGCGATTCCCAATCTGTGAACCACACCTGACTCAGACGGAAATAGCTGATAACACCATTTTAAGTTTTTACAAGTGATCCATGAATTCATTTATATATAAACACAGTCTAAAGTCTACTTAAATCATGTATATATTTTTATTTTTAAATATATGTAGATTCTCCTATATAAATGCAGGAAGTTTACCTCTTCATTTAATATTGCTATATAATGTCCATAAAATTGACAATTACTAAAAAATACAATTGTCTCAATGGAGTAGGGGATGGATTGCCCAGGAAATGTTTGATGCTAAAAACAAAAAGAGGTTAAGTGCAGCAGGAGATGCAAATTTGTGAGAAAAGGTGTAGGTCTCGGTTTCACCATGTTGAGTCTGAACAACCTGTGCAACATCCAAATATGAAGCAGTTTCAATAGTATGATGTCAGCAAAAGCCAGACAACAGGGAGTGAAAGAGAAAGGGAAAGCGAAAGGAGCAGAGTATTTACTGCGAATCCACGCAAGCCTAAAACCTGCGATTTCTCTGACTCTTCCCTGTTCCTTCATATCCAGACCATTGGCATGGCTTCTAAATTACTGTCCACACAATCCAATTTCTCTAGTTTCTCCTCTGTTTTCCATTTCAAGTCCTCACTTATCCAGATTACTGCAATAATTACCTGACCAGTCTCTCTGCCTCTGGTTCCTCTGCATCGTCTTTCAAGCAGTCTCACTAAATAGTATCCTGAAAATGTCACTTCTTTGATCAAAATATTAATAATACCTCAGTGCCTAAAACTCTGCAAAGTCCTATTCTAATCTAACTTTCCTTTCATTCTTATCTCTGTTTCCAAATGGCCAACATGCTCATCCAAAGATATACCTGGATATTTCCCATATCCATGCCACCTCAGAAGGTATTCTTCCATCTGAAATGGAATTCCTTCTTCCATTTCTTCTCCAAGTATGTTCTCATCCATACTGACATCACCCTTATCCTTCAAAGCTTAGTACAGGTTTTAGCACCTCCATAAAATCATACTATCTGAGTGGGATCTTGTCCTTCTTTGAATCCTTGTAGCTTTTTCTGCTTCTTCTTATCCCAGTGAATGGATTATAAATTCTTCAACAAAAGGGAGAAATAAAAAATCACTCTCTTTGTTTCTAACCCTTATGGCTGCTAGTCATAAGGCAAATCTGAATGAATTGCCCAAATGTTTTATTCTTTGATGAACCTATAAGATTTTTCAACTAAACCTTAGTACAAAGAGTTCAAATTCTTGCTAAGGATATTCTAAAAACCCAATTTAAAAATTAGTAATTTTAATATACCACTTAGGAAATTACTTTAAGAGAATATACATGAATTTGGATATGACAGTACAAGGAAAACTCATTTTTTGTTTGTCTTTTTCACTCAATCCACAGCAAAAGAGAATTATGCTTACTGTTCCTTGGAGGAGAAGCAAGAAAATCAGCAGAACAGACAAGGCTAGGTATGTACTGGTTTCTCTTTGTTGCCACCATTCTTGTTGCAAGACAGACCATAAATTATCAAGACAAAAATTTTCAGCCATAGCAATAGTTAGCTGGCAGTAAGCATGTCTGTATTCATTTCACTCTTAAAAAGCTTTAATTACAATTAGATGGCCAAATCTTTCATTCAGCTAACAATCCTTTCTTCTAACACTTGCAGCATCATTCTTCTGACTTTCTCAAGTAACCACCTATCAAGCTTTCCTTTTATTTTCTATTTTCCTCCAGACACACCCATTTTGTTGCTAAGAAACAAAATAAATATGATCAAATAGAAGTGACCTTGCAATGGATAGCATATTAATACTCATTTATCAACTGAGAAGGGAAATGGGAAGAAATGATGGAAAATTTATCTTAATTATGTTCTAGGTTCTTTACATATGTCATTTCATTTAATCTTTATGTTAGCCCTACAAGGCAGGTATTACTCTACCCATATAGAAATGGTTAACTGAAACTCAGTTACATTATTTGATTAACATCACAGAGCTAGGTAGTGGTGGAATGTGGATTTCTACCACACTTACCTAATTCAAAGCCCATGCTATATCCATTCACCTTCTTTATATCTCTATTTCATGGCTTCTTTAAAAATTACACATAGAAAAAATATTCTACATGTTAAATATTTTCTTCATAAAAACTATGTCTAAAAAAATTAAAATAAAATTTAATGTCAAATAGATTTTTAAATGTTATTTCCTAGGATTGTTTTCCCAAAGCATTATAGACAAACTTCTCAGAGAAACAAATAAGACTTTTACATGTTAAAAAAATAACCACATACCTTCAAGATACAAAGTTCAAAGTACTTTAAAATGAAATGCAAAATATACCCTAACCAACTCATATCTACCAAACCCGCTTATTGTCAAACTGCTATAGACCTATTAAAAAAAGATGAACTAACTTAGGCTTTCTAGTCCATTTCCAACAATCTTTATTGCAACTGAATTGAAAAAAAGTTGTATAAGATAAATACTTCCCTTCTGTCTGCTGACTGATTTGTTGATTGCCAGTTATAGTCTCTTTTCCAATGAGTGTCTTATTGAGCAAATGGTCCTAAAAACATATTTTTAAAAACTCCTGAATTCTTAGTTATTGTTTTACTATCCTTTCTTATGAAATGTATATTAGGAGACTGTACTCACTAAGTCTGGGGCCACAGCAAAGGGAAGTGGGAAGGCACAGGCTTTCAACTGGTTTAAGTTTGTTAGGCAAGTCTCAAATTCTTTAACTCTTTATTTACTGATCTGAAAAGTGGAGATTCTAATGTCTTCCTAAATGGATTGACATAAGGTTTAAATGATATAACAAATGTGAAAAGATTGTACAAGACAGAGTCAATACAGGCTTGCCCCTATCCCCTTTCCTAATAAGCACCACCTCTAATTTTAACCATAAGGTTGTGGCCAGAGCTGTTAACTCAGCCCTTCTAAAACATGGTCTTCCTCTGACCTAAGAACTTAAAAAAAAAAAAAAGCAAAACCAAAACAAACAGGCAAAACAAAACAGTAAAAGTTAAATTGCAGAACAGACAGAAAAGCATGTGAAATACCAAAGGAAAAAAGTAACCTCAAATGGGTGATACGCACCTTCATATTATCTAAAGGAAAAAATAATCCAAAAAAATATTTTAATCCATATGAATTGAAATATCCCAAACAGACTACTAATTTTCTGTTAAAAAAAAAAAAAAAACTTTCTAAAATCTTGCCTCTAAACTACTAGTAAAAGTAATAGAGTTGAACCCACAAAGCTAACAGTAACAGGATGTTAAGCAATCCATTAAAATGAAACAAAAGACAGTAACAGCTTCAGTCTGGCACAATAGCCACTTTTTCTTTTTTTTTTCTTGTAATTCAATGTGCCAGTTAAATTATTCCAACCAGTAACTCATCATTACCGGACCTCTGACAATTTTTTGTTTGTTTAAAGGATGAGAGAAAAGGGGGAGGCAGAAAGAGAATACACCAGTATTTTTCAAAACTAGCCATTCTAGATCTTTTACTTCCAATCATAAGTTATACATTAAAGAAGTCTGAGGAACAAAAAACAAAACACAAACATGCCACTATCAATAATATAAAAAATAAGACTAGAAAAGCTATATCTATTATTTTTTATTCTTACAGGACTAATTTAAAAATACAAAATAAGGATAAATATATAAAGTAGTTTTTGCTCATTAAATACTGTCTGAATATCTATCTGACCTACCTTTCACTTTAAAATCATCAGAGTAGTACAAATCACTTTACTGACCTGGCACATACAGTTTAAAATAATTCCATTGAAGAAAGTCCAATTTCCTAATTCTCTCAGCCAAAATAAGCAAACTAAGCTAGTTTGATCTAATAGCAAGCTCTAGGGAACTTATCCATCTACAGCTGAAAAACCAGAACAAGAACCAGAATTTTTATTGCAAAAGGGGAACTTAGAAATCACCCATGACCTCACTTTACGGTCAAGAAAATTAAGACCCAGAACTTTATTAACTTGTCCAAATCACAAAGCAAAAAAAATAGCAAGCTTATCTATGTCTGTACTAAAATAAAATGACAGTTAAAAATCTATTATATAATTCAACTTAATATAATTAACAGTTAGTAGACATCAAAACTTCAGAAAGTAATTTTCTTTTAGCAGAAATGATGTAATTTAAACAGTGAACTGCTTTGACAAAGATCAAAATCATAGGCAAAATGTATTTGATACTTAAAAATAAGCACATTACTATTGGTCTAATTTCCCCAAGAGGAAAAATAATTTTAAGTATAATTTTTCACTGTCAGTTGTCTTAGACTCAGTTCCAATTGCAAAGAAAATTATTCTCCAGTCCTTTCCAAGAATAAAAGAGAAAATTGAAATATCTTCTACACCTCTATATTTATTAGATAGCCAGACTACAAAGAGTCAAATTTTATTTTTTAGAATATCACAGAAAGACAGAACATTTGATTTACTGCATGACCCCAAATTAGACTAGAGAGGAATAAAATAACCTTAACTAAGCAAGTTACCCTTTCTTATCTAAATCCTATTTAGAATACTGAGGTCAGACCTAAAGAAGAGAGCAAATAAAAAATACATGCACACACATACAATTTTTAAAAATTAATGGATACATAACAATAATTCACAAAATAAAATCTCTGGTGATTTTCATTTTTAAACCAAAAATGGGCTTTCTCTCTTACATTCTTCCCTGAGTGTTCTTGGTTTGAGGAGAGCAGAACTTGGCAGAATTGGTAATCATCTGGTATTTCTACAATGCTAGAAAGTAAAGGCAGTACCACGACTATTATGGTTCCTAAGAGGGTCCTTCTTCTGGCCCTTTTTTCCAATATTAAAATCATTCCTGTGACAAACCCTGTTCTAGATTTGGCCAAGCTGCTGTAACTTTCCAAAGTTTTCTCAACAAAACTTGTACAGGCCCAGAAAAGCTTAAATTTGGTTACAAACATTACAATGACCCAAAGGCTCAAAGAGTTCTGTCTCCCTCCAACCCCTTCGACGTCACCTCTTACTACTATCCCTTCACTCACTTTGCTCCAGTGCATTGGCTATTTTTTCATCCCTCAGATATCCAATAACCTTCTCAATGAGGTGTTGTTGACCACTCTATTTTTAAATTGTATTTCCCTATCCCTGCACTCCTTCTCTCCCTTATATGCTTTATTTCCCCTCCTTGACTCTTATAGACACATGCTATACTTTTACTTACTTGTTTATTGTCTGTCTCTCCCCATTAAAACGTCAGTACAGTGAGGGCAGGGGATTTTTGTCTTTTGTTCACTGCTACATCCCCAGCATCTTAAGCATTTTAATAAATATTTGTAGAATAAATAAATGATCCCAATGTTGGAAAACGCTGGTACTATCAAATCACTATTTATTAGACACCAATACCACACTATTGTACAAGATGCTGTCAAATACAAATAGAGAGTGAAAAAAATATGGTCTTTGCCTTCAAGGAGTCTAGTAGGACAAACAGGACTAACATATATGGTATAATTAGTTAATAATATAGGTAGTATTATTAACTGACTAATAATTAACTAATTTGTATATGATTCATGGAATCAGCTTTATTATTCTTGATTTTACATAATTATATGCTGAATTGAATGGTAAAAACTGTCATATAAGTTTAGAGGCAAAAAATTAATTGCAATAATAGGAAAAGACTACATGCAGGAGATGTGATTTGATATAAGGGTTGTGGATGTGGAACCAAGGATTGATTAGCAGTGGGTGGGCATTTCAGATGAAATGAGTTTCATGAGAGGGCATAAAGAAAAAAAAAGAAAAAAAGTAGGAGGCATGTGAGGGACAGTGAGAAATCTATCTTAAATGGAATGGAGGGTATTGATTGATGAGTAGTGGTAATTTTGAGAGGACATTTGAGTGGGCCTAGATTACAAAGAACTTACCCTCTGAGCAAAAGACTCTGGTTAAGATGGAATCTTGTTACACATGCTATTGATGCTCAGCCTGGACCCCTGGAATCTTTCTACTAGTTCGGTACCAGGGGTCCCCTAAATTGCTGCTAATGACTCACACCAGCAACTTCCTATAGGAGATTTCTTTGGGCAACAGAAGATACCTTCTCGCCCAACCCCCAAAGAGCATCTGTCTCAAGGCAGGATAGATTATGGAGCAATTTTTTTCCAAGTTCCCTACTAGATCAAGTTAAGGGGAGACATAACCTGAAATCATATCCATGCTCATTTCATTTCTTCTGCTTCCTAACCCCGGCTTCTCTTACTTGCTTGCAGGTAACATTTAAGAATAAATCCCCATCTCAGGCTCTGCTTCTAGGGAAACCAGACTAAGGCAAATCTGAAAAGAAGAATACTACTGCTATGGGAAGGTGTACAGAAAAGATCATGTTCTTAAAGCTATCCATCCCTAGGGTGTAGACCTATTATGGATAGGATCTTTTGATTAGGTTTTTTCAGTTAATGCATATCCCAGGAGGGTCTTAATCCTCTTACTGGTGTCCTTTATAGGAGAAGAAATTCAGAGAAGCAAAAAGAAGAAAGGCAAGGAGCGCACACAGCAAAGCCCAGAGAGAAAAGTCAGAGAAGGTTAGAGAGAGGGACACACAGAAGCTAAGACAGACAGAAACTGAAAAGAGAAACACACAGAGGTTTACAGAGGAAGCCACTGAAGCTAGAAGCTAAAAGCAACAGAATCTGGGAAAGAAGGGAGAGACCAGCAGAAATGCCATGTGCCTTCCCACGTGATAGAGGAGCTGAGGATGCGGGTGGCCTATCTTCAGATTTCAGATATCATCCTGTCGATGCCGCGATTTGGGCATCTTCACAGTCTCAGAACTGATAACCCATTTCTAGTATTGCATTTCATCAGCTTTAGCAAACTAAAACAACTACATCTTCATAAAGAAAACTACAAGTTCATACAGAAAAGACTTACACACAGGGAAAGTACCACTACAAAGTCAATCTGTTTGGAAGGAGAATTCAGAGTAATTTTGGCTTCTGAAAGATGGGATGAAGGGGGGTTACGGAGACAGGAAGCCAATGAAGAATAACTTTCCAAAGTTGTATTTTTTCCTTAAAAGGTAAAAGCATTTCTTCAGCTACACTGTCAGTGTTACACCATCAATTATTTTAAATGCACACACTATCAAAACAGGCTGCCATTCAGAAACATTAAAAAACTTGAAGAGATTTACAATTAATAATACCAGGATTCGAAAATGCTCTCATATTTTGGGTCCCTGATACCCATATTCATAAATAGGAAGACAAGATTAAATCGTATTCTCAAATGTTTATAACAAGTTGATTTGTTAGATTTTGAATTTAAGCAGCTTAAAAGAATCATTATTAGAGTCAGCAGCAGATTACTTAAATTGGAAATGTACTCAAACAGGGTAACATCTGGTTTTCATCTATTTTTATGAGGACCAGAAGAGTTTTTGGTAGAAAAGAAGATACTGGGCACAATGTGAAAACTAGCAGGCTGGTATGAAAGAAATTATACAGAGCCTGGGAAAAGAGTTTCTATCCTACTTAAATGTTCGATTTTAGAATATGAGAAATAGTCCAAAATCACCTCGGGCTTTGGTGTTTTTTGTTGCTGTTGTTTTTATATCTCAAGCAAGTGAAGCTTCCTGTCTCTTGATTCCCTCTTAAAATTCACACTTAGCAAAAATGTCACAAATAAAAATGACTACTTTGCTTTAATTAGTAACAATTTTTGCATTATACTTCTTAGTATATAGAACAGAATGTATTATCAGAAAAAAACTCTTTTAGCAATAAATTTTTCCTCATTGATTATATTTCTATGCATTAAAATGTATAGCTACACTGAATGAAGCTGAATGTGAGAATGATACAGGGAGGAGGGCTGGGGGTACAAATGAAATCACAAAGAAAGATAGGCGATCAAGACTGAGATGGTATAATCTAGGAATGCCTGGAGTGTATAATGATAGTGACTAAATGTACAAATTTTAAAAATGTTTTTACATGACGAAGAACAAAGGAACGTCATTACTGCAGGGTGTTGAAAATAGATGGTAATTAATATTTTAAAATTTCAACTTATGTGTGAGACTAAAGCAAAAAATGTTTATTTGGTACAAAATCTATATTTTGACTAGTGCATTTCCTAATATAACTTATGTAGACAGCTTAACTGAACACCATAAGTACATGGAACCTTGAGTAGGACATGAGATTTTGCTGGTTTGTCCAGAGTGATGTCCTGATAAATCCCAGAGTAATGTGATCAGTGAATAAAGAAGTATTTGCAAAGTCCCCTTGGGGGAAAGGTGAGAAAGGGGGGAAAACTCAACTTTCCCATCTGGAGAATTCCTGATATTTTTACAAGCAGTGGGGACAACCAAATCAATAGGCCAAACCCTCAATCTTGGGGGTTGTTCATATGAAACTTATTCCAAAAAGTATAGACTAAGCCTACTTAAAATTAGGCCTAAGAGTCACCCCCCAGAGAACCTCTTTTGTTGCTCAGATGTGGCTCTCAGCCTACATGGCAAGCAAACTCATTGCACTCCCCCTCTCTATGTGGGACATGACTCCCAGGGGTGTAAATTTCCCTGGCAATGTGGGATAGAAATCCTAGAATAGGCTGAGACTCAGCATCAAGGGATCGAGAAAACTTTCTCGACCGAAAGGGGGAACAGAGAAATGAGACAAAATAAATTGTCAGTGGCTGATAGATTTCAGTCTAGAGGTTATCCTGGAGGTTAATCTTACGCATTATATAAATAGTCCCTTTTTAGTTTAAGTGTATTAGAGAGACTAGAGGGAAGTGCCTAAAACAGTAGAGCTATATTCCAGCCACATTTCTTGAAGATGACTGTATAAAGATAGAGTTTTCACAATGTGACTGTGTGATTGTGAAAACCTTGGGTTTGATGCTCCTTTTAACTATGGATGGACAAATGAGTAAAATATATGGATTAGAAATAAACAAATAATAGGGGAACAAATGCTAAAATAAATTGAGTAGATTGAAATACTAGTGATCAATGGAAGGAAGTGGTAAGGGGTATAGAAAAAAACAGGGGGAACAAAGGTTAAAATATATTGGTTAGATGGAAATACTAGCGGTCAATGAGAAGGAGGGGTAAGGGGCATGGTATGTATGAGTTTTTTTCTTTTTTCTTTTTATTTCTTTTTCTGGAGTGATGCAAATGTTCTAAGAAATGATCATGGTGATGAATATACAACTATGTGATGATATTGTAAGCCACTGACTATATACCAAGAATGGAATGTTCATATGTTAAGAATGTTTGTGTTTGTATGTTGATATGCTTTGTCAATAAAAATTAAAAAAAAAAAGTTTCATGCTAAAATAAGAATTTTTATCCTGAACAACACATAGAAGCTTCAAGAATTTAATTCTCTGATACTGTACAATTTTTTGAGTATGTGCGTATATGCCTTTTATTAGAAAAAACTAACACCTTTCACCAATTCTTGTATTACTAAATTACCGAATTTAAAGCCATTATATTTATCTATCAAAAACAATATCTAGAAATTGTATCTTAATTAATACCACGAATCACACACACAAAAACATATTTTTGAGTGTTTTTCTTTCAGAGCCAAAGAAAAAGTAATTTACCTTTGCAGAGTCATATTCAAAGAGCCAGTACAACCCTTAATCTTGTTCTGGGCTTCAAGATGAGTCATTCCACGTGCACTTATTCCATCAATGCTGACAACCACATCACCTATTCTTACATTTGCCTGGGATGCCTTGCCGCCATCTTTTAGCTGTAATGAATATATTTCATTAGGCATGTCACTATTTAAAAAGTAAATAAAAATAAAACAGATGATAAATTTTACTTTTGCTTCTACCAAAATAAAAGCATATCAACATACTATTGGACAAAGGAGTTCAAGGACCTAGAAATATTATTTTGCTTAACATGCAAAATTATAATTCAAATGATTTTCATATTTACTTTCTTTAAGGTCTTATTTGCTCTATAAAAAATAATTTTTCAGAAAGATTTCTGGCTTAATTTCTACACTTCAAAATTATGCAACAGTAGGGTGTGTTTGTTATAAATCAAGAGAAGAAGCCATGGAAGTTTCACATTTTAGCAGGATAAAAAAAGAATGCTATCTGAATGGGGTATTTTAAACTCTCTTAGAAATAATTTTTTAAAACAGCTGTATTTTTATTTGAGCACAAAGGTTATGGCAGAGGGAGGATCTATGGAAAAATCCTTCCTGTTAACTCCAGTTCATATTAAGTGGATAAGAAATAAATCTTTCAAATCACATGCCCAAATATCTTTTATACTGGGTATGCGTCCTACTCCAGAAATTTAGCAGGAGGGGAAAGAAACTAGTTCTGTCTAGGACTGCCAAACTTTTTGTGTATCCTAGTCTTTAATCCCCATTCTTTGTTCCCTTGCTCAAAAAATTTTTCCATGTGTTTAGATTTCTTAATTTGATCTTTTTCAAATTTCATGTGTGTATGTTTCATTGCTCCAAAATAAGCAACAAATATAAAATCACAGTAAAATCAAAGCTGATGTAGTTTTCATAAAAACCTAGAAACCTGACAAATGCAAATCAAAAGAAGCCATTCTAAATCATATGACAAATTCAGTATTATGTACAAGTAGGTCACAATAAATACTGAGGGTTTTGGTGAGAACAGACTCAAAAAATAAAAAGACAGAAAATAACCAGTATTCCATTAACACTTAAAACTAAAGATTTCAGCAAATAATTTACTAAAAGTACTTTTTCATCAAAAAAAAAGAAAAAATCCCTCAACTCACTGAACAAGAACTGAATGTTAGATGTCATAATTTGGATGCAGAGGAATAAATACAGTGGACATTTTATGTTCACTTAGGTTCTGGTTTACCATCAGTGTTCAACTTATTTCCTCAAAAAATAACCATCAAGGCAGACCAGTCCTGGTAGACAAGAACAAGTACTTTGGATCTAAAATTAAGAAAATAATATTCACTGCCAGATCGATCAAACCAAAGACCATGTCTATGTCTCTTTTCCACAGCAACTGAAATACTAGAAGTGTACCTGACACATGACAAATCTTTATGAAACATATGCTGAATGGATGCCATACTTCTTGCTATTTAACACTGGCAAAATACAGCTTGTTTTAAATTATGAAATTTGGAAAAATTGATACTTTATATAACTTTTAAATCTATAAATATCTTAACATATAATTATCAAATAACAGCTTTTAAGTTAGTAAGAAAATACATACAAGCAAGAATACGTAAAATCTAACAGAAACAATATGTAAAAAATATCTCAAACCTTTAATACTCTATCATATACATAGCACTATATAGTGATTTTGTTTTCACCTTTGCACTAATACAAACAAAACAATCCCTCTCACCTGCTCAGATACTTAATGGTAAGAAAAATTAGTGAAACACTGATACTAATAAAGTTTCCAGAGTAAAAAAAAAACAGATCAAAATTTAATTCATATGATACTTATCAACATGGCTATATTATATATGCATATATATATAGAGAGAGAGAGAGAGACAAAGTACTTCCAAAATTCAAAGAAAATATGGATTGGATTTTAGAACCTTAGAAATGAATCCAGAAGAAATAATTATGATAGAATCTCTAAGTATATTTTAAAACACTGTGCAGACATATTTATTAAAATGTAAAAGCACACTTATCCACTGTTGGTGGGAATGTCAAATGGTGCAACCACTGTGGAAGGCAGTTTGGCGGTTCCTCAAAAAGCTCAATATAGAATTGCCATACGACCCAGCAATACCATTGCTGGGAATCTACTCAAAGGAATTAAGGGCATAAGACACAAACAGACATTTGCACACCAATGTTTATAGCAGCGTTATTTACAATTGCAAAGAGATGGAAACGCCAAAATGTCCATCAACAGACGAGTGGCTAAACAAACTGTGGTATATACATACGATGGAATATTATGCAGCTTTAAGACAGGATAAACTTATGAAGCATGTAATAACATGGATGGACCTAGAGAACATCATGCTGAGTGAGTCTAGCCAAAAACTAAAGGACAAATACTGTGTGGTCCCACTGATGTGAACCGACATTCGAGAATAAACTTGGAATATGTCATTGGTAACAGAGACCAGCAGGAGTTAGAAACAGGGTAAGATAATGGGTAATTGGAGCTGAAGGGATACAGACTGTGCAACAGGACTAGATACAAAAACTCAAAAATGGACAGCACAATAACACCTAATTGTAAAGCAATCATGTTAAAACACTGAATGAAGCTGCATCTGAGCTATAGGTTTTGTTTTTTTTTTACTATTATTATTACTTTTATTTCTTTTCTCTATATTAACATTCTATATCTTTTTCTGTTGTGTTGCTAGTTCCTCTAAACCGATGCAAATGTACTAAGAAATGATGATCATGCATCTATGTGATGATGTTAAGAATTACTGATTGCATATGTAGAATGGTATGATTTCTAAATGTTGGGTTAATTTCTTTTTTTCCGTTAATTAATAAAAATATATATATATATATATATATATGAAAAATCCATTGCCAACATCACATTTAATGGTAAAGATTGAAAGCTTTTCCTCTAAGACTGGGAAGAAGACAAGGATACCCACTGTCACCACAGTTATTCAACGTTGTGCTGGAAGTTCTAGCTAAAGCAGTTAGTCAGGAAAAAGAAATAAAAAGCATGCAAATTGGAAAGGAAGAAATAAAACTTTTCCTATTTACAGATGGCATGATCCAAATACAGAAAAATCCACAACAAAGCTGCTAGAGCTAAAAAAATGAATTCAGCAAAGTAGTACAAGATCAACATGCACAAATGAGTAGTTTTTCTATAGAATAGGAATGAACAGTCACAAGAGGAAATCCAGAAAAAAGTTCCCTTTACAATTGCAACTAAAATAATCAAATATCTAGGAATAAATTAGCCAAGGTTGAAAAGAACTTGTACTCAAAAACTACAAAATATTGCTAAAAGAAATAAAATAATATCTAAATAACTGGAAGGGCAGTCTGTGTTCATGCATTGGAAGACTAAATATTGTTAAGATGTCAATTCTACCCAAAGTGATTTACAGATTTAACACAATCCTAATAAAATTCCAACAGTCTTCTTTGCAGAAATGGAAAGGCCAATCATGAAATTTATATGGAACGGCAAGGGGCCCTAAATAGCCAAAGTTATCCTGAAAAAGAACAAAGTTGGAGGACTCACCCTTTCTGATTTTAAAATTTATTGCACATAAGAGTCAGAATCTAGACTATAGGTTACCAAGGGATGGGGTAGGGAAAGGGCATAGAGAGTTAAGGCTTTAAGTGTACAGAGTTTCTATTTGGAACAATGGAAATGTTTTGGTAATGTTTAGTGGTGATGGTAATACATTATGAATGTAATTAACAGCACTGAAATATATATCTGAATGTGGTTAAAGTAGAAATGTAAGATTGTATATATGATACAAGAATAAATTAAAAAAAAAAAAAATTCATGAAACTGCCCAGCACAGTGAACCCTAAGTTAAGCCATGGACTTAACATGGACTTATGAACATGGATTGTTCATAGTACAATCATAAAAATGTATTTTCACCAAGTATAACAAATATGTCACATCAATGCAAAATGCGAATAAAAGGATGCTATATGGAAAAAAAAATGTAAAAGCAATGTGTTTATGGGTGTTTAGAAGTAAGGAAAAGTCTTTAAAAGTGACAATAACTATATTATGTGATTTTACTATATTAAATAATAATTGTAGGCTGTCTTTTAAGAAATGTTTTTTTATTAATTTAAAGAAAATATTTAATAACAGAAAATACTAATGTTTCTTTTCTACTGCACAGAACTAAACTGCTTATATTGTGACGTGTATATATATATACACACACATATACAGACCCTTAAGCCACCAATGCCACCTCTTTTCATGGGACTTTGGGAAGGTCACCTCATTTTCCTTATAGAATTTTTTTAGAGGTTATGTGAAATAATAGCTCAATGAATGCTAGCTATTATTTTTTACCTCAGATGATAAATCTGTGATGTGTGGTGGGGGCTGTACTACTAGATAATCTCAAAGATTTCTGAAGGTCTCTTCCAGTTGTAAAAGTTTTACCTATTTGTGAGTGTTTTAGTTTGTTAAAGCTGCCAGAATGCAATACATCCGAGATGGATCAGCTTTTAATAGGGGATTTATTTACCTACAAATTTACTGTTCTTTGGAAGAAAGGCAGCTGGTTTTCCTCTGGCTTTCTCTGTCACATGGGAATGCACATGGTGGACATTTGTTGGACTTTCCTCCTGGCTTCTGGGTTCAAACAGCTTTCCCCTGGGTGATTCCTTTCTGCATCTCCAAACATCTGGGTCTGAGCTCTGAGTGCTGTGATGAGGTATGCTGAGCTGCTGAGCTCTCTACTGACCTCTCATTTTTAAGCCTCCAGCTAATTAAATTAAACATCATTCACGTCAGAAGGCACTCCTCTTAGCTGACTGCAGATGTAATCAGCCATATATGAATTTCACATGCTGATGATTTAAGTCCACAGCAACTGAACAATGGGGAGCATCATCACCTGGCCAAGTTGACACTTGAACCTAACTATCACAGTGAGCTATCTCCAAAAAGGTACAAATCTAACCCTAAGATTCAATAATATGAAGACTTTGCTGTAGGACAAAGGGATATCTAATCCCTACTAAAATGAGAAAAAATGAATTGAAATTTAGAATCCGGATAATAAGAGAAAGTATAAGCATAATCTTATACTTTATTTAGTCAAATAGGACAAGCAAAAAGTTTTTAAAAATTTAGCCAGAAATAAAACCCAGCTAAATTACCTCATTATCCCTTACAAAGTAGTCTTAAAATATAAACAATAAAACATATGGGCATTTGCTGTAAATATACAACAAAAGTAATATAAATATTCTCAGTTCATTAGTAGCATAAAGGTAACAAAAAATGTAAAAAGAAAATGATTGAATCAAATCCAATGTTACAACTAGATAAACTTTACTCCTCTGCTCCAGCTATCTGCTAGATTTTGAGTTTCTATGATCTCAAGATGTCCAAAACCAACTTCTCAGAATTACCTATTTTTCCAGGATTGCTTTTACTCTAACAATGACCCTTATGTTCATAAAATGGAACACAAAGAAATCCTACAGCCACCTGTGAATTTTATCTCTTCCTTGAGTATCACATCCTGAGAAATTATGAAATTGTGCAGGTTCCCACTGCCATCATCCTAAACCATATTCATATCACCTTTCACTTGGCTTAGCATAAGAATGATTTTAAGAACTCCTTTGCCTTCAAACTCTCCATATTCTGCTCCCTTTCCTCCAACCTCACATTTCTCTGATAGTGGCTATCCCACTGTTTTATACTGGAGAGTTTCAATCACATCCATACCATGCTCATAAAATGATGTAGGGGAACCTTCAAATGTCTTCTGCTTCCTACAATGTAAGATAAAATTTGAAGCCTAAAATACAAACCATATATATAATTATATAATTTCAATATATACTTTGTCAACAATCTTTTCCCAACTCCAAAACAAGTTCCATGTTTTATAATTTGCTTTTCTCCATGAGCCTTGGATACCGTAGGCACTACAAAAATGTTTGATTAGATTATGCTAAATAAGAAATCAGTTCATCAGTTAAGAATATTAAGAATAGAAATATTCTTAATTCACCAGCAAATAGAGAAAATAAGAATATTCAATCAATCACCAGGATGAACTGACCCAAGGTCAACTGACGTTTCCATCAAAACAAAGTAAATCCATTCTGGATAGTAATAAGTGGTTTCTAGGACCTCCAAAGAGAAGCCACAACTCACTGTGGCAATCTTAGTTATCCAACAAATGTTAAGAAAAGCTTAACTATATTTAAGCTCAATCAATTAGCAAAAATTGAAACAAATGCCTATCACCATCTGTGCAATCTTTCATAAATTTAACCTGTTGTACAAACTCCTTTTGTCACAATTTTTTTTTAGTTTGGTAATATTAATCATTTTAGGTTTTCTACAATGACATATTTTTCTAATTTTCTAACCACTTTCATTACTCTACACCCAGACTTCACACTCACTCGATTTAAATTAAAGGGCATGAAGGGCCTGAACTAATGTTGTATTGTAATGAGAAATGCCCAGTGAATAGCAACAAATTCTAAGACTTGTGAAAAGGTAACAATATCTCACCTTTGCATTTCATTTATTCCCTAAACCACTTTCTCAAACTATCCACTCACTAAAAGGATAAATGGTTCTTTTCACTTCATTAGGTAGGATGTAGGATTATTATGAATTGCAAGCAGCTAAGGAAAGACTACAAAGTCACTCATTATTTGCACAGTTCATATTTTATTGTTTTTTGCAAATCTAAATTGCCTGCATTTGTTTGAAGCAGTAATAACTTTCTACCATCAATGTGCCTTGTACATATTATATGGTAGCCATAAGTATGTGTACATTTCATATATGTACAATGTATAGGAAGGAAGCAGTCATGGGAGGCTCCTGAGTCAAGCTCAGTATAAATCAAACTAATCACAAGCAAATGCTTCTCCTTTGATCTTTAAATGCATTTTTCAGTATTGTTATCCAAATTTCCATAGATTTAACTGTAGCTGCATGATTCTTTAAAAAATTATTTTGTGTCCCCACATAAGTTGCAAGCATATATGGCTACTATGTTGGAAATGAAAATTCAATTTTCGTTTACTGATGCAGAAATGAAGTAAACTAGGTATGTTATGAGAATGGTAAGTTTACCCCACCCCACCTGCCCATTAACTTAAACAGGAAAGATTCTAATCACCTGTACTTGGACTAAAACCCCTTCTTGTGGATAGGTGAATGTTAACTCTTTATTTGTAATTACAGATTACTAAAACCTTTTCTCTTGAAAAGAAAGTTCAGTCTTTTGTAAGTAGGTGGAACAAACTGTATATGCATGTATATGTGTGTGTATGTTGTGGAAGAGAATGTAAGAAAAAGAGGCATCAGAGTATTCTGGATTTCCCATCTTATTTTGAAGAGGAAATACCCAAAGATAAATTTCCTTCAATCATTTTAGGATGGTACCTCCCTTCACAGAATCTTTTACTAACCTAGAAAGGTAATGGCCAAGAACAAGTAATTAATACGATTTTCTAAGCAATCACAATAAGTCAGGCACTTTGTTGGAGGCGGGTAGCCTTAACCATTCTTTACCATTGTAAGGTAATTTTAGTCTCTCTTTTACAGATGAGAAAACAGAGCTGTTTAAATGACTTGACTGCATCCCTACAGCACATAAGAACTCAGTACTGACAGATCACAGGCTTTGAAGTTAGGCAGACATGTTTCTATATTCATGCTCTGTAATTTGCTAGTTATATGACCTGATTTGCTTGACCCTCTAAGTCTCAGTTTTCTCTCTCCTTGAAAATGAGAATATAATTTCACCTCCCTCACAGAGCTGTTGAGCAGATTAAATAAAACACCAGCACAGCACATAGCATATAATGCATGTTAAATGTTCACTATTATTACACCACACCACCAATTCAAAGAGAATGGAAGCCTACTTCTAGGGTCTACAGTACAGGAAGAGGTTTTCAATTTGACCATTCAAATACATCTCCCTCTGACTTTTCCTTTACTTACTAAAAGGTAGGCCAAATGTCCCTCTTCCCTCTGCATCTCTAAGCCTTAATTTCTCCCTCATTCAGCAACAGAACTTGATATGCCACAAATTCAGAACCCCCGCTCATGGTGCCTTCCCTTTCCTGCTTACTACTACCCAAGTCTGAGTTTCCCAAACTCAGGATGGTGACCTTTGTCACCATGTCCAGTGAGAGCTATCAGACCAAATGGTAAGAATCAAACAGGTGCTACTGGTGAAGAAGGCTGTGGTGGGAGTCAGAGAAGGACAAGAATGAAAGAATACAAGAGAACACACAACAGGAGGAACAAAGGAGAGTCTTGGTATAGAAGGTAGAATAGAGAACCAAGATCATGAGAGAATAAAGGGTCATGGGGAATATCCTAAGTGTTGTAAACTAGATCTGGGCCTTTTGTCTCTGAGTGTGTTGTACATGCACACATGCAAAATAATATTTAACAAAACATCAAAATAATCACTAATTACAGAAGAGAAGAATTTATGCTGTTACCCAGATTAGTAAAATAACATAAATGACTATAATTAAGAACTAGCTAATTATTTCACGGTAATACTTAAATATGTCATTAAACATGTCATTAACTTTATTATAGGCAATCAAAATTTTATAACTAAACTCTATAAAAAGGCTTAGACCCCATACAAATGTTGTAACAGCATTTCTTCTTACAAAACTGTTTTTTTTTTTTGAGGGGTGGGGGGTGTATGTCTGGGAATTGAACCCAGGTCTCCTTCATGGAAGGTGAGTATTTTATCACTGAACCATCCGTGCACACTACAACTGTTTTTTAAAAGAGAAAAGTAGCACTACCTATAGAAGTGCATTGAAAACAAAACAATAACACTTCAAAATAACACTTAGACAAGGATCTCGAATGTGCACTTAACAGAAAGTCTATCTTATCCACAAAAAAGTATGTGATTTGGGATTCATAAGGATATACTGTTACATTAATTCTTCCCAGGAGCTAATACCTCTTGAGAGCATCCATATCATAGAAACAAACCAATTACTGAACTCATAGCAAAAACAAATGAAATCAATGAAAGCATTGTAGTGCTATTTTTTAAAAGTTAGAATCCATTATGACAGTTATAATTTCAATTAAATGAACAGCTTAAGATTTCTCTTTAAAATGAGCACTTAAATCAGCTGCTGTATTGCCCTAAGTATTTTCATGGAGGGACAAAATGTTTAGCTATAATACAGACTCTACTCCAACTCTGACTTAATAATTCTTAATGAAATTTATCCTTCTAAATCATAAGAAATGTTCTGACAAAAACCTCTCATCTGCCTTACCCTGGAAATAAGCCAGCACTTAAAAATTTCAGAAGAGTTATCAGCAATAGAAATGATGTACTGAAACATATATACCCAAGTACATTATAGAAATCAGTCTTATAATAGAGAATACCCTTTTAATAATTAGATGCTTACTGAAAGAAGAATTTATGCCAGTTCAAAAAAAATTTACTTTAGTAATCACTCTGTAATGTTCTATGGGTAACAAGTGGGAGACATGTACCTATAAACGAACCACTAACCAAGTGCAAGTTTTCAAACTTCTGCATATTTTCAACAAATATGGAATGCTTGGAAACATATGACCCTAACACAAAGGGTATGACAGGAATGCCATCAGACTTAGTAAATATAAAAAAGAAACATATGACAGCTACCGAAAGAAACACTAACAGAAATTTCCCATGTCCAAAAACCATGGGAACGAAATGATGGGAAATAAAAGCTGTTGTTTTTTCTAATAGCGATGTGACCAAAATTTGGAGAAATGCATTAATAAAATATCAATCTGATCAACAGGATTTTCTTTGAAGCAAAGGAAAACACTCAGAAAAGTATTCTTAAAAAATCTTTTATTTTCTTTTAAAATGTATTTGCCAATACCTACTAGTTTGAGTAAAACAAACAACAAAAAATGGACCAAGATGTATGAGCCTATGCTTGAAAATATCTAGATATCTCCCACACACTTCCCAGGGTACCATAAAATGTGACTTTTTACACACACACACACACACACACACACACACACAAACGCACACACCCTAAGCCACAAGAATGTATTAGCATTACATCTATAAAATCGGGAACTTACACAGAATCAATCACCACCAACAATCACAAATAAACAAAATATGGGTAAAATTTTTAGCTACCTGAAGGACTAATAAAGTGAGCAGAAGTAAAGACAACTAGGGAAGTGCTGATTTTTTTCCAAACATATCTTTCAAGGATTATTTCAAATCCCAATTTGTTTACTCACACTCCTGAGGGTGATCAATCTATTCTAAAATATCACACTTCAGCTGTTATGTTCTGGTTTGGACTATTTATTGTTATATAATATCGGTACCTTGACTAGTGTGCAAATGCTACTTAACTACACTTAAAATGACAAACTCTGAATTAGATGTTTAATATGAACAAGCCCTTTTAAAATCTGAGGCTACTCTGGATTTAAGACTTTTCTGTGAAATAAAATAATCTGGCTTTTTGTGGTTTAGAATGATAGAAAGATAAAATGAACAATGGCTGCGCCTTTTTTGTGCCTAAATTTGTAAAATCCCAAGTCATGTGAGAACTGATTAACTATGAGCCTTATTTTTGGCTTATGGATCAAACTGGAATTAATTTTACCCAAAAGTTTGAGAAAACATTTACAAGGAAGCAATGAGAATAATGGTGCAAATATGTATCATCATACCTTAACAGAGGAAGAGGGTGATTACGTCTCTTTCCTTAGTCACTAGTGAGCTACCAAAGTCAAATATAGCTTCCACTATAGCTGTCTGCTCTAACAATCTAAATGCATTTCCCATGAAGAGACTTTATCTATTGAAATATCACCTTATTCTACTCTACTAATGTCCAATGAAATAGAAATCATTCTATTATTCTAAATTCTTAAACTGGAATTCACTATTAAGACTCCAGTTAACACTTCCACTTTATAGCTAATCTCTATGTGTTGCTTAGGCCCAAATACTTAATGTCCTTTGTAGCTAATGAACGAATATGATTCCACCTGAAATGTGAAAAGTATAGTGGTTTGTAAAAAAAGCACACCCACAAATATTCAAAATCAAACAAATTTTTTAATTATAAAGAAATTAGTGTTTCTATGTAATCCTCTCTGAATTAAAGGAAATAGTAAGTAATATCACAGGTAACTAAAATAAAGGTTGAAAGCAAATTAATCAAGTACAATTTATTTGGAAACAGGTTAACACTGATCAGCACACAATTCAACTCTAGCTCCCCACTAGGTTCTGATCATTGACAAGAGGGCTCTTTTGCAATCATATGCAAACAATATAGAACCATATATAATTTTCCATTGAGTGGGTCCACAGCCTCCCCTAGATTCTCAAAGGCATCTCTGGCCAAAAAAATGTTAACAACTAATGATTTGATGAAACCTTAGAAAATAGTTTATCAAAGTGTGGCTTCTCAACCACCAACTGGCATACATCTGTGCACAAGGAAAAAAAAATTCATAGAACCTTCAAAACCCAAAAGGCAAAGATGTTTCAAAGCAAGAACTTCGATAGCATCAAGAAAATTTAAGAACTCTTAAAGCAGGATGAGTATATATTCAAAGGGGTGAAAAATCGTGATTTCACAGGCTAATGGCAACAAGTATAAAACAGGGACTCAATTTTAAAAACTGTATAATCTAGAGTGCACAGGGTTTGAGTGGTAGAATGCTCGCCTTACATGCAGGAGAACTGGGTTCGATTCCCGGATCATGCACCTCCCCCCCCCCAAAAAAAAACCCTGTTATAATCTTCATAGTGTAAAAATCACAAACATTTAATAAGGGCCATTCCAATAAGGTACTAATTATTTCAATTCTGAGAGCAGATATAAAAGAATAGGAAATGTCCTTTCCCTCAGCTACTGTTTTATACTATTTAACTTTTCAAATATATGCAACTATCCTTAAAGTAGTATTCCTCAAACTATCTGTGGTGAATGAAGGACCAGTTTTTTCTCTCCTGATATGACATGTAGTGATTCTTTTGTAAACATTAATAAAGAAATTGCTGAGAAAAGAAATTTTTTTAAAAAGATAAAATATAAACTCAAATTTTGCATTATCAGATTAAATAAAATTATTCTGTCAAACTACTACAAACATTTCTAAATACTTATTCTTTACTTCTGTACTTAGTTCATCTCAAGCTGGTAACCAAAAGTTTGCTGGTTTGTACATCATATTCCTCTTTTAGGAGTATGTACCTTCTAGGTAATGACTATATTTCTCTTTAGGTCCATTGTACATGGACTACGAATACACAAACATGAGTTGAATTACTACACTAGAAATTAAAGATATTTTAATAAATAAGCTATTGTTTGATAATTTATTAATCATAATAAGTATTAAAAATTTCTAATTTTTTGGCTCTTATATAAAACATAAGGTGATTAATAATATTTTTAATAATTGCTTTTAATAGTGTATGCTCTATTAAAGGGTTGCACACGCTTACAACTCTTGGTATTTTGAAAGAAACCTGAGGTCAATTCTAGCACATCACTAACAAATTATGTGACCCTGGGCAAGTCATTTACATCTCTGGTCTCAATCTGGTCAGCTGTACAAGACAATTGGATCAAAGGTTTTTGAGGTCTTTCTCAACTCTAAAATACAGTAAATATTTATACATACTTCATAATCTCTCATGAAATCTCAGTTAACTGTTATTAATAAACAATATTTAAAATATAAACATTTATTTATTGTTCATTATATCCCAGTTATTGTTATTAATAAATAATATGTAAAAGCATAAGTAGTTCTTATTATATATTATCAGTTATTAAAATTAGTAGCCACTACTTACTGTGACACTAAAATCTTTTGTTATTTTTCGATTACTTCATATGTGTTATTCTTATTTTTCTATTACAAGATATTAAGATGTTTGGGAGAATTCCTGAGGTAAGCATTGAATGATTAAAACCAACCCTGGGTCCAAGATAAGAAAGACAAGATCACTGTAACACTGATTAATATAATCAGAACTAAGACTGCCTTATGAACGAGAATCAAGTTAACTTTGGATTCCCAGAAGTCAAACTGGGAGTTACTAAAAGATCTGGGTTTGGGTGTAGGAATCTAATACCTAGGCAGAGATAAATAGCATAGTACATAAAGCACCGGAAGATAAAGTGATGAAGAAAATCACCAAGAGTGCAGAAATTGGGGAACCATTCCAAACATATGAAGATACAGACAAAAAAGCCTAGGATGTTACTGAACAAGAAATTAAAATCACAGGATACACAGTTAAACGTAAAGTTCATCAGATTTCCTCATATCTTTTAATATCTTATGGCAAAGTGGGTGTGTTTCAATGACCTCAACCACATCAGTATTAGAAAGTCAAAAGCCTGTGTTTCAAACTTAACAAGAAAAGGAATGAAATTCATTTTTCAGTCCTCAAATGATTTTTTATTTTATACCCACTAGCATTTGATGCTGAATTAGGCATTTACTTTTTCATCATACATTTACTGATCAGCATATAGATCAGATGCTGATGGCTATAAAAATGAATTAATAATAAGGCTAGTTAGAGAAACAAATATTCATTCATTCCATCGTTTAACAAATACTGGCTGAGTTTCTACTATGTACCAAGCACTATTCTGGGTACTGATGATACAGCAGTGAACGAAATGAAGTCGTTCCCCAACCCCAAAGAACTTAACTGTAGTCATGGGAAAAGAGGCAAATCAACAAACAAACAAAGATATATAATAGAATGTCAAGAATGATAAGTGTTCATTAGAAGAAAAACAGAATAGGGAAATGGGATAGAATGTGCCAGGAGGTATCGGTTTAAGGCAGGGTTGTAAAACAGGGAGGACCAGAATAAAGGAAGGGATAGAGTCATACAGATATCCAGAGGTAAAGCATTTCAGACACAGAGGCAAGCAAAGGTAAAGGATACTCTAGGATACTATGGAGTCGTGATGAAATGTATAAAACATATTACTAACACAAAGACTGGAATGACTTATATGCTTAGATTCTTTGAGAAGTTTTCTCAAAAAAATGACAATTTCCTTGAGTGCTGAAATGTGGGTTATATGTAGAAACAAAAAAGACACATGTATTCTAGGCAAAGGCAAAAAGCATGGAAAGACAGGATGATATGAAAGTGCTACCATTTCCAGCAAATGACAAGTAGTTAAGGGTGTCTACAGTATAAGAAGAAAGTGGCAGGGACACTGGGAGACAAGATTGACAAGGTTGCCAAAAGCCATTTTAAAATAAGGGCCACGATAACTTAAAAGTATTGGCAAAGTCCCTTGAGGGACTAGAGAAAATACATGGAACTATTAAACTTTCCTACCAGGGAAATCCCTAATACTCTCTCAAACATTAGGGATTCCAAAGTTAGTAGGCAAACCCTTGATCTTGAGTCTTATTCTTATGAAATTTATTTTGGTAACAGAGAAATTAAGCCTACCTATAATTATGCCTCAGTTACTTCCAGAAAACCTCTTTTGTTGCGCAGATGTGGCCTCTCTAAGCCCAACTCTGCAGGTAAAATCATTAACCTCCCCCACTACTTGGGACATGACATCCACTGGTATAAGTCTCCCTGGCAATGTGGGACATGTCTCATGTGGGAGGTGAGTCTGATCCTGGAAGGATGGGATTGACAATGCCTGACTCACCAAAAAAGGGAAAAGAAACATAAAAAAATAAGGTATCAGTGGCTAAGAGATTTCAAATAGAGTCGAGAGGCTATTCTGGAGGTTACTCTTACGCAAGCTTCAGCTAGATATTGCTAATTGCCATGGTATGCCAAGCCCCAAGCAACAGTATTCCTGTAAACCCAGGGCTCATCTAAAACTTTACAGAAGTTTCACTCACTAAGTTTATTTTTCAGAAACTTAAAACCTCCAGAGCATTTATATGCCAGATGAGCCCTGAAACACAGTTTCCAGTCTCTCTAAGAGTATTAACCAGTTGCTTCCCTCTCCCTCATAATGCTGAAATCCCTTTTCAACATGAAGTTAGAATGCTCATGGCCCAAATAACCCTAAAGATTGGGAGAAGGATCAAAGGAGAGGAAGAGTTATAACACAGAAGATAGGATTTAACAAATAAGTATGACTGCTGAATCATTATATTGATATTTCTTTTAGTAGCCATTGTTTTGGAGCAGCTAGAAGGAAAAACCTGAATGAAATTATGGAATTGTAATCCATAGTACACTTTAAAATCTCTTCTATAACTATATGTCAAAATGTACTCTGAAATTTTTATCTTTTTTGTATACATGTTATATTTCACAATTTAAAAAATGTTTAAAAATGGCACAGTTTTTGACAGTAAATACTTCTGAAGAATCTAAGTTTATAGGTGCTTCTACATCAACTGGTGTGAGCTCCTTTGTGCTGGTTTGAAAGGAAGTATGCCCCCTAAGAAAAGTCATGTTTTAATGTAAATCCCATTTCTTAAAGGTAGAATAGTCTCTATTCAGTGCTGTGTATTTGGGACTGTGATGGGATCATCTCCCTGGTTGATGAGATTTAGTTAAGAACGGTTGTTAAACTGGATTAGGGGATGATATGTCTCCACCCATCTGAGTGGGTCTTGATTAGTTTCTGAAGTCCTATAAAAGAGGAAACATTTTGGAGAATGAGAGACTCAGAGAGAGCAGAGAATGCTGCAGCACCACGAAGCAGAGAGTCCACCAGCCAGCGACCTTTGGAGATGAAGAAGGAAAACGCCTCCCGGGGAGCTTCATGAAACAGGAAGCCAGGAGACAAAGCTAGCAGATGATACCGTATTCGCCATGTGCCTGTCCAGCCGAGAGAGGAGCCCTGACTGCGTTCGCCATGTGCCTTTCCAGATGAGAGAGAAACCCTGAACTTCATCGGCCTTCTTGAACCAAGGTATCTTTCCCCAGATGCCTTTGATTGGACATTACTATAGACTTGTTGTAATGGGGACATTTTCTCGGCCTTAGAACTGTAAACTAGCAACTCATTAAATCACCCCCTTTTAAAAGCCCTTCCGTTTCTGGTATATTGCATTCCAGCAGCTAGCAAACTAGAACATCCTTCAAAATTTTTATTGCTTATCTTATACAGGTATCACTCCTGAATGCCATTCTGTTTCCAAGAAATCTGTTTTTGACAATTCCTGGTTCCTTCCAGGTCTTTTTCTATCACCCAATTTCTCTTATCCTGTGGGGATAATGGGGGCATCTGAAACTCTTTCCTCCCCTAAGAAACATGGCCTCCGTCTCTGTCATCCTCATGTAGCCCTCCAGGACAAGGCCCATCAACACACGGACTCCAGGAGCTTCTCATTCCTAAGGACCCACTTCCTTCCAGCTCTCTCTGCTTAGGTCAGAACTACTATCATCACCCTTAAAGGTCTCCCATGCCTTTTCCTGCAGTTCCAAATTTATTTTTCTAGCCCACTAAACTAGCCTGCACAACGGCTACTATCAAGAAAGCACTAAATGTTTCAGAACACTTCTAGAACTACTCTTTGTAATGACAAAGCATTGACTTATTCTACATGTCCTCTCCCCCTCTATAGAAATCAAATGCTCAATCACAAGCAGCAGCTATAAATGGAAAGGAGATGTTCTTACATCAGTACCACTCTTTTTTTCTTTTCTTTTTTTTTCCTCAACAAAGAGTAAAATAAGTTCGAGTAACACTGAATGATTCTTGCTCTGCTGCACCATGTGTTCCCAAGCTCTAGGTAATACTGAACTTGGCAGAGGGCAGGGTGCTGACAGCAGTTAGGGAAAGTCTATTAAGCAATGTCACTAGCTCCCAGTTCTGTGAAGTCTGCACAGGAGTGGGAGTAAGGAAGTGGAGAGGGCTAGGATTTTGGTTGGCCTGGAATCATATGCCTGAACCACACCATCTGCTATTTCATCTTCTCCCTGTTTACCACTTATTACCCCAGTGCTCTCATGAATCAAATCACCTATACCTTTCAGAGTAACAGCCCAGAACCACTCAACTAGAAGGATAAGACTAAAGCCATTACTGTTACAGAAAATAAGAATTTACTACTAGACATTACATATAAATCTAGGACCTATATAGGGATCTTCTTGCGTAAATAAAAAATTATCAGTACTACTAACTATTGATCATTATTGGAAGCTGAAAACCCACTATTTTACTGGAATCTTAAAAGTCTTTAAATTAGCTTAGAAAAGGTGACATTGGGTTCTGAAACATTCTTTTCAATAAATGGTTAATGAGTTTAGGATATATAACAGTGCATAAGATGTGTGTGTGTGTGTGTGTGCGCGTGCGCACACGCGTGTAATGGGGTGGGGAGACAAGGGTAGATAGCATTATACTTTTTTAACTGTTTAAGGTATGTATAGTTAACAGATTTCATTTATGAGAGTAACTACCATTTATTGAGTATTCATTCAATGCTGACACCATGCTAGGTATCTTCCATTTATGCATGTAAGATGGTAAGGTTTAAATAACAAGTATAAAATGCTACAATAAAAAGTTAGATCATTTGCCCTTTTATCTCATAGGTTAACATTAGACCTTAACATTTCTTCAGTATATTAAAAAACTGATCCAAAAGTTAAGAATACATTTCCAAGAAAATCCATCTGGTAACCCCATGGTTAGCCTGGTTATTATTCCATGCTGGCAATTTTTATAAGCCATTCCCTCAAATTTCAAACAATGTGGAAAATAATATGCAATATCAAAACACTGAGGCACAGGAGCTGCCAGGGGAAGGCAGTATTGAGGCCTGTCAGGGGCGAAGGCACCCTACATACCACTTCTATGATAAGGTCCAGACAGGCCAGAAACCGACATGCCAGTCCTTCTACAGCTAAAACATCAGTGAAAGCTTTCCTCCCGAAAGCTTTGTGGTGAAACAGCTATTTGATCCATTCCAACAGAAGGACAAAAGCTCTGCAAAGAAAAATAGTATGACTGGAGGAGGCCAGCATTCTGAACAGAACTAAAAACAGCTCTCATCTCAAAGACCCCAGGACTTGTGTTGCAGTATAACTTAGACGTTGGGGAATGGCATTTGATGAATGAAGTCTTGCAGCCAGACAGTGATCTCTGAACCTGTTACTTTGCACCCACCTCTGATTCCGAGGTACCCCAAGACTTTAAATTTTCAATAATCCTTACAGAAAGATAACCTCTCCAGAGAAATACAGTTTTTATAGACAGTGCATTCCAGGGAACACCAGAATTTTCTGTGGAAAATGTATGAGATGCCACAAGGGCTACTGTAAAGCATTTTTCTATGGCTCAACAACAAAACTCTTAGAACTAGTTTCTGTTTCTGCAATGATAAAACCCATAAATTCATGCACAGGACATCCCATAGTTCTTAAAGAAGAAACTTCAAAATGCCTTCTGTGCTACAGGGATAACAATGACTGATCTTAACCGAAAAGACTCTTGGAATTTTGTCACCGACAAGTCTCTTTCATAGATGGTATGGGCATCATTCAGATTTGCCAAGTATAGCAATGATTTTTTACAGCTCATGCTATGAAGGCAAAGTAAAGAAGCTCTGGAAAACATCTTCAGATGACTATCTTTGATGACTATTATATTCCTGAAATCACTTGTATTTTGCTACTTGGGTCCTATAAAACTTTAACCTATGAGACTAGACACACATGTGGACTGCAACACTGCCAGTGGTTCTCATGCCTAATGTAAAGATCCAACTATATGGAAGAAGCTAATCTGTGCCCTCTAAAGCTTTGCCCCATCTGTTATGCAAGTTGCAGTGTGATACTGACTGCATGATCAAAGGCAGATACAAAGTGCTAGTGAGGTGGATTCATGAAGACACTGCAGGCAGGCATACCATGTGTAACTCCAAAACATAGTTGTGAGAATAATGCGCACTGCCACAACCTGTGGAAGCTGTTAGTGAGTGGAAGAGTGGATAATAAAATGCCTTTCTGTTTTCCAAAAATAAGGGCCTTCAAATAGAAGTAATTAAAATAAAATACTTACATGTTACACTTTCAAATTATGGGTGTGTGTATAAAATATGAGCAAGAAAATGCTCGTTCTAGAAGCAAAATCTCCTATTTCGTGTACTCTGGTAAAGATTATAGACATAAATTAGAGACCAATATACTGATATATTATAATGTCCCACACTTCAGAAACATTCAGTGGGAAACATATTCCTTATACAGGTTCTTTAATCAGAAATACACTTCATAGACTACAAAGAGTTCTGGCATAAAATGCCTGGAATGGATACATAAATTTTCACTGAGAATTCTCTGGGGATTTACAGCAAGCTTCAAGAATAAAGACTTTATCAAAGAAAGGTTGCTTTTGTTTTGTCTGAGAGAAGCAAGAGAGGTAAAGGGTTACTTAGCCATTTTGCCCTACCCCAAGGTGATCTACAAACCAAAACTTTTTTGCCTTGGGAAGTACAGTTCAAAAAAAAAAAAATGTGTACACACACACACTGGAAGACATAATCAGCCTTAATTCAATGGATTTTTAAAATATAATTATTTTCGTTTCTCTAAAATCTAAAACTGTGCTTAGTTATTTGATCAAAAAAACAAATACTTTTTCCTGATTCTCACTTATTATTCCCCAATCATAAGAAAGAAGCAACTCAAGCTCGGTTTCTTGGAGCTGTCTGATTCAATATTTATATTATACATTATTAGGAGGCGTGCATATCACTATATAAATGTCAAAAAAACAGGGTAAAAAAAATATACTGTGCTTTGGAAGAAAGATTTAAAAGCTCTTTATTGACTTGAAGATATACAAAATACAAAGGGCAAAAACTTTATCTCACTATTTAAATTCAAAAACAAATATTAGGAGACTTTCAGGAAGATGGCCAAATAGAATAGCTCAGGATTAGCCCTCCTCCACGGAAAAGTTAGAGAAGGGACAGGAGGGCAATTGAGACGGCGATTCGGGAGTGCGGCTGACCTGGGAGAGATTTCTGCACCACATGGGGCAGCCCTAGTTGCTGAGCCCAAGGAACTGATACACAGAAAGCTGGAGCCTCCTGCAGAGGTGCAGGCCCCACAGGAGTGCATGGACAGGAGCTGGGGACTAGGAAGTAAGCTGGGCCGTGTTTCTTGAGCACACTACCCTCACCAACGCACCCCATGACTGGCAACTCACCCCACACCTCACGCACCTGAACCCCATCACCCGTTCCCATTTCCCAAGCTCCAGGCACTCCCACCCACCAGCCCCCAGTGCACTTACCTGCCTCAGACCCACACACCAAGTGCAGCCCAACCCACCTTTCCTGCACCCCTCCTGAATACTACCTCCCACTCCCTGTTCCCTGCAGGTTGTTGCCAGCACACAGGGCTGTGGGAACTAACCTCTACCCAGGCTGCCCCTGCCCATAGTGCCACACGGTCTTAACCTGCCCCCCACCCCCGAGTTCTGTGCATCTATTTATGGCATTCCTAGGCCCACGCATGTGTGTGGGTCCCCAATCACATCATTCAGCTCTGGGGACCTCAATCTACAGCAGTCCTAGACCATGCATACACACTGCCCTCAGTCACACTTCCCAGCTCTGAGAAAGTGCTGACCTGCACAGCTAGGACACATCTGACCCCAATCCATGAAGACATAATGCTGACCTACTGCCACAACTCTACGCATGCGTGCAAAGAGCCCCATACCTCAGAGCAGCATACAACACGGTTGCACCCCCCAGACCGGTGCACCCACACAGCTACATCCTCCCTGGCCACTGGGCACCCACGTTCACAAGCATCAGCATAACATCCCCAATCTCCACCTATACTTGCCCTGAAACAAATCACAGCATTCTGTGCCCCACCCCATACCCTGTTCCGTGCTGTACAACCATTCCACAAACACAAGGCCTTAGACTACTGAAAGAAATCAACTCCCAAAGTAAATCAATCAAGATAGTTACATGTCATGAACACAGCACAAAATCGAAGCATATCACAATGCAGACAGATATAGTCCTGCCTAATGACGAAATTAAAACACCAGAGGAGACACAGACATTGGAACAACATATCAAAGATGTTCATACAACTCTACTCAATAAAGTAAGTGGGATAGGAAATGACATAAAGGAGATCAAGAAGACAGTAGAAGAGCACAAAGAGGAATTTGAAAGAATAAATAGATATTTATAATAGAAAGAATAAACAGTGGATATCACAGAGATTAAAGACACTGTTGACCAAATAACACACAACACCAGATCTGAACAGAAAGAAGAAAGAATAGTGATATAGACAACAGGATAATTGAGTTTGAAGTCTCAAAACAGCAAATGGCAAAAAAGACGGAAATTTTTGAATTGGATCTCAGGGAAATGATACACAAAACAAAGTGCACAAAAGGGTGCACGGGTAGTTCAGTGGTTAGAATGCTGGCCTTCCATGCGGAAGACCTGGGTTCAATTCCTGAACCATGCACCAAAAAAACCAAAAAACAAAGTGCACAAATATGAGAATCACTGGTGTCCCAGAAGGAGAAGAGAGGAGTAAAGGGCTAGGAAGAGTAGTTGAGTATATAATGGGGGAAATTTTCCCAACCCTTATAAAGGACATAAATATACAAATCTAAGAAGCCAAAGAACAAACAGAATAAATCCAAATAGGCCTTCCTCAAGACAAATACTAATCAATCTGTCAAATGTTGACCAGAAGCAGAAAATCCAGAAAGCAGCAAGAGAAAAACAATCTACTACATACAAGGAAAACCAAATAAGACTGAGTTCAGACTACTCAACTAGTACCCTGGAGGCGAGAAGACAGTGGTATGATATATTCAAGATCCTGAAAGAGAAAGACTCCAGCAAAGAACTCTGTAACCAGCCAAACTGTCCTCCAAAACTGAGAGAGAGAGATTAAAGTTTCACAGACAAAGAAGTCCTGAAAGAATTTGTCAACAAGAGACCAGCCCTACAAGAAATACTAAGAGGAGTTCTGCCGGCTGAAAAAAAAGAAAGGAGAGGGAGGTCTGGAGGAGGGCACAGAATTGAAGAGCACCATTAAGGATAATTTAAAGAATACAAAGAGAAAGAGGGAAAAGAATATATAGATCTGACAAATAAAAAAGATGGTGGATTCAAGAAACACCTTTTCAGTAATAACTTTGAATGTTAACAAACTAAACTTACCAATTAAAAGATACAGATTGGCAGAATGGATTAAGAAACACAATCCAGCTATATGCTGCTTACAAGAGACTCATTTCAGACACTAGGACACAAATAGATTGAAAGTGAAAGGATGGAAAAAGATTTGCAATGCAAGTTGTAACCAAAAGAAAGCAGCAGTAGCTATACCAATATCAGACAAAATAGATTCTAAATGCAAAGACATCATAAGACACAAAAAGGACACTATATATTAATTAAAGGGCCAATTCACCAAGAAGATATAACAATCAGAAATGTTTATGCTCCTAATCAAGGAGCTCCAAAGTACATGAAACAGACATTGGTAAAACTGAAAGGAGAGAGACATTTCAACAGTATAGGAGACTTCAGTACACCACTCCTCTACAGATAGAACAACCAGACAGAAGATCAACAAGGAAAAAGAGAAGTTAAATAACTTGATAAATGAACTAGACCTAACAGACATATATAGGTCATTGCACAAGGATACACATTCTTCTCTAGAGCTCATGGGACATTCTCCAGGATAGACCACATGCCGGGGCATAAAAAAGGTCTTTATAAATTTAAAAACACTGAAATTATTCAAGCACTTTCTCTGATCACAATGGAATGAAGCTGGATCTCAACAATTACCAAAAAACAAGAACATTCACAAACATATGGAGACTAAATAACACACTCCTAAACAACCAATGGGTCAAAGAAGAAATTGCTAAAGAAATCAGTAGCTATCCAGAGATGAATGAACACGAGAATACAACTTATCAGAACTGAGAGGGAAATTAATTACCCTAAATGCCAATATTAAAAAAAAACAAGAGGAAAAATTGAGGATTAACAGCACACCTGGAGGAATTTGAGAAAGAAGAGCAAGCTAACCCCAAAGCAAACAGAAGAAGAGAAATAACAAAGATTAAAGCAGAGATAAATAAATGGGGGAACAACAGAACAATAGAAGGAATCAATAAAACCAAAAGTTGGTTCTTTGAGAAAATCAATAAAATTGAGGGGCCACTAGCAAGCGGACAAAAAAAAAAATGAGAGGGGATACAAATAAACAAAATCAGAAATGAGAAGGGGTGCATAACCGCAGGCCCTGAAGACATAAAAGACATCATAAGAGGATAGTATAAACAACTATACATCAACAAACTAGAAAACTTAGATGAAATGGGCAAAATCCTAGAGACACGCAAACAAGCTACACTGACTCAGGAAGAAACAGAAGATCTCAACAAACCAATCACAAGTAAAGAGGTTCACTCAATCAATCATTAAAAATCTTCTTACAAAGAAAAACCCAGGGCCAGAAGGTTTTACATGGGAATTTTACCAAACATTACAAAAGAACTAACACCAATCTTGCTCAAACTTTCCAAAAAATTGAGGAAACCTCTATCTAACTCATTTTATGAAGCCTAAAAGCATTTTAATACCAAAACCGAGTAAAGATGCTATAAGAAAGGAAAACTACAGTCCAATCTCCCTAATAAACACAGATGCAAAAATTCTCAATATTATTTTATTTTATTGTAAATCGAATCCAACAGCACATTAAAAGATTATACACCATGATCAAGTGGGATCTATACCAGGAATGCAAGGATGTTTCAAAACAAGAAAATCAATTAATCTAATATAGCACATTAGCAAATCAAAAGGGAAAAAATCACATGATCATCTCGATTGACACTGAAAAAGCATTCGACAAAATGCAGCATTCTTTTCTGATAAAAACATTCCAAAAGATAGAAATCAAAGGGAACTACTTCAGTATAATAAAGGGAATATATGAAAAACCAACAGCATCATACTCAATGGAAAAAACTGAAAGCTTTCCTCCTAAGATCAAGAACAAGACAAGGATGCCCACTGTCACCACTATTATTCAACATTGGGCTAGAAGTTCTAGCTAGAGCAATCAGGCAGGAAAAAGAAATAAAAGGCATCCAAATTGGAAAGGAAGAAGTAAAACTCTCATTATTTGCAGATGATATGATACTATACTGGGAAGATCATGAGAAATCTACAGCAAAGTAACTTAAGCTAATAAATAAATTCAGAAAGACGGCAGGATATAAAATTAATGTACAAAAATCAGTAACATTTCTATACACAAGCAATGACTTATCTGAGGAGTCAGTTAAGGAAAGAATTCCATTCAAAATAGCAACTAAAAGAATCAAGTACTTAGGAAATAACTTAACTAGGGGCATAAAGGACTTGTACACAGAAAATTACATAGCACTGCTAAAAGAAATCAAAGGAGATCTATATAGGTGGAAAGATTCCCTGCTCATGGATAGGAAAGCTAAATATACTTAAGATGTCAATTCTCCCCAAATTGATCTACAGATTCAACACAGTACCAATCAAAATTCCAACAACTTACTTTGAAGATTTGGAAAAGCTAACCATCAAATTCATCTGGAAGGGAAAGAGACCCCAAATAGCTCAAAGCATCCTAAAAAAGAAGAACAAAGTGGGAAGGTAAACACTCCCTGACTTTAAAACCTATTATAAATCCACAAAGATAGAAACACTGACCGATGGAATCAAATCGAGAATGTAGAATAGACCACCAAATCTCTGGTCAAATGATTTTTGACAAGGCCCCCAAATCCTCTGAACTAGTACAAAATAATCTTTTAAATAATTGGGCATGGAAGAATTGGATATCAATAGTCAAAAGAATGAAAGAGGGCCCTATCTTACACCCTACACAAAAATTAACTCCAAGTGGATCAAACACCTAAATATAAGAACTAGCACTATAAAGCTTCTGGAAGAAAATGTAGGGAAACATCTTCAAGACCTAATAATAGGAGGTAGCTTCCTAAACTTTATGCCCAAAGCATAAGTTTATATATGATCAAAAGAAAAAAATACATAAATGGGAACTCCTCAAAATCAAATGCTTCTGAACCTCAAAAGACTTGGTAAAAAAAGTAAAGAGGCAATGGGAGAAAATATTTGGAAATCACATATCAGACAAAGGTTTGATTTCCTGTATATACAAAGAAATCATACAATTCAACAACAAAAGAACAAACAACCCAATTATAAAATGGGCTAAAGATATGAATAGGCATTTTTCTGAAGAGCAAATACAGATGGCCAAAAGCACGTGAAAAGATGCTCATTTTCATTGGCTATAAGGAAAATGCATATCAAGACTACAATGAGATAAGAATGGCTGCTACTAAACAGGAAACTGTAAATGTTGGAGAGGATGTGGAGAAACTGGGACACTTATGCATTGCTGGTGGGAATGCATTATGGTGCAGCCACTATGGAAGACTGTTTGGTGGTTCCTTAGAACACTAAATATTGAGTTGGCCTATCACCCAGCAATAGCACTACTTGGTATATACTCAGAAAAGCTGAAAGCAATGACACAAGTAGACATTTGCACACCAATGTTCATAGCAGCATTATTCAAAATTGCCAAAAGATGGAAACAAACCAAATGCCCATCAACAGAAGAGTGGATCACAAAATTTGGTATATATACACAATAGAATATTATGCAGCAGTAAAGCAAAATGACATCCTGAAGCACATGAAAAGATAGATGAGACTTGAGGACATAATACTGAGTGAAATTAGCCAGACACAAAAGGACAGATACCGTATGATTCTACTTTTATGACGAGTATAAAGGTATAATTAGAGGCTTATAATACAGAATTTAGGGGACTTAGAGATACATAGAAGCTAGAAATGGGCGAATCGTTAGCTAATGAGGTTGAACTCCAATGAAAGGGAATAGACAGGAGTAAAGGTGGTTGGTCTGTAAGTATTATTACCATATTGAAGATGAACAAGATTGAAAGGGGGTGTATAGACTTATGTGTCTTACTGATTAACACAAGAAATATGAATTAGTTTTCGCAAGAATTACTTCAAAGATATGATTCTTGTACAAAGAGTGTGTAAATCCAGGGTACAGGGGGGATACTGCTATTGCATGCTATGAGCTATGTTCAAAAGGAAACATCAGCATTACCACAGCAACAGCAGAGGTAAATAATGGTAGGAAGGACAAGAGTTAAGAAGTTTAGATTTCCTATTTGGTAAGGGTGTGTTCATTGGTTATCTCTCTCTCGGGAACAATGAAAGTAACTAAAATTGAGAATATTGATGGACTATGGACTTTGGGCCCTATACATGATGCCCGATGAATGCAGGTGGCTGAAGGATGCACTGACTGAGCAGATTGGAAAACGATGGTGTAAACTTCTGAACAAAAGTTGTGCTGCTACAAAGAGGAGCAAAGTGGTGAGGCATGCAATGATGTGAATGAACATGTCGGACACTTGGGGAGACTAAATAAGCCAGAAAAAAAGAACAAGAATGGTATGGTTACCTTTAGAAAATGCTTATAAGAAAACAGGGGCCTAGACTGTAAGGTTTTAGAGCAGACACATTAAGTCCGGAGTGGTGACTATTATTTCTGGATTTTGAGAGGCTATTTTATATATACGACCTGATATTTAGAGATAAGAATGAAGCTGAACAGGTTGGGATTAAAGTCATTCAGAACATAGAGGTAAGGAGAACAGTGTCTATATTTTAGAACAACCCATACTCTTTGAAACCAATGGAAGAAAGGTTTATTTTGTTTGGAACTGAAATTTTCTGTAGTGCATAATCTAATTCAACCTATTGGTATAGTTCATTTGAACAACTGAAACATATGGAGCACAGAATAAGAAAGAGGTTCTTTAATCCTGTATAGATTATTGTAATGCCTGGATACATCCTAGAGTGTATTAAGCAGATAATCAAAAAGTATTAGAAGGGCCCATGAGGGATGGGAGAAAGAATATGGAAGTATTAAACCTTACTATCAGAGAATCCCCTGATACTGTGTTAAACTTTGGGGACACCCAATTCAATAGGCCATGCCCTCGATCATAAGGCTTACTCTTATGAAGCTTATGTAGGTATTGGAGAAATCTAAGGAAGTCTTAGACTACCTATAGGCATGCCTAAGAGTTACTTCTGGAGGACCTCGTTTGTTGCTCAGATGTGGCCTCACTCTCTCTAAACCCAATTCTGCAAGTGAAATCATTGCCCTCCCCCCTTACATGGGACATGACATCCAGGGGTAAAAGTCTCCCTGATGATGTGGGAGATGACTCCCAGCGATGAATCCAGACCTGGTTCCAGACCTGGCACTGTGGGATCAACAATTCCATCCTGACCAAAAGCAGGAAAAGAAGTGTAACTAATAAGTATCAGTGGCAGAGAGAGTTCAAAAAGTTGAGAGGCTACTCTGGAGGTTGTTCTTATGCAGGCTTGTTAGACCTTGCTACCTATCATAACCTGCCAACCTCCAACCAGGACCATTCCACCCAATCCTAAAGAACACCTAGGGCACAGATTCCACAAGGATTCCAGGCCCTAGAATAACTTTCCAGAAACCTACAACTTCCAGATGGGTCCCTGGTCCAGATAAGTCCTGAAACCTAACCCAGCCTCTCCAGAACATCAGATAGTTCCATCTCCCTACCCCACATTAGTGACAGACCCTTCCAATATGAAAAATTTAGAATGGCCATAGCCCAAACACCCCTAAAGAGAGGGCTGGAAAGATCGAAGGTGATGGTGGAGTTAACAGTGAAGATAGGCTTAACAAATGAATATGAATGTGGAATCATTAAATTGATATACCTTTCAGTCTCCAATATTCTAAAGCAGCTAAAAGTAAAAACCTAAAATTGTGCAATTGTATCCCATGTTAAACTCTGAAATATGTTCTACAACTAATTGTGGTGCTGTGCTTTGAAGTTTATTGCTTTTTTGTATATATGTATTTTTCACAAAAAAGAAGGAAGAAAAGTTAATTGTGATGATAAAAAAAGATATTTAAGCCCTCTGGCCTCCTATATTCTGGTACAGCTAGAAGGAAAAATATGAGAGGATCATATGGTAACCCATGACAAACTCTGGGATTTGTCCTGTAATTACTTGTTGAAGAGTGCTTTGAAAATTACTGATTTTTTATTTCTTTGCTTTTTATATATGTTATACTATACAATTTTTTTAAAAATTAAAAAATATTTTAAAAATTATTTAATTCAATAGAAATTGGAAGGCTTAACAGGGAATTCACAAAAACAAAATGGGGACATTTAGACGGCTATGGTATTCCTATGAAACCACTATTTGACAACTTTAAAAAGTGGTCTTAGGCTACAGGATTTTAAAAGCTACACTAGTCCCACTGTATTATGTATGTTTAGACCATTATCAGTAATATTACATATAATTCAGTAACAGAAAAACAGCTACAATCATAACAATGAGATCAAGAAATTGTATCATACCAGAAACAACATGGTAGCCCGGATCTATGCATCCCAGAAAAACATGTTCTTAAATTTAATCCATCCATCCCTGTGGGTATGAACCCTTGTAAACAGGACCTCTCAATGAGGTTACTTCAGTTAAGGTATGGTCCAACTGAATCAGAATGGGTCTTAATTTTAATACTGAAGGCCATACAGGGTAGGCCTCAGAGAGAAGACTGAGGGAACATCTAGAAGCCAGAAGTCAATTGAACCAAGAAGCCAAGAGGGGCTGCCATGTACATCTATGTACATCTAATCATTCTACTCCTGGGTACTAATTCAAGAGAAATGAAGGCATGTCTGTATAGAGACTTGTACAGTAGCCTGTACACAGCCCAGATTAGAAACAACTCAAATGCCCATCAACAGGTGAATGCATAAACAAACTGTGATTTATCTAAACAATTGATCATTATTCAGCAATAAAAAGGAATGAGCTATTGTTAGTGACAACATGCATGAAATCTCTAATTATGCTGAGGGGAAAAAGTCAGACCCCACCCCCAAAAAAAGCACAAATTGTAAAGTTCATTTATATAACTTTATAGAAAATGCAAATTAATCTACCGTGACAGAAAGTAGATCAGTGATTGGTTGCCTGGGGACAGGGGTGGGGTGATCAGTAGGGAAGAATGAGAGGAGCATATTACAAAGGAACCCCAAGAAACTATTGGGGATTATAGATATGCTCAGTCTCTGGATTGTGGTCACGGTTTTATGAGCATATAGATATGTCAAAATTTATCATATTCTACACATGAATATACGAAGTTTATAAAGCTGGCTACAAAACCTATACATAATGATTACACTTCTGTATTTAAAAAAATAAATTATATACATAGAAAATGACTTTCTTAGCAGCATATTCTGCTAACGATTCCTGGTGGAATTAAATACTATTTTTTCTTATTCCCATTCTAACTCTTTTATCTCCTAATCAATGTGAAATGGGGGAAAAATGTTAAAACTAAATAGCTCCTCTGGAATTTTAAAGCAGAAAATATCTTAGCATCTTAATGCAGAAAAAATATATCAATATCGGCAATTATATAAATTATTTAAAACAGAATATTTTTAACAGCAGGGTAAAATTTTCTATCTTATTATAAAAAGAATCTTCCTTCTTAGAGCTAATCCTGGCACAAGAAAACTAACTTCGATTAGATAAAGATGATGAAACAGATATTCATCTTAACAATTTCATATAAAGAAAGTAAAGCACAGGTGACACTTCACTGTTGTAAAGGTTACGAAGCTTAGCTGTCACTGAACAACATCCAAATACATGAAGGAAAAGCAACAGAAAATGCAAGTGATGTCACTTCATCAAGCTAGGCAGACACTGAAGATGCATTCCAAACAGATTATTCGATATCCAACTTGTTCTCAGTCCAAAAGGAAAAGGAAACTGTCCCAGAATTAAAATACGAACTGGCAACAGTAAAAGCTTCTGTAATATGATAATGTTAACTCTAATGTGTCAGATAAGAATGATCAACATCAGAGGTAAGAAGTTCTATAAGGAAAATGCTTTATGATATGAATAGCAAGATCTTAGAAGAGGGTTAAGTTTCTTGTCTCAGTGCATGCACTAGATCCTGTTAACAACCAGATTCCGTTTCTGGCTTTTGTTCTGAACAAAGTGACGATCACTGCATTGTTTCTATAATGAAGAAATGACCACACCCCTAAACCAATATCAAAGATCGCTGTTAGAGAACACAAACAAGTTTCACTAGCACATAAAAATCTCACTCAGAATAAATAATGTTGTCTTATGACAAAGGTGGAAAACACCTTTTTGATAGAGTTGCATAAAAATACCGATTAGCAAACATAGAATATTATAGTATTAAATTCACATCCACATAATAATATATAAAATGTCAGTCACAAAGTTGAAAGGTATATTAAGAATTCATTCTACTTTCTTCTGAGTAAAATCCAAATTAATTTACTGAATTACTTAACACTGTCATATTACTACACATAAAAATGGTAGTCTTAAGTATTAATTAACTTCTCAAATCATTGCTTCTTGAATTATTGTTCAATTTTTCACATTTGAATTACAGGATTAGCAGAGCAGCCACAATAATTTTTGTTTAATTTTAAATTGTCTTCTCCTACCATTTAGCCTGATTGTGGGGCATCTCTACATAATTAATTATCAGATACACTGACAAATTTTACTATCAATTTACGAAAAACAGAATTTTAACTATCAAATGAAAGGGGAAATTTAAAAAGATAACACATGCTATATTAGTCAGGTTTCTCTAGAGAAACAGAATCAGTAGGAAATATCTGTAGGTAAAAAATTTATAAAAGTGTCTCACGTAACCGTGGGAATGCAGAGTCCAAAATCCGTAGGGCAGGCAGTGAAACTGAGGACTCCAATGGAGTGTTCCTGGATGAACGCCACAGGAGAGGCTCACCGGCTGAAGCAGGAAGAGAGCCTGTCTCTTCTGAATCCTCCTTAAAAGGCTTCCAGTGATTAGATTAAACATCACTCCTTGCAGAGGACAATCCTCTTGGCTGATTATAAATGGAATCAGCTGTGGATGCAGCCCACGTGATCATGACAAATGTCCTCTCTCCTTCCTCAGGAAACAGTTTCTTCACAGTCCCAGGAACTGCACTGTCCAGCAATCCCTTGCCCCAGGCAGCTGCAACTGGACTGCTTTCCCACAGCTTTCTGTAGGACAGGTCTGTGAACTGCCTTCTACACTCAGGGCAAGTTCTAAAATGGCAAGCTCGCAATGAGCATCCTGGTATAGTTCCTCAGGCCACTACCTGAGAGACCAGACCAGACATAAATGCTCCCACCTATGTGCACGAGGGTACTGTGCTCCCTCCAGAACCAGGGCCAAGGACTTGCATTGGTAGTACTGAGCATATGAAGAGATGGGAGAAGGACCAGCCAGGGTGCCATGAGTTTCTACTGCTTTCATTCGCTTTTTTCTTGATCTGGCATTTCCCCTGTTTCTGCAAGCCTTTAACTGTTTTCTAGAATTCTGAGAAAAATGTTTCTGTCAGTTCTTGCTGGTTATTAAATGCTTCTCTGGGGGACAAAACCCCTGATGTTTCTGATTCAACCATCTTGACTGGGGTAGTGCTCTAAATAAATTCAGTCTTTTTTTTTTTTTTAACAAATAGCCAGGGAGTTGTTTTTCCTTTTGTTTATGTGATTTGAAATATTCATATTCAGGTTTTCCAAAGTTTTTTAGATTAAATTCTGATTTCTCATCAGAAACCATGGAGGTAAGGCAGTGGGATGACATATTTAAAGTGATGACAGCAAAAAACTGCCAAAAAAGTATTCCATATCTGGCAAAGCTATCTTTCAAAAGGAGAGAGTCTCAGACATTCCAGATACACAAAAGCTGAAAGAGTTTATCATCATTAGACTGGTCCTATTAGAAATGCTCAAGAGATCTCTTCAGGTTAAAAGGAAGAATGAGCTACAACAGATTGGAGCCATATGAAGAAACAAAGATCCCCTGTAAGGATAACAACATAGGTAAATATAAACACCAGTACTATTGTAATTTTGGTTTGTAACTCTACTTTTCACTTCCTACAAGATCTAAATGGCAAATGCATAAAACATAAAGCTAAATCACTGACACTGGACTCAATGTATAAGCATGTACTTTGTGGTATGAACTACATAAAGGTGGGGGGATGGCAGGGCATAGAAAGATTAGTTTGTGTATACTGCTGAAGTAAAGTTGGTATCAAAGTAAATTAAATTGTTACAGATTTAGGATGTTAAATTTAAGCCCAATGATAACTACAAAGAAAATATTGGAGAATATACAAACTCGCAGAGACAGAAATTAGAATACAGGTTGCCAGGGGTAAAAGGTGGGAGAAATGAGGAATTAGTGCATATTGGGTATAGGATTTCTGTTTGAGGATATGGGAAAGTTTTAATAATGAGGTGGTGAGAGTACTAAAACATGGTGAAAGTGATTAATTCCACTGAATGGTATACCTGGGAGTGATAGAGATGTGAAAAGTTTATATGCATGTATATTTACATATATATATACACACACACATGCACACATACACAGAAGGGAAGGAGGAAGGAAGGAAGGGAAAAATAAATAAATAAACAAACAAAGACTATCTGGGACTTCCTGGAAAAAGGAGGAATGAGGATGGAGCCACGGAGCCCAGTCCTCTACGAAAAGCAGTAAGTACACAGGGGAAAAACTGTCTGAATCAATGTTCTGGGACTCCAGAGACCAGGAGAGTTCTGTGCAGCATCCAATGACATGTGGGACAAAGATACTGAGAAATCGTGGCCAGAGACTGAGTCATCCTGTCTAGGACTCCTGGAGCCCATCCCCTACCCACAAGGCAAGCAGTATAGGGCATTTCAATCCTTGTGGGGGGGGCTGCCACGAACTAGATAGTCATAGGTCCTCTACCCCAGTACTGGGATACAACCCAGTACTGTTCCAGCTACTAGCCGATGAGTTTAGACCACAGAACCCCACTGTTCTAGACCATCCAGTCAAGACACCACCTTGCCACTGTTTCCACTGCCTTAGGAGCGGAAATAGCAAAGGGCCAAAAATAGCCTGCTTTCATAGCATCGAGAGGTATAGTTGCTAAAGAGTGCCATCTGCTGGGCAGGTCAGGTAAATGCACTTTTGAGGAAACAACAAAAAGGAGTTGGGATGCCAATTTGATGGGCCAGGCCCCCAATTTTGGGGTTTGCCCTTACGAAACTTATTCCTGCAAAGGAGAAACCAAGCCTACTTATGATTATGTCTAAGAATCTCCCCCACGGAACCTCTTTTGTGCTTAGATGAGGCCTCTCTCTCTAAGTCAACTCCACAGGTAAATGCACTGCCCTCCCCCCTACATGGGACATGACTCCCAGGGGTGTAAATCTCCTGGAACATTGGATATGACTCCATTGGATGAACTGGCCCTGGCATCGTGGGAATGAGAAAGCCCTCTTGACCAAAAGGGGAAGATAAATGAAACAAAATAAAGTTTCAGTGGCTGAGAGATTACAAACAGAGCTGAGAGGTCGTTCTGGAAGTCATTCATATACAATATATAGATATCTCCTTTCAGTTTTCGGTGTCCTGGAGTAGCTTGAGGGAACCTCTGAGCTATAATCCATTAGCCTTGATTGTTGAAAATGATTGAATAACTACAGAGCTTTCATAGTGTGACCACGTGACAGGGAAAATCTTATGACTGAAACCCCCTTTATCCAGTGTATGGACACATAAGTAATAAAAAAAAGACAAAAAATAAATAAATGATGGAAGAGGAAGGGTATGGGATGTTTTGGGTGCTGTTTCCTCATTTTTATTTTTTTTCTATTTTGTTGGAGTAATGAAAATGTTCAAAAATCAATTGTGATTATTAATGCACAGCTATATAGTAAAGTTAAAGAGTAATTCAATGAACACCCATCTAGGTTTACCAATATTTACTAGTCACTTAGATCTCATTGCTCTAGAACAATAATGGTATATTTATTCCAGAGTATCAAATTATGGTTTGCAGACCTTTGGCAGCCTGAGATAATTTCAGGGATTCCACAATGTCAAAAATATACTACCAATATGTAATTTGCCTTCTTCCCTGTGTTGATGTTTGCACTGATGGTTAAAACAAAGTGGTGGAAGGCAAGAGGGACTTATTGCTTAACGTGTACAGTTTCTGTTTGAGTTAATGAAAAAGTTGAGGTAGTGGGTATTAGTGATGGTGGTACAACACTGTGAATGTTATTAATACTACCAAAATGTATACTCTAAAGTGGTTAAAATGGGAAATTTTGAGTTGTATAAATGTTACTACAATTAAAAGCTTAAATAGTTAAAAAACAACAACAACAACAACAAAAAAAAACAGCTTGGTGAAGAGTACCATGTGCTGGATGGCCTAGGAAAGTACAGGCCTAAGTAGTGGCTTTAAGGAGTCGTTCCTGACCCTCTTCCCAGGGCCCTTTGGATCTGGTCTGCATTCCCTGGATGGTTAGGAAACACAGATAATTCAAAAGTTAAAGAAAAGCCTTAACACAAACCAATCAATAACAAAATCCTAGAACAGAGAAAGACACCAACCTAAATCCACCAAGATAATCAGATGCACTTAAAATTAAGCCTAAGAGTCACCCCCAGAAAACCTCTTTTGTTGCTCAGATGTGGCCTCTCTCTCTCAGCCAACACAACAAGAAACTCCCTGCCCTCCCCCTCTCTACATGGTACATGACTCCCAGTGGTGTGGCCCTTCCTGGCAACGTGGGACAGAAATCCTAGAAAGAGTTGGGACTCAGCATCAAGGGATTGAGAAAACCTTCCCGACCAAAAGGGGGAAGAGAGAAATGAGACAAAATAGTGTCAATGGCTGAGAGATTCCAAACAGAGTTGAAAGGTTATCCTGGAGGTTATTCTTATGGATTATATAGCTATCACTTTTTTAGTTAAGGTGTAATGGAGAGGCTGGAGGGAACTGCCTGAAAATGTAGAGCTGTGTTCCAGTAGCCATGTTTCTTGAAGATGATTATATAATGATAGAGCTTTCGCAATGTGACTGTGTGATTGTGAAAACCTTGTGTCTGATGTTCCTTTTATCTACCTTATAGACAGACGAGTAAAACATATGGATTAGAAATAAATAAATAATAGGGGGTACAAAGGTTAAAATAAATTTACTAGATTGAAATGTCAGTGATCAATGAAAGGGAGGGGTAAGGGATATGGTATGCATGAATTTTTTCTGTTTTCTTTTTAGTTCTTTTTCTGAATTGATGCAAATGTTCTAAGAAATGATCATGATGAATATGTAACTATGTGATGAAATTGTGAATTACCAATTATATATCAAGAATGGAATGATCATATGGTAAGAATGTTTGTGTTTGTATGTTGTTATGTTGAAGAATAAAAAAATAATAATAATAGTAATCAGATGTCCAAATATCAGCAAAAATTGCAAGCCATACTAAAAAAACAGGAAGATATGGCCTAGTCAAAGGAGCAAATTTAAAAGTCAGAGGAGATACAGGATTTGGAACAACTAATCAAGATGTTCAAACAAATCTCCTAAATCAATTCAATGTGATGCTAAGAGATAAACGACATTAAGAAGACATTGGGTGAGCATAGAGAAGAATTTAAACGCATGAAAATAAAAATAACAGAACTAATGGGAATGAAAGGCATAATAGATGAAATATAAAATACTCTAGAGGAATAAAAAGCAGAAATGAAGAGGCAGAAGGAAGGATCAGCAAGCTAGAAGACAAAGCATTCAAATTCAAACAAAAGAACAGAAAAAGAAAAGATTGGAAAAATTTGACCAAGTCTCAAGGAATGATTGACAACAAAGTACACAAACATACATGTCATGAGTGTCCCAGAAGATGAAGAATAGAGAGAAAGGGACAAAAGGAATATTTCAGGAAATAATGGTCTATAATTTCCTAACTCATAAAGGATTTAAATATGTATACCTGAGAAGTGCAACATGATTCAAACAGAACAAATCCCAATAGACCCACTCCAAGATACATACTAGTCAGACTTTCAAATGCCAAAGGAAAAAAAGAGAATTGTAAAAGCAGCAAGAGAAAAGTGATTCACACAATCAAGGGACACCAAATAAGACCAACGACTGATTTCTCATCAGAAATCATACAAGCAAGAAGACAGTGGTACAATATATTTAAGATACTGAAAGTGAAAATTGCCAGCCTAGAATTACTTATCTAGCAAAAGTATCCTTCAAGTATGAGGGATAGTTTAAAATATTCACATATAAGCAGGTATTGAGGAAGTCTGTTAACAAGAGACCTACCCTACAAGAAATACTAATGGGAGTTCTACATGTAGGCTGAAAATAAAAGAGGCTTGGTGCAGAGGGGAGAAATGAAAACTATCAGTAAGGGTAACGAAAAAGATAAAAAGGGAGAAAAAAGAAAATATGACAAATAAAAGCCAAAAGATAAAATGGATGAAGTAAGAACTGCCTTTACAATAATAACATTGAATGTTAATGGTTAAACTCCCCAATCAAAAGATTGAGATTGCCAGAATGGACTTTTTTAAAAAGGGATCTATATGCAGTTTACAAAAGACTCACTTCATTCTCAAAGACATAAATAGGTTGAAAGTGCAAAGCTAGAAAAAGATATTCCATGCAAGTAGTAACCAAAAAAGAGCTGGGATAGCTATACTTACATCGGACAAAATAAACTTTAAATGCAAAAATGTTACGAGACAAAGAAGAACATTATATATTAATAAAAGGAGCACTTCCCAAGAAGAAGTAACAGTCATAAAGATCTAGGTACCTAACCAAGGACTGGCAAAAACAAAGAGTACTAGACCGTTCTGTAATAATAGGTACAGACTTCAACATACCACTCTCATCAACTGATAGAACATCTAAACAGAGGATCAATAAGGAAACAGAGAACCTAAATAATATGATACATGAACTAGACCTAGCAGACATATACAGGACACTGCACCTCAAAGTAGCAGGATACACATTCTTCTCAAGTGCATTCTTCAGGATATATCACATGCTGGGTTACAAATAGGTCTTAATAAATTTTAAAATAATGAAATTAAACAAAATACCTTCTCTGAACATAACTGAATTTAAGCTAGAAATCAAAACTAGGTGGAGAACTGACAAATTCACAAATATATGGAGGCTAAACAACACACTCAAACAATCAGTGCATCAAAGAAGAAACTGCACAGTGTACTTGGAAATGTATTGCTTTTTTGTATATATGTTATTTTTTCATAAAAAAGAAAAAAGTCGACTGTTACGATAAATGCACAGCTAATGCTGATATTGTGAACCACTGATTGTGCACTCTGGATGATTATATGGTATGTGAATATATAATATGTATCAATAAAAATGTAAAAAGAAACTGCAAGAGAAATCAGTAAGTATCTTGAGACAAATGAAAACAAAAACACAATGTAACAGAACTTATGAGATGCAGCAAAAGCAATGCTGAGAGGGAAATTTAAGCCCTGAATACCTGTATTAAAAAGGAAGAAAGAACTAAAATCAAAGATCTAACTAAATACCTAGAGGAACTAGAGAAAGAACAGCAAACTAATCCCAAAGCGAGCAGAAGGAAAAAAAAAAAAGATCAGAGCAGAAATAAATGAAAAGGAGAACAAAAATCAGTAAAGAAGAAATAAAAGCAAAAGTTGGTTCTTTGAGAAGATCAATAAAATTGAGAAACCTTTAGCTAGGCTGACGAAGAAACAAAGAAAGAGGATGCAAATAAATAAAATCAGAAATGAGATCATTACTACTGACTCCATAGAAACAAAAACTAGACAGCTTAGATAAAATGATCAAATCTCTAGAAATATATAAACAGCCTACACTGACTCAAGATTTTCTAGATCTCAACAAACCAATCACAAATACAGAGATTGAAATAGTCATCAAAATCCTCCGAAGAAAGAAAAGCCCAGGACCAGATGGCTTCACAGGTAAATTGTATCAATCATTCCAAGAAGAATTATATCAATTTTGCTCAAATTCTTCCAAAAAAATTGAAGGAGAGAGAATGCTACCTAACTCATTCTATGAAGCCAACATAAACCTAATACCAACGACAAACTAAGATACTACTACAAGGAAAGAAAATTACAGAACAATCTCTCTAATGAATATAGACAGAAAAATCCTCAACAAAATACTTGTAAATAAAATGCAACAGCATATTAAAAAATTATACACCATGATCAAGTTGATTTTATTCCAGTTATGCAATGGTGGTTCAAAATAAGAAAATCAATTACTGTAATACATCACATTAACAAATTGAAAGGGAAAAAAACACATTATCATATCAATCAACATAGAAGAGGTATGTGACAAAATCCAGCATCCTTTTTTGCTAAAAACACTTAAAAAAAAAAAACAGGAATTGAAGGAACGTCCTCAACATGATAAAGGGCTATCAAAATAAAAAAAAAAACCCACAGCTAACATTGTACTCAATGTGAAAGACTAAACTAAAAGATTTCCCTCTAAGATGAAGAACAAGACAAGGATGCCCACTGTCACCACTGTTACTCAACATTGTGCTAGTAGTTCTATCTAGAGCAATTAGGCAAGAAAAAAGAAATAAAAGGTACTCATATCAAAAAGGAAGATGTAAAACTTTCACTATTTGTGGACAACATGATCCTATATTTAAAATTCAAAAAAATCTTCAACAAAGCTACCAGAGCTAACGAATGAGTTCAGCATAGTAGTGAGATACAAGATCAATAATCAAAATCAGTAATGTTTCTAAACACCAGAAATGAACTGTTCAAGGAGGAAGTCAGGAAAAAAATTCCATTCACAACAACAACTAAAAGAATTAAATATCTAGAAATAAATTTAACGAAGGAACCAAAGGACCTATATTCAAAAAACTACAAAACATTGCTAAAAGAAATCAAAGTATACCTAAATAAATGGAAGGATATTCTGTGTTCACAGATTGGCAGGCAAAATGTCATTAAGATGTCAGTTCTACCCAAGCTGATTTACATATTCAAAGTAATCCCAATCAAAATTCCAACAGCCTACTCTACATAAATGGAAACACCAATATCAAATATAGCTGGAAGGATAATAGGCCTTGAAAATTCAAAAACATCTTGAAAAAGAAGAATGAAGTTGGAGTACTCACACTTCCTGACTTTAAAGCATATTACAAAGCTACAGTGGTCAAAATAGTATGGTACTGGCATAAAGATAGATATTGATTGATGGAATCAAACTGAGGGTTCAGAAAAAGACTCTCAGAGCTATGGTCAGTTGATTTTTTGACAAGGCTGCCAACTCCATTCAATTGGTAAAAAATAACGTCTTCAACTATGGTGCTTGGAGAAATGGATAGCTATACCCAAAAGAATGAAAGAGGAACCCTATTTCACACCTTATATGAAAATAATCTCAAGAGAAATGACAGTATCAACAGAAACTTCAGAGAAGAGCTGACAGAGATGCCAACACCTGGAGAATAGAGACATGGATATTTGGAGATGCTTGGAGCACAGCAGACGTCGCCATGAGATGTTAAGCAAGCCAAACCTGGAGAGAGCCAAGGGAAGCCAAGAGATGAAAGCCATCCCTGGAGAAACAAGGTGAGGCCCCTACAGGAACAGAAGCTAAAAGCCTGGAGCCTAGGAGTAGGGGACCGGCAGACACCAGCCAAGTGACTTCTGAGCTGACAGAGGTATCCCTGACCCACTGACCTTTCTTAAATTAAGGAATAAGATAACAGAGTAGCATCAAGAACACCCTGTGGCCCAATGAATTAGTGACTTCCTCCTCACAAGACAGAAGTTTGAAAGGAGTCACAAAGACCCTGCACATAAGACCCTGGATATCAATATCAATATCTAATCACTGACACCAAAACAACACAATGTGCTTAAGACCACATAAGATGAGAAATTGTTCATGCCCTTCTCACAAAGATCCAATGTCATCACTGATCTGACAAGAATGAATTATATGGACATTACTTAGTTTTGACCCCTACCTCCTTTCCTTTACTTAGAAAAACCCTGACCCACATCCCCACTTTGAACAGGTTTGGGGAAGATTCCTCCAGTTCCTTGCAAAGTGCACTTGCAATAAATCATCTTGACACTGGAAAAAAATATTAACTCAAAATGCATCAAAGACATAAATACAGACAAGACTATAAAACTATTTCTACTAGGAAGAAGAAAATGTAGAGAAGCATCTTAAAGATCTGGTGGCAGGCAGTGCTTTCTTAGATCTTATACCCGAAACACAAGCAACAAAACAAAATAGATAAATGGGACCTACTCAAAATTGAGTACTTTTATGCTCCAAAGGACTCTGTCAAGATGGTGAAAAGGCATCCTAATCTATGGGATAAAATATTTGGAAACCACATATCTGATAAGGATTTAATAACCAGTACATATAAAGAAATCCTACAACTCAACAATAAAAAAACAAGCAACCCAATTAAATAAGCACCAAAGGCATGAACAGACATTTTTCCAAAGAAAAAGTACAAATGGCTAAAAAAGCACACGAAAAGATGCTCAACTTCACTAGCTATTAGCAAAATGCAAATTGAAACCACACTGAGATATCATTTCATGCCTACTAGAATGGTCATGACTAAACAAACAGAGAAAAACAAGTGTTGGAGAGGATGTGGAGAAATAGGAACATTTATTCACTGCTGGTGGGAATGTAAAATGATACAGCTGCTGTGGGAGACAGCTGGTGGTTTCTCAGGAAGCTAAGTATAGAATTGCCATATGATCCAGCAATCCTACCACGAAGTATACATCTAGAAGAACTGAAGGCAGGAACGTGAGCAGACATTTGCATACCAATGTTCTGGCAGCTTTATTCACAATTGCCAAAAGATGGAAGTAACCCACCTGCACTGCTTCTTCAAATAAAGATTCTCAGGTGGTACTCCTGGAAATGCTAACTCAACAAGTTTTGAGTGAGGTTCAGGAATCTGTACTTTCATTAAGAGCTTTCAGTAATTCTGATAGAGACAGACCAAGAAATACTGTTTCAGACCCTTGCCTAGACCCTCCTAAGTTTCTTAAGAACTACAGATAGAGCAACCACAAAGACCCAAAGAAAAGCCTTAATACTTTCTTGCTCCCACCATCACAATCAAAGGAATTGCTCCTGTGTTATACATAGTCATCTGCAGCATTTGACAAATACACACAAGGGAGTCCCCACTGCTACTGAATATTTTCAAGGGAGCACAGATAGGTTGAAATCAACAAGCAGAAACATCGGAAATTTTTGGAAATAAACTATCTGCTATGTCCAAAAACACAGTGGTGGCTGTATCTTTTAAGAACTAGAGAAGATGTAAGAAAGTTGCAAAGAATACACAGTACACTGAAACCAAACGGAAGAATATATCTGGGTACAAGGTTTACTTCATCTTATAGTTCAGGAGAGGAGTCTTGAATCACTTGATTCTTGATGATATATTATGTTCAAACTACTTTGAAATTACGCTTTTTTCTTGTAAACCTCTTCAATCCTAGCTGATTAGGTTCTTCACTAATCAGTTTGTTGACAAAATCTTTATCTAGTGGGTACTAAAAACTTTCAGTATCAATGACTCTGCTATGAAATAATACTACAAAATGTTTTTTAGGCAGCAAAGTTAGAATTAGTTTCAGCTGCATGTACCAGAAAAGTACTTCTACACTGGCTTTAAAAGGAATTTTAATTTTCTTCATGTAAAGAGAAGTCCAAAGATAGGCAGTTCAAGACAGGTCCACAATGGCATCATGGCCTAGGATCCCTCATTCTTTTTCCTTCCATGAACACAGATTTCATCTACATTATTATTGTCACACATGGTAGTAAAAAAATTTCCCCACTTTCCAGACAGAGAAAGGCAAACTCATAGAGTAAGAATCTAGAATACAGGTTTTAAGGGTTTGGGGTAGGAGTAGGAAATGGGGAGCTAAGGCTTAAAATTTACAGAATTTCTATTTAGGACAATGGGAAATTTTTGGTAATGAGTGGTAGTGACAGTAGCACAACATTGTGTACATAATTAACAGCACTAAATTATATATTTGAATGTGATTAAAAGGGAAAACTTCAGTTTATAAATATGTTACTAGAATAAAAAAATGTTTTAAAAAATCATGGAACAGTGAAACCCTAAGTTAAACCATGGACTACAATTAATAGTACAATTATTAAAAAGTGCTTTCACTCAAAAAAAAGTGCTTTCATCAATTGTAATGTATGTACCACACCTATATGAAGCGTTAAAAACAGGGTGGTATATCAGAATCCTGTATTATCCTTTTATGCATGATTGTTCTGTAAACCAGTAATTTCTCCTTAAAAAAACAAATAACAACAACAAAAAACCAACAATGAATGAGACTTTGTTCCTCTCCTACAGAAACTTAGGATCTAGTAAAGAGATAGACACACAATGAACACTTTCCCAACATATTGTAGTAAATCCTCTTACAGTTAAATACACAGCACTTTTTGTCAGCACAGAGGAAGAACAGGTAATGTAAAGGCACAATATTCTTCTGAAACTTTTACCTCAAATACTTATTTTAAAAAGGCAGGGGTTACCCCTGAAGATTGGAAAAAGGATTAAAGGAGGAGGAGTTATAACAGAGAAGATAGGATTTAACAAAAAAGTATGACTGCTGAGTCATTATACTGACTTTTCTTTCAGTCTCCAGTGTCTTGGAGCAGCTAGAAGGAAAAACCTAAACTGTGGAACTGTAACCCACACCAAACTCCGAGATCTGTTCTATAGTAATCGTTGCAGTGGGCTTTGAAAGTTATTGTTTTTGTATATATGCTATTTTTCACAATAAAAAAAAAAGAAACATGCCAGTATTTCTACAAAATAAAAGATAATAATAAAAAGGTAGGTATTAGCCCTAAAGATTGGAAGAAAGATCAAGAGAGGAAGAGGCAAAGTTCTGGAAGAGCTAAAAGGAAAAATCTGAGATGATGGTATAATAGCCAACAACAAACTCTGGGATCTGTCCTGTAACTACTTGATGAAGAGTACTTTGGAAACTATTGCTTTTTCCTTTCTCTGTTTTGTATAAATGTTATATTACATAATAAAAAAAAGTTGAAAAAAAAGAGGAGTTATAATAGGGAAGATAGGATTTAACAAATGAGCATGACTGCTGAATCATTATATTGATATTTCTTTCAGACTTCATTGTCTTAGAGCTATTAGAAGGAAAAACCTAAAATTGTGGAACTACAAGCCATACCCAACTTTGAAATCTCTTCTATAACTACGTTACAAAGTACTTTGAACTTTATTGGTTTTTTGTACATATTTTGCAGTAAAGAACGTTAAAAAAAAAGGTAGGGGTGTGGTTGGTGAATGGGTGGCACCTTATTCAGACACATAAAATAAATCCTTCCCTAGCAAGCATCCACTTGGGCTGCATTGCAATGAATCCAGAGAGGCAAATCTCTTAGCTGGGCACACTGCTCTCTGAAAGAAAAGATAGTTCTTCTAATAAGGAAAAAGAGGATGAAAGGTAGTGGACAGGCAAACAGCAGTCTATGTCAACCACAACAATCTAATGAGAAGCGCCATCTTGGCATTTGATCTACAGAGCTTTATCAAGGTCTAACATAGCAAGATGATCCTATTTCTCTTCTCTGGTCTTAACTCATTCTTTATAAACAAGTAGAGTGTTTTTATCTAGACGCTAATTATAAAACCTTGTTTAACTTTTCAAAACCTAAAGAAAATCCTTACCTAGTAGTATTTTTCATTATTTGGTTGTTTTCAAATACAAAAAAAAAATAGACTATTTTAAGAAAAGAAATATTAGTACTAAGCTAGATATTCATGGGTAGTAACCCAACCAATGCATAACAAATATAACTAATACCCTGGAGGCAGAACTTAGATGTGTAGGTATTCATCTAAAAGATGAATCTAAGATCTCAGAGAAGCACACAACTCCCCAGTTTGGCCTTTGAGATCTCCTGCACAATCGTAGCCAGGCTCATGATCTGCTGGACTTCACTAAACAGATTTTTTTTTTTTTAAGAGTTAGAAGAGGCTTTGAAGATAATGATATCTGTCCAATTATAAGACATGCATAGAACTCCATGCAGTTCACTCATTTCAATCACATAATTTCCCAACTGTATATATATTACATCAGCCACGCAGTATCTGAAGCAAATGCTTTTATTTATGCAGTATTTTATCATATTGCCTGATTACATAGCTGTAGCACAAGAATAATAATATATAACCAAGCAAGGAAATATTGCAGTCAAGATCCTAGAGGGTTAAAATGACTAAATGGCTAATACCTAAGAGAAATAAACTGAAAAACTAACAGTGACGGATGAACAGGAGAGAAATAGAACTTAAAGAGACAAGACATTTGTACCTTCTTCTGCTCTTGTAAAGATTACTGCCAAGAGTCTCTATCAAGTAACAGATTCCTGTTAGACATGTATTCACTATGTGATTCTGTCCTTACTTCTTTTCTTTCCTTCCCTGTATCCCCTCCTACTTAATAGCAGACATTCATGGGAGGGGAATCCTCTTGCACTCAGCTAAACTCTCTTTTATCTGGCCACCTAACTAATCACATGAGGCTTCAATAAAACTATGCATGACAGCTTATCTTTCAATAGGTCTATATAAGCATAACTTCCGCATGTCTCAGTAAATATTAGGAATACACAGCTTGTCCTGTACACAACCGCATACAATTATAATGGCTCTCTCCCCAAAATTCTTACAGCACTCTTTCTTTCATCCTCTATTATCGCATTTCTATGCTCTGCTGAAATTCATTTGCTTTTTAAGTCTGTATCCTCCACTTGACTGATCAACGGCATATCTTATTCATGTTTGTGTCCCAGAATCTATCAGATTCACCAAATGAATGAAATGTACATTTAATTTTCCAATAATAATAGAAAGGAGTACTCCACAGAAATCAAATTTTGCTAGAAAAACATACAAAAATGCCTTCCAGTCATTATTTTATTAATTAGATACATGAAAACTTAAAATAAAACAATGAGTCCTTATTACTAAATGTTTATTAAAGATTATACTACTGGGGGTGGGCCACAGTAGCTGAGCAGGCAGAGTTCTTACCCGCCATGCCGGAGACCCGGGTTCAATTCCCGGCGCCTGCCCAGGCGAAAAAAAAAAAAGATCATATTGCTAAAATGGAAAAAAACGACAGTAATGTGAACTCACAAAGTAATTTATTTTGTAAACTTTCTTAAATACTGTTTTCACTTACACATTATCTAACTTTGTTCTCAAGAAACTTCTGAAACAATTATATCAATTTACAGTAAAAATAACTGAAGCTTAGTGATGTGAAATAACCCAAGGTTACATAGCTTAGCTAGTAAAGAGCACTGAGTCTAGAACATGACTTCAAATCCAGTGCCTATAAGACAGATCTCTATGTGGATCTCAGTCTCTCCTCTGACTAGTATGTGTCTATGGACAACTGGCATGATTCCTCTAGTTCCCCTCAGTTTCGTAGTCTGTAAAATCAGAATGCCAATATCATAGATTAACATGAAATACTAACAAGAACGTATGTGAAAGAGCTCAGAAAATTATTCACAGCATATTTATACGGGTGTATGTATGAGTGAATACATATATTGATATATAAACAAGGATAATCCTTATATATAGAACATAGTTAAATATATTGATGTATACAAAATAAATTGATAAATTCTAATTCCCCATATGTTCATATTTTCAAAAAAATCATTTCATTGAAATGTTTCTCCAAACATTTTTAGAAACTTAAAGCAATCACTATTTCCTTAATTTTATTATCTTTAAATTTCACTTCCCCTAAAATTAAAGAAATCCTATTCAACAGGGAAAAAAAATTATTTTCAACCATGACTTAATCCCATTTATCAACAACAAGCTAAAGATTTTAGAATATAACAATATAGAAGCAGGGTCGTGGTTTTTGTGCTTCCTGTATAAAATTACATGCCACACATAACAGAATTTGAACCTAAAAGATAAAAAATGCTGCGCTTGCTAGACCATTGATCTCAGACCAGTAGCACAGCTCACTAGCACTGTGTTAGTAAAACCATACTTTGCACAGAATGTACCTTGTTTCTAGACGCATGCAGGAAATGTATTTAAGGTTTCAAATTGGTCCCTCTGGGATTAACTGATTAGATTTCAACACAGTAGGGGAGTGAAAGGAATAAGGAAAGGAAGTAACATTAATATTAAAGCACTGTTTTCTAATATATTCAGGATGATTTTTAGATGGTACAGAGATGTTGATTTTTATTTTAATAGTTACATTTATATTAGCATATATTTAAAAATATAACAAAGATATTAATTTCATGATTTCATGAGTGTGAACACTAGAATAATAATAAAGTACAAAATTTGGTTTTAAAAGCAGGGCAATGATCATGAAGGTAGAAAGCAAATGACAAACCTGGGATATGACAAACATCACAAACATGGTAAATAAATGACAAATCTGGGAAACACTGATGTTGAACCATCTCTATTTTTTCTATAGTAAAGTCATCCATCAAAAGTGCTTTATTTAACACAAAGGACACAGTTTCTTCAACTTAAAATTGCAAGAAGTAAAAAACTATGGAAGAGGAACTCAGACATCAAAACAAACTTAAGAAATGCATCAACCAACCCCAAAGTATGGGCCTTATTTGGATCCTGTTTTAAACAGGATATTAACAACATATACACACCCCTGCACACAAGTCTAAAAGATGACAATTAGGAAAATGAAAACACTGACCAAATATATGATATTGTGAAACTGTTAATTTTTTAGACGTGCTAGTGGTATTATAATTATGCTATTTAAAAACAGTTCTTTTAGAAAGACCTACTGAGGTGACTGGATGAAATGATATGACAGCTGTTGCTTTAAAAGTATTCAGAAGTGAGGGAAGGAATCAGTGAAAACAGATTAAATAAAACTGGTCATACATGATTGTCTTACTGGGGTTTTATATTTATATGGTATATAAACACATCCTGAATTTCAGAGTAATTTCCAAATGTGTTCCTTTTTTATTTTTTGTAAGATCAACTTAGTCTGTTATGGAGGTTTTAAACTATATAGATGTTTGGCTGTTGACCCAACAGATTATATAATTTTCTAAATAAAGAAGCAAGAGCTAATATAAACAGTAAAAATAAATACATACATATTTCTAAAAAATAAAATTGGTCAGTACTGCTCAACCTCAATGGTGGGCATTTTGGGCTCATTATATTATTGAATTTTTATACATTTGAAATTTTCCACATTAAAAAATTTAAATTTGCTTTAGTAAGTTTTTAATTAATGCCAATTATACATAATTTAAAATTGGAATTGGAAATCGGTCACAAAAAAATCTCTTCAAAAGTAAACACCACAACTTGCCATTTAATAAATTCGTCTTTTTAAAAGCCAAAAAAAAAAGTAAACACCACAGGTTAGTTATTCAGAATTTTTTTCTGATAATGCATTTTTATATATATCTTCTTTCCTCATTCACCTTCCCACAAAACCCAATAATTTTTAAAATGCTGTTAACTGTTCTAATGCCACTGTTCAAATACTTCATAATAATACACTATATTTCAGAAGCAAATAAAACAAAAAGGGATGCCCTTTCTATTTAGATATTTTCAGAATTCCAGCAATTTTATCACAAGTCAATGAATTCATCAAGGAAAAAGGTAAGTAGTTAATAAGTAAGTAACCTATCCTTTCCTTTATCTTGACATTTTGGCTTTTACTTTTCTATTAAATTTGGATAATGTTCCATACCACAATTACCAGATTAATGTAATTATAGCAACTTATTTCTTTGCCCTTCTTTGGCCTCTCTGTATGACAGAGAAGTATATTTCCCAGGCTCCCTTGCTTTCTGGCTTCTGAACAGGTCTCACCAATGAGAGAAGTAATAGCAGAAGCCTATAGGGCAGAAGGAAGGAGAAAGTCTTCATATTTCTTCCCTTCTTATACATCTCTTCTACGGTTCCTCTCATCAGTCAGTCCCTGGTTCCACAGTGACAGATCAAAGTAGACAGCCCCCTCCTCATTCTAGCTCCTATATGATAGCCTCATCATGTGGGTGAATGACAGCAAATCATAACCACAATGAGATACCATTTCGTACCCACTAGAATGGCTATTACTAAAACAACAGAAAAGTACAAATGTTGGAGAGGATATGGAGAAATAGGCACCCTTGTGCACTGCTGATGGAAGTGTAAAATGGTGCAGCCACTGTGGAAGACAGTTTGGCAGTTCCTCAGAAAGTTAACTATAGAATGACCATATGAATTGGCAGTTCCACTTCTAAGTTTGTACCCAAAAGAATTCAAAACAGGGACTTGAACAGATATTTGCACACTGATGCTCATAATAGCATTATCAATTCACAAAAGATGGAAGCCACCCAAGTGTCCATTGATAAATGGATAAATAAAATGTGGTATATATACACAATGGAATATTATTCAGCCCTAAAAAATGAATGAAATTCTGTTACATGCAACAACATGGATAAGCCTTGAAGATATCATGTTGAGTGAAAGCCAGACACAAAAGAACAAATACTGTATGATACGGATCATATGGTACTAGAATAAAAAAAATGTTAAATCCATGTAACTGCATATATTAGTTTGTTAATGTGGTTGGAATCAATATATAAGAAATGGAATGGCTTTTAAAAAGGGAATTTATTGCATTACCAATTTACAGTCCTAAGATCATGAAAATATCCAAATTAAGGCACTAACAAAAGGTTGCATATAAACAAGAAAGACTGATGTTGTCCAGAATACCTCTGTCAACTGGGAGGGCACCTGGCTGGCATATGCTGGTCCTTTGCTCCTAGGCTCCATTGCGTTCAGCCTCTGTTTCCTGTGGGGGATTCCTCACTTGGCTTCTCCAAGATTGGGTTTTGTTTCTTGGCTTCCTTTGGCTGTCTCCAGGCTCTGGCTTGTTTAACATATGGGAAGGCAATTGGAGACATCTGCCAGGCACTGAATCTCCAAACATCTGGGTTTCATGTTGATACTGTCAGCTCAGTCACTTCTGTTCTCCAAGTATCTGTATCTGAGGTTTCTCCAAAATGTTTCCCCTTTTAAAAGGCCTAGTAAACTAATCAAGACCCACCCTGAATGAGTAACATCACCATTTAATCAAAAAGCAACATCCACAACTTAGTGTGTCACATCTCTATTGAAACAGTCCAATCAAAGTTTCCCACCCTAAACAACAGGTCTGGCCCAACAAGACCGGATAAGGATTAAAACACGGCTTTTCTGGGGTATAAATATTTTCAAGCCAGCACAGTGCACAACAGTGAACTCCAATTACACCATGAACTCTATAGTTAACAGTGCAATTATTAAAGAGTGGCTTCACTGAGCCCCCAGTCTTGGGGGTTGTTCACATCAAACTTAACCCAACAAAGGATAGGTCAAGTCTACTTAAAATTAGGCCTGAGAGTCACCCCCAAGAGAACCTCTTTTGCTACTCAGATGTGGCCTCTCTCTCCAGTCAACACAACAAGCAAATTCACTGCACCCCCCCCCCCCATCTACGTGGAACATGACTCCCAGGGGTGTGGACCTTCCTGGCAACATGGGACAGAAATCCTAGAATGAGCTGAGACTCAGCATCAAAGAATTGAGAAAACCTTCTCAACCAAAAGGGGGAAGAGTGAAATGAGACAAAGTGTCAATGGCTGAGATTCCAGAGTTGAGAGGTTACCCTGGAGGTTATTCTTACGCATTAAATAGACATCACCTTGTTAGTCAAGATGTAATGGAGAGGCTGGAGGGAACTGCCTGAAAATGTAGAGCTGTGTTCCAGTAGCCATGTTTCTTGAAGATGATTATATAATGATATAGCTTTCACAATGTGACTGTGTGATTGTGAAAACCTTGCATCTGATGCTCCTTTTATCTACCTTATCAACAGACGAGAAAAACAAATGGAATAAAAATAAATAATAGGGGGAACAAATGTTAAGATAAATTTAGATTGAAATGCTAGTGATCAATAAAAGGGAGGAGTAAGGGGTATGGTATGTATGAATTTTTTTCTGTTGTCTTTTTATTTCTTTTCCTGAATTGATGCAAATGTTCTAAGAAATGATCATGATGAAGAATATGCAACTATGTGATGATATTATGAATTACTGATTATATATGTAGAATGGAATGATCATAATATAATAAAAAAAAAAGATGCCTTCATTTATTGTAACAAATGTGCCACAGAAAATGCCAGGTGTTAATAACAGCATAATGTTTTGTTTTGCTAAAGCTGCCAGAATGTAATATTCCTGAAATGGATTTGCTCTTAGAAAAGGGATTTATTAAGTTACAAGTTATAATTATAAGGCCGTAAAAATGTCCAATTTAAGACACCAACAAGAGGATATCTTCACTCAGGAAAGGTCAGTAGAGTCCAGGATTTCTCTGTCACATAAGAAAGTACATGGAGACATGCGCTATCCTTCTCTCCAGGTTTCTGGTTTCAAATGGCTCTCTCAGCATCTCCAAGTATCTGTGTTTCTTGGTTTCATCCCTCAGTCCTGTTTCGGCTCTCCGAGCATCTGTCTTTCTCCAAAATGTTTCCCTCTTAAAAGACTCTAGGTGGATTAAGACCCACCTTGAATAGGCAGAGTCAATCTCCATGGAAACAACCTAATCAAAAGGTCCCAACCAATAACAGTCTGTACCACAAGATTGGAGTAGAAGAACATGGCTTTTCTGGGGTACATAACAGTTTCAAACCAAAACAAATGGTACATAGGAATCCTGTATTTTATGCATGACTAATCTGCAAACCCAGAACTTCTCCACTTAAAAAAAAATGTTTTCCGATTAAAACACCTGGAGTGTTCCTATTTACCTGACTGGACTCTGATTCATTTAGTTCCCAAATCAAGATTGAATGGTAGACATCAAAGGAAGAGATAGATAACTCAAAGTAATGCTTACTGAATCTTACTTTTCTAGGGGGGAGAAAAAAGCATTAAAACACAAAAAATTGAGATGTATAAATCACGCATGATCTAGAATCACTGAGTACTAATGATCCTTATATATATATCCTCAGTGACCAGATTTATGTAAAACGTGATCAGGGAGACTAAAAGTAATGTTAACAACAAATGTAATTAATTAAATTAAAAGATGGTTGCTAAAATGTTTGTTACAAAATTTATATTTTGACTAGTGCATTTCCTAATATAACTTATGTAGACAGTTTGATTGAAGACCATAAGTACTTGGAATTTCAGGTAGGACATGAGATTTGTTGGTTTGTCCAGAGTGATGCCCTGATGAATCCCAGAGTGATTCGATCAGTGAGTGGAAAAGTATTTGCAAAGCCCCCTTCGGGGAATGGGGAGAATGGGGAGAAATACAACTTCCCAAGTTGAATTCTTGATATTCTCACAAGCAGTGTGGACAGCCAAAGCTATCGGCTGAGCCCCCAGGCTTGGGGTTTGTTCATATGAAACTTAACCCCACAAAGGATAGGTCAAGTCTACTTAAAATTTTGGCCTAAGAGTCACCCCCAAGAGAGCCTCTTTTGTTGCTCAGATGTGGCATCTCTCTCCAGCCAACACAACAAGCACTCTCACCACCCTCCCCCTGTCTATGTGAGACATGACTCCCAGGGGTATGGACCTTCCTGACAACATGGGACAGAAATCCTAGAATGATGCTGAGACTTGGCATCAAAGGATTGAGAAAAACCCTAGAACGAGCTGAGATTTAGCATCAAGGAATTGAGAAAACCTTCTCGACCAAAAGGGGGAAGAGTGAAATGAGACAAATTGTCAATGGCTGAGAGATTCCAGAGTCGAGAGGTTGTCCTGGAGGTTATTCTTATGCATTAAGTAGATATCACCTTGTTATTCAAGAGGTAATGGAGAGGCTGGAGGGAACTGCCTGAAAATGTAGAGCTGTGTTCCAGTAGCCGTGTTTCTCGAGGATGAATGAATAATGACATAACTGTCACAATGTGACTGTGTGATTGTGAAAACCTTGTCTCTGATGCTCCTTTTATCTACCTTGTCAAGAAATGAGTAGAACATATGGAATAAAAATAAATAATAGGGGGAACAAATGTTAAAATAAATTTAGTTTGAACTGCTAGTGATAAATGAAAGTGAGGGGTAAGGGATATGGTATGTATAATCTTATTTTTTCTGTTATTGTTTTATTTCTTTTTCTGTTGTCTTTTTATTTCTCTTTCTGAATTGATGCAAATGTTCTAAGAAATGATGAATATGCAACTATGTGATGATATTGAGAATTACTGAATATATATGTAGAACAGAATTATATGTTAATGTTCAATGTTAAAAAAAAAAAAAAAGATGGTTGCTGATACAATGACCATACTATTAAATGATCTTTGGTTCTGGCCTCCTCTCAAACTCTGAACTTTTCCTTCCTTCCCTTTTTTCCTAGGGATATTTCCTCTGGGAGAAGGAAAAATTCAAAAGTTGGTGGAAGCCAGTGGAAAGTTTTATACAGAAGCTTGAAAATCATACTTACATCAACTTTTGTCAGTATATTTCTGCCAGGATTAAAAAAAAAAATCAAAATCAAAGTACAGACAAATATCTAAACATTTTGATAAAGGTGAGTCAGAATAGATAAATAGGTTGTATGAGAAAATAATATAAAAATGATTTAGTTTTCATCATGCTTGCTTTGAAAACAATCAACTACACAAAGATCGTCTTATAAAATTCCCTTTAAAGGCCTTTAAAAGCCATTTCAATTAACCAATAATGAGAAAGAAAACGTTAAACAAAAACAAAGAATTAACATACATTTTTAAAAACTGAAAGACACCATTTGTCTTTATTAATCACTGAACCTATAAAATTTCAACCAATGGCCTAGCATTCCTGCTCACAGCCTAAATGCTTCATGCCTGACTAAGCCTCACCATGACCTTTAGTGTAATATTACACTAAACCATATTTTCCTGATCATGGTAACTTTCTTTAACTCAAGCCCTGTGTGGCTATCAAGAGCAAAACAGGCATAAAAATTAGTCACAAACTCAAATATATTTAAAATGCAGATCCGGCTTTGGCCTTCCTAGCCTCTACCACCACAGCTCTATGATTTGTCCCTCACGTTTTGCCATGGGGGCAAGCACTTTGCCATGGATGCGAAGGAAAAAGAATGCAAGAAAAAGAAGGAGATGAACTCTGGGCCAGCTTCCTCAATGATGCAGGATCAAAATCAAAAGTTATTCCAAGTACACAAATTAAAAAAAGAGAACAGATTGGAGAGACGAGTTCAAGTAAATTGTTGGTCAGCAGAAGAGGTAGAAAAACCTAAAGACATAGAAAAAGGTTAAAATTACCAAGGTGTTTGATTTTGCTGGTGAAGAAGTCAGGGTGACTAAGAAAGTGAATGCTGCATCCAAAGAAGTCAAATCCTTCTTTGAGCAAAATGAAAAGGAGAAAGTTCAGGCTAATGTCCCTTCAGTGCTGCCCTCACCCCCTACAGGGTCAGGAGCTGTGCAACCATCACCACAATCATTTTCATCATCCCCCAGTGAAGCCCAGGGTCAGTAAGGCCTGCCCCAATTAAGATGGCAGTGTGAGATGCTTAAGGGCTCCATTTCCTCAACAGAAGCTCTGAACAACCAACAAGAATGGCAGAAACATCATTCTAAAAACTCCAGAAAGTAATTAAATGACTACAGGAATACAGCTAGTGCTGAATCAAGAAAAGGGCCACTTAAAAGCAGTAGATTCTGGTACCACTCAAGCTGGCCCCTTTCCCCATTCCTCTTATCAATCTGACTCAGACCGTGCCCATGCTCCTAGGGCTAACCCCTGGTCCCAGATCCAGGGGAAGAAGAGTAACCTTCATGCACATACTGTAGCATGTTTGTCTGGCCCAGTCTGTCTAGTGGTGGCCTGAGAGACTCCGTATCACAGAATTTACCCCACATATGGAAAACAGCTACCAAGTTCTTTTACAGAATGCCGTGAGAAATTATTCAAGTTGTGCTGCCTGGGGCAGGGGATTGCTAGCTATAGGACTTAATGCTGCCATGCTGAAGGTGCTAAGAAATGTTTCTTAAGGAAGAGGAGAAATTTCGAACCATGAACTACAAATTCCTAGGGCCACACATGCAAGCCCATGACCAAGATGCAGAAAGGAGGCCTTTATGATTTGGCCTACAGCTATTCACTAATAAGCATATATTTCTATATGAATAAGTCCTGAAAGAGAACACTGGCTCAGGTCAATCTGCAAAGACTGGGAAAGGTGCTTTTTGTTTTGTTAGCTCCTGGCATTCCAGGAGAGCTATGTCGTAACACTCGCTGGATACAAGCGTAAGGAACAGACGCCTGAGAGGCTAAATTCCAGTGATAACACATACCAAATACCAGAATGTCCAATTTTCAACAAAAGGCTACAAAACATTAAAATAAATAAATAAATAAAAAGGGAGGTGATAGCCCAAGTAAAGGAGAAAATTGAAGCATTAGAAAATGTTAATGAGGAGGACCAGATCTGGGACATAACAGACAGACTTCTTAAAAAATTGTCCTAAATATGCTCAAAGAGCTAAAGGAAAACATGGACCAAAAAATATATACTAAAGGAAACGAAGGAAATAACAGGTAAATACAGAGGGAATAGCAATAGTGATAATGAAAAGGAACCAAGAGATAAAAACCACAGGAACAGAAATTAAAAATTCCCTAGCAACAGGAGACTGGAGCTGGCAGAATAAAGAATCAGATAATAAGTAGATAAGAATATTGAAATCAGTCAATCTGAGAAGCAGAAAGAAACAAAGGAAAAAAGTGAACAGAGCTTGAGGAACCTGTCTGGCAAAACATGTCCTTCAAAAATGAAGGAGATATGGATTTTCTATTTTTTTTCCTGAAGTAATGAAAATGTTATAAAATTGATACAGTGATGAACACACAACTATGTGATGAAACTGTGAATCACTGTACACTTTGGATGATTATATGCTATGTGAACATATCTCAATAAAATTGTGTTAAAAAACGAAAAAAAATACATACTTAAAAAGAAATGAAGCCAAAACACATGGAATATAGGCCTGTTTGATTATTAACTTTTCATTGATTTTTAAGGAGGTTCATAAAACAACACTAAGATATAATTTTACAAGTATATGTAAATACAGGGCAAATTTTCTTAAAATTTTAAGGTAACATTACATTTTGTCTATTCCAGATCATTTTTAGAACCACTTGAAAATGATAAACCAAGTCACAGCCTCACTCTTTTCCTCCAAATTTTAACTTAAAAAAGCTCTATACACAAGAGAAGTCAGACCAACTCCAAATAAGGAAGTATCTCTCAGATAACACAGGCCACTTTTAATGCCTTAAATATCCTTAAACATATAAATCCAAAAAATGTTCAGTAAGGTTACAGAGTGCATCTCCAGGCTGGATTCCATGCCAAAATTCATCAACTCATTATTAACTTAAATTGCCTTTCACTGGCCCTGGACTGAGAACCTTTAAAACAATTCCCCAGATGCAGGATATATAGCAGGGCTGGCTCTACTTAAAGAAGCTATAGTCAAAGGCCACCCAAGATATGCCAAAGGCAATATGGACAGAAAAGCACTGATAAATGCCAACAGTAATTCTATCCAAATCCCTAAAACCTAAACCTCCATTTATGATCTTCCCCTCCCTTAAAAGCTTCTTTCCTCTTTTCCTAGTGATACTCTCTCTAGGGGAAGGAAAAATTCAAAAGTTGGTGAAAGTGGAGAAACAATATACAACAACAAAAAATAAGGGATAACAAAAGGTATGTATATATTGATGATGGCAGGAAATCTGAAATGTTTATACAAAGATGATCACCAAAATGTCTACATCAGTTTTCTAGATATTTGGATTTCAAGGGTGAGTGTATGTGTGCGTTTTAACTTTTTGTGGTTTCTATGAAGTTTCAGTTGTTTTGTTTTCTTCTGAAAATTATATTATATAAATTACTATTTACAAAACAGCAAGAGAGAGACTGACAATTAAAATACAATTCTTCAGGTTGTATTTTTAGGTAGGAGGAAGCAGAAAAAGAGATGCGAGTTACCTAAAAAACAAAGCAACACTTGTTCATCCAAAATAATGGAATTACAAATGACATCCAAGTGGAATGATGTGTGTTACAAAACATATAAAGGAAACAGAAGAATGATTTCACATGGTCTCCAGTAAAACCCAACACCATCTTATCCATATACGTTTACGGTATGTCTGTCTGCCTACCATCCAATGTATGAAGAATCAGGTTTTGGTACGTTCAACAGTTACTAAACTGTCAAGAGCATCCATAGTTCACACTCATGAGACATTTAGGGATGTATTTAATTTATGACATATTTTGGTTTTAGTTTAAGTATGATAAAATGTCAAGATTAAGTGTTAGCTAACTGTGATAAATATATTTCAAAGACATTAAGTGTGTGTGTTTTAAGAGAAGGTAGAACTAAATCGCTTTAGTAATCAAACTAGGAGATTTGGTTGTCAATTTTGATAAATGTTACACTGTCTTTAAATACAGAGGCTACTTCCCAGTAGATATGTTCAATTTTATTAAAATCAGTTTACTATAAGCATACCAATCCCTGATGTTAAATTATAATTCCCACAATTTCAAAGAAAATTCAGTAATAATTTGTTGCCTATTTATTCCTATTTAAATGCCATTAAATTTTTTTTGCAGTTTCAAGAAAAAAGTTTTAAAAATATGAACCTGTAATACTTGTAAAAATTAATAACTATAAATCCATCACTTTCTGGAAACCAAATTAAAGTCACCAATTTGTGGAATCCTCTGTTACATGACACACTTTTTTTTAATCCAGCAGATCAAAATGCTGCTGTTCCTTTCCTATTGGTTTTTATTTTAAATATCTTCCTTTTGAAAGAAAGACTGTGACTTTATTTAAGAAAAAAAAAATTTAATCCTAATACAAATAATAATCATTTAGGGGGGAAAGCCAAATTTGACCATGAAATTCAAGAGTCTGTGCATAAAAAATCCAAATTATCAAAAACCAATGAGCACAAGACCTTATTTAAACAGGCTGCTAAATCAACTTTTAAACTTTGTTAAACCAAATATTTGCTTCACTAAATCAATGAAAAATAGGTCTGATTTTTTAATTCTTTGTTACCAACTCCAAATGCTTATATTTGAAGCACTGCAATTATATTAGATTTACAAAGTAGCTCTCAAGTAGATGAAATCCTTCCTTTATACGAAAAAAAATTCTGTTTACAACATTTCTTGCCTCTCCTTCAGGCAAAAAAAAAGGAGGAGAAAGATTTTACTGATTATCAAACGTTTAGTTGAAACTACAGATAATTGTCTAGAGATAATAAAACTTAAGTTGTAAGGGGAATAAAGACTAATAATGATAAATAAAAACACTTTGGAAAACTGCTTCTCCCCAGGAAGATAAGTATTTCTATTTAAAATTTCAAAAAAACACAGTTTAATGTCTATGGCAAAAGTCAAGACAGACTATTGTTACGAGTTCACCAGGTAAGTTAGCTGACTTCAAAGGTCATTCAACACAGGTGTAAATGAAATGTTTTAATTATCATCCACTGTAAGGAAACCAAGGCTTCCAGGAAACATTTTTGAAAGCAAAACTTAAAATTCAGTTTCAAATGTTACCCAATAATTCCCTAAGCAGAATAAAGCATTTTACATATCAGTATAAATCTAAAACTCTGGTTGTTACTTCAGTGATTACCCAACAAATTATCAGCCTCCATTTTCTAAGCTGAAAAACAAAAGTACAGTCGGAATCTCTGGGTAAAAACAAAAAATAACTTTATCTCTTCTTTATTTTAAAAGTGAATGTTATTTATTATAAGGGTGAAGGCTTGAAATTCAACGTCATTGCCATTCCATAAAAGGTTTTGTCACTTAACTATATATTTAATCTGACCCCTCTTCTCATTTATAATCAGTTACCCTTCCTGTATATAAACAACACTAAGATGAAAATACCAATATTTACAACCTTTTAAACCTCAAAATACTATTTTAAAGTAACATTAGTTGTAAATAAAAGAACACTGCAATGGTTAACTTTTCAAACTTCAGAGAAATATTTACTGTGTACCAAAAAGAAACCAAAAAGCTCTCCTTGGGCGGGCCACAGTGGCTTAGCAGGCAGAGTTCTCACCTGCCATGCAAGAGACCAGGTTCGATTCCCAGTGCCTGCCCATGCAAAAAAAAAACTCTCCTTATGTGGACAAGACCTTATTTAAATCTAAGGACAAAACACTATTGTGATGCCATACTATGGTACTTTAATAGTAATTAATCTTGGGAAATAACGACCCTCAACTCTCTAATATCATCTCCTTAACACTCTCCCCGCATTCTGTCTACTCTGGCCACTAAAGCTGCTGTTCCACAAACATGCCACACAAACACTCACCTCGGGTCTCTTGCCATTTGCCCAGAATGCTCCTCCCCCTACTTCATCCACATCTCTGCTCAAATGTCATCTTATTCCCAAGATCTTATTTGTTTGCCTTATATAAACTTCTAACTCCCATTTGACCACCATTCCTTTTCTCTATACTCCTTTGTTTTGTCCCACAACATTTTTTATTCAAATAAGACTTTGTCACTTTTAAAAGTCTGAATTTTAAACAGATTCATGGACTGGTGGCTCATATCCATCAGCACATTCTACTTTAGCACCCATTTCATCTCCAGCTGCTTTTCTTGAACTATTACCTTCACTGTGCAGTGCCATGAATTTTCCCAATTCAAACTTGCACTTCTTCATCATTTTTACTTTTCTAATACACCACGGAGAGGATAGATTGACAAGCTTTTTCTATGTCTTTACCAACGTTGTATAGAATCAGTTTATTGAACATTTCTTTCAAGTCATTTGTCTGCACCTCTCGGGTTATGACTCCCATCATCTTCCAGATTTGGCAGGCCTGTTGGTGTTGAGCGTAAGAGGTCTTCTGAATTTCATTGTTGCGTTTTTTGGTTAAAGCCAACACAGAACAGACGAGGCAAATAATCATCAGTAATTTTGACATTAACATGGGCTTCAATCATGGTCTGCTATTTTTTGACCATGGAATACATTTTGTCATGGATAAGATCCATGCCATGGAAATGGGCTAGGCATTTTTTGCCCTGCATATCCTTAGTAATTAGCTTGAATTTTATAACTGCAACTTCATCATTCTGCAGATTAGCAGGGCTCACTTCAAAAACACAACACTTACAGCCATCAGATGCAATTTTGGTTCTCTGGGCCCCTTTAATTAGTGCTTTAACAATGTATCTTATATTAAATATTGCCGGTGCCTTCACATCACACCAATCCTTCTTAGGAAATGATCAACCACTTTCTCCTTGGCTCTTTTTTGCCACCTTTTCTAAGGTGCTTTTCTTGCCAACCGTCATGGTGCCACTCAGGGAATCAAAAGGCTGTCCATAACATTTTATCACTATTTTTATTTATTTACTGTCTCTTCTTCACCCCCAAAATATAAGTTTGGGAAAGCACAGACTTTATTTTACTTACTGCTGTGGTCTCTAGTACCTAGAAGAGTATCTGGCATAATACAAATGTTCAGTAAAAATTTGTGGAACGAGTAAATGAACCAATGAATGAGCAACAATGATTTAAATTTATTTATGTGGCTGAAGTTCAGCATCATTAAATTTTGTATTTTGTAAAATTCATAGAGCTTATAAATGGTATGACCACATATAGATCTCTTAATTTTGTTCATAGATGAATGCATTTGGGTTAGGCACACTTTCCAGCTCCAGCTGGCTGTGGCCAGGGAAGCAAGATGACACTGTCAGGAACATGGAGACCAACATACACAAACTGTTAGCTCTGCAAAACTCCTGGTAAGAGATAGTACAAATGGAAGACATGTTGCTTAGTTTGCCTAACTGAAGGTACTACCATGTCAATCCTCTTCAAGAGTTTATGCCAGATGGAAGGAAATGCCTACTCATTCAACAAATAATTATTATCCACCTACTATAAAAGGAGATACTTCATGAAATCATTCAATTAAAACTGCAATACGTGTGTGTAGTGTATATGTTTGTACAATGAAAAAGGAGCCTCTAAAGAATGCTAAGTAAAACCTACAAAAAAGAAAACTAGAATTGAATTTTGAAGATTACGTTATCTAAGAAGTGATGGATCTAGAAATATTATTTCAATAATAGCATCAAAACTGCTTCAACTAGATGCTACCAGTAAATATTTATTACTATAGGGTAACCTTTATTTAGAAAGTTTACTCCAAACTCATAAGAAAATTATTCTTTATGTGAATTTATAAAAAGCTGACCTAAAGAATGAAGTTACACCATATCAGTAAGGCATTAGGATTTTCTACTGCAGACCTACAGCTATAAGACAGTGATGACATTTAAATACATTAATAATGTATTTAAAGGCTGAAAATCTGATTTTACTGGAGTGTCAACTGTCAGCTTTCTTGTATTTTATGTTAACCCTAATCAAGTGACCTCTCTGAAAGGTTTAGAAATGAAAAACTTATCAAATCAAAAAAATTCCCTCCACGTGAAATAATAAAAGGGTCACAATTAACATAACTCTTGACATTGGGTATATACAACCGATCAACAGACAAAAACACTCTTTTCAAAACTGGACACATTTTTTTAATCTTTTTTTTTTTTTCAGATCCACTGATCTAACCCAGAATAAACATCCTAAAACTCACTTTATCTTTGAGGCAGACTCTAACAAACGTGTTACCAGCATATTTGTAAACAACTCCTAAATGTGTATGGAACATTTCTTTATTAAAGTAGAAAAGGTCATAACATCACAAGGAAATAAAAACGGAAGCCATCTGGGAAAGAAGCTGCTTCATAAAGTGAAAATAAAGAAATTTAAAAGAACACAAAGTAGAAAAAATGTTCTACTTTATGGAAATAATAATGGAAAAATAATGTGTTATGTAACTATAAATAACTTAAAAAAAAACCACATTAAAATGAGTGCTTTACTTCCAACTAGTCACCTTTGAAGACTGTATACTAATCCTTCACTTGAGAAATTTTTAGAATTCTTCCCCTCAAATTTCCATCACAAACAATTTAAGGATGCATGGGTGATTCAGTGGTAGATTGCTGGCCTTACAGGCGGGAGACCGGGTTTGATTCCCAGACCATGCACCACCACCCCCCCCAAAAAAAAACAATTTAAAATACACATTAGTCTGTAAATATAGTAAGATCACAGTAATAGTAAGGAAACCTACTTTCTCTATTTCAACTCTATTCCAAAGGTGCCAGAATACCTTTCAGATCCCCAGTTGTCCATAATTGCCTTCAACTTTATCCTCCTCACTATCGTCAACCTCCTTATTTCTCATTCTTATACCTCCCCTCCCTCATCTTACTCCACTTTCCTCCTTGCTTACTGCACTCCTTCAACTCAGTCCTCTTTGCTATTCCTTGAATATTCCTTGTCTATTTACTGACTCAATGTCTCTGCACTTATCGTTTTCTATGCCTTTGTTTTTCTGACTCTTCCCAACACTTGGCCTCTTATTCGTAAATAATACAGTCTCAGTGATAATGGACCTTCCTTGACAGCTCAGTCTAAAATAAAACCCTTACCTCCTGATACCCACCACCACATCCTGTTATTCTCTATTATATCACCTTGTTAAATTACATTACTTATTTATTTACTCGTAAGTTACAAGTCCCCCTTATAGAATATAAGGTCCATAACACTAAGGATTTTATTTTGCTTACTTCTGTACTTTCAGTGTCTGAAATAGTGCCAAGCACACTGTACATACTCAACAGAGATACTAAATAAATTACTCAATCCCCAGGTGTAGATGTTGGTATAGCAAATTCTGTCCACTACTGCTTCATCGGTGTCTCCTCCACAAATTCTATAGCTCCTGGTCTAAAACCTTGACACAGTATGTACAGTCTAGGTCTGTATATACGTCACTGTGATCTTTTCCTTTCCTACAACTAATTACATATACGTCCTCTCCTACAACCAAGCTCCTTCCTACATCCTATATGCCCTTATGTCAGAAAAGAGAGAACCACACTCACTACCCAAGGCCTGGAGTACACAGGTAAGAAATGAATAAATACGTATTGATAACACCCTCCCTTCTCAGGGCTCTGGCATAAATCCTTTAGAAAGGCAGTAACAGAAGACAATACCAAGAGGACACACCTTGCTGTGCCTAAAATTCACCCAATTCTCCTAAAAAAAAAAATAGTAAATATTAAAATATCCAAGGACTAAGCTTAAATACACCTCATTTATCTCTTTCCTGAATTCATTCCCATGAGGCTCCTGGATCTTTCCTGCAAACAGCACATATACATAAACACTTGCCCCTCCTTAGGTTCACCTAAACTCCATATATGTCCAGACAAGTCTGAGTGTGCAAACATATAAAGCATAGACCAGGTTTTGTTTTGTTTCTCTTTTTAAGCAAAAGAGAGAGATACTGTAAAAATTTCAAGCATTACCAAGCAAAAAGTAAAAGTTCCATCAAGTCCATTGCCCAGAGCAGTTTCTAAACTCCATACTATCCAGTCACATAAAAAAAGTTCCCTTATTTAATAACTATTATTTCTGCATTGGTCTTAACATATCTGGAGTATTAGGTCCAGTTCTGGGAGTCACGCATAAAGAGATATTTAAAAGCTGAATTACTTCTTTCAATGGTAAATGCTCAATGGGGTGAAGAGAGGCAAACTGTCATAAGAAGAACATTTGGGAAAATATGGCTTTCTACAGAATATTCACAACCCAACGGACTGGCAATATAATTCATTCAACTATTCAAGAGGCTGCAATTTAAGAGAAGCTTATCTATTTTGTACAATGCACTAAAGGACAGAAGTAGAACTGTTAAGTCAAACATATGAAAACTGTAGTAAAATTGCTGACATACAGGAAGACTTTGTACTTTAGGAGCCAGGGGGCTATTATAAAATGTGACCTCTGGGGCATTTCCTACAAACATAAACCCTGATTATCATTAAAACAAGAAATTCTATCAAATGTTTCCATCAATTAATTCCAAGTAGCAATTCATATACAATAGCAAAACAAATTTAGAAGAAAAGTGATTGCAACTGCAACTCAGCTTTCCATTTTTTCCTCTATTATCATTGTGATCATCAATCAGCATTTATTGAAAATATACTGAGAATTCTAATTCTAAATCCTGAGTAAATAAGACCCAGAGTATAGGTTTTCTTTCTGACAAGAGGTTCATAATTTAGCAACGTATATGACATCTATCTATATCTATTTAAACTATACTCTTTTGTGCATAAACTATACTGCTGTGAAATCTAATATGGTGACCAAAAATATGAACCGATCTCTGATCCAAGTCCTTAAAAGACTGTAACTAGTTCTTTTTAACTTAAATATTACCATTTTAGCTTAATCATAAAATGCAAAACAAAATCTAGCATAGCCAAGGCATTCTCCAGAAGTCTTTGGTAAATTTAATATTCATGAAGTATACCAACTTCAAAGTCCTAAAAATCTTTCATTTGTCGCAAAGGGGCTTATGGCATCATTAATAGAAGTAAAGACTGATGTCATGTATTAGTAAAACTGCCATTTATTTAAAAAAGAATTTGACTCATGGTGACTGATCTATGAAAAATGAGAAGAGACTAGTGTTTGGGGAAATCAGATCTATCACATTAGTCAATGGCAGTTCAGATTCAAGTAACTTAGCCTTAAACTTTTTGCTGAAATAATCTAAGCAAGTAACAAAATTTCCACTTAAAAAATCATTTTTTAAAAAGCAAAACTACATATGGTTCCTAAACATTAATGTTCAAAACGGAATCCAACTGCTATGAGAAACCCTTGTAAAGTCTATTAAAGATATAAAAAAGGTTTATAGATTCCCTACAGGTTGTGAATTCAAAGACTGGCACATGACCCTCGAATATAAATTTATAAAAGTTCATCGAGGATTTTAATGAACAGTTTGGAAACCAGTGATTTTTTTTTCTTCAGCATTTCAATATCCTCATGTTTACAGGTCTGATTCTTCAAGCTTCTATTCTCTTTCAAACACACACAAACGGCTGTTTCTAGTGAAAGCTATCATCTAGTCCCAGAAAAAAGGATATTATGGTTAAAAGCATTACTACTTAACTGGTTTCAAATGCTGACTGTAATTATTAGTAACTTTAAGCCTGTTACTTAAACTTCCCTGTCACTTAGTCTCTTCATCTGTGAACCAGAGATGTTAAATTGTACTACCCCATAGGGCTGTTGTGAGGATTAAATAATTGAACATGTGCAAAGTACCCAGACTAGGGCCTATCTAATAACAATGGCACAGGAACTGTTTTAGCATATTCTCATTATTATTATTATTTAATATATGAGTTTAGAAGAAAGGAGATCCAAGTGAGCAGGAGTAGTCATACATTTCAAAGAGCTCCTGATATGGGAACTGCGCCTTGAAGAATGAATAAAAGGCTTTAAAGATGATTAGAAGAAATAAAAGGAGAATAAAGAGAACAAGACATCAGGGTTCAAAATGGGGCACTAATGGACTTTATCAATTGTATACAGCATGCTCATTTATATGCAGCCTCGAATGCCAGGCATAGGAGCTAAGCAATAATGCAACAGGTAATGGGAAGCTCTTATAACTCTTAAATAAGGTTTAATATATTAAAGATAGGATATACTAGGCTGGGCAAGTACCAGGCATGAGAATGAGAAATGACCTAAGAATGGATATACACCATTGATGGAATCTGGAAGCATTCCTGTACTAAAATATCAAAGTATGACTCTGAAAATTGGATGCAAAATAGAATCTTCCAGAACAGCAGAAGAACATATGAACAACAAAGACATACCCAGTATAAAAAGATTTAAAAAAAAAAAAAAACTATATGTAGGATATTTGGAAGTTAGCATAGAGATACTTCACAGGAATGGCTGAAATCATGAAAATTACATATGCAAAACTGCTTGTTTTTATATATAAACTTCTTTCTCTGGAACATCTCCAAGGGGTACTAATTAAAGGGTGCAGTTTTCTGTTTTTTTTTTCAAAAGGAAATTTGTCCTCCACTATCTATTTCCAAGAAGAAAAATACTTTCAGAACACATCCACAATTTACTCTGGCTAGCATTATACAAGCCTTACTAAATTTCTTAACTTCCCCATCTCTAAAAATTAATCTCTCAGAAATCATTTCAAAAATATTGGCTATTAATAGGATCTTCAACCAAAACATAACACTTAAAGCTCTGATCTATTCAATTGTAAATGACATTCAATTGTTAGTGTCATTAAAATAACAACTATTTCCTTTTTCAGTAAATCAGAATTTACCTATCATCATGAAGTATGGTGACCATGGTTAAATCGATTTTTGCACCCTGGGAAAAAAGCATCTAACAATTCAGAGAATTCAAATAACAATATTAATAGTGCAAATTCTTATCTAGTTTCCAACTTCTCTCATCATATTTGAAATCTGCAGTGACATACCAATGGGAAATTCCTCCTTCTCCCATTTCTAATCCCATAAAATACAAACATCCCTGGCATTCTCACTCTTTTTACCACCATGGTTATCCACATATATACTGCTGCTTAAACCCAGGTAAAATGAAGAAATATGTTGTCACAACATTAATATATCTTCACAATGCCTGACTCACTATGCTATGGAACATTATTGATCTATGACTTAAATTAAGCTCTGCTGGTCCAAAAATATTGATAATGTGGCAATTAAGTGTTAATATAACTATGCACCAGGACCATATTGAACACTTCATAATGGACAGCCTCCTTGTCACAAGAGATACTTAGAAAAGAATGAGATTCAAAACCTCACAACATATGAGACTACTAGAGAAACTCCAAAGCAATAACCTTGAATTCATTAAATGTGATTTACTTAATTTTCATAGTCTATGATAGGTCACTTTGCCAAAAACCGTTCCACAAAAAAAACAAAACAACAAAAAAGCAGTGTTCACCATGTAATTGCATGCAACATGCTAACACAGAGAGGAAAATGGTTTCAAAACAGGAAGCAAATAGTATAGATAACTATTAATCAAAACTCAGGATGAAAAAATTAAAAAAACAGCCTCCCTAATAAATTAATAACATCATTTAAAGAAGGATGACACAATTTCACTTCATGCATTCTCATGCAAAATAGAAAACAATGAAATACTTTAAAATGTAGAGAATTCTCAGTAGAATATTTGTGACTAAGTCCTGTAACAAGGAGAAAGGTAGAAATAAATCCATCTGATTGGAAAAAGATCATAGTCTGTTGAAACACTTGCTAGCACATAGGTGGAAAAACGGGCAATCTCATACTGTGGGTAGGGTATCCCTATAGAGATTTTTGGCAAAATCAATCAAAACTATAAGTGCACACACTTTGACTCAGAAATTTCATTTCTAGGAATTTATCCTACAGAATATGTGTGCAAAAATTGCATTACAGTATCAGTAAAAGCAAAAGACTAGAAACAACCTAACTGCCCTTAAATAGGGACAAAATAAATTATGATGAACATAAACTGAAGAACACAAAGCAGTTGTAAAAAAATATGAAGGGCCATGATGGATCAGCAGAGAGTTCTTGCCTACCATGCAGGAGACCCGGGTTCAATTCCTGGTGCCTGCCCATGCCAAAAAAAAAAAAAGATAACTTTACTAATGCTGGGTTAAATGAAAAAAAAAAAAAAAAAAAAAAAACTAAATATGTTAAGAAACTATTTTACTGAGGTGATTGAGGTGATAGGGCATACAGACACAGATATCTCTGAAAGTATACATAAGAAACTGCTAACAGTGGTTGCTTCTGAAAAAAAGAAATGAATGGCAGGACAACAGGAGACTTTTCCTGTATACTCTATTATATCTTTTGAATTATGAACAATACTACTTAGAGAACTTTTTTAAAACCATGCTACTTTTAAACTTTCCTATTTAAAAGAAAAACACAAACTTTAAAAGAAGGGAGAGGTGAAGACTTCTTAAGTACCAAATCCGACTCAATAAATCATTTGTATTCCTATTAGGCCCTTTAAAAATTGCCTCTTTGCTTTCTCCTTCTGTCTTATTCTTTTTCTTTCCCTCCTGTGCACTTTTCCAGTTCATTTTATTCTCCTCCATGTAGGCCTATCAGGGACATTTGTTGCAATTGCTGAGCTCGGCTTAGAGGACTAAATGCCAACAAGGCTGATAAACTTTGTTCTAGTAACTGTCCCACAAAAAGTGTGACAATATCAGTCGTAAAAGAAATTAGAGTATTTACAGAAGGGTGGGTATGACTTCACTTATACAACAGGAAAGAAAAAAAAAGAAACAAGGTCAGAGAAGATGGGTGAAGCAAACATATGAGAAATTTAATATTTACAAGTACTATAAAGAAATTTCAAACCTAACTATAAACACTCATCTAATACTGTTTCGTCCATTCATAAACATTTTATTATTTAAAAAATACTCTTAATAAAAAAAGCATCTACGTCAGAAAAGTGAGTTTCCCTCTCCATTAATTAAAAACCCACACCTGTATTCTCAACATGGCTATACTGTGGCTCTACACTTAGAATACGTAAAGAATTAGTGGCCACCATAGTCACTGTCCAATAGTTGCTTGAACTAATACTTTCTCTTTAATTCCCACATGTCATTTATATGCAAAAACATACACATAGCGTGGGAGATGAATCCCAGGGATGAGTCTGGCCCTGGCACCATGGGATCAACAATTCCATCTTGACCAAAACGGGGAAAAGAAGTGTAACTAATAAAGTATCAGCGGCTGAAAGAATTCAAATAGAGTCGAGAGGCTACATTGGCGGTCACTCTTAAGCAAGCTTCAGTTAGACACTGCTACCTACCATAACTTGCCAAACTCCAACCAAAACCATTCCAACAAATTCTAAAGAACACCTAGAGCAATATATAAAATTCCACAAAGGTTTCATGCACTAGGGTAACTTTCAAGAAACCTACAACCTCCAGCTGGATCCCTGGACCAGATAAGTCCTGAAATGCAGAGAGGCCAGCCTCACCAGAACATCAGCTAGTTCCATCTTCCTACACCATATTACTGACAGCCCCTTCCAACATGGAAAAGTTAAAATGGGCATAGCCCGAATACCCCTAAAGAGTGGGAAAGAAGGACCAAAGGTGATGGTGGAGTTAAACAGAGAAGGTAGGGTTTAACAAATGAACATGATTGCTGAATCATTAAATTGATATTTCTTTTAGTTTCCAGTATCTTAAAGAAGCCAGAAGTAAAAACCTAAAAGTGTGGAATTGTAACCCATACCACAGTCTGAAATCTGTTCTAGAACTAATTGTTGTGCTGTGCTTTGAAACTTATTGCTTTTTTGTATATATGTTATTTTTCACAAAAAAGAGCTGATTGTGAGATAAAAAGTATTTATTTCTTCTAGTCTCCTATATTCTACAGCAGCTAGAAGGAAAAATCTGAGATGATGGTATGGTAGCCCATGACAAACTTTGGATTCTGTCCTGTAACCACTTGCTGAAGGGTGCTTTGAAAACTATTGCTTTTTTCTTTCTTTTCTTTGTATATATATATTACACAATAAAAAAAGTTAAAAAAAAAAGTATACACATATCAACATTTCACATGCTAGTGTCTCGTTTTGCATGTTTATATTACATACTCAATATTTTTGCATCTCGAAAATTGAAATAAAGTCTCATACACCTAAAAGTAAAAAAATTAATCATCTTTTACAAGACGCCAAAGGAACAATTTCAACTTTTGTTTCAGACATTAACTAAATCATATCAGATTTCCCCTCCACACAGTTTTAACTAGGGGAAGGATAACATGACTAGTCTTATGGTAATATCTGAATCTGCCTAAGAACTACTGCAAACAGGATGTTACAGACAAGGCAACTGTGCTGCCTGGCCAACGACCACCAAAAGACAAGCACTTTACCTTAAAAGTTCTCAAAAATAACTAAAAATAAACTTGCAGACATCAACATTCTTCCTCAGTTTAAGTAGGTAGATATGATACCTAACTCATGGATAGGTAAAGACGTTATATGAAAATCTTGTTTTAAATACCCAGGGTCATCTTTTTTTTTTTACATTAGATTCTAAAGTCCTACATGCCAGTAAAATTCCTCTCTTTCATCAAATAACTTTCTAAAACTTCCAAAACTTAATAAAAGCTAAATAAACACCTTTTTTCTAAGACTATTAATTTATAATAAAATATACTTATAAGATTTTCATTTCTTCGCATATAATAGACCAGAGAAATATCTTCAGAATCGCCTTAAGATTCTTGACCCTTGTGATCACATATGATAGAAAACTGCCAGACAGGAAGAAAGATCTCTAAGCCCCTATACAAAAGGTAATTAATGTTTTTAAAGGCAAATTTTATGCATGAAATACACATTATGTAGTCACACTAACTAAATTATTAACTTGTTAACTTGGCATAAAGACAGGGTTGTTGGGAAGGAATGTAAAAGAAAAACACTTCGCCAAAATTATCAATGGCCCAATTATTCAAGGTAGGATGGTTCTCCCACTTCAGCTTGAGGGGACTGAAAGTTCCCTTCTGTCCCCCTTTAGGAGGGAAATAGCAGCTGGCATGTCTGAAGAATCACTGAATCATATTCACAACTTTATTTAGAGTCAAGCACTGAAAAGAAAAGCCTTAGACTTTATTCTGCACTGAAAATCAACACACAAAATGCTGACTTTGAAGTGTTCAAATTTCATCCTTCAAGGACCAGTTCAATTAATTCCTCCTCCAGGAAGCCAACACCCACCAAAAGACGTACGCCCACTGAAACTGAAAACATTTTTCTGTATCTTTGGCATTTATCAAATATTGTCTTGTGACAGGTCTTATGATATGTCTAGTATTTATTTCTTTTCTCAACAACCTTTGTACTCTGGAATACTTTGTATCTTCTTTAATGACTTCTAGGAAATATTCCTGTAACTGGTCAATGAATGAGTTCACTGAAAAGTGTTCCATGACTCTTTCTCTGTTTTGTGTTATGGTCCCAAGAAGAGCTCCAGAGACTAAGGCAACAGTAAATATCTTCTGCTTTCTAAATCTAACTAAAATTGTGTCCAAGCTTGTAACAATTTTTCCTTCCCTAATTCTTGATCAAAGTCATTATTTAAGTATTAAAATGCAACCTAATCTTTATCTATTAAAAATTGTTTACAAATTTTGGGAGGTCATCTTCAAGAAATTCAAAATACTAGCAGTTATTTAAAAAGCTTTAACATCACACATCAGCAAGTAACATACAACAGAGTATTTCAACCTTAAAATGTGGCAGATGTTATTCACAAATATATAATCGCTCTTGTAATTCCATCATGAGGAACATCAACTTGCCAAAATATGATCTTGAATTGTGTAACAATTCTATTTCTTCTTATAAAATATGAAGGCAAAAACCAAAACCCACATAGCTGCAATGATCCCATTCCCACATCCTATGGTTTCAGGGCAATCCATAAATACAGGGTCATAGAAAGACAGCCTGCAAACTCCTATAGCCCACACATCATTATAAGGATAGAAAACTGAACACAATGACAGATTATCATATAATTATAAACATCTTTTTAAAATCTGCAGCAAATTTATATTTTGGGTAACACATTATCTAATTTAACTTGTATAGTAAGTTTACTTGAACACCATAATTACTTGGAATCTTGACTAGGGCGTGAGATCTTGTTAGTTTGTCCAGGCTTGTGTAATGCCCCGATAAATCCCAGAGTAATCTGGGCAGAGAATAAAAATGTACTTGCAAAGTCCCCTTGGGGGACTGAGAAAGGAAGAAATATTCAGCTTTACCATCTGGAGAATTCCTGATGTTCTCGCAAACAGTGAGGACAACCAATTCAATAGGCTGAGCCCTCAACCTTGGGGATCATCTCTAAGAGGATTGTTCCTGCAAAGGAGAAACTAAGCCTACAATAATTATGCCTAAGAGTCACCCCCAGTGAACCTTTGTTGTTGCTCAAATGTGGCCTCTCTCTCTAGGCCAACTTGGTAGGTGAATTCTCTGCCCTACCCCCTACATGGGACACGACTCCCAGGGGTGTGAACCTCCCTGGCAACAAGGGCCCTGACTCCCAGGAATGAGCTGGGACCTGACATCATGAGAATAAGAAAGGCTTCTTGACCAAAAGGGGGAAAAGAGAAATGAGACAAAATAAAGTCTCAGTGGCTGAGAAATTTCAGAGTTGAGTGGTTATCCTAAAGGTTATTCATATGCATTATATAAACATCCCTTTTTAGTTTATGTTGTATTGAAGTGGCTAGAGGAAAGTACCTAAAACTGTTCAACTGTGCTCCAGCAGCCTTGATTCTTCAAGAAGACTGTATAACTATGTAGCTTTTACAATGTGACTGTGTGATCGTGAAAACCTTGTGTCTAATGCTTCTTTCACCCAGGGTATGAACAAATGAGTACATACATACATACATACATACATAAACAAACAAACAAACAAACAAACAAATAAAATGGGGAGATAAAGAGTAAAAATTTGGTAGCCCGAAATACTGTGGGTAAATGAGAGGGAGGAGTAAGGGGTATGGGATGTATGAGTTCTTTTTTCTTCTTTTCATTACTTTTCCTGGGGAGCGATGCAAATGTTCTAGAAAGATCACGGTGAAGCATACACAACTATGTGATGACATTGTGAGCCACTGATTGCATAATATGGTTGGACTGTATATATATATATATATGTTTATTGAGAAATAAATATATATTTCTCAATAAACATATTAACAAAAAAGAATCGGCAGCAACTGCCAATCTTACCTTAGAAATCCACCTACAAAAAGTATACAAAGTGGTCAGAATGTCTGCCTTCCATGCAGGAGACCCAGGTTCAACTCCCAGACCATGCACCCCAAAAAAGTATACAAAATTCATATGATATAGATGATGCCCAAATCTATGTGAAGTATTATCATTTTATAGCTTGTATGCTTTAAGAACAAGTCATATTTAGAATATTCATATATGTGTATAACAAAACTGCAAGAAAACCAAATATCCCAGACAAGTGGCCTATTTACTTCAAAATACATTTAATACCACTGAGTTATTAATATTACAAAGAAATGTAAATAGCTCTTTGGAGTTCAACATAAAACCTGACCAAAGGAAAAAGCTTATACTTCTGAACTCTAAATTTAATGACGTAAATTCCTAGGTAAGCATAATCTTCTGATGTGTTTTTTCTTTTTCAATTTCTATGAACTGTAAGTTAAAAGAAAAAAAAGCAACTGCTATATTTCCTACTACTCTGGAGAATTTAATGTTTCAAGTCTCTAAATAACATTTTTTCTTTTTAATTTTATAAATATTACTATTTTAGAAGATTACATTTGAATGTATACTATGTACCAAACTTGCTAAGCATAAGCACTTCATATGCATTATTAAAATAAGAATTGTTAAATGACGTTTTAAACCATGATTCCAGACTTGAATTGCTTCCTGATACTAATAAAGAATATGAGGACTACTAAAAAATATCCCAATAACTCCACCTAATTAAGTATACCTAGACAACTAATTAAGATGAGAATAAGTTAAAATTTTATATAGCATTAATAATCTTACTACAACAATATAAATGAGTGATTGCATACAAATTTTTATTAGGCAATGTTACCAGGCAGGTTAAACTGAACCACACAAGGGGTTAAAAATAACTACAATGAAAGGCCAACAGCCTAGCAGCACAGTTGAGCCAACATTCCCTTCTCTCCTCCCCCTCCCCTTTCTATCCTCTCCAATCCAGAATGAATTGCATGCCCCACTGCACAAGGCCCAAAAAGGTCACGGTAGATGGCAGACAATTTTGTAAGAGAGCAGAAATAACTCAGCAGCTTTGTTACCGTAGTCTCTTTTAATCAGTATGTTCAAAATCCTTTAATTAGCACTCTGTCTACAGAAGGAAAGCATTTCTTCTGTACCAGGGGAGGGTACACAGGTATGTACACAGTGTTCTGTTGTATCAACATCACAACATGGAGCAAGCTCCTCAAACTGTCTGCCAGGAAAATGAAGCACATAAAACATTTTTAAAGTTAAGGTACCACAAAATGTATATATTCCCTTTGAATTTCCATGACTAAACAACAAAGTGGCAATTTGTTTCATTAGGCTGTCAATTTGTTTCTGCAAGAATTTTCAGTGAAGATGCAAGTATTTTAAACTAAGCAATAACATTCTTCCCCCAATATGAAAAAGTGATATATTTTTAAAAATTTAAAAAACATAAAAGCAGACCATATTCAAATATTGCTCCTTTTCTTCCTAACAGATCTTCCACAGAAGAAAAGCACAGCTTCACTCAATCAGGAACAAATCACAAGACACACTTTCACATGGATGCTTCACATTTGTGATTTCATCCAACCATAACAACTATTAAAACTTACAGGCTAGATTACATACATATGTTTTCTTACAAAATTTGATTAACTATAATCTCAACAGAATTGGTGAGAAATTAAAGATAACTATATTTAAAAATCCACAGCCAAGAAACAGGGGAAATTTCATTAAAATGGGAACTGAATCATTTTAATAAGGCTATATAGATGTTCCAAACTTATTTTTAATCTTTCAAAATCAAGTTGGTCACCATAGAGCATATCAAAAAAAATAAATCAAATCAGATATACAGACTATAAGAAGTGCTATATATATATTACATATAATCATTTTTTAAAAAGATAACTTTCTAGAGAAAAGCAATCTACCTATATTTAAGATAAAGTGAATTATGAGAGGCAACATAGCATAACTGCTTGAAAGCCAGCTCTTTCACACCAGCGATGTGAACTTTGAGCACAGTTCTGTATAATGGCAATAACACAATTTTTGCAGGCTGGTGTAAGAATTAAATAAGGATGCATTTAAAGCATTTGGGAAAAACTGAAAGTCTGTTGGTGAGACATAAGTAGGGAGTAAAGATAGTTATCTCACTGCACAAGAGTGTAAACTGGTACAACCTATCAGAATGATACATATATACATAAATTCATATTTATATGCATATATTCATAAAACACACACATATATATAAGATATTCACTGCAGTACTGTTTGTAATAGCAATACCAGAAGCAATATAAATGCCCTTCAATAGGGAACTGGTTAAATAAATGCTATATACAAAAGAACACTATATAACTGTTTTGCTTTATTTAGAAAAAAAGCTCTTTATATATTATATAAATAGGGAACGTTCTCCAACATAACTGTTGAAAGAACAAAAAAAAAGTAAGGTATGGAACACTATGTACAGTATGCTAACTTCTGAATAAAAGGGAAGTAGATATTTAAATATCTACTATATACATAAACTCTGGAAGATTATAGAAGTAATTAATAGCAATAATTAGCTACTGGTGATGAAAGTGAAACACACAGTCAAGCCTCTGCAAATGGAAGCTACTATCACTTCCTTCTTCAGTCTCATCATCAGCATGAAAACATATCTTTAAAATATATATACAGAACACATTTGAAATAAATCCATAATGAGGTAAACAGCCAAATCTCAATTGCTCATAATCTAATACTACCTAGTTGGAGAGTCAAGCCTTTTATTTCCTCTTCAAAGGAAATAGTTTTTGGCCATATTACTGCTCACTATCACCTCCACCAGAAAGTGAGCTAAGGAAATAACACCAAAAATAGCCAATTTATATAATACTGATCAATAGCTTTTGATCAACGGCTTTTAGAGCTGAAATGGGTCATGAAAATCCTATAATGAAATCTAATATCACATATGAAGCAACTAAGGTCCATGGAACTTCCCAAATTAGTGACAGTTTAAAGATCTGAAGCACCTAATTAAATATGTTTCCATTTTATTTCTGACAAGATGGAGGAAAACTGAAAATAAGCTACACTGAAATCAATTATCCTTGCCAATATCCCTCCCCTGATCCTTTATTATAGCTCATTAAATCTGCTGAGATCAAATCCCACAAGGAACTGTAGTAAGTAGAGTACAGGGCAACCAGTGACTTCAACAATTCAAACCTGAGGTTTCCAGAATAAAGGACTGATGAGCATCTATAATAGAATTGGTAAAAGATTGCTTACACTAGAAATAGTCAAAGGCATGTTGAAATCCTTGCCACCTTGCAGCCGGAAACCCCAAGGAGCTGGGCCAACCAAGGACACACTGTAGTTGCTCATGATTCTAAATGGCTCAAAGTCCAATCCCAGAAAATGAAAGACACTGTAAAATAAAATCAGATGGTTACTGAAAATATTTATTTGAAACCCTACTACATATTTAAATATATTTAATTTAAGCCAACTAAATTATGTTCAGTATTTGGGGCTTTTCTTAGGGGTTGGGAGGGAATGTAGAAGATGAGTCTGTAATTAGGTTCTCATTAATTTCAGTTTAAGAAAAGGAATCTATGAGCTAATACACAATTCTATACTCATGCCAATTTCCATAGTATAAAAATTCCATTTCAGAATATATTTCTACAAACATGATCAGCTTTACAACATGTTACAACCCAATTTTGTGGCCTCTTGCATATACATTTTAATCCAAAGTACTTTACAACACTCCTTTATGTACAGAGGAAAGAATACGATTTTATTTCAGATTTAATCCAAGATGATTTCCCCTTCTGTCCATCTCATGCATTCTCTTGCCTGTAGTTGACAAAAGTCCTTCAATTTTATTCACTTAAATTCCACATTACTCTAACAATTAAAAGGGACTACAAATCAGTAGACTCCCATTTCTGCTTTCCAAATACTAAATTCCTTAAATGAGAAGGTGAATACATGAAACTTTTGTCTTCAAACATAAGCTACAACTTATAATTTGCTCCTATAGGGACAATGTATTTTCCACATTCAACATAATATATATTTTTTCTTTTAGATAAGCAAAGATAGGTACAATATTCAAACTAGTACAATACTCAAGCACATTGATATTTTAGTCAGAATCTACCTTTTCTTTTATACATACATTTCATCAGATAAAGTAGAGAGCAAACATTCACCACTCAGTGAATAGGTTAGACTGAACTGGGATAAGTGAAGGGTTAATTTTAATGCGTGAAATTGAATTGGAGCTTTAGAAAAAGATTTAATGCCTCAGAACTTTTCTTTCTGTTTTGCTGTAAGTGCACTAACAATGACTCTCATGGTACTACTTTCATATAATAAAAAGCTAAAGTAAAAACAAAAAAAGAAAAAACTAAGTTTTTGCTTCAGTTGTCATAAGGCTACGTGCAGGTAGGAGAGATTGGTAGGAATGGAGATTTTTTTAGCGTAATACTAAGAAACTTAATATTTTCCTCTTTAAAAAATTATAAATATAACAGAAGATGTAGGCATAATTTCTAAAGTGCATTTTAGAAAATAACTGTTTATGATGTACCTTCTTGGAAAATCTGAGCCATCTAACCAAACACCACCTTATATTACACCTCAGTTAAAATACTGTTTCAGTTGCTTAAGCCATTCAAAACTTCTGTCCTATCACACCAAATTCATAACAGCAAGTATAGATATGCGAACCACTGGTATATTAAAAGAATGCAGATCCCATATTCTCATAAAGAGAAAATGAGGCAAAGCTTTCAAATAAGCCTTGTTCTTAAAGAAAAATTAAATAAGTGAAAAATCTGCTCTGCATCCACCAAGAAACTAAACAAGCTTTTCCACTTAACATAATAGTACACTGAACTACTAGGTAATAATACTGAATAGGAACAGTAAATCAAAAAGACCAAAAGACTAAACCAGAAATCCAAACTGCTCCACCTATGTGAAAAAAATATATAATAATGGGGAGGTAATGAGCCCGGTATAATTTATTTTCGTCTGTAATTATGAGAAGACTTTCACAGAAAGTTTTGGTATCAGCATGCAATACAAATCCAAAGTGCATAAAGCCAACTGATATTTCACAGGCGGCCTGCTCCCTCATTTTTTAATCTTTAACTTGTGTCAGAGGAAGAATGAGTTAGACTCAAATTCCCCCATCCTGTTGTTCCCTACAAAAAAAAAAGTATTTTCGTTTATATGCCAGCCTTTATACATACAACGTTCCTGTGCCTGGAGGCTCCCCTTCTGGTTTGCCACGTTATTAAAATTTCTAGCACTAAAGGACAGAGTCACACTACATAATCACGGTCATTTCATTTCCCTTTCTCTAATATTCTTCTTCTGCTGGCTTCATTCAGAATTCATTTACTGACGTTCAAATTCCTGAGCAATAGCACTACTACTACGAGCCTTTTCCAGGTCTCCTTGAAAATCATCTGGTTATTGGTGCCCAAACCCTCCTAAAATACCAAGCAGGCAGGAAATAGTGAAAAAATTAGTCTGCTTTCAAAAGCACAGAAAACGTTAGAATTTCAGTATAGTTCTGGGTTTTCTTTTAGGCAAAGTCTAAACAATGTCTTCGCTCTAGTACTAGGGAAGGAAGCTTGACCGTTTCTCACACTTATATCCCAGTGTCTTTGATGGAGGGAGGGGTGAGGACAGGCGGCTTGTGATGAATTGCTCAGAGTGTCGAGTAGAGCCTAAAATTAAAGTATCCTGAGATTCTCCTTTTCCAAAGATTAAGAGAGATGATGGAGGCAGAGCCGAAGAACTGAAGCCACAGACACAGGATGAGAGCAGCCAAGAAGACACTTCCAGCAGAAGGTTCACGCCTAGCGCCGTTTGCCAAATAAGGCTCCGAGCCGGCTGTTTCCGTGGCAGGCGGGTTCAGACGTCCACACGATCAGGAAGGCGGACTTGGGATAAGATCTGGCGATCACACCCTAGACCTGACCTGGCCAGCGCAGCTACGAATTTTCTTCCCAAGCTCTGCCTTATTCACGCGCCTTTCCTTTTTTCACTCATTGTCAAACTTACCAAAGGCACAGTCTTGGAAAAACTCCAACAAGTATGCAAGTATTAATAAGTGTGACACTCGTGATAGATTTTTTTTTAACGAGCTTTATTTCTGAACTCACGGAAGTTTTTTCCCAAACAGGTTATCCTACTGTAAATATAGGGGGGGAAATAACTGCTTCTCAGTAGCCTGAGAGCGAACAATCAAAAAAATAACACGCCTTTCCCATTTGGCACCGCTCCCTCCCCACACCCCGAAGTGGCTGGCGCAAGACGTGGGTGTACACGGGCGCCAAGGTCTGCCTGGCGACGCCCGGCAGCCGGCCCCGAGAGTCTGCTTGGGGGAGCCCGGGAGCCCTTGGCGCCAGCCCCCGCCGCCCTCGGGACACCGCTCCCGCGCCCCTGCCCTGCTTCCGCCGCTCTCGCCCAGGCCGGCCCGGGAACCTGGGACTTCCAGCGCTCGCCCTCTGGCCTCAAGCCCAATCCTGCGCCGCCCTTTCTCCGGCGCTCTGCTTCCCCCGCCGCACTCCCACCTCCGCCGCTCCGTGCGGAGAAAGCACCTGAGGGGCCGCCTCCACGCCGGGATGCTCCCCTTCTCCCCAGCTCGACTTCCCTGCTCGCGCTCCGCAACACTGGGACCGTTTCTTTCCCTCCTCCCTGCCAGAGAGCCGAAAGGCGCCTCCCAGCGGAGCGGCCACTCACCTCGGATCCGCCGCTGTGCTGCCTCCACCTCAGACGAGCGCTGACAAGTGACTCCGGCTGTGAGCGCCGGCCCCGCCGCCCCCGGGAACTTCCGCCTGCTCGCTCTCCGCGGCCCCGCCCCCCCGGCCAAGGGCACGCCCCCAGGCCGAGCTGGGCTGCCCTGCCACCGGGCGAAGGCTGCCCGGGAGACCGGCGCGCGGGCTTGTTGGGGCGGGCTGGAGCAGCCGAGAGGGAAAACCAGACGTGCCAGAGTTTCGGTGGGGGTAGTCGTAGGGGATTTTAAGCGGTAGCTGGCAAAGGTCTAACCCTCCGCGTTTCTGGCTTGTAATGGGTTCAATTCTCTCTCCAGAAACCTTGAATTGGCAAGCAGTTGCTCTGGCTAAAAATAGAAGGGGCTTTGGATACACCTCTGCCTATGCAAGTTCCGCAGATACTGCCTACTTTTTGAGAAAGCTTAGTAGACTCTGAGAAGTGCAGACCCTGAAGTGTGCTTAGAAGAAAGGTGAAAAAATCAGCAACCCCAATATCTAGAAGTTAAATCCTGTGATCCCACCAGAAGCCAGTGAGAAGGATCAGCAGCCAAAAGTGGTTCAAACACTGTATATTCTAGTTTATTTATTTATTGATATTTTTATTGACAAATATTCACACGCATACAGTTCGTACATGGTGTACAATCAGTGCTTCACGATATCATCACATAGTTGTGCATTCATCACCATGATCATTTTTAGAATATTTGCAACACTACAGAAAATAAATTAAAAGAAAGAACTTCTATATCCCAGGCCCCTTACCCCTCCCTCTCATTGACTGCTAGTATTTCCATCTATCCAATTTATTTTACCCCTTATCTGCCCTATTATTTTTTTACTCAACTGTTGATATCCTTGATAAAAGGAGAATCAAATACAAAGTTTTCACTATCACAGTCACATTGTAAAAGTTATATTATTATACAATCACCTCAAGAGTCAAGGCTCCTGGAACACAGCTCAATAGTTTCAGGTACTTCCCTCCAGCCACTCCAATATACCATAAACTAAAAAGGGCTATCAGTATAATGCATAAGAATAGCCTCCAAGATAATCTCTCAACTCTGTTTGAAATCTCTCAGCCATTGAGACTTTATTTTTTCTCATTTCTCTCTTTCCCCTTTTGGTCAAGAAGATTTTCTCAATCCCATGATGCTGAGTCCCAGCTCATCCTGGAATCCAGGATGAGCTGTCCCACTTTGCCAGGGAGATCATGTCCCATGCAGGAGAGAGGGCAGTGAGTTTACACGAGAAGTTGGCTTAGAGTGAGAGGCCATATATGAGCAACAAAAGAGGTTCTCTGGGAGTGACTCTTAGGCCTAATTTTAAGCAGGCTTTAGCCTATCCTTTGCAGGAATAAGTTTCATAGGGGCCAACCCAAGATCAAGGGCTCAGCCTATTGATTTGGTTGTCCCCACTTTTTGCAAGAATATCAGAAATTCTCTAAATGGGGAAGTAAAATATGCCCTCCTTTCTCCCCAGTCTCCCAAGGGGACTTTGCAAATACTTCTTTATTTACTGCCCAAATTACTCTGGGATGAATCAGGGCATCACACTAACCTAGACAAACCAACAAGATCTCACACCCTATTCAAGATTCTATGTACTTATTGTGTTCAACTAAACTGACCACACAAATTAAATTAGGTAATGTGTTACCCAAAATATGAGTTTTGCACCAAATAAACATCTCTCCCTTTGGCCTCATACAGAAGTTTAAAAAAAAAAGTTTTAAAATATGGATGATATCATCCCTTAACCTGTAGTCTGATCTACCCCAGTCCTATCCAGATCAATTGCATTCATATCTCTCTGTAGAAGTTTGATCCCTTTTTCAACTTTTTAAACAGTTCCTGTATGGAGTACTGCTGACTTTCATAGCTTTCAGAGCTCTAACTCTGAGTCTTAGGTGTCACATAAATACCTGAAGTTTCTGGGAATGACCAGGTTATATACAAATAGCTCAGCATATCACAATTTAGAAAAAACAATTACAACTTCTGAATATATGTGACTGCTGAAGAGCTTACAATCAAGGACCCTTTACAAAAGGCCCCAACCTGATAATCCATGCTCTCTACTTCAGTTCACCAAGTTTTTATATTATAGTTAGTCCATATGAATGAGGCGTGATAATATTTTGTCGTTTTGTTTCTGACATTTCATTCAACATACAGTCTTTATGCTTCATTCACCTAGTTGCATGCCTCACAACTTCATTCCTTCTTGCAACCACTCAGTAGTCTGTTTTATGTACACACCACAGTTCCGCCTTCCATTCCTCAGTTGTTGTACCCTTACCCTTAGACCACCTCCATCCATTGTGAATCAAGATCGCTACCGCCATAAACACCAGTGTGCAAATGTCAATTCGTGTTCCCACACTCAATTCCTCCATCTAGTTTATTTTACTAACTCCAAATCAATAACCCATGTTCTAGTTTGCTAGCTGCCGGAATGCAACACACCAGAGACGGATTGGCTTTTAATAAAAGGGGATTTATTTTGTTGGTTCTTCAGAGGAAAGGCAGCTAACTTTCCACTGAGGTTCTTTCTTACGTGGAAGGCACAGGATGGTCTCTGCTGGTCTTCTCTCCAGGCCCCTGGGTTCCAACAACTTTCCCCGGGGTGATTTCTTTCTCCATCTCCAAGGGCCTGGGCTGAGCTGCAAGTGCTGAGATGAGGAATGCCAAGCTGCTAGGCTGTGCTACCTTGCGATCTCTCATTTAAGCACAAGCCAATTAAGTTAAATGTCACTCATTGCAGCAGACACGCCTCCTAGCCGGACTGCAGTTGTAATTAGCAACAGATGAGATTCACCTACCATTGGCTCATGTCCACAGCAACAGAACTAGGTGCTTTCACCTGGCCAAGTTGACAACTAAATCTAAATACCACAACCCACTTCTCCATTTCCATAAAATTGCTTGATTTAGCCCTAGGAATTCATTCATAAGCAAATTTGAATAATGTTATAATGGTCAATGAACACAGAGAAAATACCTTAACTTTTAAAGCTTTGGATTTGTCTATAGAGTGAGGACTCTTTTTAGCCAAAGGCAGTATAAATCAAGAATGAACTTTGTGGGGTCTATGATCCCCTAGAAGTGCAAGCAAAATTTAGAGAAGAGTCAAAGTCGCCTTGTCCAAAATGGTAGCAACTAGCAACATGTGACTATTGAGCAGTTAAAATGTGGCTAGTGCAAGTGAAAAAAACTGGATAACTAATTTTTTTGTATTTTTAATTTTAAAATTTTAAACTGAAGGTAAAATACATTTCTGTTAACCACAACTTTATAGTTTGGATAGGATGATGTGCCCAGTTTGAAGCTATTATATACTCCAGAAAAGGAACATTTTAATTCTGATCCAATCTTGTAGGCCAGACCTATTGTTTAGGATGGAAACCTTTGATTGGATTGTTTCCATGGAGATTGACCTACTCAATTGTGGGTGTGGCCCTTTGATTAGATGGAGATACGTCTCCACCTATTCAAGGTTGGTCTTGATTAGTTTACTGAAGTCCTTTAAAAGGGAGGCATTTTGGAGAAACCTCAGATTCAAACACTTGAGGAACAATTGCTTTAGAGTCAACAGAGATGCAGATAATTTGGAGATTCTTGGAGTGCTAACAGAGAAAGCAGATACCTAGACATGGACATTTGGAGATGCAGAACCCAGCAGATGTTGTCGTGTGACTTCCCATGACATGCTAAACAAGCCAGAACCCAGAGTTGTAACCCAGAGAAGCTAAGTGAAGGGCCACAGATGCTTAGAGAGGAAACTGCTGGCATCAGAAGCTGGAAGCAACAGAATGAGGAATAAGACCAGCCGATGCCAGCCATGTGTCTTCCCATGTGATAGACATCGGCCTTTCTTGAATCATGGTATCTTTCTCTAAATGCCTTAGTTCAGACATTTTTATGGCTTTAATAAATTCTCTTTTTAAAAGCCATTCCATTTCTGGTATATTGCTTTGCAGCAACATTAGCAAACCAATACAGATTTTGATACCAGCAGTGGGATGCTGCTGTTTGCAAATACCAAACATGTTGGAGCAGCTTTTACATGGATAAAAGGGGAAAATTATAGAAAAAATTTTTCAGCAAGTGAATAGGAAAGGCCAGGATTGCTTTGAATAGACTCTTGGTAGAAATGTAGACTCTAAAGATACTTCTGGTGAGGCTTTAGACAGAAATAATGCATATGACTTTGCAAATCGGAAGGAAGGAGATCCTTGTTTTAAAGTGGCAGAGAATTTGACAAAATTGACTACTGGTGTTGAATGAAAAGCAGAATTTAAAAGTGGCGAGCTGGGGTATTTAGCAGAAGAGAATTTCAAATTAAATGTGGAAAATGCAGTCCGGTTTCTCCTTGTAGATTTAGTGAAATGCAACAGGAAAGGGATAGGCTAAGAATTGAAACTTGGGTACACAGAAACCAGAAATTGATTATCTGAAAAATTCTGGGCTTCCAGAAAGGGAGACTCCAGTGATTAATGCCCCATGTGAGGACTTAATCAAACATGGAACGAGTCAGCCATGTCAGGACAAGCCAGGAGGGGAGATGGAGTTATCCAAAAAGGATCTGTGGGAAGTCCTGTTGTCTGATGGTTTTGACCCCTGTATGTGACATGGAAAATCAATAATTTTTTGCAAGTTCTGTACAATGGAACCACTCCCAGTCTATACTAAAAGAGCCAGGAAAGGGACAGATTGAAGGAAAAATGTCTTTAAAGGCAGAACCATGGAAGCTAAGGTCTGAAGCCAAGAGATTTCCAGCCAGGAGAGAAGAGACACCCATCTATGTGGAAAGGGGAAGTTTGCCCAGAAGGCAGAGAATGGTCTTCTGCTTGGTTGCAGGAAGAGTTTTGCCACCTCAGGCCCTGGAGAGGGTGTAGCAAATTCCTTGGGGATTGGGGAAAGTCTGGCAATCTCCTCATTGTTCTGGAGAGGTCGAGTATATACCCCAGAGATGGCAGAGATCCTGGGTACTGCCCCAATGCTTGGAGAGGGTGGAGTTGAGAGAAGAATGAACCCTTCAACGCATCCCCATATTGCAAACCTCACACCAGTGTTTGTAGAGAGCAAGGCCACTGTGTAGGCCCTTAGAAAGGGCGGGGAAGCTGCTTTCTAAAGCCTTGAGGATGAATGACTCTCAGACTTTGAAATCCAATGGAGTTTGCCCTAAGTTTTTGGAACTAATCTGTTCTGGTGACTCCTGTTTACCTTTCAATTACTCCCTATGGCAATGGAAACATGTTCCCTGTGACTGTCCTTCTTTTGTATACTGGTAGCAAATAACTTATTCTGGGTTTCACAGGTCCACAGCCAGAGGATAATTTTTGCCTTAGAACAGACCATGCCTGTAACTGACTTTGAAGAGATTTTGTACTGTTTCTGACTTGTATTTGTAGTATTACTGAAATGGTTTAAAGCCTTTGTGATATTGTGAAGAGATTAATGTATTTTTTATATGGAAAGAGCATGTCTATTGGGGATCCAGGGTGGGATGTGCCAGTTTAGGACAATTATGTACCCGAAAAGCCATATTTTAATTCTGATCCAATCTTGCGGGGTCAGACCTATTGTTTAGGGTGGAAACCTTTGATTGGATTCTTTCCATGGAGATTGACCCACTTAACTATGGGTGTGGCCTTTTGATTAGATGGAGATGTGACCCCACCCATTCAAGGTTGGTTTTGATTAGTTTACTAGAATCCTTTAAAAGGGGAAACATTTTGGAGAGACTTCAGATGCAGACACTTGAAGAACAGTTGCCTCAGAGTCAACAGAGATACAGATATTTGGAGATGCTTGAAGTACCAACAGAGAGAGCAGATGCCTAGATACAGACGTTTGGAGATGCAGAACCCAGCAGATGTTGCATGTGACTTCCCATGACATGCTAAGAACACAGATTTGTGTCCCAGAGGGGCTAAGTGAAGGCCCATAGATGCTTAGAGAGGAAACATCAGAAGCCGGAAGCAATGGAACCAGGAACAAGGACCACCAGTTGCCAGCCACGTGTGACAGACATCAGCCTTTCTTGAGTCAAGGTATCTTTCTCTAGATGCCTTAGTTTAAACTTTATGATGGCTTTAAAACTGTAAACTTGTAACTTAATAAATTCTCTTCTCAAAAGTCATTCTGTTTCTGGCATATTACATTCTGGCAGCATTTAGCAAACTAATGCAGACTACATTTAATATTAACTGCAAGCACTAGTGCTTAAATTGAGATGTTGGAATATACATTGGATTTCAAAGATTTGGTACAAAAATGTAATGTAAAATACTTCATTAATAATTTTTATATTGATAACATCTTAAAATGATAATATTTTGTATGTTTGGATAATAAAATATACTGTTAAATTTAGTATGTAATAAATAACTGAAATGAAATAATTGCTGAGTTATTTGTAATGAGGGAGTATGAAGCTACCAAGCATGTGCTTTAACTTGTTTCATAATGAATTGCTATTGAGCCATACTAACTGCATTCCTCCATCTCCCTTATGACTAACGTTTTTGAAATGGCTGGCCATGATTTGAAGGAAAGTTAGTGTCTATAGGCTAGGAGGAAGATAGCTGATCTGCTGGGGAAACAACCAGTGTCCTTGACATCATTAACCCTATGAGCTAACCAATGAGGCATTCACCACAAAGGAAACTATAAAAAGCTTCATTTCATCATAACCAGCGCACAAAACCTAGACTAGAAAATAAAAAGTAGATCAAAAGATTACATGATTTAGCTGGAAGAGTTTTTAAGAATTTTCCATCTAAGCACAGTATTTACCTAAGTTACAAATGTTTGCTCTAAAATTGTGTTATCCAATGTATGAGTCAGAAACCTTCTGTAGCACCACAAAAATAACAGAAACTTTTAATTACAAGATGGCTAGGCAGTGACAGGTTTTAACAGTTGTACCTAATAAACTATAAAGAGCCAGTCTTTAAAATTTTTCCTATATTACTCGAAGTTAATTTATTTTTAAGTCCTAATCCTGAAGGTAAATAAGCCATTCATAGGTATGAGCATTTATTTTTTAGTCTAGAATGGATAGCTAGCATTAACAATTTTAATGCTTAAAGAAATATTTGGTAATCAAGGGTATAATTTAATGCATTAATGTTAACTTGGGAGAGTTAATGCTGCCAGGATGATCTTAGAAACGAAAAACCTCATCAATATGAAAAGAAGGCAGTGTTCAGGATCAACAACAACAAAAAAAAACTGTTTACATTTCAACTACAAATTCACTACTGTGGGTCAATTTCCTAGGTATTTTTTTTGCATGTTTACAAGGCTTTATAGTACTTCAAAAAATATTTACTGTTTAATATCTCCATTTCAGAAATCTTACCTCGCTTGTCTTTTAAGCCACTCATTTCCACAATTGCTGCCCTATCATATACAGGAAAAATCTAGCTCAAATAAATATCACAAGGAACAAAGACTAAATAGAAACATTTGATAAAAGCTGGAAATGGAAGTGTTGGAACAGAATAAATCTCAAAACAAAAATCCGGAAAGTATTGTAGAAAAGGGATCAGCACTATTGAGCACACACTTTGAGTCATTTCACATGATCATATTTAGTACTTAATACAGGCACGTGCACGAAAACTCTAGTTCTCAACTTGCCGCTCATTGGTATCACTGAGAAACTTTAAAAAATCTCAGTGCTGGGACTGCCCCCCCAAAATAATGAAAGTGGAACTGCTGGAGAAGGTCACCAGGTATGAGTGAAGGCAATCTTACCTCCTTTTTATAGTTGTGGAAACTGAGAAGAGAAAAACTTGGCCAAGACAACAAGTGAATGGTAGAAGAAGGATTCAAACACAGTCTGCCTTATTTCAAGGCTTATTTCCTTTCTAATATACCCATGTGAATGCTAATTCATTCATAGCAAAAATAAATATTAAAAAAGCCTACCTATTAAGCTGTGACAATGAAATATAACCATGAAATAGACAAAGATGAAGCAGATGATGATTTTTTTCTTTCCCAGTTAAATAACTATTTTAGTAGTAGAATACACGAATGGTCAAATCACTTATTGAGAATATATAAGTAAAACACACTTTGAAAAGCATTCTGCAATAGAATGAATTTTTTATTTTGACATAGGTTATATTTACAACTTAATGCTAACCTGAGTTAGAAATGCTATCAGTTATCCTTAAGGTAATTTTTAAAAATTATATTCTTAGAAACAAGAAAAAAAATACAACATATTACATATAATATGTATTTTCTCAACATGTTGAATGTATTAGACTTATATTTTAATCACTGTAGAGGCACAGCTTTGATATTACTAGAGTACTTGATTGCCTCCATTTACTTCATTCATTCAATTTCCATAAATGAAAAGCAATAATACCATCTAACAGTAATGAAACCAAATATTTATCCAGGAACTTGGTTCAGCATATTGGGGCAGTCTTGCATTATAAATGTTAGTGTATTAACATCAAAATGCCTTCCTAGTGCAGCCTCATGTATTCCTGTATATAGTTTAAGGCTCAGCTCTATGTCAAGAAAAGAATTGTAAAACATCAGAGCTAAGTAAGCACTAGGAGATTGTTTAATTTTAATATTGAGTGAGCTGAAGCCTAGGAAGTATAAAGAACTTGTCCAAGAGCACATAGCTACTTAAGAGTGAACCCCAGGTAAAAGTTGCTATTTTCTGTATTTTGGAACTTCACCTACTGTATGAGACCAAAGGAAAAGAGGTTTATTTTGTACAAAACCTAAATTTTCTATAGTACACAATCTGACTGAACCTGTCTGGATAGATCATTTAAACAGCCCAAAACATGAAGCCCAGAATGGGAACGAGAGCTTATAATTCTATACAGCTTAATACAATGCCTGGATACATGCCAGAGTATGTTGGGCAGATAATTTAAAAGTATTTGCAAAGCCCCTTTAAAAAATATGGAACTATTAAACTTTACCACTAAGGAAACCCCTGATACTTTCTCAAACACTAAGGACCCCTAAGTTAGTAGGTCAAGCCTTTGATCTTGAGGCTTGCTCTCATGAAATTTATTTCTATAGCAAAGAAGCTAAGCCAACCTATAATTATGCCTTAGGGCTCCAGAGAACCTCTTTTGTTACTCAGATGTGGTCTCTCTCTATATATATAAGCTTAATTCTGCAAGTAAAATCATCAACCTCCCCACTACGTGGGACATGACATCTAGGGGTGAAAGTCTCCCTGGCAATGTGGGAAATGACTCCCTGAGATGAGCCTGGCCCTGGCACATGGGGATCAACAATGCCTTTCTAAAAAGGAGGAAAAGAAATGCAACAAAATAAGGGATCAGCGGCTAAAAGAATTCAATTAGGATTGAGAGGCTACTCCAGAGGCTACTCTTACTCAAGCTTCAGCTAAATATTGCTAATCACCACAGTTTGCCAAACCCCAACAAACATCATTCCTGTTAACCCTAAAGAACACATCAGGCTCTATCTGAGACTACAAAAGTTTCATGCACTAAGATTACTTTCCAGAAACCTACAACTTCAAGATTGTTCCTAAGCCAGATAAGTTCTGAAACCCAGAGGGGTCAGCCTCTCCAAGAACATCAACTAGTTCCATCCCCCTAGCCTATATTATTGACACCCTTTTCCAACATGAAGCAGTTAGAATGGCCCAAATATCCCTAAAGATTGGGCGAAGATTCACAGGAGAAGTAAGAGTTATAACATAGGAGATAGGATTTAACAAATGCACATGGCTGCTGAATCATTATTTTGATATTTCTTTTTAGCCTCCAGTGTCTGGGAGCCCCTAGAAGGGAAAACCTGAAATTATGGAACTGTAACCCATGCCAAACTTTGAAATCTATTCTATAATTACTTGTTACAATGTACTTTGAACTTTATTGGGTTTTTTTTTCAATATTATATTTCACAATTTTAAAAATGTTAAAAAAAAATTAAAAAGAATGAACCCAGGACTAGAACCCTGATATGAATTAGGAATGTGCTTTTGGAGATGTAGTGGAGACTTCATTTACAAAAAAAAAAAAAAAAAAAAACCATGTATAGTATTACAAAGCAAAGAGCTTGGTACCTGTAGTTAGTAAAAGCCAAGAATCAATAGACTATTATAGTTCTATTGTAAAGTTCATCATTTGTCTACTTCACTGTATGTTAGTCATGAGAGCCATGTGTGTTGTACACAGAGGTTTCCCCTCAGCACCTAGAATAGTGGCTCATACCTGTATATATTTTAAAAAAAGAGTCTTTGCTTTGCATCAACACCAGCTTTTTCCAAGTTCAGAGGCATGGCTATAACTGTTAGACCCATTTCACCATGAGTCTCAATCTTTGAAAAATAGCTCTTGATTCTTTTTGTTCAATTAGAGAAGTTTCAGATTCATAGAAAAATCATACAGAAAATACGTGTCCTTATACTCCATATACAAAGATGAAGCAATGATGATTCTTCCCATACAGAGTTTATAATGAAATTAGGGAGATTAGACATGTTCAAAAATTTAAAAAAAAAAAAAAATACAATACGTTAGAAGGTATTAAGTGCTATGAGAGAACTGGAAGAAAAAAAGTGCCCTCCTGGAGCCGGAGGATTTTGAACAAAATGTTATGGATTCATGTCAAAAAATATTTGAGAGCCTTACTAGGTGCTGAACCCAGGAGAGGGGCTAGGGAGGAAATAAAAATGAACAAATTAACTGAAGGAGCTTGCCTTCAAATGAAGACAACACCTACTTATTATCAACACCCCAACTAAAGGTGGAAAGTACTACACTGTATTTAAAGGATGCACTGGAGAAACCCAGAGTGGGTCTGAAGAGGTGCTGGCCTACCTTGCCAAGCTCATCTCTGGACTCTCTGATTCCTAGGAAATGATCCTGCCATAACATATAGATATTTATCCAAATGTGCCAAATCTGCTCATAGCTCTCTGCTCTTTCCTCATTTTCTTCTCTTTGACTGAACATCACTTCACTCATTTCTCCTCCTGGCTAACTGCTTTTCACTCTTCAAAGTTCATTCCTTGCATAATCTCCTTCTGGGAATAATGATAGAAATGTTGAACATGATTGTTTTTCCATGTGCAGCACTATTAGAAATGTATTATACATCTTTCAGCCCCTGTATATGTAGGGAATTCTTTCTATGTGATGCTGGGCCATGCCAAGCTTATTGCTGTCAAGCGCAGTGATTAACCGCCCTGACTTTGGGCTCTAGCTGCCTAGATCTAAGCCTTCAGTTCATCATTTAGCTATGCTGAACTTCTGCAGTTTGCTGTTCTGTGCCTCTATTTCTACCATTTAAAAACAGAAATAATCATAACAACTATCTCGTAGGGTTTTGGAGAATAAATATGACAAGAACAAGGGGATGGTTAGGACATAATGCATGGTACACAGTAGGTACTCAGTAGATGTGAATTGTTCTTTTCATTAGCAAAGCACTTACCCACTCTGTTGTAATTATCTGTTCACATGACTTTTTTCATCAACGGGGTGGAGGGGGGAGATCTTTAAGATTAAGATCTAAACTAAAACAATATTTTACATCTTTATAACCATATTGTTTAATTCAATAAATCATATTCAATGAATAAAATCTAACAGAGAGGATCTTTTAAAGGGAGTAGGATTTCAAACAAAACTTGAGGAGTGAAGTATATTTTCGTTGGAAGAAATATATCAAACAATGAAGAAGAGGTGATGCCAGCGAGAATAAATGGTAAATTCACAAGGTAACTAGCTACCAGGTAGGATGGGAATATAAGCATCAAAGATGTTGAAAGGAGAAAGCGGGGTGGGTACCAGCTCTGAAGGCTATGGGAAATTCTCAAAAGCATTGAGCAGGGATGTGATTTGATCAGATCACCGTTTGAGCAAGTATACTTTAGCAATAGTGTCCTGGCTTGATTTCCAGAGAAAGGGATTGAAAACATGGTTTCATTCTAAAGCATACCAAGAAATCCTGGGCGAGGAGCCAGAACCAGGGTGGGGATGGAGAGAAAGGAGAGGAACAAATGGATGAGAAAGGCCACAGGAACAGAACCATGAAGCCTAGGGAACTGATCAAATGTGTGATTAGGGAGAAGGCACAGTTCAAACTATCTTCAGAATTTCAAGTATGGCTTCTCAGGATGGTATTAATAACTGGTATTAGAGGAAGAAGAGCGAGTTTTGAAGGCATCGTGCATTTTAATAACAATTTCTAGTAAGCAAAAAGAAAAAGCCAATTGGTAAGTGGGGGGCACAAACAAGAAGAGTAGATAGATGGTAAGGAGACTGCAAAAAAAAAAAAATACTTATAAACTCCAAGTTTGAGTTTCAGAAAGGAGCTGTATTCCTCATGATAAAAATCAAGTTTTAGGGAGTCTGATACTTTACTCAGAAAAAAATCATTTCATTGAGGAAGCTGATGGGGTGGTTAAGAGAATAGTGAATATGTGGGAATGATTTTGAAAATGAGTGTGCTGGTTTGAAGTTGTTATGAACCCCATGAAAGGCCGTATTCTCTCTTTATCTCTTTTTTTGGTTTTTTTTTTTTCATATGTTGTATGGAGGGCCCATTTCATTCTTTTTCCATCTGAGTATCCCTTTATTGCAGTACGGTTTGCTGAATTTTTGTATGGTTTTTGTTTGTTTGTTTGTTTGCTTTTTTGTTTGTTTGTGAAGTGCATGGGCTGGGAACTGAACCTGAGTCTCCAGCATAGCAGGTGAAAATTCTACCACTGAGCTACTCTTGCATTCCCATATTCTCTAATTCATCCCTCTGGGGATACACTTATTGTGGTTGTCTGTATTATTTGTGTTGTGTATTGATTAAGTTGTTTCCATGAAGATGTGACCTACCCAATTCAAGGTGAGTCTTAATCCTTTTAATGGAGTCCTCTGTGAAGAGAATAAAAGATAGAAAACACAGAGAGAAACGTGCAGAGCCCAGAGACATCAAGTAAAGCATATAGAGAGGGAAACACCCCAGAGACACTAAGAGATGACCGGCAGGACACAGAGAGCTTAGAGAGGTGTCTCTAAAGAAGCAAGCAAGGACACACAGAACCTGAAAAACAACGGAACCCAGGAATGAGGACCAGCCAATGCCTTCCCAAGTGACAGAGGTGTTCCAGATGCCAGCAGCCTTTCTTGATAGAAGGTATCCTTCTACTGATGCCTTAATTTGGACATTTTCATGGCCTTAGAACCGTAAATTTGTAATTTAATAAATCCTCATTATAAAAGCCAACCCATTTCTGGTATATTGCATTCTCGCAGCTTTGGCAAACCAAAACACTGAGATAAAGAGAAACAAAATATGTAGGTCAATTATTGGAAAAGCTTCAAATATGAAGAAAAAATGTTATTTGAAGAAAGTAATGGGCTTAGGCAGAACTTCTCAACTCATTGGGTGTGCTAAGAAATTGATCCCCTTAGGCTGAGATGCTGGGCAGACAGGGAAGAATCCTCATCCATTTTCTCCAGTTTCCAAGTTTGCCTTGATGTGAAAAAAGTTGAGAAATAGGCCAGGTAATCAAAAAAGATGAACAAAAAGATTGTCAGTTTTCATAAACGCATCATAATGTCTTGCACATTTTCATTAATGAGCTAAGGAAAATGTGAAGAAAAAAATTTAGAATGCTCAATATGAGAGTGCTCATTTAGAAAGATCTCACTCATAGAAGGTATTTGATCATTTTGGTGAAGACACCCTGCCCACACTTCAATGCAGAGTTCCCTTCTGTGCTGGTGTGAAAGGATGTATGTACCTTAGAAAAGCCATGTTTTAATCTTAATCTCATTTTGTAAAGGCAGCTGTTTCTTCTAATATCTATTCAGTTTTGTATGCTTAAAACTTTAATTAAATTATCTCCCTGGAGATGTGACTCAATCAAGAGTGGTTGCTAAATAGGGTTAGGTGGAGATGTGTCTTCACCGATTCCAGGTGGGTCTTGTTTACTTTACTGGAATCCTATAAAAGAGGAAACATTTTGGAGAAAGCTGGAGATTCAGGTTTCTCGAGAGAGCACAGAATGACAGCCACGAAAAAGTCACAACAGAGAATGCCATAAAACCACGAAGCAGAGAATCCACCAGCCATCGAGTTTTGGAGATGAAGAAGGAAGCTGGAGAGAAAGCTAGCAGATGACACTGTGTTCACCATGTGCCCTTCCAGCCAAGAGAGAAACCCTGAACTTCATCAGCCTTCTTGAACCAAGGTATCTTTCCCTGGATGCCTTAGATTGGACGTTTCTATAGACTTGCCTTACTTGGGACATTTTCTCGGCCTTAGAACTATAAACTAGCAACTTACTAAATTTCTCTTTTTTAAAAGCCACTCCGTTTCTGGTATTTTGCATTCTGGCAGCTAGCAAACTAAAACACCTTCTGAAATTATTTTCAATTAAACACCTTTGAGTATACAACCTGTTTCCACTCTAGACCAAATCTTGGCACAAATCATTAAAATGCAATGCATACTTATTTATTAGATGTCTACCATGTCTCAGAGTCTGTTGAAAGCAAACTCATATTTCTTGAAAAATATTGGAATTTTGCTCTTTGGGTTTTTTAAATTGATGACTGTAAATTTGGCATCTTATAGTTTTAGAAACATTTCCAGAGTTATGGGGTATGGTACAATCCACCACCACTTAGAACCAGGAAACAAATGTTTTCTTCCCACATTACTACCTTTCTGATCAATAGAAGAGCTAGTAAAAATTGTGGTTATTTTGGGTCTCAAAAAACATGTTTCTTTTCTTTTTTTTTTTTTTTAACATGGGCAGGCACCGGGAATCGAACCCAGGTCCTCTGGCATTGCAGGCAAGCATTCCTGCCTGCTGAGCCACCGTGGCCCGCCCAAAATGTTTCTTAAATGTAGTCGTTGTCCATTTTATTTAGTCAAATATTAAGAGTAGCTATCTTTGGGAGATGGCATTATGAGGACTTCAATTTTTTATTTTATATTTTTCTATATTTAAGATCTTAGAGAGTATGTATTATTACAATAATAAGAGTAAACAACACATACTTTTAAAAACTAAATAATTGTCCAAATTCATCGTGGTATAAACTTATATCATCTTCAAATTAATTTTTAATTGATAGGTCTTAATTATTCCTTAGTATAAATCTGGTTTTCTCCCAACCCTGGTCTACTGTGTACTAATTCACATGCTAGTCTTTCACATTGTCTGGGTTTTGAATTCCTCATGTTTTTCCAATAAATGGTAGGGCTACGAGGATATAATTATTAACAAAGCAAGTGTTCAAATAAGGTCATTTAAACAAGTGAGATTTTGTGGATTGGAAAATTCCTCAGGGAAATCTAATCTTAACATGATTTATTTACAGTAAAATCTCCCCACCCAAAGACAGTACCTCTCCTAAGTGTTTGTAAAATCCATTTATATACCCTGGGAAAGGCAAGGAAACTAATATTGTGTTTGGAAGGTACCCACATGTATAGCCACAGTGGAATGCATTGAGGCATGTCATTGCTAGCCAAAATGTAAGCGAGGTAGTACTAAGAATGATGAATCAATTAATCAAAAATCTGATTAAAGCACATAATTGTTTTTAAAATAAGGAATGATATTAAGGAATGAATGTGGATGAATAACATATACCAAAACTAGATTAATTCCACTGATAACATCAGATTTGCACATCACATCAAATCCTGCCAGTTTGTATAATATGCATGTATCTATTGGTATCTGATTTCATGAATTATTCTGGGAAATCCTCAAAGTCACTTTCTGCCAGCTGTGCAAAGGTTATTGATGAAGAAAATAAGCAAGATACTTTTTTAAAAAATCTTTGAGGCATGAAACTGAAATTTAAAAATATTTTCATGACCTTTTAATTCCACAGTATAAAATATTTTTTAAACCTTACTTCAGCCAAAGTTTGGTGCCTGCTTCTTTTCAAAATTTTAAAGCATTAACAAAATAACTGCAGTTTTGCTATATTATTACTTAAAACATGAAGTTCATATTTTTAAATTCATGGAAAAAATCCGGAAATAAATGTCATCAATGGTTACTTCTGGATGGTGAAACTTGGTGTAATTTCATTCCATTTCTATTTGCTTTGTGTATTTTCAAATTGTCTACAAAAACATGTTTTACTTTCATAATAACAAAACCCGAAAACTAGGAAAAACATTATTATACATGTTAATGCACATACTGTTATATACACATTCATTGTTCTATACGTTGGCATATGTACATAACTAATATCTTTGGAACAAATCGAAATTCTGAATACTAACTATTCCTTATTAAATATTTACAAATAGATAGATATTTTTCTGAATTATTTCTATATAATTGTCTTATTTAATTCTCACAACAAGCCTATCAACTAAGCACTCTTATTTTCTGATGAAGAAATGGAAGATACAGAGCTAAAGTAATTTCCTCATAGTTGTACAGTTTAATATAATCGAAGTCAGGTTTTGAACCCAGGCAATTTGACTATGGAGCTCATGTTCTTAATTAAAGTATATGACTCTTTTTACAAAGTATATTATGGAAGTTTGTGTCTTTGGAATCTTCTCTTCTTACAAATCTGATTTAACCCAACTTGGTGCTAATTCAGGATGCTAAATTTCTCCTGACTATTTCTGTTTCTCCATCACCGAAAGGATGATTAGGTATAAAAACTGCAATAAAGTAAAGATAGTGACTTTAATTATAATCACTATCTTTTTTAGAAGTAAGAGCTAAATCTCGAAACCTAATATTAAGAAATATGTTCTTCAAATATTTTAAGTTAAAACCATTATTTCTATTATGGCTTATAGACTTACCTACGGAAAGAGCCCCTTAAATAATAATAATAATTTATTTTTTCAATATCTGAAAAAGTGAAAAAAAATCTAATTAAGGTATCTCTAGAATTTGATATAGATATTTGAATATAGAAATTATTCACTTTTTATGAAATTCTTCTAGGTAGAAAATATGGGCATATATATGGTTGTTCCATCAATACAAAATCAAACATCCAGATTAAATCTGAAAAAATAAAGTATTAACAGATTTGGCCTTGGTAAAACCGAATTATTAGATATTTTAAAATACGGAATTTGATTTTATTTTTAATTTAACCCAGATACTTGGCATAGACACATCTAATTCAGCCTTAATACAGAAACCTTAAAGTTGTAATAAATGTTAAAAGAGAATTTTGATAATCATCTAAACGAATGCACTGAACATACCAACTGTGCTGGTTTGAAACTGTTATGTTTCCCAGAAAAGCCATGTTCTTTTAATAGTAATCCAGTCTTGTGGGGGAGCCACCTTCTTTTACTCCTAATCCAGTATTGCAGGGTGGGACCTCTTGATTAGATTGTTTCCATGGATATGTGACACAGCTAATTGTGGGTATGACCATTTGATTAGATGGAGATGTGATTCCACGCATTCAAGGTGGGTCTTGATGAGTTTACAGCAGTCCTTTAAAAGGGGAAACATTTTGGAAAAAGCTCAGATACAGACATTCGGAGGTGCGGAGAGAAGCTCCGAGCTGAGGCCACTGAAACCAGGAGCTGAAAACAATGAAACCCAGGAGCAAAAGCCCAGCAGACAAGGCCATGTGCCTTCCCATGTGACAGAGAAACCCAGAATATGAATCAGCCTTTCTTGAGTATTCCTTAATTTGGACATTTTCATGGATTAGAATTGTAACTTAAACTTAATAAATCCCCTTTCTAAAAGCCTATCCATTTCTGATATATTGCATTCTGGCAGCTTTAGCAAACCAAAACACCAGCTAATGTAATTATAATAGAAAGAACCATTTAAAAAAAAAAAAGACAAAATGAATACCACGTTGAAATAAACAAGACACATTTTCCAAATCAACATTAACTGAGTATCTCCTTTAATGAAATTTCTTAAGCTGATATCCATGTAGAATTTAGTCTTTAAGAAAAAAAAAACTGAGGACATTTTTAGTTTTCTTTTATACTAGCTGAACAAATTCCTTGACAAAATTCCAGTAGACTTGTTATATTTGAGGTTAGCTGACAGATCAGTGTGTCATCGCATGAGAAATGTACTCTGTAACCATAAAGACGGGAACATACGTAAAATTCAAGCAAAATCTCCAAATTGAAAACTTGGAGTACAAGGAGAATTTCTAGCTCTTTTGTCGAGGGCAGAAATATCCCTAGGGAAATAAAAATCCTATCTATTGCACAGATATTTCAATATAATCAACAGCAGAAAAGCAAGTATCAATCCCTCCTAGAAAAGAGCTCAGTTGGTTCATTACAGCTTGGGCCAAAGTATCAACTGTTACACATAGATCCAAATATAGCTCATCCTGGCAAAGAAACAGCAAACACAGAGGCAGAGCTGGTGAACACTTGATACCACTGGCCAAGTAACTTGAGCTGAGGTTTTGCTTGTTATGGAGACCAATACACTGAACATCCAGGCAGAGAACAAATCACATTACCTCAATTTTAGAAAGTTCTTTGGGGATGGATGTAATCTCCAGGTATTTTGCTTTGTTTTGTTTTGTTTTGGCTTTAATGTTCACTACAAAATTTTCAAATGTACACAAAACAGAAAGAATAATACAATGTATCCATTACCCAGTGTCACAAGTATCATCACTAACATAATGATGGGGTCACATTTCATTATTTTTCTATGTGTGTATCCCATTATTGCAGCACCTTTTGTTGAATTTTTGTTTGTTTGTTTATTGAGGAAGTGCATGGACCAAAAATTGAACCCACGTCACTGACATAATTTTAAGTAAAATTTTATACATACTTTTAAACAAAGATAAATATTACACATAACATGATTTCACAAGCTATTTTTCAGGTTAAATGAAGGAATGTGCATTTTATTTAGTTCTTCCATGTGGCAGGTAAAGAGTTGGTAAAGAATGCTTTGGCAGGTGTTTTTCAGATAAAATCTGATTTTCAGATACAAATTATTCTGAGGTCCTCTTCAGTGAAAACGGGGCATGTTCAGAAATTCACTTTTATTAGCTCAACTATGTAAGACTTTCAGGGACCGATTTATGCTTATCAAACTCACCAGAAGCTGATGAGTAACCCAGGAGTTCAACTGAAGTTACACTAACAGTGGAGTAATCTTGAATGTTCAGGTCATTTCCTTTCTAGAAAAGCCTAATTGGAAATAAAATTTAGATTAAAAATGTGATCAGCAAGTACCGAATCAAAGTAAAAAGAGGTGGATATAATTAAGGAGAAGAAGGCTATCCTGTTAGGATAACCAGATAGACTCTGGCTTGGTATAGTACTTCCGAAAGTTTGGGGATTCTCATTCACTCACCTTCTTAAGGCCTTAGTTTCAAACTCTTTGTTCAAGTTCCTCATTTCCAAGTTGTTGTATTATTACAACCCTTGGCTATGAAGATACCCAATTTCTAAGAATACAGTTTACCCACATAAGTAGCATTTTAAATTAATGCCTTCCATTCTGAAGGAAACATGCATCTGATGAAGTTTAGGAAGTCATCTACTTAGAAACTATTGACTCCTAGGTGTGCTACCTACCATTCCCTCAGGTCATTTAGACTTAAATACCACTGAAACACAAATACAGATTTTTCCTGTTTTTCCAGATTTCAGAGAATGGACTTGGGCTTTTTTTTTTTTTTTTTTTTTCCATTTAGACTGTTGAAGAAAGACTAGCCTATAGCCCAATCTCAAAATTCTCAGATTTTCAACATGAATGCAAGGAAACGAATATATTTTCTAATCATTTTGGTAGCATGTTGACTATTAATATTTGTTTCTCTACTAAGATTAGTAAAAATAAACTATTTTTCCTCCTTTCTGCTTGTACACTCCACCAATTAGCTCACATTTATCAATAGGTTGAGAAAGGAAGCAGTTTATAAGAATTGCCAGATTATGCTATTAGAATTTGCTTGTTTAGGTTTCTCTCATACTTGGCAATAGAGGAGTAAATAAGGAGCTTTAATCAACAGAGCCAGAGACTTCATGACTTCCTTTGTTTGTTCTAAGTGGTTTCCTTTCTAACCCCAACATTAGCCAATCCATAAGAATTTTACTTAGTCAATCATCCTGTCCAGTAACATGAATGATTAAAACTCAATTCATTTCATTCTATTTTACAGATTGCCAAAACATTCTGATTCAGGAAGTAGATAAAGAGTAGTTTCCTCCTTTGATATTCTAATGTGGTTGGCTAGAAGACTGTCCATTTAGTGAAAAAGTGGTGGAGATGTTGGAGGATTTCCTTATTCTATCTTTTAGGTATTAATAGAATCCTGAAAAAAAATGATACTTGATTATTTTCTATTTGAACAAATAGAAATGTTGGATATAAATAATTTTACCAAAAAATTCACTCCCTAGTTTTGAAGCTAAAAAATCCTCTGCTTAATTCCAAATTAGCAAATAGTTCAAAGATGATCTATTTTTTCAGATTTATTTACCTGTGTTTATTTCCTTTTCTATGAAGTTACAACAGTTACAGACTGACAAGTCATTTCTTTATTAGCCCACCTGCAAAACGGCAAGAAAAATTTCTGACAGCATCAGAGGGTTATATATTTAGTCCAGGGTAACCTGGACTAAATGTAATGCTTATCTCTCTTTATACTTTTTCTCTTTAAAAAATTTCTAAATAACAATGTATGAGTGGCAACATACTACTTTCTTGCAAATAGAAACCTTGCAAATAGTACCAGGTGACATTGGGAATGACCTTTAAATATTATTTGTTACCAAGTATTAAGTAGTAAAAACAACTGATTATAATTTAAAGACTTTTATTAAAACACATTTTGGTTTTGGCTGTTTAAATATTCTTAGGGGTTTCACTTAATTATGGTATTCTTGTGGGATGAGACAATAGAAAGTTGAGGAATTAGGGAAAAGGAGAAAGGAAAAGCAAGAGAAAAGACAAAGAAAATGGAGAATAGACAAGGAAACTGAAAAAGAAAAAGAATGGAATGGGAGAAGGCCATAGAGTTATTTACTAAGAAGAATAAGATGGAAAAAGAGAAATTCTGAGAGAACAAGGAACAGTTTGGTTGGTTCTTATAGTACTATGGTTATTTCTGGCAGATGGACTCCAATCACACCCAAAAGTTAAATGATTCCCATATATTTGAGGTGGTAAACACTCAATTCTCATCAGGTCCTCTTTATTTTCAAGTTAACCTAGCTCCATTCAGTTATTTTATCTCACTACTGTTACTGTTATTAAGCAATTTTGATCTCCTCCCTGTCTCCATCTCTCTCTCTTTCTCTCTGATTTTCTTTCTCTCTCTTTCTCAATCTTAAGGTAATGAGGGTTTGGGGCCTTTGCTGTCAAAAAGCCAGAAAAGAGCAAACAGATGTTTGGGTGAAAGGAGAATGAGTTTCAGGAACCCTTCTACCTCACCCTGTAATATCATTTCCTGGGCTAATAATGTTCCTCTATTAAGCGTCAGCAAATCAGGGCTTTTGGAACTAACATCCCCCTTTTACTCAAGCTGTAGTTTCAGTGCCTGGCCTTCGGCTCCCCAGTGAGTGAATAAAAGATGTAGAACCCTTGACATAAAATTCGATGCTCTTCCCAGTTCACAATGATGTCTAAAAATACAAGCAAATAAAAAATCTCACAGCAAATACAATTTTATCCATATTATATCTCAGGAGACTTTGGTTCAGTAAGATTGATTTTTTTTTAATTCTAGCTTTTTAAACTTCCCACACTTAAATTTGTAACAAATTGATACATTTTTAGGTATTTCATGAAATGAAATTGTTTAATTTCCACATTGAGTCTAACAATCTAATGATATGCCCTATACAATAGTTTCAAACTGAATGGACACTTGAAAAGTTTCTCCAGTCATTTTTTGATAAAAACGCCTTCAGCTGAAATGAGGTTTTCTGTGTGATTTTATTTGTGTTTTTGAATTACTCCTATATTCCATTAGTGTCACGCCTATTAATCTGGCTCCTTGACTTCAGATCTCAGTTTAAATGTCTTTCCCCTAGAACAGCCTTCTCAAACTCTTCAGAGTAATTTACCTCTTCCCACACACTGTATTTATACTTTAATAGCGCCCTGCACTTATCTTTCAGAGCCCTTGTTATGACAGTAGTCATAAAGTAATTTGAGTAATTGCTTTTTAACATCACTCTTCCTTCCAGACCATAAGCACCATGAGAGCAGAATTTGTCACATTCACTAATAAATCCCCAGACCCTATTACAGCGGCTGGCAAAAAAGTGTTCATTAAATATTTGCTTAAAAAGTGAAAGGATATGTTTCTCAGTGTAGCTATATAAGTTTTTGCATATTTGTTTTAACAGTAATAGTCCTCTTTATTGTATGCCTACTGTGTGCCATGTACGAGATAAAATACTTTTCATGCATATTCGCACAATAATCCTATCAGGTAGCTACAGTTTTTAATCCACATTTACAGGTGAGGGAAGCAAAATTCAGAGGGATTAAGTAACTTGTCCAAGGTTAGGTGGCTCATGATTGAAGTTTAACTGACATAAGAATTTAGGAAATATTTTTAAATGCAAGGAAAGTATTAAGCTATTTTTTTTTCCCCAAAGAGTAATCTCTCCGTCTTTTCATTGACATTGCATCCAACACCTGAGAGATATGTAGGCAGGCACCACTACTTTTCCTACTGATCATTCAGTGTCATCTCTTTCACTTTGGTTCCTATGTAACAGATCCCAACTGTTACATTTTGGAACTTATGTCCAAGTGTTAAATGCAAAGATTTCAAATTTTTCATTCCTATTTCCATAGCACCTCCTAACTCTTAAACATAGTGTCAGAATTTGTAGGGGTTCAGAAAGACTCGATAATCTTACTATTGTTGTTTTTCCGAAGGATGCAAAAAAAGAATAGGGAAGATTATAATAAAGAATGAGGTGTTACGGAGGGCTGAAAAGATAGTCAGGAAAAGAGAAAGTGTGTAGTTTTTTTTTGTTTTTTTTTTTTTAATTAAAAAAAGAATTAACAAAACAATTAGAAATCATTCCAATCTACATGTACAATCAGTAATTCTTAATAACATCACATAGTTGCATATTCATCATTTCTTAGTACATTTGCATCGATTTAGAAAAAGAAATAAAAAGACAACAGAATAAAAATTAAAACAATAATAGAAAGAAAAAAAAACAAAAAAAACAAAAACAAAAAACCTATACCTCACATGCAGCTTCATTCAGTGTTTTAACATAATTGCATTACAATTGGGTAGTATTGTGCTGTCCATTTCTGAGTTTTTATATCCAGTCCCGTTGTACAGTCTGTATCCCTTCATCTCCAATTATCTCTTCTCTCTCTTTTTTTTTTTTTAATTAACGGAAAAAAAGAAATTAACCCAACATTTAGAGATCATACCATTCTACACATGCAATCATTAATTCTTAACATCATCACATAGATGCATGATCATCATTTCTTAGTACATTTGCATTGGTTTAGAAGAACTAGCAACATAACCGAAAAAGATATAGAATGTTAATATAGAGAAAAAAATAAAAGTAATAATAGTAAAATCAAAACAAAACAAAACAAAACAAAACAAAAACCTATAGCTCAGATGCAGCTTCATTCAGTGTTTTAACATGATTACTTTACAATTAGGTATTATTGTGCTGTCCATTTTTGAGTTTTTGTATCTAGTCCTGTTGCACAGTCTGTATCCCTTCAGCTTCAATTACCCATTGTCTTACCCTGTTTCTAACTCCTGCTGAACTCTGTTACCAATGACATATTTCAAGTTTATTCTCGAATGTCCGTTCACATCAGTGGGACCATACAGTATTTGTCCTTTAGTTTTTGGCTGGATTCACTCAGCATAATATTCTCTAGGTCCATCCATGTTATTACATGCTTCATAAGTTTATCTTGTCTTAAAGCTGCATAATATTCCATCGTATGTATATACCACAGTTTGTTTAGCCACTCTTCTGTTGATGGAGATTTTGGCTGTTTCCATCTCTTTGCAATTGTAAATAATGCTGCTATAAACATTGGTGTGCAAATGTCCGTTTGTGTCTTTGCCCTTAAGTCCTTTGAGTAGATACCTAGCAATGGTATTGCTGGGTCGTATGGCAATTCTATATTCAGCTTTTTGAGGAACCGCCAAACTGCCTTCCACAGTGGTTGCACCCTTTGACATTCCCACCAACAGTGGATAAGTGTGCCTCTTTCTCCGCATCCTCTCCAGCACTTGTCATTTTCTGTTTTGTTGATAATGGCCATTCTGGTGGGTGTGAGATGATATCTCATTGTGGTTTTGATTTGCATTTCTCTAATGGCCAGGGACATTGAGCATCTCTTCATGTGCCTCTTGGCCAAAAGTGTGTAGTTTTAACAGAAGTACCAAAATCTACCAAAAACATAGCCCCACAGGTGGATGATTCCTAAATCATTTTTGAGAAATAGTGTATGAATCAAGGCATTATACTATTTGTGCTTATTTTGAAATCAGTTTGATTAGACATCCAGGAGTCTTCTATGAACATTTTATAAGCTGAGAGACTCAACTGTGCATCCCTGAAGCTACCCTCTCAGGAGCTACCTATTTTGTGGGGAGGCTCTCACATATTCTTAATCTTGATTGTCACAGTCTTTTGAGGCAAAGATCTGTGACTTTCTTATCTTTCACGTTTTTTGTTTCTGGAATCTGTTTTAGGAGGATAAGACTAAGAGGCAGGTGTCATATCCTCAAATCATTTAAATTATTATGATATCAATGCCCACTTCTTAGGTATCGCAGTTCTATTCTTCAGAAGCTCTACTAGACAGCAAGCTTGATTGATGAGATTCTTAAGGAAATTGTTTAGGTTGTTGAGAAACAAAGGCCTTTTCAGTAGGGCTCTCCTCCCACCAAGAATGTAGTCTCCTTAAGGCTAAGGACTTTGTTTTGTTCTTGCCATGTTCTCGGGGTTGGGAAGTATATGACATATAGTAGGATCTCAATAAATGTGTTCATTTAATGAATAAATCTTTAAGTTGAAGTATGATTTAAAATTGTCAATTTTTTTAAAAAACTCAACTGTGGCTGATTTACAAAAATACAATCTAATGCAATTATATTTCTTCATATAGGAGAAGCCATATCCATTTTTGCTATTAGGTCCATAAATAAAGGGAAAAAATATATAACAATGAGAAGCAACTAAACCAAAATTTTCTTTTACCTTCAGACTAATTCCTTCTTTTGAATCCTGTCCAAGAATTCCAAGTGACATGCTTTACTTAACCTCTATAAACTGTGATCCCTTGAGATAAGAAGAACAATAGAAAGTTGTTGAAAAAGAGGTAATGTGCTATAGCACTGGAAGTTTTTGGTGTGGAATTTTTCAATAAAAACATCAAGATTCTTTTAATCATCACTCTACCGCTCCACTACTCACTGAGTAATTTTTCATTTTTTTTTTTTTTTGAAAGTTGTAAACAAGTTCTTAATGAAAGCTGTTGGTCAAAAGGAGAAAAACCTAAAAAGATGTTGCTTCCCACCCCATCCCCCAACACAAGTGTTGGGGTTCCCATCAAAAGCATGATTCCCACTGGTTCTGATGAAAAGACATTTTACTCACATAGAGAAGAGACTAAGCAAGGTCAGCTTCACTAGTGGGCATCAGTTCTCTATAGCCAGCGGCTCTCAATTCCTGTGTGGCATGGAGATGTTCTATGCACAGCACCCCCTACTTGTGTTTGTGCAGCAATAACGGAGTTACCCCACTCTTTCCCCTTCCCTGCAGGGACAGATGTGCCAGCAGGGTTTGAGCTGGATGTCATAAAACATAGCCATCAGAGTAAATTGTCTCCAGCAAATATTTACTTATGCTTAGGAGTACAGGGGAAAGAATGTACCAGTGGTCGCCTTATCTGCTAGGGGACTGTGTTTTATCCCTCTAGGATTAACACACCTGGTCCTGAGTATTGAGTGTATTTGCGGGTCTCAGGGAAGGGAGGCAGGCTGCAATAGCATTGCCTCCCTACAAACGCTTTTCATGCGGTAAAAGAGATACTCAAGGATAGAACCTTTACTTTATGATCTTTTTATTTCATGGCATTTTCTAGCAACTGTAAGACAAATGTGATATATTAGCCAACCTTTAAATCAAGCATCATTCCAGAAATAAAAATCATGGACTATAAAATTACAGAAAATGACATGTATTGAGTGCCTACTCTTTGCCTGGATCAGGATGATGTCCCTGGTGTTGTTACACAGTTTCTGTTAGAGCCTGGAATATTTTTCAGTTTAAGGAGGAGTCTATATAGGCCAGCATGAGGAGAAAGAAGGATTAAAGCAGTATCTTAGCAGACTTCACGCTAGATGAGAGGGGACTGAATAGGTATAATAGAGCTTAGCTTTAATAAGGCCTATTATTATTTGAATTTTGACATGGATCATTTGACAAATCCCCAGATATAAAAACTATATTCAGAAACTGTCTGGTATATATATATATATATACACACATATAAAACAGTATTGAGAATCCCTATTCTTAGATTCATTATTGAGGACAAAAGTTTACAATCCAACGTTTGGTATATCCACTTGTGTGGTCCTACTCCTCTCACAGCAAGGGATTTAAAAATACCAGGCTTTGCATGTGCAGATCTGATTATTAGATTAAATTACTACCACATTTGCAATTTATATTGTTTACTTGCAATATAATCACCCGATTGTGTGAAACCTGCAAGCACAGCCACATGAAGACATCTGTTGATTAATTCAAAGTCTTAGAGATATTTTAGATTGAATCCTAAATTTCTGTTACGATCGTATGTATTTCATAGGAAACCATGAGCAGAGTAGTAATTTTCCCTTAATTGGCTGTTTTACTTGATCACTAGTTATCATCTTGCCAAACGAATGCTGGGAAGCAGAGTAATCGATTAAATTGTTCCATGCCCTGGGAGTGGACAGGATATCCTGGGGGTGCTTTTGAATCTCATATCTCAATTATTTAAATTGGGGAATGTAAAAAGAGGCCGGGGTTTTCCTCTCTTAGTTGAACGGTGTATTCCTGTAGATTTTAATAGTTTGAAAGTATCTATTAACAATGTCATGGGAAGTTAGGAAAGGCTCATCTAGGTCGTGAAGACTGTGACCAACTTCTTGGAGAACACAGTTCCACCCTGCAGGGTTTTTTTCGCATGGGCAGGCACCGGGAATCGAGCCTGTGTCTCCAGGGTGGTGGGCGGGAGGTCTGCCTGTTGAGCCGCCGTGGCCTGCCCCCAGCCTGCAATTTTAAGAAGGCTTTTGAAGACGTCCATAGCTTTGGCAGTGTTCTAGAGCCAGCTGGATTAGTGTGATCCTGTTTAAGAAAGAACACTGCCGCCCTGAAGGCTTGTGAAAGCTGGTAGATTGGAGCAAACTAATGTTTGGTTAAGTGTGTTGGGCCCAACCTCCCATTAGGAGACAGTAGTTAAGATTTCCTGAGGCATGAGATTTGTATCTAAAAAGAGTAGATCTAATAAATAGTCCCTGGGCTAGACAGACATTAACACTATTTTCTCTAGTTTCTCTCTTTATATATTTTGAGGCAAAGTTTCTAACACATAATTAATCACCCAGTCTGGGGTGTTAGCTTATTGACAATATATATATTTTTTGCATGGGCAGGCACCGGGAATTGAGCCTGGGTCTCTGGCATGGCAGGCGAGAACTCTGCCTGCTGAACCACTGTGGCCCATCCTTATTGGCAATATTTTTAAAACCAGTACCAGATTGACCTTCGTTATTTTTGGTTAGCTCTTTGCTGCAATGGATAATCAACTGTTCTGTTCATCATGATCCCAATAGGTTCCAACAGGAACATAGCGGGGAAGAGAGCAGGAAGAACTTTAAATGATTTAGATAGGTAAAGATGCTGAAGTATCATGCCTTCATTCAAAAGGATTTATTGACTATCTCTTATAAAACAGGTGCTGTTTTAGGGATTGCCTGTAGTGATCAAAAAAGGCCCTGCCCTTATGACGTTAATTGTCTAGTGTGTCTGAAAGTCAATAAAACAGGTGCATACGTTATTTTTGAATGGTGGAAAATGCCGTTTAGGTCATAAGGCAGGGTAAGGGGATTGAAAGTAATAGTGTGTTTGGATAGGGTGATATTTTAGGCCTTTCTGAGGAGATGACATTTAAGCAAGGCTGCTGCCTAACATAAAAATGTGGGCCACACATCGGTTTTAGGGAAGAATATTGCAGGCTGAATAAAAGGTTTTAAAAAAGCAAAATCAAACACAAAAAACCTTGAGAAGGAAATTGCACTAAACACGTTTTTCGGAAAATGAGGAAGCAAGTTTAGCTGGAGTGAAATGAACTGGGAGAGAGAAGTTCATTACACAGTCAGAGAAGTAGCCAAGTACAGACAATGTAAGGCCTTGTAGGCCAAGAAAAACCTTTTCGTATTTTACTCCAGTGTGATGGAAAATTACTGGAGGGCTTTAAGCAGGTGTCGGGTGTCATCTAATCTACACAGACTTGAAGAGGTAGAAGCAGAATCAAGGAGACGCAGGAAGGAGAGGGGCGGCGACTGGGATCTAAGGGATATAGTAAAAAGATTGTGGAGTACTGGAAATATTTTGGGAGTGACTCTGAAAAGATTTACTGATGGCTTGAATATGGAGTATAATTTTTAAAGAAAAGTCAAGAACGATACCAGCATTTTCAGCCAAAGCATATGAATGAATGAGACTGTCATTCGCTGAGACGTAGAGAGTGAGTGGTCAAGGCAAATGTGAGAGCAAAGGTTCTTAAGGGAAAATCAAGGCCTTTTTAATGATATCAATCTATATAAGGATTAGAAAGTAGAAAGCTCAAATTCTTAGGATACTGCAGTATAAAGATCACATTTTTACAAAACTGAGTGGGCTTTAACATCAGTCATGTCTCTGGGAGGGACTGGGCATGGACATTGGGGAGGAGGCAAGGGATCTCTTTTTTATACTGTTGTGTGCTTGTTCAGGTTTCTAAACTTGCTCATGTATTGATTTTATTTTTAAAAATTAACATACCAATAAAAAGGTAATAAAAATTAAGCAGCTCAGTGAGACTCAGCATCAAAGGACTGAGAAAAACCCTAGAATGAGCTGAGAATTAACATCAAGGGATCGAGAGAACATTCTCCACCAAAAGGGGGAAGAGTAAAATGAGACAAAGTGTCAATGGCTGAGAGATTCCAAACAGAGTCGAGAGGTTATCCTGGAGGTTATTCTTACGCATTAAGTAGATATCACCTTGTTGTTCAAGATGTTGTGGAGATGCTGGAGGGAATTGCCTGAAAATGTAGTGCTGTGTTCCAGTAGCTATGTTTCTTGATGATGAATGAACAATGATATAGCTTTCACAATGAGACTCTGTGAATGTGAAAACCTTGTGTCTGATGCTCCTTTTAGCTACTATATCAACAGAAGAGTAGAACATATGGAATAAAAATAAATAATAGGGGGAACAAATGTTAAAATAAATTCAGTTTGAAATAGTGGTAAATGAAAGCGAGGGGTAAGGGGTATGGTATGTATAGTCTTTTTTTTTCTCTATTATCATTTTATTTCTTTTTCTGTTGTCTTTTTATTTCTTTTTCTAAATCGATGCAAATGTACTAAGAAATGATGAATATGCAACTATGTGATGATATTAAGAATTACTGATTGTATATGTAGAATGGAATGATATTTAAATGTTTTGTTTGTTAATTTTTTTTAATTAATAAAAAAAGTTAAAAAAAATTAAGCAGCCCAGTGAGAGATTATATAATAATCAGATAGAATAAAAAGTCTGCCTAGAGGGGTTTTAAATCTATTCAGCTTCTAACCCTTTTAAGGAGCCTTAGAAGCAGACAGGTGCATGCTGACCTCTTCCTTCTAACTACATTTGGCATTAACTTCGACTCATTCCTTAGTTTAAAGTTTGCTTTCTTTCTCCCACTACACCTTATACTACTCCACTTGCAGCAGGCTATGCTCTGCCTCAGGCTCTAAAATGGTTTATACACATCTATCTCAAAAGCATTTGTCATTTGTCCCTAATCCAATGTCTGCTTAAGACCAAAACCAGTTGGCCTTGAATAGCTAAATGAAGCCTGTTTGTTTGCTCTTTGGAACTAGGTAGCAAATACAAGGATATTCCAACTTGCCATATTACTTGATGCCTGCAACATGAAATCAGCTAACAAACTAACTGTAATGAAGTCACTCTTTCTGTTTAGATAAGACAGTAGCCAAGGCTGTCAGGGACATTTTAACAGACTCCTATAGAGAAGGGATTAGGGTCTCTATTAATATCCCTGTTCTGAAATTCCTGGAACATGGGGCTATTCTACTGACCTTTATCCTTCACATTCTCCCAATGAGGTTACCCTTATTTTCCCCACCCTGGGGTCTTATTTCAAGAGTGTTCACCAGCTGATTTATAATGCCAACTTTCTATTTTTAAAGATATGAGTGTCAAATCATTGATTCATTTTAATGTTGGCCTTATTGAGGGATAATTTTAAATGTACAATTCAACGAGTCTTGACAAAAAGTATACAGTCATGTAACCACCATCACAATCAATATACAAAACAATCCCATCATCCCCAAAAGTTCATTCATTTCCCCCTTTGTAATAATTCTCTCCCTGCTCCCCCTAGCCTCTGGCAACCACAGATCTGCTTTCCGTTGCTATAGTTGTGCCTATTCTAGAAATACATACATGAAATCATATTGTATGTAGTCTTTTCTTGCTGGCTTTCCCCCCTTAGCACTAATACATGCTGTTTTGTTTCCAGCAGTTTATTTTTATTGCTGCATAATATTTCATTGTTTAGATATTACACAATTTTGTTCACCCATTCACCGCTAGATGGATATTTGAGTTATTTACAGGCGTTATGAATATCTGCTTACAAGTTCTTGTGTGGACATATATTTTCATTTCATCTGAGTTAATATCATGAAGTAGGATTATTTGGTTGTATGGTAAGTATATATTCAACTTAATAAGGACTAGTCCAACATTTTCCAAAGTGGTTGTATAATTTTGCATTCCCGTCCAGCAATGTATGAATTTCAGTTGTTCCACATTCTCTGGATCAACTCTTGATTTTGTCAGTATTTTTTGTTTTAGCCATTTTAGGTGGTATGTTATGGTATCTCATTTAGTTTTAGTTTCCATGTTTCTAATGACTAATGATGTTGAATGTCTTTTCATGTGCTTATTTGGCTTTGGTATATCTTTTCTGGTGAAATATTTGTTCAAATCTTTTGTCCATTTTTTATTGGTTGTATGTCTTCTTATTCATGAAGCCATTGGGGTTACACTGGGTTTTTAACCTTCCTGTGGTGGTTAAATTTATTGGCCTAAAGCTGTTAATAATATTTCCTTATCTCCCTTTTAGAGTCAACAGGACTTTAGTGATGTCTCACTGTGTCCTATTTTATTCCCACTGGTAATATTTTTTCTAGCAACAAAACACTGTATTTAAGGTATTTATCATAGATAGTGAATACTATACATTCAGGCACTGTCACCTTGGAACAACTCCAGAGCCCTCCTGTGAAGTTATGCCAAAGCCCAGCCATAGAGGGCAGGTGATGCCCAAATAAAGGACAAATCTCTGGTTCTCAGCCATCCTCTCCCTGAGAAGGTAAAGCGTCCTCCCATTAACGTCTGATGTGTGGGTGATAGGCTCAGAGCCCAAAGAACACTGGGGCTCGGTGGGGCTATGGAGGAGAGGTGAGGTAATGGTGGAGGCTGCCGCTCTACAGAGGCTTGGGAAATGGGTGCTGCAGGGAGTGGGTGGGAGGAGAAAAGGAGACCCTGTATCTAGTAAGATGGGAGGGTGATCAGGTTGCAGGAGCCTGAGAACTTCAGGACCCCATAGCTCTGAAGATCAGAACAAGGGAGGCAGTTCATGTCTTGAGGTTCATCTTGGGCATCTGCTTGTTCTGGCAGCCACTCTGCCAGCCAGAGACCTACTATCTTGAGTACCTCGTGTCAGAGAATAGCTCCTGCTCCGTCATACGTGGTAACCCTGGGAGACCATAGCTAAGTATGGGGAGCAAGTGGTGAAGAAGATGGTTCACCTGCTTTTTCTTCTGGACATACATTGTCAGGGCTGCCACCACCTCAACCAGGGTGTTGAGGAATAAAGGCCCCAACTCATAGGGAGGGCCCTGGCGAGCCTGGGAACTGTGGTGTTACGAGGTAGGCAATGGTGGCCTGACTAGTCAGCATGAGCAGTGGTGCCTGGGGAGGGCACTCCTGCTGGGCTCCTAACCACAGCTGCAACCCTGACAGGAGTACCCTTGGTTGGCTCCCAGACTCCGCATACATTAGTAATTTGTGTCTTCCTCTCTTTTTGCCTTGATTGTTCTGGCTTGAGGTTTATTAATTTTATTGCTTTTTTTTCCTTTTTATTCAATGTTTTTTTTTATTAGAGAACTTGTAGATTTACACAAAAATCATGCATGTATACAGAGTTACCATACAACCCTGTATAATTAACAACTTGCTTTAGTGTGGAGTACCTGTTACAATTGATGAAAGAATTTTATTATAATTGAACTATTAACTATAGTCTGGTTTACTTAAAAATTTCCTGTTAGTGTTGCAAGGTTCAATTTGTTTTTTTGAGGAGAGAGAAATTTTTATTTGGTACTTTTTGGTACATTCTTTCAAACACTGGAAATATATTACTTGTGTAATAAAAACCTTTAAAAAGTGAAAAACCAATTGATAAGCAAAACTAAAAGAATTCAGTGTTTGACTCCTGTGGTAATTAGGTTCAGGTGTCAGCTGGGCCAGGTGAAGGTGCCTAGTTCTATTGCTGTGGACATGAACCAATGGCATGTGAATCTCATCTGTTGCTGATTACATCTGTAGTTGGCTATGAGGTGTGCCTGCTGCAATGAATGATGTTTGATTTAATTGGCAGGTGCTTAAATGAGAGAGCTCAATGTAGCACAGCGCAAGAGCTCAGCACACCTCATCTCAGCACTCGCAGCTCAGCCCAGGCCTTTGGAGATGCAGACAGGAATCACCCTGGGGCAAGTTGTTGGAACCCAGAGGACTGGAGAGAAAGCCAGCAGAGATCACCCTGTGCCTTCCCATGTAAGATAGAACATCAGTTGAAAGTTAGCTGCCTTTCCTCTGAAAAACTATATGTTAACTAAATAAATCCCCTTTTATTGAAAGCCAATCCCTCTCTAGTGTGTTGCATTCCAGCAGCTAGCAAACTAGAACGGCTCCCAAGAAATTTTTGTTAACGAAATTAGATTTGTTACATCTTCAATAGTATGGCATATAGAATTTTAAATGGCAAATTAGTTCTGATAAGTATAATATGCATTTCAACTTATTCTTTGGTTGTGTGCCTATATATTTTTTTCTGTTTTTTTTTTTAACATTTTCTATTGAATAGTATGACATATATACAAAGCAAAGACATAAAAAAGCAATAGTTTTCAAAGCACTCTTCAAAACGTGGTTGCAGGGTAGATACCAGAATTGTCATGGGCTACCATAAGATCCTGTCCTATTTTTCCTTCTAGCTGCTCCAGAATATAGGAGGTTAGAGGGCTTAAATACTTTTTTATCATCACAATCGACTTTTATTTTTCTTCTTTTTTTGTGAACAATAACATATATCAAAAAATGATAAATTTCAAAGCACAGCATCACAATTAGTTGTAGAATATATTTCAGATTTTAACATGGGTTACAATTTCAGGTTTTTACATCTAGCTGCTCTAAAACATTGGAGACTAAAAGAGGTATCAATTTAATAATTCAGCATTTATATTCATTTAAGTCCTATCTTCTATGTATAATTCCACTATCACCTTTGATCTTTCCATACCTCTCTTTGGGGATGTTTGGGCTATGGCAATTCTAAGTATTTGCTATTGGAACAGTCTGTCAGTAATATGGGGTAGGAAGATGGAACTATCTGATGTCCTGGAGAGGCCAGACTGGGTTTCAGGACTTATTGGTACCAGGGACCCATCTGGAGGCTGGAGGCTTCTGGCAAGTTACTTTAGTGCCTGGAACCCTAGTGGAATCTTATATATTATTCTTGCTGTTCTTTAGGATTGGTTGGAATGGTCCTGGTTGGGGGTTGGCAGGTTATGCTAGGCAGCAAGCTCTAACTGAAGTTTGAGTAAGAGCAAACCCCAGAGTAGCCTCTCGACTCTATTTGAACACTCTCTGCCACTGATACTTTTAATTACACATCTCTTCCCCCTTTTGGTCAGTATGGAATTGTTGATCTCATGGAGCCAGGTCTGGATTCATCCCTGGGAGTCATCTCCCACATTGCCAGGGAGACATTCACCCCTGGAAGTCATGTCCCACGTACAGGGGAGGGCAATGATTTCACTTGCAGAGTTGGGCTTAGAGAGACCGAGGCCACATCTGAGCAACAGTAGAGGTCCTCCAGAAGTAACTATAGACCTGCCTGTAGGTCGTCTAAGCTTCTCTGCTACCTACATAAGCTTCGTAAGAGTGAGCCTCATGATCGAGGGTGTGGCCCTAAAGTTTTGCATATCCCTAAAGTTTGACAAAGTATCAGGGGATTCCCTGATGGTAAGGTTTAGTAGTTCCATAGTCTTTCTCCCCACCGTCAGGGCACTTTGCCACTACTTTTTGATTATCTGGTTAATATACTGTAGGATGTTTCCAGGCATTACAATAGTCTCTACAGGATTAAAGAATCTCTTTCTCATTCTGTGCTCCCTGTGTTTCAGTTGTTCAAATGAGCTATACACATAGGTTGAATTAGATCATGCACTACAGAAAACTTCAGTTCCAGATCAAATAAACCTTTTTTCCATTGGTCACAGAGAGTCTGTGTGGTTCTAAAATATAGACACTGTCTTCCTTACCTTGTGTTCTGAATTACTATAATACCAGCCTGTTTGGCTTTGTTCTTATCTCTAAATATCAGGTTATAGATACAAAACAGCCTCTCAAAATCCAGAAATAATAATCACCATTCTGGACTTAATGTGTCTGCTCTACAAGCTTACAATCTAGGTCCCTGTTTTCTTATAAGCATTTTCTAAAAGTGACCATACCATTCTTGTTTTTTTGCTTCTGGCTTATTTTGTCTCACCAAATGTCCCACATGTTCATTAACATCGTTGCATGCCTCTGACATTGTCCCTTTTTTGTAGCAGCACAACCTTCATTCAAAACTGTACACCATCATTTGCAAACCTACTTCTCCATCAGTGCATCCTTCAGCCACCTGCATTCACTGGGTGTCATACAGAGGGCCCAAAGTCCACAGTCCATATTGTTCCCCAAAGAAAGAAAACCAATAAACATACTCTCTCCAAATAGGAAATCTAAACCTCCTCTTAACTCTTATCCTCCCCCCCATTATTTACCTCTGCTGTTACTGTGGTAGTGCTGATGGGTTCCTTTCGAACATAGCTCATAGCATGCAATAGCAGTTTTCCCCCTGTACCCTGGACTTAAACACTCTTTATACAAGAATCATGTCTTTGAAGTAATTCTTGCAAGAACAAATTCATATTTCTAGTGTTAATCAGTGGGACATGTATACAACCCCTTTCAATCTTGTTCATCTTCAATATGGTAATATTACTTACAGACCCACCAGAGAACCACCTTCACTTCTAACTATTCCCTTACATTGGAGTTCAACCTCATTAGCTAACAGTTAACCCATATCTAGCTTCTATGTATCTCTAGGTCCCCTAAATTCTGCATTATAAGCCTCTGATTATACCTTTATGCTGGTCATAAAAGTGGAATCCTACAGTATCTTTCCTTTGTGTCTGGCTAATTTCACTCAGCATTATGTCCTCAAGGCTCATTCATCTTGTCATGTGCTTCAGGATGTCATTTTGCTTTACTGCTGCATAATATTCCACCTTAAGTATATACCACATTTTATTGATCCACTCTCCTGTTAAAGGGCATTTGGTTTGTTTCTATTTTTTGGTGATTGTGAATAATGCTGCTATAAACATTGGTGTGCAAATGTCTGTTTGTGTCATTGCTTTCAGCTCTTCTGGGTATATACCAAGTAGTGTTATTGCTGGGTCATAGGGCAACTTGATATTTAGGTTCCTAAGGAACCACCAAACAGTCTTCCATAGTGGCTGCATCATTATATATTCCCACCAGCAGTGCATAAGTGTCCCAGTTTCTCCACATCCTTTCCAACATTTATAGTTTCCTGTTTAGTAGCAGGCATTCTTATAGGTGTGAGGTGGTATCTCTTGTAGTCTGATCTGCATTTCCTTTATCTCCCCTTATCATATTGAGGTAGTTACCTTTGATTCCTATCTTTTGGAGTGTATTTATCAAAAAAGGATGCTGAATTTTGTCGAATGCTTTTTTCAGCCTCAGTCAAGATGATTATGTGATTTTTCCCTTTCAATTTGTTAATGTGCTATATTACATTAATTGATTTTCTTGCATTGACCCATCCTTGCATTCCTGGTATAAACCCTACTTGGTCATGGTGTATAATTCTTTTAATGTGTTGTTGGATTCGATTTGCTAACGTTTTATTGAAAATTTTTGCATCTATGTTCATAGGGAGAGTTGCCTGTAGTTTTCCTATCTTATAGCATCTTTACCCAGTTTTGGTATTAAAATGATATTAGCTTCATAAAATGAGTTAGGTAGAGTTCCTTTTTCCTTAATTTTTTGGAAAGTTTGAGCAGGATTGCTGTTAGTGCTTTCTGGAATGTTTGATAAAATCCCCCTGTGAAGCCATCTGGTCCTTGGCTTTTCTTTGTAGGAAAATTTTTGATGACTGATTGAATCTCTTCACTTGTGATTTGTTTGTTGAGATCTTTTATTTCTTCCTGAGTCAGTTTAGCTTGTTTACATGTCTCCAGGAATTTGTCCATTTCATCAGAATTTTCTAGTTTGTTGGTGTATAGTTGTTCATAGTATCCTCTTATGATTTCTTTCATTTCTTCAGGGTCTATGGTAACGCACCCCTTCTCATTTCTAATTTTGTTTTTTTGCATCCTCTCTTTTTTTTTTTATCTTTGTCAGTCTTACTAGTGGACCCTCAATTTTATTGATTTTCTCAAAGAACCAACTTTTGGTTTTATGATTCATTCTATTGTCCTTTTGTTCTCCCATTCATTTATCTCTGCTTTAATCTTTATTATTTCTTTTCTCCAATTTGCTTTGCAGTTAATTTGCAGTTAATTTGCTGTTCTTTCTCAAATTCCTCCATGTTTGCTTTTAAGTCCTTGATTTTTGCTCTTTCTTGTTTCTTAATATAGGCATTTAGGGCAATAAATTTCCCTCTCAGCACAGCCTTTGCCACATCCCATAAGTTCTGATAAGTTGTATTCTCATTACCATTCATCTACAGATGGCTACTGATTTCTCTAGCAATTTCTTCTTTGACTCATCCACATTTTTGTATATGTTCTCGTTCTTTGGTGGTTATGGAGATCCAGCTTCATCCCATTGTGACCAGAGAAAGTGCTTTGAATAACTTCAATATTTTTAAATTCATGAAGATTTGTTTTGTGCCCCAGCATATGATCTATCCTGGAGAATGTTCCATGAGCACTAGAAAAGATAGTATAACCTTGTGCTTTGGGGTGCAATGACCTATATATGTCTGAAGCTTGGGTAAGAGCAACCTCCAGAGTAGCCTCTCGACTCTATTTGAACTCTCTCTGCCACCATTACTTTGTTAATTGCATTTATTTCCCCCCCCAATTTGGTCAGTATGGAATTGTTGGCCCCACAGTGTCAGGTCCGGATTCACCCCTGGGAGTCCTCTCTCACATTGCCAGGGAGACTTTCACTCCTGGATGTCACGTCCCACATAAGGAGGAGGGCAATAATTTCACTTGTAGAGCTGTCACCCTCAATTTTGTAGGGCAATTTGGCTGGGTACAACATTCTTGGCTGAAAGTCTTTCTCTTTCAGGATCTTGAATATATCATAACGCTGCCTTCTCACCTCCAGGGTGCTAGTTGAGTAGTCTGAACTCAGTCTTATTTTATTTCCCTTGTATGTAGTAGATTGTTTTTCTCTTACTGCTTTCAGGATTTTCTGCTTCTCTTCAACATTTGACAGACTGATTAGTATGTGCCTTGGGGAAGGCTTATTTAGATTTATTCTGCTTGGAGTTCTTTGGGCTTCTTTGACTTGTATATTTATGTCCTTTATGAGGGTTGGGAAGTTTTCCTCCATTATATCCTCATCTACTCTTCCTAACCCTTTATTCCTCTCTTCTCCTTCTGGTACACCAATGATTCTCATATTTGTGCACTTTGTTTTGTCTATCAGTTCCCTGAGTTCCCTTTCAATTTTTTCCATTTTTTTTTTTTGCCATTTGCTGTTTTGAGTCTTTGAAGTCAATTATCCTGTCCTCTTTATCACTTATTCTTTCTTCTGTCTCTTCAAATATGGCATTGTGTGCCTCTAGTATGTTTTTTATTTGGTCAGCAGAGCCTTCAATCTCTGTGATATCCACTATTTTTCTATTTATTCCTTCAAATTCCTTTTTGTGCTCTTTTACTGTCTTCTTGATCTCCTTTATGTCATTTGCTATCCCACTCATTTTATTAAGTAGAGTTGTATAAACATCTTTGATTAGTTGTTCCAATGTCTGTGTCTCCTCTGGTGCTTTAATTTGGTTGTTAGGCTGGGCTATATCTGTCTGCATTGTGATATGCTTAGTGATCTGCTGTCTTCGTTGCATAAATGTCTTGATAGATTGACTTTGGGAGTTGATTTCTTTCAGTAGTCTAAGGCTTTATGTTTGCGGGATGGTTGTACAGCAGGGAGCAGGGCACAGGGTGTAGCACTCAGTGGAGTGATTTGTTTCAGGGCAGGTATAGGTGCAGATTGAGGATTTTATGCTGATGTTTGTGAATGTTGGCGCCCAGTGGACAGGGAGGATGTAGCTGTGCAGGTGCACTGGTCTGTGGGGCATAACCCTTGTGTGCACTGGTATAAGGCATGGGGCTCTTTGCGTGCATGCGTAGAGCTGTGGTAGCAGGTCAGCATTATGCCTTCTTGGATTGGGGGCAGATGTGACCTGGCTGCATGGGTCAGCACTTTCTCAGAGCTGAGAAGTGAGGCTGAGGGCTGTGCACATGTGTGGTTCTCGGACTGCTGTAGAGTGTGGTTTCCAGAGCTGAATGATGTGATTGGGGGCCTGTGTGCATGCCTGGGCCTAGGAGTGCTGTAAAGGGATGTGCTGAGCTCAGGGAGGGCAGGGTGAGGCTGTGGGACACTATGGGCGAGAAGCAGGGGTAGCCTAGGTATGGAGGTTAGTCCCTGCAACCTTTATGTGATAGCAACAGCCTACAGGGAACTTGAAGTGGGGGTGGGGGGAGGTACATGCAGTGGGGGCTGGTGGGGTGGGAGTGCCTGGAGCACCAGGAATGGGAGCAGGTTACCAGGTTCAGGTGTATGGGGTGTGGGGTGAGGCACCCATCACGGGGTTGAGCTGGTGAGGGTAGTGTGCCCAAGGAATGCACCCTGACTTATTTCCTAGTCCTGTGTTCCCCTCCATGCACTCCTGCGGGTTCCTTGCCTCCACTCCTCCACACTAGGCTCCAGCCCCTCGCCTCACAGATCATCGGCCTCTGCAACCAGTGCCACTGCAAGTGGTGCAGAGGGCTCTTCCAGATCAGCTGCACTCCCGAACTGCTGCCTTAGTAGCCCTCTTGTCTGTCCTCTAACTTTTCCATGGAACAGGGCTAATCTCGAGCTACTCTAGTTGGCCATCTTCCCGGAAGTCTCCACTTTTTTTTTTTGAAACAAACATTTTGTTTTATTGAATTTCTATTTTTTCTATCATCTATTGCATTGATTTTTTTTTTTAGGGAAGTTCCCAAATCTTCATTTCCCCGTCTACACATTCATCAAATTGGTCTATGCATTTTTTTTTTCTTTTGCATGTGCAGGAACTGGGAACCAAACCTAGGACTCCAGCATGGCAGGTGAGAACTCTGCCTGCTAGCCACCATGGCCTGCCCCCATGTATTTTTAATGCAAAATCCATCCTCTTTTTATATCACTAACCTTTCCATTATAGGTTGTACAATTGCACAGTTTTCACAAGTGCTTTCATACTATTTTCTCATACAATTTTTAAGGTCCATCTGATCCCTAATGAATAGACCATATTGTTTTGCTTTCTTAGAGGTCAGAAATACTAAAAACCAAACACCCTGGATAACGCAGGATGATCTCATTTTCCAATAGCCTGTTCTAGTGAAAGACCATGTGTCCCAGTTACAGCATCAGATGTTATTGTTGCTGTGGTAAACAGTTTCTCTGCCTTAATCCCTTCTTTTTTTTCTTTTTTATCATCACAATAGACTTTTTGAGTGTGTGTGAAAAATAACATATATACAAAAAAGCAATAAATTTCAAAGCACATCACAACAATTAGTTGTAGAATAGATTTCAGAATTTGATATGGGTTACAATTCCACAATTTTAGGTTTTTACTTCTAGCTGCTCTAAGATAACTAGAGGCTAAAAGAAATATCAATATAATTATTCAGCAGTCACACTCATTTATTAAACACTACCTTCTATGAAGCACAGTTTAAACTGTACCTCACACATTTTGATATGTTGCATTTTTATTTTCCATATATTTTCTAATTTCTCCTGTGGTTCCTTTTTTTTTTGGTCATGGGTTATTTAATTTCCAAACATTAGGGAATTATTTCAGATACTCTTCTATTATTGATTTCTAGTTTAATTCTGTTGTGATTAGAGAACATACTTTGATTTCAAGCCTTTTAAATTCATTTAGACTCATGTTATGGCCTATAAAATATTGTCTATTTTGACCCGTGCCCTGCCTACACTTGAAAATAATGTATATTCTGTTGTTGTTGGGTGGGATGTTTCCTAAGTAGCAATTACATCAAGTTGGTTGATAATATTCAAGTTTTCTATATCATTAATAATTTCCTGCCTGCTATAAATTACCTGAGGAGTATTAGAATCCTCAACAAAAATTGTGGATTTGTCTTTATCTTCATTGAAATTGCTTTTTGCTTCATGTATTTTGAGACTCCTACTACATGCAAAAATACTTCTGATTATTACATCTTCTTGGTGAATTGACTATTTTATCATTATGAAATGTGTCCATCTTCCGTAAATTATTTTTTCTGGTCTGTTTTGTTTCATATTAAATTAAATATACCATCTTGCTATTTGATTTCCATTTGACTCATCTGTTTCTTGCTTTTTATTTTTTCAAATTTTTTGGATTAACTATTTTTTTCTTTTTAAAAAATTTTTAATTAATTTTTAAATTTTTAAAAAAAATTACAGGAAAGAAACACAAACATTCTTAATATGTGATCATTCCATTCTACATATATAATCAGTAGTTAACAATATCATCACATAGTTGTACATTCATCATCATGATCATTTCTTAGAACATTTGCATCAGTTCAGAAAAAGAAATAAAAAGACTACAGAAAAATAAAGCGAAAACAGAAAAATATATATATACATACCATACCCCTTACCCCTCCCTTTCATTGATCACTAGCATTTCAAACTAAATTTATTTTAACATTTGTTCCCCCATTATTTATTTTTATTCCATATGTTCTACTCATCTATTGACAAAGTAGATAAAAGGAACATCAGACACAAGGTTTTCACAATCACACAGTCACATTGTGAAAGCTATATCATTATACAATCATCCCCAAGAAGCATGGCTACTGGAACACAGCTCTACATTTTCAGGCAGTTCCCTCCAGCCTCTTCAATACATCTTGGATAACAAGGTGATATCTACTTAATGTGTAAGAATAACCTCCAGGATAACCTCTTGACTCTGTTTGGAATCTCTCAGCCATTGACACTTTGTCTCATTTCACTCTTCCCCCTTTTGGTTGAGAGGGTTTTCTAAATCCCTTGATGCTGAGTTTCAGCTCATTCTAGGATTTCTGTCCCATGTTGCCAGGAAGGTCCACACCCTTGGGAGTCATGCCCCACATAGACAGGAGGAGGGTGGTGAGTTTGCTTGTTGTGTTGGCTGGAGAGAGAGGCCACATTGAGCAACAAAAGAGGTTCTCTTGGGGGTGACTCTTAGGCCTAATTTTAAGTAGGCTTGACCTATCCTTTGTGGGGTTAAGCCCCAAGACTGGGGGCTCAGCCTATAGCTTTGGTTGTCCACAGTGCTTGTGAAAATATCAAGAATTCAACTTGGGGAGGTTGAATTTTCCCCTGTTCTCACCATTTCCCAAAGGGAACTTCACAAATACTTTTCCGTTCACTGATCAAATCACTCTGGGATTCATCGAACAACCACTCTGGACAAACCAACAAAATCTCATGTCCTACCCAAGGTTCCATGTACTTATGTTGTTCAACCAAACTATCTACATAAGTTATATTAGGAAATGCACTAGTCGAAATATAAATTTTGTACCAAACAAACATTTTTTGCTTTAGTCTCACACATAAGTTGAAATTTTAAAATATTAATTGCCATCTATTTTCCGCACCCTGCAGTAATGACATTCCTTCATTCTTCCTCATGCAAAAACATTTTTTAAATTTGCACATTTAGTCACTGTCATTATACACTCTAGGCATTCCTAGATTATACCATCTCAATCTTTATCGTCTATCTTTCTTTCTGATTTCATTTGTGCCCCCAGCCCTCCTCCCTCTATCATTCTCACATTCAGCTTCATTCAGTGTTTTAACATAATTGTATTACAGTTAGGTAGTATTGTGCTATCCATTTCTAAGTTTTTACATTCAGTCTTGTTGCACAATCTGTATCCCTTCAGCTCCAATTACCCAATATATTACCCTATTTCTATTTCCTGATGGTCTCTGTTACCAACAAATTATCCAAGTTTATTCAGTAATGTCAGTTCATATCAGTGAGACCATACAGTATTTGTCCTTTTGTTTCTGGCTAATCTCACTCAGCATAATGTTCTTAATGTCCATCCATGTTGTTACATACTTCATAACTTTATTCTGTCTTACAGCTGCATAATATTCCATCATATGTATATACCACAGTTTGTTTAGCCACCCATCTGTTGATGGACATTTTGGCTGTTTCCATCTCTTGGTAATTGTAAATAATGCTGCTATAAACATTGGTGTGCAAATGTCCATTTGTGTCCTTGCCCTCATGTCCTTTGAGTAGAGAAAGTATATGAATGGGTCCCATTCCCTAATCCATTCTGCCAGTCCATATGCCCCTATTGGGAAGCTTAATCCATCAACATTCAGTGTTATTACTGCATGGGAGTACCCTCCTCTACCATTTGTCTTTTGGCTTTAATATGTCCTTCTAATTTTCCTTCTTTTTACCTTTACTCACAGTCTTCCTTTCTACTCTCTTCTCCACACCTCTCTCTTCTGCCTTCATATCTGTCTCTAGTGCTGTCTTTAGAATTTCTTGCAGAGCTGGTCTCTTGGTCACAAATTCTCTCTGATTTTTTGTCTGAAAATGTTTTAATTTCTCCCTCATTTTTGAAGGACAATTTTGCTGGTATAGAATTCTTGGTTGGCAGTTTTTCTCTTTTAATAATTTAAATATATCATCCCACTGTCTTCTCTCCTCCATGGTTTCTGCTGAGAAATCTACGCATAGTCTTATTGGGCTTCCCTTGTATGTGATGGATTGCTTTTCCCTTGCTGCTTTCAAGATTCTCTCTTTCTCTTTGACCTCTGACATTTTGATTAGTAAATGTCTTGGAGTACGTCTATTTGGATCTATTCTCTTTGGGGTACACTGCACTTCTTGGATCTGTAATTTTAAGTCTTTCATAAGAGTTGGGAAATTGTAAGTGATAATTTCATCCATTAGTTTTTCTTCTCCTTTTCCCTTGTCTTCTCTGGGACACCCACAACACATATATTCATGTGCTTCATATTGTCCTTCAATTCCCTGAGTCCCTGCTCATATTTTTCCATTTTTTCCTTGTATTTTCTTTTTCTTGTTGGATTTCAGATGTTCTGTCCTCCAGTTCACTAATTCTATCTTCTGCCTCTCGAAATCTACCATTGTAGGTTTCCATTGTTTTTCTCATCTCTTCTACTGTGCCTTTCATTCCCATAAGTTCTGTGATTTGTCTTTTCAGACTTTCGATTTCTTCTTTTTGTTCATTTTTTGCCTTCTTTATATCCTCCCTCAATTCACTGATTTGGTTTTTTGATGAGGTTTTCCATGTCTGTTCGTATATTCCGAATTAATTGTTTCAGCTCCTGTATCTCATTTGAATTGTTGGTTTGTTCCTTTGACTGCCCATATCTTCAATTTTTCTAGTGTGATTTGTTATTTTTTGCTGGCATCTAGGCATTTAATCACCTTAATTAGTTTATTCTGGAGATTGCTTTCACTTCTTTTACCTAGGGTTTTCTTGCTGGATGAATTTGTTGTATCTCTGTTCTTTGACATTCAGTTCAGCTTTTTCTGGGCCTCTAGCTTAGGTTTTGTTTAAAAGAGGAGAATTTTTCAGTTCTTGTTTTCTTGTTTCTTGCCCTGCCTGTATGGTGCCTTTCTCCCCCCCACCCTTAGAAGGGTGTATGTAGGTATTATAGACTCCAGCCAGATTTTCCCAGACCAAACTGGCCTCCTATCAGGAGGAAAGAGTCACCTGCATTGGTTTTCCCTGAAGGTGAGACCCAGCAGGTTGACAGACTTTCTTGTGAAGTCTCTGGGCTCTGTTTTTCTTATCCTGCCTAGTATGTGGCGCTTGTCTGCCTGCAGGTCCCACCAGCAAAAGATGATGCGGTATCTTTAACTTTGGCAGACTCTCCCTGATGGAGGCATGGTGGAGACAGAGGAGAGATTGTAGGCTGGTTTTAATGGTTTCAAATTACCAAGTCCTGGTGTCTGAATTCCTTGAGGGAAGGATTCCACCTGAGTTGGGCTTCACCCCTCCCCTGGGGAAGGCACAGGCTCCAGACAAGCCCTCGACCAAGCTTGTTTCTGCCTGTGCCTGGGGCAGTTGCAGCCTGAAAAGTCCTGCTGCTGTATCCAAAGGCAGTCAAGCCTTTGTAGAAACACAGCCACAAAAACCTCTGCTTCCTTTTTTTTTTTCCTTTTTCCAGCAGCCCTGCCCCCTTGGTGCCAGGGCAAAAAATGAGCAACCTCCGCTTTGACCAGGTTCACCTGAGCTGGGGGCCTATTTTTAGTAGTCAGAATTTTTTAATTAATTCCACAATTGGCGTTTGGTTAGGTTCAGCCCCTGCTGCTGGTAAAGTCTCTTTCCTTTCCCTTCTGGGAAGCAGCCTGTGGGGGAGGGGCGCCAGCCGCCACAGCTTGGGGAACTCATGATTCTGGGGGGGCTCGCAGTCAGTCCAACTGGTCCAGACTGGGGTACACTGTGTGTCCGGTCACTGACATGGCCCCAGGAGCTGTTCTGTATTGTTTCTGGTTACTTAGTAGTTGTTCTGGAGGTTGAACTAAAACGCACACATTGCTAAGCCGCCATCTTGGCCTGGAAGTCCCCTGGATTAACTATTCGTGGTATTCCATTTTTGTCACTATGACTGGTTTATTAAGTTTAACTCTTTATTTTAATTGTGTGGTTGCTCAACGGATCTACAATGTATACTTTTTGTCTTATCTGTGTCCATTTGTATAAGACTACTTCTTGTACACTATAAGAAATTTACAATTGTATTCTTCCATCCCTCCATCCTTCATTTGTGTTATTTTTATGTCTTTCTTCTGTGTGTATTATAAACTCTGCAATGCATCATTTTTGCTTCAAAAAGTCAACTGTCTTTCAAAGAGGTAAAAATGAGAAAAGTTTTTCTATAATTTCTCATCTTTTAACCACCTGTGTGGGTCTGTATTCCTTCTGTGAATCCGGATTTCCATCTGGATTTATCTTTTAAACATAGCAACATATGACATGAACATTCTTACCATATGATCATTTACTTTTTTATTTTTGATGTCTAGAAGTTTCACTTCAATTTTTTTATATCTTCCATTTCTTTCCTTGTTATGATCACAGTTTTCTTACCTTCCTTAGCATTTAAAACACATATCTAATAGCTCTTTTAATGTTCTCCTAATTCTATCATCTGTCATTTCTAGGTATGTTTCTCTTGGTTGAACTTTTTCATGAATATGGTATCATTTTCTGATTGATGAGCTTTCTCTAACATTCTTTTTTTGTGTAGGTCTGTGGGAAATTAATTTCCTCAACTTTTATTTGCATGAAAGTACCTTTATTTCATCTTCAGTTCTTAAAGAGATTTTTTTATTGTATATTAGGCCTAGGTAACAACTTTATTCTTCTTTCAGTACTTTAAAGATGTCCCATGTCTTCTGGCTTGCATAATTTCTGACAAGAAGTTTTCTATCATTCTTATTTTTGTTCTGAACTTTTGTCTTTGCAGCTGCTTGTAAGATTTTTTTTTTTTTAATTTTATTTATTTATTTTTTTTACATGGGCAGGCACCGGGAATCAAACCCAGGTCCTTGGGCATGACAGGCAAGCACTCTTACCTGCTGAGCCACCGTGGCCCGCCCTGCTTGTAAGATTTTTTTCCTATGTCAATACTTTTCAGCAAGTTGCTTATAATATGCTTTGGTGTTAGTATGTTGTTGTTGTTTTAATATTTATTTTGCTTGGGTTTTGTTAATGTTCTTTCATCTATAAGAGTTTATATTTTTCATTAACTTTGGAAATTTTTTGGCCATTGCTTCTACAAATAATTTTTCATTCTTTCCCTACCATTGTGGGACTCCTCTTACATGTATGCCCGACCACTTGTCCAAAATGTCATTGATGCTTTGTTAATTTCTTCTGGTCTTTTTTTCCATGTACTTTATTTTGAGTAGTTTCTATTGATCTTTTCTGTAGTGTTTAATCTGTGTGAACCCCAACTTTTTCACTTTTTAATTTTTTTAAATTAATGAATTAATTTGTCTTTTAAACATAACAACATATGACATGAACATTCTTACCATATGATCATTTACTTTTTTATTTTTGATGTCTAGAAGTTTCACTTCAATTTTTTAATATCTTCCATTTCTTTCCTTGTTATGATCACAGTTTTCATACCTTCCTTAGCATTTAAAACACATATCTAATAGCTCTTTTAATGTTCTCCTAATTCTATCACCTGTCATTTCTGGGTATGTTTCTCTTGGTTGAACTTTTTCATGAATATGGATCATACTTTTCTGCCGCTTTACATACCTGGTGATTTTTTTATTGGATGTCAAACACTGTGAATTTTACTCTGTTGGGTGTTATATTTTATTGTATTCTTTAAATAATATAGCAATTCATTCTTAGACACAGTTGAGTTACTTGGAATTAACGTGATTCTTTCCAGTTTGCTTTTAAGCTTTGTTAGGATGTGTCTAGAGTGCCCTTTAGCCGAGGTCTAAGTTATCACTACTTCTAAGATGATATTTTTTCTGAGGACTTGACCCAATGCCTGTGTATCAAAAGGTGTTTCTGCTTTGGCAATTGGAAACAAACTGCTCACAGATCTTTATGAACTCCAGGGATTGTTTGGTCTACTGCTTTCTGATGATTCTTTCCTACCCATGAGACAGTAACTTCCTCTGATACATGTCTAGATCAATTCTCAGCCAAAAACCTGAGGAGGGCCTTCTGCACATCTCTGGGGCTCTCTCTCCTTCTGTGCAATTGACTCCTGTCTTATAAATTTAATTGCCTTGGCCCCTAGGACTCTAATCTCTGTCTCCTCAACCCATCAAGACTTCTGGGCTCTATTTGGGGTACACCTCCCTATGCTGTGGTTTGGAAAATACCTGCAGACATTAAGCTGGGACAATTATAAGTATTACTTTTGTTTTTCTCCTGTCAGGATCATAATTCTACATTGCCAGTTGTCCAGTGTCTGGAAAGGCACAGTTTCATATATATTGTCCAGTTTTCAGTTGTTTAGGAAAGTTAATTTGGCTACTGTTACTCCAATCACAGCTAAAAGCATAAGTCCCATTAATTCTTTTATTGCTATAAAGCAATAATTCAGTATATTCACCAATTAATGTATTTAGAAGTATTATGGAAAAGAAAAAACACTGTAATAATGATAACATAAAGCACATTTTTATACCTTTATGCAACTCGACAACTCAAATACACAAACATGCACATACACATGAGAGGCCCTCATTCATTTTGCTATTTTTCAATAGCTGTTGTGGCTCCCTCTTGGTAACTAAAAAACAAAAATTAAAAGTCTAAAAGGGAGTATTAAAAAGAATAAGTGAAGAAAAAAATAATTAAATATAAAGGTTGCTTAACTGTGCAAGTAGCCATCAATTGTTTCTTGAAAAAAATAGACTTCTGTAGTGCTCATATCCAGAAGTCCGATCCATAGCCCCAAACTTGTTCTCTTCTCTTCGTAGTCACATAGCTGGACTGTATTTCTCAGAGTCCCTATAATGATGTCACTGAAGTTTTGCCCGGGGAAAATGAGAAGAAAAGATGTGTTGCCACTAGCAAGCCTGACCCATACAAAAACTCATAGGCACAATTTTTTTCTAACTTCTTGGTGCCCTTGAAAGCCACATGCTGAAGATGGCAGAGCCACAAGAAGGAAGGAGCTGCATTGTCACTTGGAGAAAAATTGTCTACCTATCAGGAGTTTTTTTAACTTTATGTGTGCAAGAAAAAGAAACAGTGCTAAAGTCACTGATATGGGGGGGTTTGTATGATACCTTAAATAGTGCTACCTTAATGTACTGTTCTCTCTCACAACACCTGTTCTAGTTTTATTCTAGCCATCCACACAAGTGAAAAATGTTTCAAAACTAAAAACTTTGGATTTTTTCTGTTTTTGTGTTGCTTTATGAACCTAACTTTGAAAATAGTTAATGTTTAAGGCAGTGCAGGGCAAAACTACAGGCACAGACTTGGGAGTCCATCAGACCTTGGTTTGAGTATCTGATTAGCTCTGTATTAACTGTGTTACTAAGTTATAGTGTTCTTATCTGAACAATCAATAATATCTATCTCAGAAGTTTTTTATAAGGTGTATAGAAATACTTTTATAGAGAGAGCATTTTGCCCAGTGCTTGACATAGTAAGGATTCAGTGAATAGTAGCAAGTATTATTATTCTAACTCTTATAAATTTTGTTGATGTAATTTCTTTAATAGTTAAAAAGTGTTTTATTATACCTCAGATGACTGAATGAAAGTTGCTTTATTTTATTTTATTAATTGTCTCTTCCTGAAGATATATCAGAATATTTTCTATACAAATTATAACAGGGTTGTTTTTAGATGAATCAATTAATAAAGTAAAGAAATACAATGTTCCTTTACATACAAATTTCTAAGTATTATCAATTTTTTTGAATTAAAAGGAAAATGCAGATGTATCAATAGTCTTATAGTTTGCAATCTGACTTGTGTTTCAATGTAGAGGATTAGTTGCATCCCTGAAAGCTCACCTAATGTGGTGAGAGAATAGATAACCACACTGAGAAGTGTTTTCTGTACTCTAATATTCAAGCTATAATGCTTCTAATGGACCTTATCTTACACAATACCTCCCAGAATGACTAGCTCTTAAGAGTAATATACTCTGGAATGTTCGAAAACTCCAGATTACAATTGAATGATCCAATTTTTTTCTCTAAGCTATTTATTATTTTCAATAGTGGATCCATTTCTCTGTGATTCAGGAGGTGTCTGATTTTAGGCCAATGAAGTAGGGTAATTATTGAAATCATACACTGGGTATCACACAAAGCAACTTGGAAGAAAATTACAGCTGTGCCCTTAGCCCACACATACATACATGTACATAAATATTTTTAAATGTAACTATACAGTTTTAATCTAGCTATCACTTTGGACTTGCAAATGAAACACAGTTTAGTTATACAGAAATAAAGTAAATAAATTACATCAGAAATAAAATACTGATTAGAAAAGATATGCTCTGAAGAGAAGAGAAAATTCAGGATGTGTTTTTGGAGGGTGTGGAGGGAAGGAAGTGAAAGGGAGGGGAGGGGAAAGAGAGAGGAGTCAGGGGAGAGAAAAAGAGAAATTATAGAGGAACCACATCTTGAAAATCTGTGACTAAAAGAAAATGAGAGCATAGTGAAGACTGGGTCCTTGGGATTGAACACAAATTCCCCGTAACTCCCATATAGGGAGCCTGAAATGCCAAATTAATCAATTAGCAACAATCGAAAATTATATAATTTGGATCTATTAGTGGTACATAATAATTAGCAATGCTGAATAAAAGTCAACCCTAATTTATTTAAATATTCCCCCTACAAATAATTGGGGTAATCATTCAGATAAAACAACAGTTAAATGGTAGATTTTTAAATTTTAATCAGTACATTTCTGATTAGACTGAATCTTATCTATATTCAACTATCAGTTAGTTATATGTGTTCATAATTTCAGACAGGTGAGTATAAGATTAAAAAACAACTAACAAGTCCAAAGTGGATCAAAATATTGCTGTTTAATGACAGGAGTGGGTATTGGAAATATGGCTTAGAAAGGAAAAGCTGCTTTTCCTTCTTTCATGTTTTTTCAGATATTAAAGTGATTAAAACTGACTATTTGTTTTAGCCTCTACTTCATATGTCAAGAAATCCATTGGTTTAAACTCCTTCTGTTTGGGGGATCTACATGCGTCCAAATCTAAGACTTAAATTCAACTTAATCTGTAAATGACAAAGATGAGAGTAATCAAAGCCATTGAGACTTCTAGTTAATAAATATTATGGTATTAGAAGAATAAAAACTTTTGCTAACCGTAAATATAACAGTTTATATACCTGAGGAGTTTCACTGAAAAAACTTTTTTCTTTTATTGCGATAAACATAATCTTCATGTTCCAAATAGCATTTTTTCCCTGAGGCCAAAAAGTAAAGGAAATAACCAGACTTTAATCGAATTTAGAGTTCAGAATGCTAACCACCAAAGAACAAGTTCCATGTCAAAACTTGCCTGTCAGTAGGAGGAACCAACTAGCTTGAAATAACTACACAGGGAATTGAATCACAGATTTTTGAAATAGGTGATTCTATTTCAACATGAGATTATATATTTGATCAATTAACTGCATGAATGCATACATCCTGCGGTTAAGATTTCCAATTTGAAAAATCGACTGTAAAAGTTTGCGTGGCAGTCAACATTACAAAATAAAACCTGCAAAGTATGCAGGAACAGTTGAGACTTGCTTAAGAAGAAAAAAACTGAACACAACATTTCCATTTGAGATTAAGAGCAAAATCAAAGTATAAATAGATGAAATAGAAATATTTTAAAGCAGAGTGGTTGAATAAAAAGAACTATTTTTAAATGCCTATTGTGAATTTGGCAGCTAAAAACCCTAAATCGTTTCCACATATTACTAGACTTATAGGTCACAACAAATCAGTACTAAATTGGGAATATAGGGTTTTTAGTATATGACTAAACTGAGATGTGAACATCAATTTCTAAGTCTGAAACATTTAAGTTGATCACTTGGAAATTAAAGTTCAAAGTTACTTCTCATGGGAACAATTGAGACCATTGATCTTGGAATACTTGGTTTTAGCATAAGGTAATATGAATAATGTCTTTCGATTTTTTAGGGAACGATAGTGAAATGGTCTGTTCATTTTCCTCATAAGAAAATTAAGGATCTCAGAAAAGTGCCTCAGTTCACCCACGGCAGCAGAGAGATGAAATAAGATGAGGGGAGTGACTGGCCACGCTTTTTCTCGTCATCTGTTCTCTATATTCAAGAGGAAGTTATAACACAGGCTATGGTGCCAAACTACCTGTGTTTGAATCCTGTCTCCATAATTTGTTCCCTGGGTGACTTTGGGCAAGTTATCACCATGTTCTCATCATTCTTGATTAGTAAATTATGAATAATAGCAGCTCCTACCTCATACTGTTATTACTATTGTGGAGTAAATGAAATATTTTGTCTAAAATACCCGGGAGAATAATTAGCACATAGTGGGGATTCTGCAATAATTCACTATATTGCACCAAATTCATTGAAATATAACTTTTCAAAAAAACAATCATATCTTCATGTAGTTTCTTATCATTTATCCCTGAATTTTTTAATAGAAATTTTTACTGAGATAATTTAGATTCACAGGCAGTTGTAAGAACTTCTCATGGGAAGTGTACCCTTAACCCAGTTTCTCCCAACTGTAACATTAAAAAAATGTATTGTGGTAACATACATAGAACACGAAGTTTCCCTTGTTCACTGCTGCATATATTCAAAAACTGTCTCCTCTTCTTTGCCTTGACATGCCCTGACATGTCCGAGCATCTCTCGTTCTTGCAAGCCCTGCTAATCTAACCCCCTGCCTAGCAACTCCTGAGCATACATCACCACACCCTCTAACCAATCCACATCCTACACGACTCCACACCAGCTGTCCATCAAAGTTTCCCCGCCTCCATTACCTCCCCTTCACCAACCCTATATATTCCCTGTGTTTCCCCCTCTCGGGAGCCTAGCCTGTAAGCCTTGCCAGCCAGCTAGGTTCCGCGAGCCACCCCTGCAATAAACTGCTGCAAATATTTTTGCTCTTGGTTTATTGTGCTCGCGCGCCCTCCAGACCTTCGAGCCCCGTGGTTTCGGCTGACGCCGCTCTCCAGCCCACCCACACCCGAGGACGAGACCCCAGTGCGGTCGGGCAAGGCAAGCCCCACACCGCAGTTCACCGCTTATATGTGTAGTATTCAGTGATATTAATTACATTCAAAATATTGTTCAACCACCACCATTACCATCTTTTACCAACCTTTTTCATCACCCCAGACAGAAATTCTTTACTCATTAAAGCAATAATTCCCCATGCCCATCTGTGTTAGTTAGAGTCAGTTGTCAACTTGGCCAGGTGAGCATACCTAGTCTTGTTGCTGCAGACATAAGCCAATGGTACATGAACCTCATCTGTTGCTAATTACATCTGCAGTCGGCTGGGAGGCGTGTCTGCTTCAATGAGTGATGTTTCACTTAATTGGCTGGTGCTTAAATGAAAGAACGCAATGTAGCACAGCCTAAGCAGCTCGGCATTCCTCATCTCAGCACTTGCAGCTCAGCCCAGGCCTTTGGAGATGCAGACAGAAGTCACCCTGGGGAAAGTTGTTGGAACCCAGGGGCCTGGAGAGAAGACCAGCAGAGACCATCCTGTGCCTTCCACGTAAGAAAGAACCTCAGTGGAAAGTTAGCTGCCTTTCCTCTGAAGAACCAACAAAATAAATCCCCTTTTATTAAAAGCCAATCCATCTCTGGTGTGTTGCATTCCGGCAGCTAGCAAACTAGAACACTATCCCTTATCCCTGGCCTGCAGCCGTCAGTAGCCTGTAATCTTTTTCTTTCTCTATGAATTTACTTATTCTAGGTTTTCCATGTGAATGAAATAAAATCATATTTTTCCTCTTGGGTCTGGCTTGTTTCACTTAACATGTCTCCATTGTTCACCCATGTTGTAATATGTTTCAGAACTTTATTCCTTTTAAAGTCTGGGTAATATTCCATTGTATGTGCATTCCACATTTTGTTTATCCATTAATCTGATGATTTTGGCTATTGCGAAAAATACTACTATGAACATTGGTGTACACAAATCTGAGTCCCTGTTTTCAATTCTTTGGGGTATATACCTAGGAGTGGGAGTGCAGGTTTGTATGGTAATGCTCTGTCTAGCTTTTTCAGGAGCTGCCAAGCTGTCTTCCACAGAGGCTGCTCCATTTTATATTCCCACCAACAATATATGAGGATTTCTTTTCTCAGCATCCTCATCAACACTTGCTATTTTCAGTTTTTTAAGTAATAACCATTCTCTGGTGCGCAGGTGATTCAATGATGGAATGCGGAAGACCTGGGGTCGATTCCTGGACCATGAACAGAAAAATAAATAAATAAATAAGTAGTGGCTATTTTAGTGGGTATGAAGTGGTATCTCACTGTGGTGTTGATTAGAATTTCCCTAATGGCTAATGATGTTGAATATCTTCTCATGAACATATTGGCCATTTGTTTATCATCTTTGGTGAAACGTCAAGTCCTTTGCCCGTTTTAAAATTGGGTCACCTTTTTGCGTTGCATTTCAGATTTCTTCATATATTCTGGATATTAAACCTCTGTCAGATATATGATTTCCAAATATTTTCTACTATTCTGTATGTTATCTTTTTTTCTTTCCTGAAATTATCCTTTGATGCACAAAAGTTTTAAATTTTGATGCAGTCCAATTTCTATATTTCTTCTTTTGGTGCTTGTGTTTTTGGTGTCATGTCTAAAAATCCATTCCCTAATACAAGGTCCTGAAGATTTTTACCTATGATTTCTTTTAAAAGTTTTATACCCTGAAATTTTATAGTCCCATATTTTTTCACTTAGTCCAAGAAAATGTTTCCTGCTAAATAGAATATAGAGTAAGAAGATTAAAACATGTTCTTTTTTCTCAAAATATTTCAGCCCAATTGAAGGAGTAAATCACTATTCAGGACCTGAAAAAAATACTAGAAAACAACATCAGATATTATTTTAGTACAATGGAAACAAGAGTATTTGGCAGTATGGGGGCAAGAATTTCCAACTTTCCTTCCTGCTCTCCATCTAAGAAAAATTAGGTATTTGCAAAATTGGATTTTGGGGTTTTGGTTTTGTAGAATCAGGAAAATGGGTAAAACAAACAGAAAGTTAAATAAAAAAATAATAACTTTTAAAAGGCAATCAAGCTAGTAGATCAACATAATGAAGAGGAGAGAGAAGGGATGACAAAGGAGGTGGGGGAAATAAATCAAAATTCTTTGAGCTTATAGTCTAAGGAGAGTTGGTGGTGGTGAAAAACAGTTTCAGAGGAGCTACAAAGTGTAGGAAAATTAATATGGGTAGGCTGGCCGGGTTTTCCTCTGCACTTCATCACAGCATTTCCTGTTTTGTGGCTCACCACTTGCTTCGTCCATCTCTGCCTGGTTTTGTTGGGGTCTGGGCTCAGCTTTTAATGCCCTTGCTCTGTTGGCATTTGTCCCCTCATGCTTTGAGCAGACTCATGGCCCAACTCCCCCTGGTTCAGCACAGTCTTGCTTTGCGTCGTTGAGGGAATCACCTCTGTTGTGATCCCAGAAATGAATTTCCTCATGTCAGCTCCCCTCGGGCCAGCAGCCTTAGCAGCGAGCCAAGCACCTTAGACCAACCTGGCCCAAGGTTTGATGGGTGTCAGAGAGTAAGAGCAAAGATTAGATGATGCTAATTACTTAATAAAATTGTACAATAATGATACCTTACATTTAATGTTAACTCTGGTTTGCAATTATAAATACTTTCTTACATATTACTGTAAGACAAAGAGCATTTAGGATGATTAGAGGGGAGAGAAGCCGAAGGGCAAAAGATTATAACAGTCAAGTGATGAATTACAAAGGCCTATAAAAGGAACTGCAGTGAACGGAAGATGGTGATTTTTAGAGAGATTCTCCTGAAGAGAAGCAGCAAGCTCTGGTAACCACAAAGGTAAGGGAGGCCAAACATAACTTTGGGCAGTCAACAGCAACTTTGAGGTTTTATTACTGGTAAAAGGCAGGACAGTGTCATAAATGTCATGCTCCTAGAGAGCAGGAGATTTGGTGGGGACGAAAAGTGATACAACAAATGTTGTGCTTGCCATGGTCAGTTTGCCTTGATGGTGGATATATCTTGCAAGAATTCAGATTATGTGGGAGAGAGAAAACAAGACAAGCAGATTTATTTAAGTTATCTTTCTAAACACCAACTGAAACCACAGGGTGAGAATCTCTTAGTAGAGGGAAAGTAGAACAATTCAATGACACCAAAGGAATATATCTAAAGAGACATCCAAACAACTCATGATTTACGAAGAGCCACATGAAGTCTTTCTAGAAAATGTGCGATGGTTTCTAAAATTCCCACACAGGGAATAAAGTACAATAAATCTAACTTGTTGACCTTTGTCACTTAAAAGATGTTTCTGGGCTTAGTTGAGGGTAGCTTGTTTATGTAAGGGAAATGACCATAGATTGACACCCACTGAGTGACTGAATGTTTATTTTTTATTTAGATTTCAGGAATAGACTTTAGCTCATGTATAATAAAGTCTCCTACCACGTCCAACAATCTAGGTCAGTGGGGTGGATCAATTTCATGATCTAAGAAAACCCAAAGGTCTGCCAAATTGGAATCACCTCTTCTAAAGTGTTAATATTTCTTCTGCGGATTAGAGGACTGAATAACCTACATGTCAAATAAGGTAAACTTTACAAGTTTAAGACTTGCACTCAGGTTCCAAGGCTCTCTGACTGTAACACTTCTGTAACATAGAAATTCAGGTCTCTAGGTTTAGTTTTTCATTATTTCTTTTCATGATCTCTGAATTCCAGAAAGGGAGATCTACTTTAAAAGAGTTTCAAAATGACATTTATGACATGTCCCTGTGTGCAGGGCTCTATGTTCGGTATTTTTGCTAACGGGCAAACTTTTTTTTTTTTTACAATGTCAACAGGAAAGGTTTTGAGTGGGTGGCTTAGTCAGAGGATGGAACAGGAGAAAGCGTTTGGCAACTTATTATAGTATGAAATGAGAGAGATGACATTTCTAGGCTCTGTTCCCAGCATTGTTTGCTAGAGACATTTTGCCTGTGAAATAAGCACCGTTCACACCCGATAGTACCATTTTCTAATCAACAAGTCATGCGTCTAAGTTTATGTGTGACAGTGTTTTGGAAATTAAAATTCCAAAGGGCTTTAATAATCTTTGATATACTTGCCAAAGACTAGCATAAACGACATAAAGAGCCTCACTCTTTCCCTCTTATAATCTATATAAGGTGAATATGCTTTGCCAAAAGCAAATTAGTAACTTTATATATATTTAATTGAGGTGAAATTCACGTACGTAAAATTTACCACTTTAAAGTAAACAATTCAATGGCATTTAACACATTCATTACATCATGTAACCACCACCTCTATCTACTTCCAAAATCTTGATCAGTTTTGAAGACTAAAGATACCCCACTCTATCAAATGTGCCCTCAAATAATTGGGAAGGAGTCCTGAAACAGTCTCTTTAAATTGAGTGTATTTCATTTGCTCAGTGTTTCGAATCCGTAGGTTCATTTTCCATGTCCTGAATCTCCATCTTGTTAAGCTAGGTAGGAGAAAACAGGGAAAGCAAATTAAATCCATCTGTGATCATTGCACATATTTCCACATAACCCTAGAGATGTTTATGAGACACAGAAGGGGATGGTATGAAATTCATTGCAATTTCTTTCTTGTTTATACTGCAATGCTCAGTAAGAATTGAACTGCAGTAACTGTGAGAGGAACAGGAAAAGAAGACTTTTATCAACACTTAACCTCTTTTGTTGCTTCCAGTGGCAGTGTCGAAGTGATCTGTTGGAAGACTTTTGAGAAGAGTATTTTTACAGTAAAATTTAACATATTCTCTTAAATTGCTAGCTAGGATTACCCCCGCGGTAGGAACTAGTAAAGAACTTTGGAAAGAGAGGCAAAGAGAAAATTGGAATATAAGAAAGAATTTACAAGTGTAATATCCTTAAAACGATACTAGTGCGGCCGCGACTGTGTACTTTAAAACACCGGAGAACACTGTCTAGGTCTAAAGAATATACAAATGAGGTAACTTCGGAAAATCAAAAGGACTAGACGATGATTCAGACTGGGTCCTGGATCCTGCTTTGGAACCCAGGCCTCGTTTCTCTTCCTGTTCCCTGACTCATTCTCTGATCAGCTGTAAGCTAAGAGCTAAAATGACTTTCCTAAGTTCATCAGAGGAGGGAATCAAAGCATGTAAGACTTTAAGAAGCTTTCTAACTTTACAATTTACGTCCAGTTAATGAATTGGTTTCTCAAGTAAATAAATATTTATCTCCCTTAATAAACCATATCTCCACGAAACAGAATGTCATTCTGAAATATTGCCAACCAGTGTCCTAGTTACTTCTTATCTTTCTCTTTCTCCCACTAGTGTGGGAGAAGGCTAACACAGCGAGGATGCAAACCCTTCTCTTCTATCGCATTTGCTACCGAATGAAGAATAAGAACTGGACAGAATTCTTTAGCTGCCATAACCAAGTACCATATCCTAATATGGACTTGAGCAGAGAGCTTTTTAAAGATCTGGGCTTTGGTGGTGGTGTGCCAGCTCAGCATTGGCTGTTTCTCAAGGGAAAAAATTGTGAAACTTCACAAACCTGAGTTAGGATCATACTTGCCAAGTCATAGCTCATGGTTGAGTGCTGATGGTTGACAGCCAAGGAAGCTTCTATCAGGATGAAGGATGTCTCATTGATATAAATTTCCAGTGGCAGAAAAGTGAAGCTCTCCCCCTAATCTCCACACCCATTAAAAAGATTTTCCTCAAAAAAAAAAAAAAAAAAGAAAGAAAGAAAGAAAAGAAATTCACCATCCATCAGGTACTGAAGATTTGAAATTCATTTATTTAAAGTTTCCGAGCTAAGCTTTAAAAAAATGCACACTCAGGAACGAAAAAGAAAATCTTTAAATCAATGATGAATGAAAATAAAATTTGGGATGAAGAAATTCATAGGATATAAAAGTGGGGACGAGACTATTAGATAAACATAGTAAGACAAACCAAAATAATTCTACAAACTTACACTATTGCTAGAATTCAGTTCCTTCTTATTTTTTGCCTTTCAAGTATTAACTAAATTTGAAATATTTCTAGTGATAGTCAATTTAATATTTTTACTGGCAACCTAAGTTTTTGGCTACACTTCCTAGAGCTATTTTTGGACATTTTCCCTTGCTTGCCTATAAAAATACATCACTGGAGTATTTTTAACAGCAAAGTCTGTATGAGAGCCTACTTTCTTGACCTGTCAGATAGTTGTGGCTGCTTCTAAGTACACTTATTTGTAAGCCCTTGTGGGTTTTTTTTTCCCCCAATTTCCCCATTTAAAAAATGTAGTCTATTCATTAAGGATATTACATATGGCTAAAACTTCACGTTACAAATCTTACAACTGCAGAAATTTTTGTTACTTCCAGAAATAATTTTTTAGTTCCAAGAAATCCTAACAGAAGGGTCTACCATCTCTTTTATACAAACTGAAACTGCAAACATGTTTTTTTCTTCAAGCTTCAGCACCATTTACAAGTAACAGGGAGTGGAGAGCCGAAAAATAAGTACAATGTTATTTTTTTTAACAAAATGAGCTAGGAGTGGGTAGAGAAGGGAGATGTTTTATAAGAGGTTATAAAATATCATTCTCTTCCTACAGCCAAGAATATGCTCATATCATAGTCCAGAGATCGCAAATAAATTCCATTGCGTGTGCTAATTCTGACTGCTCAATTACTTGTGCCAGCCTGGAGATTCATACCGAAAAGGTTTAGTTCAGATTCAGTAAGAAAAGGTGCTGTGATTGCAAAATCTTCAAAAGATTTTTTTAAATGTTCATGGATTTAGAGGAGGAGTCTGTGCTTTGCAGGAAGATATGTTCTAGAGCCAGCGAGTCACAGAGAGATGCATGTTTGCATCCACTAAACAGTATTCTTTTGGATTAGTAAACCCATTTTTTTTTAAAGATAAAGGTTTTAAGACATTTGGAAAAGCTGTTCTATCATAGTCATTCATACCTTACTGTAATTAATTAAATCATCTCACTCCTAGGTATAATCAGGAGAGCTGTGGGAATGAAATGGTAATGACTATGGGAGAAGAGAAGGAGTGGTGATTTGTGGGTGGGAGAAAATAGAGAGCTTCCTAAAATGTAAAATTCTTCTGAGAGATTTTGGCTCCATAGGTTGCCAATGTCTTATCTGGGCACTGATGAAAATATCAAACAGAGCCAGTCCTTGGTTTGACACCTGCTAAACATTATTTATGTCCTAAAACTGACATCAGACCATTTGTAAGTATCCCTGACCACCCTTCTGAGTTTGCAAATATAGTAGTGTTTCCATCACTTTACTGATAGATTTGCCTGAAAATTCCATACTCTGAATTAGCATAGGAACCACCTTTTAATGACCCTATGTACTTTCATCCATAATTCTGGGGTAGTGGAAATTCAGTGTGACAGAGATTAAAGAGCCCCGTATTTTAGATCTAACTCTGCCCCTAGATAATCGTGTGATGTCGTACAAATCACTTAGTCCCCTTGGACCTCAGAAATTGAAGGGCTGCCGAGATCAGCATTTCCCAATCTGTGGTCCTTGAATTCCACAGGGTCTTATATACTGTCAAGACCCCATAAATTCATATGCAACCCAGAACTGTCTGAGTATTGCCACTGCATGTGAAAGGCTGTTATGATGTTGAAAAGAGGACCTTTACTTAAATGGCATAAGTTGTAGATGAGCGTTTATCTGTATCTGTTAGCCATTGACAAAAGACCCCTTAAATATTTCATAAGAATAATCACTTCTGTCTCACAGTAAAATGACCTTGAAGCATAGCAAATTGTAATCAATCGCTTTTCCCCATATTACAGAATGGCTTCTTGATTGATGTAGAGTTGAACGCTGTCTTTCGAGTAAGTTTGCTTTCTTTGGTTTAGTATTGTATCTAAACTTACTTTGCCAAATTATACTTGCTAATTATACTAGAATGGATGCGATTACGTATTTAATTTAGTGAGAATTTTGTCCTTCGGCTGAAAAACCCAACTAGAAGCAGGAGTAGAGTATACAATACGTTCCTTTCATAAAAGATGCAATTTGAATTTTCCCAGAATTAAGTGGCAGAGTTTCACTCTCAGCTAACATGAGCTAGGGGATCTTTGCCATCTTCATAGCTGCATGATGCCAGACACTCTTTAATAGTGCTGGGAGAAATTTCATCTATGATGTCAAAACTCACAGGACATTTGAACCAAGAATGCATGTTACGTACCCAGTAGGACACCAAGGAAAGTTGCTCGGGTCATACAGACAAACTGTATTTGGAATTGACGTCCTTGAGAGATCTAATTTCTATTGATGTTTTAAAAACTGTAGCCTCAGTAAATCTTCACATGCAGATCATGGCAGATCATATGTACAAACTTAAATCAAATGTGTTAACTGATTAACGCCAGGAACTGTGCCGTTTCTTAATTGTATGTAGAAAGATACACATTTTCCAGGTCAACTAAGTTTGGGTGAGGGTTTAAAAAATTTGAACCAGAGCTTTGTTTGCATCTTAAAAGTGGAGGTTTTGTGGGATCATACGTAAAGTCAGTGATTCCATTTCTACAGACCCCAGACGTTGGACCGCAGATTAGGGGCAAACTATGGTTTTACTTTAAGGGGTTCATGAACCAGCTTAGGCAATGAGCCTTACCTGTTGACTGAATAACTGATATATTTTGCATATTTGTACTGCTGTCTTGTAAGTGTTCTTTTGTGGTTAATATCATATCAATTCATTAAAAAGTGTTACTTTAGCCGTAGTATCTTCTTTATATCAACTTATTAATTTTATTGTGGTAACGTATACATTTTAAAAATTTGCCGTTTTAACTATTTTAAGTGTACAATTCACTGGTATAAATGGAATTTACAATGTTTTGCTACCATCATCGCTATCCATTAGCAAAACTTTTTCATAACCCTAATCTGAAACCCTTACCCATTAAGCAATAACTCCTTGTCCCCCTCTCCCACCTTGTTTTGCAGTATCTTTTTGGCGTCACATATATTTTAATCAACTCGAGTTCAATAATTATCACGTGAAATTTTGCTTGTGACGGGCCATTGCTTTTGAAAAGGTTGGGAGCTACTGCTTTAATGGATTTCAGGTGGAGTGACAGGCGAGCGGAGAGCTATTTTTGGCAAAAGGACTCTCTTGTTGCAGCTGCCTGTGTGCTGGGATAAAGGGCAAAGTGTAGCTTGAGAAGAAGCAACCTTAACTAACATTTCACAGGTCACAGGCCAAATGTTACCGTAGGCATAGTGCTTGGTTTGAGACGTGATTTCTCCCCCAAATCCCAGGTTCTGACTTATTTGACCAAAATAACAATAAAAACTAACACATTCTAAATGCTCTATTCGAGGTCACATTCCTAGGTATTACACCTCCAAATTACTGGGATTTCAAAAGTGAAACTGTGTAGCAGATACTTGCTGTGGGATCAAATATTAGCTGGAAGAAATATTTAAATCTAAAGGTATAAGAAGTAAGTGAGGGAGCTACCGCCCTCTAGCGGTGCCCTCTCTGCCTCGCCCCTCTGTGCTTGCAGTTTCCCCAGGGAAGTTTCTTCTTCATTAAATGTTCCGTTTTTTCAGAAAAGTGTTTGCTGTCTGTTTTTAAGGCGCCATCATATTGCAAAAGGCCGTCATCTCCTTTGTTGAAAGGTGCACAGTGTAACTATTTTTACATATTGGTAAGTTTTGTTTGTTGCTACCATAGAAACCTAAAACCTCCAGATTGTTCCTATGCCAGATAAGCCCTGAAAACCAGTGGTGTCATCTCTACATCAACCAGTGGCATCTCCCCTGCCCCGTAGTGTTGACACCCCTTCTCAACATGAAGAAGCTAGAATGGTCATTGCCCAAATATCCCTAAAAGTTGGGAGAAGAATCAAAGGAGAGGAGGAGATGAAACAGAGAAGATAGGAGTTAATAAATGAGTATGAGTGCTGAATCATTATACTGATATTTCTTTTAGTCTCCAGTGTCTTAGAGTTAGAAGGAAATATCTGAAATTGTGGAACTGTAACCTATATCATACTTTGAAGTTTGTTCATTAACTACTTGTTAAAATGTACTTTGACATCTATCATCTTTCTGCATATGTTATATTTCACAATAAAAATGTTTTTTTTAAAAAAAGGGATTCATTGTACTATTCTTGTAACTTCCCATATATTTGGAATTTTTGTTCAAAATAAAAATTAAGGAAGACAAAGGTAAGAGCCACTATTCACCAAGTAATTTAAATATCTTCATTTATAAAAGATCTAGGTCACCCAGTGCCTGCCCATGCAAAAAAAAAAAAAAGATCTAGGTCAGTGTTGTTCAAGATGAAGGTCTATAGGACACTAAGAATGAGTCCCAGACTGCTCCAACTCCGCTGTCATCACTCTTTAGCCGAAGGAATGCATCTTTAGTCCACGGTGGTGAAGCAGGGAGGGAGAATGGGGCAAGTAGTGATGCACGCTGTTGACTGAGTAACCAGAAATGCAACGCCAGTGTCTCAAGCTTACCAGATCTTTTAAAATATGCAAAATTTACACATGGATTTTAAGAACTAATGATTTCAATCATTATTCCGAAAAAAGGTGTATGCTGGCCTAATATTCCTCTCTAACAGGATATTTTACTACAGTGGAGAGCTGTTTACTTGCAATTAATAAAAGAGGAAAAATTGTTTTGCAATTTTGGGGTGGGTAGAAGATTCAGAGTTGAAACTTAAGTCATTCAGTGATCTCCTAAATGTTCAGAGCACTTTTTTTGCAGATTGGCTATGGGATCCTCAGGAATTTAGTAGAGTGATCCAAGTTAAAATTTGTCTGTAGTTCATCAACTTCATTATTATAGTATATAATGTGCACATGCAAAGAAGCTCCACTTGCTGGGAAAACTTTGGAACGCTTCAGACTTCTAGAAATTTTTAGAGTAGCAAGCATTGATCTTTAATGACTGGTTCTTGAAGAAAATACTTTATTACAAAGCAGCAAAACAGTTTAAAATTAAAACTCCAAATGCTTAGTGCCAAATGCTGTAAGACAGAATAGGCTTTTTACAATGTACTAATTTTGGTAAGAAGTGCAGCTAAAAAATATGAACTGATTTATATGAGTAAAGTAGGGATTGGATTTAGTTAAAAATAGTGGCCCTTTCTATTAAAAGGATGCCCTTTCTCTAGCTATCCACAAATAAAAGCATTGACTTTAAAGACGGCAAACTTAAGCTCTGCTGCAGTTGACATGGCTTGAGGATAAGAAATAAATACATAGCTCAGTAATAAAATTATTGGTTAGATAAAGGTCAGAGAGGAAGAATTTGGGATGAAAATAGAACTGTCTTAAAAAGTATACTATTAGGGGAAAAGAAATGTAACAAAATAAGGTATCAGTGTCAAAGAGTGTTTAATAGAGTCCAGAAGCCATTCTGGAGGTTTCTGTTAGACAAACTTCAGTAGATATTGCTAATCACCAGGGTTTGACAAATCTACACCCTCCAGATGGCTTCCTAAGCTGCATAAGGCCTGAAACCCAGAGAGGCAGCCTCTCCACCAAATGGGCTAGTTTCTTCTCCCATCACATATTATTGACACCCCTTTGCAACATGAAAAATTTAGAATGGGCATAGCCCAAATACCTCTAAAGATTAGGAAAAGGATCTAAGGGGAAGGGAGATTTATAACAGGGGAGCCAAGATTTAACAAATGAGTATGACTACTGAATTATTATATTTATATTTCTTTTAGTCTCGACTGTCTTGGAGCAACTTGAAGGAAAAACCTAAAATTGTGGAATTGTAACCCATACCAAACGTTGAAATCTGTTCTATAACTACTTGTTACAATGGACCTTGAAATATATTGTTTTTTGTATATATATTTCACAATTAAAAAAATTTTTTTTAAGAAAAGCATGTTATGCTTACAATTGGGAATGGAAAATATAGATAGTCACAGATAAAATAAAACTTTCCTGTTACTTCTCTATCTGCTAAATGTGCTAAGCACAAAGGCCAACAGCCAGAATTGTTAGCCAGTATCAGTTCACAGACTTATGATTATAACACACTTGTGTGAGAACTCTTTTAGCATATACTAGTGCAAAGCATATAGCTCTAGTAAGAATAACTTGTGACTAAATAAACAAAGAGTAAAGTTCTCCTTAGAAAAAACTACATACAAGTTTTCCATTTAGATTTTAGAAATACTTTCCATGTAACTTGATCTGGGATGGAGAGAAATGTTTTCTCTTGAAATGCTCAAAAACATTTTTTACCTGTATATTTTTGTGATTTTTTTCCTTTGCATAAATGAGATTACTGAATTACGGTGCTTGTTATTTTAAAATATGTTCTGGCGTTTTTGATTGAGCCCAGGCTCCAAACATTTCACTGTCCCTGTCCAGCTCCATTCCTTAGCACTCTGTCCTGTCACTGGGCCTAAGTGGTGAGGTATGTTCTGCTTTCTCCCTATTTATAGACCAGAGGCGATGACCAGAAGTGACAGCTGGGGCTTTTGCTCATTAGGGTTTAAGTGAAAGTCTTGTACTTTATCTTTGAGTGTAAACTTTAGTAAGAAAGAGGAGTGGGCTCTTTATGAACTTCCCCTTCTTCTTTGCTAATCAATTTCCATTAACCATGGAACTGGCAAAGGCAAATTAAGTTCTCTTATCTATTAAGTGAGAACTTGTAAGTAAAGGTAAAGTTCTAATCAAAAGAAGCTTAATACCTCCTTGTATCTATTATTTAGGGAACTTTGTTCCCCATGCAGTGTTGATCATTAAGTATTTTTTATTTACTTTAGAGGAAAATGGCATTCCATTATCTTTTCCATATTTATTCATGTTACTGGGCTTAGCGTAAAATCTTTTAAATGAAAGAATATGGGGTCTATGCATCGCAATTGATTATAAATTTTAAGAGATTACGTTAGTCTTTGGACTGCGCTATTCATTCATTCATTGTACAAATATTTATCGAGTATATGTCCTGTGCTAGGCATTTACTGGAGATATAACTATAAAGAGGATACAGTTCCTCTCCCACGCATTTCATATTTTGTGTGTGATACAAACAAGTCTCCAGCAATTATGTTACAACTCTGTAGAGGTACATAACAACTTTTAGGATGGGATTAAGTGCAAGGTGCTATAGAAGCACAAAGGAGAACCATATAATTCAGATATTGAAACTTTCCAGAGAAAGTGATATCTGAATGAAGAACTGATGGACAGATAAGAGTTAGGAGGCAAAGACAGGAGTGGAAGAGGGAAGGAGGGGGCAAAGGCATGGTCAAAAAGCATTTCGGTCAGAGAGACCAGCATGAACAAGATACCTGGGATTAGAAACAGCAGGATGTGAGCCTACAGGCTGGAGTGATCTGAGAAGAAATGAGGTTAGGGATGTCAAACAATTGAGGCAATTTCCATGCTGGCTGGCCTTTGGAACTTTACCCTGAAAGTAATGAGCGGTCATTGTAGAGTTTTAAGCAGAGAACAGGCAATATAAAAATCACTCCGTCTGCAGTTTGCAAATGGATGAGAGCAGGGAGATGTGGTTAGGAATACAGTAAGGAAGCTGTCGCCATGATTCCAGCAAGAGATGATGGAGAAGAAAATCAAGATACAGAGAGAATTTGACAGATTTGAGAGGGCTTAGAAAGTAGACTTTAAAGGACTTAGCAATTATTTTGATATAACAAGTGAGAGAGAGAGAAAGAGACAGAGGCGTAAAGATACCCCCAATTCCTGCCAAGACAACTGGTGCATGGTGGAGATATTAATAGTTAAATATGTGGGCATGGAGTGCAGGAGAGAAATCAAGCCTCCAGATGATGATTTGAGATTCATCAGCATATTGGCTGTAATTAAAACCCTGAGCATATGTGAAATCATCTGGGGCTATGTGTTAGCGTGAAAAGAAGAAAAGGCCTAAAACCTAACCATGAAATATAGTCTTCAGTACAGACTTAGATGGAATGCCCATAGAGACTTGGGAAAACCAAGGGTCCACAGTGCCAAGGAATTAAAAAGAAGCTGATGTCACCCATGCTGTTATCATAAGGGACTGGGTAACATAGACACCAGGGTATCTTCATGTTTATTAATGGGCGTGCCTTGAGGATATTGCTTTCTCAGCCTTACCTTCATGTCCACCTACTTAACCACTTCTTAAAGCACATGTTAAAAGCTCAAAAAGCATTTATTCCAATAGTGAGTATTGCAATGATGTCACTGACTAATATGTGTAGTTTTTTTTTTTTTTTTTTTGCCTTTTAAAAAGGGAATTTATTAAGTTACAAGTTTACAGTTCTAAGGCCATGAAAATGTCCAGATTAAGTCATCTGGAGAAAGATACCTTAATTTCAAAAAAAGGGCGGATGAATTTCAGGATTTCTCTCTCAGCTGGGAAGGCACATGGTGACATCAGATAGCTTTCTCTCTTCATTTCATAAGACTTCCCCAGGGCTATTTTATTCCATTAACAAGTATTGCAATGGTGTCACTGACTAACATGTGTATTGCAAGATTAAAACAGATAGTACCCATATTCCCCTAAGGATTGGGAAAAAGATCAAAGGAGAAGGTGGAGTTATAACAGAAAAGATAGGATTTAACAAATGAGTGTGATCACTGAATCACTATATTGATATTTCTTTTAGTCTCCAGTGTCTTGGCGCAGCCAAAAGCAAAAACCTGAAATTATGGAATTATAACCCATACCAAACTCTGAAATCTGTTCTACAACTGACTGTTTCAGTGTGCTTTGAAATTTGTCTTTTAATATATATGTTATTTTTTCACAATTAAGAAATAAATACATAAATTAAATAGCAGTAACCACTTTAGTTTTCAATGCCTATTTCCCCTCACTCTCCTTATCTCAAATTGTGATCCAGTGGTGATACATTTATTTAAGTTTTAGCTAGGAGTTCTGTTTGTTCCTAGAACATAGGAAAAATTCTAAGGTGTTTTTGTTTGCCTTTTTACATTACTAAATAATATTCTACTATTGTAGATCCTCTCATTATTTCTCATATATTTTAATTTAAATTAAAATATGTATTTTAATTTAAATATATGAGAAATAATGAGTGGCCCTTCCTTTAAATAGGGCAGAAAGAAATAAAAATTACTTATCACTTGAGTATAATTTAACTGAGTAAATGTCTAGCCTTTCTTTTATGCATGTTCATCTTTTTCTACAAAATAATTTATCAAGTAAAGTCTATATCATTTCCCTACTACTTAGCTAAATTTTTTCATAATTTTTACTGCTATATCTCTTAGAATAGTATTTCTCCTAGAGCAAACCAAAACAAGAATCTTAAACTTTGAATGAAACACCAAACTATTAACATTTCTTTTCAGTATGTACAGTCCTATGAATTTGGGAAAACATGCTTTTAGTTAAATTTAGATGACAAGTTTTAAAATAATACTGCTTGGTGGAGAAACTTGTTTTGAAAATAAAAGGACTCATTATTTTGATGTAGTGAGAAAATTCCCATAAGAAAATATAACTCCGTTTCTTTAAAAAAAACCGAAATCTTCTTGTAGGCACATTTCCCAGAAAATACATGCATCTTCTCTGGTTCCAAGAGAATGACAGATTAGACACAGACTATTTTCTACACATCATGTGTAATCGTGTCCCTCTGACAACAGTAAGTGAGATGACTAGAAGGAATAACCAAAGCTGCAGTATAAATGGCAAGGTACAAGAACCAATGGGCACATCTCCTAAAGAAGTTTGACTTTTAGGAACAAATCTTCATTAAAGGGAAAAGTTAATGCCTGGAATACACAGGATTTTTATTTTTATGCCTTCTGTCCAAAATATTACACGAACTATCAGAATTCCAGGCAAGGGTTCAGCAGATATTAGCTCTATCTTTACAAACATAGAAAGCAGAGATGCTTGAACATTTTTATGACAGCTTCTGTTCTAGTTTGCTAGCTACTGGAATGCAATATACCAGAAACGGAATGGCTTTTAAAAAGGGGAATTTAATGAGTTGCTAGTTTACAGTTCTAAGGCCGAGAAAATGTCCCAATTAAAACAAGTCTAAAGAAATGTCCAATCAAAGGCATCCAGGGAAAGATACCTTGGTTCAAGAAAGCCGAAGAAGTTCAGGGTTTCTCTCTCAAGTGAGAAGGCACATGGCGAACACAGTCAGGGCTTCTTTCTCAGCTGGAAGGGCACATGGCGAATACGGTGTCATCTGCTAGCTTTCTCTCCCGGCTTCTGGTTTCATGAAGCTCCCTGGGAGGCATTTTCCTTTTTCATCTCCAAAGGTCACTGGCTGGTGGAACTCGCTGCTTTGTGGTGCTGCAGCATTCTCTGCTGTCTCTGCTCTCTCTGAATCTCTCTGAATCTCTTTCTCCAAAATGTTTCCTCTTTTATAGGACTTCAAAAACTAATTAAGACCCACCCAAATGGGTGGAGACATGTCATCCCTTAATCCAGTTTAACAACCATTCTTGACTAAATCACATCAACCAGGGAGATGATCTCATTACAGTTTCAAACATACAGTATTGAATAGAGATTATTCTACCTTTATGAAATGGGATTTATATTAAAACATGGCTTTTCTTAGGGGGCATATATCTTTTCAAACTAGCACAGCTTCTATTTCAAATGGTAGAGAAACGCAAATTAAACTTTATGGCTATTTTAGTATTATTTAGAAGTATAATAAATTTAGTCAAATCAGTCCAATACTTTATCAGTTGTTGTGTAAAAGAAAAATGTGAATATTGTTGAGGTGAAACATTCTTACACAACCATACACACAAATATACAAACAATAAAAGTAATAGCAAGGTTCTTAATAAAGTCTAAACTATTCTGAAAGTCAGGATTCTACATCTCATGTTTTCCTGGGAATATGAGAAAACTAAACTTCAATAGTTTATTGTTTTTATACTTTCTTCTTTCCAACTCTGGGCTACATTAAAAAGGGAAATTAGAGGTTTTAAGTGATTCATAATACTATGATTCAAAACCTTTTTCTAGTCGGATTTCAGATGTTCCGTCCTCCAGTTCACTAATCCTGTGTTCTGCCTCTCGAAATCTACCATTGTAGGTTTCCATTGTTTTTCTCATCTCTTCTACTGTGCCTTTCATTCCCATAAGTTCTGTGATTTGTTTTTTCAGACTTTCAATTTCTTCTTTTTGTTCATTTCTTGCCTTCTTTATATCCTTCCTCAATTCATTGATTTGGTTTTTTGATGAGGTTTTCCATGTCTGTTCGTATATTCCGAATTAATTGTTTCAGCTCCTGTATCTCATTTGAATTGTTGGTTTGTTCCTTTGACTGGGCCTCATCTTCAATTTTCCTAGTGTGATTTGTTATTTTTTGCTGGTGTCTAGGCATTTAATTACCTTAATTAGTTTATTCTGGAGATTGCTTCCACTTCTTTTACGTAGAGTTTTCTTGCTGGATGAATTTGTTGTCTATCTATTCTTTGACATTCAATTCAGCTTTTTCTGGACTTCTTGCTTAGGTTTTGTTTAAAAGAGGAGAATTTTTCAGTTCTTGTTTTCTTGTTTCTTGCCCTGCTTGTATGGTGCCTTTTCCCCCCACCCTTAGGAGGGTGTATGTAGGTATTATAGACCCCAGTCAGATTTTCCAAGACCAAACTGGCCTCCTAACAGGAGGAAAGAGTCCCCTGCATTGGTTTTCCCTGAGGGTGAGACCCAGCAGGTTGAAAGACTTTCCTGTGATGTCTCTGTCCTCTGTTTTTCTTATCCTGCCCAGTATGTGGTGCTCGTCTGTGCAGGTCCCACCAGCATAAGATGATGCAGTACCTTTAACTTCGGCAGACTCTCCCTGCTGGGGGTGTGGTGGAGACAGAGGAGAGGTTGTAGGCTGGTTTTAATGGTATCAAATTACCAAGTCCTGGTGTCTGAATTCCTTAAGGGAAGGATTCCACCTGAGTTGGGCTTCACCCCTCCCCTGGGGAAGACTCAGGCTCCAGACAAGCCCTCAAATGAGCTTGTTTCTGCCTATGCCTGGGGCAGTTGCAGCCTGAGAAGTCCTGCCACTATATCCAAAGGCAGTCAAGCCTTTGTAGAAACACAGCCACAAAAAACTCTGTTTCTTTTTTTTTTTCTTTTTCTGTCAGCCCTGCCCCCTTGGCACCGGGGCAAAAAGGAGTGACCTCTGCTTTGATCAGGTTCACCTGAGCTGGGGGCCTATTTTCAGTAGTCAAATTTGTTAATTATTCCACAATTGGCGTTTGATTGTGCTCATTCCCTGCTGCTGGTAAAGTCCTTTCCTTTCCCCTCTGGGAAGCGGCCTGTGGGGGAGGGGCACTGGCCACCACAACTTGGGGAACTCACGGTTCTGGGGGTCTCGCAGCCAGTCCAGCTGGTCCAGACTGGGGTACACTGTGTGTCTGGTCACTGACATGGCCCCAGGAGCTGTTCGGTACTCTTTCTGGTTATTTAGTAGTTGTTCTGGAGGACGAACTAAAACGCGCACATTGTTAAGCCACCATCTTGGCCCAGAAGTCTCCCCATGATTCAAAATCTTGATTGCTTTGTTGCAAAAAAAATAATAAAAATCTTTGTTCAAAGCATGAACCCAAATAATTTTTTGGAAAAGAGAATAAATTTTTTATCCATCATTATTCAAAATACAATTACTGGTTAAATTAAGTAACTGGTTATATTTTTCTAACTAAATCTTAATATAGAGATAATATTTAGATATTTAAAACTCTTTAAGGAATTTTTAAAAACTTAAGTTTAAGGAAGGAAAGGTTTTTGTCTGTGTTTGTATATGTGTCCTAAGAAATTTTTGCCTATCTTAGGGTCACAAAGATTTTTTCTAATGTTTTCTTTTAAGAACTGTGGGTTTTAATTTTTGATCCACTTTGAATTAACTTTTGTATATGGTGTTGGGTAAGGGTTGGGGTTCATTTTTTTTCCACATTGCTACCTACCATTTGTTGAACACAGTGTTGTTTACCTGTGGAAATACCGTGGTTCCTTTGTTAAAAATCAATTTATCCTTTAAGTGCGGATCTATTTTTGGACTCTTTTCTGTTTTATTGGATCTGTATGTCTTTCCTTATGCCAAGATCACTTTTTTTTATTACTGTAGCTTTATAGGAAAATTTTCAGGCAAGGCAGTGTAAGTTCTCTAAATTCTTTCTCAAAATGTTTTGACTAATCAAATTACTTTGCTTTTTCATACAAATTTTAGAACCAGCTTGTAAATTTCTACAAAAAAAAAAAAATCCTGCTGGAATTTTGCTTGGAATTGTTTTTTTTTTTCCTTTTGAAGATGTTATTTATTTTCTTTTTTTCTTTTATTTGAAGATTTTTTTATTAATTAAAGAAAAAAAAGAAATTAACACAACATTTAGAAATCATTCCATTCTACATATGCAATCAGTAATTCTTAACATCATCACATAGATGCATGATCATCATTTCTTAGTACATTTGCATCGATTTAGGAAAAGAACTAGCAAAACAACAGAAAAAGATATAGAATGTTAATATAGAGAAAAAATAAAAATAATAATAATAAAAAAAGAAAAGGAAAAAAAGAAAAAAAAACAAAAGACACAAACAAACAAACAAAGAATCTATAGCTCAGACGCAGCTTCATTCAGTGTTTTAACATAATTACATTACAATTAGGTATTATTGTGCTGTCCACTTTTGAGTTTTTGTATCTAGTCCTGTTGCACAGTCTGTATCCCTTCAGCTCCAATTACCCATGGAATTGTTTTGAAACTATTGATTAATTGGGGGAGGATACTTACTACATTTAAATAAAAATGAATTTTTAAAATTTAAATCCTATAAAAGAAATTGTGTAACTTACTGTGTGGTGGATCTCTTTATGTCATTCCCTTTCGCTCCCTCTTCTTTCTTTTAAAATCCTAAAGAGCTGTTTTGATAGAAAAACTAAAACTCAGTTTCTCACAATTGGAAAAATTCAAACTAAGATTTGAGTCTCTTAAAGTATTGCTCTTACCTGGCAGCAGCAACTTTTTTGTATGCACAAATTCTCATGTAATAGTCACACATTTTCGGTTATATTATTTACCATTGGGATCTTATTGAAGACGTTAACTACTTGAGAATTCCTTTTATGAGGTCCCATGACAGATATTTTAATGCTCAGAGCTAGGAAAAGTTGTACTTGGTCCTAAACAACCAGAATAGTTTAATTTTATCAATATTGAATTTTGAATTCATTATATTTCCTTCTTGGAAATCAAGGTATTTGTGGCCTACCTCCAGTATTTACTTCATCATTCGCTTCCTCCTACTACTTTTGTTTCTCTTGCCTTGATTTTATTTTTCTATTATTTTATATTTCATTGCGTATTTGCTTTTGCAAGTTGTGTCAATTATTTTTAATGCTATTGCATGCATATGTACATATACAATTAAAAATCTATGGGATAATAATTATGCCCATTTATAAATGAAGAAACTGAAGTCTATATCTTACAGTATATTTAGTATGAAGTAACCAGTATTCAGAGAGCAATACATTCTTATATTTAATAAAAATAGCCTCAACTTAGTTCTTCAATTTGAGAAACTCCTTCAGTAAAGATGGAGACATGAAGTACACTATTGTTGGTAAGTTATGTATTCTCCATTCCACCTCCACCTCCCACCATTTGAATGGGAACTCTGGAACTGCTACTTTATTATCAGCAAAAACTTCTCTTCTCCAAGCATTCACTCCACCTGCCATGTTGCAATGCTAGTGCCCCCTAGCAGACCACTGAAGTGGTGGATCTGATTCTTTCAAGCCTTGCATACTTTACTACCTAGAGGCAAGATTGCATTCCTCTTTGCTCCTCATTTTATCTCTCAGACCATATTCATCCAATCTCTTAGAGAATGGAATCCTACTTTTTTGAAGCTTACTTCCTTTGATCTGCTAATTTTCCTTGTCACGATCATCTATCAGTTGATCACTCTCCTTTTTTCATTAAAACCACTGGCACCTGGATCATGGTCTTTTCTCTGTTCCAGTTCCGGCCATTATGCTAGACGGCTTCAAAATCCACAACTCTCCTTTCAACCCACTGGCCCCTCATTTCCTTACCCTCCTCATCTCTCTTGGCCTTTTCTATTCTATCTCAGCCATCTTTTCCACGGTTACACACTGGATCTCGTAACCAACAAAATCAACAAAATTATTGTTATTCTAAATCAGTGGTGTAGACATTGCTTATTCATCACCATCTCTCATCTCCCTGGCTTGTTCCTTCAACTACTCCCATTTAGGTAGCAACATCTAACTGAAGCTTGCATAAAAGTGACCTCCAGAGTAGCCTTTGACTCTATTTGAACTCTCTCAGCCACTGATACCTTATTTGTTACAACTCTTTTTCTCCTTTTGGTCAGCATGGCATTTATGATCGGCCAGGCATATCCCTGGGAGTCATCTCCCATGCTGCTGCCAGGGAGACTTTCACCCCTGGATGTTATGTCCCATGTAGGTGGGAGGGCAATGACTTCACTTGCAGAGTTGGGCTTGGCGGGGGAGGGAACACATCTGAGCAGCAAAAGAGGTCATCCAGAAGTAACTTTTAGGTATACCTGTTGGTAGGCTAAGCATCTCTGCTACAACATAAGCTTCACAAGAGCAAGCCTAAAGATCAAGGGCTTGGCCTATTGATTTGGGTGTCCCGAATGTTTGACACAGTATCAGATGTTTCCCCGGTGGTAAAATTTAATAGTTCCATATTTATTCTCCCATCCCTTGAAGGACTTTGCCAATACTTTTTAATCATCTGCTTAATATACTTTGGGATGTATTACATGGCATTTTTTAACATTAACATTTTCAATGTAATTAACAATCTTATTATGGGTAAAATATGAAAACTAGTTTGAATCCTTTTTCTGTACACTTGGATGTAATTGCACACTAAAATATTTTCAAGATTAACTAACACCCTACTACCAGAAGGTGGCTCTGTGTCAAAAAGGGAAAAGAGAAAAATGCAACTTATGAGATTACAATCTAAGATTTGGACCTGGGTCCAGTTATTACTATTCTGTTTATACCTTAATAATTACCACCTGAAAATTGTTTGGTATCCAGAGAAGGAAATGATTCCTGGTTTTAGAACTTCCAGGAACGATGGCAAAATAGGAAGCTCCAGAACTCAGTCCAACCTCCAGGGAAGCTAGTAAATAGCCAGGAACTATCTGAAACAACTGTTCTGGGGCTCCAGAGGCCAGAACACTATACAGCACCAAGGGAAGAGAAAGAGTAAAAGACTGATAAACTATGGTGAAGTTTGGCCATAGTTTATGGCATAGTCATGGCATAGAACTCTCCATGGTAGCAGTGGTTGGTGCCAATCCCCTACTGCTGTGGCAGAACACCTCAAGATCAAGTGCTGCAGAAAGGAACATAAAAGTCTTCTCCAAGAATAGATTTGGGGGTGGTGGGTGGAGCAGCTGAGCATTGATCACTGCCTTTGAGTACTGAACCTGGATCATTAGGTCCCAGCTCTGAGGGCAGTTTTTGTCTCAATCTGCCCCTAGCAAAAGCAGCCAGGAGACTCTGTTTCAACACCAATCCCAACAAGGGTAGAGTCAGTGGAAGCTTAAAGGCACAAAACCTCATTAGAACTGTGGGGAACAGTTTGCTGAAGTGAGCCATCTGTTGGGCAGGCCAAGAAAGATTTGGGGAGTTGTCAAAGAAACATTTGGCATTCTTCCTGGTCTATTTTGTGGACCCCTGGTACTGTATTGAATGGGAAATACTGATTTGGGAAAGTTCTCTCTGGGGTATCCCTCATCTCAGAATTTGCCCTTCAGGCAAAAGCAGTTAGAGACCATGAACATAGTTACAGTTAAAAAGCTATAGAGTCAAATAAAAAACAAACAGAACAGATCAACTTTCCTAAAGAAGGAACAAAGGAAAGAAAGCTTCCTCCTGGGGGTGAAATAACTGCACAAATAGTGCAATTTCAAAAACTGTACCGCATATGCAGGGCAAGAATCAGATGAAGAGCTAAAAAAAATCTGACCAGTTCAATGGGACCATTATAAAGGTCTAGAAAAAGTCAGACTTAGTATCAAAGAAGAACCTTAACACAAAGCCAACACAACAAAACCCTAGGCAACAGAGAGAAACTGACGTTCTCAGTAAATTTATCAAGATAATCAGATGCCCAGGTATCAGCAAAAATTAAAAGCCAAACCAAGAAATGGCAACCTGCTTAGTCAAAGGAAAAAATAAAAATTTTGAAGGAGACGTAGAATTTGAAACAACTAATCAAAAGTGTTCAAACAAATCTCCTAGATAAATTCAAGAAGATGAAGGAAAATATGGCTAAAGAGATGCAAGATATCAAGAAGAAGACTCTGTGTGAGTATAAAGAAGATGAAAGTATTAAAAAATAACAGAAATTATGGGAGTGAAAGGCACAATAGAAGAGATTAAAAATACACTGGTAATATATAATGGCAGATTAGAACAGGAAGAAGAAAGAATCAGTGAGCTAGAGACAGGATGATTGAAATCTTACAGACTAAAGAACAGAGAGAGAAAACAATGGAAAAAATTGAGCAGGGTCTCAGAGATTTGAATGACAGTATGAAGCCTACAAGCATAGATGCCATGGGTGTCCCAGAAAGAGAAGAGAAGGGAAAAAGGGCAGAAAGAATATTTGAGGAAGTAATGGTAAAAAATTTCCCAACTCTTATAACTGCACATGCGCATGGCCCTCAGTCACACTTCCCAGCTCTGAGAAAGTGCTGATCTGTCCAGCTGGTTCACATCTGCCCCCAGTCCATGAAGGCATAACACCAACCTACTGCCACAGCTCTAGGGGGTGCCACCCCCCCCCCAGACTGGTGTACCCGTACACTACATCCTCCCTGGTTGCTAGGTGCCCATGTTCACAAACATCAGCTTAACATCCCCAACCTGCACCTACACCTGCCCTGAAACAAATCACCACACTGAGTAGCCCCGCCCCATACACTGCTCCCTGATGCACAACCATCCCGCAAACACAAGGAAAGAAATCAACTCACAAAGTAAATTAATCAAGATATTTACATGCCATGAACACAGCAGATCACTAAGCAGATCACAATGCAGACAGATATAGCCCTGCCTATGACCAAATTAAACACCAGAGAACAGACACTGGAAGAACTAATCAAAGATAGTCACACAACTTTACTTAATAAAATAAGTGGGATAATAAATGACATAAAGGAGATCAAGCAGGCAGTAGAAGAGCATAAAGAGGAATTTGAAAGAATACATAGAAAAATAGTGAATGTCACAGAGATTAAAGACACTGATGACCAAATAAAAACATACCAGAGGCTCACAACACCAAGTTTGAAGAGAAAGAAGAAAGAATATGTGATATAGAGGGCAAGATAACTGATTTTGAAGACTCAAAACAGCAAGTGGCAAAAAAGATGGAAAAAATTGAATTGGTTCTCAGGGAAATGATAGACAAAACAAAGCACACAAGTACAAGAATCAATTGGTGTTGCAGAGGAGAAGAGAAGAATAAAGGGCTAGGAAAAGTAGTTGAGAATGTAATGGGGGAAAACTTCCCAAACCTTATAAAGGACATAAATATACAATAAAGTCAAAGCAGCCCAATGAACTCCAGCAGAATAAATCCAAATAGGCCTTCCCCAAAACATATTAACCAGCCTGTCAAATGTTGAAGAGAAACAGAAAATCCTGAAAGCAGTAAGAGAAAAACAATCTACTACCTATAAGGGAAACCAAATAAGACTGAGTTCAGACTACTCAACTAGCACCCTGGAGGCAAGAAAAGGGTGGCATGATATATTTAAGATCCTGAAAAAGAAAGACTTCCAGTCAAGAATTCTGTACCCAGCCAAATTATCCTTCAAAACTAAGGGAGAGATTAAATTTTTCACAGACAAAGAAGTCCTGAAAGAATTTGTCAGCAACAGACTGGCCTTACAAGAAATGCTAAAAGGAGTTCTGCCAGCTGAAAAAAAAAAAGAGAGGAGATGGAGGTCTGGAGGAGGACACAGAATTGAAGAGTACCACTAATGGTAATTTAAATAATACAAAGAGAAAGAAGGAATAGAAAATATAAATCTGACAAAATTAAAAACATATGATGGCGGATTCAAAAAACACCTTTTCAGAAATAACTTTGAATGTTAATGGACTAAATTTACCAATTAAAAGACACAGATTGGCATAATGGATTAAGAAACACAAACCAGCTATATGCTGCTTACAAGAGACTCATCTTAGACACAAGGATACAAATATTGAAAGTGAAAGATGGAAAAAGATTTTCCACGCAAGTTGTAACCAAAACAAAGCAAGAGTAGCTATACTAATATTGGACAAAATAGATGTAAAATGTAAAGACATCATAGACAAAGAAGGACACTATATAATAATTAAAGGGTCAATTCATTAAGAAGATATAATAATCATAAATGTTTATGCTCCCAATCAAGGGGCACCAAAGTACATGAGACAGACAGTGGCAAAACTGAAGGGATTGATCGATGATCCAACAATAACAGTAGGAGACTTCAATACATCACTCTACTCTATAGATAGACAATGAGGCAACAAGGAAATAGAGAAGTTAAATAACTTGAAAAATGAAATAGACCTCACAGACGTATATAGGTCATTGTACTCCAAAACACAAGGATATACGTTCTTCTCAAGTGCTCATGTAACATTCTCCAGGATAGGTCATATGTTGGGGCACAAAGCAGGTCTTTATGAATTTAAAAACACTGAAATTAGTCAAAGCGCTTTCTCTGATCAAAATGGGATGAATCTGGATATCCATAACCACCAAAGAATGAAAACATTCACAAATAATAGAGATTAAATAACACACTCTTAAACAACCAGTGGGTCAAAGAAGGAATGGCTAGAGAAATCAGTACCTACCCAGAGATGAATAAAAATGAGAATACAACTTATCAGAACTGAGAGAGAAATATATTGTCCTAAATGTCCATGTTAAAAAACAAGAAAGAGGGCCACGGTGGCTCAGCAGGCAAGAATGCTCACCTGCCATGCCAGAGGACCCGGGTTCATTTCCCAGGGCCTGCCCATGAAAAAAAAAACCAAAAAAAACCCAGAAAGAACAAAAATCGAAGACTTAACAGCACACCTGGAGGAACTTGAGAAAGAACAGTAACCTAATCCCAAAGAAAATAGGAAAAGAGAAATAACAAATATTAAACAGAGACAAATGAATGGGAAAACAAAGGAAATAGAAAGAATCAATAAAACAAAATTTGCTTCTTTGAGAAAATCAATAAGATTGATGGGCCACCAGCAAGACTAACAAGGAAAAAAAGAGAGAGGATGCAAATAAACGAAATGAGAAGAGGTGCATTACCACAGACCCTGAAGACATAAAAGAAATCATGAAGGGATACTATGAACAGCTATATGCCAACAAACTAGACAACTTAGATGAAATGGACAAATTTCTGGAGACACACAAACAAACAACACTGACTCAGGAAGAAATAGAGAATCTCAACAAACCAATAAAAAATAAATGATTCAATCAGTTATCAAAGATCTTCCTACAAAGAAAAGTCCAGGGCCAGATGGCTTCACAGGGGAATTTTATCAAACATTCCAAAAAGAACTGATGCCAATCCTGCTCAAACTTTTCAAAAAAAATTGAGGAAAAAGGAACTCTACCTAACTCATTTTATGAAGCTATTATCATTTTAATACCAAAACTGGGTAAAGATGCTATAAGAAAGGAAAACTACAGGCCAATCTCCCTAATGAACATAGATGTAAAAAAAATTTAGCAAATTGAATCCAACAACACATTAAAAGAATTATACACCATGACCAAGTGGGGTTTTATCAGGAATGCAAGGATGGTTCAACACAAAAAATTCAATTAATGTAATACAGCACATTAACAAATCAAAAGGGAAAAATCACAAGATCATCTCGATTGATGCTGAAAAAGCATTTGACAAAATTCAACATCCTTTTCTGATAAAAACACTCCAAAAGATAGGAATCAAAGGTAACTACTTCAATACGATAAGAGGAGTATATGAAAAACTGATAGCCAGCATTGTACTCGATAGAGAGAGACTGAAAATTTTCACCCTAAGATCAGGTACAAGACAAGGATGTCCACTGACACCATTATTATTCAACATCGTGCTAGATGTTCTAGGTAGAGCAATCAGGCAGGAAAAAAAAAATAAAAGGCATCCAAATTGGAAGGGAAGAAGTAACACTCTCATTATTTACAAGATGATATGATACTATACTTGGAAGATCCTGAGAAATCTATGGCAAAGTTGGTTTAGCTAATAAACAAATTCAGCAAATTGGTGAGATATAAAATTAATGTGCAAAATTTGTTACATTTCTATACACAAGTAATGACTTAGCTGAGGATCAGTTAAGGAAAAAAATCCATTCAAAATAACAACTAAAAGAATCAAGAAATTAGGAATGAATTTAACTAGGAAAACATAAAGGAGTTGTACACAGGAAACTACATAACATTGCTAAAAGAAATCAAAAGAGATCTAAATAGGGGGAAAGACATCCCCTGCTCATGGAAAGGAAGGCTAAATATAGTTAAGATGTCAATTCTCCCCAAATTGATCTATAGATTCAATACAGTACCAATCAAAATTCCAACAACCTTCTTTGAAGACTTGGAAAAGCTAATTATCATATTCATCTGGAAGGGGAAGAGACCCCAAATAACTAAAAACATCCTAAAAAGAAGAACGAAGTGGGAGGTGGTAAACCCTGACTTTAAAACCTATTATAAAGCCACAGTGGTCAAAACAGCATAGTAATGGCACAAAGATAGAAGCATTGACGAATGGAATTGAATCAAAAGTGCAGAAATAGACCACAAAATCTATGGTCAGCTGATTTTTGACAAGGCCCCCAAATCCTCTGAACTGGGGCAAAATAGTCTTTTCAATAATTGTGCATGGATGAACTGTATATCAATAGCCAAAAGAATGAAAGAGGGCCCCTATCTTACACCCTACACAAAAACTAACTCAAAGTGGATCAAACACCCAAATATAAGAACTAGCACCATAAAGCTTCTAGAAGAAAATAAAGGGACACATCTTTAAGACCTAGTAATAGGAGGTAGCTTCCTAAACTTTACACCCAAAGCAAAGCAACAACAATAACAAAATAGATAAATGGGAACTACTCAAAATAATATGTTTCAGCACCTCAACAGACTTTGTCAGAAAGGTGGAGGCAGCCAACTCAGTGAGAGAAAATATTTGGAAATCACATATCGGACAAAGGCTTGATTTCCTGTATATACAAAGACATCATACAACTCAGCAACAAAAGAACGAATAACCCAAGTATAAAATGGACTAAAGACATGAATAGGCAGTTTTCTGAAGAGCAAATACTGATAGCTCAAAAGCATATGAAGTGATGCTCATTTTCATTGGCTATAAGGGAAATGCAGATCGAGACTACAATGAGATACTATAAATGTTGGAGAAGATGTGGAGAAACGGGGCACTTATGTACTGCTGGTGGGAATGTATAATGGTGCAGCCTCTATGGAACACTGTTTGACGGTTCCTTAGGAAACTAAATATCAAGTTGCCCTATGTGCCAGCTTGGAAGGATGTATGTACCCTAGTAAAGCCAAGTTTTAATCCTAATCCCATTTTGTAAAGGCATCTGTTTCTTCTAATCCCTATTCAGTACTGTATGTTTGAAACTTTAATTAGATCATCTCCCTGGAGATGTGGCCCAATCAAGAGTGGTTATTAAACTGGATTAGGTGGAGACATGTTGCCACCCATTCTAGGTGGGTCTTGATTACTGAAATCCTATAAAAGAGAATTTCAGAGAGAGAAGAAAAGAATGATGGAGCCACAGGAGAGCCACACAGAGACTGCCACAGAACCATGATGCAAAGTCTACCAGCCAGCAACTTTGGGAGATGAAGAAGGAAAATGCCTCCCAGGGAGCTGGAGAGGAAGCTAACAGCTGACACCATGTTCACCATGCACCTTTCCACTTGAGAGAGAAGCCCTGAACTTCATCGGCCTTCTTAAATCAAGGTATCTTTCCCTGGATGCCTTAGATTGGACATTTCTATAGACTTGTTTTAATTAGGACATTTTCTCAGCCTTAGAACTGCAAACTAGCAATTTATTAAATTCCTCCTTTTAAAAACCATTCCATTTCTGATATATTGCATTCTGGAAGCTAGCAAACTTAAACAGATTTTGGTACCAGAGGAGTGAGGTGCTGCTGCAGTTAGCAAATGTCAAGCATGTGGGAATGACTTTTTAAATCTGGAGGAGTTGTGAGAAGCTTGACAGAGAAGACCTAGAATGCTTTGAAGAGCCTGTTGGTAGAAATGTGGACTCTAAAGGTACTTTTGACCAGGCTGTAGATAGAAATGAGGCATGTGTTATTGCGAACTGGAAGGAGGGTGATCCTTGTTTTAAAATGTCAGATAATCTGGCAAAGTTGACTAGTGGCTTTGGCTGGAAGGCAAATTTTAAAAGCCATGAACTTGGATATTTAGCAGAAGAGATTTCCTAATTAAATGTGGAAAGTGCAGCCTGGTTTCTCCTCAAAGTTTATAGTGAAATGACACAGGAAAGAGAAAAGATGAGAACTAAACTCTTGGGTACTAGAAACCAGAAATTGATGCTATGGAAAATTCTGGGTTTCTAGGAGGGGAGACCCCAGAGAGTGATGCCCCACATGTGGATTTGGCCAAATATGGAACGAGTCAGCCATTTCAGAGAAAGCTAAGATTGGCGATGGAGTTATCCAGGAAGGATTTGTGAAAACTCCTTATGTCTGATGCGCATGAGCCAAGGCTACTGCATAGAGAGCCAATGAAAGTGTTGTGAGATCTGTATAAAGAGAACCACTACCAGTCAGGACTGAGAGGGACAGAGAAAGGACACATTGGAGGAAAAATAATTCAGAGGAAAAGCCAAGGAGGTTGGGGTCTGAAGTCAAGCAGCCTTAAGCCAGGAGAGTGGATGTGGAGAGGGTGAGTTTGCCCCGAAGGTAGAGAGTGCACTTTCCACCCCACTGCAGTGGAAGAGTCGGCCTGCCTCAGGCCTTGGAGAGGGTGCAGCACAGTCCTTGGGGTTTGGGGAGAGCCTGGCTGCCATCACATGGAGGGGTTGAGCAAGTGCCCCGGAGATGGCAGAGAGCCCGGGTGCAGACCTGATACTTGGAGAGGGTGGAGCCGAGAAAAATGTGGTCTCCCCAATGTCCCCCAATGTTATGTTCAGAGAGAGGCAGGCCTTTGCATAGGCACTTGGAAGGGGTGGGACTGCCACTTTCTAATGTCCCAAAGATAAATGACTCTCAGGCTTTGGAATCTAACGGACTTTGCCCTGCAGGATTTTGAAGCTGTATGGGTCCGATGACCCCTGTGTTCCTTACTCCCCATGGAGTATATGTATCCTATGACTTCTTCCTTTGTATGTTGGCAGCAAATAAGTTGTTCTGAGTTTCACAGGTACAGAGTCAGAGGGTAATTTTGCCTTAGAACAGACCATGCCTTAACTAATTTTGATAAGAGTTTGTACTATTTTTAACTTTGTATTTCATTTGTATTGCTACTGAAATGGTTTGAGGAGTTCTGATATTATGATAGAATTAATGTATTTTGTATATGGGAAAAAAACATGTCTTTTTTAGGTCCAGAGGGTGGAATGCGCTGGTTTGAAAGGATGTAAGTACCCTAGAAAAGCCATGTTTTAATCCTAATTCCATTCTGTAAAGGCATCTGTTTCTTCTAATCCCTATTCAGTACTGTATATTTGAAATCTTAATAAGATTATCTCCCTGGAGATGTGGCTCAATCAAGAGTGGTTGTTAAACTGGATTGGGTGGAGGTGTGTTTCCACCCATTCTAGGTGGGTCTTGATTACTTTACTGGAATCCTATAAGAGAATTTCAGAGAGAGCAGAAAAGAATGACGGAGCCATGAAAAAGCCACAACAGAAAACACCATAGAACCATGGTGCAGAGTCTACCAGCCAGTGACTTTTGGAGATGAAGAAGGAAAACACAAGGAGCTGGAGAGGAAGCTAACAGATGATGCCATGTTTGCCATGTGCCTTCTCACTTGAGAGAGAAACCCTGACTGTGTTCGCCATGCACCTTTCCACTTGAGAGAGAAACCCTGAACTTCATCGGCCTTCTTACATCATGGTATCTTTCCCTGGATGCCTTAGATTGGACGTCTCTATAGACTGGTTTTAATTTTCTCAGCCTTAGAACTGTAAATTAGTAACTTATTAAATTCCTCCTTTTAAAAACCATTCAATTTTTGGTATACTGCATTCCAGCAGCTAGCAAACTAAAACACCCTATGACTCAGCAATAGCACTGCTTGGTATATACTCAGAAGAGCTGAAAGCAACGACACAAACAGATGTTTGCACACTGATGTTTATAGCAGAATTATTCACAATCGCCAAAAGATGGAAACAAACCAATTACCCTTTAACAGACGAGTGGATCAACAAAATATGGTATATACATAAGATGGAATATTATGCAGCAGTAAAACAAAATGACATCCTTAAGCACATAACAAGATGGCTGAGCCCTGAGGACATAATGTGAGTGAAATTAGCCAGACACAAAGGATAGAAACTATATGATCCCACTTTTATGACCAGCATAGAGGTATAACCAGAGGCTTATAATACAGAATTTAGGGGACTTAGAGATACATAGAAGCTAGAAATGGGTGAACCGTTAGCTAATGAGGTTGAACTCCAATGAAAGGGAATAGATAGGAGTAAAGGTGGTTCTCTAGTGGGTCTATAAGTATTATTACCATATTGAAGATGAACAAGATTGAAAGAGGTTGTATAGACTTATGTGTCCTACTGATTAACAAAAGAAATATGAATTAGTTCTCTCAAGAATTACTTGAAAGATATGATTCTTGTACAAAGAGTGTGTAAGTCCAGGGTACAGGGGGAAACCTGCTATTGCATGCTATGAGCTATGTTCAAAAAGAAACCATCAGCACTACCACAGAAATAGCAGAGGTAAATAATGGGAGGAGGGACAAGTGGAGGTTTAGATTTCTTATTTGGCGATGGTATGTTTATTGGTTTTCTTTCTCTTGGAAAAAAAGAAATTAACTAAAACTGAGAATGTTGATTGACTGTGGACTTTGGGCCCTCTGCGTGATGCCTGATGAATGCAAGTGGCCGAAGGATGCACTGACAGAGAAGTAGACTGGTGATTGATGGTGTATATTTATGAACGAAGGTTGTGCTGCTACAAAAAGGAACAAAGTCGTGAGGCATGCAAAGTTGGGAATGAACACGTGGGACATTCGGTGAGACAAAATAAGCCAGAAACAAAAGGAGAATGGTATGGTCACCTTTAGAAAATGCTTAAAAGGAAAAACAGGGGCCTAGATTGTAAGCTTTTAGAGCAGACACATTAAGTCTGGAGTGATGATTATTATTTCTGGATTTTGAGAGGCTGTTTTATATATATAACCTGATATTTAGAGATAAGAGTGAAGTTGAACAGGTTGGGGTTAAAGTAATTCAGAGCACATGGAGTAAGGAAGACAGTGCCTATATTTTAGAACCACACATGCTCTTTGAGACCAATGGAAGAAAAGTTTATTTGATCTGAAACTGAAATTTTCTGTAGTGCAAATTTTAATTCAACCTATCTGTATAGCTCTTTTGAACAATTGAAACACAGGGATCCCAGAGTAAGAAAGAGATCCTTTAATCCTGTATAGATTATTGTAATGCCTGGATACATCCTAGATATATTAAGCAGATAATCAAAAAGTATTGGCAAAGTCCCCTGAGGGATGGGAAAAAAGAATATGGAAGTATTAAACCTTAACATCAGGGAATCCCTTGATACTGTGTCAAACTTCAGGGACATCCACATCAATAGGCCATGCCCTCAATCATGAGGTTTATTCTTGTGAAGTTTATGTAGGTAGCAGAGAAGCTTAGACTACCTATAGGCATGCTAAGAGTTACTTCTGGATGACCTCTTTTGTGGCTCAGATGTGGCCTCAGTCTCTCTAAGTACAAATCTGCAAGTGAAATCATTGCCCTTCCCCTCACGTGGGACATGACATCCAGGGGTGAAAGTCTCCCTGGTGACATGGGAAATGACTCCCAGGGATGAATCCAGCCCTGGCACCATGGGGACAGCAATTCCATCCTGACCAAAAGGGGGGAAAGAAGTATAACTAATAAAGTATTAGTGGCAGAGAGTTCAAATAGAGTCGAGAGGCTAATTTGGAGGTTGCTCTTATGCAAGCTTCAGGTAGACCTTGCTACCTATCATAACCTGCCAATCCCCAACCAGGACCATTCCAACCAATCCTAAAGAACAACAAGAGTAATATATAAGATTCCACTAGGGTTCCAGGCACTAGAGTAACTTGCCAGAAACCTACAGCCTCCAGATGGGTCCCTGGTACAGATAAGTCCTGAAACCCAGTCTGGCCTCTCCAGAACATCAGATAATTCCATCTTTCTACCCCATATTAGTGACAGACCCTTCCAATATGAAAAATTTAGAATGACCATAGCCCAAACACCCCTAAAGAGAGGGATGGAAAGACCAAAGCTGATGGTGGAGTTATACATAGAAGATAGGCTTTAACAAATGCATATGAATGTTGCATCATTAAACTGATATCTCTTTTAGTCTCCACTATTAAGCAGCTAGAAACAGAAACCTAAAATTGTGGAATCACAACCCATGTCAAAGTCTGAAACATATTCTACAACTAATTGTGGTGCTGTACTTTAAAATTTATAGCTTTTTTGTATATATGCCATTTTTCACAAAAAAAAGAAGGAAAAAAAGTCAATTGTGATGATAAAAAAATTTAGCCTTGTAGCCTCCTATATTCTGGAGCTGCTAGAAGGAAAAATCTGAGAGAATCTCATGGTAGCCCATGACAAACTCTGGGGTCTGTCTTGTAACTACTTGTTGAAGAGTGCTTTGAGAGCTATTGCTTTTTTATTTCTTTACTTTGTATATATGTTATACTATACAACAAATAAGTTAAAAAAAATTCGCAACTCTTATGAAAGACATAAATATACCTGTCCAAGAAGCATAACATATACCAAAGTGAATAAACCCGAAAAGACCTACTCTGAGATACATACTAATCAGAGTGCCAAATGCCAAAGATAGAGAATTCTGAAAAGCAGCAAAAGAAAAGTGATTCATCACAATCAAGGGGTCCTCAATAAGACTAATCATGCCAGCAAGAGGTAGTGGCATGATATATTTAAGGTACTGGAAGAGACAAAACTGCCAGCCCAAAGTTCTTTATCTGGCAAAACTGTCTTTCAAAACTGAGAGATTAAAATATTCACATATAAACAGAAACTGAGAGTTCATCAATAAGAGAGCCATCCTACAGGAAATACTAAAGGGAGTTCTGTAGGTTGGAAGGAAAAGACAGGAGAGAGAGGCTTGAAGTTCTGCAAAGAAATTAAGATCATCAGTAAAGGTTAACTAAAAGGTTAAACACAAAACCCGATGGTACTGAATCATCAATGTACAACTCTACTCTTTGATTCCTATTAGTCAGAATACAACTGAACAAGCAAAAGGCATATTTCCTAATAACAGACATGAAAAATATAAAATGGTAAAATGGGACGAAAACAACATAAAGAGGGAGAACAGAGGTATACGGAAGCAGGGATGATGCATGCTATTGAAGCTAAATTGGTATCTTTTCACATTAGTAGATTATGGATGTAGTTTGTGCAATATGAACCCTAGGCCCACCACAAACAGTATTTTTTTTTAATATACAGAAACAGAAATGAGAAAGGTATCAGTCAGATAAGTCACAAAACATCAACCACACAGAAAAGAAGGTTGTAATAAAGGGAAAGAGAGACAAAAGAAAGATATGACATATAAAAACCAAAAGACAGTAATAATACTGTTTTAAACTCCCCAATCAAAAGACAGAGATGGGCTCAATGGGTTAAAAAAGCATGTACCAACAATGTGTTGTTTACAAGAGACTCACCTTAGACAAAAAGACACAAATAAGTTGAAAGTGAAAAGGTGGAAAAAGATATTCCATGCAAATAATAACCAAAAAAGAGCTGGGATAGCTTTACTAATATTGGACAAAATAGACTTTGAATGCAAAACTGTAATGAGACAAAAAAGGACACTATATACTAATAAAAGAGGAACTCCACCAAGAAGAAATAACAATCGAATATTTATGCGCCTAGCCCCAAAATTTATGAGGCGGACACTGGTAAAAGTTAAGGGAGAGAGTGACACCTCTACAATGATAGTTGGAGACCTCAATACACCATTATATCATTGGGTAGAACATCCAGACAGAAGATCAATAAGGAAACAGAGAACTTAAATAGGATGATAAATGAACTAGACCTAACAGATATATACATAACATTGCACCTCAAAACAGCAGGATGTACATTCTTCTCAAGTGCACATGGATTACTCACCAAGATAGACCACAAGTTGGATCACAAAAGGAGTCTCAATAAATTTAAAAAGATTGAAATTATATAAGACATCTTCTCTAATCATAATGGAATGAAGCTGGAAATCAATAACAGGCAGAGAACTGGAACTTTCACAAATATATGAAAGTTAAATAACACTCTCTTAAACATTCAGTGGGTCAAAGAGGAAATTACAAGGGGAAATCAGTAAATATCTTGAGACAAATGAAAATGAGACCACAGCATATCAAAACTTATGGCATGCAGCAAAGGTATTGCTGAGAAGAAATGTGTAGCCCTAAATGCTTACATTAAAACAGAAGCTAGAATCAAAGACCTAACTGCACACCTGCAGTAACTAGAAAAAGAACAGCAAACTAACCTCAATGCAAGCAGAGGGAAAGGAATCATATTCAATGGTGAAATATTGAAAGCTTTCCCTCTTAAGTTTAGAACAAAAGAAGAATCCTTGTTGTCAACCACTCTTATCCAACATTGTACTGAAAGTTCTAGCCAGGATAATTAAGCATGAAAAAGAAATAAAGGTCATCCATATAGGAAATGAAGAAGTAAAACTTTCACTATTTGCAGATGGCATGATCCAATATTTAAAAAGTCCCGAAAAACTATAATGAAGCTACTAGAATTGATAAAAAAATTCAATAAAGTGGCAGGGTACAAGATCAACTCACAAAAATTAACATTACTATGCACTACTAATGAGCAGTCTGAGGAGGAAATCAAGAAAAAAGTTCCATTTACAATAGGAACTAAAAGAATCAAATATCTAAGAATACATTTAACCAGGGAAGCAAAGGACCTAAACACAGAAACCTACAAAACACTGCTAAATGAAATCAAAGAAGACCTAGTTAAGTTTATGGATATTCAAGTTCATGGGTTGGAAGGCTAAGTATCATTAAGGTGTCAATTCTGCCAAAAATGATTTGCAGATTCAATGCAATCTCAATCCAAATTCCAACAGCCTACTATGCAGAAATGGAAAAGCCAATGATTCTTTGTAAAATAAGGGGCCCCTAATAGCCAAAACACCTTGAAAAAGAGGAATGAAGTTGGAGGACTCACAGTTCCTAACTTTAAAGCATATTACAAAGGTGCAATGGTCAAAACACACTGGAACTGATACAAAGATAGCTATATTGACCAATGGAATAAAAGAGTTCTTAAATAGACTCTCATATATATGACCAATTGATTTTTTATTTTTTGATATGCTCTATGGCAGGGTCACATTTCATTATTTTTCCACCTGAGGTTCCCATTATTGCAGCACCATTTGTAAAATTTTTGTTTGTTTGTTTTTGTTGGTTTCTTTATTTGTTTGGGAAGTTCATGGGCCGGGAATTGCCCAGGTCTCCTGCATGGCAGGTGAGAATTCTACCACTGAACTACCCTTTCACAATTTCCCACCTGCACTGATTTTTGATAAGGTTGCCAAGTCCATTCAATTAAGAAAAAATAATCTTTTCAACAAATGGTGCTGGAAAACTGGATCTCCATATGCAAAAGAATGAAGGAGGACCCTATCTCACACTATATACAAAAATTAATTCAAAATGGATCAAAGACCTAAATATAAGAGACAAGACTATGGAACTAGAAGAAATGTAGGGGAGCATCTTCAGGATCTTGTGTTAGGCAATGGTTTCTTAGACTTTATACCCAAACAATGAAAGAAAAAATAGATAAATGGGACCTCCTCAAGAATAAAAACTTTTGTGCATCAAAGGATTTTGTCTTGGAAGTGAAAAGACAACCTATTCAATGGGAAAACATATTTGGATATGATACATGATATTCAGCATCTCTAACTGTTAAGGAAATGCAAATCAAAATCATAATGAAATATAATTTCACACCCACTTGAATGGCTATTATTAAAAAAACAGAAAATTACAAGTGTTGGAGAGGATGTGGTGAAATAGGAACATTCAATCATTGCTAGTGGGAATGGAAAGTGGTGCAGATGCTGTGGAAGACAATTTGGCAATTCCTTAGGAAGCCAACTATAGAAAAACTATATGACCTGGCAATCCAGCAACTATGTATATACCCAGGACCTTTGAAAGCAGCGATTTGAACATATATTTGTACACCAATGCTCATAGCAGAGTTCCACAATTGCCAAAAGATTGAAACAACTCGTTTCCATCAGCTGAGGATTGGGTAAAAAAAAATGTGGTATATATATATATATATATATATGTTGAAATTTATTCAGCCTTAAAAAGAACTGAAGTTCTGATGCATGCAACAACATGGATGAAACTTGAGGATATTATGCTGAGTGAGATAAGCCACATGCAAAAGGGCAAATACTGTATGACCTCACTGATGTGAGCTAATTGTAATAAGCAAACCCATAAACTAGAATCAAGAACATATGTTGGAGTTCCGGAGAAGATGGTGGCTTAGTAAGACGCGCAGGTCTTAGTTCCTCCTCCAGAAAAGCAACTAAAGAAACAGAAACAATACGAAACAGCTCCCGGAGTCACGACAGAGACCAAAAAGACAGCGTACCCCATTCTGGAACAGCTGAATGGGCAGGGAGAATCTGCTGCGGTGAGATACCCGAGGGGCGCGCGTTTTCCCGGCCGGGGCGGCTGGCGACTGGGGTCCCCTCCACGCACGTGGCTCCCCGGTCTGACTGGGAACGTTGGATAGCGGGGCCCTCCCGTCACGCTTGGCGTTTCGGGCCAGCTGGGCAATTAGGACCGGCACTCTCCCAAGCCGCGGTGGCCAGCGACCCCCGCCTCCACGCGCGGTTTCCCCGGGCTGACTGCCGTGCAGACAGACGAGCGCCACGAGCGCCACCTACTGGGCAGGAAAAGAAAAACAGAGCCCAGAGATTTCACAGAAAAAGCTTTCAACCAGCTGGGTCCCACACCCAGGGAAATCTGATCAAATGCTCAGACACCAGCAGAAAATAATGGATGACGCTCGGAAAATTGAAGATATGGCCCAGTCAAAGGAACAAACCAATAGTTCAAATGAGATACAGGAGCTGAGACAACTAATACTGAATATACGAACAGAAATGGAAAAACTCTTCAAAAACCAAATCAATAAATTGAGGGAGGACATGAAGAAGACATGGGCTGAACAAAAAGAAGAAATAGAAAATCTGAAAAAACAAATCACAGAACTTATGGGAGTGAAGGACAAAGAAGAAAAAATGGAAAAAACAATGGATACCTACAATGGTAGATCTAAAGAGACAGAAGCTACAATTAGTGAACTGGAGGATGGAACATCTGAATTCCAAAAAGAAACAGAAACTATAGGGAAAAGAATGGAAAAACTTGAGCAGGGGATCAGGGAACTGAATGACAATATGAAGCGCACAAATATACGTGTTGTGGGTGTCCCAGAAGGAGAAGAGAAGGGAAAAGGAGGAGAAAAACTAATGGAAGAAATTAGCACTGAAAATTTCCCAACTCTTATGAAAGACCTAAATTTGCAGATCCAAGAAGTGCAGCGCACCCCAAAGAGAATAGACCCAAATAGGCGTTCTCCAAGACACCTACTAGTTAGAATGTCAGAGGTCAAAGAGAAAGAGAGGATCTTGAAAGCAGCAAGAGAAAAACAATCTGTCACATACAAGGGAAACCCAATAAGACTATGTGTAGATTTCTCAGCAGAAACCATGGAAGCTAGAAGACAGTGGGATGATATATTTAAATTACTAAAAGAGAAAAACTGCCAACCAAGACTCCTATATCCAGCAAAATTGTCCTTCAAAAATGAAGGAGAAATTAAAACATTTATAGACAAAAAGTCACTGAGAGAATTTGTGACCAAGAGACCAGCTTTGCAAGAAATACTAAAGGGAGCACTAGAGTCAGATACGAAAAGACAGAAGAGAGAGGTATGGAGTAAAGTGTAGAAAGAAGGAAAATCAGATATATATATATATAATACAAAAGCCAAAATGGTAGAGGAAAATATTATCCAAACAGTAATAATACTAAAAGTTAATGGACTGAATTTCCCAATCAAAAGACATAGAATGGCAGAATGGATTACGACCCAGCAATACCACTGCTAGGTATCTACTCAAAGGACTTAAGGGCAAAGACACAGACGGACATTTGCACACCAGTGTTTATAGCAGCATTATCTACAATTGCAAAGAGATAGAAACAGCCAAAATGTTCATCAACAGACGAGTGGCTAAACAAACTGTGGCGTATACCTACGATGGAATATTATGCAGCTTTAAGACAGACTAAACTTATGAAGCATGTAATAACATGGATGGACCTAGAGAACATTATGCTGAGTGAGCCTAGCCCAAAACTAAAGGACAAATACTGTAAGGTCCCACTGATGTGAACCGACATTCGAGAATCAGCTTGGAATATATCATTGGTAACAGAGACCAGCAGGAGTTAGAAACAGGGTAAGATAATGGGTAATTGGAGCTGAAGGGATACAGACTGTGCAACAGGACTAGATACAAAAACTCAAAAATGGACAGCACAATAATACCTAAGTGTAATGTAACTAGGTTGGAGCACTGAATGAAGCTGCACCTGAAATATGGTTTTTTTGTTCGTTTGTTTGTGTGTTTGTATCTTTTGTTTTTGTTTCTTTTCTTTTTCCTTTATATATATATATATATATATATATTATTAGTATTATTATTTTAATTCTCTTCTCTATATTAACATTCTATATCTTTTTCTGCTATTTTGCTAGTTCTTTTCCTAAATCGATGCAAATGTACTAAGAAATGATGATCATACATGTATGTGATGATACTAAGAATTACTGAGTGCATTTGTAGAATGGAATGATTTCTAAATGTTGTGTTAATTTCTTTTCTTTTTTTTGATTAATAAAAAAAAATTAAAAAAAAAAAAAAAAAAGAACATATGTTACCAGGGGATAGATTGGGGATGGAGAATGGGAGCTGGTGCTTAATTTGTATAGACTTTCTATTTTGGTTGATTGTAAAGCTTTAGAAATGGATGGTGATGATTGGATGCACATTATTGGGAGTGTAATGAGTGGTCCTCAATTATATATGAGAATGTTGTTAAAAGGGGAATTTTAGGTCATAGATGTTACTAGAGTAAAAATTAGGAGACAAAACATGAGACTGTATAACACACTGAACGTATTGTAGATGATAGACTATAGTTAATAGTACAAGTATAAGAAGGTTCTTTCATCAATTATAACAAATGTACAACCCTAATAAAAGGTATTAATAATTGAATGGGATATATGGGAAAATATACATCTAATGTCAGCTATGGACCACAGTTGACAGTCTATTTTTTATCAATTGTAACAAAGATACCACACTAATGCAAAGTGAAAACAATAGGGGGTATGTGGGAATGCTGTATTTTTTTGTGGGGAGGGTGCATGGTCTGGGAATTGTACCGGGGTCTCCCACATGTAAGGAGCAAGTATCTACCACTGAATAACCCATGTACCCAAGGGAATGCTGTTTGTTTTGTTTTATTTTTTACATGATTTTTCTGTTATCTACAACTTCTCTAATTAAAAGAAAAAGGACAAAAATGCAATGTCCTCAAATATATCTAGAAGCTGGTAGTGGATATTTTGATCTCAAGCTATGTGCTATAGTAATCTAAAATTATTTTTGTAAAAAAGCATATTTAAAAAAATATGTGCATATTTCATTGAGATGAGATTAGCAAAGTAGCTGACATGAAAGGCTTAAAATGTTCCTGTGTTTTACTTTTTACTGCCTGGATCCTGAGAAATGGACAATATTCATCTGGAGGACCAAGACCCAACGGGATTTGCCCATTAATAAGACTTGGAGGGCAGTGTAATGGGCTCGAGGATGAAAGGAATCATGATACTCGAACTTGAATTCAAAGTAGGGCCTAAAAATTTAAAGACAAAAACAAATGAGAAGAAATATTTTTAAAGGTTGATTCTTAGGAGAAAAAAATAATAATAGCTACAGTACATACCATTTATTGAGGGTTTACTGTGTGCTGATCACTATTGCACATGATTTACATGCATTATTTTATTTAATCCTTTCATAAATATCATGACACCAATTTCATCTTGCTCTTACACGTGAAGAAACTAAGGCTTGGGAAAGCCACATAACTTGACCGAAGCCACCCAACCGGTATTTAGAAGAGTTGGACTTCAAACCTCATTTTACCTGTATCTGAAGCTAATATGCTTCATAGCTAATGTGTAACACATCTCCAAAGGAGGAAGTGAAACTTCTCAAACCAGGAAGATTCTTCCAATGAATGTTAGTAAATATTCAACTACAAGAGTGCTTTATTCTCAAATAAATTTGGAAAATTCTTGCTCAAAAAATTAAACTGATTTCTTTACTGCTATTTCTCAAAGCCTTTAATTTGCTAATTATGAATGTGAAGAGGAGGATAAAGTTCACAGCTGTTTTCTAAATGCAGTTGATCAGAAACACATTTTGAGGTAAATATATGAATGTAACTGTGATCTGAAACAGTGACCTTCAGAATGTAGTCTGGGAAATAATGCACTGACTGGACAAGTCTGCCTTTCCAGGAGAATTGAAACTGTCTCCCAATATTTTATGGAAGATGGGTTTTCTGAGTTTAAAGTATGTAAACTCAGAAACCATGATGACATTTTTTATTAATTAAAAAATTTTTTTAAATACCAAAAAACACCAAACAAACGCAAACATTGGTAATTTTTTATCATTCCGTTCTACATATATAATTAGTAATTCACAATATCATCACATAGTTGCATATTCATCATCATGATCATTTCTTGGAACATTTGCATCTATTCAGAAAATGAAATAAAAAGAAAACAGAAAAAAATTCATACATACCATACCCTCCCCACTCCTCCCCTCCCCGATCACCGGCATTTCATTTTAACAGCATGATGACATTTGCTTTGTTGACAGAAATAAGCACCTGTAAATTGTTTCTGAGAATATGCCACTGATCGCCACATTTGTACTTAGGAAGACTTTCTCCACTGTAGCCCCTTTGTCTTGTCACAACGCCTCTGCTGGCATTGTGTGGTAGCTACTCTACTCCTCTGCGCTACCATGTTCCAATCTCCAATTTCTCTCAGCAAGACAGATCAGACTTGAATTTTCCCTTGACAATTTAGGGGAAATGAGAAGGCGTGATTTGCAGAGACTAATAATAATTATTTCACTAGTACAGATTAGCCCCCAGGCTTCCTTTGTATGAGATCAACTTCCTACCTTGCTCCACACAATTGGGGAAGCTTATGCCACTTCCTCCTTTGGAGAATGGCTCAAATCCAATCCCAGTCGCAGAAAAAAGGAGGAAATGTTTTTCACATCAGTCTAAAGTTTGTCTCATTTGTTCTCATTTTCCGCCCCAAGATTTATCACTTACCAGATGTTGGATAAAGGGAAGAACCATTTCCTCTGGGGGAAACCTTTGGTTCTAAGCAAAGAGGAATGATCTGCCCTTATGGTCCCAAGAAGATTATATATTGACACATCTCCAAAGTCTTGGCTATTGAAGCGTTTACATGGCTCCTGAAATGCACACTTGAAATAAAAGACAACATAGCACAGTGGAAGAATAAGATGGATCTGTGTTTGAGTTTTAGGTTTGCTGTGTAATGTTTGACAAGTTACTCTTCATTTAACAGTTAAATGATCTATATAAAAAGGGACAATGGTGTTATCGATTATGATTGTTAATAAGATTAAATATCACATATAAATAAATATAGTGCATAGGGTGAGTATGCTTTATCCATAGCATGAACTTAATATAACATAGCTATTATCAAAGTTATTTTTACATATACAAGCATATCTCATGGACATAAATATTATAAGTTAATAAAATTTCATCTTATATCAATTACCAAGAGTTGTCTCAGTGGATTTGTTCAACATGCACATTGCTTTGCTATACCTGAAAAATAATTCCATTTATCAACAAAAAAGATAGCAAAAATGATAGCAAGCTCAAGAACCTGTATCAAAGGTGGAAAAATGGTTCAAGTGTCTTGTGTCTTACGGAGGAAAATGTTCTTAGTGGAAATGATCAAGGGCAAAACTAAATGTTATAGATATTCAATCACCCATTATAATAAAATTTTATAATATAATATTTCCATGGCTAAGAAAATCTTTAGCTCTGTTATAAAAAACAATTATAAAGCAATAAATGAGTTTATCCAAAAAGCTAAAAAGTATGTTTGTATGTGTATGGGCCAGGGATTGTGATATTTAACTTTTATAAGAAGTATACAGTGTATACAATGAAGGAATCAAGTTTTGAGTGACAAATTTTTCTAAGGTCATCTCAGTGAGTCACAAAGCCAAGATTTAAAGCCAAGTCTTTCTGACACAAAACACTGGTGTCTCCTCTTGAATTGTGACATATGTGATACATACTTAAGAATAAATATTGATCAGAACCCATTCAGCCAGCACATATTGGGAAGCTTTACAGCTTATGTAAGTTGGTTCTATTCAGGTTGGCCATATGCCCACTTCAGTTAACTTTTTGAATATCTCTCTTGTGTTTAAACATGCATGTATTATAAAATATTAAACAAACAAACAAACACCTGTGCACTCCGAGTCCAGCAATTAGAACCATCACCTAACTCTTAAAGGCTAGTGAAAAAATCCACCTTTCTTCCCAGACATAATACTGTTCTGATGTACGTATTTATGATTTGCATCATTCCTTTTCTTGTCATTATAGTTTATTATATACACATTATCTCAAAATATTTATTGTTCAGCTTTACTATAAATGATAACACACTTAGTGCCTTCTCCTGTGACTTTTTCATCAACATTTATATCTTTGAGTTTCATCCATTTTGAGATATGGATTCCATTGTATAAATATGACACAATGTACATTTGACTTATCACAGTAAGTCGAGAGCCCTGATTTACTGAAGTGCAACCAAGGGCAAGCAGAATATAAAATGGATTTTGGAGAAAGAAATCATAAATATAAATTTTAGACTTATGATTGGTTTTAGAAATGAGAACTATAGTAGTTATCCAAATTTCATTAATTTATTATTTAGATACTACATGTAACCAATTCCATTTTCTCCCTTTCTTTTTTCTCCCGATTGTTTTATTAGCATGGTTGATAGTGGTTAAATTCATAAATTAATCTATGTGGTACAAGATATTAATATGTGATTATAAATGAAGCCAGTGGAAGAATGAATTGTCAGAAATGACACGTATGAGATTTACCCTATTTGTAAGCTGACAAATTAACCTGCCACAGCTTCATGGCTGATGGGAGAAGATGCAAACCTCCTGAGTCAGAGATGAGGGACAGTTATTACACACCAGTAGCAGTAGCCAGAATGTCAGCAGTTTATTGTGCTGGTTCCTTCAGCCCCAATTCCCTCAAGCTAACTCAAAGAGGGTCAGATGACACCTGCACATGCAATGCATTGTGTTACAGGAAAGGAAACCTGAGTTTAGTGAACCTGAATCTTTTATAATGAGTAGCAGGCATACCAGTCCTTTGCTTTGGAAGAGACACTATCTCTGTCTTCCAAAGCTGTTCATTATATAAATTCTTGAAAAGAATGAACATCAGAGATTAGAGGCATCGTGCTAAATTCTGAATCACACTGGTGGTATATATCAGTTGAGTTAAGGCACCCCTGAGGAAGTGTTACTAATGTGATTTCTGTTGGAGGTGTTGCCATCTGAATATGAATAGCACCATTGATAAAGCAAAGAAAGTATTGGTAATGTGCAAGGTATCAAGTGCCATCAGTCTGACATGGATTCAATTATAGTCACAATGTCTGGAACAAGTGGAGTTATAGGAGCAACAAATGAATTCAGTTGTGATAATCCACTGTAAGCCTCCCGCTCCCATAAGGCTTCTTTATTGGCCATACAGGATTATTGCATTGAGATATTGCATCAATTACTATCCTTTCTGCCTTTAAGTCCTTAGGTTTGTGATTTCTTTTCTTCTCCAGGATTTAATATTGTATCCATTTGACCACTGGCATGTGGACACATTGGCAGGCTGGGGAACAATATATGTGTCCCACTAGCACGTTCTCCTAATGGGGAGAACCTCCTCTAGTACTTAGGGGATGTGGAAGTAAAAACATATAGCACATCAATTCCCACTCTAAATTCATATGTAGAAGCAGCAACAACAGTATATTGAGTCAAAGAACCCCACCCACAAGCTCCACAAAGGAAGCTATTAGTTTCCTTCATCGCAGCCAGAACCCACTGGAAGAAATCTCTGAGACCTCTTATTTTCATCTCCAAGCAGGCCTAATGTTGGCTTGATAGATCGCAAGAGTAGATGATTTATAAGATTGCCCAGCTATCGTCATTCATCCTTAACAAGCATTAGGCATCCCACTCCCCAGCTTCAAAGTGAACCTACCAAAGTTCTTGTAATTCTCCTGGATTTTGCCCTTGGGAGTCACACATTTCCTTTCTTTTACATTCAGTGTAGATACCTGTCTCAAGCTGTTGTCTGAAGGGGGTGGAAACAATGACCACCCAGGTTGAATCTGAGTACCAGTTTTTACAATGGGACAGATCTGAGTTTGACTAATAAGATTGGTAAGGAAGTATTCTTGTCCAGAGGATAGCAAGCAACAACCAGAGCACCATCCTGGCAGCTGTCTTTGAACATACTTCCCATGATTCAATCTGTAACCACCTCTCTAATTCCTACTTATTAACAGGCAACAAAGGAAAGACCATTTATTCCCCAACAGAACATATAATTTGATCAGCATGCTTCCCTCAAATCTTGTCAATTAGCCCGGGAGGCTCTCTTCCTTCCTCTTCCCGAAAGCCACATTTTTATCATCATCCCATCCTTGTTGCCAAAACCATCAAGAGCTGTGAAAGTTCTGATATCCAGGACATCCTTGAAAGGATAGTCTGGAACAAAGGTCAGACGGTGTCTCACTCTCAAGCATTCAGAAATTCAAGACACTTGTAAGAATTATCTCTTAACATGTACAATACTCAAATATAATTACAGAGACTGATGGGACACTACTTCTCTACTCTTGTTGAGAAGATGAGTTAGAGTGCATTTGTATAGGAAAATTTTTATCATATTAGGTGGAAGTATATTATTACTATTGGTATTGTTTGCACATGCAAGTATGGGATAAAAGGTATGATATTCAAAGAGGTGAACTGTAGCCAATACTGTAGAGTCCCTTGCTCAACTTCAATTCTAACTCTTTTCTACTGTTTGCTTACACTTGGTTTCAACTCCTAGTTAATATTTTGGGGCCGGTAGGCTGGTGGGACTAGCGCCAAGGTCATTGGCATTGTCAGTGAAGTTGGAGCCAAGGATTTGGCTGGCACACACAGCATGTCTGGTGGAGCTGGGCTTGAGGTGTCTGCACGATCAGGAGCAGTGGGGCTGCAGATGAGGCAGCAGCCTGTGTGGTTAGGGAGCATGATTACAAACGGGGGATTGAGACAATAAGTAAATATACTGAAGAGAGTGGGAAGCAGGCTTCTCGCTATTGGAGAAGAGGGATTCAAATATGGAAAGGGGAAGGCTAGAAGAATCCTGAAGATATTCTGTGAGAATGGAGTGGTAGATATAAATGTGTGTGTGTGTGTGTGTGTGTGTGTGTGTGTGTGTGTGTGTGTGTGTCTGTGTATCAATTCGTATCCATATGTAAAAAAGTGAGAATGAAAAAGCTAAGGTATAAAATGCTAGCAATTGGGAAATGGGGCAAAGTATATATAGGAATTCTTTGTACTAGATTTGCAGCTTTTCTTTAAGTTTTAAATTATTTCAAAATAAAAAAAGATTTAAAAATATGTTTTTGTAGATTATCCAGCATTTATATGGATTTTTTAGTCCTCCATAGAGTTAGAACAAAACCTATACTATTATCACTACAGCATACAACCTCATAATAATTCTAGAACCTCATCCTAAGCATTATTTTTTAAACCAGGCATTAACATTTATTTTAAAGCCATGCTAATTAAGACAGCGGAGGTATTGCCACGTGGATGGGGAAAAAAAGTATCCAGTAGAACAGAGTACAGACCTGGAAATAAATCCTTTCATTTGTGCATACTCAATATATTACCTATGTGCCACCGTACATCAGGGAAAGGTGGTCTTTTCAGTATGCAGGCTTTTTCTATCAACTGGACGTTCATATTGAAAAAACAATTTCCTTCTATCTAGCACCATACACAAAACCCAATGCTTTTAGAAAATTTGAGACTATCTACATGTCATCAGAGTAGGAAAAATTTCTTAAACAAGCCCCCAAACCACAAACTGTAAAGGGAAAGACTAGTACTTAGAAAAAAAATCTGAGACTTACAATAAAGTTATAAGCTCAGCCAAGAGAATATCATCTTAATAAAGTCATTTATAACAAAAATTGCAGCCCAGAATCGTGTGTTGCTTTTAATCATTATGTCTCTTTAGTCTCCTTAGTCTGAACCAATCCTTAGTCTTTGCATGACTTTCATGGTGCTGACACTTTTGAATATTATGGCCAATTATTTTGTAAAATATTCCTTGTTTGTGGTTTTTCTATTTCCTCATGATTAAATTCAGGCATCGTTTGCATCTTCTTATTGGGAAGGGTAGGGAAGGAAAGAAAAGGGGAGGGGAGGAGGGAGGGGAGAGAAGGGGAGGGGAGGTAGGGGCAAAAATCACTTTTGTAAAGTTTGATAGAGGATGTATTCCGAGACTAGGAGTTTTAGGCAAACTTCCGTTTGTAAGGTTCCTAAGTGTTGGTTCTGACTTCTCCAACCTAGAAATAGTTCCATGTAGTCTTGACCAAATTACTTGATTTATTTGGGATATACTTTACAAAATAGCAAATTATTAATTTCTCAAAATGTAAGGTAAACAATTATAGAGATTTCTTATAGCCATATTAATTGACTTTAAATTCATAAATTACATAAAACAAATTTATTTATTATATAAAAACTAATCTGTTAAAACAATAAGAACTATAGCATATTTGTATTTACTTCTTAGGAAGTTTAGAGTTGGCATAAACTCTTTATTTTCCTACATACACGTGCATGAACTAAGAACCTCATGCTAACTTATTTTGTGTGATTTCCTCAGATAAGAAGAAGGGATCCACAGAGCTAAATTCTTACATTCAGGGACATAAGAGAAAGGTTTTAGCTTCTCTTCTTCCAAAAGAAAAATAAAAGTTCAAGTACGCATAAAGTGAAGATAAAACACAGTGGATCTTCTTTGCTGTGAGACAGGCTCAAGCCTCTGTTTTATTGGCAGTTGAAATATTTTCACCAGATAAAAATAAGCTGGTCCAGGTCTCCTAGAAACCGTATTGGAGCTATAGGGTTACAAAAATGGTAGGACAAAACCCACCAGCTCTTATAACTTCTCCTCTTAAGTGACAAACAATGCAACACTTACTTATGCCTAAGCATGTCCTGCAAGGCTGACCAGCTTTTAGAGGCCAGTAAAAATGAGCCACATATATTTATTAATAAAGCAGATGGGAAGGTTTTCACCTTCAGAAGGAAATCGCACTGGTGTGAGTAAAATCCTCAATCACTGAGACATCAAAACAACAACCACCACAACCACAACCACCACCACAACAACATGGAAACCTACGTGGGTGGAAGTTGCATGTCTGATTGTATTGACTCACAAAGAGGGTTTTGAGTTATTGCCTCTTCTCCTGCTTTGTTACTCTGCAACTCCTTCTTAGCAGATGGTAAAGCACTTTAAGTTCTTAAGAGATATCCAGGGAAGGAGATTCTACAATGCCTCTCAGGAATTTGTTCAGTATTTTACAATCCTTGAAGACAGGAAACCATACTTCATATTTAACCCAAATCTAAACGAGCCAAAGTTTAGACCCATTTCCTTTGGTTCAGTTCTCAGTGGAGAAGGAGAACAGCTGGTCACCATCTGCATAATATTCCTTTATAAATTCGAAGGCTGAGGTCATACCACAATCTTTTCTTCTACTGAATAATGGTTGCAATTCATTTAACCTGTCTTCATAATGCCTGTTTTCAAACCTTTAATCATTTTAATTCATGCCTGTGAATTCTAAGTTTTTCATGTCCCTCATAAATTGTGTACAAGACATTTTTATATTCGTACCAGGGTTGTAACTAATTTCTTCTATCTCCTACATGTGTGTTCATAAGATCCTTCTATCACATCCACCTTAAATAATATTCTGCATTATTTGTTTTCTCTGTGATCACTATCTTCTATCTTCTTTTTTAGTGAAGCCATACATTCTTGAATTTGATTATGACATATTTCCTTCTGTTTTTGCAACATTTTCTGAATATGAAACTTGCCGTAAAATTGAATTAAACTGAATACCACTTTTTTGCTGACTAGGCTCCAAACCCATTATTCAGTGGTTAATGCCTTCTTCTTTTATTTGGTAATTACCCATGATTTTAATGTACACACGCTTTTCCATTAATGTGACCACCAAGGGAAATATGAAATAACAACAATGCCAACATAAACCCCATAAAATATGTGGCTTTCAGGTCAACATTACCTGTGAAAACTGCTTTTTATTTTCAAGGAAAAACACATACACACTTCATTTGGGGTGTTGATCTGCATGGGTTATGGCACTGAATTTCTTCCTAAAGCATCGTTTTCTCTGCCTTCTGTAGGCAGACCAGAAATGAGCTTGTGAGCTTGTGACATTTGGTCTCAGTGTCTGCTGGCCAGTTCCTCAGCATGGTTTTGTGGGAGTATCTCACTACTTCGTTTGTATGCCACCAAACCATGGCTATGAGCTGTCGCCAACAAAATTCTTCTCATAACCACAAAAAGTGGTATGTACAGAAAGCTCACTTATGGTCTGACTGAAAACTGGCTAAAAGGAGGGGCTGACGCTCATGCCAGATCATATTTTTCTGGGGTCATGATTTCCATTTCTCATATGATCCTATCTGAGTCAAGATAAATTATATCTATTTCAACCAGTTCTGTCATTCTGGTTTGCAAGAAAAGCTAGATTGTTCTCATGGGGTATTTTTTCACAAAGGAATGCTGCTTATTATTCTGTTTTTCCTTAAGTGGTTGCCAATAGATTTTCTAATGATTAGCTTTAGCTATTTGGAGGGAATAGAAATTAAACTTTTAAGCCTACAATTTCTGAGGGATATTTGGAAAGAACAAGAGTTAAGCTCTTAACTTTACAATTTTAGAGGCCCTTCCTTTTTTTAAAAAGACAAGCACTGCATTGGTTCTAACAGAATTTACAGTTAATGAAGAAATATTAAAATAAATATCAACTGACATTAAAAAAAATAAGGCAGTAAATCAATTCTTGATTTTGTTTTTTTAAAAATATGTAATTACATAGTATGAGACTTTCCACTGTAATTCTCCATCCTCTTCTAAAAACAGACTTACAGAGAATGTCCTGTTTCAAGCTGGTCATGAAATAGGTAATAGTTCCTCTTTCTTCTGAGTCTAAAAATAGCCTATGTCTTTTTGTGTTCATTCAGAATTGCATTCGGAAAGTGACTGAAATAAGTTTCCCAATTTAGCATTCTTGAATTTTAAAAAATTGAAACCATAATTTTGAGCTAGAAGGTTTTCATTTAGACACGTCTCACTTGAAGTTATATTACCCTTATGAAATTGGAAATCATCCATATTAGTTTGCATATCCCCTAAAGAATCCACTTGTTAATTTATTTTAAAAATGTATTTCAGTGCCTTCTGTGAACTGATGCAATTCTACGTTCTTGTGATGCTGCAGTAAATAAAATAGATAAAGATCCTGGCCTTCAAGGAGTTTACATTCTAGTAAGAAGAAATAGACAATAAACCTAATAAATAACTAAATTACATGGTGTATATTAGAAGGTGGTATATACCATTGGGAAAAAAATGTAAAAGAAGAAGAAGGAAGCTAGGAAAGTAAAAATTGGAAAAGAGGATTGGGTAGCTTACAATATAAATAAAATTTGAGCAATGGCTTAAAAGGAGGAAGAGTTCGGCAAGGTAGGAAAAAAGTGTTCCAGGCAAAGAAAATAGCCAACATAAAGGCCCTAATCTGGGAGCTTTCCTGGCATTTTCAAGGATCCCAATGTGTCTGGGGTGTGGTGAGTGAGGAGAAGTAGTAGAAGATGACATAATTTAGCAAGTGGGAGATCAGATCATGAAGGAATCTGGGGGCCATCGTATGAACATTGGTTTTGACCCTGTGTGAAATGGGAGGAGACATTGGAGAATTTTAAACAGAGTAGTAATATGATTTGAATTACATTTGAAAGTATCATTCTGCTTGCTTTACTAAGAATAACCTGTACAGAGGGAAAGATAGAAAGCATAATTCCAGGGAGAGAGATGATGGAATCTTGGAATTAAGTGGTAAGAAGTGGTCTGGTTGTGAATTTTTTTAGTGTCACAAGATTTCTAGATGTATTAGAAATGAAACACGAGAGAAAGAGAGTAGTAAAGGGTGACACAGGGCAAGTAAATGCAAGATTGAAGCTTCCAATAACTGAAATGTTAGTATGTGATGTCCTCTGGATACACAAACTGAAATGTTGATAGGTGTTGCACATGGAAGCCTGAAGTTCAGGAGAGTGGATTAGGCTGGAAATATAAATTTTGTAGTCATCAGCATCTGGATATGTTATTTAAAAGCCATGAGTTTGAATGATATCACAAAGGGAATAAGTGTTGAGAAGAGTATAGGATCAAGTTCTGAGCCGCATGACAGCTAACATTTTGAGGTTAGAGCGACAGGAAGGAAAAACAAAAGAATGGTGGTTTGTAGCTGTATGTACTCCAGAAAAACATGTTCTTAAATTTGATACATTTCTGGTGTATGAACCCATTAAGTAGGACCTTTTGATCAGGCTAATGCAGTTAAGATGTGAAGCTCAATCCTTAATTCTATACCTGCAGTCCTTTATAAAAGAATGAAAGTCAGACACAGAGAGAAAGCCACAGATGGAGCAGACAGAAACTGAACATCAGCAGATCCCAGAAACACTGCCATGTGCCTTGTCATATAACGAACTAAAGAACAAGGATCACTGGCAGCCAGCCACTGGAGCCACAGTCTTTGGGGAGAAAGCAATGCTTTGATGGGAACCTTCTTTTAGCCTCAAAAGCATAAGCTAAAAAAATTCCCATTGTTTTAGCCAAACCATTTCATGGTATTTACTTCAGCAGCCTAGGAAACTAAAACAAAAGGAGACTGAGAAGGAACATCTAAACCAAGAGTTTAGCCAAGTGGAAAATTTATAGCAAGAAGGAAAGATTGATTGATTGTATTAAATCCTACTGATAGGTCAATTAAAATGAAGACTGATGACCACTGGATTTAGTAACTGTGAAAGTAATTGATGAACTTTATAATGAACTTTCGGTGAAGTGATGGGGTAAAAGCATAATTGTACAACTCCTAGTAATTAAAAAGTGACTGGGAGAAGAGGACTTGGGGAAAGCAATTATAGACAATTCTTTTGAGGATTTTTTTTTTTTTTACAAATGAATGCAAAAAAGGGGGGGATGTCAATTCGCATAGGAGTGAGGTTAAGAAATTATATCTTTAAGACAGGGAAAATAACAGTAAGTTAGGATACTGATGGGCAATATTCATTAGAGAGTAAAAAATTATTGACTGGCAGAGGGTAGAATTGTGGGATTCAGTTCTTGAGTAGGGAGAGAGAGGACTTGTGCTCAAGTAGAGGAATTTGCCTTAGATTTGTAGAATGGTGGTGAGAGAGTGTGGTGTGTTATAGTTATTAGAAATGGCAAGGCCTAGGTCATTGGAGGAGAAGAATTTAAAAAACTGGGTTTTCTGACTGGCTGAAACAAGGCGGTGCTATCCACCTTTAGAATGCATTACTGATGTGCCTTTGCTTTGCTGTCATTGTACTCTCCCTCATACATAATACAGTTTCCCAGCTGTCTGTAATTAGGGTCAGGAAAAGGAATGATTGTTAAACAGATAGAGTTGTTACTCTCAGTACTCCTGTGTTAGCCAGATTCAGTTGTCAACTTGGCCAGGTGAGCATACCTAGTCTTGTTGCTGCGGACACAAGCCAATGGTACGTGAACCTCATCTGTTGCTAATTACATCTGCAGTCGGCTAGGAGGCGTGTCTGCTGCAATGAGTGACGTTTGACTTAATTGGCTGATGCTTATTTGCAATGTAGCACAGCCCAAGCAGCTCGGCATTCCTCATCTCAGCACTCGCAGCTCAGCCCAGGCCTTTGGAGATGCAGAAAGAAATCACCCCGGGGAAAGTTGTTGGAACCCAGAAGCCTGGAGAGAAGACCGGCAGAGACCATCTTGTGCCTTCCACGTAAGAAAGAACCTCAGTGGAAAGTTAGCTGCCTTTCCTCTGATGAACCAACAAAATAAATCCCCTTTTATTAAAAGCCAATCCGTCTCTGGTATGTTGCATTCTGGCAGCTAGCAAACTAGAACAACTCCTAATCTAAAATAGACCTGATTTCAGAACATCCCAACATGAACTAAAACACCCCATTTCTAACAACATGCACAGAAATATATAAAAGACAGGGAGATATATGAAGCCCTACTGTGGATTTATGGTGCCTTTATTAAATAAAGCTTTACTGATGGAAATATTTTGAATTTTTCCTATATTTGGCACCCCCAGAGATTTTCAAACTCTGGATCAATGTACATAGTAAGATTTGGGATAGATAAGTCATTTGCTCCACTTTTATAAAGTGAAAGGGAAGGCAGGAGAGGAAAATTGGCATGACTCCTCAACCACAGATTATTTTCAGGCAGATCAGTTAAGAGTACATACATATGTACATATGGAAGTTGAGAATAAGGAAATTGATTTCCTTAAAACTTTCCATCCTCTTCAAATCCGCCATGAAAAAAAACCTTTTTGTGCCCTAATTTGAAGACTAGTGATCCAGATCGTTGAAAATTTTAAACAATCTGATTTATTTATAGTCTGCATGGGAAAAAATCTATCACATTTTAACATATTCAATATGAATGTTTAGTTTGATTCCTGCAAAGGGCAAATGAAACTAAAAGAAGTTTGGATCTCTCAGAATGAAGGGACTTTCTTTTTCTTAATAAAGAGCTCTTTTCTTTTAGAGAACATTTCCATTTGATGTCCATTCCTGTACTTTTATGACAGTCTATGGCACTGGTTTGACTGGGATAGCCAGCTAGCGATTGGCAGTAAACCCATCTACCAGGGCAGGACAGACCCAAGGAAACTGACCCAACTTTAGCCATAGATAACCAAAATATAGTCTTGTATGGAAGCCTGTGTGGTAGTTTGCAGCTGTATGTATTTGAAGAAAAGCAGGTCATTAAAGCTAATCCATTCCTGTGGGTGTGGGCCCATTGTTAAGTAAGACTTTTCAGTGAATAGGATCTTTTTATATATATATTTTCATTGAGAAATTTTTATACACACACAGTCCATCCATCATATATAATCAGTGGTTCACAATATCACCACAATATGACTGTGTATTCATCACCATGATCATTTTGAAACATTTGCATCATTCCAGAAAAAGAAATAAAGAGGAAAAATTCATACATCCCATACCCCTTACCCCTCCTTCTCATTGACCACTAATATTTCAATCTACTCAATTGTTTTTTACCTTTTATCTCCCCTATTATTTATTTATTTATTTATCCCTATATTTTACTCATCTGTCCATACCCTGGATAAAAGGAACATCAGACACAAGGTTGTCACAATTACACAGTTACATTAGAAAAGCTCTGTAGTTATACAGTCTTCTTCAAGAATCAAGGCTACTGCAACACAGTTCAACAGTTTCAGGTGGTTCTCTCTAGCCGCTCCAATACACAGAAACTAAAAAGGGATATCTATATTTATATTATGGGTAAAGATAGCCTCCAGAATAATCTCTCAGCTCTGTTTGAAATCTCTCAGCCATTGAGACTTTATTTGGTCTCATTTGTCCCTTCCCCCTTTTGGTCAGGAAGATTTTCTCATTCTCATGATGCCAGATCCCTGCTCATCCCCAGAAATTAGGTGAGTAGGATCTTAAGTTGAGAGGTGACCCAGCTCAGTCAGGGTGGTTCTGTAGTCCTTTATAAGAGGATAAAATCCCCAGAGAAGCTCACAGGCAAAAGCCCCAGAAGATTTGAGAAAGAAAAGCCAAAAACTGATGGCAATGAAGCTTGGGAGAGAAGGACAGCAGACACCATGTGGCAGAGAAGCTGATTTTTTGGGAGAAATCATCACCTTTTAATGCATTGATTTGGACATGTTCATGGCTCAGAGCCCTAAGCTCATAAGTCAATAAATCCCTGTTGTAAAAGTCAGCCCATTTCTGATAAATCACATTTCATCATCTTTAGCAAATTAAAACAGCCTGGTACCCAAGGGTACCAATAGTCTTCCCGCACATTTTAAACCACACCAACAAGGGTACTAGTACAAACCCAAGCACCTGGATGTCCCATCAGTTGATGGAGCTTATGGAAGGGGTTAAAGCATGGCTAATGAGAATTTGAATCATGTAGATAATCAGCATCAGATAAGTCCCTCCATAGGTAGTCCTGCACTCAGCAAAACAAACGCTGAGAACTTATCTCTGAAGCAATTACTAAAATATCTTGGTCAGTAATTCTTCTGTCAGCTAATCACCAGAAAAAGTAGAGTGGAATTTTAAAAATAAAAATGAGAAAATAACATATAGAAAAGAGATTCCTCTTTCCCAAGAAAAGTTTCCTAGGAATACCCTGCCCAGAAACAACTGTTAAGGTTGGCAAGAGACGTAATGGGTTCCAGCAGGCCAGTCATTGTGGCGGAGTGTACTAAGAGACAAAATAGTCATTTTGAGATCAATATTAGCCATTAGGATAGATCTGGTAATTAGGAGTCAATGTCAATCCAATGTAAACAGAGTATGTAGCAAGAAAAAGACATATTTAGGCGCATTGAGGTCATCAGTTTCTATAGAACCATGGATGGAGACTTGGTTAGTCACAGTTGAATTAAGAAACCAAAACCCACACCTGGTTTTTAGGAAAGAGAATTTAAGAAAAAGAAATACTAACTAGGTATCATAAGACTGAAAAGGCAAAAAGTTACTTTAAAATATCACATAGATAGCATATGCAGGAAGAAGTTATCACCCCTGGGCTGGAGGAATAAAGGGAAAGAGGTTACAGTTAATTAAATGCAGAAGCTTAGAAGAGATGCCCCTTGAAGCGGAAGCTCAGAGCCCTGAGGAAGGGCCCAAGGGCCTGGGGTCCAGACCTCAGAGGAAGGTACTGGATAGCTGGTGTTTGGGTCCCTGAGAGCGAATGATGAGACTGGTTCTGTGAGTGCTGGAAAAACTGAAAATGGGAATCAAGGGTTACTACTGTAATGAACTGCCACTACCAGAGTGAAGAAAAGTTACTGGGGTGACACTCAGAGGAACAGCAAGCAAACAGGATGCAATGGGAAAGAACAAGTCCCTTCTTCCTCCTCCAGCTCTGAAGTCTCCCCCCTTGGATTAATTCTAAACTAGGTGGCCAAGGAGAAATGGGACTAGCAGAGTCCCAGTTCAGTCATAGGTGTGCACAGAAAGGTGGTGGTGAAGCTGGGAGACCTTAGCCCGGAGTCCTTTAGAGAAGTGATCTCCAAAAATGGGGTACTTGCAGTCCAAGCTATGCACAATCCACTGGGGAATGGGAAGAAATCCGTTGATATTTTTTCTTTAAAAGAATAATGGAGAAGACAAGCTTCATTAACATCTAAAATGCAGATTGAAGGTGAAAGCTCTTTTTCTAAACTTGGAAATGTAGCCAGAAGAACAAAACCAAACAAGACAGCAGGAGAAAAACTGGTCTCAGGATGATACAAATGCCTGCTTATATATGCATTGGCAAAGAAGAATAATTATAGCAGTAGCTGGGAACTTTTTGTGCAACTGTAGGACATGTTTGTACTAGTGGACACCAAAGAAATTTAATTAGAGTCTTTCAATTAAATTTTATTTTTGTATGCTGTATGCTGGGGTCACATTTCATTCTTTTTCCATGTGAGTATCCCATTATTGCAGCACCATCTGTGGAATTTTTTGTTTGTGTGCTTTGGGAAGTGCATGGGCTGGAAATCAAACCCAGGTCTCCCACATGGCAGGTGAGAATTCTACCACTGAACTACCCTCGCACCCTTTGAAATCTTTTTCTTTTTTTTTTTTTTTTTTTTGATTTGAGTATCATGGGACTTTCTCCAGGCTCAAATATGCTAGTTGTTCCCTAATCTGACGTAGTATCTGCAATGGTTTTGTTAAATAGCTTATATAGTTACAGGATAACAGAGGGAAAGGCAATTGGCTGCTGAGGACGTAAAGGAAGTCTTCCTTAAGAAAACTTTGAGTTAAGTTTAGTATTGATCAGGTACAGATTTCTAAAGAGACTCATCATTAGATGAGCCTGCAATGTGGGAAGAGGCCAGAGCATAAAAGATTTTGCATGGCATGATGGAAAGAAATTAAATAAGATCGTGGGACGTCCATGTAGCCCTGTCTTCTTGAGGACTCTGTCAATTGTTAATACCATGCTCTCCTCACTGTTTCTTGTGTATTTATGTAAAATTAGCCGCAATTTTATATTTAAACACAGTCATGGAAATAAGCACATTTCCTTCTTTAGTGCATTAATGATCATGAAAAGTAACTAAGAAATTCGTTCATATTTTTTAATTTAGAGTTTAGACTATCCAATTAATACCCCTTTATTGAGCAAGGACTATGTAATCCTTACACCAAGATAAGAGGATGAAGCCTGGTGTGGATGAAAAGAAAAGCATTCTAGGCAGAGGGAATAGCTTGAGTAAAAACAGAGAGGAAAGAATAAACAAGTCAGTTAATAATTAATGCATGGGAGCTTGGCCAGAGTTAGGGGTAGGGGAGGGGTGGGGGCAGATACAGGTCTTCAAGGGCCTAACCAACCAAATAGAAGGGGCTGTGGACTTTATACCCCAGGCAGAGAGGAATCATTGAAGAATTCTAAGTAAGGAAGTGAAAGGAGCACTTCTTTTGTTTGTCTTTGGAACACTCTAATCAGTATGGATTGGAGAAAAAAGAGAATTAATGTACGGAAACTACTGAGATTGCACAAAATATTATAGGATAAACAGAATTATTGAGCCTCTACCGTATTACTGCATCTACATATAAATCTATGTGGGCCTACATTATTGGCATAAGCAGTATTTGTTTTTCAAGTTTTTAACTAGACATTGGCTTCAGGGAGAATGCTTCTCAACAGAAACCCCAAATTACACAGGCCTAAGGAAAAAGGGGCTTTACTGTTTCACGGGTAGTACTGCTTGAGTCAGTGCTGACATTATCAGATCCATTTCTCAGCTCTGCTTCCTCTAAGTCAGCTGCATTTTCAAACTTTTCATGATGACTCCCAGCTGCTCACAGCTCTCTCCCTGTGGTTGAAAATGCCGGGGACAGGTGAAAGCCCCAAAGTCTTTGGCCACCACATCCAGGAGACTGGAGTGCTTCTGTTTCCCAGAAGCCTCAGCAAACACCACCCACATTCTCAGTGGCTGACTGCAGGGCTAGTTTATTAATTAGATAAAATAGGCACAGTGCTTAGGTCCCACAATAATTTTAGGGGCCATGAAAATGTTTTAATTTCTTTTAAAATCAGAAAAAAAAACAGGACAGGCCATGTGGCTCAGTAGCAGAGTTCTTGCCTGCTATGCTGGAGCCCCGCGTTCAATTCACGGTCCCTGCCCATGCAAAAAAAAAAAATCAGATAAAAACAAATTTTTAGTTCGAAGAAAGTGTTTTACTATATGATAAATATATTCATCTTTATACCAATGCAGTAGTAAAATGTGATTTGTAATTTTTTTTTAATTGAGAAAGGGGCCCACAAAGGCAAATGTGCCTAGGGTCTGTGAAAGTCAAAATGCAGTCCAGATGATTGGCTTATGTACTCATCTCTGAATCAATCATTTATACCAAAATGGTGGAACATGGTGATACCACCAATAAAGACTCAATCTAGAACTAAAGGGCAATCATACCTCAATAATGTGCCTGAAAATGGGGGTTGTAGTTTCACAGTACTATTTCTAGAAGGAGGAGGAGGGTGCTGGGCAACAAATAACAGATGTCTAATGTAGTAGGGAAGTGGGTTTTGCCTTGTGATGATGCAAGAATCTGTATGGTCCTTTGATGCTGACTCTGAAAGTTCTCTTGGCAAATTAAACTTTTAGTGTCAAGTGTTTAAGGAAAAAAACATCCCAGTCGTAGTTTTAGTTACTGACTTCAAGACTGTTAGATGAGAAAGAAATACCTTCTTAGTTTAGCACAAAAATAATATAGTGGGTCCTGTAATTTTTTAATCTACCTAGCAACCTTCTTTTGGGTGCGCACAACCTTACCATTTCCACAGGATTCTAATGGGACTTTCCATTGCATGACTCCACCTTTCCCATCACAAAGGTAGGTGTATGGCTTGTGCAAAATCCATCTGGCTTGTTACTTTTCTTTAAATTATTGTTATTATTCATTCAGTGAAAACAATTGGCTCTAAGACTGTGATGGGATTTCTCGGCTGAACTCAAGCTAAAATTCAGTCTGGTTATAGGCCTTTGGGCCAATGGGCCAGGTCTTCAGATCAGATATTGATTTGGATTGTTTCATAAGAATGGAGAGAAGATGGACAAGATAATTTGTTTTATTCTTCTTCTCACCTGGACTCAGGACTAGGTCTGCAGGATGGGAAGAAGCAGGAATTGGGAGTCTTTTCATAAAGACCTTTGTGAGCACAGCTCTGGAGCACTGGTGTCAAAATGCAACACTGCGTTGGGATGAAGGGAGGGTCCTCCCTATTTCTTCGTTGGGTCCAGCCTGGCTGCAGTGACCAGAAACCTAAAAGACATACGATGCTGTTTGTGACACCCAAGATATTTTCAGCTGAGAAAGCATCAGGACACTGTTGTCAAGGGCAGTGACATCCTTACACTGCTTAACCACAGCAGTAATAATGAGGAGACACCTCCTCACATTGCTTGTGGGCAACAGTCAGCAACAAGGAACCCAGGGCAGGAAAACCAGAGAAGACTTGTTCTTACATATATGGGAGATACCTTTTAGTCAATTTTTTTTTTTTTTTAACATGGGCAGGCACTGGGAATCAAACCCAGGTCCTTTGGCATGACAGGCAAGCATTCTTGCCTGCTGAGCCACCATGGCCCGCCCTATGGGAGATATCTTTTGGGGAACTTCTACAGAAACCTGCAGATTTGGGGAGGAAAGAAGCTAATACCCATCAGCCAGGAAGGTGTACCATTCAGCTTGTTAAATGTGAGTGATTAACATTAACTAGGAGATCCCAGTTGTACCCTTAGGATGGTGGAAACAGGGGTATGTGAGTGTGCATTTTAGAGCAAGCTATTCTTTCATTCTAGAAATTCTTGAGTGCCCTCTATATGCCTGGCACTACAAGAACTCAGTCATATTAGGGTGAACAGGTCAGAAGTCCCTTCCCTCAATAATTATGTACCTAGGAGTCCCTAAGAAGTAAGAATAACCTGGAACTTCATTTCATGCTGTTTTTAAGCTCTCTGGGTGTTACACTCCATGTCATTGAAGGATTCTCAATCTCTATGGAGCCAGCCCCTAAATTAGATTCATGAATCAAAGTAATCTCACCAATCCTATAGCCAACTCAATATAATTATAATACCTGCCCATGTCAAAAGTTAAATTGAACATGAGAAAGCATTCTTCCAACTCAGAAAGTCATATGTTAACTCTATTAATTCTAATCTACACATGATATTTAGAAACCAACTGTGGTCTTGAATGTTAACTAGCTTGGTTAGAGAAATGGAGACTGAATACTTGGCATCAAAACTTTACTGTTTTCTTCTTTTCAGTTTCTTCAGATATGCCTTTAAAAATAAGACCACAATGATAGTAGATCCAAAAATTATTTGATAAAGAGAAATGTTGATCTTCATGTCCTTGTGCATTTTTGAATTCTTGCACTATTTCACATTGAATAGTAGTATAATCCAAGGTAGTCTGCTCATCAGTACTGCCTTACATCTTATTCCCGGTAGGGCTATTTTCTGATGATCCCAAGCAGAAAATTTAAAAACATAAACAGCAAAGCATCCATTTAAACAAATTGAACTTATATTGTGAATTCAGATATGCATTCTTTTAAGGAATTCTGAGGTAACGAAAAGGTTCTTCAAAAAGACATTTAGGGAATTCATTTGAAACAAGTCAAACTTGTATTACCTTTAAAGGCTATTCAGCCAGAATTTGCAAATATTCTCTAAATTGAGCTTGAACTTTCATCATGTCTTATTCGGTTTTAGACTGAGTGACTACCATACCAGTGGTTCTTCATTTCTTGCCAAAATCTTTCTGAGTATGTTTGGCTTGGTTTTGAGGGGTAACATTTATTGGATTCAGAAAATACAATTCATGTCTTTACTGATTCATTAAAATGAGTAAATAATTGTACTGCCCAAATTGAGCTCAGTTTCAAATTAAAAGTCAGATTCCTAGCTCCAAGAAAATGCTTATTGTATTTCTAGCATATGTGTTCAATACTTGAATTTGCATTTGCCAAACAATTGTTCCCCCAGGGATGGCATGGGACTGTTTTAATTGAAACATGTTGGACCACCTTATATGATGTCTGAATCTTACAAAAACATGTTTATGGAAAACTGGTTGATGGTTCAATGCTATCTTCAAGCCAAGTCTTGTACATACTAGCACAGTTCTATACCATAGGGATCAATGCTGAATTCAGAGTGGATGGTCCTATGATCCAAGATATTACATCAAATATCTCCTTGAGGATTCTTTTTTTTTTATTAATTTTTAGATTTCTTTAAAAAAATGACAAGAAACACAAAGATTCTAAACATATGATCATTCCGTTCTACATATATAATCAGTAATTCACAGTATCATCACATAGTTGCATATTCATCATATGATCATTTCTTAGAACATTTGCATCAATTCAGAAAAAGAAATAAAAAGAAAACAGAAAAAAAATTCATATACATACCATACCCCTTACCCCTCCCTCCCTTTCACTGATCACTAGCATTTCAATCTAAGTTTATTTTAACATTTGTTCCTCCTATTATTTATTTTTATTCCATATGTTCTACTCGTCTGTTGACAAGGTAGATAAAAGGAGCATCAGACACAAGGTTTTCGCAATCACACAGTCACATTGTGAAAGCTATATTGTTATTCAATCATCCTCAAGAAACATGGCTACTGGAACACAGCTCTACATTTTCAGGCAGTTCCCTCCAGCCTCTCCATTACATCTTGACTAACAAGGTGATATCTATTTAATGTGTAAGAATAACCTTCAGGATAACCTCTCTGCTCTGTTTGGAATCTCTCAGCCATTGACACTTTATTTTGTCTCATTTCCCTCTTCCCCCTTTTGGTCAAGAAGGTTTTCTCAATCCCTTGATGCTGAGTCTCAGCTCATTCTAGGGGTTTTTTCAATTCCTTGATGCTGAGTCTCAGCTCATTCTAGGATTTCTGTCCCATGTTGCCAGGAAGGTCCACACCCCTGGGAGTCATGTCCCACGTAGACAGGAAGAGGGCAGTGAGTTTGCTTGTTGTATTGGCTGGAGAGAGAGGCCATATCTGAGCAACAGAAGAGATTCTCTTGGGGGTGACTCTTAGGCTTAATTTTAAGAAGGCTTGACCCTTTGTGGGGTTAAGTTTCATATGAACAAATCCCAAGATTGGGGCTCAGCTTATAGCTTTGGTTGCCTGCACTGCTTATGAGAATATCAAGAATTCAACTTGGGGAAGTTGAATTTTCCCCCTTTCTCACCATTCCCTGAAGGGGACTTGGCAAATACTTTTTTATTCACTGTTCAAATCACTCTGGGATTTATCAGGGCGTCACTCTGGACAAATTAACAAAATCTCATGCCCTACTCAAGGTTCCATGTACTTATGATATTCAACTAAGCTGTGTTCATAAGTTATATTAGGAAATGCACTAGTCAAAATATACATTTGACTAGTTGTTGGTTGCTCATGCTTTTCTAGGAAGTTGTCCATTTCATCTACATTGTCAAATTTATTAGCATAAAGTTGTTCATAGTATCCTCTCATTACTTCCTTTATTTCTGTGGGGTCAGTGGTTATGTCTCCTCTTCTATTTCTGATTTTATTTATTTGCACCCTCTCTCTCCTTCTTTTTGTCAATCTCACTAAGGGTCCATCAGTCTTACTGATTGTCTCATAGAACCAACTTCTGGTTTTGTTGATTTTCTCCATTGTTTTCATGTTTCCTCAAGGATTCTTAAGCCAATTGACAGTGTGTGTGTATTTTTTTCCTTTATTAGAGAAGTTACTGATTTATAGAATAACTATGCAAAAATACAGGGCTCCCATTCACCACTCCACCAACAACTTGCACTTGTGTGGAACATTTGTAACCTTTGATGATAGTGCATTTTTATACTTGTACTGTTAATCGAAGTCCATGGTTTAACTTAGTGTTGACTGTGTAGTGTACTTCCATGATTTTTTAAAAATTTCAGTCTGTTAAAAAATATACAATCTAACATTTCCCCTTTTATTCATATTCAGATATAAATTTCAGTACTGTTAATTGCATTACAGTCTCCCACCATGGCTGCACCATTTAACATTTCTATCAACAATGACTGAGTATTCCTGTTTCTCTGCATCCTCCAATACTTGTTATTCTCCATTTTTAAAAAAATGTCAGCCATTCTAATGGGTGTGAAATGGTATTGCATTGTGGATTTGATTTACATTTCCTTGATGGGTAATGATGTTGGCATCTTTTCATTTGCTTTCTAACCATTTGTATATATTCTTTGGACTGAGGTCTGCTCAAGTTTTTTGCCTATTTTTAAATTGGGTTATCTTTTTTGTTGTTGTTGTTAAGCTGAAGGATTTCTTTGTGTGTACTGGATATAAATCCTTTGCTAGATATGTGTTTTCTAAATATTTTCTCCCATTGTGTAGGCTTGTCTGTTTACTTTCATAAATAAAAACAAAAGATTTTATTTTGATGAGGTCCCATTTATCTTTTTCTTTTGTTACTTATGGTTTGGCTGTAAAGGTTAAGGAAACACAAGATCCTGATGATGTTTCCTTACATTTTCTTCTAAGATTTCCATAGTTCTAGCCCTTATATTTATGTTTTTAATCCATCTTGAGTTGAGTTTTTATATGGTATGAGATAGGGTCTCTCTTTCTTTATTGCAAATGGAGATCCAGTTCTCCCAGCACCATTTGGTGAAGAGACAATTTTTTACAACTGAATAATCTTTGCCACCTTGTAAAAAATCAGTTGACCACAAATGTGAGGGTTGATTTCTGAGCTCTCAATTCTATTCTATTGGTATGTTTGGTCTGTCCTTGTGTCAGTATCATGCTGTTTTGATTATTGTGGTGGTGTAATAAGTTTTATGTCGGGGAAATATAAGCCCTCCAATTCCATTCTGTTTTTTCAAGACGGCTATAGATATTTGGGGCCCCTTACCCTTTCATATAAAGGTGCTGATTGGCTTTTCCATTTCTGCAAAGAAGACTTGGAATTTTGATTGGGAGTTTGTTGAATCTATAAATGGTTTGGGATAGTATTGACATCTTAATGATATTTATTTTTCCAGTTCATGAACACAGAATATCTTTCCATTTATTTAGGTCTTCTTTAATTTCTTTTAGCAATGTTTTTTGTTTTCTGTGTTCAAGTCCTTTACATTCTTGGCTAAATTTATTCCTAGATATTTGATTCTTTTAGTTGCTACTGTTAATGGAATTCTTTTCCTTGACTGTCTCAGATTGTTCATTGTTTTTGATAGAAACTCTATGGATTTGGGGGTGTTGCTCTTGTACCCTGCCACTTTGCTGAATTCATGTGTTACCTCCATGAGTTTTCTTATGGAATTTTCGGGATTTTCTGTATATAGGATCATATCATCTGCAAATAGAAAAACTTTTACTTCTTCCTTTCCAGTTTGGATGTCTTTTATTTATTTTTCTTGCCTAATTGTACAATGTTGAATAGCATTTGACATTCTTGTCATGTTCCTGACACTGGGTATTCTTATCTTGCTCCTGATCTTAGGAGAAAAGCTTTTTATCTTTCACCATTAAGTACAATGATGTATATGGATTTTTTCATATATATCCTTTACCATTTTGAGGAAATTTCCTTCTATTCTTAGTGTTCTAAGTGTTTTTATTGAGAAAGGGTGTTGTATTTTGTCAAATGCCCTCTCTGCATTGATTGAGATGATCATGTGCTTTTTCCTTCATTCTGTTAATGTGGTGTTGTAACATTAATTGATTTTCTTATGTTAAACCAACCTTGCACATCAGGGATAAATCCATTTGATCATGGTATGCAGTTCTTTTAGTATGCTATTGGATTCGGTTCTGTTCCCTCCTTTTCAATTTCTTGGAAGAGTTTGAGTAGAATTGGAGTTAAGTCTTCTTAGAATGCTTAGAATGTCATTATGGTCAGAGATTATATGTTGTATGATTTCAATATTTTAAAAATTTATTGAGACTTGTTTTGTGATCCAACATATGATCTATCTTGGAGAACGATCTCTGTGCCTTCAAGAAGAATTTTTCTTCTGTTTTTGTTGGATGCAGTGTTCATGTCTGTCTGTTAAGTCTAGTTGGTTTCCTGTATCATTCTAATCCTGAACTTCCTTATTGATCTGACTAGACATTGTATCTATTATTGAGAGTGCTGTGTTAATGTCTCCTACTATTAATGTACAACCATTAATTTCTCCCTTCAGATCTGTCAGTATTTGCTTCATATATTTGGGATCTCTGCTGTTAGGTGCATATGTATTTATAATTGTTACATCTTTCTGTTGAATTGTCCCCTTTATCAGTATGTAATAACCATCTTTTTACTATGTAACTTCTTTTGACTTAAAGTCTATTTTATCTGATAATACCATAGCATAGCATGTAGCTTTCTTTTGGTTACCACTTGCATGATATATATTTTTTACATCCTTTCACCATCAACCTACCTGTAACTTTGACTTTAAGGTGAGTCTCTTGCAGATCGAATATAGTCATGCCATGCTTTTTGATCCATTCTGCCAATCTCTGCCTTTTGACTGGAGAGTTTAATTCCTTTACAATTAAAGTCACTACTGATAGTACTGACCTTTCTTCAGTGATTTTGCTATTTAGACTTTGTATATCTTATACCTTTTTGTCCCTCACTTCCATTAATAGATATTTGCTTTCTTGTGTTGTACCATATTGAGTGCCTTCTCTTTACTATATTGATATATTTTTCATCTGTTTTCCTCCTGGAAATAAACCTAGATTTACCATTATTATTATTTTTTTTTTTTTTTTAATTTTTTTATTAATCAAAAAAAAGAAAAGAAATTAACACAACATTTAGAAATCATTCCATTCTACAAATGCACTCAGTAATTCTTAGTATCATCACATAGATGTATGATCATCATTTCTTAGTACATTTGCATCGATTTAGGAAAAGAACTAGCAAAACAGCAGAAAAAGATATAGAATGTTAATATAGAGAGGAGAATTAAAATAATAATACTAATAATATATATATATATAAAAAGGAAAAAGAAAAAAACAAAAACAAAAGATACAAACACACAAACAAACAAACAAAAAACCATATTTCAGGTGCAGCTTCATTCAGTGTTCCAACATAGTTACATTACACTTAGGTATTATTGTGCTGTCCATTTTTGAGTTTTTGTATCTAGTCCTGTTGCACAGTCTGTATCCCTTCAGCTCCAATTACCCATTATCTTACCCTGTTTCTAACTCCTGCTGGTTACCAATGATATATTCCAAGCTGATTCTCGAATGTCGGTTCACATCAGTGGGACCTTACAGTATTTGTCCTTTAGTTTTGGGCTAGACTCACTCAGCATAATGTTCTCTAGGTCCATCCATGTTATTACATGCTTCATAAGTTTAGTCTGTCTTAAAGCTGCATAATATTCCATCGTAGGTATACGCCACAGTTTGTTTAGCCACTCGTCTGTTGATGAACATTTTGGCTGTTTCCATCTCTTTGCAATTGTAGATAATGCTGCTATAAACACTGGTGTGCAAATGTCCGTCTGTGTCTTTGCCCTTAAGTCCTTTGAGTAGATACCTAGCAGTGGTATTGCTGGGTCGTAATCCATTCTGCCATTCTATGTCTTTTGATTGGGAAATTCAGTCCATTAACTTTTAGTATTATTACTGTTTGGATAATATTTTCCTCTACCATTTTGGCTTTTGTATTATATATATCATATCTGATTTTCCTTCTTTCTACACTTTACTCCATACCTCTCTCTTCTGTCTTTTTGTATCTGACTCTAGTGCTCCCTTTAGTATTTCTTGCAGAGCTGGTCTCTTGGTCACAAATTCTCTCAGTGACTTTTTGTCTATAAATGTTTTAATTTCTCCTTCATTTTTGAAGGACAATTTTGCTGGATATAGGAGTCTTGGTTGGCAGTTTTTCTCTTTTAGTAATTTAAATATATCATCCCACTGTCTTCTAGCTTCCATGGTTTCTGCTGAGAAATCTACACATAGTCTTATTGGGTTTCCCTTGTATGTGACAGATTGTTTTTCTCTTGCTGCTTTCAAGATCCTCTCTTTCTCTTTGACCTCTGACATTCTAACTAGTAGGTGTCTTGGAGAACGCCTATTTGGGTCTATTCTCTTTGGGGTGCGCTGCACTTCTTGGATCTGCAAATTTAGGTCTTTCATAAGAGTTGGGAAATTTTCAGTGATAATTTCTTCCATTAGTTTTTCTCCTCCTTTTCCCTTCTCTTCTCCTTCTGGGACACCCACAACACGTATATTTGTGCGCTTCATATTGTCATTCAGTTCCCTGATCCCCTGCTCAAGTTTTTCCATTCTTTTCCCTATAGTTTCTGTTTCTTTTTGGAATTCAGATGTTCCATCCTCCAGTTCACTAATTGTAGCTTCTGTCTCTTTAGATCTACCATTATAGGTATCCATTGTTTTTTCCATTTTTTCTTCTTTGTCCTTCACTCCCATAAGTTCTGTGATTTGTTTTTTCAGATTTTCTATTTCTTCTTTTTGTTCAGCCCATGTCTTCTTCATGTCCTCCCTCAATTTATTGATTTGGTTTTTGAAGAGTTTTTCCATTTCTGTTCGTATATTCAGCATTAGTTGTCTCAGCTCCTGCATCTCATTTGAACTATTGGTTTGTTCCTTTGACTGGGCCATATCTTCAATTTTCCGAGCGTCATCCATTATTTTCTGCTGGTGTCTGGGCATTTGATCAGATTTCCCTGGGTGTGGGACCCAGCTGGTTGAAAGCTTTTTCTGTGAAATCTCTGGGCTTTGTTTTTCTTTTCCTGCCCAGTAGGTGGTGCTCGTGGCGCTCGTCTGTCTGCACGGCAGTCAGCCCTGGAAACCGCGCGTGGAGGCGGGGGTCGCTGGCCGCCGCGGCTTGGGAGAGTGCCGGTCCTAATTGCCCAGCTGGCCCGAAATGCCAAGCGTGACGGGAGGGCCCCGCTATCCAACGTTCCCAGTCAGACCGGGGAGCCACGTGGGTGGAGGGGACCCCAGTCGCCAGCCGCCCCGGCCGGGAAAACGCGCGCCCCTCGGGTATCTCACCGCAGCAGATTCTTCCTGCCCGTTCAGCTGTTCCAGAATGGGGTACGCTGTCTTTTTGGTCTCTGTCGTGACTCCAGGAGCTGTTTCGTATTGTTTCTGTTTCTTTAGTTGCTTTTCTGGAGGAGGAACTAAGACCCGCGCATCTTACTAAGCCGCCATCTTCTCCGGAAGTCTATTATTATTATTATTATTTTTTTTAATTTCCATTTTAGCACCTATAGGAAGTAAGAAGTGGACTTACATACCAAATAATATAAGACAATAATACTGGCATTTATAATTGCCCAAATGGTTACCTTTACCACAGGTCTTTATTTCTTTATGCTGCTTTCAACAACTGTCTTGTGTCCTTTCCTTTCAGTCTGAAGAACTCCCTTTAGCTTGCTTGTAGGGCATGTCTAATGATGATGTGCTCCCTCAGCTGTTATTTATCTGTAAATGTCAATTTCTCCCTTATTTGTGAAAGAGAGCCTTGCTGGATATAAAAATCTTGACTGTCAATTGTTTTCCTTCAGCACTTTAAGTATTTCAACCTACTGTTTTCTTGTCTCCATGGTTTCTGATGACAAATTGGCACTCTGTCTTATTGGGATTTCCTTGTATGTAATAAGTTGCTTTTCTCCTGCTGCTTTCAGAACACTCTCCTTGTCTTTTGAATTTGATATTGTAATCAATATTTGACAGCATGTATTTTTCTTCATGTTTACCCTGTTTTTATTCTCTGAGTTTCTTAAATGTGCATATTCATGTTTTTGTTAAGTTTGGGAAGTTCTCTGTCATTATTTCTTTGACTATTTGTTCTTGGCTCTTTTTCTCTTCTCCTTCTGAGACTTCCATAGCACATACAGTGGTGTGCTTGATGGTGACCTGTAGCTGTCTTTGGCCGTTTTTGCTTTAAGTATTTCTTTTGACTCTTTGCTCCTCAGCCTGACTCATTTTAACTGTCTTGTCTTCAAGTTCACTGATTCTTTCTTCTGCTAGTTCCCTTCTTCTCTTGGAAACCTCCTGGGCATTTTTCATTTCATTTATTGTGGTTTTCATCTCCAGTAGTTCTATTTGATTCCTTTAAAAATTTTTCTGACTCTTTCTCTTTGAGACCAATGGAAGAAAGGTTTATTTGGTCTGGAACTGAAATTTTCTGTAGGGCATAATAGAATTCAACCTATCTGTATAGCTCATTTGAACTATTGAAACACAGGGAGTTCATAATAAGGAAGAGATCCCTTAATTCTGTGTAGATTATTATAATGCCTGGAAACATCTTAGAGTATATTAAGCAGATAATCAACTTTTTTGCCAACCCCCAGTCTGGAGCATTCCAGCCAATCCTAAAGAACACCTAGGGCAATATATAAGATTCCACAAGGGTTCAGGCACTAGAGCAACTTTCTAGAAACCTACAACCTCCAGATAGGTCCCTGGTCCAGATAAGTCCTGACACCTAGCCCAGCCTCTCCAGAATATCAGATAGCTCCATCTCCCTACCCCATATTAGTGACATACCCTTCCAATATAAAAAATTTAGAATTACCATAACCCAAACAACCCTAAAACAAGGTATGGAAAGGTCAAAGGTGATGGTGGAGTTATACATAGAAGACAGGCTTTAACAAATGAATACGAATGCTGAATCATTAAATTGATATCTCTTTTAGTCTCCAGTATTTTAGAGCAGCTAGAAGTAAAAACTTAAAATTGTAAAATTGTAACCCATGTGATACTCTGAAATATGTTCTACAACTATTTATGGTGCTGTTTTTTGAAATTTATAGTTTTTTTGTATATATGTTATTTTTCACAAAAAAAAAGAAGGAAAAAAGTCTATTGTGATGACAAAAAAAATATTTATGCCCTCTAACCTCCTATATTCTGGAGCAGCTAGAAGGAAAAATATGAAAGGATCCTATGGTAGCCCATGACAAACTCTGGGATCTGTCCCATAACCATTTGTTGAAGAGTGCTTTGAAAACTTGCTTTTTTATTTCTTTGTTTTATATATATGTTATACTATAGAATAAAAAAAGTCAAAAAATTGTCTTTTTATTCAGACTCACATATTGTTTATTCATTGTTTCCTGATATCCTGGAGCTCCCTCTTTCCTTTCCTTGAGCATTTTTAAGATCATTTTTTAAAAGGCTTCGTTAGGTATGTCCTCATTCTGTTCTTTTTCATGGGTGTTTTCTGTTTTTGTCCTCCTATGTATGGGCCATAATTCCCTGTTTTTGTTTTTTGTTGTTGTTGTTGTTGTTAGTCTTGAACTCAATTGTTGCACATTGTACATTTTAATATTTTAAAATGTTAACTCTTTGATTTGCCCTTTGGAGTGTCTATTTCCTGGTTTTGTAACCAGCTGGTGATAAGATAGAAATTTTCTTGAGCTTCAGTCCTCCTATCAAAAAGGTCTGCCTAACATGAACTGACGCTAGTGAATAAACCTAGAATATTTCCTTGGTAACAGAGACCATCAGGACATAGAAATAGGGTGAGATATTGGGTGATTGGAGCTGAAGGGATACAGATTGTGCAACAGGACTGAATATAAAATCTCAGATATGGACAGCACAATACTACCTAACAGTAAGGTAATTATGTTAAAACACTGAATGAAGCTGCATGTGAGAATGATAGAGGGAGGAGGACTGGGGACATAAATGAAATCAGAAAGAAAGATAGACGGTAAAGATCGAGATGGTATAATCTAGGAATGCCTAGAGTGTATAATAATAGTGAAATGTACAATGTACAAATTTAAGAAATGTTTTTGCCTGAGGAAGAGCAAAGGAATGTCATTATTGCAGGGTGTTGAAAATAGATGATGATTAATACTTTAAAATGTCACCTTATGTGTGAGACTAAAGCAAAAAATGTTTATTTGTTACAAAATTTATATTTTGACTAGAGCATTTCCTAATATAACTCATGTAGATAGTTTGAGTGAATGTCATAAGTACTTGGAATCTCAGGTAGCACATGAGATTTTGTTGGTTTGTCCAGAGTGATGCCCCGATGAATCCCAGAGTGATTTGATCAGTGACTGGAAAAGTATTTGCAAGCCCCCTTCGGGGAATGGTGAGAGTGGGGAGAAATTCAACTTCCCCAAGTTGAATTCTTGATATTCTCACAAGCAGTGTGGACAACCAAAGCTATAGGCTGAGCCCCCAGGCTTGGGGTTTGTTCACATGAAACTTAACCCCACAAAGGATAGGTCAAGTCTACTTAAAATTTAGGCCTAAGAGTCACCCCCAAGAGAGCCTCTTTTGTTGCTCAGATGTGGCCTCTCTCTCCAGCCAACACAACGAGCAGTCTCACCACCCTTCCCCTCTCTGCGTGGGACATGACTCCCAGGGGTGTGGACCTTCCTGGCAACGTGGGACAGAGATCCTGGAATGAGCTGAGACTCGGCATCAAGGGACTGAGAAAAACCCTAGAATGAGCTGAGAATTAACCTCAAGGGATTGAGAGAACCTTCTCGACCAAAGGGGGAAGAGTGAAATGAGACTAAGTGTCAATGGCTGAGAGATTCCAAACAGAGTTGAGAGGTTATCCTGGAGGTTATTCTTATGCATTAAGTAGATATCACCTTGTTCAAGATGTAGTGGAGAGGCTGGAGGGAACTGCCTGAAAATGTAGAGCTGTGTTCCAGTAGCCATGTTTCTTGATGATGATTGAACAATGATATAGCTTTCACAATGAGACTCTGCGAATGTGAAAACCTTGTGTCTGATGCTCCTTTTAGCTACTATATCAGCAGAAGAGTAGAACATATGGAATAAAAATAAATAATAGGGGGAACAAATGTTAAAATAAATTTAGTTTGAAATGCTAGTGGTAAATGAAAGCGAGGGGTAAGGGGTATGGTATGTATAATCTCTTTTTTCTCTGTTATCGTTTTATTTCTTTTTCTGTTGTCTTTTTATTTCTTTTTCTAAATTGATGCAAATGTTCTAAGAAATGATGAATATGCAACTATGTGATGATATTAAGAATTACCGATTGTATATGTAGAATGGAATGATCTCTTAATGTTTTGTTTGTTAATTTTTTAAATTAATAAAAAAAAAGTTAAAAAAAAAAAAGGTCTGCCTAAGGCAAATGCAATGTGCAGAGTTTCCCCTATCTTCCTGGGCCTCTGTTTTGTCCTGGGCTTTTGCTTGTTAGTTGTTTTGGTGCTCCCCTGTTTACAGGAACTTGGCTGTCCCTTCTGTTTCCCAGGGAACAAATCCCCCTCCCACATATCTGAAGCTGGCAGACCTTTTCACTAGACTGTCTGCCTCTATAGTTTTTTACACTTCTTTTGTTGTCTCATGATGTTTTTTTCTGGAGGGCAAATTCTGGGAGGAGAGTACTCCAAGGAGGACTTTCCCAGTTCAGTCATTCCTAGCCAAAACGGAAACTAGGGATCCAAGAAAGGGGTATAGACTGTCTCCAAAGTGCCCTGTGGAGGGGTCCAACAAGAACACCAAAATCTGCTCTGATGGCTCCAAAAAGCTGAGCTTTCCTGGGACCAGCAAATGCAATTCTTCAGCTAACTTCCACCCACAGACCTGAGGAAGCTCTGTGTCTTTAAATCCCTACTGCCTCTCCCCCTCTGCAGAGAAGTTTGAAACAAAGACTGCTCTCAGAGCTGGGACCCAAATCAAATTTAGCTCATCAACAGCCATGAATAGTGATCAGCCATGCACACCCCCATCCTTGGGGAAGAGGGTTTTTATGTCCCTTGCTTTCACCAGCAGCTGGGCATGGACTGGACTCCATGGCAGCCAGCAGTGAGAGTCAGGGATGGGCACTGGTAGCCCATGCACAAAAAGATAGATTTACAGTTTTTTACCAGAATTCATCAGACTCTTCCTCCTGTTATCGGACAAAGGCAGTGGATTCTTTTGCCCATAAACTCAAATTGAGGCAGGTTAGCTAGGGGAGGAGGGAAGAGGAAGTGACCCTAAGAGCCATAACAAAAATTCCTTTTGGTGTACACACACCACAGCCCCCACACACCTAACCCTCACTCAGGTTGCCACTTGAAAAGATCAATAAAAAGTGCAGCTCATCAATCCCTTATTAGCATAGCCAGAGGGGAAAGGGCCCCTTCAAATCTTTATAATGCAAGGATCCCGACTTCACACTGCTTCTTCTCCTTCAGAGAAAGCTCACACTCATCTTCCTGCGACGTGTGCTTTTGCTGCACATTAAAGTTTTGCACTGTGTACACTGGCAAGCCTTTGAATTCTTTGGCTGTGCACACTGACTAGTCCTCAAGTTCTTTCTTGAGACTGAGTCACGAACCTTTACGTCAATCCCTGTTCAGGGTCTAGAATTCTCCGAGCATTTCCAGGGCTCTCTGTAGACAGCCTAGAACTCCCGGAGCTGCCCAACATCTAGCCTAGAACTCCTGGAGCTCTGCGGCATCAAGCTTATTAAACTATTTGGCTGTACATACTGACTAGTCTTGAATTCTTTCCTGTGATTAAGAGCACTCATGGTGCCAGCCCTTGGTTGAGGTCTTGATTTCTCTGAGAACTCCTTGGGCTATCCAGCTTCAAAATGACCAAATCCTATGACACTGGGGTTTCAAAAGAAAGAAAAAGCATATTACTAAGTGTGTAGCAGGAGATCAGATGGCCTATTGGCCCCAAAACCTGTCTTCCTGAACTGCAGTAATTCTGATAGTTTTATAGCATTAAAAGATGGGCAAGTTTTAGGATAATGAACACAATGGCCCCAGATGACATAATTAGAGGTGATGTAATCATTGAGCATGTGCAGAACGATTACATGCTTAGTCACAGAGTGTATGTAAGAGAATGGCAGTCTTAATATGATGGGGACGATTTTTAGTATTATAATGAAGTATAGGTGACTTATGGGTTGAAGTCTAAGATACTATGCATGCCAGGCAGGCCCACTTTGGCTAAATACAGTTTCAGTAATCCAGATCAACTTTGGACTTTGTGTGGGTTAGTTTTGGGCTGACCCAGGACCCTTCATTAATAAACATTAGGGGCTGTCTTTAGTGTTTTCAAGATTCTAAAATCGAAAAACTGGATAAATGGTCACAAGTGAAGTTAGTCACAAGGCTTTTACAATCCTAAGGGCACAAGATAAAGGCTATACAATCATTATCAGAGATCAAACCAAATGGGTTACAATTCAAAGATTTCGGTATTCACTCTGTCTACTCTAATATACCAGAAAGTAAAAGGAACATCTGTATAATAATTCAGTAATCATAATTATCCCTTAAATCCTAACTTCTCAGTTATACTCCTGCTTGTTCGGTTGGGGGAACAGGAAAGACACTGCAACTGGAGCTGCGGAGGCTGTGTCACCCCTCCCAACCTGACTTCGGGAACTAATGAGCTGCCCCTTCCAGACGTCACCTGACCTCCATCCTTAAAAGCTGCCCACGCTGAAGCCCGCGTGCAGACTCACATCTCTCCATCTTGGATTCGGTGAGCTCTACCTGGGAGCGCAGAAATACACTCGCCCACTTTAAATTTCCTGGTCTACTTTTCTTCTTTCTCACCCTTTCACCTTCTAAACCTTTCACTGCTCTTCCCTGGATTCTGTACAGTGTTCTTTGGGCCTCTGGAGTTTTAAAATAGTTGTTTCAGGGAGTTCCTGCCACTTTAATAGTTGTTTTTGGTGGAAAGAAAATTCCTGGAGTTTCCTTCTCTGCTATCTTCACTGGAAGTCACCACTTCTTCTTGAGTTGTGTGTGTTTTTTTAAAATGTAAAATTGACCCATGTTTGCATTGGACATAGAGTCATAAAGTTTACCAAGTTTCTCTTCATGATAGGCAATAAGTAATTCTGCAGTAAGTGGAGGTACAGTTTCTGAAAATTTAGGGTTTATTTCATTGAATTTTTATTTGAACACTTTTCTGTTATGAACAATTTAAAACAATTCCAGCTTGCTATAGACATTTTCTCAATTTAAATGGGCATTTAAAGTGCACAAACTGATTCCTATTCAACTAAATTACAAGACTTGTTGAAAAATTAGTACTTTATACCTTCGTTAGTTATGTTTATCTTATTCTAAAAAAATAGATCATGATCATTTCCAATATCGTTTATGGCATATATATAATTAAGGGCTAGGTAAACTAGCACCACTAATAGTGATTCTAGTTAATATTTCAACTAGGTATTATGTTAATCAAAGAGATCAGTTCCTCAGAACATCATGTTTGACTTCTTCTGAGATATATTTGATCCCATTATAGGGCTTCAGAAATTTTCCTTTATTTTAAATTACTAATATGACTAGCTAACATAACTTACTTGCAACAGGCATTGTTCTCAGTACTTCATATTCATAAACTTATTTAATCCTTAAAGCAAGGTTATGAGGCATGTGTTATTATTATTGCCAGAACTGCTATCACTATTACTGTTATTATTGTACTTATTTGGGAGGTAAGGAAATTGAGACTCAGAACTTGCCCACATTTATACAACCAGTAATTGGAAGAGTTAGGATTTGAATCTAGGTAATTTGTATGGTGTTGTGTTAGTTTGCTAAAGCTCCCAGAATGCAATATACCAGAAATAGAACAGTTTTTAAAAAGGAGAATTTATTATGTTACAGTTCTAAGGCCATAGAAATATCTAAACTAAGGCATCCAGAAAAGATATCTTTTTACTTTTTTATTTTTTAATGTTTTTAAACATAACAACATAAGAAAATGAACATTCTTATCATACGATCATTCCATTCTTGGTGTATAATCAGTAGCTCACAATATCAACAAGTAGTTGTGTATTCATCACCATGATCATTTCTTAGAACATTTCCATCAATTCAGAAAAAGAAATAAGAAGGAAAAAGAAAAAAACTCATACATACCATACCCCTTACCCCTCCCTCTCTTTGATTGCTAGTATTTCCATCTACCCAATATATTTTAGCCTTTGTTTCCCCTATTTTTTTTCTATACCCCTTCTCACTCCCGTTCATTGATCACTAGCATTTCAATCTACTAAATTTATTTTAGCATTTGTTTCCCTTATTATTTATTTATTTTTAATCCTTATGTTTTACTCATCTGCCCATACCACAGATAAAAGAAGCATCGGACACAGAGTTTTCACAATTACACAGTCACACTACAAAAGCCATATTGTTATATAATCATCTTCAAGAAGCATGGCTACTGGAACACAGCTCTACATTTTCAGGCAGTTCCCTCCAGCCTCTCTGTTATGCCTTAACTAAAAAGGTGATATCTATTTAACTCATAAGAATAACCTCCAGGATATTCTTCTCAACTCTGGAATCTCAGCCATTAACACTTTATTTTGTCTCATTTCTTTCTTCCTCCTTTTGGTCTAGAAGTTTTTCTAAATCCCTTGGTGCTGAGTCCTAGCTCATTCTAGGATTTCTGTCCCACATTGTCAGGAAGGTTTATATCCCTGGGAGTCATGTCCCATGTAGAGAGAGGGAGGGCAGTGAGTTTGCTTGTCATGTTGGCTGAGAGAGTGGGGCCACATCTGAGAAACAAAGGAGGTTCTCTGGGGGGGTGACTGTTAGGCCTAATTTTAAGTAAGCTTAGCCTATCCCAGAGAAAAATATCTTAACTCCAAAGAAAGGGCCAATGATGTTTGGGGTTTCTCTCTCAGCTGGGAAGGCACATGGCTTTGTCTACTAGTTTTCTCTAACAGCTTCTTTGAACAACTTCCCCGAGGGCATTTGCATTCTTCATCTCCAAAGATCTCTGGATGTGTGGGCTCTGAAGCTTTTTCTACAATGGTTCCCTCTGAAAGGGCTCCACTAAGTGACCCCACCTTGAATGGGTGGAGACACAACTCCATGGAAACAATAAAAAAAGATCCCACCCAACAATATTGAATAGAGATTAAAGAACATGACTTTTCTGGGGTACACACAGTTTCAAACCAGCACAAGTGTCTGTACACTATAACATGATTTATCCCAATGTGTTTCCTACCTGTTTCCAGCTTCCTGTTTTGGCATCTTCTTTGGCTAGGCCCATACCTTGTAAATCCTTGGTGTTTTTGTTTTGTTTTTTTGACCTTTACAACATTTATTTTAGCAAGTGTGGAAGATTGCATTACGTACCACAGGAAAAAAATCAAGTCCTTAATCTCATTGCAAATAGGGCCTCGTGAAGATATTATTTTTTATTGGCCCAACTGAATGACTGTTGAATAATATTTTGGCTGAGAGAATTACTGTAATGGAGAAAGTTTGAATTTGTTGAAATAAAGAAGTCTTGTGAGGCAGGCACTGTGTGAAGCACTAAAGATAAAAATATGAATAAGATGTGATTTCTGCCTACTTATTAAAAGGAAATACAGATTGTAGCATTCATTTCCAGTTCCCAATAAAAAATATCCACCCATAGAACACGCAAAAGTCGGAATTGCTAGTAGGTGAAATTGAAAAAAAAATTCATGCATTTACATTACTAAACTTACCTAATACATCAAGGTACAATAGTCATTCAGCTTGGTTTCTAAAATAAGGGCCATTATTGGATCCTTGAAAGTTTCTTTTCACCTTTATAACTGATTTGTTGGGTTGTCCATTGTTTCACCCTTTAGTTTCCCTGTTTCACAGAAGAAACACTCACATTTTATGCCCTGAATATGAATGTTTGGGTTTATTTAACATATTGAGAATCATTGACTTTATTTATTTACTTATTTTTGTATGCTGTATGGTGGGGGTCACATTTCATTCTTTTTTCCATGTGACTATATCGTTATTGCAGCACCACTTGTTAAATTTTTTTTCTTGTTTTGGGGAAGTGCATGGGCCTGGAATCAAACTGGGATGGCATGTGAAAATTCTACCACTGAACTACCCTTGCACCACTGAGAATCATTGACTTTTTCATGCAGGAAGGTAAAATACCCTCTTGATTTCCTTGGTTATGTTTGGTTTTGTACATTTTTTTAGCCTTTCAAAATATTGAATAGATAACAGAGACTGTGACTTCCCTCATTACCACTTTAAACAGGTGTTAGTCAAGTAGAGGCCTCTTTCATCAGCCTATGTGTCTTTTATCTCTTTAAAAACCAATTCTAGACCTGTTTTTTTTTTTAGGATCTTTATTTTTTCTTATCTGTCCAACTCTAACTCAACCATTAAGAATAGCATTCATAATACATAGAACCTTGAGTAGGGCATGAGATTTTGTAGATTTGTCCAGAGTGATGCCTCAATAAATCCCAGAAGGATTTGAACAGCGAATAAAAAAGTATTTGCAAAGTCCCCTTCAGGGAATAGTGAGAAAGGGGAAAATTCAACTTTCCCAAGTGGAGAATTCTTGATATTCTTACAAGCACTGGGGACAACAAAAGCAATGGGTTGAGCCCCCAATCTTGGGATTTGTTCATGTGAAACTTAATCCCACAAAGTTAAGGCTAAGCCTACTTAAAAGTAGGCCTAAGCGTCACCCCCAAGAGAGCCTCTTTTGTTGCTCAGATGTGGCCTCCTCTCTCAGCCAACATGACAAACAAACTCACTGCCCTCTCCCCCTCTACATGGGACATGACTCCCTGGGATGTGGACCTTCCTAGGATTGTGGGACAGAAATCCTAGAATGAGCTGGGACTCGGCACCAATGGATTGAGAAAACCTTCTCAACCGAAAGGGGGAAGAGAGAAATGAGACAAAGTAAAGTGTCAATGGCTGAGAGATGCCAAACAGAATCGAGAGGTTATCCTGGAGGTTATTCTTATGCATTAAATAGATGTCATCTGGTTAGTTAAGGTGGAACAGAGAGGCTGGAGGGAACTGCCTGAAAATGTAGAGCTGTGTTCCAGTAGCCATGTTTCTTGAAGATGACTGTATAATGAAATAGCTTTTGCAGTGTGACTGGGTGGTCATGAAAACCTTGTGTCTGATGCTTCTTTTATCTACCTTATGGTCAGATGAGTAAAACATATGGATTAAAAATAAATAAATAATAGGGGGAACAAATGTCAAAATAAATTTAGTAGATTGAAATGTTAGTGATCAATAAATGGGCGGGGTAAGGGGTAGGGTATGTATGAAGTTTTTTCCTGTTTTCTTTTTATTTCTTTTTCTAGAGTGATGCAAATGTTCTAAGAAATGATCATGATAATGAATATATAACTATGTGATGAAAAAAATGCTCATATTGTATGTTGATTGGTTTTATTAATAAAAATGAAAATAAATAGTATTCGTTCTAGGGTGATCCACGGCGGCTCAGCAGGCAGAGTTCTCACCTGCCATCCTGAACACCTGGGTTCAATTCCTAGTGCCTGACCATGCAAAAAAAAGCACTCATTCTAGAGAAAAGAAAAACTCTAACATGCTCAGTCTCAATACTGTTGGTGCTCAGAATGATGCACTTTTGCATTGTGTGCATCATGAACTTCTCTGAGGAAAAGAACAGCAGGAGGTGGCAGAAGGTCCAGGACTGATTCTGAACATGCATTTATCTTCCTCATTGTAATTAGGAGGACAATTTGCTAAATTAGTCTTTAATTGTCTTAATCAACATATCCCAGTTACTCAAAGGAAAGGACTAGAATGGAAAGTTTTATGAATGAATATGAAACAGACCACAGAGAAACAAAAAAAGGAATCTTTCAGATTCGTACTGAATTTTACAGTTAGATTAATCTTTCAAAATAGCAATGTAATCATGTTATTCTTTGGCCCAACACCTTCAGTAGCTATTGATTGTCTACAAAAAGGCAATTCTGTTGACTACAGCAGTGGCTTCCAAATTTTTTTTTAAATAGCTATGCCTAAACAATTTCAAAAAATTAGGATGCAAATGTATAGTTTCTCTATATAAAATTGTGTAGGTATATAACTATAATTATTTAAAATATTAAAGTATAACTATATCTCAGCACAAAGTTCATAGCTAATGACAGTTGCTTAAATTCAAGTCTCAAGTGGTCTTCTTGATTGTTTAACTAATTTTATTAGAAAATTTTCTCTTATATCAAATTAGATTATCATTTGCTTTTTTACCTCCTAACATAGCTGTCAAAGAGGCAAGGGAGAAAAGTCAGCTTTGTTATTTCTTTGTTTCTGTCTATGCTTGTATTTTAATATTTTTGATTTAGAATGTCTCTGTAGTTGTCATTTCATGGTTTGTACAATTATACTTATTTAATATATATAATCCATAAATTAATATAAACAAGCATCCATGTTCTAGTTTTCTAGCTGCCAGAATGCAATATACCAGAAATAGAATGGCTTTCAAAGAGAGGAATTTATTAAGTTGCTAGTTTATAGTTCTAAGGCTGAGAAAATGTTCCAATTAAAGCAAGTCTATAGAAATGTTCAATCTAAGGCATCCAGGGAAAGATACCTTGATTCAAGAAGGCTGATGAAGTTCAGGACTTCTCTCTCAAGTGGAAAGGTACACGGTGAACATGGTCAGGTTTCTCTCACATCTGGAAAGTTATGTGGTGAACACAGCATTATCTGCTAGCTTTTCTCTTCTGGCTTCCCATTTCATGAAGCTCCCCAGGAGGCATTTTACTTCTTCATCTCCAAAGGTCACTGGCTGGTGGACTCTGCTTCTCATGGCTATGTCATTCTCTTCTCTCTCTGAATCTCTCACATTCTCCAAATGTTTCCTGTTTTATAGGATTCCAGTAAACTAATCAGGACCCACCCGTATGGGTGGAGACACATCTACACCTAATCCAGTTTAACAACCTTTCTTGATTGAGTCACAGCTCCAGGGAGATGATCTAATTACAGATTCAAACATACAGTACTGAATAGGGATTAGAAGAAATGGCTGCCTTTACAAAATGGGATTAGGATTAAAGCATGGTTTTTCTAGGGTACATGCATCTTTTCAATCCGGAATGCACGTACAGTATGCAAAGCACCTTAAGCCTGATAAGATACCTAGTCTTGCCCTCCATTTCTGGAAATATGACAGCCTGTTGTTCATAGCATTCTTTTCTAGTAGGACACACTTAGCAATAGCAGATAAACTATTACTTTGAAATATTACTGAATAAAGCTGGTGAAGAAATTAAGGAAATCTTTAGAGGCCAGGAACCACTAGAAAGTGAAAAATGGGTTTTAATGGACCACATATAGGATAAAAGGCAAAACCTGGAGCCTTGAGAAGGATGGAAGTTTATACCAGAGTACCGGCATTAAATCTGGACACTTAAAGGACAATATCTTTCTTAGGTGAAATAAAAAAAAAATAACCCTCCTGGAAGAGGGGGAGAAAAATGTTCTCTAAATATTTCTAATCACAATCTACAATCACGTGGGTTTTTTGTCTAAATTTAAACTAACTGTATGCCCTACCAAAGTAATATATAAAAACTGAATTTAAAGTAATCCCAGATTGGTGTGTTCTCTACAATAAAGCACATTAAACTCAAGTGTCAAACAATTCTCACAGATACAATTCCAAAGAAAAGCTGCTCACAATAAAAATTAAATATACATAATATAGCATTAGTGAGAATCAACAGAAACAACAAACTATTATATTCACAATTTACAGATAATCAGTAATAGAGTTGATAGCAAAGAAGAATATGAAATAATTGTGTTTATTATTTTCAAAAATATTTAATAATGTACTAAAATCATGATGAAAGAACAAATGATTACCAACATTGATTAAGAATATTTGTAAAATAACCAAAATGAATTTCAAAAAATGAAAACATACAATGATTGGAATGAAAAACTCAGTGCATTCATTAAATAGCAGGTTGGAGATGACTGAAGAGAAATTAGTAAATTGAAAGATAGTAGATCTAAAGAAATTACCCAAGTGCAACCTAGATACACAAGGACATAAAAAAATATGAAAGAAAAGGTTAAGAAATGTGGAGGATAGAGAGAATATCCTATACACATTTAATTGGAGATCTACATAGAGAGAATTAGAGGGTGGGAGAGAGAATTTGAAAAGATGATGGTTGAAAAATTTCCAGAAATGACGAGAGATATCAATCCTCAGATTCAGAGGACCCATAAATAGAAATACACTCCTTAACACATTGTAGTGAAATTGCAAAATACTAATGATGAAGATCTTAAAAGTGACTAGGGATAAAATACAGATCATTTTGACAGCTGAGTTGCCAATGGAAATAATGGAAGGCAGATGATAGTGGAATGATATCTAGCTGCTGTCAAATAGCATAGTACTCTCAGGGGCATTTGGAAATGTGGCAGAGTGTTTCCATGGTCAGGATGACTGGAGTGCCACTGAAATGTTATTTAATTTCTCTGTGCCTCAGTTTTCTTATTGTAATGGAAAAAATAATATTATTTGCTGCAAAGATTAAATGAGTTAAATGCATAAGAAGCATTTATAACAATTCTTGGCACCTAATAAGTTTTATGCAAAAGTAACTATTACAGTGGGGTTAAGCCAATGAAGAATTGTCTAGTCCAAATTTCTAAGATAGTTCCCCATTGCAAAACACTGAAAACCTACACTACTTCCTTTAACATTATTTTCACTGTTTTTCCCTATCACACCTTTTGTCATCACTTCTTCATCCAACAAATAGATTTAGAAAACCTACTGGATGTTGGCAACTATTCTTTATACTGCCTTGTGATGATGTCATTATAAATTTCCTGAGAGTGTATTTGTCAGAGACCAGCTAAATGTTCACCAATCCCATTTCCTCTTCCTGTTCACACAGAGAGAGTACATTTCCCAGCCTCTCTTGCATTAGGGTAAGGCTACACAACTGGGTCTTTCTGTCTAGTACAGTTGTAGAAATGACACACACCTCTTCTAGGCCTGGCCATAAAACATCCTGTACTCTCCCCTTCTTGCTCGCTGTCTTTGATTATAAGCCTACTGAATGAATCTCCAGAGAAGGACTCCAAGAAGCCCAGGAGTTCTGAATCAGCACATCCCAAAATCTAGTTAGACTTTGGTAGCAGCGAGAAATAAGACATTATTGTGTTAAACCACTTAGAAATTTGTCTTGATCAATATAATAACATGATTCTTTTCCTTTGCAACTTTGGAAACCCCAGAGCATGGTACAGTGCCCAGTAGATAGTAGAACTCTATAAGTCAATACTTGTTAAAAATAGTGAATGACAATGTGACTGTGTGATTGTGAAAACCTTGTGCCTGATGCTCCTTTTATCTACCTTGTCAACAGACGAGTAGAACATATGGAATAAAAATAAATAATAGGGGGAACAAATGTTAAAATAAATTTAGATTGAAATGCTAGTGATCAATGAAAGGGAGGGGTAAGGGGTATGGTATGTATAATTTTTTTTTCTGTTTTCGTTTTATTTTTCTGTTGTTTTTTACTTCTTTTTCTGAATTAATGCAAATGTTCTAAGAAATGATCATGATGATGAGTATGCAATTATGTGATGATATTGTGAATTGCTGATTATATACGTAGAACGGAACGATCATATGTTGGGAATGTTTTGTTTCTTTCTTGTAATTTTTTTTAAAAAATTAAAAAATTAATAAAAAAAATTTTTAAAAAGTAACATCAAAACCATAAAAAAGTGAAAGAATGAGTGAATTATAAATCTATGAATGAGCCTAATGATTCCTTATTTTATCCTAACTGTTCATTTTAACTCATCTACAACTCTTTTTATTTTAGCAGATGTGTCCTTCCTTTTGGTAAGGACAACTCTCTTCTCTGCCTCTGATTTATCTTTTTTTTTTTTTTTAACTTTCCTAGACTCTGTAAGGAAATACAAGACCACATTCATGATAGTGCTGGCTATTTAGATACTGTTCATAATGAATTGCAGAAAGATTATCTGAATTTCAAAGGAAAATTCAAATTGCTCCTTCAGCATTCCTTTTTCCAGAAACGGAAGTCATCTTAAACACTTCACCATTGTAGTTAGAGTGGATGTTACACAGTAGGAAAGGATGGAGACTCTGGATGAGGGAAGAAGCAGTTCTGGAGACCGTATAGATGAGACCAGCCTGGTAGTGGGGTAGGAGAGGAAGACAAGAGGGACTGTTAGGGGATCACTTCCCTTCTTGCTTTGATTTCACCCATCTCTTCCTACAGACCCTGCACTAAAGTGGAACTGGGGAAACAGGTATGAGAAATCTGGGCTAGTATAAGTGTGTGTGGAGGGGGGCGGGGAAGGGCATGTGCAATGAGAGGAAGAAGAGAGGTCTCAAGATCAGCAGCTGGAAGGAAATGAGAATTCATGTGCTCAGCACACTGGGGCAAGTTTTCCTGAGTAAGGGCTATTTGTAAATTCGCCTTACTTTGTGTGCTGTCGACGCATATCTTAATACTAACTCAATGTGTACTATTAGCTGTTGTTTATTTACTTCAAAAAATTTTGTTATTTTATAGTATAACATATATACAAAGCAAAGAAATAAAAAAGCAATAGTTTTCAAATCACTCTTCAACAAGTAGTTACAGGGTAGATCCCAGAGTTTGTCATGGGTTACAATATAATCCTGTCATATTTTTCCTTCTAGTTGCTCCAAAATATAGGAGGCTAGAGGGCTCAAAAACCTTTTAATCACCATCGGCTTCTTTCCTTCTTTTATTGTGAAAAATAGCACATATACAAAAAAAACTATAAATTTCAAAGCATAGCACCACATAGAACTATTTCAGACGTTAACATGGGCTACATTTCACAATTTTAGGTTTTTACTTCTAGCTGCTCTAAAATACTGGAGACTAAAAGAGATACTAATTTAATGATTCAGTATCCATATTCATCTGTTAAGTCCTATCTTCTATATATAATTCCACCATCACCTTTGATCTTTCCATACATCTCTTTAGGATTGTTTGGGCTATGGCAGTTTTAAATTTTTGCTATTGGAAGGGTCTGTCACTAATATGGGGTAGGGAGATGGAGCTATCTGATGCTCTGGAGAGGCTGGGATAAGTTTCAGGACTTATCTGGACCAGGGACCCATCTGGAGGTTGTAGGTTTCTGGAAAGTTACTATAGTGTCTGGAACCCTTGAGGAATCTTATATGTTGCCCTAGGTGTTCTTTAGGATTGGTTGGAATGGTCTTGGTTGGGGGTTGGAAGGTTATGATAGGTAGCAAGGTCTACCTGAAGCTTGCATAAGAGCAATCTCCTGAGTAGACTCTTGACTCAATTTGAACTCTCTGCCACTGATGCTTTATTAATTATACTTCATTTCCTTCTTTTGGTCAGGATGTAATTGTTGATCCCACTGTGCCAGGTATGGATTCATCCCTAGGAGTCCTCTCCCATGTTGCCAGGGAGACTTTGACCCCTGATGTCATGTCCCACACAGGGGGAAGGACAACGGTTTCACTTGCAGAGTTGGGTTTATAGAGACTGAAGACACATCTCAGCAACAACAGAGGTCCTCCAGAAGTAACTCTTAAGCATGCATACAGGTAGTCTAAGCTTCTCTACTACCTACATAAGCTTCACAAGAGTAAGCCTCATGATCGAGGGTATGGCCTATTAATTTGTGTGTCCCTAAAGTTTGACACAGTATCAGGGGACTCCCTGATGGTAAGGTTTAATAGTTCCATAGTCTTTCTCCCCTCCCCCAGGGGACTTTGCCAATATTTTTTGATTACCTGCTTAATATAATCTAGGATGTATCCAGGCGTTACAATAATCTACACAGGATTACAGGATCTCTTTCTTAAACTATGCTTCCTGTGTTTCAATTGTTCAAATGAGCTATACAGATAGATTGGATTAGATCATGCGCTACAGAAGACTCAGTTCCAGACCAAATGAACTTTTCTTCCATTGGTCTCAAAGAGTATGTGTGGTTCTAAAATATAGACACTTCTTTCTTACCCCTATGTTCTGAATTACTTTAACCCCAACCTGTTTGGCTTCGTTCTTAAGTCTAAATATCAGGTGATATATATATATCAACCTCTCAAAATCTAGAAATAATAATCACCACTTCAGACTTAATGTGTGTGCTCTAAAAGCTTACAATCTAGGCCCCTGTTTTCTTATAAGCATTTTCTAAAGGTGACCATACCACTGTTGCTTTTTTGCTTCTGCCTTATTTTGTCTCACCAAATGTCCCACATGTTCATTCGTATCGTTGCATTTCTCACAACATTGTTCCTTCTTGTGGCAGCACAACCTTTGTTCCTAAGTATACACCATCGTACACCAACCTACTTCTCTGTCAGTGCATCCTTCAGCCACCTGCATTCATCGCACATCATGCAGAGGGCCCAAAGTCCACAGTCCATCAACGTCCTCAAATTTAGATAATTTCATTGTTTCCAAGAGACAGAAAACCAATAAACACACCCTCACCAGATAGGAAATCTAAACTTCCTCTTAACTCTTGTCCCTCCCCCCATTATTTACCTCTGCTGTTGCTGTGGTAGTGCTGATGGTTTCCTTTTGAACATAGCTCATAGCATGCAATAGCCATTTTCCCCCTGTACCCTGGACTTAAACACTCTTTATACAAGAATCATGTCTTTGAAGTAATTCTTATGAGAACTTATTCATATTTCTACTGTGAATCAGTGGACACATAGGTCTATACAACCCTTTTCAATCTTGATCATCTTTAATATGGTAATATTACTTCTAGACCCACTAGAGAATCACCTTCACTCCTATCTATTCTCTTACATTGGAGTTCAACCTCATTCCTTAATGGTTCACCCATCTCTAGCTTCTATGTGTCTCTAAGTTCCCTATATTTTGTATTATAAGCCTCTGATTATTACTTTATGCTGATTGTAAAAGTGGAATCATACAGTATCTGTCCTTTTGTGTCTGGCTACTTTTGCTCTGCATTATGTCCTCAAGGCTCATCCATCTTGTCATGTGCTTCAGAATGTCATTTTGTCTTACTGCTGTGCAATATTCCATCGTATGTATATACCACATTTTGTTGATCCACTTCTCTCGTCTGTTGATGGGCATTTGATTTGTTTCCATCTTTCGGCAATTATGAATAATGCAGCTATGAACATCAGTGTGCAAAAGTCTGTCTGTGTCATTGCTTTCAGCTCTTCTGGGTGTAAACCAAGAAGTGCTATTGCTGGATCATAGAGCAACTTGAGATTTAGCTTCTTAAGAAGCTACCCAACAGTCTTCCATAATGGCTGCACGATTATACATTCCCACCAGCAGTGCATAAGTATCCCAGTTTCTCCACATCCTCTCCAACATTCATAGTTTCCTGACTGTTTATTAGCAGCCATTCTTAGAGGTATCTCATTGTAGTCTTGATCTGCATTTCCCTTATAGCCCATGAAAAGGAGCATCTCTTCATGTGCTTTTGAGACATCTGTATTTGCTCCTCAGAAAAATGCCTATTCATATCTTTAGCCAATTTTATAATTGGGTTGTTTGTTCTTTTGTGTTGAAGTGTATGATTTCTTTGTAAATATAGGAAATCAAACCTTTGTTCGATATGTGATTTCCAAATATTTTCTCCCATTGAGTTGGCTGCCTCTTCACCTTTCTGACAAAGTCTTTTGAGGTACAGAAGCATTTAATTTTGAGGAGTTCCAATTTATCTATTTGTTTCTTTTGTTGCTTGTGCTTTGGGTGTAAAGTTCAGGAAGCTACCTCCTATTACTAGGTCTTTAAGATGTTTCCCTACATTTCTAGAAGCTTTATGGTGCTAGTTCTTATAATTAGGTCCTTGATCCACTTTGAGTTAATTTTTGTGTAGGGTGTAAGATAGGGGTCCTCTTTTATTCTCTTGGATATTGATATTCAGTTCTTCCATGCCCAATTATTGAAAAGACTATTTTGCCCCAGTTCAGAGGATTTGGGGGCCTTGTAAAAAATCAGCTGACCATAGTTTTGGTGGTCTATTTCTTCACTCTTGATTTGATTCCATTGGTTAATGGTTCTGTCTTTTTGCCAGTACCATGCTGTTTTGACCACTGTGGATTTATAATAGGTTTTGAAGTCAGGGAGTGTTAATCCTCCCCCTTTGTCCCTGTTTTTTAGGATGCTTTGAGCTATTCAGGGTCTCTTTCTCTTCCAGATGAATTTGGTGGTTAGCTTTTCCAAATCTTCAAAGTAGGTTGTTGTAATTTTGATCGGTACTGTGTTGAATCTGTAGATCAGATTGGGGAGAATTGTCATCTTACTCTATGTTTAGCCTTTCTATCCATGAGCAGGGGATGTCTTTCCATCTATTTAGATCTCCTTTGATTTATTTTGGCAATGTTATGTAGTTTTCTGTGTACAAGTCCTTTGTGTCCCTAGTTAAGTTCATTCCCAAGTATTTGATTCTTTTCATTATATTTTGAATGGATTTTTTTCTTTAACTGACTCCTCAGCTAGGTCATTGCTTGTGTATAGAAATGTAACTGATTTTTGCACATTAATTTTAATCTCACCACTTGCTGAATTTGTTTATTAGCTCAAGTAACTTTGCTGCAGATTTCTAAGGATCTTCCAAGTATAGTATCATATCATCTGCAAATAATAAGAGTTTTACTTCTTCCTTTCCAATTTGGTTGCCTTTTATTTCTTAGTCCTGCCTGATTTCTCTAGCTATAACTTCTAGCACAATGTTGAATAATAGTGGTGACAATAGGCGTCCTTGTCTTGTACCTGATATTAGGGGAAAGGCTTTCAGTCTCTCTCCATTGAATACAATGCTGGCTATCAGTGTTTCATATATTCCTTTTATCATATTAAGTGAGTTACTTTTGATTTCTATCCTTTGGAGTGTTTTTATCAGAAAAAATGCTGAATTTTGTCGAATGCTTTTTCAGCATCAATCGAGATGATCCTGTGATTTTTCCATTTTGATTTGTTAATACACTGTATTACATTAATTGAATTTCTTGTGAGGAACCATCCTTTCATTCCTTGTATAAACCCCACTTGGTCATGGTGCATAATTCTTTTCATGTGTTGTTGCATTCTATTTGCGAATATTTTATTGAGAATTTTTGCATCTATGTTCATTAGGAAGATTGGTCAGTAGTATTCCTTTTTTTTTTTTTTAGCATCTTTACCAGGTTTTGGTATTAAAATGATATTAACTTCATAAAATGAGTTGAGTAGAGTTCCTTTTTCCTCAGTTTTTTTGAAAACTGAGTTTTCCAAAAACTCAGTTTGAGCAGGATTGGTATTAGTTCTTTCTGGGATGTTTGATAAAATTCCCCTGTGAAGTCATCTGGCCCTCGGCTTTTCTTTGTGGGAAGATTTTTGATGACTGGTTGAATCAATCTCTCTTATTTGTGATTCATTTGTTGAGATCTTCTATTTCTTCCTGAGTCAGCATAGCATGTTTGTCTGTCTCCAGGAATTTGTCCATTTCATCTAAGCTGTCTAGTTTGTTGGCGTATTGTTGTTCATGGTATCCTCTTATGATTTATTTTATTTCTTTAGGGTCTTTGCTAATGCACCCTTTCCCATTTCTGATTTTGTTTATTTGCATACTCTCTCTTTTTTCCTTTGTCAGTCTTGCTAGTGGCCCATCAATTTTATTGATTTTCTCAAAGAACCAATTTTGGTTTTAGTGATTTTTTCTATTGTTCTTTTGTTCTCCCATTCACTTAACTCTGCTTTAATCTTTGCTATTTCTCTTCTCCTATTTGCTTTGGGGTCAGTTTGTTGTTCTTTCTCAAGTTCCTCCAGATTTGCTGTTAAGTCCTCGATTTTTGCTCTTTCTTGTTTTTTAATATAGGCATGTAGGGCAATAAATTTCCCTCTCAGCACAGCCTTTCTGCATCCTATAAGTTCTGATAAGTTGTTCTCATTTTCATTCATCTCCAGACAGCTACTGATTTCTCTAGCAATTTCTTCTTTGTTATTTAATCTCCATATATTTGTGAATGTTCTTGATCTTTGGTGGTTATGGAGATCCATCTTCATCCCATTGTGATCAGAGAAAGTGCTTTGAATAATTTCAATATTTTTAAATTCATAAAGACCTATTTTGTGTCCCAGCATATGATCTATCCTGGAGAATGTTCCATGAGTACTAAAGAAGAATGTATAACCTTGTGCTTTGGTGTGCAATGACCTATATATGTCTCTTAGGTCTAATTCATTTATTAAATTATTTAATATCTCTATTTCCTTTCTCATCTTCTGTCTGGTTGTTCTATCTATAAAGGAGAGTGGTGTATTGAAGTCCCCTACTATTATTGTTGAACATCTATCACTCCGTTCAGTTTTGCTAATGTCTGTCTCATTTACTTTGGAGCTCCTTGATTGGGAGCATAAACATTCATGATTGTTATATCTTCTTGGTGAATTGACCCTTTAATTAGCGTATAGTGTCCTTCTTTATTTCTTATGATTTCTTTACATTTAAAGTCTATTTTGTCCAATATTAGTATAGCTACTCCTGCTTTTTTTTGCTACAACATGCGTGGAAAATTTTTTTCCATCCTTTCACTTTCAATCTAATTGTATCCATGTGTCTAAGATGAATCTCTTATAAGAAGTATATAGCTGGATTATGTTTCTAATCCATCTGCTTATCTGTGTCTTTTAATTGGTAAGTTTAGTCTATTAACATTCAAAGTTACTGCTGAAAAGGCATTTCCTGAATCCACCATCTTATCTTTTTTATTTTATTTGCCAGATCTATATTCTTTTCCCTCTTTCTCTCTGTATTCTTTAAAATTACCCTTAGTGGTACTCTTTAATTCTGTACTCTCCTCCAGACCTCCTTCTCCTGTCTTTTTTTTTTTTTTTTTCTCAGCTGCCAGAACTCCTTTTAGTATTTCTTGTAGGGTCAGTCTCTTGTTGACAAATTCTTTCAGGACTTCTTTGTCTGTGAAAACTTTAATCTCTCCCTCAGTTTTGAAGGATAATTTGGCAGGGTACAGAATTCTTAGCTGGAAGCCTTTCTCTTTCAGGATCATAAATATATCATACCACTGCCTTCTCACCTCCAGGGTACTAGTTGAGTGGTCTGAAGTCAGTTTTATTTGATTTCCCTTGTATGTAGTAGGTTGCTTTTCTCTTGCTGCTTTCAGGATTTTCTGCTTCTCTTCAACATTTGACAGACTAATTAGTATACGCCTTGGGGAAGGCTTATTTGGATTTATTCTGTTTGGAGTTCTTTGGGCTTCTTTGACTTGTATATTCATGTCCTTTATGAATGTTGGGAAGTCTTCTTCCATTATATCCTCAACTATGCTTCTAGCCCATTACTCCTCTTTTCTCCTTCTGGAACACCAGTGATTCTTACATTTGTGCGCTTTGTTTTGTCTGTCATTTCTGTGAGTTCCCATTCAATTTTTTCCTGCTTTTTGCCATTTGCTGTTTTGAGTCTTTGAAGTCAATTATCCTATTCTCTATATCACTTATTCTTCCTTCTTTCTCTTCAAATCTGGTGTGGTGTGCCTCTAGCATGTTTTTTACTTGGTCAAAAGAGTCTTTAATCTCTGTGACATCCACTATTTTTTTTTGTTTTGTTTTGTTTTGCATGGGCGGGCACCAGGAATCCAACCCGGGTCTCAGGCATGGCAGGCAAGAACTCTGCCTGCTGAGCCACTGTGGCCCACCCCATCCAACATTTTTTAATTTATTTTTTTCAAATTCCTCTTTGTGCTCTTCTACTGTCTTCTTGATTTCCTTTATGTCATTTGCTATCCCTCTTATTTTATTAAGCAGAGTTGTATGAACATCTTTGATTAGTTGCTCCAATGTCTGTGTCTCCTCTGGTATTTTAATTCAGTCATTAGCCGGGCTATATCTGTCTGCATTGTGATATGCTTAGTGATCTTCTGCTGTGTTCATTGCATGTAAATATCTGGATTGATTTACTTTGGGAGTTGATTTCTTTCAGTAGTCCAAGGCCTTGTGTTTGTGGGATGGTTGTACAGCAGGGAGAAGAGCACCAGGTAGAGCACTCAGAACAGTGATTTGTTTCAGGGCAGGTATGCATGCAGGTTGGGGATGTTATGCTGATGCTTGTGAACGTGAGTGCCCAACAGTCAGGGAGGAGGTAGTTGTGTGGGTGCCCCTGTCTAAGGGGTGTAACCCTGGTGTCCACTGGTCTAAGGCATGGGGCCCTTTGTGCACATTTGTACAGCTGTGGCAGTAGGTCGACATTATGCCTTTGTGGATTGGGGGCAGATGTGACCCAGCTGTGCTGGGACCAGCACAGAGCTGGGAAAAGAGACTGAGGCCTGTGCGCATGCATGGTTCTAAGACTGCTGTAAAGTGCCATCCCCAGAGCTGAATGATGGGATTGAGTGCCTGTGTGTATGCATAGGCCTGGGAATGCCATAAATGCTTGCCCTGAGCTTAAGGAGGGCGGGGTGAGGTTGTGCGACACTATGAGTAGGGGACAGGGGTAGCTAGGTTTGGAGTTTATACCTTTATGTGCTGGCAACAGCCTGCAGGGAATGGGGGTGGGGGAGGTACTGCTCAGGAGGGGTGCAGGAGAGGTGGGTTGGGCTGCACTTGGGGTGGGGATGGGGGCAGGAACTTGCACTGTGGGCGGATGGGGTGGGGGCACTTGGAGCACAGGGAATGGGAGCGGGTGACGGGGTTCATGTGTGTGGGGTGTGGGGTGAATTGCCGGTCTTGGGGCTGCACTGGTGAGGGTGGTGCGCACAAGGAATGAGGCCTGGCTTCCTGCTTAGTCCCACGCTCCTGTCAGTGCAGTCCCACGGGCTCTGCAGGGTTCCAGCTTTCTGTCTCCCTCTTTTTCCAATTTTATTACCTTAATTTTTACAATAAAATTGTGCTTTAGGCCTTTCTCTCCCAGCCAACATGACAAGCAAACTGACTGCCATCCCCCTCTCTACATGGGACATGACTCCCAGGGGTGTGGACCTTCCTGGCAACATGGGCTGGAGACCCTAGAATGAGTTGGGACTCAGCACCAAGGGATTGATAACCTTCTCGACCGAAAGGGAGAAGAGAGAAAAGGGGCACAGTAGACTGAAAATGGCTGAGAGATTCCAAACAGAGTCAAGAGGTTATCCTGAAGGTTATTCTTATGCACTGGATGGATAGCACCTTTTTTGTTAAGACAATAACAGAGAGGCTTGAGGGAACTGCCTGAAAATGTAGAGCTGTGTTCCAGTAGTCATGTTTCTTGAAGATGATTGTATGGTGATATGGATTTTGCAGTGTGACTGTGTGATTGTGAAGGCCTTGTGTCTGATGCTTTTTTTGTCTACCTTATGGACAGATGAGTAAAACATATGGATTAAAAATAAATAAATAATAGGGGGAACAAATGTCAAAATAAATTCAGTTAATTGAAATGCTAGTGGTCAGTGAAAGGGGGGGTAAAGGGTATGGTACGTATGAAATTTTTTCTGTCTTCTTTTTATTTCTTTTTCTGAATTGATGCAAATGTTCTAAGAAATAATCATGATAGTGAATGTACTACTATGTGATGAAAAAAGAATGTTCATATTGTATGTTAACTAGTTTTATTAATAAAAATTTTTAAAAATATATGCTTTAGGTTTTTAGAAAGGGAAAGTAAGCCAATAACTTTTTTAATTAAATATATCTACGTTTGAAAATCACATATGTCTTTATTTCATTTATTGTGATTTCCTTATATTTCTTCAAGATTCCTTTAAGACTGAGCACTGCCATAAACTCATTGATGTTTCCAGAGAGAGAGACAGAGATCTAGCTTCAAACATATGGCAAAATGGGAAACATTGGAAAAATTCATTTCCAAGTCCCCTTAGGTGTACGTTAAAGTATTTGGAATAAAAATTTTCCAATCACAAAGATTCTAACTAATGCTGGAGAAAGCACAAAAGCCAACTTTTATAGCTCTCTTGTGATGATTTAAGAATTAAAAAAATGCTGGAGGTAGTCAATTTTCGCCTCAATACTTTATTTCTAACCCTTGCTGTTTCCTATAAAGTAAAATACTTTTCTGAGACTATGGCTTACTCTGAAGAAATGCCTATTTTTATATATCATAGTATTCAAACCAATTTTCATTCTGATTTTTAAATTCTTTCTATACTAGTAATCTTTGTCATTTTCCTTGGAATGCTTGACAAAGCACTTTTTTAATACACAGATATTTAAACATTTCATAGAATTATGCTATTATAGATGTCGTACTGTCTCTTTCTGAAGTGAAAATGTCAGGTTGTTACAGCTTTATAAGCAGTCCATGTGCCCATTACCACATTTCAAGAGATACAGAGATGGTTTCATTGTCATCCTCCCAAGAACCTCAGTTTAAGAATCATGAATATACGTTATTCTTCAGTATTGGCCTTTGGGGAATGAGGCTTCTTTGAACCAAAACAACATAGGAAAGTGAAAGGAAGTGTTAGAGCCATTAGATTAGATCAGTGACTTCCAATCTCTAAACCCACTTGACAACAGGCTGTTTGAAACTACAGTAAGGATTCTATATACACATTAACCACTGTGTTTATTAAGAATAAATACTTGAATTTATGCAGATGCACTTTGAGGTTATAAAGTTTCAAAGTCTTTGGAGAAAGACCTCACGGTACTATATTAGACAGCTATTACAGCTATAATGCTGCATAACAAATTCTCAGTGGCTTACAGTAGCAAACATTTTATTAGTCACATTCGCAAGCCTCCAGGACATCTTGGGTAGCTCTGCCTTGGGCTTCCCGTGCTTCCATTCTGGAATCAGCGGTTCCCTAGGGCATGCTCTTTTTATGGTAGATCACAGGAGTAGAAAAGGAAAATCCAAACCACGCAAGCACATTTAAAGCCTCTGGCTGTACTGCATGACTAATTTTACATTAGGCCAGCAATTCACATGGCAAAGTCCTAAGTCAGGTATATTTTCCTTACTCTGAATCCACAGCAAGAGTAGTGAAGGATAATTCTATAACATATCTGTAACATACACAAAAAATTTTTGCAAATCAATAAGAGAAAAAGATGAAAACCACACTAGAAAATACTTCAAGGCATTAGCAAGAAATTCACAAAAGAATATGAATGGCAAAAAAAATAGAATGTTCACCCTAATTTGGAATCATAGAAACACTAATTTAAACACTATATGAGATTTGATTTCTGGACCATGCACCCCCCCCCCCCGCACCCCCAAAATCAAACACTATGAGATATTTTGGCTTATGTGATTGAAAAAGAATAAAATAATTGACAGCACCATATTTGCTAGAAAATAAATTTGTGCAACCTTTCTGCATGTTATTCTGGCAATGGGTATTTTTTAAGAGGCACTGTTACTCAGCAATTCCTCTTCTTAGGAATGTATTCTACAAAATAAAATTGTGCAAGCATTTATGTACAAAAATATTTATTATGGAAGAAAAGTCAAAAATAGCCCAGCAAATTGAAGAAAGTTTCTTGTTCTCTTGCTTTTTCTGGAGCGTCACCAATACATACCCAGCAGAGCTAAATTGATCATTTCATCTGTGTCATATAAATCAGTTTCTGAACAACAACATAGTAGGCTAACCTTACCAAATCGACCACCTACAAAAATGAATTTCTTTTCAGAACTGAAAACGTCCTTTCACTGTGGATCGTCAAAAACATCTCTCTAGGAAAGAGAAAAGGAGATAGAAAACACAAGATAAAGAAAGAAAAGAAAAAATGGAAAGAGAAACGTTATCAGGCAATTCATTTTAACATACTTTCCATTTAAATGTTTGAGTCTTGCAGTATTTTATAATAGACTGTAAACTGAAGGGCCTCGCACACTGTGTCAAAAATTTGTTTATCAGATGGTATGAAATGGGAAGGAAAAGATGAGCAGCATAATAGATACAGAGCCTTTTTAAAGCATTCTAGATAAGACTGAACTGGGGCGGTTATCCCAGTCTGTAATTCTGAGTTTCCTTTCAGTTGGGCAGGCACTCGGTGGGGGTGCAGGCACTCGGTGGGGGGCTGGCACCGGTGGAGGAAACTGCCCCCCCACCACCACCACCAACTGCTGTGATCCAGGCTTGAGGCTCCAGCATGTTCCAGGACTTCACCCTTCCTCTAAGGCATCAGCGGGCTGATCTGGGATGGCACTGCCCCTCCCCCGTTTGCACACTGCCCTCACGAAGCATTTTGCTGTTGAGATTTTTTTTTCTTTAATGTTACTCTTGGTACACTTTTCCTCTTATTTAATCTGCCTTAAAGGGCTGGGTGGGAAAAAGACATGATGTAAGGGTTTTCTTCTTCCAGCTTTTCTTGCAAATCCCCCTTCCCAGTCCTTTTACTCAAGTCCTCTCCTCCTTTACCCCAACTCTCACTAGGGATGGCTCTGCTCAAGTATCAAATATAGAGCAAGTGAAATGTGAATGTGACAATTGCTATTTGGGTTACCTGATAAAGACCGTTCAAGAAAGAGGGCAAGATATACATGTTACTAGAATAAAAACGAAAAAAATAAAATGGTAGGACTGTACAACACAGAGATAGCTAAGATGAAATATGGACTATAGTTAATAGTAAAAGTACAGTAACAGTCTTTTGTCAATTGTAACAAAGTTATGACTAATGCAAAGTGTTACTAATAAGGATTGAGTACATGGGAACTCTGTGTTTTCTGCATGTTTTTCTGTAAATCTACAACTCCTCTAATAAAAAGAATTATATATATATATATATATATATATATATATATATATATATATATATATATTCCCATCTCATAGCCATCAAAACTGGGGAATTTAGGATTATAAAAACATTCTAAATAATAAGCATGTTTAAAAGCTTGAATTGGCTCGTGTCGCTGCTCCTACCATCCTAGTTGTCACTTGCAAATGCCACAGTCTCCTAAATTCGAAATCTTGCACTCTCAAGAGCACAAGAGCATACAATTACACTCTCCCTGATTGCACAAACAGCTACCTATGGAGGATGAAAGTACTGGCCTGGTGGTCACCTTGAACTCTCTTCCCAACCACTGCAGCACAGTGGTAATTGTCACCAATCATCACAGTAGTTAGTGAAAAACAGCTGGATGGGAACGCCTACCCTTTCTTCCTTCTTAGAGCACCCTCTTTACCAGATGTGTGCATTCTGAATGCTACTGGTCCTGCCAACAGCACCAGCCATCAAGCTGCCAACCAGCAGGTATTCCCAAGTGCTCAACGATGGGCCGCCTGAGACACAGCTCCCGTCGGATACCCTCTTTTTCCTACTTCCAGCCCCCATGGCTTCACCAAACTGAGCCTTCCTACAATTGCAGATTTCACCTTAAATTCATCTCATTCTTGGATTCTTTCTTAATTAAGATTCTTTTCTAATTAATTTAGAGCTATCTTCTATCCACTATGCCCTGAAGCTATCCAATTCCCCTAAATTAATTTTTACCTTACAGTAAAAAAAAAAAAAAAGTTTACCTTCAGTCCCACTCCTAACATTTGCAGAACCTGGAATTTAAAAAAAAAAAAAAGAGGGAAACATTAAAATATTAAGCTAATATTTAAGTGAATAGAGATTATATCAAGTGGTTTGAGCTCAACTCTCAAGGCAAAACTTGCATCAGTAGACAATGAACTCAGAAACCATTAGGCATGGAAAGAAACAGCTTCAGAAGAAATGACCAGTGGAAAAAAGATAACAAACACTTGATAAGAATGACTCATATTGTAGTTTAGGTTCATATGAATTTTTATTTTTGAAATTGCTTTTGTGTACTCCCAATTTTAAGATAAAAAATGCTTTAAAGTATTTGTCCAGCCATTAAATTCCAAGCTCATCAAATTTAATGAAAAATGAACTAGAGGTTCTAAACTTTTAGGAAACATTCTATGATACTTTCTTCTACATCCTGGAGAATCTCTCAGTGAGGAGTGCTTGTAAGCCAAAAATTTTGTGAAGGACTTAGGGTAGTTTTAGGAGAACAGGCTTGTAATGGACAGATTGAGTTTGTGTACTATTATTATACTATAAAGGTATGACCTTGGGTAAGTTATATAATCACTCAAATTCTTAATTTTCTCAGCTATAAAATGAAACTAATAATACCCGCATTGCAACTATCATTACTATGAAATGACCATACCAAATATTTGAACTTACTGCAATTTTCTCTGCTTCATTTAAATTTTTATGAGCATTTCTTCCCAAAACTGTATTTCTATAAGAAAAATATTCAATAATTAGAATATTCTAGTCATTAATATAATGATTTACATTTAATGATTCCATTATGAACATCATTGCAATTCCTACTGAGGAAATTGTAAGTCATTTTTTTTTTTAGGTCATTTTTTGAGTGAAGTTTTTTTCCCTCAGGAAAAAAAAAGCTTGAAATAGCAAGAAGGAACATCTGTAAAATCTTAGCATTGGAAACTACCTTAGAAGTCCTTCCTTTAATCTTTAATCTTCTGTGTTTCCTTATCCTCTCTCTGGTCTGACCCAGAGGCTAATGCATTCAACAGTGAGTTTTGGAGTGGGGTCTAATGTGAATTTAGTCTAACAGAATTATTGTCGCTTCTTTTTTTTTTTCGAATGGGGTGAATAACCAATGCCTTGATTTTGTATCCCATGTCCTGCTTTGGCACTGTTTTCCCAAAGTTCCTCATACATATATATATATTCCTCATATAACTGTATATATAGTTAAAGAAAGAGGGGTTGGCAGCAGTACCGTGTGGGTTGAAAAAAGTCAATGGGGGTTGATTTTTACCTAATCCACTTGTTTTCTGTCCTGATTTTCAAATCCACTTTTGTGGTTCTTGGGGCTCAGGTCTCTCAAGGGTTCTTCAAATGACTCCTCAGAGTAAGTCCTACTTCTGCCCCACCTTTTGGGAAACTTAGTCATAACTTTATCTATTTGGTTCAGTCAAGTGCCACTCTTCTACCTACATCCTTTCTGCTTTTTTCAAACATTTCTTATATTCTTTGCTCCTCCCAGTTTTCTTTGTCCTTGTGGACTGTATCTTTTGCATACTATTACTGGCTTTTTAATAGGGTTTGCAGCAGGCAAGGGGATGAGATTAACATGTGCTGTCAAAATAGCATGCTGAGTCAGATGCTTTGGAAACTTAAACAATAGGTTTTAAACTAGATATGAATAATAAAAAAGAGAAAGCAATTAAAAATACTTCAAGTAAAGTACATCTGAAATTGTAACTTTTCAGTTTCTCTAGAGCAATACATGTATTTCACTTGAGTACTTCCATCATGTAGCTCTTAAGACAATGCAGAACAATCTTTGAACATTTATAAAAAGAAAAATACTTTTTTTTTCAGGAAATTTGCAGTGCAAAATCTTATTATTTGAGTTAATAATTGGATCCAAAGAGTGGGAACTTTCTAAACATACAATTGGCTTAAGTTCAAACTTTGCTCTTTGAAATTCAAAAGGTGTTAAAAATATGCCTTTGACTTTAATTTTTTAAAAGAATGTAATGCTTTGCCCTTGCTAAGGCTGAAAAAATGAACCCTGAACAGCAACTTAATTATGGTAGCTACGATGCAGCAAAATACTAGTGAGCTTGACCTGTGTAACGGAAGAGACTTTGCTGTAATCACTATTAATCTCTAATCTGCCTTTCAAAGACAGGAAACAAGTAGAAACAAAATTGATGTAGGATTACCACTCCATTCAAAGAACTAAAATTAAAGTCAAAGATTTGATTCTGAACATTTACAAAAATGCGATGGTATGCAGTATGAAGTTTTAAGTCAACATAATGTGTTTCACAGGAATTTCTATTTATTTGTGAAGAGGTTCTTTTCAATCTGGTCCTAATGAAATATTTGCAATTAGCTAGCCTTAATTAAAGTCTGCTTCCTAATCAGGCATTCTTGAGAATCTTATCAGTTTATTTGCTATTTCCTGAGTTACTGAAGGGCCAAATATAATTGTGTTAGTACAAACGAAGAAATATATCTGTCAAAACAATTACAAAATTATTTTCAGTTGTTTAGCAAATCCACTTTTCAAGTGTGGCATCAGATTATAAAGAACTGGGTCATTTTAACAAGTAACACTATCAATGTAGGCTCATCTGCATAGGATAGAGAACTAGGATAACTTTCTCTTAAAACACCTTTGAAATAGTGATTAGGAACCTGAAAATTGCCTTCAAAGTTTTTTCTTTTCATTATTCTTGTAAGAAACCTAAAAGCACATCATCTTTGTGGGCGATAGTGCTGGTACCGTGCTCAGTACATGCCCATTGTGTGGCTGTTGAGTGAAACTCTCACGTTAATTACTCATATATGTGTTTACTTTTCATTCCTTGATTAAAGGGCAATATCTGTTGGAGGCAGATGTTCTCTTTGAAAGAAAGTAGGCTTGTAAGAAGACAACAGGTAGATTTTGAGAAATGAGTGAATAACCAAATGTTCAAAGCCACCCAGATCAGCAATTAAAGATGTGTGGCTGACATTTCTTCCATGTAGCATAGGGCCCATGCTAAAATTTAGGAAGCATTCAGCTCCTTCCAGAATCATACTTATACATCAACTTTCAGTTGGTATCCACAGATGACAAATTTCAACCATTTATTTAAATTCCTCCAGACCCCAGGCTCAGTGACAATTATGTATCTTGTCCCCAAACATTGGTGGCTCATCCCAATTGAGGCCTGTTGCTTCCTCTGAGCCATTTAAACTGTTTACACCAACAAAATTTACAGGCTCACAGAAAACATACTATTTCCAGCTTTCATGAACTGAACCCCAACATTTTGGAAAACAGGTGATATTTTCTTGTACATGAAGGGCTCATGAGTACCAAAGTCCTCATGTAGCAAAATTGTACCTGGGAGGCCAGGAAAAATATTTTTAGCATAGTTTTTCATTGTTTTCTGGGATCTTTTGTTACTTTGCTATAAATTTTATAAACTACTTCTCATTTTCTTATACAGTTGTATAATTTTTATATTCTTGTAAAAGTCGCATGATCTCATTTCTGCAGTAATTTCTTAGAATTCTCCTTTCACTAGAGCCGTTTCACATTTAGACCCAGGGCAGCAGATGGTGGCTGTATCAGCAGAACCAAGTTTTCACTGTTCCCTTTGTTCTAAGCAGCTTCCTCTGTTTCTGTCACAGGCCTGCCTGTCTGAAAGAACTCTGCCAGAAATCTTACATGTTTGATATGAAGGCATGAAAAATCAATTTCAGAATGAAATGGTGAAAAAATTTGCTTAAGAAAAAAAAATTATCAGAAATTTACTTAAAAAAAATTCACTTCATTGAATTTAAATGCTGCCATTAACATGATTTACCATCGTGCAAAAGAAAATTAGATAATCCTAAGAAATACTGTCAGCAAATGATAGCTGTTTCTTTCTCTTCACTCTAGTGATAGACATTTATGAGCCAATTGAATGCAGGGATTAATAGCTAAAGGCTCTGGGTTTTGCTGGATTCAATAGCTGGGTTCAAATAATGAACTGCTTGCTAGCTTTGAGAAGCAGGCAAATTAAGACATTAAGCGCAGTGCCAGGTCTGTGATAAGCACTATATACCCAGGTTTGCTATTAGTCCCTTGCAGAGTCCATGAAGTTTTCTGATACATTCTTTGTTTTTTTTGGGGGGTGGGGTGGATTGGGAGGAGTGCATGGTCTGGAATTTCTGATACATTCTTGTTCTCTAACAGCAACTTATTCTAGATTTCATGTAGAAAATACATCTCTCCAAGTTAATGTGTCTTTGAAATATGTTAAAATTCAAAGTATATAAATCATTTTAATACATTATCTTTTGTTTGCCTGCTTGTTGAAAACTCCTAGGAAGGCACTTTAATCTCACACGCACACATGCACACACACACACACACACAAACACTCTAAATTGTGCTTTCATCTGCATTACTTTAGTCCTTGTAAATAATGAGCCACTCTGACCTGGAATTATCAGAACAGAGTGACCTCCCTTTGATCTGAGTATCTTGTCATTGTTGCTAGATTTGGGGACAAAGACACCTTGTGCACCTGTAACTCTGAAGCTGGGAGCTCTGTATCCCTCTGAACTTAATTTTCCTTCAAGTATTACATAAGACAGATGACTTCAGGGAAAAGTTACTTGGGTGAATTACAGAGTGGGAGGTGACTTAGAGGTCCCTAGGCCAACTCCTTTATTTTCCAAGAACCGAGGTCCAGAAAGATGTCACTCTTTAGGGACCACAGGACAGTGTAAAGACAGACATGGGTTGTAGTGCATGGTCCTTCCTTCTACTTGTTGCTCAATTTATTAGATGTGATGTGACTTTGATTCTGGAAAAATCTTGATAAATAAATTACTAAATAAAATACTTATTTTTCTCATTCTAGATAGAGGAACACAACATAAAACTTCATGAATAAAATTCCAACATTTGAGGATTTTTATTTTTGTAAATGCTTTTGTGACATGCCTTAGTCAGTTATGTATCAGCACTCAAGGTCTGTAGCTTCGCCATTTGTGATGTCACTCTGTGGGCATTAAATAAGAACACAGCAAGCACTGTTCAATGACTGACCAACATGACACACTTAATAAATATTAGCTATTTATATTAGTACTATTTTCCTATATTCGGGAACTCTCTTTTAGTCAAGAAGCTACATAGAAAAATATCTACTCATAATCTAGGAGATAATCACTGTAGCCTTCTGGTACCTGAAGAGGCAAGTAAGGGCAATAGTGTTACCATTATTGAAATCTGGGAAAACAAAGACACTAAAAGATTTGCAAAATGGCGGTCCATGATGGCTCAGCAGGCAAGAATGCTCGCCTGTTATGCCAGAGGACCCGGGTTCGATTCCCGGTGCCTGCCCATGTTAAAAAAAAGAAAAAAAGATTTGCAAGAGCATTTAAATTTCCCAAATAGGTTACAAGCAGAAAGAAAAGCAGATTCTTCCTTTCCTGCCTTCTCGAACCTGGGTTTAAATACTTTGGCTTTACATGTTTACATTTTCTTAAATAATTGACTGTGAAAATGAAACTGTTTTATTAAACAAAATATACCGGAAGAAACCAGCACTCCAGAAGCAAAGCAAAGGAAGCTTTGTATTCTTCTCCTGGAGACTTCCTTTTTTTCCTATCAACAAAGCATGAAGAAAAGTAGGAACTGATTTGTTTGAATAGTTCCCCGTTACCAAAATAAATAAATAAAGAGGAACCAAGTGTGAGTTTTATATATATAAATGTAAATGCTTTTGTGACATGCCATAGTCAGTTATGTATCCGCACTCAAGGTCTGTAGCTTCGCCATTTGTGATGTCACTCTGTGGGCATTAAATGAGAACACAGCAAGCACTGTTCAATGACTGACCAACATGACACACTTAATAAATATTAGCTATTTATATTAGTACTATTTTATATTAGTACCATTTTATATTAGCTATTTATATTAGTACTAATATATATTAGTATATATAATTATATATATATAATATATATGTATTATAAAAGAAATTTGTAATAACAACTTATATCTACCAAGCAGTAACTCTTGCCAAGCAAGGTACTAAGTGATTTAAATGTATCAACTTGTTTAATTGATTCAACTCTGAAAAATAAGACTTATTTTCTTGTCACAAGTTTGCAGATGAGGAAACTATTGCTGAGAGTGGGTTGTTGTCAGAAGTTACAGAGTTCCTAAGTGGTGGAGTTGGGTTTCCACATTAAGCATCCTGACCCAAAGCTGATACCCTCAATCACTCCCTTATACCAACATATTACTATGCAGGTTGGAAAATAAAAAAAAATAAGAAGAAAATTGGATGATGATTTAACATCAGATTCTGAATACCAGTTAGGAATTTGCTAATTAACTACCAAAGGATTAAGAGTTTCCAATTAGGGGGTTGCTGGAGAAAACAAAGGATATATTCAATTAAATTTTATTAGTTTTTCAAATTACTGTGGGAATATTAACATGAAAATTGTCACATTTACTCATAATTATATCTCACACTGTCCAATCTGAATGCATGTTTATGAAAGGACATGTAGCACGAAGAAACTGTTCTACCTAGGAGAATATTGTAAGATAATAATCCACGAGGGATTTTTTTGTCCTGCATTTTTCCACTTTGGCTACCCCCATTCAAGCAATTGTGCTCATTTCTTCTGGAGAGGAAGAAGCAAGGTGAAAAATTCAAGTTGCCTACCATAGCTTCTCTTGCTGGCTTTTAGTTGCAAAAACCCAACCACAGAGAAAAGAATTCTTGCTCATACACCCTTGAAGGTACACAATCCTCCCTTTGGTTGAATTGCTTACAATAATAATAATCACTAACAGTCACAGATCTCCATGTAGTAAGCACCTTTTAAAGCACGTATCTATGCATTCACTTTATTCTCTGAAAACCCTATGAAGAAGTTACTGGTAATATCTCTGGAATACTCCCATGGAGGGCAGGGATTTTTGTCTGTTTTTGTTCACTGCTTTAACATTAATGTCTAGAGCAGTGTCTGGCAAAGATTATGTACTCAATAAATACTTATTGTTGAATAAAATATATTTAAAGTGAATGAACTGAGGCACAGAGAGCTTAAATAACTTTCCCCAAATCACACAGCTGGTAGCGGACTAGGATATTTTGCAGGATTTCCACCTGGGCTGGGGCTGGGAGTAGAGAGAGGAAGGGAAGTCTGTGGTTCCTGAGAGCAGAGGGCCCTGGGACCCTTGCTAGCTGTACTGTCAGGGAGGGCAAGATGGTAGGGAGGAAATGGTTGGTTTGGGCATCAGTTGGGACCTTCAGCAACATTATACATTATTAAACTGCCACATATGGCGAGAAAGTGGCAGAATGAGGATGCTGCAAAAGCAGCGGAGACTCACCCAGCATAAGGCCATACATAAAAGGACAGTGGCCTGTCTCCATGACAACCTGTGTTGACAAAGATTCAAATGGCCAGTCTTACTCATGCAATGATTTGTTGATTTATTTTCCCCAAGCCAAATGGATCTTTTTTTTTGCATGGGCAGGCACAGGGAAACCAACCCGGGTCTCCGGCTTGGCAAGCGAGAACCCCGCCTGTTGAGCCACCATGGCCCAGGCAGAATGGGTTTTAAAGCAGAGAATTGTAATAAAAAATGTGAAAAAGGTATTTCTTGCTTACCTGATCTTTCTTTTTTTAACTGAGGCAGTCTCCCTATAAACAGGCAGCATTTCATAGGGAAAGAATGTTAAGGTGTTTTAGGAAAGTCTAGGCTTTAATCCTAGCTCCCTCCCATCCAAAATTTCTGGGCAAGTTGCCTAATTTCCCTTTATCTCAGTTTCCTCATTTAGAATATGGAAATAAAAGAAAATTGGGGTTACTGTGAGGATAAATCTTTTTTGTAAATGTACGTTAAAAGTCACTGAAAGATGATAATAAGTACAGCATATTCAATTTTGTATCGCCACCATTCCATTTATACTTGATTTGGACTAACATATTTTTTGGTGGATAAGAGGCTGCATATATGTATCTTCATTAAATCTTTTACAAATTAATGTTTATATTTACTCTTATTTCTTGTGTTTATGATCAATGGATATACACACTTTATTCAGAATTAAAACCACTTTAGAAATAAGCGTTGTATTTGGTAGGCTGTTATTGCTGACTGAGGTTATAATTTTCTGAAAGATGAAAGCCACTCCATCATTAAAATGTTTCTTGGATAATCCACAGGCTCAGTAAGATATAGGCAGGGATTTTATTGGGTCCTTTCACTAAACTATCCTAATATTATAGTTGGCATTAAGTTCTGCCTTAAGGAGTTATAAAAAGTAAACTTCTAAAGCTGATAGGCAGTTATTGGTAATTATATAGGGATTATCAGCAAGATGCATCTTCCACACCAGGATTAGTTTAAACCTGAGAAAGGAGTACAAATGAAATATACTAGCAGCCGTGAGAATTAAGAGAAGAGTCCCTGTAAAAATGTTAAGTGTGGGATTCTATCAGTTAGGATCATCAAATATGTATTAGTGCCGCCGACATGGCCTGCCACAGTTCTCAATCCTGAGGATACAAGAGTAAACAAGACAAGGAAATGCCTGCCCTCACCAAGCTTCCATCTTAGTCAAAGAGACTGGAAACAAACACATAAAATCTACTATATTGTCAGATGCTGCAGTGAAGAAACATAAGGCAGTAAGGAGGAGACTGTTGGGGGTGGGTTTGGAGAGGAGGTGGTCTGCAATGGCTTCTAAGGTAAACAGCCCTAAGGCAGAGAGGATGCCAGCCATGTGCCTATCCGTAAAGGGGATTTAATTGTACTCACATTTTTTCATTTTTCAGGAGCCTGTGGTTTAAGACTTTAAACATAAATTTTGAAACATGGAAGCACCTATAATTTTGACTTTACCGATGATATGCAAATATTTGGGTTATTTATACAGAGGGCGCCCATAAAACACAAAGAATAGCCAGAAGTCTCTGCAGGAGTCAATTGTTTAGCACACATATTTTATCTAAGGAAATGAAGGAAGAGATGTGGGTGGAAGTAAGTCACCTCTTCTCTCATTGGCTTGTCACCACCACTTACTCATATAAGTGAGTAAGTACAATCACACATCAGTGAATAGAAGACTCTAGAGGCTGCACAGAGATACAGGACAAGTAAGTGATATTATTGAATTCTACATAGATAAGAAATGAAATATTCTTCACCTTTACTTTGTGGTTTCATTTTTATTATTTTCTTGTCCCATGTATGACTGAGCCACAGTTGCAAACTGTTTTTACCTTGTCTTATCCTGAGCGTCTCTATGTCAGTGACCAAGAAGAAAACAAACACTAATTTATGAGAGAAATGTAGGTATAGATGACTTTAAAAGATCCCTGCAAGTGGATTTTAACATAGAAAACATAGTAAATATTGGAGGAAATTCCTGTCCTAATCAGAGTTTGTGACTTCTTCCAAAATTTCCCCCAAGTGATTTTTCAATGTGTAAAGCAGAAGAGAATTTTATTTCACAGTTCTTTGCCTTCTTATTTTATTTGTAATTTAAAAATCAGCAATTTTATTTGTAATATTTTCTGTAGTTTTACAGCACATTTTGTTAAAGCACCTCTTTTTTTTTTTTTTTTTTTTTTGCAAAGAATTGCATCCTAGCATCACTGATTTCAGAGGCAGTGGAAGGGATTTACCACAGGCTGGGCATTTGGACTCATGGCTCTCAAAGCATATCATATCTATGCCTCTTGCTCTGGCTTTAATATGAGGCAACCATTAAAAATTATATTGAGTTGGTCTTTGATAAGAAAATGGAGATCCCAGCTTGCTGACTCAAAATGAAATATCAAAATTCATGCTTAACTGGCACAGAATTTCTGCCGGGGGTGGTGGAAAAGGTTTGGTAGGGGGCAGTGGCGATGGTCACACAACACTGTGAAGGCAATTAACACCACCAAAGTATATTTTTAAGTGTGGTTGAAAGGAGAAAATTGAGGTTGTATATATGTTAACAGAATAAAAAATGTTAAAAAACACCACATAGTGAGCCTAATAGTGAATCCATAGTAAACTATGGACTATAGTCAATAGTACAATTATAGCAATATTCTTTCATCAATTGTAATGAAGATTGCAATGACAAGGTAACTGTAATAGGGAAAACTGCATGTGTGAAGGGGATACACGGGAACTCTATTTTCCACATGATTTTCCTGTAGACTTAAAACATCTCTAATTTAAAAAGTTAATGTCCAGTCAAACATTAAACACCCACTGTTTGAAATCAAGACTTTTTTCAGTTGACAAAAATTATTTTTTTCTCTAATATCCAACAATTTAACTCCTGCCTGGTTACTTTTCCAGAAATGAACTAGAAGACTACTGTGAAATGAGGGGAATAAGGGGAATCAGTATTTTTTTTTTTTTACCATCACTGTTGGGGGTAATAAAGTGTTGCTATTTAATGTTAATACGTGCAAGCAGTTCCTATGGAGACAATAGATCTTACATGATTGCTATCTGAATCAAAATTTTGTATTTCAAATAAACACAGTCTATGCAATGAGAGTGTGCAAACACCATGCTCTATGCCACTACACTTTCAATAGGTTTATTACTGGTCAAGATAGAATGTAGCAAAGAACTGTTGGCAAATTCACAAATAATCCTTTGTTTTTATAATTTAAACTCAGAAGTTATTGTGCCATTACCAACTGGATATATGTGTGAATATATATATTTTATATAATATATATATACTGTATTTAGAATTCTCAAGCATATTTCATGTTTCTGATGTCTTTAATAACAAGAGCTCAAGTAGACAAGCCAACACTTTCATGAATAAAATAAATTGAGAAAGTAGCGTTTAAGTTTTAAATTGAAGTATGAAATGCTTAATGCTTATATCCATATTTTGATAGTTCCTATCCATCAAAGGTATACTAAAATCTTTATTAAGATGTGTAACATGGCAATTGGATATTAGCAATCTTCCCCAGAGGGTTATGTTTGGATTATTCTCACCTGACTGGCACAGAAATTTTTTAGATTATTTTTTACTGTGTTCTGAAAGCAATATACAAAATAGAATATTGGCTTAAATACTCTATTTACAAGGGTTAATATTCTAATAAAGGTTGAAAAGAATGGGGTCATAGACCCACACATCACTGGATACAGCAAAGTGATTCTTTAAGTTTCTTCACACTGTTCTGAATTGATCACGTGTAACTGATCTGCTCAGTGAATCTGTTTTTAAATTTCTCCACAGCAATTGTTGGTTGTCTGAAGTAAATACTTTAGAATGTAGGTGGACTTCAGCTGGTCCTATGTAGCTGCCCTCCCTGCTTTAGCAAAATCCATGCATTCCCACCTACAGGGTGTTCTTTCTTCTTATGATGTGCTACTAAAATGTTTAACAACAAGCTCTACAGAAAAGAAAGAAGGAAGGGAAAGAGGGAAGGAGAGGGAGGGAGAGGGAAGAAGAGAGGATGGCAGGAAAATTCCTTTACATTTGTGATTACCGTGGTATGACTACTTTGTATTTTATCAGCTAAAATATATCAGTATTATATAATGTAAAAGAGCTAGAAACCTAGTAGAAAGTCAAGACAGAGCTTTTAGAAAGCACTATTATTTCCCATGCAAAGCATTTAATTTCCAAACAACTTTACCATATGATAAAAGTAAATTTTCACCATTTAGTAGCTACATTCTTATGAGCTTATATGTTGGAAGTTTCTATATAGGGTGTTTATTAACGATCCAATCACACGTTCTTTGAGAAACCGTATGTCTTTTGGGTTTTCATCTATCTGCAGAATCAGGAACCTGACAAGACTTTCCTTGAAGTGGGAGGTATTCAGTGGTTAGTTTTAGGTGTACAGGAGATCTTCAAGCCCAATCCTTTTTTTTAACTTCTTGTTTCAGTATCATTATTTCAGGAAATGTATGCGGCTTTCATGAATACCGTGCTTGGGATTTTTAACCCAGATTCTTAACCCACACCGTGCTTGGGATTCAGAGATGATGCTAACAGGAAATAACAGACCAGCCTTTTTCCTAGAACAATCAAATCACAGGTCTACAATCACATTCAGGTCTATAATTCAGTCTTATTTCTGTGTTTGTTGTGAAGTTGGGGTCTAATTATGTATACTTTCTTATTTTGTGTCAGAAGCATTTCAGTCCAGTCCCCTTGTGTACCCATTGAAATAGTATTTTTATCATATACGTGTGGTTCTGTCTTGAGACTCTATGCACCAATATCGAACAACTTTAATTACAAGGCTGTTTATATAGCTTGCTATCTTGGTTAGTCAAATCCTCCCATCTGCTCTTTTAATTTGTCTATGCTACTTTTTGGCCCACAGCATTTCCAACTGAAATTTAGGATCAGTTTTGTCTGTAGAGTTGGATTTCAAATATAGACAATCATTTTGATCACAAGTAAAAACAGTTGTCACTTCCTTTCCCTTCACTACATTTCTTATTTACTGTTGTCTTATCTCACTGGTTTAGCTAGGCTGTCTAGGACTATGCTGAATAATAAGGTAGTACAGTTACCAGGGGCAAGGGTAGGGGTGGAGGATGGGGAGTTAATGTTTAATTGATACATAGATTCTGTCTGGGGTGATGGAAATGTTTTGAAATGGATGGTGGTGATGGTAGCACAGCATTTTGTGAATGTCATCGAAACCACTGAATTGTATGCTTGAAAGTAGTTAAACTGGAAAATTTGGGGTTTTATATATATATGTTACCATATTAAATAAGAGTAACATATATTCTTCTATACAATATCTGCTACAATGTTCTTTTGCACTTGTTGCAAATTTCTTTATCTGTTTTCAATGACAAGAAAAGCATTTACATGAAATTCCTTCTGTTAATTGTATGCAAAGATTTTATGAAATATATGAAGGACTTTAAAAATCAGTAAATGTTTCTAATGGCAGTTGCCTTTACTTATTTTTCATGTTATAAAAATGTGCACATATATACTGAAAAACAAAAGTCCTTAAGTTTGATCAGATTAAAAGTTACCAACATTTCTTAAGAAAATGCTCTTCTTAGTTTGCAATTATGTATGATGTTTGCTCTAGTTTTTTATGGAGACTTTATCAGGTTAAGGAAGTTTTGTTGTATTCCTAATTTTCTAACAGGTTTTGAATTTTCACTTTTTTTGCTGATAGTTTGCATCACGAATGATGAATTTTATAAATGCTTTTTCTCACATCTATTGAGATGATATATGATTTTCCTCTTTTAGTCTACTAATAAAGGGCAATGTAGAGAATGATGTTTTGATGTCGAAACATCTTGCATTCGTAGGATAAATCTTGTCTTGCCATTACATTTTATTTCTTTTTGTATACTACTAAATTTGAATAGCTAATAATTTATGTAAGATGTTTATGTTGATAAGGATATTAGTATGTCATTTTCCCCTTGTAACATCATTGACCTTCTTACATTTTCTGTTCTCTTAAACTATTTGTAAAAGATAAAGATTACCTTTCCCTTGAAGAGTAAATAAAGTTCACTTGTAAAACCACCTGAACCTGGTTTCTTTCACTGGTATAACTTAATTACCAATTCAGTTTCTTTACTGATTATTGTTAAATGCAAGTTTTTGGTTTATCAACCTTTTTTCCTTTAAATTAACTGTTAAAATGCATTAACATAGGGCGGGCAATGGTGGCTTAGTGGCAGAGTTCTCGCCTGCCATTCCCAGAGCTTGCCCAGGCCAAAAAAAAAAAAAAAAAAGGATTGACATAAAGTTAATTTTAATATTAGCTTATGATTTTTTAAATATTGATATTATCTGCTGTCATGACCCCTTTTTACTTGTAATATTTTTGGCAACTTTTCATATTATATATATATGCAAACCTCATTTTGCTAGAGGTTTGCATATCTGACTTTTTAAAATTTACAGACTCAGCGGAGTGGCCAGGTCCTGGTTTCAAGCAGTGGATCCCTCCAGCCTCCCATCTTGTTTAGAGGACATTTATTCTCCTTTGTTGAGAAGGAACTAAACTCTTGGCTGGCCACCTCTTATCTCAGAACTTGGGATCCTGCTCACTGCATTTTATTCATTTGGTTTCTGTTCACTTTGGTCCAGGTGATATTTATTTTGCTTTTAAACTTGATCATATATTTTTCTTTCTTTTATTTTATTTTTCACTTTTATGTGCTTGAAGAAGGATGGTTTTATCAAAGAATATGATCTTGAGGAGCTGATTCCAGGCAAATCAAATAAAGCTGGACTATAAACTTCATGAGGTTGGGAACCCTCCCCAGTCTTCTCTAGCTTCTTCCCTTCCCCTCTCCCTCCCTCCTTCTTCCCTTCCCCTCTCCTTCCCTCCTTCTTCCCTTCTTTTTAGTTTCCCCTCCTCCCTTCGCTTCCCTCCCTCCCTCCCTCCCTCCCTTCCTTTGTTACTGCATATTACTGTTAGGCTATTAGGCCCTGTGTTGGAACTTTACCTGCACTTTTTTCATTACTATTCTAGAAGTGAGGAAACTAAAGCTAGAAACAGTTAGCCGCCTTGCTGGAGACTCTTCAGATAGTAAGTGGCAGGAATGCTTCCAAAGTCACACATTCCGTTCTGCTGTCCACCTGCTCCAGCCCCTGAGTGTATCTATCACTGCACCCCTTGGTAAGAGTGGGGATATGTCCTGCCTTTACCCTTTCAGGCCATTATCCTTCTGAAATAAGGGCCTTAAAGTGGGATTTTGGAAACAGAGATACACTGCTAAATGTAATAAGAGTAACATATATTCTTCTATACACTATCTGCTACAATGTTCTTTTGCACTTGTTGCAAATTTCTTTATCTGTTTTCAATGACAAGAAAAACATTTACATGAAATTCCTTCTGTTAATTGTATGCAAAGATTTTATGAAATATATGAAGGACTTTAAAAATCAGTAGATGTTTCTAATGGCAGTTGCCTTTACTTATTTTTCATGTTATAAAAATGTGCACATATATACTGAAAAACAAAAGTCTTTAATTTTGATCAGATTAAAAGTTACCTGGGGCAAGTGTAGGGGTGGAGGATGGGGAGTTAATGTTTAATTGATACATAGATTCTGTCTGGGGTGATGGAAATGTTTTGAAATGGATGGTGGTGATGGTAGCACAGCATTTTGTGAATGTCATCGAAACCACTGAATTGTATGCTTGAAAATAGTTAAACTGGAAAATTTGGGGTTTTATATGTATGTTACCATATTAAAAAATTTTAAGAGACCCACAGAGCCCTCATATACACTACGTTAATAATATAATCATAATATTGTTTCACCAATTGTAACAAAGGTAACACAATAATGCAAAATGTAAATAATAGGGAAAATTCCATGTGAGGAGGGAGTATATGAGAACCCTGCATGTTCTGAATGAGGTTTCTATAAAACTACAACTGCTCTAATAAAAAAAAGTCTTCAAGTTTGACATTTTGTAGCTGTAGAGGCCAAGAACCCAGAATTTTGTTCAGTAGAAAATATAATTAGGCAAGTAATTACAAGAATGTGATATGAAAATACAGCTTCATTAACGAGTTACAGTTCTTGGAAAGATGTTCTAGAAGGAAAGATAAACATTTGTCAGATGTTCGTGGATCTGTGCCAAATCTCAGATTTAAAGATATATTGGCAGAGAAATAGAGTTAGTTACAACCTATGCTAAGAATTTTTAAATGTCTTCTTTCTTGAGTGAAATAAAATTGCATGACTTCATAAATGAACAACAACAAAGAAAGTGTGCTGGTTTGAAATTATTTATATACCCTAGAAAAGCCATGTTTTATCTTGTGAGAGCAACGGTTTCTTCTAATCCTTTTTCAGTACTATAGTTTGGAAATTTGATTAGGTTATCTCCACGGAGAGGTGACTCAATCAATTGAGGGTATTAAACCTGATTAGATGGAGACGTGTCTCCACCCATTCTACATAAATCTTGATTAGTTTACTGGGATCTTATAAAAGAGGAGACATTTTTTTGAGAGAATGCCTTTTAAGAATGATGAGAAAGCCACAGCAGAACCAAGCAGAGCCACGAGGCCGAGAGAACCAGAGTCCACCAGCCAGTGACTTTTGGAGATGAAGAGGGAAAACGCCTCCCGGGGAGCTTCATGAAACAAGAAGCCTGGAGAGAAAACCAGCAGATGCTGCCATGTTCTCCATGTGCCCTTCCAACTGAGAGAAAAGTGCTGAATGTCATTGGCCTTCTTGAACCAAGGTATCTTTCCTTGGATGCCTTAGGCTGGACATTTCTATAGATTTGTTTTAATTGGGACATTTACTCGGCCTTAGAACTGTAAACTAGCAACTTATTAAATTCCTCTTTTTAAAAGCCATTCCATTTCTGGCATATTGCATTCCAGTAACTAGCAAACTAGAACAGAAAGTTTTGTTTTCATTCAGAATTCAGAAGGCACACACTGATATTTATGTGCTCTGACCAAATGTAAAAAGGGAGTACGTTTAATTTCAATGCTGTTCACAATGGATATATATGAATCTATACATACATATATAATATTTATAAGGAAAACACACAATTTCTTTGTGCTGTGGAAGCATTGACCTATGACAGCAAAAATCAATGAAAAGCTTATATAAAATGTTTTTCAAATGGAAACTGTAATTATGATATTCTCCTACTGTGAAGATTTTTTTAAGTTTAAAAGAAAAATCAAGGAATTCTAAAAATTATGCTTTTCTTTTCATACATAAGAATGGTCCTTTAATTATGATAACATAAAATATTTTTCCCGAAAGAGCCTTATTAGTTCACATTTTTATTTACTATTCATTACTTTTGCACTCTCATATCTTTCCTGATACTACTTAATTCTAAGCCTAACATTTCTAAATAATTTGGAAAACAGTTCCATTGTTTGAATGGACACTTAATTTAGTCTCCCAAATTTGAACTTCTTGTATGCATATTTCTTCCCAAAGGAATTATGGGCTGTAAATCTCGGAATATTTATTAGTTTACTCTAGTCATTGCTCTCTATAGAGAGCATTGCCTGCATATTAATATGTGGTATATGCCATATTTCTTTTGACTGGGAACTGGGACTGCTGATGGGAGTTGGGTAGGATAAGCAATGATTAGGGGTGGTTTTCTTTCTCATAAGGTGACCGTATCCACTCCACAACATCTGAACATGGAAAACCAAGGCCCAAAGAAGTAGATTCACTACTAGTTGCCATTGCCATCATTTCCTGGATCTGAAGAGGGTATAACATGCAACCAGACAGTCATTTCCAGGCCATCTTCTCCACAGACTGATTATATAAATGCATCAATTAAAAAAATTTTTATGGAAAAATCTTCACACACATACAGTCCATACATAGTGTCCAATCAATGGCTCACAATATCATCACAGGGTCATGTATTTATTACCATGATCGTTTTTAAAAATTTACGTCACTCCAAAAAAAGGAATAAAAAGAAAAAACTCATACATCCCATATGCCTTAGCCGTTCCTCTCATTGACCACTAGTATTTCAATCTACCCAACTTATTTTATCCCTATCCCCCCTATTATTCATTTATTTTTTATTCATTTTTTTAACTCATCTTTGTCTATACCCTGGGTAAAAGGAGCATCAGACACAAGGTTTTCATAATCAGACAGTCATATTGTAAAAGCTACATTGTTATACAATCATCTTCAAGTATCAAGGCCACTGGAACACAGCCCAACAGTTTCAGGCACTTCTCTCTAGCCACTCCAATACACCATTAACTAAAAATGGATATCTACATAAAGCATAAGAATAATCTCTCCATTCTTTTGAAATCTCTCAACCACTGAAACTTTATTTTGTCTCATTTCTCTATTCTCCCTTTTGGTCAAGAAGGTTTTCTTAATCCCATGATGCCAAGTCCTGGCTCATTCCAGGAGTTCTGTCCCATCTTGCCAGGCAGATTTACACCCCTGGGTGTCATGTCCCACATGGGAGAGGGGGAGCAGTGAATTCGTTTAGAGAGAGAGGCCTGCTGAGTTGGCTTAGAAAGACAAGCCACATCTGAGCAACAAAAGAGGTTCTCTGAGGGTGACTCAGGCATAATTATAAGTAGGCTTAACCTACCTTCTTTAGGAATAAGTTTCATAGGACGAACTCTAAGATCAAGGACCCAGGCTATTGACTTGTTTGTCCCCATGCTTGTGAGCATATCAGGAATTCTCCAAATTGTGAAGTTGTATATTTCCTCCTTTCTCCCTAGTCCCTCAAGGGGACTTTAAATGCATCAACTTTAAGTCTGAACTTTGCAATCTAGAGTTTTATGATTTTTGTTTAACCTTTTATGTAATATGATTTCCAGTGGAACTTTGTTTTGAGACTAGAGCCCAACTTTTATTTTTACCTAATATTCCAGTAATATTCTTTGAAATATTTCTTTATTAGGGAATAAATGAGTTAATCCCAGAATTAAAGAAACAATCATCATGATATTATTTTTGGTCATTTAATTACTATATATTTAGTTTTACTATTCTGTTTTCACAATGTTTATTCTTGACTATAGGACAAGAGCTATTATTATTATTAATAGCTAATAATTGTGCTAAACACTCTACTTGCATTATCTCATAAATTACCACATCATATTAATATCCCTATTTATTAAAAAGGGGCTTTGAAATTTAGAGAGATAGTGTTAACTAGCTCAGAGATACACAGCTATTAGGTGGTAGAACTGAACTTCAAATGAAAATGTTTCTTTCTCTGATGCCTGATCATTGTAAAACTTTAATACATTCCACTACAAATGCTTAAAAATCATGAACTGTTTATCCACAACATAAATGAAATGATCCAATCACAGAACAGAAAGCTTACTAAATTATAATGATCTATATCTGACTATAACCAGTATTAGCAAACTTTCTGAAATGGCAGGGGTGTTTGCTTTCTTCCTTTAAGGAAGGAAAGCAGACGTCCCTAGGCTGAGATGTGTCTGTGCCATGCCAGCAATCCAATCAAACATCTGCATGGATGCAGTAAGACAGAAAAAAGAGGAATGCTTCCCTAAGCCCTTGGTTGCTAGAGGGAAGAGCCACGGTTGGAGGATGGGTGAGGAAGACAGGTTGGCAAGGCCCCCTCCCATGTACCCAGCTTCTACCCCACCGTCCTCATAAACTCTGGAGTTGTATCACCAGAACAAAACAAACCAAAGAAAGCACCTAATGCTGCACATAATAAATGGCAAAAAGCAGGGCAAAAATATCTTAACATGGAAAGTAATATACTCCATCCTCTGAAGGTTGGAGTGAGGATGCAGTCTTAGTCTGATCTTTTTCATAATAAAATTTTAATTTAGTTATTTCACCGGAATGTTCCAGCTAATGCTGAGAGAGCGAGTGGTGATCTTGTTTCTATGAAGTCTTTCTTGCATGTTATTAGCATAGTGATTTAGAATTATGGTTTTGAATATCTTCTAAAATCTCCTGTTATCTCAAAAGACATTATAAAGTTTTTAAAAAGTTCCAGAAGAAAAATGTTGAGACCCTCTTGAGGGTTGTTAAAATAATCCTTCCTTCTTTCTCTTTCTAGAATCACACCATGCCAAACTACAAACTCACTTATTTTAATATGAGGGGAAGAGCAGAAATTATTCGCTACATATTTGCATATTTGGACATAAAATATGAAGACCACAGAATAGAACTAGCTGACTGGCCTGAAATCAAATCAAGTAAGTAGCACAAATAATAGCTCACGAAGTGTAGGGAAAAATATCCTTCCAGAACCTTTTGTCTTTTGTCAGGGAAATTGAAATAGAAAGATGTTGTGTATGTTTGTGTGTGTATTTTGATTTTTCTTAATCTCATGTGGCTTTGAATTGAGAAGCAGCTGTTCAGCAAATTAAATAAATGCTACGTGACGCAGAAAATTTCCTACTAGAGGTAAGAAAGAAGCCTCATGAAAAGAAAATACTAAATAAGCCGGTATGAAGCTTTGGCAGCTGAAATGGAGGAGTACTGAAATCAATATTCTTGACAATTGGAATTTGATGGGTATAGGGTATCCTACAGATATCTATAAAGTTTTGGCAACTTATCAGTTATAACTGCCTTAACAGAAGAACAAACTCAAACTTGCTTAGGTAATAAGGAAATAAATTGTATCATATTGCTGAAAATCCAGAATTAGGGCAGGTGTCAAAGAGTGGCTTTATCCATTTTATCAAGCTGGTAGGAAGCTGCTTGCTATACAATTCAAGCCTCACAATTGATGAGTGACACTGAGAGGATGACTGATAAAGAGAAAGAGAGAGGACTGCTTGCATAAGTGTTCCCAGAAGAATGAAGAAAAATTTCCCAGAAGATTGCAGCAAACTTCTCATGTCTCACTGGCTCAAGTTGAGTGAAATGTCCATTTCTGACCTAGGCACTGGAAAGAGACATAACCCTAGAACAATCCAGTTGTGTTCTGGAATTGGAGATCCATTTTCCTGAGGCATATGACTGTAGAAGAGAAGGGTGTACACATTGACAAAACTGGAATCTGATTAATCAGAGGAAAAGAGCAAAGTGACACTAGGCAGGCATCATGGTCAGGTTCATGTGTCGACATGGCCAGGTGGTGGTGTCCATTCATCTAATCAGGCAAGCACTGGCCTGTCTGTTGCTATGAGGACATTTCATGGACTTAAATCACGATTACACCAGCTGTACCCACAGCTGATTGCATTTGTAATCAGCTAAGGGGAGTGTCTTTTGCAATGAGTGATGCTCAATCTAATCAGAGGAATGCTTTTAAGGAGGATTCTGAAGACACAGTCACTCTTCCTGCTTCAGCCAGTGAGCATCTCCTGTGGAGTTCATCCACACCCTTCATTGGAGTCGCCAGCTTCACAGCCTGCCCTAGGGATTTGGACTCTTCCATCCCCATGGTTGCCCAGCCACCCTCTCTTGAAGTTCGTGCAGACTTCATTGGTGTTACCAGCTTGCAGCCTGCCCTATAGACCTTGGACTCTATGTTCCTGTGGTTACGTGAGATGCTTTTATAAGTTTTATATCCACATATATCTCCTGCTGATTCTCTTTCTCTAGAGAACCCTAGCAGCTTAGTACCAGGAGTGGTTCTTAAGAAACAGAATCTTAAAAATGGATTTTTATGTTTGGTTTTCTCCTCTGACTACAGTCAGAGGCACTAAGGACTCTGTTTCCCATAATCAGAATGACATTGCCAATTCATGGGGTGAGTTGGCAAAAGGGATAGTCAAAATATCACCAATGGATTCTTGTGATGCTTTGCTTGTGTGAAGCCAGGCTCTGGGGGATAATGTTTTTGACACCTTTATGGAGTTTTGTGAAAATAGGAGGTATAGAGATGTTGGCTGATTGTTGTCAGATATGCTGTATACATTAATGAGGGAAAGGATGGGCTGAAACCTTCAAATGAGAAGCTTATGCGTCATATGACATATGTAAACGTTTCTATGAGTGCTCTGAAGGAAAATCTTATTTCCTGTAGCTGCCGACTTAAAATCTCTGAAAATCAGACTCAATCTCATTGTTAGAGTAGCAACTTTACAACATAAACTGAAATCTTGCATGGTGTCTGTCGTTAGAGTGAGGGCACTGATTGAAAAGGCACGGGACCCTGAAAAATGAGATGGCGACATATGGGTTGACAATGATGCCGACGGAGAGGTTGAAATCCTAGGTCATGCTGAGGCTTTTATAGATAACCCTGTAATAGTCTGCACTGAGGACATATCTGCCCCACCTCCAGCCTGCCCTGAGAAGTTAGCCTTACAGCCTCCACCTGAAGGAGCCCTAGCGTGATTGATCATTTTTCACCAGATGAAACAGCAAATGAAGGCCCTGAAGCAAATGGCTTGGAAGATATTTCTAATTCTTTCATGACCCACCCCCACCACCCCTCATTTCTTCCTATAACTAGACTAAGGTCCCCACAGGCCCAAAAAGGTGAGATACAAAGTGTTACCCATGAGGAGATATGTAATACTCCAAAAGAACTGCCTGAGTTTTCCAATTTATATAGACAAAATCAGGGGAATATATGTGGCAATGGATTTTAAGGGTGTGGGATAATGGTGGGAGGAACATCAAAGCTGGATCAGGCTGAATTTGTTATGATATGGGTCCATTAAGCAGAGATTCTGCATTCAATGCTATAGCTCGAGGGGTGAGAAAAGACAGTAACTGTTTGGATGGATGGCTGAAACATGGATGAAAAGGTGGTCCACATTACCTGAGGTTGAAATGCCAGAACTGTCCTGGTAAAATGTAGATGAGGGGATCCAGAGGCTTAGGGAGATTGGAATGTTAGAGTGGATTTATGATGCAAAGCTTGCTCTTACACCCCAGGAATGTTCTGGAAGATGCACCTTTTATCAGAACAGTGAGAAATAAATTTGTGAGAGTAGCATCATCATCCCTAAAGAGCCCTGTGGTTGCACTTCTCTGTAGGTCAGATATTACTGTAGGAACTCCTGTCATAGAGCTGGAATCCTTAAACACAATGGGGATGATTAGATCCTGAATTGGCACAAGCCAGGTGGCAGTACTTAATCACCAAAGACAAGGTGGATGTGGATATCATAATGAACAGCAGACTCAAAGCAAGAGTCAAAATAAATCTGACTTGCAGAGGCTTGTGACATTGGCTAGTAGATCATGGAGTACCCAGAAGTACAATAGATGGGGAGTCTACTAAATTCTTATTTGAGCTGTATAAACAAAAGAGTTTCAGGTCAAGTGAACAGAAGTCTAACTTGAATTACAAAAACAGAGAGTCATGGCCCCTTAATCAATCTCCAGACTTGAGACAGTTACAGACCCAGAGCCCCTTGAGTGAGGGAGAGGCCAGGCCCCTTTAGGGGAGAACCCTGTTACACTGCCACAAATTTATACTATTAATCTTCCTCCAAGCCTTCCCCAAGGAGACCAATGGCTTTTTACAGGGTAACTGCATTGGGGAAAAGGAAATAATCAGATATTTCAGGGATTATTAGACAATGGTTCAGAAGTGACATTAATTCCAGGGGACCCAAAACATCACTCAGAACAGTCAGAGTGAGGGCTTATGGAGGTCAGGTGATAGATGGAATTTGAGCTCAAGTCAATCTCACAATAGGCCCAGTGGGTCCCCAGACGCATTCTGTAGTTATTTCCCTAGTTCCAGAATGCATAATTGGAACAGACATACTGAGTAACTGGCACAATCCCCACATTGACTCTCTAATTTGTGGAGTGAGGACGAATATGGTATGAAAGGTTGGAAAGGGTGAGACTGCCACTTTCTAAAGCTGAAGGGTAAGTGACTTTCAACTTTGAAATCCAACAGTGTTTGCCCTGCAGGTTTTCCTCCCAATTTCTCCCTGTGGATCTTGTGACTGTCCCTCCTTTGCATATTGGCACCAGATAACTTGTTTTGAGATTCATAGGTCCACAGCCAGAAGAGAATTTGTGCCACTTTAATATCGTTTAAGGTGATGCATATAATTGCCAAATTGACAAGGGGTGGACATGTGGTAGTTAGGTTCAGGTGTCGATGGCCAGGTGAAGGTGCCTAGTGCTGTTGCTGTGGACATGAGCCAATGGTACATCAGCCTCATCTGTTGCTGATTACATCTGCAGTTGGCTAGGAGGTGTGCTTGCTGCAATAAATGATGTTTGATTTAAATGGCTGATGCTTAAATGACAGAGCTTACCATAGCACAGCCCAAGCAGCTCAGCATACCTCATCTCAGCACTCATAGCTCAACCCAGGCCTTTGGAAATTCAGAAAGGAATCACCCTGGGGAAAGTTGTTGGAACCCAGAGGCCTGGAGAGAAGGCCAGCAGAGATCACCCTGTGTCTTCCTACATAAGAAAGAACCTCAGTTGAAAATTAGCTGTCTTTCCTCTGGAAACTAATGAAATAAATCCCCTTTCATCAAAAACCAATCTGTCTCTTGTGTGTTGCATTCTGGCAGCTAGCAAACTATAACAGATATATACGAGATAGGGCCAAAGCAGGTCCTGAAAGCACAAATAAGTTAAACAAAAAAGTGGCCCAAATGCCCATGGTCTCCACTCCTGCCACATTACTTTCTCTCTCCCAGACCAGAGCTATGGCCTCTTGGGGAGTTCCTTACAATGAATTAACTGAGGAAGAGAAAACTTGGGCCTACCATCCGTGGACTTACAGAATGCCTTATCCATTGTCATGGTATTCCACACAGCACTGCTTCTGATCAATGAACCTACTTCAAGCAAATAAAGTGCAGAAATGGGCACATTATCATGGAATTCTCTGGTCTTACCATATTCCCCATCATCCAGAGGCAGCTGGATTGATAGAACGGTGGAATGGCCTTTTGAAAACCCAATTACAGTGCCAACTAGGTGGCAATGCCTTGCAGGGCTGGGGTGATGTTCTCCATGAGACTGTGTGTACTCTGAATCAGCATCCACTGTATGGTTCTGTTTCTCCCATAGCCAGGATTCAGGCATCCAGGAACCAAGGGGTGGAAATGGGAGTGGCACCACTAACTATTACCTCCAGCAATCCACTAGGAAAATTTTTGCTTCCTGTCCCTGCAACCTTGAGCTCTGCTGCTCTATAGGTTTTAGTTCCAAAAGGGGGAGTGCTTCTACCAGGAGAAACAACAATAACTCCATTGAACTGGAATCTAAGACTGCCACCTAGTTACCTTGAGCTACTCATGCCCCTGGATCAACAAGCCAAGAAGAGGATTACTTTACTGGCTAGGGTTATTGACCCTGACTATCAGGAGGTAATAGGACTGGAACTACACAATGGAGATAAAGAAGAGTTTTCCTGGAATACAGGAGATCTCCTAGGGTGTCTCTTAGTACTACCATGCCCTGTGATTAAGATCAATGGAAAACTGCAACAACCCTGTCCAAGCAGGACTACCAATGGCTCTGAAACTTCAGGAATGAAGGTTTGGGTCACCCCACCAGGAAAAAACATGGCCAGCTGAATTGTTTGCTGAGGGTGAAGGGAACATGGAATGGGAATGGAAGAAGATAGTGATAAATATGAACTATGGCCATGTGATCAGTCACAAAAATGAGGACTGTAATGCTGTTTTGTTCATGTTATAGTATTTAAGTTGTAAGATATCAAGTTTAAGAGTGAATATTACCCAAGGACTTGTACCCTACTCTGGGGAGATTTAATGTGTTTCTGGTTGTACGTGGGACAGTTGAGTATTGTTAGGAAAGGAGAAAATGTGTCTGTTATTGTTTTCTATTTAGAGATTAAGCATGGTTTAAGGTGATGTGTATAGCTGCTAAGTTGACAAGGAGTGGACTGTCATGGTCAGGTTCATGTGTCACCTTGGCCAGGTGGTGGTGCCCGGTCATCTCGTCAGGCAAGCACTGGCCTGTCTGTTGCTATGAGGACATTTCATGGACTTAAATTATGATTATGTCAGTTGTATCCACAGCTGATTAATGTCTTCTTCAATGAGTGACTCTTAATCTAATCAGAGAAAGCCTTTTAAGGAGGATTCAGAAGAGATCATCTGCCTTCCTGCATCAGCCGGCGAGCCTCTCCTGTGGAGTTCAACCTGACCCTTCGTTGGAGTTGCCAGCTTCACAACCTGCTCTATGGATTTGGACTCTTCCATCTGCACAGTAGTCCAGCCAGCCTCTCCTGAGTGTTCGTTGTGGACTTCATCAGAGTTACCAGCTTGTGGCCTGCCCTACAGACCTCAGACTCTACATTCCCATGGTTATGTGAGACATTTTTATAAATTTTATATCTACGATGTCTCCTGCCAATTGTGTTTCTCTAGAGAACCCTAGCTAATACAGCAGGCAACTCAATGAAAAGATGCTACCTAGCACTTAGAGCACTAGGGAAGAATTAGAAATATTACATTGAAAAACAATAGTACCTTGGAAGTCATTCTCTAGATACTTGTCATGTTACCTGCAAATACTAGCTAAATATTAATTACTAAAGGTCTAAAAAGTTAAAAATTCATAATTTTTAAACTTTCTAATTTGAAATTCTTTTAAACTTACAGGACAATTACAAAAATAGTACAACCCCCATACAGAGAATTTTAACATTCCTCTGTCTCTCAGATGTAACCGGTGCCCTGCTGGCAATGGTGCCAGCTGAGTCCCACTTCAGGTTCAGGGGTCCTGCCACTAAAAGAATTTAGAGATGGAAGGGCCAGTAGGAATAAGTTGAAAAGTTTATTAAAAGGAAAGAAAGAGTACACCTTAAAGGGATATGGTGGATGTATTCAAGGGAGAAGCATGCACTGAGTGGATCGGGTTTAACTTATTTTATAGGAAGTTTTGTTGATGGCAGGTTTCCATCGTAACCTTTGAGAACCAGGTGTCTTCTTTGTGCAGGGTCTCATAGTGACCTTTGGACACCAGGGACCTCTTTTATCTAGAAGAGATAGCTATCGGAACTTGTGGTCTGCCATCATGCATGCAATTTGTCTTTGGGCAGATGTTTAACAATCCTTATGACCCCATATTTTCTGTCGTTAACTAAGAATTTGCTTTGGGCCCATGATTTTATAAGCTTGTATGGTGTTAGGAGGTTTCAGCAGTTTGGAGAGGTTCAGGGCTTTAGGGGAAATTTTTGTCCCATGAATATTGTAGCTGAAGTTTCACCTCTGCCTTAATCTTCCAAAGCTGAATATAAGACCAGGGGCCACAATATTAATGCTCTATTCTGTCTTGTTTCACCCAGATCCATCAGTTTTAACATTTTGTCCTTAACATTTTGTCCTATCATTGTTTCTATCCATCTATCTGTCTGTCTGTCTAATTATCAGTCTATTTTCTGAACACTTGAGTGCCACTTGTATACATCATGATCCTTGAACACTTAACACTGCCAGGTACATTTCCTAAAAACGCTATTCACTTATGTAACCACTTGCAGTTGCAGTTATCAAGTTCAAGAAATTTAGCACTGATATAAAACTTACAATCTATTCCAATTTTATCATGTCTGTTAATGTCCCTTTGAGTCTTTTCTCCTTCTCCGCTGGATCCCATTTAGGATTATGTACTGCATTTAATTGTCACGGTCTCTTTAGTTGCTCTTCCTTTTCTTTCTTTCTTTTTTTAATGGTGGGAACACATATCCATCACAAACAGTCTCATCTCAACCACTCCCAAGCATACCATTCAAAGGAATTAATCACGTCCACGATATCACAGTACTCACACCAACTTCCAATAGTAAAACATTCCCATTTCCCCCAAACAGAAACCCTACATCTGTTATGCCTTAACTCCCTATTCTCCCAGTCCCCATCCCTAGCAACCTTTACTCTAATTTCTGTTTTTATGAGTTTGCATATTCTCCAATATTTTCTTTGTATTTAAAAAATTTTTAATTCTAAATCTATAACAATCTAATTTGCTTTGATACCAACTTAACTTCAGTAGTGTATGCAAACTATATTCTTATACAACTCTGTCCCTTCACCTTGATGGTGTGCCATGGGTTCCTATTTTGATATTTTTCCTCTGGCTCTTTTTCATAATTTTCATCTCTCTATTGATAGTCTTTTATGTTTGTCTATTGCTTTCCTGATTTCTTTTAGTTCTTTGTCCATGTTTTCTTTCAGCTCTTTGAGCATATTTAGAGCCATGTTTTATATGTCTGGATTGTCCCAGGTCTGGTGCTCACCATTGATGACTGCTAGTGGTTTAATCTTATCCTTTGCATGGGCCATCTCTTCTGTTTCTTTGTATGCTTAGTAATCTTTTGTGGAAACCTGGACATTTTGATATTTTAATGTGTTATTACTGGAATTTACACTCTGAGGTATCTATTCCTTAAACTTATAACCAGCTAGTATAGTGACAGAGAGCTTCTTTGAATTCCAGAGCTAACAAAAAAAGAGAAGAGATAAAAGAAAACCCTTTCCCAGTCTTGCAGATTAACTTGCACACGTGGGCTCCTTCATGGCTTATCCAGATAATGAATTTGGAGAATTGCTCCAGGTCAAAGCTTAGTGGCCTTCTGATCCTTCTGTGCAAGTTTTGTCTCAGGCACGCACACGTGGCTCGGAGCATTCCCCTATTTGCATGGTTCCAGATGTTCTCTCTTCCCTAAGAAACAGTTTTCTCATGGTCCCAGGCACTGTACTGTTATATATCTCCAATCCCTTGCCCCAGGCATCACAACTTGTTCTGTAGGACAGCTCTGTAGAGCTGCCTTCTATATGCAGGACAAGGCTACCCCAAGACACATTGGGCCAGACGTACATGCTCCCGCCAACCAGGACCACTCTGCTACCTCTGGAACCAGGTCTAAGAATCTGCAATGGGAGCTCAGGCCACCTCCATGCTGAGCTGGTGAAGAGTGGAGGAGGGGCAAGCCAGGGTGCCAGGAGATTCTACTGTTCTTAAGTAGCCTCTTTCTTGATTCTGTGACTGCCCTGTAAATGCAGAGATGTTTCTGTCAGTTCTTCCTTGTTGTTCAAAACTTCTGTTGGACCACAGGGCCCTGAAGCGTCTCACTCTGCCATTTTGTAAAATTCACACTTTTATGGCTGGATTATTACAAATTCACGTAAAGTTGAAGGTGAAGGGAACACTTAATTGAGCACTTTAAGACTATCTGGCAATATGATAGATATTCCACAGACCATATTTCATTTCATTTCTCCAGCATCCCTAGATGGCAGGTATTATTGTTTCTGTTTTATAATTGGGAGAACTGAAGTGCTCAGAGTTTAAGTAATTCACAACCCTAGCAAGTAGAGCTGAGCTTCAAACCCAGCTCAATTTAGTTCCATAGTTTAAACTTTTTACACTAGAAATGCTTATTCCCTTAGGTTTTAAAAATAATTAATAATGCCAATGATAATAATACTATGATAATTGGTATATTAACAGTAAATGTTGCTATATGCCTTTTGGAAGCATGAGTTCCTTAAAAGTCATTTCCTCTACAAACTCTCTGTTTCTTATCAGAGAGCTCTTCTCTGGTAGGATAGAAAGTCTTGTTTCTTATTGTCACGAAAGCTTACCTTTAACATCCAAAAATATTTTTCAATATTGGTTTAAAAATGCCTGGGATTTTAAGACTGTAGACATAAAGTAGGTGAAAATTAATTAACTTTATTGATATTAAGTCAGTATGGGTAGCAACAGGTGAAGAAATAATCTTTATAACAACTTCTCCCTCCTTTAAAATATAAATTTTTTGAGCACCTCATACCCTATTCTACCTTGACTTTTCATTATGTTATTAAAAATGGAATTGTTGCATTCTTTCAGTATTTTCATAGATTCTTAGAGTTGTGATGGTTGGGATATAGTTTCAAATGCTCAAATGCTTTGTAGTTTCAAATAAAAAGAATTTTATTTCTTTTGCATAAAAGCCCAAGTTAGTATGGCAGTTCTGCTCCATGCAGTTTTCAAATATTAAGCCACCTCTTTCTTGTTGATATGCCACCCCCTAGTGTGTTGCCTTATTTACACAGTATAAAGTAGTTCACACTCCTTCCACATTCCAGCTCACTGGAATTGTGAAAAGGGAAAGGGGGGCACAACCCTCCCTTTTAGCAGCATGGCCAGGAAGTTAAACACATTAATTCTTATGTCACCTTGGCAAGAAATTAGTCACATGGTCACTCCTTACTGCAAGGGAAGCTGGAAAACACAGGCTTTACTGTAGATGACCATTTGCACAGCTAAAACTTCAGGATTTTCTTACTTTGAGAAAAAAGGGAGAATAGATATTGGGAGGCCATTTCTACTATTAATGTTACCTGGTCTAATCTCCCACCCAACTGAGCAATTTTCTTTAGTGTTTGAAACTATATGAGATTACCTCTGCTAGTATCTCCAGTCAACACATTCCATTATTAGATATATCTATAAAAATTTCTTTCAGGTCAGATCTAGTTAGCATCTAGTTGCATTTTCTCTCTTCTAAAACCTTAGTAACATTAAAGTATTTTTTTTAAGGCAAAACCCTACAAGGACAAAGAAATCAAGCTTGATTATGATAGTACAAAATTTTGAAGGCTATAAAACAAATCAAAGAATGGTAAAGTGACTTAGTATACCAGTGAAGCTCAAACATCAGCCTAGAGAAGCTGAGCTGACTCACTATAGAGATCCCCAGAAAGGCACAAGAATTGGTAAATCAACATATTGCTCTAAAATCTGAGCTGATAGAGGAATGACTGAAAGTATGTGAGGAAGCAATGTGATTACCAGATCCCTTCTTTGCCTTAGATGAAGCATGGTGATTATTCTCAGGAGAGAATGGCCCAGAGTTTCTGGGATACAGGCATGTCTAAGGACACAATGTGATAGATAAAGATGGACTTAAATGAAAGTCTACAAAGTAAATGGAGAGACCCATAGCTTCCTTCCTCTTTTTACAATCAGAATTCTGCTACCAGGCTAATATGCCTCAGGCAGGAAATAAGAGAATTTTTCTCACGATAAACTGACCAGCCCAAGGGAAATGTCTAAAAGTTGCTAAACCAATGGGCACTCTCAATAAACAGCCCAGCCCCATCAGTCGGCAAGCACCCCATACACATGGAGCTTCGGGTTAACTTTTATTTCTTTGCCTTAAAAACAGGAGTGTCGGGAGGGCCACGGTGGCTCAGCAGGTAGAGTTCTTGCCTGCCATGCTAGAGACCGGGGTTTAATTCCCGGTGCCTGCCCATGCCAAAAAAAAAAAAAAAAAAAAACCCAAGACTGTCATGCCAATAATTGGTAGATGGCTGAGAAAATTTCTAATATTGAAGCAAGAACGGAAAAAAAAATTCTGAGAAACCAAGATGATTTAGGGTGAAGAAAGCTTCAAAAGATTATAAAATCCTCAAAGACAAAAGATTATTTTCTCCTTTGAGAAACATGTTTCTTGTTTTATGTATAGATTACATAGATGCTGTAGAAAGGAACATTAAGACAAATTTTTATTTTATGAAAATTAAAAATATGATACTAAAAAAAAAACCCCAATAAAATGATGGAAAATAAATTACCCAGGAATTAGTAAAATAGGACAAAGACATGGAACAGAAGAGATTAAAGATAAGGAAACATGAAAATGAGTTGGTTAAGGAAGTCCAACTTCTGAATGAAATTCTAGGAAAAAAAACAAAGAAAATAGAGGTGAGGCCAACTTTAGAAAAAATCTTCCTTATATATAATTGAAATCTGTCTTCTTGTGGCTTGCATTCATGGTCAAAACTTGATTTCAGGCTTCTAGTCTCCAAAACTGAGAGAATAAATTTCTGTTGTTTAAAGCCATCCGGTTTCTGGCACTTTGTTACAGCAGCTACAGGAAATTAATATACGACCAAGCAGGCGTCCTCTGACCAAGCTCTGATTAGACTATGTCTGACATTTAAATGTATGGTGCCTCCGGGCAAACACGATTCTCCAGGCACAAGAGCAGCACAAAGCAAAACAAGACCTTCTCTTTATCACAAGCCAATATTATACTAAGACCACAGTAGCTATTTTGGTAGCCATATCACACTGAAGCTCCATAGACCATGTCACTAAATTCCCTAAAGCTTTTTGACAGGTGCTTCTATTAAGTCACACCTCCAACAACCCTGAAGTCACTATTTTTTTTCTGGAACCAAATGATGCACCTAACATTTGTCTTCTTAAATTTCATCTTGTTAGATGGAGCCCAATGTTCCAGCTGTAGGCAATTATCCCGAGCTTGGCTGGAATACTGCCAGTAGCTGAAAGTTTACCATCTCACAGGAAAACACATTCCATGGTCAGTCGTTCTAAAGCTAATGAATTTATCTTTTATATTAAGTTAAAATCTGCCCCTCTTTTTTCTTTCTTATTATTTTCTTTTTTCTTTTGAAGTAATTTCAAATTTACAGGATGGTTGCAAAAACAATACAAACCCCATAGAGAGAACTCCAACATGCCCCTACCCTACTCCCAGATACCAAGATCCGCCAGTTTTAACATTTTGTCATATCATTCCTGTATCAATCTTATCTATCTATTGTCCATCTATCTAATCTATCATCTATCTATTTTCTGAACATTTGAGTGCAGGTTGCACAACCTCATTCTCCTTGAACACATACTTCCATTTACATTTCCTATGAACAAGGGTATTCACTTACGTAATCACCTAAAGTAAGTTATCAGGTTCAAGAAACTCAGTGCTGATAAAAAGCTTATATTCTATATTCCAATTCTTTCTTATGTTCCAACCATGTCTTTTTGAGCCTTTTCTCCTCCATTCTTAGATCCCATTCAGGGTCAAGTATGCATTTAATTATCATAATCTCTTTAGTGTCTCTTTTTAAATGTGGAAACATACATACAACATAAATCTTCCCATCTCCACCCCTCTCAAGCACACCGTTCAGTGGGATTAATCATACTACAATGTTGCAGTACCCTCAACACCATCTATTATTATAACTTTCCCTTCACCTCAAACAAAGACCCTACACTCATTTTGCATTAATTCCCTATTGCCCTTATCCCCCACTCCTGGTAACCCATACTCTACTTTCTGTCTCTGAGGGTTTGCTTAATCTCTGATATTTTCTTTGTGGTTGCCCATGGGATTTAAATTTAACATTTTAAATCTATAAAAATCTCATTTGCTTTGATAACAACTTAACTTCAAGAGCACAAATGAACTATGTTCTTAGATCCCTCTATCCCCTCACCTTTATGTAGTTCTTGTCATAAATTACGTATTTGTATGAGTCCCAAACCATTAATTTATCATTACATTTTATGCATTTGCCTTTTAGATTCTGTAGCCTTCCTAATACTTTTTCTTTATAGTTTTGCACATTGGAGCGAGTCACAACAGGATCATGCAACATTTGAGGATAGCTATCATGTGCCACTTTATTTGTTTTGTCTCTCCCTGTGAAGCATGCTAAAGTTATTCACCCAATCCCCATAAAATGTGATTTTCAGACCCCTCTAACTTGGCCACTATCTTCTGGGCTTGCTCTGGTTGTTGATGTTTTTTGAAAACATAGCTTCTAAAATTAACAAAACAGCTGAATGAGGGTTCCAGTTGGCCTCAGTTTGAAGCCCAACTCTACCAGGTGTGTTACCTGGGTAATTTATATAGTCTTTCTTAACCTCATTTCCTCATAAAAAAAAAAAAAATCAGACAGTGGTTAATACCTACCTCATAAGGTTATTGTAAATATTGAAAGACCTAATAAACATGTTAAATACTTAGTGCACTGCTTAGCACAAAGGAAGCATGCCCCCCCCCCAAAAAGTTACACATGTTAATTCCCTCTTGTTTGTGTACTTTGCTTCAAATGAGGTATCCTAATTCATGTCAACTTTATCTGGGACTTTGTTTTGCTCACGGCAGTATCTCAGGCACCTAGAATACAACATGGTGCACTCATTAGGTAAGTGCTCAAAGATTTTTTTTGAAATTCCCAATGCCAAATGTAGTTCATCCTGTTATTATTTGTATGCATATGAAAGACATCAGGGAGATACACAAAGGTGAATCTAGTAGCTGTGTTTTGGTCAAGGGAGTATGAGTGGTATTTTCTTCTTTTCCCTTTTTTCAAAAAAAATTATATATCTAAAATGAAGACATTGGTTGAGAAAATTGTGATCAATTCATACAGCAAAATACTATGTAGCCATTTTAAAAGTTGGTATTTCATCAATACAGAAATACATTTCAAAGATATTATCAAATGAAAAAAGTGGTTTACAAAGCATTATATACATTTTGATTTTTAAAAATATATATGGAAAAGTAATTAAAAGATAAAATGGTTTTAACTATGTTAGACATTTTTATCTTCAATTTAGAATTTTTACATAATAAATGTTTATTACTTTGTGACAAAAATATAATAAACTTAGATAATAGTATGATTTACAGGCAAAATATTATTATGATATCTACTCTGAGTCTGTCCTATGAGTTGTACAAAGATGCTCACTGCTGTACTCTAAACTTCAAATAGTTCCTCATTAAAATAAGACTTTGGCTAAATTCCTTAGTATAACTAAATATGTAAATCAAACTATCTATATTCCTCAGACTATAGTTTTGAGGAAAAATCAATATGATCTGTGATTTAGGCCACAAAAATTAATGGAGCTTAAAAGCATAGATTTTTTTTTTTAAGTTAAGTAGTTAAGTACCTGAGAACGTATAGTATGTAGTAGCACTGGAAACCTGGGTTTTAGACCTGATTCTGTCATTAACACTAAAACAACTTAAAAAAAAACTTATAAAATGTTAAAATTCCACTAGAGAGTGTCTAATGTACTTTCAGAATAAATATTCAAGACCTCTATGACTTTAAAAATCATGCTTTGTTTCCACAATTATCAGTAAGAATGAAGTTATTTTATCTCTTGGCTTTGTATGGAAGTTGATTCTTTGCTTGTGCTATTTTAAGCTCTCCCATTTGGCAAAATCCCTGTTTTGGAAGTTGACGGACTTATGCTTCACCAGAGTCTAGCAATTGCGAGATACCTGACCAAAAACACAGGTAAAATGTTTATTGTGTTTAAGCTTTTTTTTTTTTTTTTGCATGGGCAGACACTGGGAATCGACCCCAGGTCTCTGGCATGGCAGGCTGCAACTCTGCCTGCTGAGCCACTGTGGCATGCCCTGTGTTTAAGATTTTAATAACTGAAAAAGTAAATGTTTTCAATTCAGTATTCATTAATTAATTTGAATATTGAATACTTCACTGCAAAGAAAAATGGAATTAAATATGCTAGAGAAGTATACACCATGTGTACCATGTGTATCAGCTTAACTTTCTGTGAGTTCCCCAGAGATTTTTATTTTATATTGCCACCCACTACCTCCTACCCTGTACCTTCTTGCCCCTAAACCCTTATTAATATTTAGCTGCAAAAATGGGACAGGTATGCCTTATTTCAAACTTTTGCTAGGATGTGTACTATAAGAAGATAAATGAGTAGGAAATACATGTGGCATATGGAAGGTAAAATTCCACATATGATTGAAATCTTGTTTTCCATGATGTCCTTCATCCTAATCCTGCTGAAAAAATAGAAAGGGAGTCTTTGTCTCTGTGGAGTGCCATTTGAGACATCCATAGTAGGTAGTTAGCTTCTGAGTGGTTTTGTTTTGGCTGTGCCCCATGGCACTGATGAAAAGAGATTAAGAAAACTTGCTTGATGCCCTTTCCCACATCCTGTGTATGCTCCAATGTCTTCTCTCTCCTTTTCTGCTCCTTGCACAATCTTTTTGAGTGAAAAGCTACTTTGTGCTTCTTTAAAAGTCCCTGCCTCTCTATTCAGTCTGCAGAATCCCCATTCCCTCTTCCACCCAACCCTATCACTCACCATTCAACTATGCTCTAAGCCACAATCACAGGGTTAGCTCACAAAATAAAATGGGCCCTAATTATGTAAAAAACATGAATACCTCTTACATTAACATACTCCAGCAAAGGAAGTTTTTTGGAACTTCAGAAGAGATGGAGATTTTTCTAACTATGGAAACTGGGTTTTGAAGTGAAAATGACATTTGAGCTTAGCCTTAAAGGATGCCTAGAATTTCAAGAGGAAGACTTGGACATGGGCGGTGGTTTTCAAACTTTACTTGGACATGGGCGGTGGTTTTCAAACTTTAGGGGCAACAGAATCACCTGGAGAGCTTGTTAAAAAACACAGATTCCTTGCCCTCAACTTCAGAGATTCTGATTCAATAGGTCTGGAGTGGAGCCCAAGAACTGGCATTTTTACTTTTTCAGAGCATGTTGATACAGCTGGTCCAGGGACCTCAGTTTAAGAATCACTGGACTAGGACACTCTATGCAGAGAGAAAATAGCATGAGAGAAGGAAAAGAACATCAAATTTGCAGGGTGGAGAAGTAGAAAGAGAAACATCTAAAAAATAGATTGAGATCAGTTAAAAACAACCAAAGTATGGACTGTGTTACTTTGATAATTGTAGGTTTTTATCTAGAAAAGCAGAATAACTAAAGTGTGAGTTTGGGAAGATTATTGTGACATGACTGGAGGTGGGGAAACACATTAGGAGGTCATTAAAATAGTCCAGATGTCAACAGAAAAGAAGAGAGAGTAGGGAAACATGGGAAAGTTTGTGAAGATAGAATCATGACAGAGACCAGACGACAGATGGAGAATGGAGGGTCATTCTGTCTTACCAAGGCAGCAAGGTTAGGACAGATGACAGCTTGGACATGGTTTTGTCATTCTAAGAGTGCTGGATACATTCTTCTACAAACTTTCCTCAAACTGCAATACCCTTTCCAATGTCTTCTCCCCTCAACCATAATACATGCCACATGCGCAGGGAATCTGTTTTATTCACTGCTATGATTCCAGTTAGGGCTGACCCACAGTTGGAGCCCAGTAATTATTTGTTGAATAAATGAAGTACAGCTGGTTTGAGGTTGGATGTGATGACTCTGTTTTGGGATCTGCTGAAATCTGGGAGCCAAAGGAGACTCAGAAATATCCAAAGGGAGACTTACGAATATGAATCTGGAGTTTAGAACTAAAAATGCTGAATGAGGAGTCCTCTACATAAAATTGGTAACTGAAGCCCTGAGCATGGAAGTCAAAGTAAGGATGAAAATGAATGAAGGAAACTAGGACAGAGTCCTAAGGAACTTTTCAAGGTCAGAACAAAGAAGATGAATCAACCTTTGAACATCACGAAATACATCTGTGTATTTACAAAGGAACTCTAAATCACCAAAGCAAGTTCTTTCACTTTTAACAGCTTTATTGGGACATAATTCACACACTATAAGCACAGTTTCTTGATTTTTTAGTAAACTTGTATCCTTGTAGAAAAGCAATTAAGTAAGAAAATATTTAGGAAAATCAATGAACTTTTTAGCAAGAGTGATGATCAACAAATGGCAGGAAAAGAAAAAATCTCTATTATTTTAAACTTATAGGCTTCAGGCAGAAAATAAACACTGACAAAACTTATCTGTAAAATATAAAAGCAATTTTTTTTTACAAAATAAATTGTAATGTATGTATAGATTATTTATTGCAGTATTGCTTGTTTTAGCAAAAGACTGGAAACAAACCTAATTATTTGAGACTAGTTCAATCCATTTCGGCACACCAAACAGAGGAATACTTTGTGACTGAACAAAGAGTAAGGCTATTCTTTAGAGACAAGTGAAGAAGAAAGATTCCTCTGATATAGGAGAGAGCATGTCAGGGGACTATATATTCTTTTTTTTGGGCAGGGGGGGTGCATGGTCTGGGACTCGAACCCAGGTCTCCCGCATGGAAGGTGAGCATTCTTCACTGAACCACCCAAGCACCCCATTATTTATTTGCTTGTATTTTCATAAAGAAACAGTGGGAAGATACACAAGAAACTAATAAAAGTGGTTGCCAATAAAGTAGGAAGAAAAGGGAGCCAGATGAGGTGGATGAGGGCAGGAAGGGACGTGAGTCTTTACTGGACTATTGACTGTTTTATGTTGTTTTGAATTTTTGAATCAGATGATTATATTGACTATTAAAAATGGGCAAACCTTGTCATATAGTAACTTAAATCAAATACATTCATGGGCCTAAAACAGCCTCTCTCTTTTCCACAGATTTGGCTGGAAAAACAGAATTTGAACAATGTCAAGTTGATGCTATTGTGGATACACTGGATGATTTCATGTCACGCTTTCCTTGGGCAGAGAGAAAACAAGACGTGAAAGTAATGTGATCGGTTCTCTATTACTACTATTAATCTTATACTTATCAGGCATTGTGAAGGTACTTTAAAAAGATATTTTTAAACACTGAAATACACATACACACACACATATACACACACACTTTTAAAACATCAAATTATAGTAGGCAGTTTAAAACAAGGTACAGTGATCACATTCCCCACCTCTTCATATTACCCCCTTCAGATACAATTCTTTTAGCTGTTTCTTTAGGATTTACACATCTCCATATTTCTATATGATATGTAAATATGGCTTTCTTTTGATCCCTGATTTTAGAGTTTCCATGGACTGCTTATTATAGTAATAAGAATGCAGTTCTCTTATATAGTCATCCCGCTGCTTTCTTTCTCCCAAAGCTCCTGATACAGTGATAATTTTTTTAAAATCAATACTTAATGATTACATTAGTATGCCTATACAAATTATTATACAGAACTGTACATTGTAATATACGTCTCATGTTTCCTTCTCAAAGTTAGTAATTGTTTTTTTTCCATTTGCTTAATTCTGTTTACTTTTTTATTACTTTTTTAAAATTGTGAAATATAACATATATACAAAAAAAGCAATAAATTTCCAAGTACATTTTAACAAGTAGTTTTAGAACAAATTTTAACATTTGGTCTGGGTTACAGTTCCATGATTTTTCATTTTTTCTTCTAACTGCTCCAAGACACTGAAGATCAACAGAAATATCAATATAATGATTCAGCAGTCATACTCATTTGTTAAATCCTATCTTCTCTGTTATATTCCTCCTTCTCTTTAAATAACATTTATACGTAAAAGCAATAAATTTCAAAGTACATTGCAATAGTTAGTTGTATAACAGATTTCAGAGTTTGGTATGGGTTACAATTCCACAATTTTAGATGTTTATTTCTAGCTGCTCTAAGGTACTGGAGGCTAAAAAGAAATATCAGTATAATGATTCAGCACTCACATTCATTTGTTAAGCCTGACCTTCTCTGTATAACTCCATCATCACCTTTGATCTTTCTCCCACTTTTTAGGGGTATTTGGGCTAATTTCTTTTCACTTTTATTGTTGATTCTTCCCACACCATCAAATAGTCTACCAATACAATTTTCCACAAGGTCAATGCTATCAGAAAATCGATTATTTCCAATATTTTCTCAGATATACCCAGTCTGAAGACTTCCACTTTCCTTTGTAGAACTCTTTAGGTTTTCTGTACCCCTGTCATCATAAGACTTCCCTTACCTGTCATAACAGGAATCTCCTTTTTTCTTTCTCTTAAATTGAAATCCTGTTTCTGAGTGCCTACCATTTTGCTTACTCGTTTGTTTATTTGGGGCACATCGTACAGAACTGAAAGATTAAATTACAGTGAAGGTTTGAGGACAGGAGGTATGATGATGCCAGACTGTATAGATAGCTCTATCTTGTGACGCATGTTGTTTCCATCTGATTTGGCTGCCTTAGACACTTGGTGCACAGTTATCTTCCTGTGATGTCCATTATCATCCTAAATATTTCTTTTGATGCTTTCCTGTGTTCATTCTCCTTTTTCCTGTTTTTGGTTTTGTGGAGCAATCATCCAATAGCTTACTGAACATGAGAAGTAAAAGTTTGAGAACTCATTTGCCTGAAAGTGTTATTTCATCCTCATATTTGTTTCATAGTTTGGTTGGGTATAGAATTCTATGTTGAAAGTAATTTTCTTTAGTATTTTGAAGGCATTTATCTATTGTTTTCTAGTTGAGAAATCTGAATTCAATCTAATACCTAATCCCTCTCCATCACCCTCTCTTTTTCTGAAAGCTTATAGAACACCCTAGAGTTCTAAAATTTTACAATGAACAGCCACAGTGTGATTTTATTTTTTTTAATACAGTTTGTTACCTCCTTGTTGGGCTTTCAATATGGGACTCATGTCCTTTAGTTCTAGGAAATTTCCTTTAATTATTTCACTGATGATATTTTCCCCCTTTTCTCTGTTTCTTTATAATATTGAAATTCCTCCCACATAGATGTTGGATCTTTTCTCTATTTCCCATCTTTTTGTCTTTTTTGCATTGCTTTAAGGAAGAAGTCCTCAACTTTGTTCATCAGCCCTTCTCTTTATTTATGAAGTTCTGATATTGCCGTTTTAAATTTACAAGGGCTCATTTTTGTAGCATTCTCTGTTTTCCTTTTAAAATATTATTTTATATTTATTAAAGATGCTATATCATCTCTCTATCTAGTATGTGTATGTTTGGAATTGCTTTTATTCCTCTTTATTTTGGTCTCTTGTTTTTTACTTAGATGTCAGATAATCCTTCATAATTCACGATAGAGAGTAGGTAAATTAATAAGCTTATTCAAAGCTCTAAATTTGCAGATGGGGTTTGCTGGTTGAGTTTCACTAGGCCATTCTGGGGTTATCTTCCAGCATCACTGTCTTCAGTTATCCCCTCTGGCATTGGGCAGGGTCCTTAGACAAGAATTCTAATCTCCTACCAAGAGGGAAAGGCGTGGCTGCCAATGTTCTGAAATCCAGTAGGGACAAAAGGGCTGGGAATCTCAGAATTTAGCATTCAGTATGCATATGTTCATTTATTAATCTTCCTCTTTTTAAAACAGTATATGTGCCATCCCCCAACCCAGAGACCATCTGTTTTACTCTCTCTCCAGCTTTGTGCTAAGGATAGGAAAGAGTAGTCCACTAGCATGGAATGAAAAAGGCAATCTCATGTTCTAACGACTTATTTAACAGCTTTCTACTAATCCTCCTTTTATCACCTCCTCCACCTCTAACTACTCTCTCTTCGACTCTACTAATTGTAGAGCTACAAATCTTGCCATTTCCTGAGCTACTGTAGCATTTTATGTTGTAGAAAGCATTGATTCTCAACTTTCCCTTTTCATCCGCTTTTCAAATTTTGTTTCCTCGTCTCTTCTTCTTGTGGGTTCTACCTTTTTTTTTTTTTTGACAAAAAGCATTTACTGTAGTTTTAGAATGGAAACAAAATTATATGTGTGCTAAATCCATCATCTTTATCCAGAATTCTAAATAGACCTCCTCTGTTACCCTCTATAACATTAACCTACTCATTTGTTTAGGGCAGTCACCACAATCCATATTTTGTTTTAAAATGGATTTACTTTGTCTGTTGTTTGTCTCCTCCAGTAAAATATATCACGAGGGCAGACATTTGTCTGTATTAGTCACTGGTGTACCCATCACACCTATCACAGTGCCTTTTGCGTAGCTGGCACTTACACTTAGCATTTGTTGAATGAGTGACAGGAAAAGCTAAATTTATCCAACACTTACCGTATCATGTGCAAGGGGCTAGAATCCTTGCATATGTTATCTCAGTCAGTCCTCACAACCCTCTCAAGAGATAAGTCCTTTACATGGTCATGCTCACTTTCTAGATGAGAGAGGTTATGAAGTTGCCCAAGTTCACACAAATGAGGGACAGAATTGCTACCTCAGCCCAGACAGCCTGGCTCCAGAACCCATAGCCTCATCACCTACACATGCTATCTCCTCTGTGAGTGGCTAATTCATGCAGCATCCCTTTATGGAGAATCTGTGGTTATCCTAATTTTCCAGCTGAGGAAATTGTGGTTTATGTAGTATAAGTAACTTGCCTAAGGTTCTTTAGCTGGTAAAGGACAGAGCAGGGATTCAGATCCCAGGTTCTTTGACTTAGAATCTTAACCACTCTGCCCACAGCCGGCAACTGCTCAAAACAGCTTTATCATGAATAGCTATGTATGTGTTACAGCTAAAGGGCCTATACCCCAAACCCACAGCACAGAACAAATAGTAGTTCTATTAATTTACTTTGAACAAATCTATTCTAAATATGCAAATATTTGGACATAAAAGTATTCATATTTAATGACCCATAAAAATATAAGGCTTAAGGGGGATACACCCCACCCCACACACACCCCACCTCCTGCCACACTCACAGAGACTACCCAGGACAATCTCATAAAAGCTTAGCTTTGGTAATGCTAAGTATAATGGGGCTTTTGACATGAATATATTTGGGCTAGAATCAGAATGCTAGGCTGGAATCCTGATTCTCTTCTAACCAGCTGTTACTTAACTCTGTATCTATATTTCCAATTCTTCATCTGTAAAATGGGTATTTCATGCAATCTACTGTGGTTAGGTAGAAAGTGTTCAATAAATTTATCTATTATAAATAATATAGTGTTAAATACTTTATTGCAATTTGTTTTTCCTTATATTTGTCAGCCTTGGCATCTATATTTTATATATCCTTATAAATGCAGAAACAAATTGATTTTGCTAAAGCTGCCAGAAGGCAATATACCAGAAATGGATTGGCTTTTATTTATTGTTACAAGTTAAAATTCTAGGGCCGTGAAAATGTCCAAATTAAGGCAAAAACAGGATAACTTCACTCAGGAAAGACCCACCGAGTCCGGTTTCTCTGTCACATGGGAAGCCACATGGCAACATCTGCTGCCCTTCTCTCCTGGCATCTGGTTTCAAATGGCTCACTCAGAATCTCCAGGCATCTGTGTCTGAGCTTTCTCCAAATATTCTCCTTTTAAAAGACTCCGGTAAGCTAACTGAGACTCACCTTGAATAGGCAGTGTTACATGTTCTTGGGAACAACCTAATCAAGAGGTCCCACCCAACAATAGGCTTGCCTCCACAAGACTGGATTAAAAGAACATGTTTTCAAAGCAGCACATAACAGCTTCAAACTAGCATGATACTTAACAGCAAATCTGAAAAAAAAACAGTATCTAAAGCTCCACCCTCACATGTGCTAAAGACCCCACTTGATTGGCAGTCTACCAACTTAGCAATTTTGCCCTTCTCTATTTTCTACCTGTCTGTGGCTGAGGCTTTATAACAGAGGCTACCTCCAAGAGGAAAATAGTCTCTGAACTATTATAAGAGTAATAGTCTTCCTTTGAATTAGAATAACTATGCTGTTACATATCACTTATCTCAAAGCACAAATTCATAGGACATAACATTCCAAGTTCATGAGTGAATCATATCAAGGTACAACAAGTTGCAGAAACGCTGCTGATAGCTACAAAATACCTGCAAGGACCTGGTTAATCTACAATGAGCAAAGCATAGTTCTTTGGTATTTTGCCTGTTCTTTTTTTAGCGGTTGCATTGCTGCCACCTTGCGGTCAGATAAAGCATTAACATCTAATTCAAAAACAGAATATTGAATCACTCAGGACAAATAACGAAAATATTCCTGTCGTCATGTGTTTTTAAAAATCTACAAAATATATATTAATTATGGATGTTTCAGTATCTGTTGTTGTAAAATTCTGTTTCCAATAAAAAAAATTAATGTAAAAACATGACTGAACCTTGGTCACCCTGGCAATCCTTGCATTTACCGCTAGTGCTATTTTGGTTACTCAATGTATCTTCGTTTCAGTGTCCTCATTTGAAAAACAGGGTAGGGATAGAGGGTGAACAGGACTGAGTGAATTCCAGTTCCAATACTAAATGATTATGGTAGTGTGGATTTTTTTAAGGGTTCTCAAGAAATATATAAACTTCCCTATAGCCCCCATAAGTGTCAGATTTCTCAGAGTGAAAAGAAATCTGCTTTATAACTCTCTGGAAGGGGAGGCAGAAAATTTCTGAGTCCACCAAACATGAGTGGCTGTCTAGGATTTATCAAAAAATATGTTTATAGTACACATCTGGAGAAAAAATGATGTTTAAATCAAATGTCATTTTTTACATATTATTTTCTTAGGTGTTCTTTAAAATGAATCTTAAATAATAATTACCCTGGTTACTAATTCACATTTCATTAGGCTGAGCTAATTCATCAAACTTGTAAAAGAGAACTGTATTACAGGAGAAGTCAATAGCACAGATACAAATTTTTTTATCTGGGACGGCATATTCAAAAAAATTTGGGTACCTGAAGCTGCGTCATTCAAATTAGAAAACGAAACAACCCACAAGAGGGTTCGCTGTGTTACGCAGTCCCGTGCTTCATCCTCTGGCTTCCTTCCAGTGACATACACGACCCTAAACTTTCCCTTCCAACCAAAATCGCACCCACATATATTGGTTGTTAGACTCACTATGTGCTACCATCACATCTATCCATTTCCAAGCATTTATACTCAAGCTTATTACAAATTCTGTACAAATTAAGCATCAGCTCCCTATTCTCTGCGTTCATTCTATCTTCTGTTGACCTATGTTCTAGAAATTAACATGAGTTTGCTAGTCATTTAGTTCATATTAGTGAAATCGTACAATATTTGTCCTTTTGTGTCTGACTTATTGTAGTCAACATAATGTCCTCATGGTTCATCCATGTTGTCACATGCGTGAAGACTTAGTTTCTTCTTACTGAGTAATAACCCGTCTTATGTTTACACCACATTTTGTTTATCCATTCATTAGTTGATGGACACCTGGGTTGCTTCCGTCTTTGGCAACTGGGAATATTGGGGCTATGAACGTCTGTGTCCCTGTCTTCAGCTCTTCTGAGTACGTACCTAGTAGTAGAATTGCTGGATAATACGGCAGTTCTGTATTTAGTTCCCTGAGGAACTGCCAAACTGTTTTCCAGAGCAGCTGTACCATTTTACATTCCCACCAACGGTGAATAAGTGTTCCTATTTCTCCACATTCTCTCCTACACTTGTTTTCTATTTATTTAAAGTGGCCATTATAGTAAGTGTGAAGTAATATCTTGCGGTTTTGATTTAAATTTCCCTAGTAGTTGTTGACGTTGAACATATTTTCATGTGCTTATTAGTCATTTGTATATCCTCTTTGGAAAAATGTCTATAAGTCTTTTGCACGTTTTTAACTTCGGTTGTTTGACCTTTTACTGTTAAGTTATAGGGTCTCTTTATATATACTGGATATTAAACCCTTATTGCATATGCAGTTTCCAAATAGTTCTCTCATTGAACAGGCGGCCTTTTCCCTTTTGTGACACAGTCCTTTGAAGGACAAAAGTATCAGTTATGAGGAGATCCCATTTATATATTTTTTCTTTTGTTATTCATGCTTTGGGTGTAAGTTATAAGAAACCATCTCCCACCATAAGAACTTGAAATTGCTTCCCTATATTTTCTTCTAGAAGTTTTATGGCTCTGACTTTTATATTTCGTTTTTGATCCATTTTGAGTTAATTTTTATATATGGTGTGAGAGAGAGTTCCTCCTTTATTCTTTTGAATGTAGATATCCAGTTCTCTCAGCACCATTTGTTGAAGAGAATGCTCTGTCCCAGTGGACTTGGCATCCTTGTCAAAAATCAATTGACCCAAAATAAAGAAAATAAAAATAAAAATAAAGGAAAAAAATCAATTGGCCATAGATATGAGATCTATTTCTGAACTCTCAGTTCGATTCTATTGGTCAATATGCTAATACCATGCTGTTTTTACAGTCATAAAAAAACAACCATAGCTTTATAATATACTTTAAAATCAGGAATTGAGAGCCCTCCAACTTCATTTATATTTTTTAAAGATGTTTTTGGCTATCTGGGGTTCCTGGTCTTTCCAAATAAATTTGATAATCGGGTGTTCCAATTCTTCTAAGTAGGCTGTTGGAATTTTTATTGGGATTGCATTAAATCCGCAAATCAACTTGAATAGAATTGACACCTTAACAATATGTAGTCTTCCAATTCATGAAAATGGAATATTTTTCCATTTATTTAGATCTTTGATTTCTTTTAGCAATGCTTTGTAGTTTTCTGAATATAGGTCCTTTACATTCTATTTCTAGTTTATTCCTAGATATGTGATTCTTTTGGTTGCAATTGTAAATGGAATTTTTTCCTACTTTCCTCCTCAGATTCTCTTTACTAGTGTACAGAAACACTTTTTTATCTTGTATCCCACCACTTTACTGAGCTTATTAGTTCTATTAGCTTTGTTGTAGCTTTTTTTAGACTTTCTATATATAAGATTAAATCATCTGCAAATAGGGAAAGTTTTACTTTTTTTCAATTTGGATGCCTTTTACTTCTTTTTCTTGCCTAATTACTGTAACTATAACTTCTAGCACAGTGTTGAATAACAGTGGTAACAGTGGGCATCCTTGTCTACGTCTCAATCTCAGTGGGAAAGCTTTCAGTCTTTCACCACACAGTATGATGTCAGCTCTGGGTTTTTCATGTTATGCCGTTTATCAGGTTGAAGAAGTTTCCTTCTATTCCTACCTTTCAAAGTGTTTGTATCAGGAAAACACAGAAGATTTTGTCAAATGCCTTTTCAATGTCAATTGAGATGATCATGTGTTCCTTCTCCTTTGATCTGTTAATGTAGTGCATCACATTATCTGATATTCTTGTGTCAAACCTCCCTTGTGTACCTGGGATTAAACTTACTTGATCATGGTGTATAGTTCTTTTAACATGTAGTTGGATTTAATTTGCAAGTATTTAGTTGAGGATTTTATGCATCTATATTCATTAGAGAGACTTGTCTATAATTTTCCTTTTTTGTAGTGTCTTTATCTAGTTTTGGTTTTATGCTTATGCTGGCTTTATAGAATGAGTTAGAGAATCTTCAGTGTTTTGGAAGATTTTGAGCAGGATTGGTATCAATTCTTCTGGAAATATTGCTAGAATTCACCTGTGAAGCCCTCTGGTCCCGGGCTGTGTTTGTGGGGAGGTTTTCATGACTGTTTCAGTCTCGTTACTTGTAAATGGTCTGATGAGCTCTCCTATTTCTTCTGGTGTCAGTGTCGTTGTTTGTATGTTTGTGAAAATTATCCATTTTATCAATGTTATCTAGTTTATTGGTGTATAGTTGTTCATAGTATCCTCTTATGCTTTTTCTTTTTACTGTGGGGTCAGTAGTAATGTTCCCCTCTCATTTTTTTATTATATTTATTTGCATCTATTTTTTTTTTGTCTATCTAGAGAAGGGCTTGACAATTTTACTGAACTTCTTAAAAAAACCAAGTTTGGTATTTTTTTACTCTATTGTTTTTGGTTTTTTGTTTGTTTGTTTTTTTTTTTTGCTGTTGTTCTCAATTTCACTTATTTCTACTCTTCTTTGTCATTTCTTTCCTTCTGTTTGCTTTGCAATTAGTTTGCTGATTTTTCTCTAGTTCCTCCAGGAGTGTAGTTAGATTTTTTATTTTAGCTCTCTCTTCCTTTTTAATGTAGATGTTTAGGGCTATAAATTTCCCTCTCAATACTACTACCTTTCCTGCATCCCATACATTTTGATATGTTGTGTTCTGATCTTCATTTCTCTTAAGATATTTGCTGATTTCTCTTGCAATTTCTTCTTTGATACACCGATTGTTTGAGTATGTTGTTGAATCTCCAAAAATTTGTGGATTTTTCCAGTCCTCTGCCTACTGTTGATTTCCAGCTCCATTTCATATGATCAGAGAAGTACTTTGTGTAATTTCAATATTTTAAAAAATTTATTAAGACCTGTTTTGTGACCCAACATGTGGTCTAGCCTGAAGAACGATTCATGAGCACTTAAGAGAAATGTATACCTTGCTCTTTGTGGGGTACAATGTTCTATAGATGTCTATTAGGTCCAGTTCATTTATCATATTATTCAAGTTGTCTGTTACCTTATCGATCCTCTGTCTATATGTTCTTTCTATTGATAACAGTGGTGTATTGAAGTTTCCAACTATTATTGCAGAGATGTCTATTTCTCCTTTTGGTTTTGCTAGTGTTTGCCTCATGGTTACATGGTTAGGTGCATAGATATTTGTGATTGTTATTTATTTTTGGTACTTTCCCCTTTCATTAATATATAATGTCCTTCTGTATCTCTCATAACAGCTTTGAATTTGAAGTCAATTATGTCCAGTATTTGTGTAGATATACCAGCTTTTTATGGGAGGGAGGGGATGTTACTGTTTGGGTGAATATCTTTTCCAGTCTTTTACTTTCAATCTTTTTGTATCTTTGGTCTAAGTTTAGTCTCTTGTAGACAGCATATAGATGGCTTATATTTTTAAAAATCCATTCTGCCAGTCTGTGTCTTTTGGTTGAGGTGTTTAATCTGTTAACATTCACTGCTATTACTGTAATGGCAGTACTTTCTTCAACCATTTTATCCTTTTGTTTTGATATGTCATATCTTAATTTTGTCTCTCTTTTAACCTGTTTAGCTACCTTTAGATACTCTTCTTTCTACACTCTCCTCCCATCCTCTCTCTCCTGTCTTTTCCTTTCAGAGTGCAGGACTCCCTTTTGTATTTCTTGTAGAGCAGGACTTGTTAACGAATGCTCTCAGCTTCTGCCTATCTGTGAATATCTTAAATTCTACCTCATTTTAGGAGGACAGTTTTGCTGGATAGAGAATTCTTGGCTGGCAGTTCTTCTATTTCAGTATATTAAATATATCATTCCACTACCTTCTTGCTTCCATGGTTTCTGATGAGAAATTGGAGCTTAGTCTTATCAGACATCCCTTATATGTAATTAATTACTTTTCTCTTGCTGCTTTCAGAATTCTCTCTTTATCTTTGGCATTTGACGTTGATTAATAATGTCTTGGAGTAAGTCTATTCAGACTTATTTGGAGTATGTTGTGCTTCTTCAACATGGATATCTATGTCTTTCATAAGAGCTGGGACATTTTAGGCCATAATTTCCTCGAATATTCCTTTCGTACCTTTCCCCTTCTCTTCTCTCCCTTCTGGGATACCTATGATGCAAATGTTTATGTGCTACTTGTTGTCATTCAATTCCCTGAGACCCTGCTCAATTGTTCTGAACTAAATTCACCCCTCACTATGCCGCCATCTTGCCCCACCTCCCTCCTATTACTCTTAAAGTGATTTTTTTTCTCTCTCCTAGGATCAGATATTTAATGAACTGCTCACATATGATGCACCTCATCTTCTGCAAGATTTGGACACATATTTAGGGGAAAAAGAGTGGTTTGTTGGTAACTCTGTGAGTATATTTTAAATCTTATCCAATATAAAGAAATATATGTTCCTTTAAAAAGTAAAAGGGTAAATAAAAAACATAAAAACTTAGTGAAAAAAAAAGATTCTCATTTGGGACAGAATAGCAGGAATAAAAGCTAAACTCCTTGCGTAAATATTTTTCATAGATTTGATTTTGGAACCATGAAGCATTTTATATTGAACAGCAATAACAAAAACAAAATAAAATAAAAACACTTTAAAGTCTTATAACTAAAAATGAAAGCAAAGTGAAAGTAATAAACCTGTGTAAACTTGGGACTTAAAGTATAGAGTACATAGTAAAGAACTTTTTCATGAAATATCATTTTAAAACACTTTTTATTAGCGAAGTTCTGGGTTTACAGATCAATCATGCCTAACATACTGGGTTTCCCTATAGCACTCTATTATTAACACCTCGCATTCACGTAGTTTGTTATAAGAGATGGAAGCTCAATTTTATAACTGTACTATTTATTATAGTCCATGGTTTACCTTAGGGGTCACAGTTTGTGTTGTACAGTCCCACTGATTTTTTAAGAATTTTATTCTAGTAACATATATAAAACCTAAAATTTCCCCCTTTTAACCACCTTCGAATATATAATTCAGTGTTGTTAATTATATTTTCAATGTTGTGCTACCATAACCATCATCCATTACCAAAACTTTTCTATCACCCCAAACAGAAACTCTGTACAGTTTAATTTTTTTTTAAATGATCAATCATCTTTAATAAACCACGAAGTAAAAAATAAAATTTGGCCAGCCACTCTTAAAAGTCATTCCACATGTCATGTCCTCATCACAATTCCTTCCTTCCCTCCAAAAAGAACAGGTATCTTGACTTTCATAGTAATCACTACTTTGCATTTCTCTATGATTTATCACCCAAGTATCTATCCTTGGACAATATAGTCTCGCTCGTGTTTTTCACATGCCTTTTAGGATTCGTAATTTACAGTGTCTTCACCATTCCTTTCTTTTCCATACAGTTTGTCTTTGAAGAATCTGAGCTTTTTGACCTGTAGTCTCCCATGGCTTGGGCTCTGTACAGTTTAAACATTAACTCCCTGTAACCTACTCCCACTCTGTCCCCTGATAACCTATATTCTAGATTCTGAGTTTGCTTATTCTAATTATGTCATATCAGTGAGACCATATATTTGTCCTTTTGTGTCTCATTTACTTAACTCAACATGAAGTTTTCAGGATTCATCCATGTTGCTGCAAATATCGGAACTTCATTTCTTTTTGTGGTTCAGTAGTACTTCATTGTGTGCATATAACATACATTTCGTTTATACCTTCATTGGTTGATGGACACTTGGCTTGTTTCCATCTTTTGGCAATTGTGAATAATGCCACTGTGAATAGCTGTGTGCAAATATTGTTTTGAGGCCCTGTGCTCAATTCTTTTTGAGAAGTGAGATTGCTGGGTCATATGGTCATTCTATACTTAAATTTCTGAAGAACTTCCAAATTTTCTTCTACAGCAGCTGCACCATTTTGCATTCCCACCAGCAATAAGTGAGTGTTTCTGTTTTTCCACACGTTCCCCAACATTTGTAATTGTTGGTTTTCATAGTAGCCATTCTAGTGAGTACGAACTGATATTGAGGGTTTAATTTGCATTTCCCTAATGGCTAATGATGCTGGACATTTTTTTCACGTTTTTTGACCATTTGTATATCTTCTTTGGAGAAATATCTATTCAAGTTTTTTGCTCATTTAAAAATTGCATTGTCTTTTTGTTGTTGAGTTGTAGGATTTCTTTTTATATTTTGGATATCAAACTTTTATTAGATATGGGGTTTCCAAATAATTTTTTCCCACTGCGTATGTTGTGATTTCACTTTTATGACAAATTTCTTTGAGGAGTAAAAGCTTTTAATTTTGTTGAGGTCCCATTTATCTATTTTTTTCCTATTGTTGCTTGTGTATTGAGTGTAAAATCTAAGAAACCATTACCTGGCACAAGGTTCTGATAATGCTTCTCTACATTTTCTTCTAGCAGTTTTATAAATCTGGATCTTATATTTTGGTCTTTGATCCATTTTGATTTGATTATTTTATATGGTGCAGGAAGGTGAACCCTACTATTGTTGTTCACTATTTGTTGAAGAGACTATTAATTGCCAAGTGAGTGGTCTATGCCCCTGTTCTAGTTTGCTAGCTGCCAGAATACCAGAAACAGAGTGGCTTTTAAAAGGGGGAATTTATTACGTTGCAAGTTCACAGTTCTAAGGCCATGAAAATGTCCCAACTAAAGCAAGGCTATATAAATGTTCAATCTAAGGCATCCAGAGAAAGATACCTTGGTTCAAGAAGGCTGAGGATGTTCAGAGTTTCTCTCTCAACTGGAAAGGCACATGGTGAACATGGCAGCATCTGCTGACTTTCTCTCCTGTCTTCTTGTTTCATGAAGCTCCCCTGGGGGGCATTTTCCTTCTTCATCTCCCAAGGTCTCTGGTTGCATGGGCTCTATAGCTTTCTCCAAAATGGTTACTTCTTAAAGGGCTCCAGTAAGCAACCCCACCTTGAATGGGTGGAGACACACCTTCATGGAAATCATCTAATCAAAAGTTACCAACCACAGTTGGGTGGGTCACATCTCCATTGGAACAATGAGAAAGCTACCAGCTAGCAATACTGATGAGAATTAAAGGACAGGGCTTTTCTGGGGCCCACCACAGACTCAAACCATCATAGCTCCCTTCAAAAATTAGTTGGCCATAAATGTGATAGTTGATTTCTGAGCTCTCAGTTTTATTCCATTGGTCTTTATGTCTGTCCTTCTGCCAGTACCATGCTGTTTTAATTACTGTGGCTTTGTAATAATTTTTTTGATTAATTAATTAATTAATTTTAAAATTATGATCATTCCATTCTATATACATAATCAGTAATTCATATATCATCACATAGTTGCATATTCATCATCATGATCATTTCTTAGAACATTTACATCAATTCAGAAAAAGAAATAAAAAGACAACAGAAAAAAATTCATACATACCATACCCCTTACCCCTCCCTTTCATTGATCACTAGCATTTCAATCTAAATTTATTTTAACATTTGTTCCCCCTATTATTTATTTTTATTCCATTTGTTTTACTCATCTGTTGATAAGGTAGGTAAAAGGAGCATCAGACACAACGTTTTCACAATCACACAGTCACATTGTGAAAGCTATATCGTTATACAATCATCTTCAAGCAACATGGCTACTGGAACACAGCTCTACAATTTCAGGCAGTTCCCTCCAGCTTCTCCATTACATCTTGGATAACAAGGTGATATATATATTTAATGCATAAGTATAACCTCCAGGATAACCTCTCAACTCTGTTTGGAATCTCTCAGCCATTGACACTTTATTTTGTCTCATTTCACTCTTCCCCCTTTTGGTCGAGAAGGTTTTCTAAATCCCTTGATTCTGAGTCTCAGCTCATACTAGGATTTCTGTCCCATGTTGCCAGGAAGATCCACACCCCTAGGAGTCATGTCCCATGTAGACAGGGAGAGGGCAGTGAGTTTACTTGTTGTGTTGGCTGGAGAGAGGCCACATCTGAGTGACAAAAGAGGTTCTCTTGGGGTGACTCTTAGGTCTAATTTTAAGTAGGCTTGACCTATCCTTTGTGGGGTTAAGTTTCATATGAACAAACCCCAAGATTGGGGGCTCAGCCTATTGCTTTGATTGTCCCCGTTGTTTGTGAAAATATCAAGAATTCAACTTAGGGAAGTTGAATTTCCCCCCTTTCTAATCATTCTCCCAAGGGGACTTTGCAAATACTTTTTAATTCACTGTTCAAAACACTCTGGGATTTATCGGGGCATCACTCTGGACAAACCAACAAAATCTCATGCCCTACTCAAGGTTCCATGTACTTATGGTGTTCAATTAAGCTGTCTACATAAGTTATATTAGGAAATGCACTAGTCAAAATATAAATTTTGTACCAAATAAACATTTTTTGCTTTAGTCTCACACATAAGTTAAAAATTTTAAATATTAATTACTATCTGTTTTCAACACCCTGCAGTAATGACATTCCTATGTTCTTCCTCATGCAGAAACATTTAAAAAAATTTGTATGTTTAGTCACTATCATTCAGTCTTTATCATCTATCTTACTTTCTGATTTCATTTGTGCCCCCAGCCCTCCTTCCTCTATCATCCTCACATTCAGCCTCATTCAGTGTTTTAACATAATTGTATTACAGTTAGGTAGTATTGTACTGTCGATTTCTGAGTTTTTACATCAGTCCTGTTGCACAATCTATATCCCTGCAGCTCCAATTACCCAACATCTTACCCTATTTTTATCTCCTGATGGTCTCTGTTACCAATGAAATTCTCCAAGGTTATTCTCTAATGTCAGTTCATATCAGTGAGACCATACAGTATTTGTCCTTTTGTTTCTGGCTAATCTCACTCAGCATAATGTCCTTAAGGTCCATCCATGTTATTACATACTTCATAACGTTATTCTGTCTTATGGCTGCATAATATTCCATCATATGTATATACCACAGTTTGTTTAGCCACTCATCTGTTGATGGACATTTTGGCTGTTTCCATCTCTTCACAATTGTAAATAATGCTGCTATAAACATTTGGTGTGCAAATGTCCGTTTGTGTCCTTGCCCTCATGTCCTCTGAGTAGATACCTAACAGTGGTATTGCCGGATCATATGGCAATTCTATATTTAGCTTCCTTGGAAACCACCAAACTGCCTTCCACAGCAGGTGTACCATCTGACATTCCCACCAACAATGGATAATATGCCTCTTTCTCCACATCCTCTCTAGCACTTGTCGTTTTCTGTTTTATTGATAATGGCCATTCTGGTGGGTGTGAGATGATATCTCATTGTGGTTTTGATTTGCATTTCCCTAATAGCCAGGGAAGTTGAGCATCTTTTCATGTGCATTTTGGCCATTTATATTTTCTCTTCTGAGGAGTGTCTGTTCAAGTCTTTTGCTCATTTTGTAATTGGGTTGTCTGTCTTTTTGTTGTTGAGTTGAACAATCTCTTTATATATTCTGGATACTAGAACTTTATCTGATATATTGTTTCCAAATATTGTCTCCCATTGTGTAGGCTGTCTTTTTACTTTCTTGATGAAGTTCTTTGATGCACAAAGTGTTTAATTTTGAGGAGTTCCCATTTATTTATTTCATTCTTCAATGCTTGTGCCTTGGGTGTAAGTTCTAGGAAACCACCTCCTACTATAAGATTTATAAGATATCTCCCTACATTTTCTTCTAACAGTTTTATAGTCTTAGATCTAATGTTTAGGTCTTTGATCCATTTTGAGTTAATTTTTGTATAGGGTATGAGATATGGATCCTCTTTCATTCTTTTGCATATGGATATCCAGTTCTCTAGGCACCATTTATTGAAGAGACTGTTCTGTCCCAGGTGAATTGACTTGACTGCCTTGCACTCTATTCTATTCTACTGGTCAGTATATCTATCTTATGCCAGTACCATGCTGTTTTGACCACTGTAGCTTCATAATACGCCTTAAAGTCAGGTAGTGTGAGACCTCCGATTTCATTTTTTTTCCTCGGGATACTTTGAGCTATTTGGGGCACCCTGCCCTTCCAGATAAATTTGCTTATTGGTTTTTCTATTTCTGAAAATAAGTTGTTGGGATTTTGATTGGTATTGCATTGAATCTGTAGATCAGTTTAGGTAGAATTGGCATCTTAACTATATTTAGTCTCCCAATCCATGAACATGGTATGCCCTTCCATCTATTTAGGCCTTCTGTGATTTCTTTTAACAATTTCTTGTAGTTTTCTTTGTATAGGTCTTTTGTCTCTTTAGTTAAATTTATTCCTAAATGTTTTATTCTTTTTTTATTAATTAAAAAAATTAACACAGCATTTAGAAATCATTCCATTCTACATATGCAATCAGTAATTCTTAATATCATCACATAGATGTGTGATCATCATTTCTTAGTACATTGGCATCGATTTAGGAAAAGAACTAGCAAAACAACAGAAAAAGATATAGAATGATAATATAGAGAAAAAATAAAAATAATAATAAAAATAAAAAAATAAATATATAAAAAAGGAAAAAAACAAAAAACACAAACAAACAAAAAAAACTATAGCTCAGATCAGCTTCATTCAGTGTTTTAACATAATTACATTACAATTAGATAGTATTGTGCTGTCCATTTTTGAGTTTTTGTATCTAGTTCTGTTGCACAGTCTGTAACCCTTCAGCTCCAATTACCCATTGTCTTACCCTGTTTCTAACTCCTGATGGTCTCTGTTACCAATGACATATTCCAAGTTTATTCTCTAATGTCAGTTCACATCAGTGGGACCATACAGTATTTATCCTTTAGTTTTTGGCTAGTCTCACTCAGCATAATGTTCTCTAGGTCCATCCGTGTTATTACATGCTTCATAAGTTTATTCTGTCTTAAAGCTGCATAATATTCCATCGTATGTATATACCACAGTTTGTTTAGCCACTCGTCTGTTGATGGACATTTTGGCTGCTTCCATCTCTTTGCAATTGTAAGTAATGCTGCTATAAACATTGGTGTGCAAATGTCCGTTTGTGTCTTTGCCCTTAAGTCCTTTGAGTAGATACCTAGCAATGGTATTGCTGTGTTGTATGGCAATTCTATATTCAGTTTTTTTAGGAACTGCCAAACTGCCTTCCACAGTGGTTGCACCATTTGACATTCCCACCAACAGTGGATAAGTGTGCCTCTTTCTCCGCATCCTCTCCAGCACTTTTCATTTTTTGTTTTGTTGATAATGGCCATTCTGGTGGGTGTGAGATGATATCTCACTGTGGTTTTGATTTGCATTTCTCTAATGGCCAGGGACATTGAGCATCTCTTCATGTTTTATTCTTTTAGTTGCAATTGCAAATGGAATTTTTTTCCTTGATTCCCCCTCATATTGTTCATTAATAGTGTATAGAAACACTACAGATTTTTGAGTGTTGTTCTTGTAACCTGCCACTTTGCTGTACTCATTTATTAGCTCTAGTAGTTTTGCTGTGGATTTTTCAGGGTTTTCAACATACAGTATCATATCATCTGCAAATAGTGAGTTTTACTTCTTCCTTTCCAATTTTGATGCCTTGTATTTCTTTTTCTTGTTTAATTGCTCTGGCTAGAACTTCTAACACAATGTTGAATAAAAGTGGTGCTAGTGGACATCCTTGTCTTGTTTCTGATCTTAGGGGGAAAGTTTTCAGTTTTTCCCCATTGAAGATGATGCTACCTGTGGGTTTTTTCATATATTCCCTTTATCATTTTGAGGAAGTTCCCTTCTATTCCTATCCTTTGAAGTGTTTTCAACAGGAAAGGATGTTGAATTTTGTCAAATGCCTTTTCTGCATCAATCGAGATGATCATGTGATTTTTCTGCTTTGATTTATTGATATGGTGTTTTACATTAATTGATTTTCTTATGTTGAACCATCCTTGCATACCTGGGATAAATCCTATTTGATCATGGTGTATAATTCTTTTAATGTGCTGCTGGATTCAATTTGTTAGAATTATGTTGAGGATTTTTGCCTCCTATATTCATTAGAGAGGTTGGTCTGTAGTTATCTTTTTTTGTAATATTTTTGTCTGGTTTTGGTATGAGGGTGATGTTGGCTTCGTAGAATGAGTTAGGTAGCTTTCCCTCCTCTTCAATTTTTTGGAAGAGTTTGAGCAGGATTGGCACTAATTCTTTCTTGAATGTTTGGTAGAATTCATGTGATGCCATCTGGTCCTGGACTTTTCTTTTTGGGGCACTTCTTAATGACTGATTCAATTTCTTTACTTGTAATTGGTTTGTTAAGGTCGTCTATTTCTTCTTGAGTCAATGTTAGTTTTTCATGCCTTTCTAGAAAGTTGTCCATTTCATCTACATTGTCAAATTTATTAGCATAAAGTTGTTCATAGTATCCTCTCATCACTTCCTTTATTTCTGTGGGGTCAGTGGTTATGTCTCCTCTTCCATTTCTAATTTTATTTATTTGTATCTTCTCTCTTCTTTTTGTCAACCTCACTAAGGGTCCATTGATCTTATTGACTTTTCTCTTAGAATCAACTTCTGGTTTTGTTCATTTTCTCAATTGTTTTCATTTCTCAATTTCATTTATTTCTGCTCTAATCTTCATTATTTCTTTCTTTTTGCTTGCTTTGGGGTTAGTTTGCTGTTCTTTTTCTGGTTCTCCCAAGTGGACAGTTAATTCCTTGATTTTTGCCCTTTCTTCTTTTTTTAATATAGGCATTTAGGGCAATAAATTTCCCTCTTAGCACTGCCTTTGCTGCTTCCCATAATTTTGATATGTTGTGTTTTCATTTTCATTGGCTCAAGATATTTACTGATTTCTCTTGTAATTTCTTCCTTGACCCACTGGTTATTTAAGAGTGTGTTGTTGAACCTCCATATATTTGAATATTCTAGCACTCTGCCTATTATTGATTTACAGCCTCACTCCTTTATGATCTGAGAAAGTGTTTTGTATAATTTCAGTCTTTTTATATTTATTGAGACTTTCTTTGTGACCCAGCATATGGTCTATCTTTGAGAATGACGCTTGAGAAAAAGGAGTATCCTGCTGTTTGGGGTGTAATGTTCTATACGTGTCTATTAAGTCTAGCTCATTTATTGTATTATTCAAATTCTCTGTTTCTTTACTGATCCTCTGTCTAGATGTTCTGTCCATTGATGAGAGTGAGGAATTAAAGTCTCCAACTATTATGGTAGATGTGTCTATTTCTCTTTTCAGTGTTTGCCTCATGTATTTTGAAGCATTCTGACTTGGTGCATAAATATTTATGATTGTTATGTCTTCTTGTTGAATTGTTCCTATTATTAATACGTAGTGTCCTTCTTTGTCTCTTTTAACTGTTTTACATTTGAAGTCTAATTTGTTGGATATTAGTATAGCTACTCCTGCTCTTTTCTGATTGTTATTTGCATGAAATATCTTTTCCCAACCTTTCACTTTCAACCTATGCTTATCCTTGAGTCTAAGATGTGTTTCCTGTAGACAGTATATAGATGGGTCTTGTTTTTCAATCCATTCTGCCGGTCTGTGTCTTTTGATTGGGGAGTTTAACCCATTAACATTTAGTGTTATTACTGATTGGGTAATACTTTCTTCTACCATTTTGCCTTTTGGATTTTATGTGTCATATCTCATTTTTCTTCTTTTTACCTTTACTGATAGCCTTTATTTCTACACTCTTCTCCACACCTCTCTCTCCTGTCTTTTTGTATGTGCCTCTAGTGCTTCCTTTAGTATTTCTTGCAGAGCTGGTCTCTTGGTCACAAATTCTCTCAATGATTTTTTTAAATTTTATTTATTAATTAAAAATTTTTTACAAATGAAATAAAACATTAACATATATAATCAGTAATTCACAACATCATCACCTAGCTGCATACTCATCATTTCCTAGAACATTTGCATCCATCCAGAAAAAGAAATAAAAAGACAACAGAAAAAGAAATAAAATGAAAACAGAAAAAAAAAGATTATACCTACCATACCCCTCACCCCTTGCCCCAATTGCTCACCAGCATTTCAAACTAAATTCATTTTAACATTTGTTCCCCCACTTATCCACCACCATTCCATATGTTCTACTCGCCCACTGACAAGGCAGACAAAAGGAGCAACAGACGCAAGGCTCCCACAATCACACATTCACGTTGTGAAAGCTACACCATTATTCAATCATCCTCAAGAAACATGGCTACTGGAACACAGCTCCACATTTTCAGGCAGTTCCCTCCAGCCTCTCCATCACATCCTGAGCAACAAGGTGACATCTACTCAATGCGCAAGAATAACCTCCAGGACAACCCCTCGACTCTGTTTGGAATCTCTCAGCCATCGACACCCTGTCTCACCCCGCTCTTCCCTCCCTTGGTCGAGAAGGTTTACTCAGTCCCTTGATGCTGAGTTTCAGCTCATTCTAGGGTTTTTCTCAACCCTTGATGCTGAGTCTCAGCCCACCCTAGGATTTCTGTCCCACGTTGCCAGGAAGGTCCACACCCCTGGGAGTCATGTCCCATGTAGACAGGGGGAGGGTAGTGAGATTGTTTGTTGTGTTGGCTGGAGAGAGAGTCCACATCCGAGCAACAAAAGAGGCTCTCTTGGGGGTGGCCCCCAGGCCCAAATCCTAAGTAGACTTGACCTATCCCCTGCAGGTTCAAGCTCCATATGAATAAACCCCAAGACTGGGGGCCCAGCCTACAGCTTTGGCTGTCCACACTCTCAATGATTTTTTTGTCTGAAAATGTTTTAATTTCCCCCTCATTTTCGAAGGACAGTTTTGCTGGATATAGAATTCTTGGTTGGCATTTTTTCTTTTAGTAATTTAAATATATCATCCCACTGTCTTCTCGCCTCCATGGTTTTTGCTGAGAAATCTATGCATAGTTTTATTGGGCTTCCCTTGTATGTGATGGATTGTTTTTCTCTTGCTGCTTTCAAGATTCTCTTTCTCTTTGACATCTGACATTCTGATTAGTGAGTGTCTTGGAGTACGTGTATTTGGATCTATTCTCTTTGGGGTATGCTGCACTTCTTGGATGTGTAATTTATGTCTATCATAAATAAGAGTTGGGAAATTTTCAGTGATAATTTCCTCCATTAACTTTTCTCCTTCTTTTCCCTTCTCTTCTCCTTCTGGGACACGCACAACATGTATAATCATGTGCTTCATGTTGTCATTCAATTCCCTGAGTATCTGCTCATATTTTTCCATTCTTTTCCCTATATTTTCTTTTGCATGTTGGATTTCAGATATTCTGAACTCCAGTTCACTAATCCTATCTTCTGCCACTTGAAATCTGACATTGTAGGTTTCCATTGTTTTTTTTCATCTCTTCTACTGTGCCTTTCATTCCTGTAAGTTCTGTGCTTTGTTTTTTCAGTCTTTCGATTTCTTCTTTTTGTTCATTCCTTGTCTTCTTTATATCCTCCCTCAATTCATTGATTTGATTTTTTATGAGGTTTTCCATGCCTGTTCGAACATTCTGAATTAATTGTTTCAACTCTTGTATCTCATTTGGATTATTGGTTTGTTCCTTTGATTGGGTCATATCTTCAATTTCCCTAGTGTGATTTGTTTTTTTTTGCTGGTGTCTAAGCATTTAATTACCTTAATTAGTTTATTCTGGAGATTGTTTTCACTTCTTTAACCTAGGATTTTCTTGCTGGTTGACTTTTTGTTGTCTATCTGTTCTTTGACATTCAGTTCAGCTTATTCTGGACCACTAGCTTAGTTTTGTTTAACAGAGCAGAACTTTTCAGTTCTTGTTTTCTTATTTATTACCCTGCCTGTATGGTGCCTTTCCCCCCTTTACCCTTAGGAGGGTCTACTTAGGTATCATAGACCCCAGCCAGATTTTCCCAGACCAAACTAGCCTCCTGTCAGGAGGAAAGAGTTACCTGCATCAGTTTTCCCTGAGGGTGAGACCCAGCAGATTGAAAGACTTTCCTGTGAAGCTTCTGGACTCTGTGTTTTTCCTATCCTGCCCAGTATGTGGCACTTGTCTGCCTTTGGGTCCCACCAGCATAAGGTGATGTGGTACCTTTAACTTCAGCTGACTTTCCCTGATGGAGGCATGGTGGAGACAGAGGAGAGGTTGTATGCTGGCTTTAATTGCTTCAAATTTCTGAACCCTGGGGTCTGAATATCTACAGGTAGGGAATCCACCTGAGCTGGGCCCCACCCCTCTCCTGGGGAAGGCACAGACTCCAGACAAGCTCTCCAACAAACTTGTTTCTGCCTATGCCTGGGGGCAGCTGCAGCCTGAGAAGCCCTGCTGCTGTATCCAAAGGCAGTCCAGGCTTTGTAGAAAGACAGCCACAATAAAAAAAAAAAAAAAGAAAGAAAGAGAAAAATCCTTCTCAGAGCAGGACTCTTGTTCCTCAGGTTTGCCAATCAAGAGCATAAGTTGGTATTTTGCTTTGTGTACCTTCAGATCCTATATGCCCCCTCCTTTTCATCAAGGTCCAGACCCTTTCAAGTATTATGTGCTATCCGATCCAAAAAACCTCTGTTTCTTTTTTCCTTTTTCTTTTTCTGTCAGCCCTGCCCCCTTGGTGCTGGGGCAAAAATCAGCAACCTCCACTTTGATCAGGTTCAGCTGAGCTGGGGGCCTATTTTTAGTAGTCAGAATTTGTGAATTAATTCCACAATTGAAACTTAGTTGTGCTCAGCCCCTGTTGTTGGTAAAGTCCCTTTCCTTTTCCCTCTGGGAAGCAGCCTGCGGTGGGGAGGGGGCACTGGCTGGCATGGCTTGGGGAACTCATGGTTCTGGGGGGCTCACAGCCGGTCCTGCTGTTCCAGACTGGGGTACAAACGTGTGTCCGGTCACTGACGTGGCTCCAGGAGTTGTTCTGTACTGTTCCTGACTATTTAGTAGCTGTTCTGGAGGACAAAATAAATTTCACACCTCCCTAAGCCACCATCTTGGCACTCTGTAATAAGTTGTAAGTATGTGCTGTGTGAGTCAAGATGGCTTTGGCTATTCAGGGTTCCTTACCCTTCCATATAAATTTGATGAATGGCTTTTCCATTTGTGCAAGTAGCCTGTTGGAATTTTGACTGAGATTGTGTTGAATGTGTAAATTGCTTTTGGTAGAATTGACATCTTAATAGTATTTAGTCTTCCAATCCATGAACGCGGAAGGTCTTTTCATTTATTGGATCTTCTTTGATTTAGCAATGTGTTTTACTTTTCCATGTACAAGTCCTTTACATTCTTGGTTAGATTTATTTCTAGATATTTGATTTTTTTAGTTGCTATTGTCAATGGAATTTTTTTCCTTGACTTCTTCAGATTGTTCATTACCATGTATACAGAAATACTACTGATTTTGGGGTGTTGATCTTGTACTCTGCTGCTTTGCTTAATTCAATTATTAGCTCTAGCAGCTTTGTTGTGGAATTTTCAGGGTTTTCTGTATATAGGATCATGTCATTTGCAAATAGGAAAGTTTTTCTTCTTCCTTTCAAATTTGGATGTCTTTTATTTCTTTTTTTTGCCTAATTACTATGGCTAGAACTTACAGTGCAATGTTGAATAATAGCAGTGACAGTGGGCATCTTTGCCTTGTTCCTTATTTTACAGAGAAAACTTTTGGTGTTTAAGCACTAAGTATGTTAGCTGAGGGTTTTTCATACATGCCCTTTATATGTTGAGAAAGTTTCCTTCTATTCTCAGTTATCTAATTTTTTTTTTAAAGTGGTGCAGCATTTTTTCAAATGCCTTTTCTGCACCAATTGAGAATTGTGCATTTTGTTAATGTGGCATTTTACCTTATTTGATTTTATGTTGAACCGCCCTTGCATACCTGGGATAAATCCCACTTAATCATGATGCATAATTCTTTTAATTGCTAGTAGTAGTTCGTTGAGGACTTTTACATCTATATTTATATGAGATATTGTATTGTAAATTTCTTTGCTTGTGGCATTTTTATTTGGCTTTGGAATAAGGGTGAGGTTGACCTCATAGAATGAATTAGGGTGTTATCTCTTTTCAGTTTTTGAAACAGTTTGAGCTAGATTGGTGTTAGCTCTTCTTGGAATGTTATGTAAACTTCATCTGTGAAGCCATTCAATACTAAGCTGTTCTTTTGGGGGAGGTTTTTGATTACTGATTCAATCTCTTTACTAGTAGTTTTTTAGAGTCTTTTATTTCTTTTTGAGGCAGTGTAGTTTTTTTTTTCCCCTAGGAATTCATCCATTTCATCTAGGTTATCTAATTTGTTGGCATACATTTGTCCATAATATCCTCTTAGAGTCCTCATTTCAGCTGGGTCAGTAGTACTATCTCCTTTTCATTATAGTCTTTTATGTCCTCTCTTTTTTTCCTTTGTCAATCTAGCTAAAGTTTAGTCAGTTGTGTTTTCTCAGAGTCAACTTTTGCTTTTGTTGATCCACTCTATTGTTGGTTTTTCTATTTCATATATTCCCCATTCTTAATATTTATTTCCTTCCTTCTACTCACTTTGGGTTCAATTTGCCCTTCTTTTTCTATTTCTACCAGTTTTGAGATTAAGTCTCAGATTGTTTTTTTAACATGGACAGGCACTGGGAAACAAATCTGTGTCTCTGGCATGGCAGGCAAGAACTCTGCCTACTGAGCCAAGTGGCCTGCCCTAAGTCTCTGATTGTAAATCTTCCTTTTTTTTTTTTTTTTTTTTTTTTTGTAAATGCGTTTTGGTAGGTATGCTAAATTACCCTCCATAGGTATAGTATCATTTCATAGTCCAAATTTATGGGATATTTGCTAAATTTTCTAGGTGAGAATAGTATTTCAGAACAGTTTTCATTTTTATTTCTCTTATTATGAGTTAGGTTGAACACCTTTTCATAGGTTTATTTCTTCTTTCCTTTTTTTAAAAATTTTTGGGCACATGGGCCAGGAATTGAACAACGTGGGTCTCCTGCCTGGCAGGCAAGCATTCTCCCACTGAACCACCCCTGCACCCTCAGTTTAATACTTGTTTGTATTAAGTACAAATATTTTTGAGTTTTCTCTTGACATATTACTAAATTGCTTTCCAGATAGTTTATATTGGCCCCCACCAGTAATATTTGATAATTCCTATTTCAGTGGCCATCTACAGCCTAGAAATCACTATTAAAAACCAAACACTTTAATTAGTTTAATATTTCTTTTTTCTTTTTCTGTGAATTCTTTTTATATCCTTTGCTCATGCTTATTCTATTATACTACGTACCTGCTTTTCAATCCTAGAATGAACACATTTCATGAAATATTTTGTTAAATAACATAAAGAGCCTTTGCAGGTAAACATCAGGATACGTCCTCTGTTCTCAGTCATGGTAGTTAACATCCCAAACTCATTCCGTGCCATGGAAGGCACTAAGATGGGTCAACAAACTGCAGCCTGCAGGTCAAATCCAGTCTGCCAACTGTTTTATTGGAACACCGCCATGCTCATTTGTTAAAATACCACCTAAGTTGCTTTTGTGCTATAGTAGCAGAGTTAAAGGTAGTGGGTCTACAGTTTGAATAGCTTCAAAGGACAAAGAAATAACCATGTAGGAAAAGCTCAGGAGTTCTTGTTTAGACATTTCTGAAGCTTTGGAATTGGATTGATTAATAAAAGGAAGATAAATCTTCCTTTTTAACGTAAGCATTTAGAGCTATAAATTTGCCTCTGAGCACTGCCTTTGCTATAACCTGTGAGTTTTGGTATTGTCATTTGCACTTGCCTCAAGATATTTCCTAGTTTCATTTGTATTTCCTCTTACCCCATTGGTTTCTCCAGGGGCATACTGTTTAATTTCCATGTATTTGTGAATTTTCCAACTCTCATTTTGTTTTCAATTTGTAACTGCATACATTGTGGTCAGGGAAGTTACATTATATGTTTTCCATATTTTAAAATTTATTGACCCTTGTTTTACGACCTTACATTGGTTTATCCTCCAGAATAGCATTCTAGAAAAATGTGTATTCTGATGTTGGGGAAGTGTTTTATACATGTCTAGTTGGGCTGAGTTGGTTTAGAGTATTACCTAATCTCTTGTATTTCCTTACTGATCTTCTGAATAGATGTTCTGAAAGTGGCGCATTAAAGTCTCCTACTATTAATATAGAACCATCAATTTCTCCCTTCATATCTGTCAGTATTTGTTTCATATATTTTGGGACTCTGCTGTTTGATGCATACATATTTATAATTATTATGTCTTCTTGTTGAATTGACCCTTTGATCAGTACAAAACAACTGCCTTTGCCCCTCATAACAGTTTTTGACTGAAAATCTACTTTATCTGATATTCATACAGCTTTCTCAGTTGTATGGCTATTTTTTCCTTTTCTTTCACTTTCAACCTATTTATGTAATTGAATTTAAAGTGAGTTTCTTGTAAACAGAATATTGTTGGGTCACTTTTTTTTTTCCTATTTGCTAATTTCTGCCTTTGACTGGTGAGTTTAATCTATTTAAAGTAAATACTGATAATGCAGTCCTTTTGTCCGCCATTTTGCTATTTTTTCTTTGTAAGTCTGATTCCTTTTTTGACCCTCAATTCTTCCATTAGCGCCAACTTTCATAATTATTGAATTTTTTTGTATTACTGTATTGAGTCTCTTTTCATTTCTTTCTGGTTATAATATTTTATGTATTTTTCTGTGTGGTTATCAGGGGATTAAAATTTAACATCCTAAATATATAACCATATTTTATTAGATGCTAACTTGACTTCTAACATATGCATATATAGACCCTATACTTTCCATCCCCACCATTTTTGTACTTGTTACAAATTATATCTTCATATGTTGTACATCCCAAACCATAGATTTACCATTACTTTTTATGCATTTTGGCACTTGTAAGATGTGGAGTTTCATACTAGCATTTATTATTACCCACAGGTTTACCTTTACCAGAGGTCTTTATTTCTTTATGCTGCTTTGAAGCGCTGTCTACTGTCCTTTCACCTTAGTCTGAAGAAATGTCTTTAGCATTGCTTCTAGGGCTTGTCTAGTAGGGGTACTGAACCCCATCTTTTGTTTATCTGACAAGGTCCTATTCTCTCCCTCATGTTTGAATGTTTCACCGGATATAAAATTCTTGTTCAGCAATTGCTTTTTCTGAGCATTTTAAGTATTTAACCCAATGCCTTCTTGCCTGCATAGTTTATGAGAAATTGGCATTTAATCTATTTGGTACTTGTTCTTAATATTTATTTCCTTCCTTCTACTCTTTCTATCTACTATCAATGCATATAATGCGTTGTTTTTCTCTTACTGCTTTCAGAATTCTCTCCTTGTCTCTGTATTCAAGTTTGACCTATCTAGAAGGTCAGCCCAAGGCAAATGCAAAGTACAAGGTCCTCCTTGTCTTTTCTGGGCCTGTGTCTCGTCCTGGGCTTGTGCTTGCTCGTGATTCCTTGGGTGGTTATAGGAATTTGAATGCTCTCTTTACTATCCAGAAATCAGACTTTCTCCCTCCCTTTAGTGTTCCTCTACAGATCTTAAAGCAGGTTAGCTTTTGCCCCAGGCTGCTTCTTACTCTGGTTTCTTGTCTCAAACTACTTTTGCCTGGAGGGCAAATTCTGAGAGGGTAGGGGGTGGGGCGGCGGCCATGCGGCACACCAGAGAGGAGTTTCCCGATTCGATCTTCCCCAAAGCTGTCTCAGCACTGGCTCAGCAAATGCAGCCTTTCTACTGTCCTCTGCAGCTCTGAGTGTACTTACTGCCTTTAAGTCTCCTCTGTTGACTTTGTCTGAGGTGGTTTAGAACAATGGCTGCCTTTAGAGCTGGGTGTCAAAGATCTGAAGCAGCTAATCAAAAGTAGTGATCAGTGTTCAGACCATATACCCCCCACCCCCCACCCCGGATTTGGGGGAACTGGGTCTCTGTCTTATTCTGGCCACCAGCAAGCTGCGCCAGTATTTTCTGTCGTTGCCGATGCAGAGAGAGCAATTCAGCCTCTTCCTCCTGCTCTTTCCTGGATACTGCAGTGTTCTACTGGAGTCTGGAGTTTTGAAATAGTTGTGCCAGATAGTTCTGGTCTGTTTAACAGCTGTTCTGGTGGAGGGATTCCTGGAGCTTCTTATTCCCACAATCCTCTCCTAAAACACTGTAATTTGACAATACATGTCAAGACAGATATTCTAAGGACAAAAAATAAAAATCATACACCACTTCCAGCAATCACATTGCGGGCAGTACTGCTGGTACTGTTTTTCTGACATTATTATATCTACATCTACCTACACCTATATTATGGGATAATGCAGTAAGAAATTATATTGATGTTATTGAGAAGCAGGATTTTAACAAAATAACAAAAACAAATAAAGCCTCATGGGTCATTTTCAGAAGATGCTAACAAGCAAAGTTATTTGGAAATTGTTTAAAAAAGAGGTGTAGGAATTTGAATAAAACATTTATCCTGTCTGTCCTAGGCAACTGTACTTCAAGCTATCAGAAATAGATGGAGAACGTTTCTCTTCATAAAAAGTATTCCAACTGAGTGAGAACAAAAGTTTGAAACAAACAATCACCATTTTGCAACCCCTGTTGAATACATGGGTCTGGGCATTATCATCAATAATTGCTAGTATCACACAAAAAAGTGAGACAATTGGTTATCATGGGCCTGCTGACACACCACCACCTATGAAGCCATCTTGGCAAAAAAATCAAATCTCAATCCGATATAGTTAAATGTTGTGTGTGTGTGGGGGGGCCCCTGCCTTCAAGCAAAGTCACAAATCGCTTTTTGCTTCAGTCCTGTGATGCAATCATTGTCTGCTTTTCTGAGGTGGAAAAGAAGCAAACAGGCCACATTATTATCCTCAACTTGCAACCCATCACACGCTCCTTTTCTTCCCAATGACTCTCCTCCGTTTCCTAAAATGTTCTTCCTGCCCTGTTAATTTCAAAAGACTTAAACCGATTGCATATGTAGAATGGTATGATCTTTAAAAAAAAAAAAAAAGACTTAAACCATCTTTTTTTGTTTCCTATTAGTTTCTTTTTAAACAATCTCTCATACCCCATCTCTTATCACGCTCCCTTTCTTACAGTGCACCAAACCACAGGACTTTTATTTCTTCCTAAGATGTAGACACTCGCACTGAACAGCCTTTATGATTGCTGTTCTCTCTGCCTGGAATGGTTATCCCCAGATTGCTGCATGTCTGGACCCTTTTTATCACTTAAGACTTGCCTAAATGTCACCTTGTCTTCCACCTGACAGCTCAGTTCATCACTCCTTTTTCTTCATACCACCTATGAGCTTACATCTTATGTATTTGATTGTCTTCTTCCTTCTCAAATAAAAGCTGCCCAATAAGGGACTTGCATCACATCATGCCCTCCAATGGATTCCCAGCATGTAGACCAGTGCACTGCACAGGTTAAGTGCTTGCTAAATATTTGGCTGAACTCTGAATCGTAGCCGTTTCTGTCAGATGTTTAGTAAACAAGTTCATGAAACACTAGTAATCAGCTTTATTAAACTCCAAACAAAAAGAAAACTAAGAAAAGTCCATGTTTAAACTTCATTTTTTAATTGATAATCATAATGAGCCAAACTAATATCACACAAATTTGATTCTAGTCACAAAAGGAAAAACAAACAAAAACAAAAGCATGCATGGGTACGACCTCCTAATGCAGTGGTCCATCTTAGCATCCCACTAATGGTCAGATAATTTATACTATTTCTCCTGATATAATGCAATAACCAAAAGTGCTTAAACTGAAGCTATCAACAAGGTAAACAAGATGACATAATCACACAAATCCTGACCACGGACATTATGGACTAGACATCAATAATTCAGTGACATGAAAAAAGATCTTGGATTGAATTCTGCCTTGACATGTAAAAGACATCTGGGAACAAATGGAAAAATATGGGTTAAGCATTTATAAGGTACCACAGAAAGGTGGAGGTTGGAGATTACGAAACAGTAGGTATGGTAAAATCTCATTTTAGTAAAAATTCATTACAGAAATATCTTAATACACCAAGGAGTTAATGGTAGCAATCTCTGTGTGGTGGGAGTATGGTTGTTACCTGCATTCTTCTAATTTTCTGTAATACATTCTGAATACAGAATATATTTCTTTAATACATTCTGAACACAATAAAAAAATTTGCTAAAAGAAACTATCTTTTAGATATATGAAATTATGTTTAATTTTGAAATGAAAGTTATACCTTTAAGTTCAAATGAAATTATGGTTTTTGTTTCCTTTAAACTAGATAACTTGGGCAGATTTCTACTGGGATATCTGCAGTACCACACTTGTGGTCCTTAAACCTGACTTGTTGGACATCCATCCTAGGTTGGTGACTTTACAGAAAAAAGTCCAAGCCATTCCTGCCATTGCCAACTGGATAAAACAGAGGCCCCAAACCAAACTCTAAGTAATGCATTCTGCCTTCAAACTTTTGCTTTTATCTGTATATCACTCCCATCAGATAAGACAGCTACATTAGCCTGCCAGGTTATCCACACATCCCCCTCCCCAGCTCCACCAAACTTTCACTTCTGTTATATTCTGCTTAAATAAAACAAATTAAAAAATAAAAACCATTTAGTTATTTGTTCACTGAACATTCACTCACACACAGTTAGCAAAGCAGTAGTTTGCTATCTCCTTGTTTTCCTGTGATAAACCCACTTGACATTTTACAAAAAAGGATAATTAAAAGAGAAAACTGGTCAACAAAGCTGAAATTGCAGCAAAAAAAAAATGATGTTATAACATTGGCGTGAAATTCCAACTGAACATTAATGGAGTTATAGAAGAAACTGCGGACTGTGGGAATGTTGAAACTGTTGCCATCCAGGCAGCTCTGGATATGCGGCAGAGGAACTAAGTGAAGGTGAATTTATCACCATGAATAAGTAAAGTGATTGACAAAAAGGATGAAGATGCCCTGGAGGAAGTGACAGTGGTAAAAAAAAAAAACAAAAAAACTCCACATTACAGGAACAGATATTTCATGACATTGTAAGAGCAAAGGATAAAACGTTGGAAATGAATCCAAATTGAGAAAGGAGTGTAACAATTCACCAAGATATAGAAAAGTTGCTTGCTCATACATTGTATGATAAGAAGGCAAACTCCTGTGCAAATCACTCTTGGTAAGTTTTTTACAAAAAAATAAAACACTTTCTGTTTCTAACTTTTCAAATTATAGTGTACTATATACGAGTTTTACTTTTTTCACTTATTCGTATATTTATAACAATGAGAAAGTTTTTAATGCTTTGACAAAAATGTTTACTAGTCACAAAACAATCATTTCCCCCCCTAGTGATTAGGACTGCTTTGCACAATTTCAGCTTGCAGTCATTTTTCTAGTTCCTACCATGAAAAGTGAGAATTTACTATATAAAGGCAATCTAAATAGAAATCTTCCAAGCGACTATATATTTAGACCGTCCCTCTTGTAGACTACATAATTACATGACTGAAACATCAAATGTTAGTTTAATTTACATGTTAATAATATTAGAATGTCTAAACTCAGTATGTCATGTCATATATAAAAGTAGGCTAATGAAATAGATGAATTTGCACTTGAAAAGCAGTACAGATAAAGAGAACATAAAGTTGAATAGTCAAAAGGGGTTGTGGGAGAAGAAGAAAGCAAAGGAAAAACACAGCTAAGGTATGATCTAGTTTAAGGTGATTCTTTCCTATCAGCAGTGTTGATGAAATGGTAAAAAAATGTTAAGTACTTAATAACTATTAAGGATTACACATAAAAACAAAATGTACTTCGCAAGTACTTTGCTTGTTTGTATTATAGTTTTGTCATTATTATGGCTGCTAATAGATAAGGAGAGGTTATGAGGAATCTCACTGCAACGCACTTGAGCATGTCATCTATGTAGCCTAAAGAAAAAAAATGTATCTTTCAAAAAGAAATGAAAGTAATACCTTAGAAAACAAAGGTAGCAACTTTTCTCTCCTATTATGCATGGCAATTTCCATCACTGTAGTTACATTCCGGCCAACTTTAGTAAAAACAGAAATTGCTAAAAGTGATAATTTCAAAAATTCAAAATAAAATAATCAGTCTCACTTGCTTACAAGTATAAAATGCAACCATAATGGGTTTCATAAGGAAATATTTCATTTCAATCATAGCATCATAAAAACTTTTAGGTCACCTTTTTGCACTGAGGAACAACACATTCATTATTACAACGTACCTTTGTTTAAAGAGTCAGAGTGAGAAAGGAATGAGAGCAGACATTTTATTGCATATCATATTTATAACCATAAATTTGAAGAAGAAAAGTATGAAATATCCAATTTCTTAATTGTGTGGAACTGTTTAGTTCTAACTAAAGTCACAGAAATGGAAATCCAAAGCTCCTGAAACTCCTATCTCTCCACTAGAGGAACAATAGACTAGTTAATCTATAAATATCCGTATCTGCTGGCATAAAGCTACGTAAAACTACACTGCTGGAATACAGTTATGAAAACACAAAAAGTATGTCTTCTATCCCTGAATGATTTGCAAAAAAAAAAAAAAGTTGCTTTAGTTGGTCAGGATAGTACTTCAAGAACTGTGGATTTATTTCTCTCTTTATTGATGCTGGATTACAATGTTTACTGACATCAGCCCAATTAAGGGACTAATGAGAATACAACCTAAATAATAAATCCAAGTTTGTTGAGAAAGAGACAATATTGAACACGTAATATGATCTCATTTGCACTCAAACTTTTTTTTAAGGGAAGGAAGGGTTAGAAAGTAACAAAATGGGTTTAAAAATATAACTGATGGTCATATAAATATTTATTTTAAGCCCAAGACATAACAGAACACTACAGGGAAAACCGAATTTATTTCCCTAAAGATAATATTATGCATTTAACAACAACAAACTAGCCCATTGTTACTGATACAGAAAAAACAAAAAATATGAAAAATCCATTATGAAATTTTAAAAGGTAGTATTTCCAATGATTTGACTATGTGATTTGGGTACTGTGATGTAAGAGTAGTACCAACATCTGCAGATTCCTTCTAGCCCTGTTACACTAAAATCTATTCAGTATGTTCAATATACCTTTAAGATTGGGTAAGTCTATTGAGTCATACACACTTTCAGAGTCTAAAATATCTCAAGAATCATTATAAGGGTTTTTTTTTAATCTTCAAAATCCAGAGGGTTATATGACCTAGCATTTTATCAAAGTTAAGATAGCATACATGAAAAGTATGAGCTCCAATAATTAACAAATCCCTGATTTATAAATAAGTTTATTTATAATGATATTTACATAATAAAAACAAAACACATGAAACTCACAAGTTATACAAAGAAATCGATGTATAATAAAAACAGCAATATAGACTGACAGGCAAAAATTTAAAGAAAGGCTTAATAAGGAGTTAAATATTAAATAGACAATTTTACTTCTAAATTTCACTTTGTTACCCACACTTGAATTGGAATTGAATGGCTCTCTTCAGGAGGTCCTGTACTGGAAATTCTGGAATTGGTAAATTATATTTTGATAAGAGTTTAATGATATATTTCCATGCAGTACCTAATGCTGCCTCAATATGAAGTCACTTTCAGTCTGCTTTGAAGTGAAATAGCTTTATGTTTTAATCTGTTCTGCCAGGCTAGAAGAATGTCACCAACATTTTGCTGATACATGGAAATATGGCAGGAATAAACTATTATTTGAGAGTAAGGTGATCTGTAGCAGAAGTGACCGGGCAACAGTTTCAAGAAAAAAGCTAGGAGAGGGAAATCAATGAAAACATGCACAAGAATAGGCAGAGTAATAAGCACAATTAATGCAACTGGGAAATAAACAGAAGGAATTATCCATGGAACAAGGTAAGGATTTCTTTAGTTACTATTCACTGGAAAACAACTTAGTGCCTAGGCAAACAAATTTGTTTTAACAGAAGTACTTGAGAGGAAGAGCTGGGGGATATTAGTATATGGATTGCCACCTTTAAATTCAGGTTGAGTTCTTGCTGACAGTGGTGAACATCTGCTTCAAATAGCAATAAAAACTAAAGCTATATATAAACTATACAGCCGCATTATTTAAGCTAACATAATAAAAAAGAACTTCAAATGAGACAAGCAAAAAAAAAGGAGACATAAGCATTGTCAAATAAGGCACATGTAAAAATCTACACACATTATCCAGTGAAAGACAATATATATATATTTGGAGGTAGAAATAATTACAAAAATACTGACATTTCTAAAGCATTAGCATATTTGTTACAAACAATCACCAACTAATCCCCCATTCAGAAAACTGCTTTGTAAAATGATTATTCAACATCTTAAGGACTACATACTTGTGGCTTTTTTTGAAATTTCACAGGTGAGCATCTGGAGAATTCAGTTAGTGGCAAAAAAGTTGTCCATACTATGAGAAATGCAATATGGAAATTATAAAAAATTTATAAATGTTCATAAACCCCATGGTCATCATAATGTAAATGTCCTTGAGTGCACCAAGTTGATGTTTCCTCATCAATTAAAAATTCACAATTCTTATTTTACAGGCCCATTGAAGTTTTCAGTAATGTGGCTATATCTGCTGGCATACTTCCTTCATCACCTGCAAGTCAGAAAGTGGCATTAAAAGTCTAATAAAAATATTTTATTTTATAAAATAAATTCTCTAATTTCTTCTACCTTTGGTGACTTTCTAATCATCTCAAGGCCCACTTTGCTTCAATGTCTTCCTCTTTTAAAAACCTTCCTTAACTCCTACATAAAGGCTACTTCCTCTATGATTTTATCTATACTGTCAGCATAGCATGTATTTTATGCTTACAATCTACAAGTTATGGTTCTGATTTTTATCTATAGGTTTATATAGATAGATATAAATCGTATATACCATATTCATTTATATAGCACATTGTACTTATTCTTCTCATTTGCTAAATGAAAGAGAAGTATTTATGTTATGAAAATGCATAGGGAAAACAAGAAAAGAAAGCCACCAATCCCAACCAAACAGAAACAATTTAGACCTTTATATTTGGTTCAAAGATACAGTCACTGACCTAGACCCACCCCATACACATGAACAAAATTTTGAGTACAACCTACCATCAAGGATTAAATTACTTGCTGTGAATTACCTTTCTTCACTTAATGATTGTTCCATCTTTCAGTTAAATGGAATCCCAGTCTCTAGACACTTAAGAGGAATTATTTAAGATTTTCTGTGTGAAAACATTCTGTATCATGATGGTGTAGACTGTAGCCATCATTTATCAATTCAATGAAATTTTACTTGGAATATTTTTAGATGAACTGATTTTTTAATTTACTAGTTATTGACAATGGCACAGCTAGCAATACACACTGATGTTTGTTGACCTTTTGTATCTTTGTAACTACAAATAACTTATAACCAAGAATTATGAAAGCATTTTTATCTCTTCTTCTTTTTGTAGAAAACACACACAGGCACAGGAACACAAATATGTACAAATTTTCAAGGAGTTCATTGACACCCCTGCCTCCAAACCCAACCATGGATCTTACAACAGCCCATGAAACCTAAGAACATTTGTCCAAAATTAAATGATTCCACGAGTAAAAAATTAGGACAAATCCAAAATACAATACCACAAGAATACATATCTGCAAGGCAACAAGACTCTATTAAAATCAGTATCATTGGGAGGAACGCAAAAAGCAAAGGAAAGAAGGAAAAGGGTGAGGAGACTGTTCTAAATTTAAAGAAACTAAAGATAAAATTCAATAAAATGCAATGTACAATTCTGGATTCTGATTTTAAAAAACCTATAACATGTTAAGGGAACCACTGGAAAAATTCTGGATATGGAATACTATGATAATATCTAGAAATTATTGTTGACTTTATTAAGTGTAATAATCCTATTGTGGCAACTTAGAGGAATATGTTAAAATATTCAGAACGAAGTATTATGATACGTACAACTGACTTGGAAATGGTCCAGTGGGGAAAAAGGTAGTTGAAACAAATACTGGACGTATTACAACTGTTAAATCATTGTACTTTCATTCTTACTATGCTTTCAATATATTTGTATGAAAATTTCCATAATAAAAAGTTTTAAAAGGTAGAAAAATTAATACAATTAATCACATTAAGGGATATTAAAAAAAAAACAAAATTAAACACTGGCCCCCCAATTCTTACTCTAAAATGGTTGTTCTCTAATATTAGCATGTACCAGAATCACCTGGAGGGCTTGTTAAACCACACTGCCAAGAGTTTCTAACGCAGTAAGTGTAGGGTGGGGACTGAGAAACTGCACTCTGGCAATTTCCAGGTGATGCTGATGCGTCTGCTGGTTCAGAGACAGCACTTTGAGAACCACTAACACCAGCTCTAGAAACAAAAATCTGATAAACATAACTGAGAGCAATCACAGTCTTTACCTTTCATAGTTTCAAGGAAAAGGGGGCACACAGATTGTGCTAACTTGAAGCACTACACACGTACTAAAATATACCTTTGGTTTACACTGTGAGAGATGAAGGACATACATGAACTCTCATCAGTTTAGTGTCAAAATTATTAAATGAAATCAAATGCATAGCTGAAAATAAAATTATTATAGTTAAGCAATTAAATAAAAGACATTTATTTAGTGTACCATTTCTTTTTTGAAATAAAATATTGGGAAAAATTGGTATATAAATATTTAACAAGGTAAAGGACAAATATTTCCTATAGAAGGGAAGAGTGGTAACTAGAGGAAAAATTATTTATAATGAAACACTTTAAAGCCAACAGCCTGAGAGCATAGCTGAATCAAGTTTCTATTTTAACAAACACTTGAAGTAGAAAATAATGGGTAAACTTTTGGACTGAAGAGATTTATATAAATAAAAATAATTCACATAAACTATGTTTAAATATGATTGAATATACCCATCATCTGTGACCTCACTGAAGACCATTAAAATGTCATGAATAAAAGGGGGAGGGCACAAAACAAGAGAAAGAATTGGAATAAAGAACACTACAAAGAGAGCTATCAACAAATTTCGAAAGATGTAAAGTAGGTGTAAGACTGGAAATTGACTCACAGAAAGAGAAAGCAGAAAACTTAAGTATTTAAAATGGGAAATGCAGGTAAGGTTCACCATGCCCTGCACTCCTTGAAGTTCAGAAAATGGAGATAATGGATACTTCTGAAAGGTGGGGAACAGATGAAGCTAAAAACAGATCGAAAGAGAAAAGACTGCTTAAATCCTGTTCAGCAAAGCCAGCCAGTTACCTCCCAGAAGTACAAAATTAAAGGTATGCTCTTTTTCTTTTTTAAAGTTATCTTGTGGGGGTTTTATTATAGGTAAGTAAAAACTAGTGTGAGGAAAAATGACATTAAGAATCTCAATCTCTCTATAAAAATATATTGTTTTGGGTGGTGTGACGGTGGCTCAATGGCAGAATTCTCGCCTGCCATGCCAGAGACCCGGGTTCAATGCCCAGTGCCTGCCCATGCAAAAAAAAAAAGTTGTTTTGACTTGTATGGTAAGATTACCTCCAGGGTGTATATTTTTCTTCCATCAACAAAAGGTAAGAAAAGTATACCACCAGCTTTTTAAAAAATGCAACAAAGTTTGAACAAGAACAATCCTCCCTCCCTCACTTCTCAGCTGTGTCAATGCAGTGAGCTGGCTTAAACCACCTCTCCCCACCATGTGCACCACCCAAGAGACTGGAGAATCTCTCTCTGGGAACATGAACAAGCCTATGAGAAAAGCTCTGTGGTTATGACAGATGGGGATTTAACAATCAAACAGTTGAGTCCATGATTAATGAACTATTATGGCTCTATTTAGACTTACAGTTAGGACAAAAATAAAATCCATATGTATGGTATTTATCAGCAATTCAAATAAGAAAAATTAACCTAGGTATTTAATTGATCTACTACATTATAAAACTGACCTAACAAAATAATCAGGAAAAAAACAAAACCCAAATCTGGCTTTTATGTTCCCTCTATTGCTTCTGCTGGATAATCTGAAACTGACAAGTTCCCTCACCACACAAAGCAGGCTATGTTAATTGTTACGTTATGATTGTCCTACTTATCCTCATCCTTAAAGCTCTAACCCAACTGCTTTTTACTCAGTTCAAGTTCTCTAATGCCTACCTCCCAAGGGGCACAGTAATGTGAAATAAGTGCTGTACAGGTACGGCAAGTACTAATGTGATCATACATGCCTCCACCTCTCCTGTAAGATAGTTTAAAAGTTACTGATCCTATACAGTACTTAGAAAAATACATGGTATCATAAATATTCTATAGAAATGTGAAAAGTTGAAATAAACCATTATCAATATTTAGAATCATCCTATATCATAAGAAAAAAATTACTTTTACAGTGAAATTTAATATCAAATAAGAACAGCAAACTGCAAAACAATGCATTTTAATTTGTGTAAAACGGGGGAAGAACACATACACTTAATTACTTCTATTAGCATAAACTAACTGGTCACACTCCAAAAAGATAACATGTTACTGCTATAGGAAAGCTCAGTGATGGAGTGGGAAGGAAGCTTTGATATCTTTTATATTTTGAACTATATGAATGTATTATCTTTTCAATAACAGATAAATAAAAACTTTAAATTTATAAAAATTCGAAGATTATTACTTACAAGGGGTGGGTTGGGAAGAGGGCTTATGTGAGGGTTCTTTCTAGAGCCCAACTGTTTCAATCTGTAAACTTTAAATTATTAAATCTTCTAAAAAAAAAAGCACTTTTATCACACTGTAGTACAATAAATAATTACTAGTAAAAATGAAATTAATGTAAATGTTAGCAAACCTAATAGGTTAATATAATGCCATGTTTTAAACCACTGGTTTCATCTGATTACTTGAGTAGTTACTGCAAATCATAAATTTGTGGATTTGAACTTAATTTTATTTCTAGATACCTTGACGTAAGAGACAAGATTAAGAAGTGTAAGATACAGACTTTCTTAAAATCAAAGTGATTATATCAATTCTGGCAAAATTGATCTTTGTTATTGTAGCACTTCTGAAATGAGCATGCTTATCTTGTTCAAAGTCATCCCTAACCTAAAAGCCAGTTAAGAACTCAGGCCATCTTTGTTATCCCTTTGTAGTGCTAATTTGATTTGTTCTCATATAATCTGCTCCATAAGTACGTACTGAAGTTTCTGCTTACAGATAACTTACCTTCATCTACTGTGGTCATATCTTGTTCTAGTTTCAATTTCTGTTGGTTAATTTTTAGCATGGATTCTTCAATCGTCCCTTGGCTTATTAATTTTATAACTAGCACTTCTCTAAAAAATACAATATATGTACATTGGTTACACATACAAACTATATAAATTGCAGAGTTCAGTAAGAATGATTTTAAAATTATAAGACAAATGTCCTTAAATTTAAATTTTCCTTTTAGTCAAACTCCTTGAGATTGACATTTCTGAGCACATAACTTTTGAACACCCTTTCCCATGGATCCAAGAGAACAGAACAGAGTTAAAGATAGATATTTGTTTACTTTTAAAATTACTTATAAAACTGTATTAGAACAGTTCTGTGTTCAGATACAAATTTCATCAGAAAAAAAAAAAAACATGATTAGCTTACTGGGTTTCAAGAACTATTTCTGTCCAACCAATAAGGCAGCATAGTAAAATACAAAGAGTACCTGAGGTTTTAGCCCCTTTTCCAGTTTGCTAGCTGCCGGAATGCAACACACCAGAGATGGATTGGCTTTCAATAAAAGGGGATTTGTTTAGTTAACATATAGTTATATATAGTCCTTCAGAGAAAAGGCAGCTAACTTTCAACTGAGGTTCTTTCTTACATGGGAAAGCACAGGGCGATCTCTGCTGGCCTCCTCTCCAGACCTCTGGGTTCCAACAACTTTCCCTGGGGTGTTTTCTTTCTGCATCTCCAAAGACCTGGGCTGAGCTGGGAGTGCTGAGATGAGGTATGCTTAGCTGCTTTGGCTGTGTATGTTGAGCTCTCTCATTTAAGCACCAGCCAATTAAATCAAACATCATACATTGCAGCAGGCACGCCTCCTAGCCGACTGCAGATGTAAATCAGCAACAGATGAGGTTCATGTATGATTGGCTCATGTCCACAGCAATAGATCTAGACACATTCATCTGGCCAAGCTGACACCTGAACCTAACTACCACATGTCCACCCCTTGTCAACTTGGCAACTATACACATCACCTTAAACGATATTAAAGTGACAAAAATTTTCTTCTGGCAGTGGACTTTTTAATCTCAAAACAAGTTATCTGGTGCCAATATGCAAAGGAGGAACAGGTTTTCATTTCCATAGGGAGAAACTGGAAGGAACACAGGAGTCCTAAGACCCAAACAGTTGTGAAAACCTGCAGGGTAAACACCATTGGATTTCAGAGTCTGAAAGCCATTTATTCTTCAGCTTTAGAAAGTGGCTTTCCAAGGGCCTATGCAGTGGCCCACCTCTTTCCAAATCAACCTCAGGGAACACTGAGGAGACCACCTTTTTCTCGGCTCCACCCTCTCCAAGCACTGGAGCCACACCTAGGCTCTCTGCCATTTCCGGGGCACACGCTCAACCCCTCCATGTGGTGACAGCCAGGCTCTCCCCAGTCCCCAAGGAGTATGCTATACCTTTTCCAAGGCCTGAGGCAGCACAACTCTTCCACTGCAGTGGAGGTGGGAGACTCATCCTCGCCCTTCAGGGTAAACTCACCCTCTCCATGTATATAGGTGGGTCCACTCTCCTGGCCCGAGGTTTCTTGGCTTCAGACCCGAACTTCCATGGTTCTCACTCTGCAAACTCCAATTTATCCCTTTTGTGTCCCCCTTTGTCCAGACTGGCAGTGGTTCTGTTTACACCAACAGTCTCTTCAAGCACTCCAAGACTTCTCCATCATTCTCTTCACAGTTCCTCCAAAATCTTCCCCTTATCCATCCAAAAAACTGGTCCAACATGTCTGGTGTTTGCAAACTGCAGCAGCACCCCACTTCTCTGGTATCAAATCTGTTCTAGTTTGCTAGCTGCTGGAATGCAACACACCAGAGATGGATTGGCTTTCAATAAAAGGGGATTTATTTAGTTAACATATAGTTCTTCAGAGAAAAGGCAGCCAACTTTCAACTGAGGTTCTTTCTTACGTGGGAAGGCACAGGGTGATCTCTGCTGGCCTTCTCTCCAGGCCTCTGGGTTCCAACAACTTTCCCTGGGGTGATTCCTTTCTGCATCTCCAAAGGCCTGGGCTGAGCTGTGAGTGCTGAGATGAGGTATGCTGAGCTGCTTGGGCTGTGCTATGTTGAGCTCTCTCATTTAAGTACCAGCCAATTAAATCAAACATCATTCACTGCAGCAGGCACGCCTCCTAGCCGACTGCAGATGTAATCAGCAACAGATGAGGTTCACATGCCACTGGCTCACGTCCACAGCCATAGATCTAGACACCTCCACCTGGCCAAGCTGACACCTGAATCTAACTATCACAGTTCCACAATAGGTGCTAATAGTTAGTTCATAATGATTATGTCAATGTCCTTTTGGAAACACAGGAAAATACTCGACAAGAAAATATTAATTGTCTACTGTACATTTTAGTAGAGTTGAATTGAATTGTAACTATTTTCACCATTTTACAGACCCAAGCCAATGTCAAAATTAATCTTCACCTAAAATATGTATAGCTCAAGGGGAATAGGATAGGAATGGTGTGTGTATTACCAAGTATGTCTGGCCTTAATTGGTCTAAGAAGCAAGTCTTTTCAATTACTAAACTTTCTCAAAGGACCACTGATAATATTTTTATCCCCAAGAATTGCTGAATTTTGGGTTAGTTTGTTTCAATTACCAGAAAATCAACAGATTACATAGTGGAATTCATGTTTAACACTGCTGGCATGCTTTGCTGAAAAAATTAAAACTAAGGCAGGACATCCAAGAAACTACATTCTATACAAAATAAACTGGTACTTGATTAAAAAGAAATTTAATCTTAAAACACTTACTTAGTTTGGCCTACTCTATGGCATCTATCTTCTGCTTGTTTGTCATTGTAAGGATTACAATCAATATCGTGAAGTATAACAACATTTGCTGAAGTCAGATTTATTCCTAGTCCACCAGCTTTTGTTGATAGCAGAAACACAAAGATATCCATATCGGTATTGAACTCATCAATGAGATGAATCCTATAAGATTAACAAATCAAGTTAAATCTCACTAAAAAGTATGTATTATGGACATTAGAACTTTTTTTCCTGAAACTAAAAATGTAAAATAATAAAAACCAACAACTGAAACTTTGCTTTTTTTTTTTCCTACTGGTTAAGGTTTTAATAATATAATTAATTTGAAAACTTAAATTTTGAATGATGTAGAGTAACACAGAGTAACAAAGAGTATGCGTTCTAATCTTAGGCCACTAAATGTGTGTGGATTAGCCAGTGTGGATAAATCAGAATGAATGACTTCCTGTTGTTGCAAGCATCTGTCCTAGCATGTTTTTAAAAAATATACATATTTTTTTTATTTTTTATTTTTATTTTTTCTCTATATTATCATTTTCTTTTTCTGTTGTCTTGCTATTTTTTTCTAAATCGATGCAAATGTACTAAGAAATGATGATCATACATCTATGTGATGATATTAAGAATTACTGATTGCATATGTAGAATGGAATGATTTCTAAATGTTGTGTTAATTTTTTTTAAATTAATAATAATATAAAAAACACAGTGTAACAACTGCAAAACACAGAACTGTTAGGATTTTAATATTTTTAAGTTTGAATGTGAAATTGTTTAATGTAATTAAACTAAAAACTTATCTTTTGAAGGAAAAATACTTAAAGATGTAAATTCGTATTTTTGGCATTATAGTCCTGTGGCTTTACTACTGAATAACCTTTCCAATACACCAATTTCCTTTCTATACTATTGACCTCCTCAATAGCTCTCACTTTAATTCAACTATTCAAATTTGACTAATTCCTAAGGATTATTTTTTCATTTGCTTAATGACTTCCGGCTTATCTAAATCCTGGATATGGCTTTCTCATCTCTAACAGTCTCAGAGATCTTTCAGGACTACTACTGATAGGCAATCTGATGAACCCTCTCCCCTCCAAAAAACATCTACTCCAGATGGTCAAATCGTCTGAAGGTAATGATTTGAAGTAGGAACCTAAATTAAGACTCAAAGCAGTAAGATTCCACCAAATGATCTAGAAATTCAAAATTTTAACATTTATTACTACTTAGGATTAAGGTGGGGACAGATCTTCTGAAACTGAAGTATACCAACCTTTCAGAAATCTGGGTCTTTCCATCTAATCTGAGATATCTATGCTGATGATGTTTTAAGAGAACCTCTAAAATATCCAGCATCATAGTAAATTGGCTAAATAATACAACTCTATCACCCTGTGAAAATATGAATGTGGATTAGAAATATAGAAAAATAAAATTATACTACTCTAAGTCTTCATAAGTTTAAACAAGAGGAGTTTTACCCGCATCATGTTGACAACTTGGTGGCAAACTGACGGTTGATCAATTGCTTCTTTAATAAAAATCAAGTAATGATACATAAATTTCTCATTTTAGCTTATATATGAATAAATTACCTTAACTTCTCAACTTAATAGCTAAAATGTAAATCCTCAGTTCTGATTTTATGAACAGTTAAGCATTAGTTTTTTAGCTGAAAAAAGTTTAAATACTATACAAATACTGTTCGGATTGTAATATTAACATATTTAAGCTATTTCACATATATATATATATACTGCATTAATTACTTACATACAATAAGTATTTAACAAATAATATACCATAAATAGTAATTTTCAAGCAATCATATACATTTTCACCTTTGAATTAATAACAATTAAGACTTTTTAAAAAAATCAATACAAAGATGTAGTCTACTATAGTCTATTGTTCTGAAGTTCTACAGAGAAAAACAGTCAGGAAAATATATGTCCAAATACATTTAAAAAAATGCTAAAAACATTAGATTTTAGAAGAATGTAAAACACAGACTAAGACGGCAAAAATTAGGACTTAATTGAGAAAATACAGAATGAATACCGTTCCATTTTAATACCTTCTGTTTCAATTCAGATAAGATGTATCCCAAAACTCGGAATTTTCCAGAATCTAAAATCAAATCCATGTCTAATTGGAAGTTATTAATATGTCGATATTGTTTACAAAGTATGTGCAGTTCAAAGTCTGTCATAACTTCCATATCTTCAAAGATCAGATCAGGATTAGCCTCACAATGTGTAGGTTCCTTTAAAAAAAAAAATCACTTCGAAATGAAAATTTATCAGATCAATTTATTACAATTGTTCACATCTGATAAAACTCCTAAATCACTGAACATTTTAGTGCAGAAGATTCATCTAAGGAAGTTAACAATCATTTTCATGGCATAATAATGGGGAAAATACTCCTTATCTTGGTAGAGAAAACACACTGAAATATTTACTGATAAAATATTACTATGGTTCACAATAATTCTGGGAGAGGGATAGGAGTTATAAACAAAACAAGAGTAGTTTCATTATCAGATGAAAACTTTAGGAGATGGGTTCATTATATAATTCTATTTTTTACATATGTTTGAGATTTCCTATGTAAGTTTCAATGAATATAAACATTTTTAACACAGCAAATGGTTCTTTTAACACTAAGATCTGTAAGGAAAAATAAGAGTCAGGTGCTAAGGGAGAATGAGGCAGAAATAAAGAGCAATGGCTAAAACTGTAAAGATGAAATACAATAAAAAAGAAGTTAAATGAAAAAAATAAGCAGGGGGGAAAAATGACACCAACCAGAATATAAAACCTGAAGGATCTTTACTCAGACTTCCATAATGTCCTACATTTATGTCTTAGGTTATATTCTAGGTTCTTAGACATTAATGAAGTGCATTACGGAAGCGTAGATCAGGAGCTGGCAATTTTTTCTTTAAAGGTTGAGAAAAATAACAAGTTGATCAGTCTCAACAAACTAATTCTGCCATTGCTGTGAGAGGGCAGGCACAAAAACATATAAACAAAGGGATTTGGCTGTGCTATAATAAACTTTATTTATAAAACCAGTGTGGCTGGATTTGCCCCCATTTCAGTACCAGAGTTTGCTGATCCCTGATCTGGATTACTGGCCTTTGCTTGGCTCTATGTTCCCCCCAAATTATCTTGACCTTTGTCTTAAAAATGTTTTTTCTTAAGATGTATTAGGTTTGGCAATTTTATTTTTAGCCCAATGATTTAACCCAACTGCCTAACATTTTGGCATTAACAAAATATACAGAAACCCTCAAATGTAGTCAACAGAGTGAATGGCCGAGGAAGGAGACAGCAGTTATGAAGACCAGCACTACACCCTCCCCAACAGGTGGGTTCCCAGATGCCCAACTGTGTGGCACTGGCTCCAGACCAGCTGCCTCAAAACAATACTCCAGTAGTGTTGCCCATCAGAGCCATGGAGAACATCCTCAGCTTTATGTCCTATGACAAAATTAGCCAGCCCTGCCCGGTTTGTAAAAGAATGGACTTGGACTGCCAGAGAATGTTGAATCAGGGATTTCTGAATACCACAATCTATGTCAAAAACAAGTTAGATCACAACTCTCAAGGAGAGAGTCAGGAAGGAGAAAACATCCACTTGTTTGTCATGCAAATATCCCTGCTGCTATTGAAACAAGTCTTATCATTGTTAAATATAGCTTTCATGAGGTATGTGACTCCAATCTCTGTTGTGTCACCCCAGGAAACATGACTGATGAAATTTATAGTGTGTTAAGATATGTTAATTCAACTACAGCCCCTCATCAAACTCAAGATGTACTTCAAGAGTTAAGAGAGAGGGTGCGGCAAGATGGTAGTGTAGGGAGAAGTGGAATTTAGTTAGTCCTCTGGAGCAGCTAGTAAATAGCCAGGAACTGTCTGGAACAACTGTCTGGGGGACATCTGTGATCAGACATACATCGTACAGTAGTCTGGAACCAAGATCACACCACAGAACTGTAAATAAAGCTCGCAAAATGAGGAGGTTGGTGCCCCTTCCCCAAAGGCACAGCAGGCTCTCTCGGAGACTTTTCCATGGGGGAAAAAAAGCACTCTCTACTAGGAGCAAGGGAAGGTAGCTCAACTAAGCTTCAACTGTGGTTTTAATGAATAAATGTGAACAGCTGAATACAAGCTCTGAGCATAGAAAGCAGGAAAGTAACCTTCTGGTCTCTCCCAGCAGACAGGAGATAAGGCTGATGAGGAAAAAAAAAAAGAAAACAAAAAAACAAAAAGCCAAAACCCAGGCTTTTGGAGTTGACCAAGCTCAGTATAGGGAAAAGGGCTATGCCCCAAGAAAAGGGGCACACAAAGCTGGGTACCAATTCCAGCCCCTGGAGCGACAGCCCTCCTTCAGAAAATCGAGGCCCAGGGTTGGGAATCATAAACAGCTTAAGCTTGTCTTCCACATCAGCCTCTGTCACAGCATTTCCCAAAAGAATAGATATGAAGAGACTTACTTAATAATCAGATTGTCAAATGTCAAAGGCAAAGAGAATTCTGAAAGCACCAAGAGAAAAGTAATTCATCATATACAAGGGAAACACGATAAGACTTGTGTTAGTTAGATTCAGTTGTCAACTTGGCCAGGTGAGCATACCTGATTTTGTTGCTGCAGACATAAGCCAACGGTACATGAACCTCATCTGCTGCCAATTACATTGGCAGTCAGCTAGGAGGTGTGTCTGCTGCAATGAGTGACGTTTGACTTAATTGGCTGGTGCTTAAATGAGAGAGCGCAATTGTAGCACAGCTAGCAGCTCGGCATTCCTCATCTCAGCACTAGCAGCTCAGCCCAGGCCTTTGGAGATGCAGAAAGAAATCACCCCAGGGAAAGTTGTTGGAACCTAGGGGCCTGGAGAGAAGACCAGCAGAGACCATCCTGTGCCTTCCACATAAGAAAGAACCTCAGTGGAAAGTTAGCTGCCTTTCCTCTGAAGAACCAACAAAATAAATCCCCTTTTATTAAAAGCCAATCCATCTCTGGTGTGTTGCATTCCGGCAGCTAGCAAACTAGAACAAGACTATATGCAGATTTCTCAGCAGAAAGCATGGAAGCAAGAAGGCAGTGGTATGATATATTTAAGATATTGAAAGAGTAAAACTTCCAACCAAAAATTCTATAGCTAGCAAAACTATCCTATTTTCAGACAGACACTTAAAAAGTTTGTGAACAAGAGACCTGCTCTACTAGAAATACTATACGGAATCCTACAGGCAGATAGGAAAAGACAGATGAGAAAGGTCTTGAGAAGAGGGTTGAAATGAAGACTATGAATAATGGTAAAAAGAGAGAGAAAAAAATCAGAATAAAGTCATGACCCATGCAGCAGCATGGATGAACCCTGAGGACACAAGGTTGAGTGAAATTAGCCAGAAACAAATGGACAAATACTGTAGGTCTCTTAATACGAACCAACATAAAGGACAGAACACTAAGAGTTAAAGAGCAGAGGTTATTATAATTACATGGAATAAAACGGATTGAGATTTTTGTTGATTAAGTATGATGCCCTGATACATCCCAGAGTAATTAGGGCAGGGAAAAAAAAAGTATTTGCCAAGCCCCCTTAAGAGATGGGAGAAAGGAGGAAATATTAAATTTCCCCATTTGGGGAATTCCTGATATTCTTGCAAGCAACTGGGGATAACCAATTTAACAGGCTAAGCCCTCTCTCATGGGGCCTGCCTTTATGGAACTTATTTCTGCAAAGGAGAAGCTAAGACTACTTATAATAATGCCTGAGAGTCACCCCCAGAGAACCTCTCCTGCTGTTCAGATGTGGTCTCTCATTCTCTCCAAGTCAACAAGGCACGTGAACTCACTATCCTTGCCCTTACGTGGGACAGGACTCCCAGGGCTATAAATCTCCCTCGTACATGGGACATGATTCTCACGAATAAGCCAGGATCCAGCATCATGGGATTGAGAAAGCCTTATTAATAAGAAGCGGAAAGAGAAATTAGGCAAAATAAAGGTTCAGTGGCTGAGAAATTTAACAGTCGAGAGGTCATTCAGAGCATTATATGATATCCCTGTTCAGTTTTTAGTGTATTAAGATACCTAGAAGGAAACACCTGAAAATGTTGAACTGTATTCCAAGTAGCCTTGATTTTAGAAGATGACTGTATAACTATATACCTTTTAGAGTGTAACTGTTTGATTGTGAAAATCCTGTGGCTGACATTCCCTCTATTCAGGGTATGGACAGATGAGTAAAAAAAATAAGGAAAAAAAAATAATGGGGGGAGGGGGATACAGGGTAAAAAATATTGGGTAGATTGCAATATTGTGGTCACAAACAGGGAGGGGTATGGGCTATGGGATGTATGGAGTTTTTCATCTGGAGCAATGCAAATGTTCTAAAAATGATCACAGTAACGAATACAAAACTATGTGATGAAATTGTGAGCCACCGATTGTATACTTTGGATGGACTGTACGATGCATGACGATATCTCAATTAAAAAAAAAAAACAAATTATCAGGAGATAGAAAGAGGGTAGAGATTGGGCCTTTGATCCTGTAGGAGCACAAAGTTTTCAACAGGATTTATTATAAAGATCCAGAAATGAATAATCTAAGTACACTGAACAAAGCTAAGTGTGAGTATGGTGGAAAGAGAAAGGACAGGGACATGTATAACAACAGTAGGAACTATAGAAGATAGAGACTGGGAATGTGTAACTTAACAAAACCTAGTGTGCACAAGGGGTGATTAAATGTACATATATAAGGACGTTTTCACATGATGGAGAACAAATGAATGCCAACAGTGCAAGGTGTTGAAAACGGCATGGTATACAGAAAAAAACACAATGCAAACTACAGTCTGTACTTAATAGTAACATTGCCATATGTTTCCATTAAATGTAACAAAGGCAGTATGCCAAAGCTAAATATCAACAAGAGAGGATATAAGGCAGTACACTATAGGATGCTTGATGGTATCATTACTCCTTTGTATTTTATTTTTTATTCTTCATTTTTTGAATAAAGAGTTTTATTCTACACTCTTTGAAGAAATGGAAATGTGCTCCTATAGACTGTGGTGATTAATGCATAATTGCATGACTATACTGAGATGTGCTGATTATTTGCTAAGAATAGATTATATAGTGTATGAATAAAACTTAAAAAAATAAACAGGAAGATATAGTGTTGGAGAAAATGTGGAGACAGAAATGTACTGATTCTTGGTTCGTAGGGAAGGAGAACAGTGTCTTCTGGAGGGCAGTGTGGTGGTTCCATAGGAGGCTAAGAATAGGGCTGTCATATGATCCTGCAACCTCTTATTAGGTATATATTAGGAAGAACTGAAAGCAGGGACATGAATGAACTTTCTCACACTAGGGTTTATGGTGGCAGTATTCACAACCTTCAAGGAGTGGAGGTGGCCTAAGGATGCGTGACTGATGAAAAGAAGGGTGGACTGTGGTGTGTGTATGGTGTGTGTATACGTACAATGTAATATTGAACAGCTGCAAGACGGAAATAAAGTTGTGAGGCATGCAAATAGGTGAATTAACCTTGAGGGCAGTATATTGAGAAATAAGCCAAGAACTAAAAGATACTATAATGACTCACTAGTATGGACTAACTATATTCCAGAGCACAGGTTATCACTGCAAGGTTTATTGTAAATGTTCCCAGATTGTAACCTCTTACAGCAGTCACATCTATTTCTGAGTTGTAACTATTATTTCTAAATTCTGAGATGCTGAACTCTTTGTTTATAAGTCATTCCTTGGATTTGGGTTTCTGTGTGACATTTGAGACTCAGCGCTAGAGTTCTGCAGCTATGAAAGTCAGCATTACCCCATACAGCAACTGTTAAAAGGTGGAAAAAAATATCAAACTTCACAGATTATGAATGAAGCTGATATGGTTAGAACTAAAGTAAATCAGACTAAAGTGTAAAAGATGATATTGACTGTATTTTAAAACTTCAGCATTTGTGTGAGTACAAAAGAGGAGATATTTATTTGGTGTAAAATTTATAATTTCTGTAGCACACTATCTAATTTAACTTCAGTGGTCAGTTTATTTGAACACTGTAATTACATGGAACCTTGAACAGGGAGTGAGATTTTGTTGGTTTGTATAGGTTTGTGAGATGCCCTGATACATCCTAGAGTAATCTGGGAAGAAGATAAAAATGTATTTACAAAGTTTCCTTGTGGGACTGGGAGAAAATGTGGAAATATTAAACTTCTCCACCTGGGGAAGACCTGATATTCTTGTAAGCATGGGGGATAGCCATTTAATAGACCAAGTCCTCCATCCTGGGGCCTGCCCTTATAAAACTTATTCCTGCAAAGGAGAAGCTAAGCTCTTAAGGCCTATGAGTCACTTCCAGAGAATATGTTTTGTTGCTCAGATGTGGCCTCTCTCTCTAAGCCAACTCCACAAGTAAATACCACCCTCCCCTCTATGTGGGACATGACTCCCAGGGATGTAAATATTCTGGCAACATGGGAACTGAGCCTGGGGGATGAGCCTGGCTCTGGCATCAAGGATTTGGAAAGACTTAACAAAAGGGGGAACAGAAATGAAACAATGTTTCAGTAGCTGGGAGATTTCAAATAGAGCTGAGAGGTCATTCTGGAGGTCATTCTTATGTATTACATTATATAGATACCCCTTTTCAGTTTTTTGGTGTTTTAGGGAACTAGATGGAAATGCCTGAAACCATTGAACTGCAGTCCAGTAGGTCTTGATTTTGTAAGATGATTGTATAAGAACATAGCTTTTATGGTGTGACTATGTGACTGTGAAAATCTCGTGGTTTACACTCCCTTTATCCAGTGAATGGACAGATGAGTAAGAAAATAGAGAAAAAAAATTAAACAATAGGGGGATGAAGGGTATGTGATGTTTTGGGTGTTCTTTTTAATTCTTATTTTTATTGTTTATGGAGTAATGAAAATGTTCACAAATTGATTGTCATGATAAACATACATATGATGATACTGTGAACCATTGATTAAGTGATTAAGTGTATACTTTGGATGATTATATATGAATATATCAGAATAAAACTGCATTTAAAAAAGGGATGAGTTAAGATTGTTTCCTCCATGACAATGGAATATTTTCTTGAGAAGATTTTTCCAATTCTGAAGAGGAAATTTTTCCAATTCAGGATCAGATGTGTCTGGAAGACTCATGGGCTCTCCCTAAGTCCCAGAGTCTTCAGCAGCCATAACAACATGTTTAACAACGTGCTTTTTTTTTTCCAAGCACAACCCTTCAAGACAAGATGTTACCAAATTCCAGCAGCAGATTGAAATAAATGGTGCTGATGTGACTGTTTTCCTGTGCACATTTCTGAGCTTTGTGCCATAGTGCAAAAACAGCTTCAAGAGCAGAACAGGAGACTGATAGAATAGACCCAGATCATAGGTGAACAAAATGCAGGTTGGCAGAGCTGTAATGCAAATTGCAAGAAGTAATGGAAAGCACATGAGGAAACTCCTTAGGATCTGGGCGGAAAGAGAAATCTCCTCAGAAACAAAAAGTAAATTGGAATGTGGTTCTAGCTCTAACCACATTGTTCTACCTCAGAAACAAATAGTAAACTGGAATGTGGTTCTTTTAAAGGAAGAAGTGGCTTGTAAGTAGTTATGCATATCAGGACGCTGTGGACAACATGCAATCTCTTCAGGTTTCCAGGATTTCAAAATACAATTTAATGTGAACTCTTGTGGTTTTAATATCCTTTTCCCAATTCTCCTCGTACTGATGCTCAGAATCTTTTTACTTTGCAATAGATTTGTACTAACCAGACCTGTTTTATCATGTTGCTGAGTTAATGTTTTTTCCTGTGCAGCTAATATTTAAAGTAAGTTTGTTTGTTTCTGCAAATATGCACATTATATACAGATCTTAATCTCAATCTTGACAGACTAGGAGTTAAGTTTAAATACAGAACATGTCCTGTTCAAATGAAAGGAAAGACTTTTTTTAAATGGACAGTATCTTTTCTTCTTCTTTTTTAAAAAGAGGGGTAATTTTTGTTGTAAGTGACACTTGGTTAATAAGTGTCTGGAATATCTGAAAAGTAGTTAATGTTTTTTGGTATTGAAGTAATGGTAACTAAAATGGACTTTCAGGGGTGGGCCACAGTGGCTCAGCAGGCAAGAATGCTTGCCAGGCATGCCAGAGGACCCGGGTTTGATTCCTGGTGCCTGCCCATGTAAAAAAAAAAAAAAACAAAAAAAAACACGTCTAAAATGGACTTTCAACAGTACTGACTGTAGAAGAGGCTTCTACAGAATTGATATTATACTTTATAAATGATTGGTAAATTGTTATATATATGTTTTCTGAACTCTTTTGAGGCCATGTCCTACATCTGCATGGTTAGATGCAGGCACTGCCTAGTTAGCTCATTAGAAAGCTGTTACTTTATGGGATGCCTAATTAAAAAAGAAGAAAGGAGTAAAAATCAAGGAATTAACTGTTCACTTAGAAGAACTAGAGAAAGAACAGCAAACTAACCCCAAAGCAAACAAAAGGAAAGAAATAACGAAGCTTAGAGCAGAAATAAATGAAATTGAGAACAGGAAAACAATGGAAAAAAAAAAAATCAATAAAATGAGAAGCTGTTTTTCTTGTTTTTTTTTGAGAAAATCAATAAAATTGATGGACCCTTAGCTATGCTGATGAAAGAGAAAGAGAGAGAGGGAGAGGATGCCAATAAGTAAAATCAGAATGAGGAAACATAATCACTGACCCGCAGAAATAAAGGAAGTAATGAAAGGATATTATGAGCAACTATATGCTGATAAACTAGACAATGCAGATGAAATGGTCAACTTCCTAGAAAAACATAACCAACCAATAATGACTCGAGAAGAAATAGACAACCTCAACAAACCAATCACAAGAGACTGGATCAGTCATTAAGAAACTCCCAAAATGAAAAGTCTAGGACCAGATGGCTTCACATCAAGTATTCAAGAAAGAATTAATACCAATCTGGCTCAAACTCTTCAAATAAAAAAAAGGAAAAGGAAGGAAAGCTACCTAACTCAGTCTAGGAAGCCAACATCACCCTCATACCAAAGCCAGACAAAGATACTACAAGAAAAGAAAATTATAGACCAATCTCTCTAATGAATATAGATGCAAAAATCCTCAACAAAATAATTGAATCCAGCAGCATATTTAAAGAATTATACACCATAATCAAGTTGGATCTATTCTTGGTATGCAAAGCTGGTTCAACATAAGAAAATCAATTAATGTAAGACACCATATCAACAAATCAAAGCAGAAAAACCACATGATCATCTCGGTTGATGCAGATAAGGCATTTGACAAAATTCAACATTCTTTCCTGTTGAAAACACTTCAAAGGATAGGAATAGAAGGGAACTTCCTCAAAATGATAAAGGGAATATATGAAAAACCCACAGCTAACATCATCCTCAATGGGGAAAAACTGAAAACGTTCCCCCTAAGATCAGGAACAAGACGAGGATGTCCACTAGCACCACTGTTATTCAACACTGTGTTGGAAGTTCTAGCCAGAGCAATTAGACAAGAAAAAGAAATACAAGGCATCAAAACTGGAAAGAAGTTAAAACTCACTGTTTGGACATAATATGATACTATATGTCAAAAACCCTGAAAAATCCACAGCAAAATTACTAGAGCTAATAAATGAGTACAGCAAAGTGGCAGGTTACAAGATCAACACTGAAAAATCTGTAGTGTGTCATACACTATTAATGAACAATATGAGGGGGAAATCAAGAAAACAATTCCATTTACAATTGTGCCTTCCATGATTTTCTTTTTTGTATGGGCAGGACTGGGAATCAAACCCAGGTCTCCAGCATGGCAGGCGAGAACTCTGCCACTGAGCCACTGTGGCCCACCCTTCCAGAACTTTTTAGCAGTTTTTTGTAGTTTTCTGTGTATTGGTCTTTTGTATCCTTAAATTTATACCTAAATATCTGATTCCTTTGGTTTCCATTTGTCATGGTTAGAGACAGGTGTCAACTTGGCCAAGTTGTGGTACCTGTTCTTCTGATTGGGCAAGCGCTGGCCTGTCTGTTGCAATGAGGACATTTCATAGGATTAGGTCATGATCACGTTAGCTACATCCACAGCTGATTCCATTTGTAATCAGCCAAAGGGGAGCGTCTTCTGCAATTAGTGATGCTAAATGCAATCATGGGAAGCCTTTTAAGGAGGACTCAGAGGAGACAGGCTGCATTCCTGCTTTGGCTGGTGAGCCTCTCCTGTGGAGTTCATCCAGGCCATCCATTGGAGTCATCGGCTTCGGAACATGCCCTGTGGATTTTGGACTCTGCCTTCCTACGGTCACGTGAGACACTTTCATAAATTTTATATTTGCAAGTGTTCCCTGTTGATTCTGTTTCTCTAGAGAACCCTAACTAATACACCATTGTAAATGGAAAAACCAATAGCTAAATTTATTTGGAAAGGAAAGGTGCCCGGAATAGCTAAAAATATCTTCAGAAAGAAAAATAAAGTGGGTGGTCTCACACTACCTCACTTTAAAACACATAACAAACCTACAGTGGTCAAAACAGCATAGTACGGATTTAGAAATAGATATACTGACCAATGGAATTGAGTTGTGTGTTCTTAAAAAGACCCTCTCATCTATGGAAAACTGTTCTTTGATAAGGTGGTCAAGCCAACCCATCTGGGACAAAATAACCTTTTCAATAAATAGTTTTTGGAGAACTGGATATCCTTATACAAAAGAATGAAAGAGGATCTATATTTCACACCCTCCACAACAGTCAACTCAAAAGGGATCAAAGACCTAAACATTAGAGTTAAGACCATAAAATTTTTTAAAGAAAATGTAGAGAAATATCATACAAAACTAGTAACAGGAGTCAATTTCCTAGACCTTATACCTAAAGCATAAGCACTGAAAAAAGAAATAAATAAATGGGATATGCTCAAAATCAAACACTTTTGTGCATCAAAGAACTTTGTCAGGAAAGTAAAAAGGCAGCCTACACAATGGGAGACAATATTTGGAAACCACATATTGGATAAGGGTTTAGTGTCCAGAATACCTAGAGATTCTTCAACTCAACAACAAAAGGGAAACACAATTAAAAAATGGGTAAAAGATACAAACAGACACTTCTCAGAAGAGGAAATACCAATGGATAAAAGGCACAAGAAAAGATACTCAACTTTAGTAGCTATTAGGGAAATGCAAATCAAAACCATAATGAGCAGCACACCCCAAACAGAATAGATCCAAGTAGACGTACTCTAAGACACTTATTAATCAGAATGTCAGATGTCAAAGAGAAAGAGAGAATCTTGAAAGCAGCAAGAGAAAAACAATCCATCACATACAAAGGATACCCAATAAGAGTAAGTGTAGATTTCTCAGCAGAAACCATGAAGGCGAGAAGACAGTGGGATGATATATTTAAGACACTAAAAGAAAAAAACTGCCAACCAAGAATTCCATATCCAGCAAAACTGTCCTTCAAAAATGAGGGGGAAATTAAAACATTTTCAGACAAAAATCATGCAGAATTTGTGATCAAGAGACTGGCTCTGCAAGAAATACTAAAGGGAGCACTAGAGACAGATAGGAAAAGACAGGAGAGAGAGGTGCAGAGAACAGTGTAGAAAAGAAGACTATCAGTAAAGGTAAAAAGAAGAAAAATTAGATATGACATATAAAATCCAAAAGGCAAAATGGTAGAAGAAAGTATTGCCCTTACAGTAATAACACTAAATGTTAATGGATTAAACTCCCCAATCAAAAGACATAGACTAGCAGAATGGATTAAAAAATAGGACCCATCAATATGCTGTCTACAGGAGACGCATTTTACATCCAAGGATAAACATAAATTGAAAGTGAAAGGTTGGGAAAAGGTATTTCATGCAAACAACAATCAGAAAAGAGCAGGAGTAGCTATACTAATATCCAACAAATTAGACTTCAAATGTAAAACAATTAAAAGAGCAAAAAAGGACACTGTATTAATAAAAGGAAAAATTCAACAAGACATGACAATCTTAAATATTTAGGCACCAAGCCAGAATGCTCCAAAAATACATGAGGCAAACACCGAAAACACTGAAAAGAGAAATGGTAGAATAGACACATCTACCATAATAGCTGGAGAGTTCAATTCCCCATTCTCATCAATGGACAAAACACCTAGACAGAGGATCAATAAAGAAACAGAGAATTTGGGTAACACAATAAATGAGCTAAACTTAACAGACATTTATAGAACATTACACCCCACAACAGCAGTATACAACTTTTTCTCAAGTGTTCATGGATCATTCTCAAGGATAGATCATATGCTGGGCCACAAAGCAAATCTCAATAAATTTAAAAAGACTGAAATCATACAAAAAATTTTCCCAGATCATACAGGAATGAAGTTGGAAATCAATAACAGGCAGAGGGCCAGAAAATTCACAAATATATGGAGGCTCAACAACACACTCTTAAACAACTAATGGGTCAAGGAAGAAATTACAAGAGAAATCAGTAAATATCTCAAGGCAAATGAAAATGAAAACATAACATAAAAATTTATGGGATGCAGCAAAGGCAGTGCTAAGGGAAATTTATTGCCCTAAATGCCTATATTACAAAGGAACAAAGAGCAAAAACCGAGGAATTAACTGTCCAATAGGAAGAACTAGAGAAAGAAGAGCAAACTAAACCCAAAGCAAGCAAAAGGAAAGAAATAATGAAGATTAGAGCAGAAAGAAATGAAACTGGAACATGAAAACAATTGAGAAAATCAACAAAACCAGAAGTTGGTTCTATGAGAAAATTAGTAAGATTCATGGATCCTTAGCGAGGTTGACAAAAACCACAATGAGATATCATCTGACACCCACAGCAAAAAAAAACACACAGTAAACAACAAGTGCTGAAGAAGATGTGGAGAAAGAGGCATACTTATCTACCGTTGGTGGGATTGCAAAACGGTACAACCACTCAGGAAGGTATTTTGGTGGTTCCTCAGGGGACTGAGTATAGAGTTGCTGTATGATCCAGCAATCCCACTACTAGGTATATATACAGAGGAACTGAAGGCAAGGGCACAAACGGACATTTGCACACCAATGTTTACTGCAGCATTATTTACAATTGCCAAGAGATGGAAACAGCCCAAATGTCCATAAACAGAAGAGTGGTTATACAAGCTCTGGTATATACATACAATGGAATATTATGCAGCTGTAAGAGAGAATAAAGTCATGAAGCATGTGACAAAATGGATGAAACTTCAGGACCTTATGCTGAGTGAAATTAGACAGAAACAAAAGGACAAATAATGTATGGTCTCACTAATATGAACTAACATAAATGAGTGAGTTTTGAGAGTTGAAGTTAAGAACACAGGTTATTAGCTGAAGGAATACAGACTGTACAACAGGACTGATTGTAAAAATTCAGAAATAGCACAATACTACCTGATTGTAGGACAATAATATAAATACACTGAATGAAGCTGAATATGAGTATGATTGAGGGAGAACGGCTGGGGGCACATATGAAACCAGAAGGAAAGACAGGATAAAGACTGAGACAGTACACTTAGGAATACCCAAAGTGGACAATGATAGTGATTAAATGTAAAAATAAAAACACGTTTTGGCATGAGGGAGAACAAATGAATGTCAACATGGCAAGGTGTTGAAAATGGATGGCATACAGGAAAAAGTATCACCAGTGCAAGATAGGGTCTATAGACAACAGTAACATTGTAATATGCTTCCCCTGTACATACAGCATTATGCCAAAACTAAATGTCAAAAGGAGGGGGGCATGGAGGGTGGGGTATGGATTCTTTGCAGAAGAAAAGGAAATGTCTTCATACAGATTATGGTGGTGGAGGCATGTCTATTTACTTAGGTTGGACTGTATGATGTGCGAATAAAACTGTTTAAAAATGAGCAGAGAGAGTGGTGCAATGGTGGCTCAATGGCAGAATTCTTGCCTGCCATGCTGGAGACCCAGGTTTGATTCCCAGTGCTTGCCCATGTAAAACAAACAAAAATGAACAGAGAAAAATAAATGCTAGAGAAAATGCAGAGAAAGAGATTTATCTATTCACTGTCAGTAGGGAAACTGAGAGGTGAAGTTCCTTGGAGAGCACTGTGGTGGCTTCACAGGATAATATGGGTGAGGATGCCATATGATCCTGCAACCCCCTTGCTCATTATATACCTGGAGGAAATGAGTGCAGGGATAAGAAAGGATATTTGTACACTGGTGGTTTTGACAGCACTGTTCTGAGATTCACAATGGATGGAGGCGACCTAAGGGTACAATGATTGAGGAATGAAAGGGGGAACTATGGTGTATACATACAATGGACTACTGAGCAGCCTCAATAAGGAATGAAGTTGTGAGGCATCCAAATAGGTGAATGAACCTTAAGGACAGTGTATTGAATGAAATGTTAGAAACAAAAACACAAACATCATCCCTCACTCATATGGACTAACTATAATATGAAAACTAAGTGAACTTGAAAGAATGGGTTATCAGGTTGGGGCCTATTGTAAAGGGTCCTACATTACATGGGTGTATACAGCAGTTTCATATATTCAGGAGTTGTAACTATTATTTCTAAATTCTGAGATACTGAGCTATTTGTAAATAAGTAACTTGGACACTCTCAGAAACTTTGGTATTTATATGACACCTGAGACTCAGACTCAGAGCTCTGAAGCTATGAAAATCAGTAATACCCCATACATGAACTGTTTAAAAGGGATCAGACTTTGTCTAGAGATATGAACAAAGCTGATCTGGATTGGACTGAGTTAGATATCAGAATATAGGGTAAAGGATGATATTGTCTGTATTTTAAAACTTCATTTTCTATGTGAGACCAAAGGGCGATATGTTTATTTGGTACAAAATTTACATTTTGGATAAAGCATTACCTAATTTAACTTGTATGGTCAGTTTAGTTGAACACAACAAGTACAAGGAATCTTGAACAGGACGTGAAATCTTGTTGATTTGTCCAGGTTAGTGTGCCCTGATATATCCCATAATAATTTGAGCAGTGAATAAAGAAGTATTTGCAAAGTTCCCTTGGGGGACTAGGGAGAAAGGAGGAAATATTCAACTTCCCCATTTGGAGAATTCCTGATATGCTTGCAAGCAGCGGGGACAACTAAATCAATAAGCTGAACTCTTGATTTTGGGGTTCGCCCCTATGAAACTTATTACTGTAAAGGATAGGCTAAGCCTACTTAAAATCAGGCCTAGGGGTCACCCCAGGAGAACCTCTTTTGATGTTCAGATGTGGCCTCTCTAAGCCAACTTGGCAGGTGAAATCATTGCCCTCTCCCCTACACGGGACATGATTCCCAAGGGTGTAAGTCTCCCTGGCAATTTAAGACAGAACTCACGGGAGAACCAGGACCTGACATCATGGGATTGAGAAAGCCTTCTTGACCAAAAGGGTGACGAGACAAATCAGATAAAATAAAGTTTCAGTGGCTGAGAGATTTCAGAGTTGAGAGGTTATCCTAGAGATTACTCTTATACATTATCTACATATCTGTTTTTAGGTAATGATGTACTGGAGTGGCTAGTGAGAAGTACCTGAAACTGCTGAGCTGTGTTCCAGTAGCCTTGATTCTTTAAGATGACTGTATAATGATATAGCTTTTACAATGTAACTGTGATTTTGAAAACCTTGTGTCTGATACTTCTTTTATCCAAGGTATATGGACAGATGAGTAAAAAAAAAAGATGAAAAATAAATAAATAATGGGGGGATAAGGGGTAAAACAAATTGGGTAAACTGAAATACTAGCGGTCAATGAGAGGAAGAGGTAAGGGGTAGGGATGTATGAATTTTTTCTTTTTATTTCTTTTTCTCGGGTGATGCAAACATTCTAAAAATGATTACGCTAAGGAATACACAACTATGTGATGATACTGTGAGCCACTGATTGTACACCATGTATGGACTGTATGTGTGAGAACTATATTCCCAATAAAAACATGAAAAAAAAAGCTCTTGCACTGGTACAGATCTTTAACCTTTGCAATTCTCTACTTTTTTTTTTCTCAGATTATTAAGTTCTTAGCATCTTCCACTACAATAGGTTGCCGCCCTTAGATAGGAACTTGTTTGTCCATTGGTCCTCCATATTTAAGGGGCAAAAATGTATTGAATCCCATGCTTTACCTGTTCTCTGTAAAGTTTGGTGCCAAATTTCAAGTTTCCTCTGGAAACTAGTACTGTTCCTTAACTCACCTCTGTGTTGCTCACTGATCAAATGTGGTGAGCAGGACTTGAAGAATGCAGCTTTGCATTGGAAACAAAGTTCACTGAAGAAAATTATACTATGAAAAAGCATTTTATTCATCTTATTTTGGGGTCAGAATGAGGGTGACCTGAGAGAAGCTTTTTTTTTTTTTTTCATTTTTATTTTTTATTTTATACTATGTAAGATATATAAATGTGTCAGAGTGTACAATGATAGCTTTTTACAAACTTATCGCAGCTTTGTAACCAGCATCCAGATCAAGAAACAGAACATTGCCAGCACCTCAGGAGTCCTGTTTGGCTTCTTCCAGTCACACTGTCCCTTGGATGACACTATCCTGACTGCTAACAGTGTACGGTAATTATGTCTCCTTTTATGCTTCTAGAAATAGCGTGCTTTTTGGCTATTTGAATATCTTCTTTTGTAAAATGCCTGCTTAAGACTTTTGCCTTTTCTTTTAGGTTGCCTGTCTTCTCTTATGAATAAAATGAGGTCTTTTTTTTCTTTTAATAGAAATGAGCTCTTTGACAAGAACATGTATTGCAAATATCTTCCATCTGAGAGAAGCTTTTTAATGTTAATTTTGAGTTTTCCTTATCAAAAGCTTTTAAGAAACAAAAGCTTTAATTTTCTGCACTCCTTTTTTGAGATTCTAACTGGAAAAGCATGTTTTGCAGTGTTCAGTGTTCTTAGTGGTCACTTTAACAACCTCTGAATTGTGTACATTGATTATTTTGCACTGTGGTATATTTTTGAGACATTATTCAACTATCACTGACCTAGCTTCTTTTAAAAAACTAATTTAAAATGTACAAGGTAGTTGTAAAACTAATATAAACGCTATATAGAAAATTCCACAACCCCACCCCCCCACATCCCCAGATACTCAGATCTATGTACTAAATGATGTGGCTATTATTTGACTGTTAAATTCTTTTAAGTAACTGTTGCCTTGTGCTTCAGTTATTTAAAGTAAATACAGGTGTAAAATAAAAGGATATCCCTTTTCAGGCGGGAGTTTGACAGCTATATAAAACTTAAGGTTTTGGTATGTAGCTTAGTTGAATGAAAGCATAAGGTTCACCACCTTTTAGAAGCATCCAACATAACATGGTCATGTGTCCTTTAGATTAACCTCACCTGATGAAACTTTTTCCAAACCAGTTTTAATACTGTTCTTATATATAACTTGTCCTTAGATTTTTGTCAAATCTATGTCTAACTTTGAAATTCCATTTACGAAATAGTATATTACAATGAAAAGCCAAAAAGTAATATCCAAGTGTTTCGTGGTTTGTTGGGAAGATAATTTCAAAATAAACAAGTTCCAAAACACACACACACAAAATATGTATGAAATCTTACCTTTAACATAAGCTGAGACATTTCCTTGAGTTTTTCAGGTGTGTAATATTGGCGATGTAATAAAGGATGATTGGCCATTTTTCTCAATTGCATCATGACATTGCACATTTCTGTATTTTTTTCTGTGATGTAAAAAGTACACATTTAAAAAAAATCAATCTGAAGTCTGCTGAAATATACTGCAGCTTAAATAAAAAGGTTTTAAATTATTTCTTCAAATTTCAACTACTTTCAAAAATGAGCAAATCCCAATAACATAATATCTAAACAAAATGCAGACTATTTTTCACATAAAATAGTGAAAATTAGATTATACCCATGTTATTGATAGATTTTTTCAATCTGTTGAAAAGACCCAAATAGAGCTGTTCCTGCTTCTCTGACATTGCACATAACTCAATTTGGTCTTTCTTGGGAGGGAGTTGCTTCAGAACCTGAGAAAGGAAAAGCTTTAGATTATCATTTTAATACAATTAAAAATAGAATTAAAAAAATCATAACCAATAACAAGCAGGTAAGAGTTACCTCTTCTTTTACTCTTCTGAGAATAAATGGCTTTATAATTTGTTTTGCGTGTGCTATTCTCTCCTTTTCATATATACTTTGCTCATCTGCTGATTTCTAAGTGAAATAAAAGCATACTGTTTAGAAATTATTCTTTTAAAGTATTATAATAATCTTACACACAAAACCCTCTTACTAGAATCTGAAATTATTTTCCATGGAAAGTCAATTCATTCTATGTGATTTCATGCTTGAATTCTGGGCTATAATCTACTTGAAGCTTCACATGTCTTTTGAAGTTTCGTGACATGTATTCATGTATCCTGCTGAGGTAACGAATTTGAACTGGAGTAGGTTGGTACTGAGGCACTAAATGATATATTATTAACTGATTACTCAGAGAATGCTTATGAAATAAAAATTTATGTATGTGTTTGGGGTATGTATTTCTTTGTGGAAAACAGTCCCCAAAGAAAGCTAATGCTGGAGATGCAAATAATACGGTCTAATATGGGAGGGTGGTTCCCAATCAGACACTAGTAATTTTGGAAAATTAGAAAGTGGAATTTTTCTTTTAAGATGCAAAGACATCCTCCACAGCCAATGAACTAAATCCAGAAAAATCAGTTCAGAAAACTTGCTAGGAACTTCAAAAATTGCACATCCAGGAGGGAATATATTAGTGAAAGTTAAAAAGGCAGTTAATTTCCAGTGGAATAGTATCAAAGAAAATTCTTGCAAAAGATACATGATTCAAGAGCCAAGAACCTATAGAAACCTTGCTCTATTAGAAAGTGTGGGAATTCTTGAAGAAGGTACTCTAGTTTCAATAAGTAAGAAGGGATAAAATTAACTAAACTTTTCTTCTAAATAGGATTCTTTTGCAGTTTTTAGAAACCGTTATTTTGTTTTCATAAATTTTTATTTTAAACCATATTTCCTAGTATAGATATTTCCGATATTCTAGTTTTACAGTTTCATAACTTATTAAGAAATGCTACTAATCTGCCTGTCAAATTTTAATAAGGAAGAGGCGATAATCAACATCCCCACAGAATATATACTCAAGCTCTCTTCAAGTTAATATTGCAATTCTTCAGAAGATCAGGATATTAAAAATCAAAACTACTGGATTATGATTACAGAAGTCACCATTTTTTTTTTCCATTATAGTTGGGTGACTTCCCAACTTATCCAAGGATATGGAGATCAACCACTTAAACTTACTATAGACCAGGTGCATCACAAAAACAACAAAATAAAAGGATGAAACAGAATAATGGCCCAGTTACAATACAAAGTAATACAGTTTTGGAGACAATATCCACTGATGCTTACTGTCTTAGAAGAAAACATTCTTCTTATTTCACTGGTGCTACTACTAAACATGTGCGGCATAACAAAATTCAACAGAGACATGAGTTCTAACAGATTATTCTGTACAGGTGTGCCTGTGAGCAGCAAGCGATTATTTGCCTGTGAATGAAGGTAAAAATCAGATTAGATTTTTCTTTTAAAGAGTCACTTTTCTTCTTGTCTACCCTCCCCAATACAAAAACACAACCTTTTTTCAAATGTTAAAGACATTATTAATAATTTACTGTTCTCTGGTGAAAGATTAATATGAGTTTAGGTGATTGGTATTTGCTATTATTATCTATTTTTCTTAAGGGAGAATCAAGTACTAGTTTCATTTTATAAGTAGTTACCTTAGACACCCATATCACTTTGTTCTACCTTCATAAAAATATTGAAGCAGCTGTAGATTTACAGAACAATCATGCAAACAGTATGGTACCTTTGTTAAAACTGATCATATTGTTACTATTATTAACGATGCTACATCATTTACATTAGGGTTCATTCTCTGTGCTATACAGTTCTATGGATTTTTTATTTTTAATCTGGTATCACATACTCAACACAAAATGTCCCACTTGACCACTTCACAATTCAGTGTAAAATTTACAATTTATGCTGCTATCACTACCATTCCTTTCATATCATTTTTATGATGTAAAGAAAGAAGATAAGGTATATTTGATATTCATAAAGTTTATCATTTAAAAAACAGACACTGGCAAACTGTGACTCATGAGCTAAGAATTCTTCTTGCATTTCTGAAGGACCATTAAAAACTAACAAATGTATGGATCAAAAGCATGAAATATTTACTATCTGGACCTTCATACAAAAGTTTGCCAACTAATGATATAGATTACTATACACATTAAATGCATAGTCTAAAGTGTTATCACTACAAAACACTCTCTTACATTAATCGTCATAAGGTGCTGGTAGCGGATAGAGCCCATATTCTTCAGCATATGACCCTCATCAAAAATTGCATAATTAAGTTTCAGGCGTCGAAACAGACTACGGTCATCAGAACTGCTGATTGCACAATTATACCTGTTGCCAAAAGGAATACAACCATAGGGTTATATCTTTAAGAACTTGGAACCTAGTGAGATTTAATGGTTTTATAAAACTATTTTTATTTACACATTTCTGATAGCTGATACTTAGAAGGTAGCAGTAAACACAACTTGTGTGCAAATAATTACTGATGTACTTATAGCCAGTAATTATAGATGTACACATAATCAGGTTATGAAAGCTTTAATGTAAAATTTAAAGAAATTTAAATGAAATAATGTAGCTATACAACTTCTATACAACTGGGAAGAGACCAATTTGGGTACAATTAATATGAAATCTGCTGTTATACAGTTTACTTCAAGAGTTGTTAAATTTTAAGAGGCAGCAAAAAAAGGACATGAAGCTAAGAAATGTTTGTTTAGAATATGTTAGTACTAAACTAGTGGAGTAGATCTAAAAAATAACAGTTGATAGTTAGCAGTTTATGACTAAATATGAAAGTGGAAACCATTTTGCTAAGACAAGTTCTGGGTTAATTCTTTTAAGGATGGCCTCCTAAAGGAAAAGCCATTAGTAAAAAATAAGAGCCAAATACTGACAGTTAATATGAAGTTTGAAATAACATATAATAAATCCAACATAAGGAACATTACATTCTCTGCCAGATATCTATATTAAATAGCTACTACTAAGTAATGGTTAATTTACTCAAAGTTATATTTTTCAGCCTTATTTCTGTTTTAATTCAAATTTTTCATTAGGCAAATTACATTTCCCTTTATTTATAACTAATAATTATTTAAAAGTTAGAAATATTATACATCACCTTGGTAGATGTCTCAAATTTTACTTTTAGCTTACCTGAGAAAGTACGATTATAAAAGACTAAGTTTTCAATCAACTGGACAGAACCTTTATACTCACAGTCAGTATGATGTACTAGTAAAAACTCCTATCTAGCATGTGTAATGCCAAACTGAAAAAGTCTTGAGTAATTGACATAAGCCATTCTATTTAATTGCTACATACTTCATACAGTAACTCTCTTACATATCACTAATATAAAACCATTTCTTTTTTTTAATTTTGGAGCTGCACAAATCCCCCTCCTTCATTCCCCGCAACCCAAAATCCAATACTTACGTGGTCACAATTACATTGTATTCCTCATATCTACTATGAATGTTGTATCTAATTTGTTTACGTTCTTCTTGAGAACCTAAAATTTGAGAACAAACATGTGGATTATAATTACTATATCTTACTGTACTTTAGGATTTTAAAGTTTCCAAAGTTAAAAGCAAAATGACATATTCTTACCATAGTAACAGAGCACCTTTAAAGCGGGGCACCATAAATTAACTTCCCTTAACCAGTTATCTAAGAAATAAAAGAAATATTACTTGTATCTGCTACCAGAGTATGTGTGTACAGTGAAATGAACAATAAAATTTGCCAAGCTCTAATCAGAAATTATTTTATAAAATAATACAGGATCATCTTTTATCATAGAACTTTCACAATCTATTACCACTAAGTAAGGTGATTTTGAGTTTCTGAGAAGGTATCATAATGAAGGGCTGAGGAACCAATCTTTATATCTACAGGTAACTAACAACTTAAAAGCATGATTTTTTGTTAGTCAAATCTAACGAAAGTTCACTTACTCTAATCTCCACACCTAATCAATCACAAAAGAATGAAACAGTAATTTGAAGAGGGATGAATTAGATATTTACTAACTCAGTTTTTAACTATAAATTAAAAAGTACTTACATTCTTAGTTATCCTAAAATAATTTTAAAGTACTATGAAAAGAAGATCTTATCAACTGGTCCTTGATATAAATAATTTAAAAGCTGAATTTAAGACATATTTGAATTATTTTATTTTAAAAGACTGCCTATTATACATACCTAAGTATAAATACACAGAGGGGAAAAAAGAGGGTATAAATACCATAAAAATTAATATTCAACTCCATTATCTCCACATTTTATTTAGGAAACTACACATACACATGAGCATGTAGTTTTTATTCTACCTAGCTTATAAAAAACACTACTGAGTCAAACATGGTGGTCTCTGGTATTACTAACCTATAGTTGAGGCTGGAACAACAATTAAATGAGGGCCTTTATTGCCCTCTTGCAGGAGGTATGCCAGGAATGCAATTGCTTGAATAGTTTTTCCTAGGCCCTGAAAAGTTTAAAAGACAATGAGTAAAATGTAATAATAAACAAGAAACAAAGAAATATTAGAAAATACAAAGGGAAAAGGAATACTTCCATTTCTTATTCATTTTTGATTTTCCATAATGCAATTACAAGAATGCTACTGTGTTCTTAAATAACAGATAAAACTGATCAACATCTCTAAATGATGCTACAACTTATTTTAATGAGCAGGATGGCTTTTATGCTAGGTTATTTGTTGTGCATAATATGAAAGCCTTTTGTATTGTATAGAAAGGATGTAATTTTGGTTTTATATATTTATTTAAATTTTTAAATATACATATAATATATATTTTTAAATATATTTTCCATATAATATTTTTTACATATAATGAATATTTAACCACTGGATGGACTGAAGAGATGTTTCCCATGACTATTTGGTTTAAACCCTATTACCCAGCAATTACACTCCTAAGAATAAACTCAAGAGATATGAGAGTATATGCCTACAAAAAAAAGAGCTGGGTAAGAAGGTTCGTGGTAGTTTTATTACAACAGCCAAACACTGGAAATATTCAACAGGAAAATGGATAAACAAACTGTGGCATATTTATACCAGGGACTACCACACAGCAATACAAAAAAGAAACTACTGATACATGAGAACATGGACAAATCTCAGTAGGTGAGTAGGTGGCACCAAATGAATCAAAATCAAGTAGTTTGATTCCAGTGGTAGTAGTGATCAGAAAGAGCATGAGGGAACTTTCTGGGATGTTGGAATGGTGGTCACATGCGTATGTATATATGTAAAAAGTTACCAAGTTGTACATTTTTGCATTTGACTGCATGCAACTTATAAAGTATTGTTTTTTTTTTTAAAGGTTTTTTGAGATTTAATTCTTCAAAGGAGCTAAACATTTACCAACTTATAAATATTGTGCTTTCTAGGTTCAAAAATAGTTTCATATATCTCATTTGACACCAAATATAAACTTAAGAGAAACTAAATGCATTTTGTTAATATTTTAGACTATTTGGCAAAGATCATACAACTCACTGAAAGGCAAAGGTGAAACCAAAAACTAAGTCCAATTTTCCACAACTGTGATGTTCTATATCTGATTTCCATAATGTTTTTGAAATCTTTTTTATATTTATTCACCTTTCTGCCAGATAAACCATATGACTATTATTGATAGTATGAAGTATGTGTGGGAATGTCTTACAGTACTAAAATTTAAAAGATAATTTTGTTATGAGCTAGCTGAGAAATAAGGATATTTTTGTTAATTTTTATTTTGGGAATCCAACATCAGCACAATACATATGTGTCTGATAAATGTTTTTTTCCATTGAACAGGATGCATTTTTAATACATGTTTTAAAAAGTATAGCTGGAGGAAGGAAGATATGGTTAGATTAAAGGTCAAATTTCTACCTGATAGAATCTGGGGTATTGGCTGCAATGAATTTTCCTAACTTAGTTTCAAGCAAATTTGACTTGGGAAAGAACAGACTCAGACAGGGCTCTAATGAAAACAAAATAAGTGACATGGTGTTTTTGATGATACTGATATATGTACTTATTTACTGACAAGGACAGGTATCAACGATGAATTAAATTTTAAAAGTCACAAATAAAATTCCATTTACTATCACATACACAAGCGTGGGAAAAAAACCTAGAAAGATAAACCACAAAATAGAGCTTATTTCTAGTGTTAGGATTATGATTTAGAGTTACATGTATGATTTAGAGTATACATGTATATTAATGTAGTCTCTAAATTTTAACAAATATATTAAGATTCAGAAAGACTATTTATTTTCATTTTTGGAAGGAGTGAGGAGACCAGAACTAAGTAGGCAAGAGAAAAAAGGTAAGGGCATGATAAGTTATAACATACTGAGGTGAGAGCAGTAAACTACAGTGGCAAGGAAAAAGCCCATGGCTTAAATTAGAGCAAAGATGTTAGGTCTTCAGTGTCTTTTAAATGAATTATCAAATCCAGAAATAGAGTGCTACTTACCATTTCATCTGCCAAAATGCCATTTAGTCCATGTTTATGTACCAATGCCAGCCAATTCAAACCAACCTTCTGATAGGGCTTGAGTGACAAACTGGTAAAGAGAGAGTTCAAATATCATAGATTTACACTTTAAGTTTTCTGTACTAATTTTCTAATATGAGGCTTAGGTTTTCAATGCAAACAAAAGCTCAAACACTGGGTCCAGGCTTACCTTTCAACTTAATATTACCAGCTATTTACAAATACTTAAGAAAATGAATTTTCTTTTTTTTTTTAAATCTTCACAAACTATTTTTTATTTGTAGATATATTTCTGCTGGCATCTTCTGGCAATAAGAATTAACAAAAACTACAATTTCCAAATGTGATCATAATAAAATACCACAAGATTAATTTCATATATGATCAAAATAGTAACAGTGATAACATATTACTAAGCTAATACTTACATTAGAAACCTGTATTAAACGGATTTGATTTTTAGCACATTAGGGATTTTTTTTTAAGTTAATATTAAGACAAATGCAAGCATAACTTGCTACTTTGCCAGGATGGTTTTACAAACACTTTCTGAATGTATGTCCAATCATCCCTAATGTCAGTGGTACATAATTCTGGATTGTGTACAAATGTGCATTTATGTGTGTTTTACACATATGTAAATACGGTAGCCTCAGTGAACACTGAATGAATAGAGAATGACATGAAATGTCAAAAACATTTAATTTGCAAACACACAGATACTAACCCCTGGGAATGATTTGTTTGGAAGATAAAATGAGAGTTATAATGGGAGAAAATAACCATTTTCTGTAAGTTCAAGTGATTAAACTAATAGCAGTTATAATTTACTAAGTACTGATTATACACAGCACACATATTTTCCAGACATTATCTCATTTAACTCTTAAACATCCTATAGAGTAGCGATTATTATTTTAACAGAAGTAAAATCCCCAAAGCTCAGTAATTAGCCTGAGGTTGTGTAGCTAGAAAGTGTTAATGCTAAGATTTTAATTAAGGAAGTCTATTGCACTCTAAGGTCTATTCTCATTCTGAATAGGCCAGTATACAATCCATACTAACATGAAAACCTAGGACAAAGCCACGTCTCCCATTTTCCAGCTTTTATCCTGTCTCCTTACATTCATAACTGTTCCCACACAAAGAAAGTGGATTGGAAAGATGTTCATCTTATATCAGAATTTGCGTTTCAACTGTGGGATATACAATCCATAGAGTATTTCCCAATTTAAGAAATTAAAGGTAGGCAAAAGAAAGTCAATGTATTGTCGAGGTTTTGCAGGATTTTTAACAACATCTTTTAAGTTTGTGGCCAATACAGTTTCTATGCCCTACCAAAAGTTATAATAAATAGAACATCACAGCTATTTTAATTTCCAGATGAAACTGAGTTCTTTAAACCACAGTAGGAATGAGAGTAAATGCTAACATTGGAATGTTTATCATATGCCATATGATATATAGATTACATATTTATATAATTACATGCATTATTCATTCAATTGATATTATAAAGTAGATACTGTAATTATGTCTATTTTATAAGTAACTTACCCAAGAACATTAGCTATCCAAATTCATGTCTGCAGTGGTAGAACTGTTAAATAAATCAGGTCTGATCGAGAGCTCAGCCCTTAACTACTACACAATGAAAATGAAGAAGTTTTCTCTTTCTGGCTCTCTCTTACCCATCCACCCTAAGGCTAAACCTAAGTTCTCCATTATTTTTCTTATAATATAAGAAAAGGCATATTTACCAATGCCTTAGCCATCCATATACATAAGGTTCACATTTCATGAAAATAATGAAACTTGATAAAGGAGGCACATTACATCATTTAAAAATGCATTCACAGCTTGGCAGGCCACCTTGGCTCAGCAGGTAGAGTTCTTGCCTGCCATGCCAGAGACCCAGGTTTGATTATCGGTGCAGGGCTGACACGCAATGTATAATCTACCCAAAAAAACCAAGAAATGTTTCTGATAAACAAAAATTACTAACATTCTTTATCATCAACACGTCAGAAAAATATAGTTAACTGTTAAAATATTTTCCACAAAATATTTTTTACTACACATACATTTAAAAAGTAATTAACAGGGGTGCAAGGTTAGTTCAGTGGTAGAATTCTCACCTGTCATGTGGGACACAAATTTGATTCCCAGCCTATGCGCTTCCCCAACTCCCCCTTCACCAAAAGAAAATTCAACAAATGGTGCTGCAATGGGGTAGTCACATGGAAAAAGAATGAACTGTGACTCCCACGATACAGCATTAAAAAAAAAAGTAACAAGGAAATTTTAAAAGCATCTATTACCATAATTTTTTATTCAAATAGAATTGCCTCATCTACAATCACAAAGAAGCTCTGGTAAGGTGGTTTGATAAAAGTATTAAAAAGCTTTATTATATTGAAATATTTGTTTAAATATATATTTAAGTATTAATGTGTGTATATATTCGCTCCTATGCTAGAATATATCAAAATTACAGGTTAACTTTTTCTTGCTTAGCATCACAAAAGTGCTGTCCACCACTTTTCAGAATACAAAAGATCAATGAAAATGCAGTTTTGACAAAGACTCTTTCAATCCAATTCATTTATTATGACAAATTTTGAAAACATGGGACAACTTTATTCTTTCTCCAGTAGGCTCAAGCATTTACATGCTATATAATCTTAGCTCACATTTATTTGGTACTCTACAGTTTTCTAAGAATTGTCATGACTGCATATGAACCCCAACTACCAGTGCTACAGATAAGAATGTAGTGATTTGCTCAGGGTTAACCAAATGCTAAAAACTATGCTTAGGTCTTCTGAATAAGTTGAGTGCTCTCTTTTCAATAGGGTACTAGGTATCATCTTTGAATTGAAGGTTTTCTTACCTCTCACTAAGGAAAAAACGATTTTAAGATTTTTATGAGACCATGAAAGAAAATGATGTAGCAGATTATTTTTAAATCACTTGTTTTGCTAGAGGAAAAAAATATTCCTCCAGACAGAATTATCATGATTTATTCAAAGAGTAACTATTAAATTAGTTTTAAATCTCCTGTTAGAGAAACTAGTTTAAAAATTATTTTGAAAGGGAACAAAGACCTGGAATAGAAATGATATAATAGAAATATATATAACACTCTAAATTTGAGTTTAAAGTGCAGAAAAATAGGGCTAGAAAGACTTGTTTGAAGCAGTTCATATAAAGCAGATTAGGGATGATAGGCAACCAAAAGTCTACTTTATCTTGCAAGTATGACATAGCTGCTGAAAACACTACCACAATATTAGTTTGTCTTAATGGAAGTATCCAAACCATAAAACAATTACACAATAATACTTTACTCAAACCACATTTGTGGTACTGATATGCATTCACATCATTGTCAAATGGTTTCATAGCACCTATTTAGGAACAAGATAAGGAACCATCGTGTCAAGTTCAGGGCCAAACAGATCAAAAGAACCTTGGTAGAGTTAGCCCAGAAAAAAGGACACACATGGTTAAATATATTTTATATTGAACATGTAAGAAATTTTAAAAATCAAAACAGTTTAAAGCTGATAAAATTTTTGATAAATTGCTAAAGCTTTAGAGATGGCTAGAGCTATGGTAGAAATAAAACAGGAGACATACTGAGGTTTACTATTTTCTTTAAGTTTCCCCCACTATATTTTAACTTTAGATAATTTTAATTTTGATATTTAAAAATAAAGATTATCAACTTAATGGTTTTGAGGTACATGCCAGTAATTTTACTCTTCTCCTCATTCAATTCTTTATTCTTCAAAGAATTTACTTTTAACAAGGATTTTTGGTATGTTTATATTTCTTTTATATCTAATAACCAAATTTTCTTCTCAATTCACATAACTTTATAAGAGAAGACCAAGAAAGAGTCAACAAAATCTTGTTTTAAAGTAAATTTTGCTACAAAGAATTTGCTCTTAAATAGAAAGATCCAAGTATAACACATTATTTATCAGGATGGTCCAACATTTTCCTTTGTGCTAAAAAATGTTTTCCCACGGCAAGGAAACTATTTTAAATGTCTCTATATTAAGCAGTCATAATGCCTGGCCAGCACACAAAGTAAAAATTGCTTGTGCAACTCTTAACTTGGCTAAAAAAAACCAAAAATCAAGAACACAAATTTCACCCCCTAAAAGTGCAATTAAATAAACCCTAAAGGGTTATTACAAGTTTTGGTAATTGTACTTTGGACAATTCCCATCCATCAAATATTTCATTAAAATATTTTTCAATCCAACGGAAAGGATAATTTATTATTTGATCATACTATTTGCAAGTACCAGGCCTTTGTGAATAAGGGTTTAGGGGAGAAATTTTTAAAGTGATGCAATAAAGCACTTGATTTTTAAAATCCAAATTATGATAAAGTAGACTCAACTGGGTAAGTCTTGTAGAGTGAAGAACTCTCCATATCCAATGCTGGAGAACAAGAAGCAGCAGCTCCAACTACACTTTTAGGAGATGAATTTGCTGATATGGCCAAAGTTCTTTCTATGCAACAGAGAAAAGAGCTTCTTTGTGGGAACTGCATCACGTTTCCCTACACCATCCCATAGCACCCTAGAAGGGCACAGAAAAGATTGTAGCTTACTATTAAAGGCCAGTAACCATACCTTGTTTTTTTTTTTTCTCAATACCTTGATTTTTAACCAATGATCAGGCAAATATGCTTTTGATCATTAACTTTTAAAAATACCTAGAAAAAGCAAACAAAACGATCAACTAAGGTAATTTTAATGAGCCCCTAGTGCTAATCTTATTAAAATAGCTACATCTGAACAGATGTAACCCATTTTCATAGTTGCATTAACACTGCATTGTATGGATATGCCACAATTCATACTCAATTACTCCCTGAATATGGGAAATATTTCCATGTTTTTGCCACTATAAATATATCAAAGTAAACAAATATATACTTTTTTTAAAAAAAGGAAATATTTTTAACAGTTGAGTCCCCAAGTTGTTTAAACTTTTAAAGAAAGTTCAAAGCTCCTTCCCCCCACCCCAATTTCCCAACACCATGCAAAAGGGGTATTCACAGTTACAAAATGCCATTTTAATATTGTACTGATCACTGGACAAATGTTTTAGTGAAAATAATTTAGTGCCTATTTCCCTGTAAGATTTCTGACAACATGTTATTGAATGAGCAGTTCTGTTATGCATACTTGTATAATACAATTAATAAAAGCGTCCTTTCACTATCTGATGTGTTTCACCCCAAAAGAGATTTCAAAATCTGAGCTTTTGAAAGCAACAAAAACATCTCATCAGAGATATGATATTTTAATCATTCCATCTTCCCTACACCATCCCTTTTTAAAAAGCTGGGTTAAAAGGAATTTTTATACTGGTGAAATTAATTAAGCAGCTGACTTTTCGGAATCCCCAAATTTATGTAGCAGAATAGCTAAAACCATCGTTTCAGTTTTTTTGATATATACAAAATTATCTGTTACCAGCCAAGGAAGACAGACTATACCAATTTTTCTCTCTAATTTATATGATGGAATAAAATACTCAGTTGGATGTAAAACAAAACAAAACAAAACAATGAAAAACAATTCATGAAGCACTTCATGTACCATTATAGGAAACCCTGGATTTCTCTTCAAATAATAGTTTTAAATCATTTCTGCATTTAAGTTTCTTAGCCACACTAAAGGAAAAAGTGCAGAACTTCTATACAACTAAGATAAAATTATGAGTAAGTCTGTAAAGCAAATATTACCTTTGGTTTAGAATGGAGGGTTGTTCTATGTTCCATCCACCTCCATTTCCAGTAAGCATGGTAACTTGTTTTGTCAATTTATTTGAAATGTCTTCACATTTGTTCATAAGCCTTATAACTACATCCCTTTCTTGGATCAATGTTTTACAGTGCCATATCAAATCTTCTGATAAGCCATTAGTTTTGGACATCTTTGTGAACTATGGTATGAACAGAAAAACAAAACAGTTCAGTTCTAGAAAACAGAAAAGTAAACGTGAATCTTTCTCTATGAGGGAGAAAAGTTTAATTTAAACTTTTATTAGTTAGCTTAATTAAATGCTAAGAGAACTTCATTTTGTCTTCATATCTACATTCAAACTGCATATGTCTCACTTTGATATACATTGTCACCTCAAACTCATTATGCTGAAATAAAATATTTGCTGCCCCCTGAACTGTATAATCTCAAACTTGTTATTTTGTCCACAGGAGCTGTTCGCATAAAGGAGAAACCTGAAGTAATTCTTAATGTCTCCTACTAGGTTTTGCTACTCTTCAAAATCTCAGATTTACTTTTTTTCTATTACCTAAGGTAATTAATATTCTGACATCACCTCTAAGTGGACTCACTGTAATAACTGTATATCTGATCTCGTCTCCATTTTTGTCATTCACCATGACTGCTACTCTAACAAAGTACCTAAAACATTTCTTTTCTCTATCTGTCACCAAAGTGCAAGCCCCTAGGTATTGATATTAGCACAACACAATAATCAATTATATTTTGAATTATATATAAATTATATATATAATTGTATTTTATATATGAATGTCCTTAAAAGGGTAAATACTAGGTTGTATATATGGTACTCTGGTAGTTTGAAGCTGTATGTACCCCAGAAAACATATGCTCTTAAATTTAATCCATTTTTGTGTGTGTGAACCCATTTTATATAAGAATTGTTGATGAAGTTACTTTAGTTAAGAAAGTACAGTCCACCTCAATCAGGGTGGTTCTTAATCCTATTACTGAGGTCCTTTACAAGTGAAGTAAAATTCAGACAAGGGGGGGGAAGCCAGAAGAGAAGGGAGAGACCAAGAATTGGCACCATGCCTTGCCATGTGATAGAGGAGCTAAGGACCACTGCCTCAGTCCCAGAATTCCACAGCCTTAGGGGAGAAAGCATCACCTTGATGATGCTCTAATTTGGACTTGTTACCCTAAAACTATTTAAAACCATAAGCAGACTTTTGAGAAGACGGCTGAATAGAGTAGTTTGAGATTAGCCCTGCTCCATGGAAATGTCGGAGAAGGGACAGGAGGGCAACTGAGGTGGCGATTCGGGAGTATGGCTGACCTGGGAGAGCCTTCAAGCATCACATAGGGTAACCCAGGTTGCAGAGACCAAGGAACTGAGAGGCAGAAAGCTGGAGCCTGGCACGGAGGCACAGAGTCCATGGGAGTGCACAGAAGGGAGCCAAGGACAAGGAAGTAAGTCAGGCCGCATTCCTTGGGCATTCTACCCTCACCAGCATAGCCCTGTGACTGTCAACTCACCCCACACTCCACACTCCAAAACCCCTTCACCCACTCCAGGTGCCCCCACTCCACCAGCCCCCAGTATACCTACCTGTGCCACATTCCCATCCCAAGTGCAGTCCAACCCACCTCTCCTGCACCCCTTCCGAGCAGTAACTCCCCCTCCCTGTTCCCTGCAGGCAGTGGCCAGTGCGTAAAGGTTGTGGGCACTAACCTCCATACCTAGGCTACCCTGACCACTGCCCATAGTGTCGCACAGCCTCACCCACACCCCCTGAATCTGCGCATCAGGTTACAGCACTTCTAGGCCCATGGATGCGCACCGGCCCCCAATCACGTCATTCAGCTCTGGGAACCGCAGTTTACAGCAGTCCTAGAACGAAGCATGCACATGGCCCTCAGCCACACTTTGCAGCTCTGAGAAAGTGACGACCTGCACAGCCAAGACACATCTACCCCCAATCCATGAAGGCATAATGCTGATCTGCTGCCACAGCTCTATGCATGTGCACAAAGGACCCCGTGCCTAAGACCAGTGCACACCAGGGTCACAACTCCCAGAGTGGGGTACCTGCACAGCCACATCCTCCCTGGCCGCTGGGGGCTCACAATCAAGTTGTTAAGCACCACCTTAACATCTCCAATCTGCACCTATACCTGCCATGAAACATCACTGCACTGAGTGCCCCAACCTATATATACATCCTGCAAACACAAGGCCTTAGACTACTGAAAGAAATCAACTCCCAAAGTAAATCAATCAAGATATTTACATGTGACAAACACAGCAGAAGATCACTAAGAATATCACAATGCAGACAGATACAGCCCTGTGTAATGACCAAATTAAAACACCAGAGGAGAAACAGACGTAGGAACAACTAATCAAAGATGTTCACACAACTCTTCTTAATAAAATAAGCAGGATGGTAAATGACAAAGGAAATCAAGAAAACAGTACAAGGGCACAAAGAGGAATCTGAAAGAATAAGTAAAAAAATAGCAGATATCATGGACATTAAAGATTCTGTTGACCAAATAAAAAATATAATAGAGGCACACAACACCAGATTTGAAGAGAAAGAAGAAAGATTAAGTGATATAGAGGAAAGGATATTGACTGCAAAGACTCAAAACAGCAAATGACAAAAAAAGGTGGAAAAAACTGAAATGGATCTCAAGAAAATGATAGACAAAACAAAGCACACAAATATTAGAATCATTGGTGTCCCAGAAGAAGAAGAGAGGAGTAATAGGCTAGGAAGAGTAGCTGAGGATATAATGGGGGAAAATTTCCCAAGCCTCATAAAGGACATAAATATACAAGTCAAAGAAGCCCAAAGAACTCCAAACAGAATAAATCTAAATAGGCCTTCCCCAAGACACAAATAATCAGTCTGTCAAATGTTGAAGAGAAGCAGAAAATCCTGAATATGGCAAGAGAAAAACAATCTACTACACACAAGGGCAACAAAAAAAAACTGAGTTCAGACTACCCAACTAGCACTCTGGAGGAGAGAAGGCAGTGGTATGATATATTCAAGATCTGGAAAAAAAAAGACTTTCAGCCAAGAATTCTGTATCCAGCCAAATTATCCTTCAAAACCAAAGGAGAGGTTAAAGTTTTCACAGACAAAGAAGTCCTGAAAGAATCTGTCAACAAGAGACTGGCCTTACAAGAAATACTAAAAGGAGTTCTGCCAGCTGAAAAAAAAAAAAACAAAACAAAGGACAGGAGAGGGAGGTCCGGAGGAGAGCACAGAATTGAGGAGTAACACTAAGGGTAATTTAAAGACTACAAAGAGGAAGAGGGAAAAGACTATACAGATGTGACAAATAAAAAAAAAAAGGTAACATGGTGGATTCAAGAAATGCCTTTTCAGTAGTAACTATGAATGTTAACAGACTAAACTTACCAATTAAAAGATATAGATTGGCAGAATGGATTAAGAAACATAATCCGGCTATATGCTGCTTGCAAGAGATTCATCTTAAAATGAGGATACTAACAGACAGAAAGTGAAAGGATGGAAAAAGATTATCCACGCAAGTTGTAACCAAAAGAAAACAGGAGTGGCTATACTAATACCAGACAAAACAGACTTTAAAGGTAAAGGCATCATAAGAAACAAAGAAGGACACTATATAATAATTAAAGGGTCAATTCACCAAGAAGATACAACAATCATAAATGTTTAGGTTCCCAATAAAGGAGCTTCAAAGTATATGAGACATTGGCAAAATTGAGGAGAGTGATACATGTTTGAACAACAATAGTAGACTTCAATACATCACTCCCCTCTATAGATAGAACAACGAGACAGAAGATCAACAAGGAAATAGAGAAGTTAAATAACTGGATAAATGAATTAGATCTCACAGACATACACAGGTCATTGCACCCCAAAGCACAAGGATATACATTCTTCTCTAGTGCTTATGGAACATTCTCCAGGATAAATCATATGCTGGTGCACAAAACTTTATAAATTTATAAAATATAAACACTGAAATTATTCAAAGCATTTTCTCTGATCACAATGGGATGAAGCTGGATCTCAATAACTAGCAAAGAATGAGAATATTCATAAATATATGGAGATTAAATAATACACTCTTAAACAATCAGTGGGTCAGAGAAGAAATTGCTAGAGAAATCAGCAGATATTTGGAGATGAATGAAAATGACAGTACAACTCATAAGAACTTACGGGGTGCAGCAAAGGCTGTGCTGAGAAGAAATTTACTGTCCTAAATGTCTACATTAAAAAACAAGAAAAAGCAAAAATCGAGGACTTAAAAGTACACCTGGAGGAACTTGAGAAAGAACAGCAAACTAACCCCAAAGCAAACAGAAGAAGAGAAATAAAAAAAATTAAAGCAGAGATAAATGAATGGGAGAATAAAATAACAATAGAAAGAATCAATAAAAGCAAAAGTTGGTTTCTGAGAAAATCAATAAAAGATGGGTCACTAGCAAGACTGACAAAGTAAAAAAGAGAGAGGATGCAAATAAAATCAGAAATGAGAAGGCATGCGTTACCACAGACCCTGAAGAAATAAAAGAAATCACAAGAGGATACTATGATCAATTATATGCCAACAAACTAGACAACTTAGATGAAATGGACTAACTCCTGGAGACACATGAACAAACTACACTGACTCAGGAAGAAATAGAGGATCTCAACAAATCACTCAAAAGTACAGAGAGTCAATCAGTCATCAAAAATCTTCCCACAAAGAAAAGCCCAGGGCCAGATGGCTTCACAGGGGAATTCTATCAAACATTCCAAAAGAACTAACACCAATCTTGCTCAAGCTTTTCCAAAAAAGTTAGGAAAAAGGAACTCTACCTAACTCATTTTATGAAGCTAATACCATTTTAATACCAAAACCAGGTAAAGATGCTATGAGAAAGGAAAACTACAGGCCAATCTCTGTAATGAACACAGATGCAAAAATTCTCAATAAAATATTAGCAAATTGAATGCAACAACACATTAAAGGAATTATACACCATGACCAAGTGGGGTTTATATCAGGAATGCAAGGATGGTTCAACAAAAGAAAATCAATTAATGTAATACAGTGCATTAACAAACTGAAAAGGAAAAATCACATGATCCTCTCAATTGATGCTGAAAGAGTATTTGACAAAATTCAGCATCCTTTTCTTATAAAAACACTCAAAAAGACAGGAATCAAAGGTAACTACCTCAACATGGTAAAGGGACTATGAAAAACCAATAGCCAGCATTTTACTCGATGGAGAGAGACTGAAAGCTTTTCCCCTAAGATCAGGAACAAGATGAACATGCCCACTGTTATCACTATTATTCAACATTGTGCTACAAGTTCTAGCTAGAGCAATCAGGCAGGACAAAGAAATAAAAGGCATCCAAATTGGAAAGGAAGAAGTAAAATTCTCATTATTTGCAGGTGGTATACTATACTTGGAATATCCAGAGAAATCTACAGCAAATTTGTTTGAGTTAATAAACACATTCAGCAAGGTGGTGAGATATACAGTTAATATGCAAAAATTAGTTACATTTCTATACACAAGCAATGACCTATCTGAGGAGTCAGTTAAGGAAAAACTTCCATTTCAAATAACAACTAAAAGAATCAGGTAGTTAGGAATGAACTTAACTAGGGATGTACAGGACTTATACATAGAAAAGTACATAACATTGCTAAAAGAATTCAAAGGAGATCTAAATAGGTGGAAAGACATTCCCTGCTCACGCATAGGAAGGCTAAATATAGTTAAGATGGCAATTCTCCCCAAACTAATCTACAGATTCAACACAGTACCAATCAAAATTCCAACAACCAACTTTGAAGATTTGGAAAAGCTAACTACCAAATTCATCTGGAAGGGAAAGAGACCCAGAATAGCTCAAAGCATCCTAAAAAAGAAGAATGAAGTGGGAGGATTAACACTTCTTGACTTTAAAACCTATTATAAAGTCAGAGTGGTCAAAGTAGTATGGTATTGGTGCAAAGACAGAAGCACTGACCAATGGAATTGAACTGAGGGTGCAGAAATAGACCACCAAATCTATGGTCAATTGATTTTTGACAAGGTCCTAAATCCTCTGAACTGGGACAAAATAGTCTTTTCAATAACTGAGCATGGAAGAACTAGATATCAATAGCCAAGAGAATGAAAGAGGACTCCTATTTTAAACACTACAAAGAAATTAACTCACAGTGGATCAAACTCCCAAATAAAAGAACTAGCACCATAAAGCTTCTAGAAGAAAATGTAGGGAAATATTTTCAAGACCAAGTAATAGAAGGTAGCTTCCTAAACTTTACAGCCAAAGCACAAGCAACAAAAGAAAAAATAGATAAATGGAAACTCCTCAAAATCAAATGCTTCTGTATCTCAAAAGACTGTCAAAAAGGTGAACAGACAGCCAACTCAATGGGAGAAAATATTTGGAAATCACGTATTGGACAAAGGTTTGATTTCCTATATATACAAAGAAATCATACAACTCAACAACAAAAGAACAAACCACCCAATTATAAAATGGGCTAAAGACATGAATAGGCATTTTTCTGAAAAGCAAATAGAGATGGTTCAAAAGCACATAAAGAGATGTTCATTTTCACTGGCTATAAGGGAAATGCAGATCAAGACTGCAATGAGATACCACCTCACACCTATAAGAATGTCTGCTATTAAACAAACAGGAAACTAAATGCTGGAAAGGATGTGGAGAAACTGGGACACTTATGCACTGCTGGTGGGAATGTATAATGGTGCGGCCAGTATAAAAGACTGTTTGGCGGTGTATTAGTTAGGGTTCTCTAGGTTTCTCTAGAGAAACAGAATCAACAGGGGACACTCACAAATATAAAATTTATTAAAGTGTCTCATGTGACCATGGGAATGCAGAGTCTAAAATCCACAGGGCAGGCTGTGAAGAAGACAATTCCGATGGAGGGTCTGGATGAACTCTACAGGAGAGGCTTGCCAGCCGAAGCAGGAAGAGAGCCTTTCTCTTCTGAATCCTCCTTAAAAGGCTTCCAGTGATTAGACTGAGCATCACACTCACTGCAGAGGACACTGCCCTTTGGCTGATTACAAATGGAATCAGCTGTGGATGCAGCTGATATGGTCATGATTTAATTCTATGAAATGTCCTCATCCCAACAGACAGGCCAGCAGTTGCGCAACAAGACAAACAGGTACCACCCCTTGGCCAAGTTGACACATGAACCTGACCATGACAGGCGGTTCCTTAGGAAACTAAATATCAAGTTGTCTTATAACCCAGCAACAGCACTACTTGGTAAATACCCAGAAGATCTGGACAATGACACAGACAGACATTTGTACACTGATGTTCATAGCTGCATTATTCATAATCGCCAAGAGATGGAAACAAATCAAATGCCCATCAACAGACGAGTGGCTCAACAAAATGTGGTATATACACATGATTGCTATTATGCAACTGTAAGACAAAATGACATTCTGAAGCACATGACAAGATGGATGAGCCTTGAGGACATAATGCTTACTGAAATTAGCCAGACACAAAAGGATAGACACTATTTGATTCCATTTTTATGACCTGTGTAAAGGTGTAACGAGAGGCTTATAATACAGAATACAGGGGACTTAGAGATACACAGAAGCTAGAGATGGGTGAACTGTTAGCTAATGAGGTTGAACTCCAATGTAATGGAACAGATAGGAGTGAAGGTGGTTCTCTAGTGGTCTATAAGTAATATTACCATATTAAAGATGAAGAAGATTGAAAGCAGTTGTATAAACTTACGTGCCCCACTGATTAACACTAGAAATACAAATCAGTTCTCGCAAGAAGTACTTCAAAGATATGATTCTCGCACAGTGTTTAAGCCCAGGGTACAGAGGGAAAACTGCTATTGCATGCTATGAGCTATATTCTAAAGGAAACCATTAGCACTACCACAGCAACAGCAGAGGTAAATAATGGAGGGAGGGACAAGAGTTAAGATGAGGTTTAGATTTCCCATTTATGAGGGTTTGTCTATTGGTTTTCTTACTCTTGGGAACAATGAAATTATCTAAAATTGAGAATGTTGATGGACTGTGGACTTTGAGCCCTCTACATGATGCCCGATGAACGCAGGTGGCTGAAGGATGCATTGATGGAGAAGTAGATAGGCGAACAATGGTGTATACTTTTGAATGAAGGCTGTGCTGCTACAAAAAGGATCAAAGTCTCGAGGCATGCAATGGTGTGAATGAACATGTAGGAGTTTTTGGTGAGACAAAATAAGCCAGAAATAAAAGAGCAAGAATGGTATGGTCACCTTTAGAAAATGCTTATTAGAAAACAGGGGCCTAGATTGTAAGCTTTTAGAGCAGACACATTAAGTCTGGAGTGGTGATAATTATTTCTGTATTTTGAAAGGCTGTTTTATATATACAACCTGGTATTTAGAGATAAGAATGAAGCCAAACAGGTTGGGGGTTAAAGTAATTCAGAACATAGAGGTAAGGAAGACAGTGTCTATATTTTAGAATCACACATATTCTTTAAGACCAATGGAAGAAAGGCTTATTTGGTCTGGAACTGAAATTTTCTATAGTGCATAATTTAATTAAACCTATCTGTACAGCTCATTTCAACAACTGAAACACAGGAAAGTGCAGAATAAGACAGAGGTCCTTTAATCCTTTATAGATTATTGTAATGCCTGGATACATCCTAGAGTATATTAAGCAGATAATCGAAAAGTATTGGCAAAAAGTCCCCTGAGGGAGGGGAAATATGGAACTATTAAACCTTACCATCAGGGAATCCCGATATTGAGGTCAAACTTTACAGACACCAAAACCAATAAGGCAAGCCCTCGATTCGAACATAAGGCTTACTCTTGAGCAGCTTATGTAGGTAGTAAAGAAGCTTAGACTACCTATGGGTATGCCTAAGAGTTACTTCTGGAGGACCTCTGTTGTTGCTTAGATGTGGCCTCAGTCTCTCTAAGCCCAACTCTGCAGGTGAAATCACTGCCTTCCCCTCTACATGGGACAAAACATCCAGGAGTGAAAGTCTCCCTGGCGATGCGGGAGATGACTCCCAAGGATGAATCCAGACCTGGCATTGTGGGATCAACAATTCTATCCTGACCAAAATGGGAAAAGGTGCAATTAATAAAGTATCAGTGGCAGAGAGAGGTCAAATAGAGTCGAGAGGCTACTGTGGAGGTTGCTCTTAAGCAAGCTTTAGTTAGACCTTGCTACCTATCATAACCTGCCAGTCCCCAGCCTGGACCATTCCAGCTAATCCCAAAGAACACCTAGGGCAATATATAAGACTCCACAACGGTTCCATGCACTAAGACTAACTTTCCAGAAACCTACAACCTCCAGATGGGTCCCTGGTCCAGATAAGTCCTGAAACTTATCCCAGCCTCTCCAAAACATCAGACAGTTCCATCTCCCTACCCCATATTAGGGACAGACCCTTCCAATGTGAAAAATTTATAATTGCCATAGCCCAAATACCCCTAAAGAGAGGGATGGAAAGATCAAAGGTGATGGTGGAGTTATACAGAGAAGATAGGATTTAACAAATGAATATGAAGGCTGAATCATTAAACTGACATCTCTTTTAGTCTCCAGTATTTTAGAACAGCTAGAAGTAAAAACCTAAAATTATGGAATTGCAACCCATGTGAAACTCTGAAATATGTTCTACAACTAATTGTGGTGCTGTACTTTGAAATTTATAGTTTTGTAAATATGTTATTTTTCACAAAAAAAGGGGAAAAAAGTCGATTGTGATGATAAAAATACTTAAGCCCTCTAGCTTCCTATATTCTGGAGCAGCTATTGTGTGGTAGCCCATGGCAAACTCTAGGATCTGTTCCGTAACTATTTGCTGAAGATTGCTTTGAAAACCATTGTTTCTTTATTTCTCTGCTTTACACATGTTATACTATACAATATAAAGTTAAAACAAACTAACGAAAAAAAAAACCATAAGCAAATATGTTCCCATTGTTCAACCCAATTTATTTCATGGCATATGCCTGAGCAACCTAAGAAACTAAACGTGGACTACAATTAATAATATAATTATAAAAACTGGCTTTCATCAATTGTAACAAATTACCACATCAATGCAAAGTATTAATAATATGTAGGTATATGAAAATACTGTAGTTCATGCATGATTTTTGTGTAAACCCATAACCTCTTTTTTCAAAATAAAGTATAAACTGCTTAAGCTTTCAAAATTCCAATTATTTGTCAGTTGAGTTTTTACTCCTAAAGAGACTATTACTTGAAAAAATATTACATGAATGAAGTTTACTATGATCAATAAAACATTTTTTTCCCTACCAATTTCACTATAACATTTTTATAAGTGGTTTTGAATGAACACACAAAGAACTTCTCTTTCAGAACATATCTGTACTTATTCTTCAAAAGGACACAGTGAACATTCCACATGTAAAAGCTATACCAGAATTAGACTTTTTCATATAGATAGCTGAAAACCATATTCTGAAGAACATTACCAAAATATATATATATATTATATATATTAGGGGTGAAAACTTTAGAAAGCTCTATCTTGATGGGCAAAAACAAAAATCTCATGATCCAGAACTGAATAAATAAAACTAAAATAATATAACCTAGAATTATTTTAGAATGAAACCACACACGATTTTGATTTATATCTACTTAGCATACTCGTGCAAGATACAACAAGACTCATATGAACAACTCTAAATAATCCCTGTGATCACAGTATTTCTAAATTCAGAGAAGTTCAAACAATAGAAATTTAAGCGTTACGAATAGGACATTTTAGGCTAATTTCATAAAAATGTGGTTTAAATAACATATATTTTGTATATAATACCACAATAAGTTGGTAAGACATTAAATATCTCTATTCCAAAGCCATTTCCTTAATTTACTGCTAGAGAGAAAAAACAAACAAAAAAACTCAGTATTTCAAAAATGCACTAAGAAATACTAAGTTATTTGTGTAGCACTTTATATTTTTACAAGTATAACATTCAGTGTTACCAAACCCAACCTTCCTGCACTTTCCAAGTAAAGCATCTATACATAAATAGCAGGACAGATAAAAATCAAGTGCCTTTAAGACTTTAAGGAGGTAGTATCAGAAATTTTAATTAAAATATTTTTATTTTTTAAAGGAACCAAATAAGCATAGGTCAAAAAACCAAACTCATGCCTAATGGTGTTTGTGTGTATGTGTGTAATGTGTATGTGTGAGAAAGAACAAGAATAATCAGGAAATAAGGAAAGAAATATATACCCTCTGTCTTATATTGTGCTGGAACTACTAGATGCCTTTTATTCACTAAACCTTTAAATCATCACAACTGCAAGACTTGTCCACTGATTCTGGATGAATAAACTAAGGTTCAGAAGGTTTCCCAAGGCAGGAAACTAGATAAGGTCAGTCTGCTCTTTTCACTATTAACAAATGCCTCCCTAAATAAAATAATTTTAAAAACCTTACTGTTTATAAAAAAATAAAAAAAACCAGGGAACTTGTTTCTTTAACAAACTACCATTTATTGTCCTCTTACTTTTTTCATAACCAGATTTATTTTTATTTCAATACAGCTATTAAACATTTGTCTTCCCATCATATAACCTTCTTGAACATGAGTTTCCCAATATTAAAGACTAATGGAGATGTGCAATTTAATTAAAGGATTTAATTAAACATAAATGATTTTTAAAATGCAAAGCACTATATATATACAATTGGTTACTTTATTATCTCTTCTCCTACACTTGAGGAAAGGTAAATGCTGTTAACATTTTTAAAAATTTATTTTTAATTTTACATACAATAAATTGATTTTTTTATGAACACATACTTTTGAGTTTTTAGAAACACAGAGAGTCATGTAGCCACCAACACGTCAGGTTACAGAACAATTCCCTCACCACAAGTGTCCTTACTATTTAACAACTTCTATCCTAGCTGGTGAAAGGTCCATGATGGACAGACACAGTTCCTCTCGTACTTCATGGTCATTGGAAAAGATGGACAACAGATACATTTAAGTGTAACAAGTGGTATTGCTACAAAAGGAAAGAACAGAATTTTATGGTGCTTACTGCAAGAAGACAAACCTAATCTTGGATCCAGGAAGTTACTTCATATTAAAAAGGCAGAAAACAAAAAAGAATGGTTCTGATCGAAAGAAGATCAATTCAACATGTCCAGAACATAGAGAAGTTAACAGATAAGCCTGAACAGGAAGACAGGGAGGGTCACAATCATGAATTCTAAGTTTAACAAAAGAACACTGGAAACCTACTGAAGGGTTTTTAAGTTAAAAAATGACACAATAAGATTCTGTATTTACAAAGGGCACTATAATAGCAATGTGAAGATGGCTTGAGAGAGAGTATGGAGAATACTAAGAAGGCAATTATATCCCTTGAAGTGAGAGACCTGTGGGGTAGGTTAGACGTGCAGAAGTCAACTGATTCATGTTATTTAGGAGGTAGAATCCATTAAGTATGAGGAAATGAGTAAAAAAAATTATGCATGACTCTCAGATTTCTGGCTTCAGTAACTAAATCACCAGTGATACCATCTATTGCATATTCCAATTTACTGAGACGGTGAAGGTAGAACAAATATGAGGAACATCTGTCTCTGGATATATTAAATTTGTGGTAGATGCCAAATTTTAAAGAGGAGACCGCCAAACACAGTTAAATAAACAGATCTAGAATTTAGGAAAGATATAGGTTGGAGGAAAAGATGGCTGTATAGGTGGCCATCAAAGTCAGAGACACTGATGAGATTACCTAAGGAAAAGCACATGGAATTAAAGATTAGAAGGCCGAGAAGAAAATCTTGAACACTAACATTTAAGAGTTTTAAAACAGACTGTGAGAAAACAAGAAGAAATAAAGAACATGGCACCCGGGAGGCAAAAAAAAGGTCATTTCAAAAGAGAGTGTAGCTTCAACTGTCAAAAAAACATTCAACTCATCTGATCTCATTTTCACCAATTAAAATGAACTTCCATAAAAATATACCACATGTTAATTTAGCATTTCTCATTGATAGTTCTAAAAAGTTTAACTAAAGCTATCTACAATGCTCATGTTTTTAAGACGTATGTCAGCAACACAGAGAGGTAAATACTCTAGTAATATATTACCTATTCTGTAGAAATCTAAAGATTTTACTGTAACTTTGAAGATTGGTGCGTAAGCATAGTATAAGCTTAGTGATAACTAATCACTGATTATATACACATTGCTTTTATTACCTGAGAAATACATAAGGAAATAAGTCAGTTCACTCTTATCATTTAGAAAACCAATATTAGACTATAGTAAGTGAAAATGCCAATATTAGACTATAGTAAGTGAAAATGTCCAAAGTAATACTGAAGCATACTAATTATTCAAAAAGCCATTTCAAGGCTCTTTTTTAAAAGTTTATTAAACAAAAATGATACTAATCTTGAAATATTTGCAAAAACATGGTATTTAACAGGTCATACAGAAAAAACTATTTTATTATTTAATGCTTCTGAACAGATTCCTGAAATGTAAGATTCTGTTCTGAACTTATTAGAAAATGAAAACTTACAAGGAGCATATGAATGATGATCCCAAATTTGTTTAAGCTATCTCAACTTATAAAGTAAAAAATATTTTTTTCTTCCTTGTACTTACTTTTTTACAAGACAAATTGCTTATGGTCATTCAGACCATAAAAAGAAAGGATGACCAAATCTTTATTTTAAGTGTTGGGATATAAAAGGAATCAAGCATTTACTCTGAATTTTGGATATGAACAGTAACATTTAAAGTGGCAGGTAAAATTTTTGTTTTTGGTAGTGTATTTCCTAATTTAACTTTTATGGTCAGTTTAGCTGAACACTGTAAGTACATGGAATGTTGAATAGGGAGTGGGATTTTGTTGGTTTGTCCAGGTTAGTGTGATGCCCTGATAAATCCCAGAGTGATTTGAACAGTGGATAAAGAAGTATTTGTGAGGTCCCCTTGGGGGAATGGGGAGAAGGGAGGAGGTGTTCAACTTCCCTGTTTGGAGAAATTTTGATATTCTCGCAAGCAGTGGGGGACAAACAAATCAATAGGCTAAGCCCTCAATCCTGGGGTTTGCCTCTATGAAACTTATTCCTGCAAAGGATAGGCTAAGCCTATTTAAAATTATGCCTAAGAGTCAGCCCAGAGAACCTTTCGATGCTCAGACGTGGCCTCTCTCTCTAAGCCAACTCAGCCTGTGAACTCACTGCCTTTCCCCCCCTACTTGGGATGACTCCCAGGGGTGTAAATCTCCCTGGCAATGTGCGACAAAAAGCCTAGGATAAGCCAGGACCCAGCATCAAGAGATTGAGAAAGCCTTCTTGATCCAAAGGGGGAAGAGAGAAATGAGAAAAAATAAAATTTCACTTGCTGAGAGGTTTCAGAGTCAAGAGTTACCCTAGAGGTTATTCTTATACATTATAATAAAGGGTTATTCTTATATTCCTTTTTTGTTTCTAGTATACTGAAGTGGCTAGAGGGAAGTACCTGAAATTGTTGAGCTGTGTTCTAGTAGCCTAGATTCTTGAAAACAAATGTATAAGGATACAACATTTACAATGTGACTGTGTGATTATCAGACCCTTGTGTCTGATGCTCCTTATATCCAGGGTATGGACAGATGAGTAAAAAATATGGATTTAAGTAAATAACAGGCGGGGGGAAAGGTGAAATAAGTTGGGTAGATGGAAACAGTAGTGGTCAATAAGAGGGTGGGGTAAGGTATATGGTACATATGAGTTTTTTCTTTTTATTTCTTTTTCTGGAGTGATGCAAATGTTCTAAAAAATGATCATGCTAATGAATACACAACTGTTATGATACTGAGAGCCACTGATTGTGCATCATGATAGAAAGCATGTGTATGAAGATTTTTCTCAAAAAAACAAAACAAAACTGGTAGGTGTGGAAAAGTCTCTTTAAAGACTGCTCCTAAGAGAAGACACAATGATGGTATTAGAGTATTAATTCTGCAAACCTCAAAGAATTAATGGATCTAGGCAAGAAGTTTCAACAGTTTCTAACATTACAAAAAAGAAGCAACCAGGCATTACTGTGTCCTGATGAATGAACACATTCACCAGCTATGTAACATTACTAGAGGCAACACTTAACTTTTCAATTTCCATTTTACAGAAAATGTGGTCCAGGGGAACATGTTATACAGGTATAAGCAGGAAGACATAATCAAGAAAGTACAGACTTTGTTAAGTTACAGGACAAATGACTCAGTTTCATCACCAAAGATATGTTCAAGAAAAAGAGAGTGAGAGAGTGATGGGTAGGGAACTGTGCTGGTTTGAAACTGTTGTGTACCACAGGAAAGCATGTTCTTTATTCCTTATTCAGCATTGTTGGGTGGTATCTCTTTGATTAAGTTGTTTCCATGGAGATGCATCTCTATCCATTCAAGGTGGGGTTGCTTACTTTAGAGCTGACACAGGCAGAAACGTTTGGAGATGAAGGAAGAAAACATTCCTGGTGAAGCTGAAACCAGAAGCCAAAGACCCCAGCAGACACCAAGCATGTGCCTTTCCATGTGACAGACACCAGCCTTTCTTTGGAGATAAGGTACCTTTATCTGGATGCCTTGGTTTAGACATTTCTTTGGCCTTAGAACTGTAAACTTGGAATGTAATAAATTCCATTTTTAAAATCTGTTCCATTTCTGGTATATTGCTTTCTAGCAGCTTGAACAAACCAAAATAGGAGCCTATAGATTAAAAAGGGCTTAAACAACCTATCAAGCAACCTCAGTATGTGGAACTTATTTGGAACCTAATTCAAACTAACAAACTGTAAACAAAAAAATAAGCAAACAATATCAGTAACCAAAAAAAACAAACCACCACCACCAATTATGACACTTCTGAGAAAATTTAGTCCACAAGTCAGAGAGAATACGGAATAGATATTTTATAACATTAAATAATAATGTCATTGCAGTTTTAAGAAAAATTTTTTTTGAAATACACTTAAATTTTCAAAGATAAATGATATGAAGTCTGATATTTACTTCCAAATAACATGAAATTAAAGGGACTATATGAGAGTATAAATGGAACAGGAACAGACCTAAGTTGATAACTGAAGCTAGTGAAAAGCACAAAGGGGCCGGGCCCATCATACTATTGTAAATTTAAAATTCTTATAAAACAAATTATGGGTGCAAAAGGGATTAAAAAAGCCTATTTATAACTTCAGGATGTTGTAGCAGTTTGAGTGGGTTACTAAGATTTTTAACTAAATGCGACTTTTTTATTTTTGAGGTTAAAACTTTAGAATCACTTACCTCCCTGGGGTTTCCCACTTTCCCTATCCCTCCTCTCAACACATACAACAGGTAAACCGGCTTTAGAGATGATCCAAATTACTGTTGTTGGTTTATAATTTAGATCCATCTAATAAATTTGAGAAAAAACAGTTTTACTAAATGATGAATTTGGTAGGATTAGGTTCAGTTGTGAGTGGTAGGAAACCCAAAATAGGGATTTAAATGAAACTTAAGTTTATTTTTCCCGAAAAAGAAGTCCTTAGTAAACAGTTCAGATCTGGTGTAGTGGTTCCAAAAATCAAGGATTCTTCTATTTTGTGGCTTCAATATCCTTGACACATTGTTTCCACCATCAAATCTCAAACAGCAGGAAGACAGGATCCTTAAGGGCCCTTTCTCTAAGTCTTAGACTTCTGCTTGCTTACATCTCATTAGACAAAACTTCATCAAATTACAGTGGGAGATGAAAATTAGTCTTTATTTTGGGTAATGGCCCAGACATACATCTGATTAAACCCAGGGGTGGGGATGGGGATATAGGGGTTGGGGTAGGGGTAAGAAAGGGAGGAAACTGGTTTGACCAAAAAAGTTTGACTTAATATGGGTAGAACTGATATTAGAGGAAAATCAGAAACCAACAAATAGCATTTGAATTTTAACATTTCAGTAATATTATACACAGTGCTTTCAATATAAATATGGATATCTCCAGCCAATACTTTCTGAAAGCTGGGCAACTGAATAGAAATTTACTACTTCCCCACACACTGATACCATAATTACATATCACTCACATATAAAGAAATAGAGGAACACAGAGATCTTGCTTAAGGTAACAAACATAGCTAGAAATGGCAGAACTGGGATTCAAAACCAGGCCATCTGGCTCCACCACATTATTCACCTATCTCATCAGATGTACTCATGAAACCAAGGATATAAAATAAGAAAAAGACATAAATGGATGGCAGAAATAAGAAATCTAACAACAGAAGTAAAAGGATTCCCCAGGATGTCGGGGAAATGGGATTTCAAGACTACAGCTAATCAGCTAGACTATACTCCAACCAGTTAAAGTGGAGCAGGTCATAAGACTCTAGGAGAGATGTCATCAAGAAGATGAAATTGAGAGAATACTTGAGGTGTCTAAATACTAAGGGAAATTTACATAACTAGGGGAAGAGTTTAGAATTGAAGTAATGATAAGCATACTGAAAAACAAGCAAACAAATAACAAGACCACTAGGTGGGCCACGGTGGCTCAATAGGCAGAGTTCTTGCCTGCCATGTTGGAGACCTGGGTTCGATTCCCAGTTCCTGCCCATGCAAAAAACAAACAAACAAACAAAAAAACCAAGACCACTAATAACTAGAGAACACAAAATGCAGAGAAAGGAAAAAAAGTAATCATGCAGTATACTACATGGTTCAGCAAAGAGGGACATTAACATAATATTTGTCATAACAAATAGATACCAAAAGGTGACCTCTGGAATTAACCATATTATTAGCATATATGGTAGGACTACAGAATGAGAAGTACACATAAGTGAGGTGAGAGCAAAAGTGAAAAAAGCTAAATCATACTTTCATAATGTTAAGACAATAGGTAATGACAACAACTGAGAAAAAAAAAGTTTTAATTATACTACCCAGAGATATGGAGGTAATAAGAATCAGATAAAAGAAGTGAAGAGGTGAAAGCAGTTATTTAGAGTGGGAAACAGGCTAGGAGAGGGGATGCTCATCGATTTTTGAGGGGGTGAGGAACAAGCCTGTAGAACTATTTAACTTGACAATCTAGATACATGTATAATTCATACAAATACTAAAAAAAAAAAGAGAGAGAGTAATAGAAACTCAGTATTTACTTCCACAATATCTTCATTAAGTACAGGGGTGGGGTAGGTGACATTTAAGGAAAGGTGGAAGAACGCTTTACTGCCATGTTACTGCTTTCTGAAGACAAAAGGCATTGAATAAGCCTCTGAGTTACTTAGCTTCATCAAAAAAGTATTTAAGAAAGTACCTTGCAAATGCAGGATCTATTAGCAAATTTAAAGTTGATGACGAGCATATAAAATATGATCCTGTTTAGAATATGGCCCTGATTACTATCTCCTTGATAAAAAACTGAATAATTACCCTAAGAAAGACTTTTTTCTTTTTAAAACTGTTGGCAACTGAAGTACCCCTCTCTTGCCACACTGTGTCACCCTTACTGCACAAATATTACTGAATTTCCAAAGGGAAATTTTAAGAAACAGATTTCTTCTCAAATTATTTAATCCCCAACTAGCAAGTAACAATCTTGAGAAGAGAGTCCTAATCTTATTCATCGCAATAAATATCTGACAGCAGCCAGCAAAACACCTTGTAAAAAGTCCTCACTACTCAGAATGAATTTATTATTTTTTAAATAAAAATTTTCTATCAAGCTTATACAAATTAAAACAAAGCCTGAACAAAGAAAAATTATAAACAAATATACTAAAGTCACCAATATCAGGCAGAAGAACTGGCCAATATAATGCTTTTAGTGACAATTTGAGATAAATATTTTATAGTAATTAATCAGGCAAAACAAAACAAAATCTGTAGTCTAAGATGGAATAGCACAGGGTGTTCAATATGAGCTGAACCTAGGTTGGGTGGTTCAGTTAAGGGAAATTGCATCTGCACTGATCTAAATGTTAAAGTAGATATACATGTATGAAAAGGTTATAGGCTGAGCAATAAATAGATGAACAATTATTCAAGAATCTTCCCTTGGTCAGTGCAAACATGTTACTATTCTGATTAAAATTTAAAGACACCCCCCCCCCCCAAAATGTAAAGATGCAATATAATAAGATTGTCATAGGCATGACACTATCTCCTACTCTACTTCGGACAAGTTAGACAACCAGTAAATTGCTAGTAAACTAATGTCATCAAACATGGTATCTGGCAATAAAAATTCCCATTATGTCACATTAATAGTACAGGTTTTTAAATTAATGACATTTTGACTTGCTACATTTCCAAAGTCTATCTGATTTAATGATGCAGTTTTCTTACAATAAGTACCTATGTTACTGCTATTATGCAAAAATACTATAGGTAAATGAAAAAATTATTCAAAAAAGCTAACAATATTTGAACTTTGATTTCAAGAAGGTGCACACATACATATCCTCTTACATAATATTCCAATGCATTTATTTTTAAAATAACGCAACTTTTCCTCATGTAAAATGAATGACTAGAATATTTCTGAGATTTAAATTTTAGTTTTAAAAAAATCTAATTCTCTGACAAGAAAGTCATAATACAGGAAAGCGTGCAATCTCTGGCTTTAGAAATTATTGTTAAAAGACCACTCTTAAGTAACTGATATTCTACTTATAATATTTTGTACAAAATCCAATCATCTATAGCTACAAATCTTAATTTAAAAGGCACTGCTTACGTAATTCTCACACTCAAACTATTTTCACAGTAAAAGAAGACAGTGAAATATCAATGATCACATTTAAACAACCAAAGTTTAAGAAACTTTAGTTTTAACAAAAATCATAATTAAAATATACATCTGTACTTGATTCACTGGCTCAGGATGCATTTTTTAATGAAATAAATATTTATGAGTTTTTAAGTTCTGCCAAATTCTCCAATCTTTAAGATTAAATAAGTTTCAAAAATAATTAAAAAAAATAGTTTAGCAGACATTTGCTGGCTCTTCTTAATTAATATATACTACTCTGTGATTTTCATCAAAGTATGACTAAGTAATATGATTAAAACCTTGAATAATTCCCATAGGATTTTATAAATACAGCAGCTATGAAAACAAAAATAAATGTCCTTTTGTTTTGTTTTTGAAGTTCTTTAGAGGCACATATCAAAACCCACTAATTAATAGGGAAGGAATAAATTATATAGCTTTTTACCAATATATATAAGATTGCCTTTTCCTTTGACGATTTTATATTAAATTAAATTGATCTAGAAATACCAGGTACATTCAAAATTCTACAACTGTAGAGGTTAAAACTTAAGCAAATTAAAATTCAAAGTTTATATACATTTTCTTACTAATTTTAACTATTCATTTGAAAAAAAATCATCATTTGCTTATTTTTCTTAGGACAGTAATGTATGATATTCACTGCATTCAAATAGCAAATTTACTTTTAAGATATTTTCAAATGTGTTAAATAAAATAGTCAATGTTAATACAAGTGGATAGAACAAATACAGTCTTTGTGTTCAACTTTTGGAAAGGGGGCAAAATGCTACAGGAGGTATAAATAGGTAAGGCATAATTATGAACTCATGTCAAAACTAATTTAAACTATGTCAATTAATTAGTAGGGGAAATATGCTTTCTACATGTTGCTGAATATTTTTAAAAGTATCTGGCACATATACCTTTGGTAAAATTGTATAATTTACTTTTACTATTTGGACAAGTAGCTACAGTGACTTAACACACTGGTGCAGATAATTGCATTCCTTATTAAATTAGAATCCCAACAAGACTGAGCAACCCAACTCTGCAGTAATGTAGAAGACCATTAAAGATTTTAAAAAGAAGAAGAAAAGAATGAAAAGAAGAACAAGAAAGCCCTTCAGCAAATACTTTAACAAATAAATCACTCAGGCAAAGCCAAACAAGTTTTGAAAGGACCTGCTTTGACAGATGTTCTCTGGAAAAGCAAAGGCTTCAGGCAAAATGAATGGTTTTAATTACTTTTTTAAGCTACAAAATACAGGTAATGTTGTTTCCATATTTTTCAAATATTTTAATTAAAAAAAAAATGCCTTTTACAACCATTGTTCAAGAACCGTCCCCTATTGCCACTTTAAGACACTTATCAAGAGCATTTATGTTCATACAGATTTAAAACAAGTATAAAATTAATCACAAGGCAACTTCGTTTTCTAATTTGGGAAATAAAACTTCCTAAGAACTTTCATAAACTCACCAAGAGACGTTTCTTCTAAAGTGGTAAAAAAATCATCTATATTGCTTAAAGAGCAGGGCCTATGTACAATTCATGCTATAAAACTCACAAAACTTGAAGCAAAATTTAAAAGACAGAGTTCTTCTATCTCTCTGTATGAGTAAGGTGACTATTGAAATTCCTAAAACTCAAAATTGGATAAAAACTGTTTAGAGGAAATCAAATTCCAGAAAATGATCATGTAAAGTGTACTTACCAGTGCTTATGGCTTCCCTTCACCTAACGCTTGAATTCTAAGCTTCCACATACTTTTCTATTTTTCCAATTAAAAATGCTGCAGCCTGCTATACTCCATAAAATGGCCACGTTGTTTAACCAAGAAAGACATGCTACAGATTTAGCTGTCACTTTTAAAAGAAAAAGAAAAGAAACAATTGCTTCTTTTGTGGTGGAGCATAAAACACTTAGGCTGGCATTTGGAATCATGGAGCTCCCCTGGACGTTGCTACTGCTCTTCAAGTAGTTGTAATATTTCTGCCACATTCTTGCTTTCTGCATGGTGTATCAGCAGTAACAGATCAGAACAGGCTAGCAAACAACTCCTTCCTAAATGTAAGCTCTAATTTCTTCTTCTGCAGTGAGATGAACCAAGTTTCTATGCAAAAGAATGAGTGACAGTATTTCCAGCCAATCAGCTTGTTTTTTTTCAGGAAAATCACCCCTTAATTCATTCAAAATTAGGTCATATGACACTATTTGAAATACAATTGGCTTACAATGAAAGTAATGTTTGACTCTACTCAGGATAAGGCCACCCATTTATGCTTCCCAGGGCTGAAGACACCTTGACTATAAACAGTACTGTGAATTAAACACACACACACACGCACACGCACGCACGAGGGGGGGGGGTAGAATGTAGCCTTACCAGAGTTTCCCAACTATTAAAGGGCCGGAGTTCTGTTATCTTCTGAGCCTTTTTCTGGGAACACTGAGGAATCAAAGTAAGCTCACCAACCGAAGCATCTTGAAGGAAGTGAAGAATTTTACCTTTATAGCCATCCTCCATCACTTCTTCACCACTACTATAGTCCTCATCAAGTGAACTACCAACATCAGAACCTGAATCATATTCAGAGTCTTCCGTAACTTTCTTGGGATTAAATACATTTTTTTTACGTTTCTTATTAAAACCATTTTGTGGTTTCATGGAACATTTCTGCTTTAGTTTTGTTTTAGCTGTATTTTTAGGATAATTTTGATTCCTTGAAGAAACCTCTTTTCCATTTGGAACCTCATTTTGTGAACCATATTGCATGTCTGTATACAAAGAAAAATAAATCAGAAATACAAAAATTAAATACAAATATCTAAGACTTCAAATAAGAAGATATTTACATATTATAGTTCCCTTCTGAATACAGAGGAGATCAACTAGTTTTTGTTAAACCTTGATACACTTTAAGAGAAAAATAACATTGAAAAAGAATTTGGGATAGAAGGAGTTGAAATGATTAGTTTCAAAAGCAGATGATAACTTGCTTTTTAAATTTCCATTTTCCAACGAAAGCCCTGAAAGCATAAGTAGCAGCTGCATAAGATGTCCCAGATGTTATTAGCAGCTCCATCTGGATACCAATACTGACAGATGGGTATAGCAAAATAACGTTTATCCTACTATGAAGCTTATTTATGAAGTATCTGCATATCAACCATCCAAAATTTAATATTTTCCCATTGAATATTATTCCATTCTGTGACTGACAACATATTATTATTTTAATGTACCAGTAAGAAAAGATGCACCAATTAATCTAACATACTACTTTCTTATTATTTAGACTGCTTATTTACCTTCTCAAAGGGCTTTTGGATATAGATTACCACATAACCATTATTGAGCATACATTAAAAATATAAGCAAAATAAACTGGATAAGGTATTCCTCAAATTTCTTCACATTCATAATCTATCTCCTCTGAATCATGCTTTTGACTCAGAATTGGTGGTATTAGTGACTTTCAGGTTTCTGCACATCATTTTCTATGTCATTACAACCACTAGTATATGGCATTTCTTAAAATAATTCAATAAAAAAAACAATGTAAAGTCACTGTATTAGGTTTTTAAGCTGGCTTTCCAAGTATGAAGACCTAAACAGGTGTGATTTAACTCTTTTCCCAATACCTTTGCTCTATCAGTTGGTTCTTAAAGATCAAGTTCGACAATGAGTTCAGGGACTTTCTTCCAAGTTGACGATATCTATATCTTAAGTTTTTGAGGCTGGTTGTTCATGCAAGTACAGGCTAAGAAATTTATGTAAAGTGATAAAAAGACACCATCCTAACTGAAAGCTGTTAAAATCTATAAATGTTTATTTTATAGTCGGTAAAATATGGAAGCTTACAAGTAACTTCATCTATCAAAGAATGCTGATCAAATAAGAAAAAAAATATTTATTGTTTTGTTTTATATTGCCATACAGAACAGGCCAAACAGCTGGGAAGGGGTCATTTAAGTAAAATTTCAATCATTATTTCCGATGTCTTTTGTAGTTTCATTCTCCACTCCAAATAATAGGCTTAGTATTTTCTTATATACTACAATACAGAATATAATGGGAAGTATGTACTTCCTATATTAGAAAATTACCTTGATCTTCGGCAAACACTTTTAAAGATTCTAAAGCTTCTGTATACATCCATTCATGTTCCTTGAGTACTTCTCTTAGCTCCTAGAAATAAGTTATTGATCTTTTTGTTAAAAATCTCAAATTAACAACTTACAGAAAAGAAAAATTTTAAGCTTTTTAAAAAATAAGTTAAACCCCTAAAAATGTACAGAATTCATAGTTTTTATTTTACATTTGTTTTTGTGCTGGTTTACAAATGCTTTCTGTGTATACATTTCACATCCATAAATACAGTCTTCAAAGGAAGTTTGATTTTTTTTTTTCATTTCTACTTCTCTTTATGCAGTGCTCTGACCACTAGAGGCTCAAGAAATGTTTGCTCATTAAAAATGAAACTTCAACATGCAGCTAAGTTTTCATAAACTGCCAACTTCAAAACATGCAATTTCAACATACCTAAAAAAACAAGCATAGAAACACAATATTGCATTCAGCTCATTAGAATCTAACAGAAGTACCACTTGCGCATATACTTGAATAAATCAATACTACTGTAAAAGTATTTAAAATGTTAACGAAACATGTACTTCTATATATAACTACGTGATTAAATAAGAGGCCCTTACAGCACTGGCATGCATCTTTACTAACCCTGAAAATATTCTCACGATCTGAGAAGTAGAACAAAGCTTACGGAATATTAAATATACTGAAATGCAGTACTGGATTTTAAAATCCTTATAAAACAACTAAGGCAGTGACTTGATATGGGGCAGGGTTATAGATGACCTTCTAGATGATTTACATTTGATAAATGATTTTAAATTGTTGTTATGGTTATGTTTGTTATGCTTATTAATGCTGATGTTATAATTAGCAAACAAGGTATATAAACTATGTCAAAAGTAAATAAACAGTGTAAAAAAGAAAAAAGTAAACAGTGTAAAGATATTTTATAACATTGATAAAAAGGAAATTTACAGGCAGATGCAAAACCCAGTGTAAAAAACAACCCTGAGCTTTTTCATATCGTTGGTCTAAAACACTACTCTGTAAATATTAACATTTAGTACATAGTTATTAAATTTCCTTAGTAGAGTAGTCACCTGTTTATTAAAATTGGGAAATTCCTTTTGCAATTTCAACACAATACTTTCCTGCTTTTCCCAGTTACTGCTGGATTCTGCAGACTCATTTGATTCCTCTCCCTAAAAGTAAGAAAAAAAGAGAAACAATTTAAAAGATCATCAATAACAGTGGCCTTAAGGCAATTACATTTGTATTTTGAGTGACTGGAAACCATCACATTCATTCTGGAAGAATCCAAAATGTTTATTTTTGGTCATATGTAATGGAAGAATTTATGTCTTTAAATGTATCCATTTTCATATGATCAAAAGAAGTCTTTGCAGAAGACCAAGGTAAGGATAAAACTGATAGACCTTGATGCTATTTAGAAAACCCAAATTTTATTCAGAAAGTGCTCAAAATGAGATAAACTGCTGAAAAACTACATTGTTAAATTAACTCAACATAATTCGTGTACACTGAACCCTTACTCAGTGGCAAATAATTTAAAAATAAACAAATGACACACTATCCTTATCAATGCCCACAATTCCACCACCACCCTGAACATTTCAAACACAGAGAAAAATTTACTTTTACTTTGGTCTTTACTTATAGAATGGCTTAAAATATTAATTGCTCAGTCACAACATATAAGTGACACAATGATAAAGAAACTTACATGGAACTAAATAATATATAAATTAAATGTGTTAATCTGGGAATAAGTGAGCTACAGTGTCACCTACTGGATTAGTTCCATATCTGAAGAAAAACAGATTCCTTCGATTCACGACTAAGAAAAATCTGGTGTTAGAGATTATCAAAAAGCATTTTAAAATTCTGCTTAGAGTTGTATCATTTGCTATAAAACAACAGAGAAAAACATGGTTCATATTTTCCCTTCTATCACTTTTCTTTTCCAACTGAATTGCATGTTTTCTCTTTCACTACCTAAGGTAGATAGAAATAACTAACTGTAATACCTCTCTTGCATAAAGGAAAAAGATGTAGTTCCATATGACTGAGACAAATAAAAATTCTATGGAATTTTGGAATAGAAAGAAGAAAACTGCATGTGTTTTTAACACACTAAGTAGTCCATTTAGGTTGGAGCACAGGGAACACTGATGAGAATAGTCTGCTACAGGGCTGAAACATTAAACCAGAGTTAGTACTCCATAAAGTCTAGAATCCCAAACTGAGGTCGTTCTTTCTCAGAAAACAAGGGGGTTTTGAGCAGAGGAATAATAAAACACTAATATTTGAATAAAACTTTTCAAAGACTTCAGAAATTCACACTGCCGTCCTCACTTTACAGATAGGACATTCGAACTCCAAGAAAAAGCATTTCAAGGTCACAGATGAATAATAACCAGTTATTGGGAATAGAAACTAACGAGTTTAACTCCAGATTAGTGATTTTCTACCATATAAATGTATCCTAAACTATTTACATACCACACTCCTGGTGTGTTACATATCTGTACACATTATGAATTACTCATTTAACGTAAATGGAAGAAATCAAAGGACTATGTCCACATGTATCTACCTACCCATATATATCTACCATAAACAACTTTCCTTCCTGCTACTCTGGATAAACTGTCCACTATTTTGTGAGGCAAACCTTTTTTCTGTGTACAGTGCTCACAGTTACATGTGAATACTAACCTTTTAGCAGCATATATAATAGATGGATGAGGAAATGCTTTAAGGATACTAGAGGAAGTGGAAGTGGGAAATGGGAAAATGTGAGTAATACAGCAACTATTTACTGTGTTTTTAATATACTAAAGCTTGGTGTTTTATATTTTCTTTCAACTTTCAGGGTAAAATTGTACAATGGAATAATAATTGAGGTTTAGAAATACCGACCAACCCAAGGTTATACTGAAATAAAGGGAGGGGAAGAAGAAAGCAGCAGGTTAGATTTAATGAAGAAGTACAACAAATGAAAGCTGTGTAGGAAATATATGCAGGTTATATGTAAGGTAATCACAATATCCTTAGCTGAGGGGGTTAATTAGCCAAAAATTGCTAAGCACCCCTCATTTTGATAAAGTAGTTCATATTTGTATGTTGTTATATTTAAATAATAATAATAAAAAAATAAAATAAATTTAAAAAATGGGAAAAAAACTTTTGGAAAACATTTCCTCAAAGATAACACAAACGGCCAACAAATACATGAAAAGATGCAGAAACTGGAACCCTCATATTTTACTGGTGGCAATGTAAAATGGTTTAGCCCCTGTGCAAAAGGGTTTGGCAGTTCTTCAAAAGTTAAATAAAAGACTATCTTATGGGACAGCAATTCTACTCCTAGGTAAATACAGAAAATAAGTACTCGAATACTGAAAATAAGTACTTGAATATTCACAGCAACACTACTCACAATAGTCAAAAATTGGATGCAACACAAATACCCACAAGCTGACGAATAAACAAACTGTGGTATATACATACAATGGAATATTACTAAGCCGTAAGAAAGGAATGAAATACTGATATGTGCCACAACATGGATGAACCTCAAAAACAAAATGCTAAATGAAAGAACCTAGACACAAATGGTCAAAAATGGCAAAATGATCCACCCTGTGAACACCAAATACCTTACCACTCGGATGCTTGCTCAACAGGGCCATACACAAAATGGTCATGGGAAAAGGGATGTAAGCAAAAAGGGATCCCCATGCATGAGGATCAGTAAGATCAGATTTCCCCACACCAAGATTCATCTGGCTACCACAAACAGTGCTCAACCTACCCTAAGTAGAGGTCAACAAGGAGTCCTTGGTATAGTACCATTCTTTGGGAGGTTCAGTCAACTGTTTGGTAGCAGGCTGATTACATATGACCCCTTTCATCATGAAAGAGACAGTGATAGATACTGACTCAGTATGAATTTGCCTTCCTTTTCCACCTGCTTCAGGCAATATCACCATATAGAGATTTATGGAACGCCTTATTCACAGTCGTAGTACACTGTGATTCAAAAGTGTTTCTGAGGAGGGAGCTAATTTTCATTGGAAGTGCGTTAGTGGATTCATGCCCGTGGAGTTCACTGACTTCACCAGGTTCCCAACACCTAGATGCAAAAAGGCTTACAGAACAGAATAGCTTACTGAAAATTCAGCAAGCTAACTTGGAGAAAACATCCTACAAGGATGATATAATGTTCAATAGGATGTTACATGCTTTAAATTAGCAATCAATATATGATATTGCTTTTTTTTTAAAAGTGTTGTACACCCCCATGTACATGAAATAAAATTTAATTAATAGATTTTCCCGAAAAGTTACTTTGCCACATCATTATAATATTTTAAAAAATTAATTTTATAACTCAGCAATAAGTTATTTTGGATAGATTTAAAAGAAAGCAAAGCAGTCACAAATTAAATGCAAACATAAAAACTCTGCGCTAGATGTGGAAAGGGAGAAAGATTGATTCATTTAGGAGGATTTTCATGTCTGATATTCACACTGAACATATTCTTTGCTTATGCAGCTAATTTGGACATCACAACTGAAATGTAACATACATGATCCAGTCTTTTCTTTTTTACAGACTGATCATCATTAAATTCATCTTCCTCATATGGCTCTGAAGAAGAAGATAATTTTCTTTTCCTGGGTCCACCACCTATAAAAACAGAAAAAGAATATTCAAACTTTGCACAGATAGTGAAATCAATTTAATGATAAACAAAGGCATAATGAATATATCTGCAGATAGTTTCTTAACTTCAGGCACAATGTTTCTTTTATATATTGCATATACATAAAATCATCAGCTGAACTGAGGGAAAAATGAACAGAAATTCTTACTGTTTCTGAAGTTGAAACCACTGTAATATTCCTTGGGTAAACCATCATATTATTAAGGTCAAAAAAATATGCATCCAGGGCAGTGTGACAGTGGCTCAGTGGCAGAATTCTCACCTGCCAAGCCAGAGACCCGGGTTCTTTTCCCGGTGCCTGCCCATGCAAAACAAACAAACAAACAAAAAAATATACATCCAGCACAGTAAAAAATATGCAAATATAAGACATAGTGAGGAAGGCAAAGCAACTGTCATCAATCAGCCCTTCAGTGATAAAACCTGAAATTTCATTACTTAAGATATTAGAAGAAGAGAGCCTCAGCAGAGAGGGGACATCACAGAACTGAACGACCATGTTATTAAAGTGATGAGTAATTTTACAGAGTGATATTGGTGAGCAGAGTTCTCACCAACGACTGAGCTTTTGGTAGTGAAAAGATGTTGAGCCCCATCAGCTTTAGATTATCTGAATAGCATCACTGACACCAATAAAGTGAATACTATGTACCAGGCTTAGTACAAAGACTTTTAAAAGTGTTATTTCATTTGCTTTTCACAACTAACCTACAAAATAAATATTTTCATTTTACAAATGAGGAACTGAAATATAAATAGTTTAAGAGATTAATGTTCTTAACCTAAAAGCGAATATAGTAATATAGTAATAGCAGGAAATAGGCATATTGTATAACAACCAAAAAAAAAACCACAAACTCAATCTTCACGATTTTAAGAAATCAAGTTATAAACTTTTACTCTGTATATACCAGCAATTCATAATAAATCATTAAATGATGTTTTTAAAAAGGCAAGCCAGTATCATTGCACATTTTGTAACTATCTATGTATGTATGTGCATTATTTATACGAGCATGTATAAACTTAGGAAAAAGTTGAGAATGATACAAAACAAACTTAAAAATGGTTGTATGTGGGTTTACTTTCTTTCTTTAAATACTTTCATAAATTGTCAGATTATAGGTGATTTTTACCTGTTTGATATTTTGCTATATTCAAAAAGAAAACATTTTCTAAAAACAAACAAAAACAAGAGGAGATGCTCTCATGCTGCAAGCTCTTTCAAATGCATTTATTTTCATATGTTTCTAAGCCTAATGTTCATTTATGTTCATATGTTTCTAAGCCTAAAACATAGCATAAATATTTATTAAATTAAGGAATGTTGACTGCAAGCTAGGAATTTCCCCTAAGATGTTGCACCTACTAATTCAGATGTACAGACCTGCAAATAAAACCGCAATGCAATTAGGAAGAATATGTAAGAAAGGACACCTTCCAAAAATTCACTGTTATGAGAGATTATCAAGCGAAGGCCTATTGCTGGGTTTCCTAGATTGTAAGCTCTTACAGCAATCACATCCATTTCTGGGTTGTAGCTATTATTTCTAAATTTTGAGATGCTAGGCTTTTTGTTATAACCTGATTGTGTCCCTGGAGTTTTGGGTATCTGTGTGATACCTGAGACTCAGAGCTAGAATTCTGCAGCTATGAAAGTCAGCAGTACCCCATACAAAACTGTCAAAAACAATGAAACAATGATCAGACAAATTAAAGATATGGATGAAGCTGATCCAGGTAGGGCTAAGATAAAGCAGATTAAAGGGTAAAGGATGATACTGACTATATTTTAAAACTTCAACTTCTGTGTGAAATCAAAGGAAGAGATGTTTATTTGGGGCAAAAGTTATGTTTTCAGTAGCACACTATCTAATCTAACTGGCATAGTCAGCTTATTCAAACACCATAATTACATGGAACCTTGTATAGGGAATGACAGCTTGTTGGTGTGATGCCTCAATACATCCCAGAGTAATCTGGACAGAAGATTAAAAAGTATTTGCAAAGCCCCTTTGAGGGACTTCAGAAAAGATGAAAATAAAAACCTTCCCCATTTGGGAAAGACCCAATACTCTCACAATTTTAGGGCCTGCCAACCTGATGGGCCAGGCCCTTAACCTTGGGGCCTGCACTTAACAAACTTCTTTCAGCAAGGGAGAGGTTAAGCACACTTACAATTATGCCTAATAGCTACCCCCAGAGAATCTCTTTTGTTGCTCAGATTTGCCCTCTCTCTAAGCCAACTCTGCAGGTGGGCTCGCTGTCCAACCCCCGTCCCACTGTGGGACATGACATGCCAGGATGAGCCTGGCCCCTGTCATGGGATTGAGAAACCCTTCTTCACCAAAAAGGAGAAGAGAAATGAAACAATAAAGTGCCAGCGGCTGAGAAACTTAAAGTAGAGCTGAGAGGTCATTCTGGAGGGTATTTTATGCACTACATGGATATCCCCTTTCAGTTTTTGGTGTACTGGAGTAGCTAGATGGAAATATCTGAAACTGCTGAACTGTAATCCAATAGCCTTGATTCTTAAAGATGATTGTATAACTGTACAGCTTTTACAATGTGACCGTATGACTGGGAAAACCTTGTGACTGACGCTTCCTTTATCCAGTGTACAGAAAGAAAAAAAAGGCAAAAAATAAACAATAAGGGTGGGGGGGGGCATATGGATGTTTTGGGTATTCTTTTTCACATTCATTTCTTTTATTCTTATTTCCTTTTGGAGTAATGAAGATGTTCAAAAACTGACTGTGACAATACACAGCTCTATGACGATACCGTGAACCACTGGCTGTACAATTTGGATGATTATAGGTATGTGAATATATAATTACCTCAATAAAATCATTAAGAAAACGCAGTTATGAGATTTGATCTGAAGAAAATAAGCAAAATTAACTCTTTTCCCTTTATGAAAAAAATTCAATCCCAAAAACTAGGTCCCCAAATAGCTCTATGAATTTAGTTAATTTTCTTAAGATTCAGTTTCTTCATCTAAAAAAAACAAGCTATTAATACCTCTTAGGTTTCCTGTAAGAATTCATGAAGGTGGCCAGTAGAATGTGGGGTGATATTAAGGTTATTAAAATATAAGATGGTATTATTATTATTATATAAAAATCAACATGACATGAAACTGACTTAGGCATACCTGCATCACCAAACATCAGCAAGGCAGCAGCAATGGCTCCATCCATGGTGCTTGTTGATTCAATCAACTAACAGAACGAGAAGAGATTGTTTTAAAAATAAACTTTGAGAATTATTTCACTAAAATACTGAAATATTTAATATATATATATAAAAGAATATATATATTTTCTCTCTATATATATATATGTAGTGAGAAAATGTGTGCCATAGTTTAAGTTCATTAACTTTTTTTCCTGCAATTAATTTTCAGAAAGCTTGGTTTATCTTTAAAAATGTGGACTTATCCAAGCATATTTAAGATGTAACAGATTTATTCATCACCTCTATTAGGAAAAATTGAAACATAAGAAATATATACAGTTTAATCAACATTTTTATTCTTTTAATTACAAGGTTTTGCACTAAAGCCTTAACACCTCCCACGTACATTTCTAAGCACCGTGTGCATACCTCTGTGTGCAAAAGAGAAACAGACTGTAGAGATAAGAGAAAAAGAGGCAAGGAGAGAGACTGACATTTATTCCTTTTTTCTTTAAAAAGGATAATTCTGCTCACATTTTTTTTTCTCTAATACTTCAACATATGAGTGGGATAAAGGGATCAACAGCTTTTACTCTATTTTCTGAACTGCTTGAATTTTTCAGGAACATATTCATATATTACTTAAATAATAAAGTTTCAATATACTGATTTTTATACTGCTCAATAACATTTGAACCTTTAGAAGAAACTAAACTTTTTTCTCATTTTTTTCTCTTGCTATATACTTTCCTATATTTCAAATTAGTCACTTTTTAAAAAAGTTATTTCTATATAAATTAAATAGTCAAATCAAATTTTAGAATACTCTCTTCTATACTACATTTTCTAATCTTATAGATCCTCATAAATCCCATAAGCGCCTCTCATTTCCAAAACAGCTAAAGCATATTTTTTATCAAACCTTGAACTAAATTTATATTTCACAACTTCTTGAATTCTTTTATATGGGTCTAAAATCTTTCAAACAGTAATTTGTAAATGTTACTAAATACCCTGAAAGGATGTGGACCACTTAAAATCATCGTTTCAAGAGAATGCTTTGCTTTGGAGAGGGTGATATGCTGAATTCCCATAATTACAGATACTGATTAATGAAACATTGAGTTACTCTGTGCATCAATCTTATTTTTCCACTGAAATTATAAAATCAGGGAAAAGTGTTTTCTACATGAAAAAAGCCCTACTCAAAGAAGAAACTTGGAAAGCAAATGAAGATATTTTAAAATGAGGTTTTTCCATAATGATGACTATTTTAAAACTCCATGTTTATTATGTAGAAAGTTCTTCCTTACTAGTATTTTTCAACCCCCTGCAGCTACAAGTGGCTACATTTCTTTTTTCTTTTCTGAAAAAACCATATCAGCAAGCAGGTAGTTACTGGTAGGGGAAAATGTGGACTCAAAAAACCTCTGTCATTTCATTTAGCTAAGAGCAGGAAGGTCTCAAAATGATTTGGGAAAAGAAAATATTGTGGTTTCAAGTTAAAAACAACACAGAAAAGAAGTAACATTCTGACTTAAGAGTTGAAACTGGCAGGCCAGAAACTTGTTTCACAGACATGTTTTATATGGCCTGAACAGTACTTTTGCTTTCTTTAAATTAGTTACCATAAAAAGCAACAAAGTACTGATACATGCTAACACATGGATGAATCTGAAAGCCTTCCTCTTAAGTGAAAGAAAGCAGTCACAAAAGATTACATATTGTATGATCCCATTTATATGAAATGCCCAGAATAGGGAAATCTACAAAGAAAAAAGTTGATTAGTGGTTGCCCAGAACTGAGAAAGAGAGGGAGACAAACAGGGAACAAATGCCTAATGGGTACAGGTTCATTTTGGGGAGAGAGGTTATAAAATTAGATTATGGTAATGGTTGCATGACTTTGTAAATATATCAAAAACCATTGAATTGTACACTTATATGAAATAGATGATTGCTGTGGTATGTAAATTGTACCTCAATAAAGCTGTTAAATAACTGAGTACTAATGCTAAAAAATTATAAACCTTTCCAATTCATTTGAACAGTATAAACATCTCATATCAAAGGGCTTGATAATCCACATAATCATATTCACCCGGAATTGAGCAGAAACGACTCCTTTTAGAAAGAACATAATACTCTAAGGTATGCCAGTGTCTATCACTTCCAAGTCTCCTACCTCACCCAGACAGATATGGTAACTTTTAAGCCTCACAAAAGGGCAGAGATAGAGATAGGGAAGGTGAGGGTCATCTAATGGTCAATTTTTATCTGTTCTTGTAATATAAAACACCTACTATAGAACAAACTTTATATATTTCAACTATCACTTATTTCATTAAATAAGCGTTTCTCGCCTATGATGCTACTGGCAGGACAATTCTTCGTTGTGCTGGACTAATTCCAGTATTGTGGGGTGTTTAGTATTTCTGGTCTCAAAGAATCAAATGCCAACAGTGAGCCCTTATCAACATGGGAGGAAAAAATGCCTCGATGTTTTTGAGTGTTTCTAGTGGAAGGTGATGGTTTTTCCATTTTAGAACCACAGGACACACAAATAAAGCCTTACAACTTATGTAAGCTATTGAGAATCAGATTTATTTTATTATTTATAGTTGAATAACTTCACCTATTAATGAACTAAGACTCTCACCAAGTAATTCTCTGGCATTTACCCTTTTATATAAAACTATAGCTGTAATTATCTTCAGGCCTAAGATATTTTTAGAAAAATGACTATCCATTAACCACAGCACTGGATACAGGAGAGACTTTAATCATCATTACAGCCACAACAACCAATAAAAATAAATAAAAGGGTATAACCTTAAGTAAATCATTGTCACTTCTTTGTGGAAAAAGTTCCTTCAAGGTCTGAAGTTTAGCATCTTTGAGATCTTCCAATTCGGAAAGGTCTTCCAATTCTGAAATATCATCATTTTTTCTACCTGCCCGTGTAGGATGGCCTTCAGATTCTTCTTCATCTTCAGATGGCTCAGAACTAAAAATATTTTCAGGAAGGAAAAAAAATTTTTTGAATGTCTTACTAATGTTATTTCACTATAATTATCTTAACACAGGACAAGTGCAGTTCCTTTCAGTACTAAATGCAATCTACCCTTGTCAAAAGAATAACTTTTTTTCCATTTCAGTATCATTTTGTATATAAATCTACATTCCCAAAGACAGCATACTTTCAAAACATCTCAAATTATCTGGTCTGGGATGAAAAAGAACAAGATATAATACTATCTGGGCATTTAATCTGCTAAGATCAAAATATATCTACTGCATGCCCACTATCTTTTCCTTCCTATTCTTCTTTCAACTACGCTCTGTATATCAGATAAGTACTGTCATGTTGCTCCTGAGAAATTCTGAAGTCTCATGGAGATAATGAGTAAGAATTTTCATGGCCTCCCAAACTGATCAAGATCTAAGTTTTAAAATCAAAATGGTCCTATTCAATATTACACACTCTGCTAGAAACTAAGTTTTTCCACACTAAATGGAGAGCACATATTTCATATGGGCATTTAGTCTCCAACAACTAACTATAAATCCCATTTATTTCACATAATACATTTCTCCTATATAAAAGACATTTTGAGCCAAACTCAACACATTTATTCCTCAAACAAAAAATCACATCTTGAAAATTAGGTTTTCTAACATGGTAGGCTTTCTGTAGGTCAGAACTATAACTAAAACAAATGAATAAAATGGGGGAAGACAGAAATGAGACAAAATAAAGTTTCAGTGGCTGAGGGATTTCAAACAGAGTTGAGAGGTTATTCTGGAGGTTATTCTTATGCATTATACAGATTTTTTTTTAGTTTATGGTTTATTTGAGTGGCTGGAGGGAAGTACCTGAAACTATATTCCAGTAAGTAGCCTTGGTTCTTGACGATTATATAACTATATAGCTTTTACAATGTGACCATGCAATTGCGAAAATCTTCTGGCTGACATTCCCTTTATCCAGGGTATGGATATATGAACAAAAAAATAATTAAATTAAAGAATAGCGGGATGAATAAGGGGTAAAAAAAATTGGGTAGATTGCAATACTAGTGGTCAATGAGAGGAAGTAAGAGAGTATGGGATGCATGTTTTTTTTAAATTTCTTTTTCTGGAGTAATGCAGATGCTCTAAAAATGATCATGGTGATGAATATACAACAATGTGATGATAAAAAAAACTGGAGGGGGTGCAAGGGTAGGTCAGTGACTGAATTCTCACCTGCCATGAGGGAGACCCAGATTCAATTACTGTTCCATGCACTTCCCAAAAAACAAGCAAAACAAACAAAAAACAAACAGGCAAACAAAAATTCAACAAATGGAGCAATAATGGTATACTCACATGGAAAAAGAATGAAATGTGACTCCACCATACAGCATACAAAAAAACAAAAAAAACTAGATATGGTGATGAACTATGTGATGATACTGTGAGCCTTAGACTGCTTTGGATAGATTTTATGCTGTGTGAATATATCTCAACAAAATTGCATTTAAAAAATAATACTAAAACAAATGGATAGAAATTATAAAGATCAGAGAAAGAAAACAAAGAGGAAGATACTGAAGTATTTCCTTTGCTATGCTATTAATTTTATTTATGGACACCTCTAAATCTTGGACACAACCAGAATCTGCACATTAGTAAGCTCTCTACCCACTCATGTCAATTTAATTGTGCCTTTTAAAAGGCACTTATGCCTAAGAATCACCTGAAATCATTTTAAAGAAGATTCCCAAGGACCAGGAACATGTATTTTAACAATCTCCTAGATGACTTTTTGAACCGTGCTCTGAGAAATTGCTCTAAAATAACAAGGCGAAATAAATTACTTCCTTTTCACTATGCCTTTGTGGAGACCCAGGGACCACTCCCGCCCAAACAAATTAAAGGACACCACTAGGAAGAAATAAAAAAAGAGGAGCATGGGACATTCTATAGGACGACAGACCAGATTTCATCAACAAGTCAATGGCAAAAAAGAATAGGGATGGGGAAGGGAGAGAATAAGTTACTACACTTAGCTGCCTTCAATGACTGGGACAAAAGTTAAAGGTCATCAGATCTCATAAGAGGGAAAGAGGGAGAGAATGTACAGATGTTACTGTAAACAAAGCGTTAAAACTCCCCTCTCTTAATCACTACTGATAACAAACCTGGAGACCTCTGTGTCAGGAGATCCTGCTGAAACTGTTCTCATACCCTTGCCCTAAATCCTGACTAGCTGCCACTGGAAATAATCTCCTCCTGTTCTTAAGTCCTAACAAACCTCATGTCTAACTCTGTGCCTAACATGTTCTTTGGTCTTAGGGCTGCCCTGACCCAAGCCCTCACAGAGCTGGGTTGGAACAGCCTATTCTTTAAAAATATGAAGACAATTACTTGTTTCTCCCTCTTCCAGTATACCAGTCTCCGAATTCCTGATATATCATCTCTGAATTTAACACTGCCTCTGTATTTTCATTCTTGCTACCTGACTTAGCCTCAAAGATCACAGGAAAAAAAAAATAGAAAGCATTCAGGCTGGAATCCCTTCACAATTCTTGCCCTGAAGAATAACTACTCTTAAAGGTCCTTACTCTTCCAGCAGTCATAACCTTAACCTAGTGACCAGATTTAGGATTATTTGCAGCGGGATAAACTTTGAGCCTCTTTGATGTAATAAGTATTTATGTTGATCATGAATCTTATCATGCTTTGGATTTAACTTTCAGTTTATAAGAAACACAAGTACAGGTTAATTGAACACTATAAGTACATGGAACCTTGAATAGGGCATGGGATTTTGTAGGTTTGTCCAGTGTGATGCCCTGATAAATCCCAGTGAATAAGGAAGTATTTGCAAAGTCCCCTTGCGGGAATGGCAAGAAAGAGGGAAAATCCAACTTCCCCATTTGGAGAATTCCTGATATTCTAGCAAGCAGTGGGGGACAACCAAAGCAATAGGTCGAGCCCTCAATACTGGGGTATGTTCATATGAAACTTATTCCTGCAAAGTATAGGCTAAGCCTAGTTAAAATTAGGCCTAAGAGTCACTCCCAGAGAACCTCTTTTGTTGCTCAGTTGTGGCCTATCTCTCTCTCAACCAACACAACAAGCAAACTCACTGCCCTTCGTCTCTAAATGGGACATGACTCCCAGGGGTAAAAACCTCTCTGGCAATGTGGGAAAGAAATCCCAGAATGAGCTGGGACTCAGTATCAAGGAACTGAGAAAACCTACTCAACCAAAAGGGGGAAGAGAGAAATGAAACAAAATAAAGTGTCAGTGGCTGAGAGATTTCAAACAGAGTTGAGAGGTTATCCTAGAGGTTACTCTTATGCATTATACAGATATCCTCTATTTAGTTTAAGGAGTATTGGAGACAAGAGGGAAGTGCCTAAAACTGTGGAGCTGTGTTTCAGCGGCCATGTTTCTTGAAGATGAATGTAAAATGATATACATAACGTACATATAATGATATACCTTTTGCAATGTGACTATGTGATTGTGAAAACCTTGTGTCTGATGCTCTTTTTATCTATGAAATGGACAGATGAGTAAAAAATATGAATTAAAAATAAATAAATACCATGGGGAACAAATGTTAAAACAAATTGAGTAGGTTGAAATACTAGTAATGAATGAAAGGGAGTGGTAAGAGGTATATAAAAATAAATAGGGGGAACAAAGGTTAAAATATATTGGGTAGATGGAAATACTAGTGGTCAATGAGAGGGTGGGGTAAGGGGCATGGTATGTATGAGTTTTTTCTTTTCCTGGAGTGATACAAATGGTCTAAAAAATGAGCATGGTGATGAATATACTACTATGTGATGATACTGTGAGCCACTGATTGTACACTATGTATGGACTATCTGTATGTTAAGAATGTTCGTATTTGTACGTTGTTTTGGCTTGTCAATTAAGTAAATAAATAAATAAAATTTTTTAAAAAGCAATACAAGTGATGGAGGAGTCAGTTCAATAAATTATGAGGAAACAATTAGGAAAAGCTACTTTCTCTAAGACAACTGACATGATCTCTCAACAAATTAAAATCCTTAAAAAGCGGAAAGTGCACTATTATAGATTAAAAGAGAGTTATAAAAGTTGAACATCCAAATGCAGTGGACGTTCTTGGTTTGAGTCCTGGTTTGAAAACCAGCTACAAAACATATGAAATTAAGTATGTGCTGGAAATGAGACGATAGTAGAGAACTGTTGACTGATAATGATATTGTGATTATTTGGGAGGAAGGGGGCATGTATTAAGGGATGTTGGGATTTCTGTAATTTACTTTAAAGTACTCAGCTGATAGTAATAATAACAAATGAAACAAATAGAGAGAAATGTTAACTGTTAAATCTAGGAGATAGACAGTCATTCATTATATAATATTCTATATTTTCATGAAACTTAAAAAAATTGCAAAACAAGAGAATTAACCACTTTTGGGTTATTTTATCTGGTTTCAGATACAGAATTTTCCCCCATGAGCTAAGAGGTTTTAGCTCTTGCACTTCCAGCTCTCTCTACCTACTGTTCTATCTCCTGGATTTGTTTCTCTTCTGTAAACTCTTCCACCCAAGAAGACTGCACTCGTTCACTAATTCAATGTGCCTGGAGTTTTAGGCACTGAAGACACAGCAAAAAAAACAAATGTTCCTCTCCACAAATTTTGAGACTTTGAATTTCCTCATTTCCTATACAGTTTCCTACTCATTGCCCTTTTTGCCCCAGTAGTTCAGTGAAAATACTCTCACCATACACAATAATATCCTCTAAACTGCCAAATGCGATGAAAACTTGTTCTTGCTTTTCTAAGTTTTCTTCTGTGGTCCCAAACACTTGGCACATCTCTTGAAGATTCAGTCCCACTTCCATACCATGGGTTCTGCAACAACATATTTCTGATTTTCCCTTTACCTCTTAGGCCCATCCTTCTTAATCTCTATAGCAGGCTCTTTTTCCTTTGTTCACCTTTTCGAATTAACAGTGTTACCTAGGATTCTGTATTCAGCACTTTCTTACCTGTAAATGCTTCCTGGGAGATTTTAACTGCCAGAATCTCTGACTAATATTTACATCACTATTTTTCAATGGGGGGCAAATTTATCTCCAGAGAAGATTTCACAATAAAAAATGATTAAAAAAATGTTTTAAATGTCTGGTCTCACTAAACTTTTATTGAAAACTCGCCATCATCCAGGAAAAAGAAAACAAAACAAAACAACACTGTGCCTCTTAACATTTGTATGTATTCACCGAAAAATAACCAAGATGCAGTCATGAAAGGGAAATAAGTAAAATATTCAAAAATCTCTTACACATACAATATAATGAATCTGGTATCAAGTTGCTTACACTATAATCACGGTGTCTTTGTTGAATTTTTTCTCCTGAACTGTACTGGAACAATTTGGGGAAACAACATCCTCACTATCAGAAGACAAATCAATATACTGTATTCCTCTTTGATTCTTGAAATATGATATACTTGCTTTTCTCTCATTTTCTGGAGTTTCTGGAACACTAGAATCTTCTGCAAAAGAAAAAATGGAAAAGGTATTTTGAGCAACTTGAGAATAAAAATTTGTTTTTGATCATTACAATCACGTGTTTAAAATTTCTAGCTTTATTCATTATTCCTATTTCTATTAAAAAACCAGTTCTTACCCTTTTCTAAGAAAAAAAAATTTATTTTCTATCTCACTCCTAGAAGAAATTGCAAAACAGAGGTTTGTATTTTATATACTACTCCTTTTCTTTCCATGTTTTTATTTCAAAATGCTCAGTTTTTAACTAAGAGAGCATGGACTCTAGAGCTCCGAAAAACTTGGATTTCAACCCTTTCAGTTAAGTTACTTACTCTCTCTAAAACTCAGTTTCCTCACCTGTAAAACAGAGATGCTAATAATCACAGAGCTAATGTAAATATAAAATCAGATAATATATATATATATAGAATTTATTTCAATAACTGGCACAACGGTCAGTAATCAAACATTAGCTTTCATGTAAACATTGATATCATCTGGCTGTACAAAACAGGTCAGTAAAGTACTATGCCCAAGTCTCTCTCCGAAGGTAGAGTTCCAAAATTATTCTTTCTCCTGGTAAAACACCTCTCCCCCTAGTAGCCGTCTAGGAAGAAGAGTTCAGACTGAAGGAATCAGATCAAAGTAAAAACAGTTGCAGTACCCCAGGCGTAGTGAAAATCTATACTTTAAAAAGCACAGACAAGGTGTGCAAAGGTGATTCAGTGGTAGAATGCTCGCTTTTCATGTGGGAGACCCGATTCCTGGACCATGTTCCCCACCCCCACCCCACCCCAAAAAAGCAAAGACAAAATGATCTTTACTTTAAGGGTGTCAATTTTAGAAAACAATAGCAACCATTAAGTACTTTCCCAGTCAGCATCAAGTCTTCACGTACAATACTTAGAAACATTTAACCTCAAAAACTCCAAGAGGCACATATTCTCATCACCACTTATAGATAAAGTTGAGAGAGAGGGTAACCTGCCCAAAGTTATGCAGAAAAAAGTAAGCGATCTGAAATCTAAACCCAAGGAGCCTCCGGAAATTGTCACAAATGGATAACAATTATTATTGTGAGTCTCAAAAGCCCTATCTGTAAATGACATTAACTAAGACAGACCTACAGAACCACTGCGTTTGCTCTGGAGGGCGCTAAAATATGGACATTTCCTTACACCTCAGTCTTGATTTGTGCAAAAGGACCAGTAATTTTACCTACTACTGCTTTTGTACCATCTGTACAAACAACAATGTAGTGAAAAATGCAAGTAACACTGTAATATTAGTATGAAAATAGTTTTGAAATTGTGGACCTGAAAGGGTCTTGAGGATCCCTCCAAAGATCTAGGAACCATATCTTAAGAACTTAAATAGGGGCTTGTTTATAAAATACCAACTTTTCAATAAAGTCAATAATTTAGAATAGTGCTGCACACAGAGATCTGTTTCGAATATTTGGGGAAGTAAGAAACAACAAAAATAAGAAGAGCCAATGGCCAAAGTGATATTCCTGATGCAATAACGTTCTTACCCAAAACAAACAAGCATTTAAGCAGCAGAACAAAGAATACAATCCAAAGCCAAAATGAAAAAATGCCGGAAAGAAGGATGAAAATCAGAAACATTTATGAATAAAAGACATCTGCTACTATTCAATTCTGACATTTACTGAATGCCTTCTGTGTTTAAGGAAGTGGGATTTTCTTTTTTTTTTTGAAAAAGACAATTTATAGTTCAACTTGGTCTGGAAAAATTAATAATAGAAGATAGTAGTTATTTATACAAACAGCTATATTGTAAGACATAATTTGTGCCATGAGAAGAATAAAGAAAATGCTATGGAAACATGGAGGGTAACACGTAGTCCTTTCATATAAAAACAATTTTTTAAAAAAGGCCATCCATCATGTTTTAAAGATAAAGATGATGTTTCCTTTTAGTGATGATAATGGAAATCCACATTATTAGTATATGTCAGAAAAGTGCACGCCCCCAGGGAGTAGTTCTAAATGAAATCTCCTATTATTGATATACACGAGATAAAATCATCTTATAGCTCAAATTTTACAGTCCCCTTGTATCCATTCTCATATCTAAGTATACCATAAAATTAAATAAGCATTCAAGTCCACCACCGATTTCAGTTTTCCAGGCGCTCCAAGATCAATAGCCACTCCCAAACAAATCACTACTGAGAGATTATGGGTTCACACAGTAGTAGTTTAAATCAATTTAATATCCAAAAAATAAAGGCAATCTTCCAAAGTAGAATGAAAACACATAAATCCATGATCTGTCCTGAAGGCTGACAAAAGCCTGCCATTTTTGATATTCTAATTGTTTGATATACTAATTATCTACATGACTTAATTCTCTAACATGGCAACTAATTTCCAAGGAAGTTCCTTTGAAAACCAACTAGAACAAATCACATATTTGCCATTTAAAAGGGTCATAACCAAGACAACAGATTATAAAATGTGGACAGTCTTAATTCGAATGTCATGATAGGTAAGAAAATAACCTTTTGCATGTTATAAAAGATAAATCAAACTATCTCCTGATGAAAGCTCTAAAAAAGATACAATGAATACAAAGAAATTGAAGAGTAGCTTTTAAACAAAGTATTCTAAAATAAAATGATGAGGGAAGATTTCAGGCATCTCAGGGTTAAGCCGAAAGAAAGGAAATATAAATAGAAAAAGGTAAAGAAAACGAAAGTCATGCCATTAATATTAGACATGGCAATAGTGCTAAACTTGCAAGAGGTACTTTTTAAAAATTGATATATATTACTTATTCACATACAATATAATCATCCTTTTTTAATAAAATTTTTTCTACAGTAAAAATATAATTGACATATATCTCAACCACCTAGCAATGAAACACACAAACACTGCAAGAAATACAAGACAAAAAGTCAAGAGAGAAAATAGGAGGCTTCAATGCTTCTAAGTTCTTAATAAAGCAAATAGCCCAAAAATAAGATACAAAGCAGCGTCCTTCAAAGTTTTGACTAATATTCACTGTAAGAGACCCATTTTAGATCTTAATCCTACCCACAAAGACTGATAGAGAAATATAACACACAAAAATTTCAGAAGTTTTAACTCTTTATTCTATCCCACTATAAAATACATTTATATATAGTTAATCAAGATTCAACAAATTGATTTTATGATGCAAAAAATGCTTGTGAATAACAGTTTGAAAAGCAATGATATAACTATAAATAATAAAACTCATCTATCATTTGGCATATATTTAAATCTACACTCAGATTATATCTTCTTTTCAAACACTCCTGGAATTTGTACAGAAATTAATTGTATGTTAAACAACAAAGAAAATCTCAGTAGATTCCCCAAAGAAGAAATACTACAGACCACATTCTCTGGTCACAAAACAATGATATTGGAAATAAACGTCAATAAAAACATGGTAGGAAAAAATTCCGCCATTTGGAAATTTTAAGAAGGAATAGAAACCACAGAAACCACTTCTAATAAATCTCCTGGTCAAGGAGGAAGAAAAAAACAGTAAAAAATTATTATCAAAGTCTGGGATATAGGATACACTATATATATATATATATATATATATATATATATATATATGAATGTATATCCCATAACACTACAAGAAGTTCAGTAATGTTGCAAACTAATATAAGATTAGAAAAACAGATTAATGGACCAAAAGATGAAAATATCATAGGGACTTAGATGAGAAAGAAGACATTTCAGATATATGGGGAAAAAATGACTTTTTAATAAATGGTTCTGGGACACCTGACTAATAGCTGATAAATAATGAGTAAAAAAAGAAAATGGACCTTTTTGTCCTTATATCAAAATAAACTCCAGACAAAATTTAAGTTTTAAAAATATGAACACAGAGAGGCACTAGAAGAAAACATGGATGTATCTATTTATAATACGGTAGTAGGAAATGTCTATTTGGTCTAGACCCAAAACCCAGAAGCTTTAAAGAATAGACAAATTGACCACATAAAAATGTAAAATTTCTCTATGACAACAACACATAGGATTAAAAAAAGTTACAAATCACCTATAAGAAAAAGCAAAGGCAAAAAGCAATGCAGGAAAAAAATCCAAATGGCTAATACATTTATGGAAACATATCTAACCTTAAAGTTACATTAAGATACTTTTATCTATTAGCCTCTCAAAGATTTATAAGGTTGACAATATTTAGGCTAAATATTGTCTAAAAAACCAGACACTAGAAACCAAGCTATAGCGCAGTGTAAAGTAGCAAAAGTTTTGTGGAGGATAATCACTAAAATATCACTTAATTCTCTTTAATCTAACACTTCTATTTCCAGAATTTTTTCTCACAAAGATGTACACATGCCAAAATATCTATGTAAAAGGATAGTCACTACCACATTCTTTTGATAGCAAAAAACTAAGGAAAAAAATGAATACAAAAAGTAAAAGCTACTATACAGCAACAGGGACCTACATCTATGCAAGAAACACTTCAGTTATTTAAGAAACTGAGCTATAGCATATTTTATATTCACAGACATGGACAAAGAGTAAAAAAAATTCTACTTTTTAAAAAACAAAAGCAAGTTGAACTACAATATGGATATAATGCCACTGTTTAAAAAAAACAACTGGAATATATGGATACAGGATAAAAAGTGAAACAACAAAACTGAAAAAGAATTACAAAAGACTCTACACATTATACAATGCTGTATCATATAGAAATATTTACTATTTCTATAAAACATTATTATGAAGAAAATAATAGTAAGCATGAAAAGCCAAAGGGTAGAGAAAGAAAAGATGCATATTCGAAATGTAAAGACTTTTACTTAAGTATGAATACTCGTACTTTCTCATGGAAAAATTCAGCACTAACTCTTTTACCAAGTACAGCTTTTCAACTAACATTAAGAGACATTAATAAACCAAAGATACAGCAATGATTCACACTTTGACCATATATACCTAAACTGACAATAATTATCTCCCAACAGTTACAAAACTATGAGGCTAAATTGATACATTCAGCTTCATCATTTAAAGGATAATAGCTATTTTGTCGTTGGCAGGGACGTCAGGAATCATCTAGGGTAAAGCCAGGCAAAGAAAGTGAAGTCCAAAAATGTTGATGTCTTACCCAAGAGCATACAATTTTTATGTGACAGAGCAGTTCTCTCTGGAAATCCTTTTGCAACTGGTATAATTTTTAACAGCTGAAAACTATTCTCTCACTTATTAACAACTGTTATTTTCAACAGGGTAACCACCTCAGAGGACTAAATGTCCTTTCTCACTAAGAAAAGAAAGTTCATTTAAGTATACACTTCAACTTTACCCCATTCTAATCTCACAATTATCTATGAATCCATCTAATCTTATCTCTCTCACTTTTCCCCTAGATAAAAGGTATCTCTATTCCTTTTAAAGCTAAATAGTCCAGTAGTGCTCCAGATCCCATCACCTTGATGCTCCTTCTTCATATACTTCCCCTCCCTTTATCCTTTCTCTCTTTCTACTAGCTTCTTCCTGGTAGAATATTCTCTATTTTCAACAATACTGAAACATCTTTACTGGCACTGCCTCTCTGTCAATTACCTGTTTCTCTCTTTCTGCTTCTTGAGAGTAGTCTCCCATTTTCTCACCATTCTACCAAAACGATTTGATATGAATGTCAACAGCAACCTTTACTTCCCAAAAGAAAGTGATCTCTAGCTAGCCAGTCCTCATCCAACCTGACTTCTCTACAGCATTCGATATTGTTCATCATATACCAAGTCGGAAACCTTTACCTCTCTCTGGCTTCCACAAACTATTCACATATATGACCATATCTTTCATTGATTTCCCTTCCTTTGCCCATCATTTAACTGCTGATGTTCCTTACTTTTCAACATGCTTAAGACACTTTTCAACAACTACCCAGCAATGACTTCCCAAGCTGGCTTCTCAGGTTCTAACCACTCTTTGAGCTCCAAACTCTAGTGGCTCAACAATTTAACAGACTTATTTACTGAATTAATAGGTCACTCAAACTCAATATCTTTTAGTATCTTCCTCTTAAACTACTTCTATCACCTACCTGTCCAAGCAAAGAAATATAATTCATCTTTAAAACCTCCACCTTCAATTTATCACCAAATTCCATCAAATATATATCTTATAAAACTCTCCTAAATTTCCTCTTCTTCTCCATTCCTACTGTAATTTGCCTTTTGCCTACACTTAAATTTCAATTAATGTAATAGCTTCATAAGTGGTCTTCCTATAATGAAATGCCCTACCATGTGTACCAAATAAAGTCCATCCTTCCTGGCACAGCATAAAAAGGTACTTCACAAATGAGCAGTTTAAATTTCTAACTTTTTAACTTAATCTACACTGCCCAACTAAGCCTCCTCTCCCATAAATAATTTCCCCATATATGTACCACATATCTATCTTATTTTAAGGCAACATGAATGTCCACTCTTCCAACCCATTCACCCAATAAGCAATGACTCATTCTTTAGGGTTCACACCAAAGGTCACCTCTGTGACTCTTCTTGACGTTCCCAGGAAGAATGGATAATGTAACCATTTATGAATCACATCTGTGATCCTACATTGTTTAATATCTTCCCTTATTATATGACTTATCACATTATATTATTTTAACAATATTTTTACATGACCTTTCCTCCTTGTTCTCCTTGAGGATCATGCTCTGCTCCTATTTTTATCCTTTATACCTACAACATAGTAGGCTTTCTCCTCTCTCATTCACCTGTCATTACTTCATTTCCTCAAACCCACTGTGCTCTAAGAGATAGAAAAGGGAAATGTTTAAGTACAAACCACTGAAAACACCGGATACAGTCAAAGTAAAATAAACTTGGGCAGGAGTGGCGTTAGGGGGTGGGACATGAATTAAGAACACACCCCTCAAATACAAAGGCTGGGTTGAATTTAGAACAGCAGTAGGGAACCTGTCCTTATCAAAAGGAGCTTCAAGTATCCACAACTAGAGTGCCAGATGGCTTGGGGACAGTTTCAAGGTCATAAAAAGGAGGAATACCAAAATATATGTTAAAAAGTACTGATACCACCTACTCATCCACCAATACCATACTTTCTTCCTTTAATACATATTTATTGATGGCCTGCTACATGCCAGGACATCTTCTGGACAGTGGAGATGACAGGTGAACAGGACAGACAAGGTCTCTGTTTTCATGTGTGAAGAAGATATACAAAACACAAATAAATATACAATATAATGCCAGGTCATGATAAATACTACAAAGAAAAATAGAGTAAAGCAAAGGGGACAGGAGGTGCTTACTTCAAAGAATGATCAGGTAAGGCCCTTTAAAAAAAGGTGACATTTCACTAACTTCTCATGAAACCAGGGAGTTGAGTCGTGCCAAATTATTAGAAGGGTGTTGAAGGTAAAAGGGCAAGAAACAGAAATAGGACTGTGCTATTATATAGGTGTATTATATATGCATATGTAAGACTGTGGCCGTGACACGGTAACTGAAGGAGAGTGGTAGGAAATGTGGTCTTAATTCATATTAATTAAGCACGATAAAAGAATTAACTAAAAGGAGTGATTCTGAGTAATTCTGACTATATACCATTCCATCTCATGAGATGACTTAGACCCTAACATTCTACGGTAAATAAACCAACACAGAAGTATATGATAATTACAGAATGAGAAGTTACGATATAATGACAAAGGAACTCAACATTCATAGTCCACTCTATCTCCAGTGCTGACTGTCAATCTAATTTCAGCATCTTATCCTCTCTGCAGGTCCAACACCAAATTCAATGCACTCTACTCTCCACCCCTCCCCCCAACTTAAGCCGGGAACAGGACTTTTGTTTCTTATTTGAACCCTTAAAAGCATTGTCTTAAGGCTTACGGTGGGTGTTCAGTATCTATTCTGATGTATGACATTACCTAAACGAAACAGATCTCTTCTTACATTCATTTTATCTGATTCCAACCATGAATCTAGTTATAAAATCCTGTCCTTACTTTCAAATCTTTCTCCCATGCCTGTTTTCTCCATTTCCACTGCCATCATTAAATTCATATTATAAGAGCTTCCTAACTAAGTTCTCTATCTTCAAACTCTGCCCTCTAACAATGTATAGTACTCACTACCGGTAGGCTGACTTTCCAAAAAAATGACTTTCTTTCATTATTTTACTTTTCTGTGCAAAAAAAAAAAAAAAATTCCTAATGGATCTCTAATACCTATAATGTTAAGTCTAAATGTCTTAGCTTTAGTTTTCAAGAGTCTTGAAAATTCACAATATCAACCACTCAGAGTAAAGCCCTCCATTATCACTAGGACGGATTCTCATCATTCCTGGAATTAATGTTAAATTTCATATTTCCCAATGTTATCAAGACTGACTATGTGATTTCTAAAGGCAATCTCAGTTTCTAAGGGGAATTTATGCGTGAAAAGTCCCGATAAAAGGAAAAATGAGTGAAGTCTCAGAAAAAAAAAAAGCAAAGCAGAAAAATATCTGATTAGACCAATATCTAATAACTAAAAAATTCCAAGCAATTCAGTTTACAAAGGGTTTTCACTTTTAGAGATGGAAAAACAAACCAGCGATCTTAGATTTTAAGTGGGACTTGTCTAATGCTCCACATTTAACTAAAATGGAAAAGCAGAGGCTTCTAAGGACTCAAAATTTTATTTCTTCCCTGATCTCTTTCTAATTATGTAAGAAACAGATGAAAATATTCACTGTAAAATTATAACTGTTGATACATTATACCATGTTATGCAAATTAAATGTTGAAAAAATGAACTAGGAGTCACTCCTATGCTTAAGATCCTTCAGTCTCATAATATTATTTCATAAATTATAACAAAAGTACCACATCAATGCACTGTTATTAAAGGGAAAACTGAGTATGTGAGAGGGGTATTTGGGAACTCTGAAGTTTCTGCATATGAATTTTCTGTAAAGCTACAATTTCTCAAAAAAATAAATTTAAAAATCCTCAGTCTTACCCATAGCATTCAGACAAGTTCAAAACTCCTTAGAAAGTCAATGGCTTTCAAAATTTGACTCCTAATTACCTCTTAATCCAATCTACCAAAGCATTCTGCCACGTCCCACTTACATCAAAGTATTTAGAAATGTTATTCTAATGATAACTTGTAGGGAATCTAAGCCCAAATGTGACTGTTACATTTAAGTAGAAGAGAAGCAAATATAACAGGGATACCAAGGGTGAAGACATGAATTACCCATCTTGTCAGCACCACATTAAACACTGCATATGAAATACTGTTTTGCATAAAGAGGTACTACCAACATCAACATTAAAATAAAACTTTTAGCGTACCTTTCCCCTTCATCAGAACTCTGCTTCTCAGGAAACCCTATCCTGTAAAGAATTTATGCTCTGGAATCAAAGTGCTTGAACCTGAGTTCTGACTCTAGCAACTTTTTAACAAATGACCTCGGGCAAGTTACCTATTCTCTATGGGCCTCATTTTTGCAAAATGTGTGATACCTACTCAGGACTGTTATGCAAATTGAATGAAAAAATGTGAAGCAGCACTATGAATAGAATGTAAGAGCTCAATATATATTTCCTTTAATGGTCAGTTGCTCGATGATAATAGATTAAAATGAAAATCTTAATTTTCTGCTTAAATCCTACTGTGTATAGCAATCTACTGAAGAGGTTAAAAATGGTTCATTCAACATGAAGGCCAATTATTTAAATGCGCTCTGGGGGGTTGGGGGAGGGAGAGTCTCCAGGAAGTTAAGTGATGGCAATATTTTAATGTGACTGTACCTTCATTTATGCAAGAGGCAGTTTTCAGGCATACAGCACAATTCTAGCTCACAGCAGGGGATCAGTACTTTTTGAAGGAATATTGGAATGAATACATCTGGCCAAACAGCCCCAAAGTCTACAGAGGGACTGAATTACCTTGCTCTTCTAGCAGTAACCATTCTGACCTAAGGATGACCTAAATTCTGATTTCAATTTCCATCACTGAGCCATACATATATTAAGAACTCATATAAAAGTGAAACAAGTATGGATGGGTATTCATTTTGAGGTACATGTGACCTATGGCAGTCCAAAAACTGGTTTTTAAAAGGGCTGACTGGAGGACAATGCATTAATATATATGACATCAAAATAAAAACAAGATCCCCTTCTGCCTTTCATCTTTTGAAAATTTCCCTTGATGTTATAGCGACTTGCAACAATGTAACTCACCTGTTTTTTCAGTTATATCTGAATCAGGAGTGCTTGCCCTGCTAACTTCTCCTTCAGCATTCTCCTCTTCAGCACTAAGAGAAATTGGTGAAGAAGGACCAGGCTGGGTGGGTTGGGGGGTTGCTTCGGGAGCTTCCTCAATTTTATTCCTTTTCTCAAAGCGAAAACGGTCCAGGTTGAAAAGATTCATAGTGGTAGAAATCACCTTTTGTGGAATTGGGGCTCTGAATGGACTATCTGCAGGGGTGAAACGAAAAGAGAAAAAGAGGCCATGAGAACAATATAAATTCAAAGCCATAGCAGTTCATTCCCAAGGCAATAAAGGGTCCGCAAATATGCCAGTGGCCCAGGACGACTATTATGTCTGCGCCTCATTGTTAGGCCACAACGATGAGAAGGTGCATAGAGGTATCTTTTTAAATTTTCCATTGCTCCGTTCACTCCCCCCACCCCGCCTTCCTCAAACCACAAGCTGACCCTCGTGCAACCTCCTCTTACCCCAGCACGCGCAGGCACGTTCCCCAATCTACCCCCCAGCAGGCCAAGCGCCCGCCCACAGCGAGAAACTCCCTGCACTATGAAGCCCCCCGCCTCGAGAGAGGACGCGCCAGGGCCCGAGACTCGACAATGCGGGGACACAAAGGGGCCAGAGAAGGGGAGCGGCGGAGGCCGTGCTGGCGGGCACCCGCCCGGAAGTTGACGCGGCGCGATCCCAGCTGAGAGGAAGCTGAATGGATCAAGAATACACAGGCAGGTTCTGAGGTTGGGCTGTATGCTGGGGCGTCTGTTTTAACACTCATCCGTCGTCTTTCTTTCTTCCGTTAATACTTACGGTCTTGCAGCCTCGGTGCGATGCAACAAAGGTAGAAAAAAATAAAATAAAATAATTCCTAACGTGGGGCGACGGTAGCCGGCCCGGGCCCTTCCAGAATAGCACGGAGACACACAACGAGCGCGTAGTGATGACGCAACACGCAGCCTAGGCTTTTTTTCTTCCCCAGCGAAGCCGGAGCGGAAAAGGTCCCAGGAGCGCGCTGTTGTCATGGAAACTCGTACCCGCCTCTTTGCCTTGGGAAGAGAGCATTTGTCTTTTTTCTCCCAGTTGGCGAGAGAGTTATTAGGTAACACAGTTACCTAATAAATAGCGCAGTAATAACAATGTATTATATATCATAATATTTGATATATAATAATATATAGTGTATATAACATAGCAACAGTAATAATGTTGTGCCAAATGCTTTATGTGTACAATCACAATCCTTGCAAGAATCCTATTTTCACTAAATAAAGAAACTGGGGCCTGAAAATATTAAGAGGGTAATTAGTAACGAGTAAAAACTCGGCATGTTCAAAAAGCATGTGAATTGTCTTTCCACTGTTGGCTGGATTGTTGTTAGTGTGGAACGTGACAATTCAACCTACCTTGATGGAAATAACCTCAAGAATATTTATTCTCTTGGTTCTAGCGTTAGACAACCTAGCAATTTTCTGAGTTTTAATTTAATCTTCTGGTTTGCATCTTCCTTGAAGAGAAATTGCTATAAATAATGCATTGATCATTAAAAACTTTAATTGGCATTCTATTTTTTGAAGTGGTCTTGTGGATTGTGTGATTATATATGCAAACCCACCATTTTATCAAATGTGGGCACAGTGATAAAAATCAAGTGTCTGGATGCATAAAATTTAAGATCAGAGTCTGAACAACGGGGATTTCAATTATACCTCTCTTTAATATCCCAATAAATTGTGTAATCGAAGGATATATTTACTTATAGACTACATTATTGTTGGTGGTCAAGAGTATATTCTATCAATTTAAATATAATTCTAATTCTGCTCCATTAGCTGAGTAACTTTGGGCAAGTTATATAACCTCTTTCAGCTGTAGTTTGTTTATCTTTTAAATGAAATTAACTATAGAATTGACCCCTTAGGGTGATTTTTCTGCAAAAAGCCCATCTGGACCTTAGAATTGGGACAGGACTGAAAATGGAGGCCCATGTACAATATGCCTAAATATTTAAATACTATGAACACAACTAACAAAATGTTAAAATAAAATATATTCTATCTTTCTGAAAACGATAGAACATATTTTGAATTTTTTTGAAGTGGCATATTTTGAACTTATTTTGAGAACGACCTGGAACTCCAGGTTAAATTTAGAATTTCTTTTGAATTATAACATAAGTGGTTCAGAGAGTTGGTTGGCCCATGTATCCTGCCTTCATTGCATCATTTCTTCACACTCAGTTTAATAGTACTAACAGCTTTATGCTTGTGCACATGGACACCCAGCTCAAATGTTCAACTCTGATCACACATAGAGTTGTCATATTTATTTTTAAAAAATATGTTGTAAGCTCAGTTAAATTTCAATTTTAGATGAGCAGCAAATCCTTTTTTAGTGTAAGTATGTCCCATGTAATGTTTTGGACTTATTCTAAAATATTATTTGTTGTATATGTGAAATTCAAATTTAACAGAATGACATATCTTTTATCTAGCAACCCCATCTCCACCTGCCCCTTGGGCCTTGGGTCCTCTTGGCTTGTTTTGGGCCTAAAGATACAGATACTGGCTGCACTGTTGGCTCTCAATAGGAAGTACCTGGGGGAAATGTCTGTTAGCCTTCTTGGGGCTGTTTGAGCAGAGAATTTCAGGGCCCAGGTAGTCAAAGCATTGTTTAAAACCTGAGGCACAGGTTTTCAGTTACAATGTCTTCTTGATCCCACAGGTTCCTTGCCCCTTGGGGTAGTGTACAAAGTGGAACAGAGCCACACTGAGCCCCTCTGAAGCTCTGGGTCCAGTATAGAGTGGGACTGTTATACAGGATTCATTGACCTGGAATTATTGGATTAATCCATGATTGGAGTTTTGCTTGATGTTGAAGCAGAAAGTTATGGGGGCAAGAGAGTGAGAGAATTGTGTGGGAAGAATTCTCAATACGAAATCTTCTAGAATTATAGCAGAAAAGGAGACTGTGAACCAATCCTCTCACTGTCTTCGTTCTGACCCTAAATATGTTCATTCTCCTAAGGTCAGCCCTTGGTCCTGTGCTTGTCTCACACTACTCTTTCTCAGAGTGGACTGTTATTGTTGGTGACAAGATGTACTTATCAAATCTTATTGAACGTATAGACTTGAAAAGGGTGAATTTTATTGTTTATAAATTATACCTCAATAAACTATATTTTAAAAAATGACTGTAAAAATTAATTGTTGATATGGGAGAAAAATTTGAAAACCACCTTCTTCCCCCAGAATGTAGAAGAATAAAAATACATTAGATCAATGAGATTTAAAGAAATATAAATATGGGAGCTAAAGGCCTGAGAAGCAACCTTTGAATAAAAACAAAGAAAATAACACACTAGCACACATTCACACACAAACACACACACACACAATGAACAGAAGAAATCATGAAAAATATGAAAAAACATGAAAAAATATAATGGAAAATTTCCATGCCCTTTCATTATTAGAATGCAGGTAGAAGAGCTCACTGATTTCAAGGCAGAATTAAAAGAGGCTATACACTAAACCTATCCTGGATTTTTCTCCCAAGAATTAAAAAAAAAACCTATCTTCAGGAAAAACCTACAGCCTACAAAGGGACAAATAAATCAGGTAAAAACCTGTTTGTAAAACTAAATGCCAGGTGATAATGATGCAACATCTACAAAGATTTGAGGAGAAAGGCTTGTTATGACTTGATAATTTTCTAGAAACAAACATTTTTGGAAGCAAAACAACTTCAAAGTTTCAAATCCTTGAAAGTATATCTAACAAAATCTTCTTAAGGCATAAATCCAGCTGACAAAGTCAAAATGAGAATTTCGAGAATGTAAAATTAATGTTGTAAAAATATTCTATTGAGCCTAAGTACATGACTGAATAATTATAAATATGGATGTTTAGCAGCTATTGTTGCATAAAAAAACCACAAAATTTTAATTGCATAAACAATAAGCCTTTACTTCTGTTTTATTTATCTTGTAATTGATTAATGTGGCCATAGTGGATGCTCAATAAATATTTGTTGTGTGAGGAAATAATGTTAGTAACTAAAGAAATTGCATAAACATGCAAGTAATAACAAATAAAACTTAAAATAAGTTGAGTATTTTCCAAGTGATAAATGCCATGAAAGAATAACATAAATCAGAGTTAGAAAATCTCAGAAAAGAAGTAACAGAAATGCAGAAATAGAAGTAAAAGAAAACAATTATTTTAGAAATGAACATTAAGGTAGAAGTACATGTAGATAAACAAATATAACAGATAATACCTTAAGAGAAATAGAAGGTAAAAAGGAAGGAAACTTTAAAAATAAAATGAAAAAATAAATAGGTTTTAAGAGGAAATAATATTCATTATGAGGAAAGAAGATCCAACATAATTATAATAGGCTGCTCTGCAGTAGGAAATCAAAGCAGTGAATTGGGAGAAATAACTAAAAATCACAATTCAAGAAAAATTTCCTGAAGTAAATGAAGATTTGAAATTACATGTTGAAAAAGCACATTGTTTATCTGAGACTATCAACTCAGATTGTAAACGTCAACAAATAGTCTAGTAAATTTCATATTTAGAGAAAAATTTTAAAGTTTCTTGAGCAATTAATTTATATAAGAACAAACAAGTGACTTATAATGGAAGAAAAATTATATTTTTGTCAGAATTTTCAACAGTCAGAAGAAAATTGCAAATTGCATTTAAAATACTTGAGGAAATAAATTGTAATCCAAAGATTTTTGTATCCAAAAATGTAACTTTTAAATATAAAGCCACAGGTATTTCTAGGAAGATGGTGGAATAAGGACAGGCAGGACTCACTCCTCCACCAAAACACCCAGATAACAGGTAGACGCTGTCCAAAATAGCAGTTCTAGAGCTCAGGAAATTAAGAGAAGGGCCATTGCAAAATATAAAGAAGAGCTTGTTGAAAAACCAGAGAAACTATGAACTCAACCATGGCCCCTGGTACCCATCCTCCATCCCAGAGGCCAGCAATTATGGGTTTGCTTGGTTCTCACCTGGCTAGCAAGATGTGGTACAGTACTGGTCCAGCTGTTGGCTGGCAAAGTTAACCTTCTTGGTCCCACAGCCTAGAGTCTTTCCACTTGGGAGCCCGGGAGCCCACAGCTCCATTATTTCCTTAGAGAATTCTACAACAAGAGACTGATCTCTACCTTGGAGGTCAGTAGCTTCTGGTTGGACAGGTTATCACCTGACTGGTTGCAGTGGTCTGGGAGAAACATGGAAGCCATCCCCTCAGGAAAAGAAGGGAATGTAAAACAATCCTGATCCAACTGTCAGGCAGCAACAGTGACCCTCTGGATCCTGCAGCTTTGAACATATGCAGCCACAAGTGCAGCCCAAGGCACTTGCGGCTGCACTATTTCTACAAACAGAGAAGCTATGGTGAGTGTGAAAGCTCCACCATGGGCCCAGAAGCTCATCCCCCACTCCCAAGACTGGGAGCTTCAGATTAGCCAAGCCCTGCCTCACTGCATGCTGTGATCTGGGAGATTCAGGTAAGCCCTTCCACCTGGAAACAGGAGAGGCTGCTGCACAGTTCTAATTCTCCAAAAGTTAGAGGAGAAGCAGAATTTGTAATAACCAATAAAAAATGTTCATACAAATCTTTTAAATAATTTCAATGAGATGGTTAAAGGGATAAAGGATATTAAGAAGACACTAGGAGATCATAAAGAAGAATTTGAAAGAATGCATAGAAAAACAGTAGATTTTACAGAAATGAGAGAGACTGTAGATGAAATTAAAAATACACTAAAGATACACAACCACAGACTTGAAGCAGCAGAAGAAAGGATCAGTGAACTAGAACACAGACCTTTTGAATTTGAACACACAAAAGAACAATGGAGGAAAAAAATGGAAAAATTTGAGCTGAGTCTCAAAGAAATGGTCGACAACACAAAGCATACAAATACACTCATCATAGGAGTCTCAGAAGGAGAAGATAAGGGAAAAGGGCCAGGAAGAATATTTGAGGAAATAATGGCTGAAAAGTTTCCAACCCTTATAAAAGACATAAATATCCAAATCCAAGAAGTCCAAAGTACTTCAAGTAGAATAAATGTGAATATACCCACTCCAAGACACATACTAATCAAAATGTCAAATGCCAAAAAGACGGATAGAATCATGAAAGCAGCAAGAGAAAAGGTTTTCAACACATACAAGGGAAGCCACATAAGGTTATGTGCTGACTCTCATCAGATACCAAGGAGGCAAGAAGGCAATGGTATGAAATATTTAAGATTCTGAAATAGAAAAATTGCAGCCAAGAATTCTTTATTCAGCAAAGCTGTCCTTCAAAAATAAGGGAGAGTTTAAAATAGTTTCAAATAAACAAAAGCTGAGAGAGTTTGTTAACAAGACACCTGCCCTGCAAGAAATACTAAAAGGAGTTCTGCAGGCTGAAAAAAAAAAAAACAGGAGAGAGAGGTTTGAAAGAGGGTACAGAAATGATGATTCTCAGTAAGGGTAACTAAAAGGATAAAAAGAGAGAAAAAATAATCTGACAAACAAAAGTCAAAGGATAAAATTGTCAAAATAAGGATGGCTTTTACAGTAATAATATTGAATTTTAATAGATTAAACTTCCCAGTCAAAAAGCACAGATTGGCAGAATGAATTTTAAAAAGATCCATTCATATGCTGTTTACAAGAGACTCATTTTAGAGCCAAAGATTCAAATAGGATTGAAATTGAAAGCATGCAAAATGATGCTCCAGGCAAGCAATAACAAAAAAACAACAAAAAAAGATAGCTTAACCAATATCAGACAAAATAGACTTTCAATGCAAAAATGTTATGAGACAGGGGTTGCGAGGGTAGTTCAGTAGTAAAATTCTAGCCTGCAATGCAGGAGACCTGGGTTCGATTCCCAGCCCACGCACTTTCCAAAACAGACAAACAAAAGAAACCAACAAAAAATACAAACAAACAACAACAAAAATTCAACAAATAGTGCTGCAGTAATGGGATACTCACATAGAAAAAGAATGAAATGTGACCCCACCATATAGCATACAAAAAAAAAGTTATGAGACAAAGTAGGACACTATATTTTAATAAAAGGGGCAATTTACCAAGAAGAAATAATCATAAATATGTATACATCTAATTAAGGTCCCCAAAAGTACATGAAGCTAACACTGGCATTCTGAAGGTAATAACAGATGTCTCCATAGTTGGAGAATTCAACACATGGTATTGTGAACCACTGATTATACACTTTGGATGATTACATGGGATGTGAATATATATCAATAAAAAAATAAATAATTTTTTAAAAAAGATCAAAGGAGAATGAAGAGTTATAAAAGAAGAAAATGGTGTGCTGCATGGGCTCTAAAGCTTTTTCCAAAAATGGTTCCCTCTTAAAGGGCTCCAGTAAGCAACCCCACCTTGAATGGGTGGAGACACAACTCCATGGAAACCATCTAATGAAAAGTTACCACCCACAATTGGGTGGGTCACATCTCCATGGAAACAATCAAAAAGCTCACCCAGCAATGATGAAGGAGGATTAAACAACTTGTCTTTTCTGAGGTACACAATAGATTCAAACTGACACAGAATCCAACAGCACATAAAGAATTATACACCACAACCAAGTGGGTTTTATTCCAGGTAAGCAAAGGAGGTTCAACACAGCAAAATAAATTAATTTAATATACCACATTAACAAATTGAAAGGGAAAAAACCACATGATCATCTTGATTGACATAGAAAAGGCATTTGATGAAATTCAGTATCCTTTCTTGATAAAAACACTTTGAAAGGTAGGAATTGGAGGAAACCTTCAACATAATAAAGGGCATATGAAGAACACACAGCTAACATCATACTCAACTGTGAGATACTGAAAGCTTTCCCCGTAAGATTGGGAACAAGACAAAGATATCCAGTATCACCACTGTTATTTAACACTGTACTAAAAGATCTAGCTAGTGCAATTATCAAGAAAAAGAAATAAAATGCATCCAAATCAAAAAAGAAATAAAACTTTGATTACCTGCAGATGATATGAACCTATATTTAGAAAATCTCTCCCAAAACATGATAAGGCTACTAAACCTAATAAATTAATTCAGCAAAGTGGCAGGATATAAAATCAGTAAGGTATCTATACACTAGTTATAAGCTACCTGAGGAGGTAATTTAAAAAATCAATTTACAATAGCAACTAAAAGAATAAAATATCTAGGAGCAAACTTAATTGAGAATTTGAGGGCCTGTACACAGAAAACTACAAAGCATTGGTAAAAGAAATCAAAGATGACCTAAATAAGTGCAAAGATTTTCTGTGTTCATGGATTGAAAGGTAAAATTTCGTTGTGATGTCAGTTCTACCCAAATTGATCTCTAGGTTCAATGCAATACCAATCAAAATTCCAACAGTCTACTTTCCAAAAATGGAAAAGCTAAAAGATGGGTAAGGGGCCTCAAATAGCTAAAAACTTTATGAAAAATAAGAATGAAGTGGGAAGACTCATGCTTCCTGACTTTAAAGCATATTATAAAGCCACAGTGTTCAAAACAGCATATTGGCATAAAGATAGACATATTGATCAATGGAATCAAATAGAGAGCTCAGAAAAAGACTATTATATCTATGGTCAATTGATTTTTGACAAGGCCTTCAAATCCACTCAACTGGGACAGAATAGTGTTTTTAATAAATGGTATTGGGAAAACTGGATATCCATATCCGAAAGAATGAAAGAGGACCCCTATCTCATATCCTACACAAAAATTGATTCAAAATGGGTCAAAGACCTAAATATAAGAGCCAATACCATAATATCCCTAGAAGAAAATATAGGGAAATGGCTTCAAGAGCTAATGATACGAGGTAATTTCTTACACCTTACACCCAAAGCACAAACAATGAAAGAAAAACAGATAAATGTGATCTCCTCAAGACTGAATACTTCTGTGTTTCAAAGGACTGTGTCAAAAGGGTGAAAATGCAGCTGACCCAATGGGAGAAAAGATTTGGAGACCACATATCTATCTAATCAGAATATATAATCAGAATATATAAAGAAATCTTGTAGCTCAACAATAAAAAGATGAACAACCCAATTATAAAATGGACAAAAGACTTGAATAGACAGTTTTCCAAACAGGAAATATAATGGCTAAAAAGCACATGAAAAGATGCTTATCTTCACTAGCCATTAGCGAAATGCAAATCAAAACCACAGTGAGGTATTATTTCACACCTACTAGAATGGCTGCTATTAAACAGGAGACTACAAGGATAGAAGACGATGTGGAGAAATATTCACTGCTGATGGGCATGTAAAAGTACAGCCACTGTGTAATACACTTTGGCAGTTCCTTAGAAAGCTAAGCATATTGTTGGGTTAAGATCCGGCAATCCCATTACTTGATATATTCCCAGAAGTTATGAAAGCAGGGTCAAGAAGAGACACTTGCACACCAATGTTCATGGTAACATTATTCACTATTGTCAAAAGATAGAAATGCAAGTGTCTATTAAGCAATGCATGGATAAACAAAACGTGGTATATACATATGATAAAATATTATTCAGCATTAAGAAGGAAAGAAGTCCTGAAGCATACATGTGACAATATGGATGAACCTTAAGGACGTAATGTTGGGTGAAATAATTCAGATACAAAATGACATATATTGTATGCTCTCACTAACATGAACTAATCATGATATGTAAACTCATAGACATAAAATCTAGAATATATATTACCAGAAGATAGAGTGAGGCCAGGAATGGGGAGCAGTTACTTAATATGCAGAATTTTTAACTAAATTGAACTTAAACCTAGTTTGGAAATGAATAGAGGTGACATTAGCATGTTATGAGTACAATTAATAGTGCTGAATTGTATGTGAACATGGTTAAAAAGGGTAGTTTAGAGTCATGTATGTCACCAGAAGGAAAGTTAGAGGTTAAAACATGGGAATGTATAACACAGTAAGTCCTATGGTGGACAATGACTGTGATGAACAATACAAATATTAAAAGGTTCTTGCATGACCTGGAACAAATGTACAACGCTATTACAAGGAGTTAATAATAGAGTGTTACATGGGGAAAATGTATCTATTGCAAGCTATGGACTATAGTTAATAGTAATATCTTAATATTCTTTCATTAATAGTAAAAAATGTACCACACTAATATTAGGATTCAACAATAGGGAAAGGGTGCTGGTTTGAAACTGTTATGTGCCCCAGAAAAGTCATGTTCATCTAATCCGTTCTTGCAGGTACAGACCTATTCTGGGCAGGACCTTTCGATTAGGTTGTTTTCATGTTCCAGTTCCATGTTCCACCCAATTCAAGATGCATCTTCATTCTCTTTACCAGAGAGTCTTTGTGAGAGGATAAAAACAATAGTAAAAGCTGAGAAAACCCACAGATGTTTAGACAGAGAGAAATGCCCTGGAGACACTGAGAGTGGACCTGCAGGACACAGAAAGCTGAGAAGTGTGTCTGGAGAAGCAAGTGCTCAGAGAGAAAGCCACTGAAATCAGAATCTGAAACCCGGTAGGGAAGAACCAGCAGATGCTAGCCATGTGCCTTCCCTTGTGACAGAGGGACTCCGGATACCATCAACCTTTCTTGAGAGTCAAGGTATCTTTATCTGGGTGCCTTAATTTGGACATTTTCATGGCCTTAGAACTATAAATTTGTAACCTAATACATCCCCTTTGAAAAAGTCAATCCATTTCTGGTATATTGCTTTCCAGCCACTTTGCAAACTGAAATAAGAGGGATAAGCAGTGTAGATGTTTTGGGTTTACTTTTATATTGTTATTTTTTTGGATTATGAAAATATTCTAAAATTCAATATGATGATGAATGCACAACCATGTGATGCTATTGTGAGCCGGTGATTGTATATTTTGGATGGATTGCATGGTGTATGAATACATCTCAATAAATTTGCATTAAAAATATATAAAACCAAAACTGTTAATGTCATGCAAGAACTCTGATGATACTGTTCCCATGAGCCCTCCTGTGGACTCTGTTAGAGAATAGCTTCAGAAAACCAAAATGTCTGTAGAGACAATGATGTAATGGCAGATACTAGGCATTGCATATTTAGTTACTTGTAGAACAAAGGTGATAATGAGGCTTAAAAGGAAGAGAATATTGTGTGTAACGGTTATAGGATCTATCGATGTGTGACTATTAAAATGGGAGAAAAGTAAAAATAAAAATAATATGGGGAGAGATGATAGGAGTATATGCAAAAAATATTTTTAAACTTCATTCAACAATTGTATTAGAGTAAGTATATGTGCTGGTTTGAAAGGAAGTATGCCCCCTAGAAAAGCCATGTTTTAATCAAAATGTCATTTCATAAAGGTAAAATAATCCCTATTCAGTACTGTAATCAGATCATCTCCCTGGATGATGTGGTTTAGTCAAGAGTGATTGTTAAACTGGATTAAGGGACGACATGTCTCCACCCATTTGGGTGGGTCTTGATTAGTTTGTGAAGTCCTATAAAAGAAGAAGTATTTTGGAGAATGAGAGATTCAGAGAGAGCAGAGAATGCTGCAGCACTATGAAGCAGAGTCCACAAGCCAGCAACCTTTGGAGATGAAGAAGGAAAATGCCTCCTGGGGAGCTTCATAAAACAGGAAGCCAAGAGAGAAAGTAGCAGATGATGCCTTGCTTGCCATGTGCCCTTCCAGCCGAGAGAGAAACTGTGACTGTGTTCGCCATGTGCCTTTCCAGATGAGAGAGAAACCCTGAACTTCATCGGCCTTCTTGAACCAAGGTATCTTTCCCCAGATGCCTTAAATTGGACATTTCTATAGACTTGTTTTGATTGGGACATTTTCTCAGCCTTAGAACTGTAAACCAGCAACTCATTAAATTCTTCCTTTTAAAAAGCCATTCCGTTTCTGGTATATTGCATTCTGGCAGCTAGCAAACTAGAACAGTATATTACTATCTTATTCAAGACTGTCGTGTGCATATTATTGGATAAAGCAAATGAATACTTATGACATATTCTAATTCAATTATTTCCTATTTCCTTTAGATCCAAAAGTCTTAGAGTAAAAGAGAGAAGATATAGGTGTAATAGAGAGTTATGAATGCAAATCCTTTGGTCCTTTATTTGAATTAGAAATATCAGCATGAACACATGAGGATTGATGCACACATATATAAATATATATAATACATGCATGTGTGTTTTTCCTATCTCTGTCCACTGAAAAGGACTAGAAATGACTAACTCAATACACATCACTAGCACCAAGATTGTGGTTATGAAATATCATATACCACTAAAAAAAAAAAAGGTTTTGGTTTGCTAATACTGCCAGATGCAATATACCAGAAATGGAATGGCTTTTAAAAAGGGAATTTATTAAGTTACAAGTCTACAGTTCTAAGGTCATAAAAATGTCCAAACTAGGGCATCCAGGGAATAATACTCTGACTCAAGAAAGACCGATGAGACCAGAACACCTCTGTCAGCTGGAAAGCCATGTGGCTGATATCTGCAGGTGCTTTGGCTTCTGGTTTCAAACAGCTTTCCTGGGCGCATTTTCTTTTTGCATCTTCAAATGTCTGGGTCTCATGTTGTCTCTGAATTTCTCCAAAATGTTTCTTCTTTTACAGGACTCCAGTAAACTAATCAAGACACACCCCAAATAGGCAGAGTCACAGCTCCATACAATCAAAAGATCACACCCACAATTGTATGTATCACATCTCTGTGGGAACAATCCAATCAAAATCCCTCACCCTAAACAATAGGTCTGACCCCACAAGATTATATCAGGATTAAAACATGGCTTTTCTGGGGTACTTAATAATCTCAAACCAGCACAGAAACCAAAGTTCTCGGCAATTGGGTTGATTGCATGTCTGCAACAGGAAATGTACAGGATAATCCTGGAAAATCTTCCTATACCAAAAAGCAAGAAAGTATCAAAAGACCACTAGTGTCATATAAAAAAATTCAGGAATTGGCTCAAAGAGGTTCCCAGTTGCCAAATGTGGGATAATTTGTGCTTCAATAAGATTAAAAATTGCAATGATTTGAAAGCCATGAAATAAATTTAAATCTATGAGTTTTAATCATATTTTTAAAAAATTGGTTATATTTGATATTATATATATATCAATAAAGATAAATAATTGAGAAAAGAATAAAAACATATATTTGGCTGCTGTAGAAAAGTTGGTTATATTTGGAGGATGATAGGAAGATAATTATCATGAAAACTTGTAAATAAAGGATAATAATCACATTTTATCCTATCTATCCTCTATCAAGAGTTCCAGTAGGTAATCAAATAGTCAATGAAGGAAAGTGTCTCTATAAAAATATTTCAACTCATAAATAAGAAACATATGATAAAATGTGAATCATTCAGGAGAGCGTGGTCCAAGTTCCTGACCTAAAAATTATAAGATATAATAAAATGGCTACTGTATTAGCTACTGAGTTTTGGGGGTACTTGGTTATGCAGTAATAGGTCATTGGGACAGTTCCAAAATTTTTTCTCCATTTTTGTTTCAAGTGTATCAATTCTTCCACTTAGAATTAGAATATTCCTTATTTCCCCTCTTAAAATTCCCTAACTCAGGGTGCAAGGGTAGTTCAATGGTAGAATTCTTGCCTACCATGCGGGAGACCCAAGTTCAATTCCCAGTCCACACACTTACCCAAAAAACAAACAACAAACAATTCAACAAATGGTGCTGAAAAAATGGGTTACTCATATGGAAAAATAATGAAATGTGACCCCACCATTCAGCCTTAAAAAAAAAAAATAATTCCCAAACTCAGAAGCTGTCCGGAAATCTTAGCCTCTTTTCTCACCAAGCTCAACTAATCATCCTTTAAGAAAATCTGTTTATGTGTCCTTACACTTCCTGTCTTCTTTGCCGGAAGAAGTATTATCTAATTCCTCTTTTTTGGGAAGTATAAATGAAACCATCTTAAAGGCACCTCTTCTCTAGAAATATATACATAATTTTAGAAAAGCACCACTGTTTCTAAATTGTGTTGCATTACTTTATGTGATTCAACATGGTAGTTAAGATAAAGTTCCTAGAATACAGACCATACAAGAGAATTTTGTTATTAGGACTACTCAAATGTAGTCACTAAAATTCCAGAAATAAATTATTGCTTCAGGGATCTTTATTGGGGAAATAATTCAGCTTTTAAATTAAAATAACTATTTATGAAGGATTTCCAAACTCCCGTTAATTACAAAACATTTTTTGAAAAGAGCTAGTGAAAATATTTGATAGAATCCTTAGATTTATCTTGATATTTCAGACATGTAAACCACACCTGCTCAGTAATGGAATCTTGTGTAGACTAATCTTACCTCCCACACATAAAGGTGAAATGAAAAAGACAAGATACCAAATCATACAACTAAATAACTCTTTCTTCCCTAGTAACAGAAGTTAAGCCAAAAAAAAAAAAAAAACAAAAAAAAAAAACCAGACCAATGTGTGAGCAAAGACCTCTTTTCCCAGAGTAATGGTTCTTAAAGTGGCAGATTGGATAGTGGAGGGGAGGGTCATGAACTCCTTTTGGGAATCTGGTTTTTTTTTCAAAGGTATGGATCCTGTGCAGAAAACTGCACATGCCCATGAAAAAATTGTACCTCAGTTCAGGGGCTCATGGACTCTTTTGTGCTGTGTGCATTTCAGTTGAGAAGTTCTGAGACATAACTCGTAGAATTCACGATGATCCATTGCCTTCTTTTAAGTGACTTTTTAAACTTAAAACCTCCAACACTACCATTACGAATTTAGGAGATTAAAAACTGAATGTTTTTCACATTTTTTAGAACTGTCTGCCATAATTTGCTACAACCCTTATTCTTCTTCTGGAAAAACATAGGATTTGAATTCTAAATAAAGCTCATGATGCTTGATTTTCCAGTAACTTCACATTAAAGAACACATTAAACCTCACATTAAAGAATTTTTTTCCTTCTAACTTTTTTCTTCTTTTATCCACTCATGAATATCTTACAATCTTCAGGACACCCTCACCTGGAAATTTGAGTTCTCTGAAATGTATACACAAAACAATATATAAAGCCCAGTGTTCTTGCAAACCATTTTCCACACAGCATGTTGTAGTCACCATTTTGTCGTTGTCTATACCCAAAATGTCAAGGTGTTGCTTGATACTTTGAATCATTCAACTCATACATCTAATTCCAAATTTTATCACATCTATACTTGTGGCATCACTTCTAAGAACAAGTTAAACAACACTATAAGGAAATAACCAGACAAAGTCAGAGTGTGAAACATTCAATAAGCAACTGACCTGGACTTGTTAAGCAAGTCAAAATTATGCAAAATTAAGCAAATTAAGCTGGGGAGCTATTCTAAATGAAAGGCCATCTATTTTTCCCTAGATGATGTTTTAACTTAATGACTGAATGATGATAATTCGTTGTAAGACCAAGAACTGTGCCAGGCACTTACACACACATTGTATATACAACCCTCACACAGACCAGTGAAATATTTATTGGGTTTATTTTCTCTCTGAGTCTTAGTTCTTCACTGTAAAAAAAGGACTATACTTAGTAATTGTGGTAGTTAGATTCAGTTGTCAACTTGGCCAGGAGAAGGCCAAGTTCTGTTGCTGTGGACATGAGCCAATGTTACATGACCCTCATCTGTTGCTAATTACATCTGCAGTCGGCTAGGAGGCGTGCCTGCTGCAATGAATGATGTTTGACTTAATTGGCTGGTGCTTAAATGAGAGTGCACAATGTAGCACAGCCTAAGCAGCTTAGAATTCCTCATCTCAGCACTCACTGCTCAGCCCCGGCCTTTGGAGATGCAGAAACAAGTCACCCCGGGGAAAGTTGTTGAAACCCAGGGGCCTGGAGAGAAGGCCGCCAGAGACCATCCTGTGCCTTCCCACGTAAGAAAGGACCTCAGTGGAAAGTTAGCTCCCTTTCCTCTGAAGAACTAACAAAATGAATCCCCTTTTATTAAAAGCCAATCCGTTTCTGGTGTGTTGCATTCCAGCAGCTAGCAAACTAGAACAGTAGTGTTATAATAAACTTCGTGAAAGTAGGAGCTATATTGTATCCCAGGTGCCAACTATAATTCCTATTTCTATATATAATAGATTCTTAATAAATATATATTGAGTTCAACATATCTGGAATTTCCCCACTTTCATTTCTGATTCTACCAATAGACAAGTTTGTGCTATAACCAGATACAATGATGTCACTGATTTGTCCATTACTTAGATAATAGACCATATTATGTTTATAAAAGACTTACATATATTTCATTTAATCCTGACTATAATCATGAAGGTAATATTTCTACATGTTATAGATGATTCTTGGACAGATTAAAAAGCAGTGATTTAGCCCATATTTTAACTAATAATAGTCAGGATTAAGATTGGAAAAATGAACCTGAGCTGTTTCCGATTACCCCGCAGATGCTACTTCTCTGTAAGTTAAAAAATTGAGCAAGTAGGAATGAAACAATTGAGAGTTTTGTGTGATGCTAGACTTTGGTCCAGGTAATGTAAAATGACACCCTATACAGGTTTCAAATTTCACTCTTTATTTTAGGCTTCTGCCTCTTCTGAGCAGAGATTGAAATTTATGAGAGGATATGGGTAGGTGCTGCATGTGTGCATTTCTGCATAGACACACACACTGTCCACTGACAATTAAACTAGATACAATAAAGTTTTAAATTTATATCCCAAGACAAATTTAAAGTTAAGTCTTTATAGAGGAAAACATAGGTTAATAATCCATCAGAAATCTAACTCAACATCAGTTTAATTTATTGTCAGATACTTATACAGATAGGTAATCTTAGAATAGAAATATCAGAAACTATTGGTTAGACAAATTTTATAAATTTTATAACTTCTACATGTTCAGAGCTTGGCTCCATTTGAAATTTCTCTAGCACACCTACTCTCTTTCTTAATATCGGTGTAAGATCTGAGACTGGCTGGAAAAGCACTTGAGTCAAAGTATTAGGAAAGATTATTTTATTTTTCCAATTTAGGTAGGACTTGTACTATATTAGAAACAATATAAAAATGATCTCTGAATGACAGGTGTTGACAAAACACTTTCTTACTTAGCATGTACAGAGTAATTTAAGGAATTCCTAAAAGTGCCTCTGTCCAGAAGTCTCACTGCCTTGCCTAAAATGCCTATCATAAAATTTTATTTGTGTTAAGCATTGCCTGGTTCCAGTCAGTACTTAAAAATAGTAAACTCTCCTAGGAAGGAAATTAAGTCTCAGGCAAATGTGTCATTTGGTCATTCAGTTGCTTTATATTCATTCATTTATTCCTATACAGTTTATTGTTAATGCATTTATTGAAGTATAATTTACATAGAGTAAAATTCACTCTTTTTTTAAGGGTACAGTTTGATGAGTTTTTACACATGCATTTGGTCATGTAACCACTACTACAGTTGAGATATAGAACATGTTCATTACCCTTTTACCCCGTGCCAGTTTGAATCTATTGTGTTCCCCAGAAAAGCCATACCCTTTAATCCTCATTCAATATTGCATGTGGTATCATTTTAATTGTTTCCATGGATATGTGACCCACCCAATTTTGTGGGTGGTAACTTTTGATTAGATGCTTTCCATGGAGATGTGTCTCCACCTATTCAAGGTGGCATTGCTACTGGAACCATTTTGGAAAAAAGTCCAGAGCTGTGAGAGCCACGAGAGCCATCAGAACCGACCAGCCAATAGCATGGACAGAGCCCTGGGGAAGCTGTTGAAGAGAAAGGTAGCAGATCTTCCTATGTGCCTTTCCAGCTAAGAGAGAATCCCTGATCATCAGGGTATCTTTCCCTGGATGCCTTAGATTGGATATTTTTATAACCTTTCTTGAGTGAAGGTAACCTCTTGTTGGTGCCTTAATTTGGACATTTTCAGGGTCCTAGAACTGTAAACTTGCAACTTAATATATCCCCCCTTTTAAAAGCCATTCCATTTCTGGTATACTGCATTCCAGCAGCTTACTAATTAGAGTAACCTCCAACAGAGCAACCTGGACAACAGGCAGTTCCCTCCCCACTTACTCCAGTCCCTTGCAGCCACTGATTTGATTTCTGGCCTTTTAGCTTTGGGTTTATATTCTAGCTGAAATGCTCTGTGCCAAGGACATGAGACAAGATCTATAGGGAAGAAATTTGTTGTTAAATGAAATAGTTTAGTAGCATAGAAAATAGAATAACTAACTTTGTGGATATTGGGACATGCTTTTCATTGAGGAGATGCATGTCAATTGAGTTGGGTCCTGTAAGGGTGAGTTGGAATAAAGCAAGCAAAGGTAGATGAAGATTTTAAGGAAATTATTCTGGGAAGCAATATCTGTATACAGGTTCTAATTTATGAATATTTCTGGGTATTCTGAAAAGGGGATGAAGATGAGCGTGGATGAAATCTACCTGTTCCAGATGTAGGTAATAAAAAAAAACAATATTCCAGTCTTTGTACATTTATACCCCAACTTTTGGCTTCTAGGATTCTTCTTGGATGTCTGAGCCAAAAGATTAATCCACTTGTCATGAACAAACAATAATTTAAATTCAGTTGTTAATTGAGGTCCCTGATGTTTCTGCCAGGTATCTTTGCGGAATAAATACAATTTTTAATTATTTAATGAAAAGCTTGAGTTTGAAACCCAACAAACTTGTGAGGAGGTTAATTGAATTTAAACCATCAGCGAATAGAAAAGGAAGCAGTTTTTGTTGTTGTTGATGCCTTTTAGCGGGAGAATAATTCTTGGTTCTCTAGAAATTATATCTAAAGAACACTTCTGTGTACCACAAGAGGTTTTCTCTTGGTGTCAATTTATTCCTTTGTATCATCCTTTCCCCCACTTATTTACAAGTAATCCATTTCAGCTAGGAATGCTTTTTAGCCATAAAAAAAAACAATATAACTAACAGATTTAAACGATAAGGCTCTATTATTTTCTTTACTAGGAGTATAATGGTTTTTGGTTTCAAAATTAGTCAGAATATCATCAAGGGCTTTTTCTAACTTTTGCTCCAACAATTTTAGCTTTTCATCCACACAGTATTACCTTATGGCTACTTTCTGAAGGGCTGCATAATTCCAATCATCACATCCACATTTAAGGTAAAGAAGAGGAGCAGCTCCAATGAACTTCCTTTACTGATTATTCCCTTTATCAAAAAGCCACTTAGAAGATTGCCCCTATCAGTTCATTAAAAAGAACTGGGTTATATATGACTACCCTTAGATCAGAGGAGGCCTGGAAAATGAGGACCTGGTTTTCCTGAATCCATAGTAGAATGTGATAAAAAGAAAAGGAGGTTAAGAATGATAGTATGTTGCCACCAACAATGTATGCCCCTTTCCTTTCTCATAGGAGCCTAGAGCATGCATTCATTCATTGGTTCAGTCACTCACTTATTCAACAAATATTCATTAAACACCCACTCTATATGAGATCCTCTCTGTGTTCTTGGCCATGGGTAACACATTATATCATTTTTTCCCTTTATTTTTGAAGCATGGACTTCTATTTTTAAATGTTTAATTTTTTTTAAAAAACATTTTTATTGTAAAACTTTAACAAACAAGCATAGACACATTCTTGACATACAAATATTCCATACATGGTGTAAAATCAATGGTCTACAATATCATCATATCGTTGTGTATTCATCACCATGGTCATTTTTTTTTTTTGTATGCTGTATGGCGGCGTCACATTTCATTCTTTTTCCATGTGAGTATCCCATTATTACAGCACCATTTATTGAATTGTTTGTTTGTTTTTGCTGGTTTATTTGTTTGTTTGTTTAATATGGGAAATGCATGGGCTGGGAATCGAACTCAGATCTCCAGCATGGCAGGAGAGAACTCTGCGTGCTAAGCCACTGTTGTTCACCCCTTTTTCAACTTTTAAACAGTTCCTGTATGGGGTACTGCTGACTTGCATCACTTCAGAGCTCTAACTCAGTCTCAGGTATCACGTAAATTCCCGAAGTTTCTGGGAAAGACCAGCACACATTATATCTTAATTGGTAAGTCCACTGATAACTATAAATTAGAACCATTTAACATTTGTGAATGTCACAGACTTGATTTTTGATTCCTATTTAATAGAGGAAATTGCTAGCCTTAAATTCAAGAATTCTAGATGTGCTCTACGTTGGGAATGCCGCCTCTTCTCCCACCGTTTCCTATCAAACTCATTTAACTCTTTAACATCATTTCACATTTTCCTTGATTGGATAATACCAATTCCTCTCTCTGCTCTAAACTTCACAGGCTTCAACCTGGTTTTCCAGCCTCCAATTCATTCTTCAAAAATATCATATCATTCCCCATCATTATGTGTTTATGGAGCTCTTCATTACTCTTAAGATAGGGTACAAAATCTTTAATCTGGCTTTTAAAACTTAAGATGTTTTAGCCCTTGATGGTTGGGTTCCTCTCTGGTCTTATCTTTGGCAGTCTTTAGCATGGTCCCTATTTCAGACTTAATGAACTTTCAGTTCCACACATGTGCCATTCTCTCTCCCTTCCTGGCCTTTACACGTACTGTTCCCTTGCCCTGGAACAATTTTCCATGCATTCCCACAATGTTCTGACCCACTTCACCAAATAACTATTCTTCCCTACTCTCCCTTAGCAAACAGTACTTCCTTTATCAACATCATTATTATATTGTATTTTAATTGCTGTCATTCACTATCACCTTCACAGAATCTAAGCTGTATGGCAGAACCTATTCAAGTTTTCTTTTAAATAGATGCTCTATGGATATTCTGAGAATGAAGGAATCAATGAATTTACTTCAGATGAAAACTAACCAAGCTTAATTAGATTAAATGAGAAATAGTTAAGAAAAGTAAATGTAATTTTAACAACTCAGTATACAAATACTGTTGATATTTTGGGTTAGATTTTGGTATTAAGTTATATGGGGAATATAGGGGTCAAAATGCAGTTGGCTAAATGTGTACCCTTAGTGAAAATTCTGGGAAAGGTGTGTTAATAGCATAATCCCATATTTATTTTTGCAATATATAGACTACAAAGGGGAAGCTATTTAAGTGTACTTACTTATTCATTTCATGAAAGATTTCAAAAGTGGTGGGGGGAGGGAATCATTATTCCAGCAATGATTTGCCATTACAGGTCTAAACTGCCAGAGGCACCAAGCCACCCAAAATCCATATGGCATGAGTCACAAACCAAACAGGTCTTTACTGTGCCTGAATTCCAGTCCTTAATCACAAACTTAACTATGAGCATGTGTACATTTTAAGATAAAAGAATGATTCTACAAGGGACACTTCATTTTACAAATACTTGTATGGGAGAGCGAGTCATAAAATAAAATACATATTTTGCTAGAAAAATAGTTCACTGCTACTATGGATTAATGTTTTATATGAATTATATTTTAAATAGGTTCTAAGGAAATAAAAGCTTTAGAATAATTTCTAAAAGCACTTTTCTTCTGAAAAGTTTTTATATTCCCTCTAATACTGTCTAAAAAAGGAGCAATTGGTCTATGGATGGATTGTGTCATGGCACATAGTAGCACACAGATATCTGTTGACTAGGTTGATTGCTGTAAGAAGCCTGAGGAGACTGAGATTCTAATCACATCTCTGCCATTAAATAGTTCTGTGGTGGTTTGAAGCTGTTTGTACCCCTGAAAAAGCATGAACTTAAATCTAATCCACTCCTGTGAGTGTGGACCCATGGTAAACAGAGTCTTTTGATGAGGCTACTTCAGTTAGGGTGTGGCCCAACCTCATTCAGAATAGATCTTAATCCCTTTACTGGAGTCCTTTACAAACAGAATGAAGAGAGAGAGAGAGAGAGAGAGAGAGAGAGAGAGAGAGAGAGAGAGAGAGAGAGAGAGAGAGAGAGAGAGAATAGAGAAAGCCACAGTAGCAAAACAACTGAAAGTAATAAAATCTGAAGAGAAGGGAGAGACCAGTGGACACTGCCCGTGTGCCTTGCCATATGGCAGAGCAGTCAAGGATCATCAGCAGCCAGTCTTCAGGAAGTAAGCATCACCTTGAAGATGGTTTGATTTGGACATTTTTCTCAGCTTCAAAACTGTAATCTAATAAATTAGCATTGTCAAATGTCAAACCATTTCATAATATCTGCTTCGAGCAGACTAGCAAACTGAAACAAGCTCTATGGGACTAGGTATATCACTTAACCTAACATTAGACTGATACATATTTAAATTGTGTGGCATATTAGAAAATGATCATTGCTGTGGGAAAGAGAAGTGTAAAGTAAGTTTGAGATCAGGAGTGGAGGTGGGTGCTTAGGTTATATGTGTCTGTCTCAATAAATACTATCTACCATTATTATTATTTTGTTTATTTTTTTATCTGTAAATGAAAAGATTAGATTTGAATGAGTTCTAGAACTTGGAAAAACCTTGTGTTCCATTTTTTATGTTTGTGGAGCGTGAGCTCTGGGGCAAACGCCTATGAGTTCTAAGTTTCATAAACTATTATATTTTATTTGCTGCTTTAAAAAATTTTGTTTCCATGTTCCTTGTGGCTTCCGTAAAACTGCCTGCCCTCTAATGGTGTAGAAATTATCAAATCAATTTTAAATATATTGACTTATTTAAAATGACTAAATTTAAAATAAAATTGGTAGTCTACTTAAGATAAAGCAGATAATTGTATGAAATAGCTTTCTGTCAGGTCTGTTTCCTTAAATCTTATCTTTATGGTCATTGATTCATGATGATTCTAAGTTTTTCAACAAATACTGGCACACAGCCCCATTCTGACACATTGCTGTTTGCAATTGACATAGTTAGCATTGTCATATTAGAAACAGTCATTTGCAGCACATGCTAAGACCTGCCCCCAAAGATGTTTGAGCATCATTAAAAGTAGGCATTCTACATTGGTATCAATTGTAAATTAGAAGACAGCCTGTCATCCTCAGATGAGTTTGTACATGAATATTAATTTTATAAAAAGGAAGGAAAAAATAGAGAAATTCTCAAATGTTTAATTCAGTGTTACCATCTGTAATAGAGTACATGTGCAAAGCTGTAAACAAAGATTCTATATCTTACCATTTCATGGTCTGCACAAGTATCTAGATTCTAGCAAAATAAAATGAACAATGGTTCTAAATGAAGGCATCTATTGTAATTGTTTTTCTCTCTTCCTCCTCTTCCACTCAATTTAGCTAGTATAAATAATAATTTCATGAGTTACAGAATTTGGTAGAAAAAAGTTCAGTAATTTAAAATACATCTGTAATAATTACCTATTGATGGATAGCAAACTATCCCCCAACATTAGCAGGTGAAAACCACAAACATCTGTTATTTCACATCATTTCTGAGGGTCAGGAATCTGGGAGTGACTTAACACGGTAGTTCTGGCTCAAAGTTCTCATGAGATAGTATTTTAGTTTCCTAAGATGCTCTAAGAAAATTGCTGAGAATTGTGCGAATTTATTCTCTTACAGTTAAAGTAAGGGAAAATGTCCAAATCAAGGCCATCATCAAGGTAATATGATCATTGGCTTCTCTGTCACACGGCAAGGCACCTGGTGGTATCCGCTTATTTCTCCCTTCTCTTTCAGGTTTTGTTGATTTCCGCTTTTTGCTTCTGCAGCTTTCTTTTTCTTTATCTCTCTGTACTCATTTCATTATAAAGTACTCTAGTGGTAGGATTAGGACCCATCCTGAAAGAGGTGGGTCCCACCCTAACTGAAGTAGCCTCATCAAAAGGTCCCATTTATAAAGAGTTTATACCCACAGGAATGGATTACATTTAGGAACATGTTTTTCTAGGATACTAACATCTTCAACTGCAACAGCCATCAAGCTTTTAACTGGTGCTGTGGTCGTGTAAAAGCTTATATAGGCCTGGAAGATCCAGTTCCAAATTCATTCATATGGTTATTTCCTTGCTTCAGGTACTCACCGGTGAGCCCTGCCATGGCAGCTTGAATCTACCAGAATTACTGATTCAAAAGAGAGTTGTGGAAGCTGCACGACTTTTATAACCAAATCCCATTAGTGACATGCCATCACTTCTGTTGGATTCCATTGGTCACACATACTAACCCTTGTAGGATATGGAAGAGAACAACACAAAGGTATGAAAACCATCATTGGGGGCCAACTTGGAGGTTGACTTTCACAAGATATATTTAACTACTAGGTCTTCTATAAAATGACCTGAATATTAACAATAATTATAATAATAATGTAATAATCATAAATTTTACTAATACCCCAGTTGTAATTTAAGATAAAAAAACTAAACAGCTTAAGTTTGTTTGTTTTGCATGGGCAGGCATCAGCAATAGAACCCAGCCCTCTGGCATGGTAGGCGCGAATTCTGCCACTGAGCCACTGTCACGCTGCCCTTAAATAGGTTAAGTTTTAACACAATGATTATAATTTATGAAGAAGTTAAAAGTCATGAATCTATGTACTGTGCAACAAGGCAGCTAAAGCAAAAAGAATAAAAATATGCAAGATCTTGATAAAAATACATTTACATGTCTACTTATCTTTCAGAACTGGAGGGATTTAAGAGAAAAGAAATTATTAAAGGTATAGAGAAGTTGAGTAAAACAAAGAATAAACACATTCACAGATGAACCCATACCAACCACACACAAAAAAGAATACATACTTTTCCTTATACCTGTGAAACATTTATAAAAGTTGATACATATTTAATCACAGAGAAAATTTAAATAAACTAAAAAAACTAAAGAATGTAACAGGCCACATCTCTGATCATAAACCAATAAAATTCAAAATATGGTCACCCAAAATATCTTAACATTTGAAATTAAGAAAACTATTCCACATAACACTTGGAATAAAGACGAAATTAAAGTAAAATTGTAAATTGTCTAGAAAGTCACAAAAAGGAGGATTGTTCATACCAAAAATCTATGGTTCATATGTAAAATTTTATTCACAGAAATATTTAAAGCAAAATCCTCCCACACTTAGTTTGGAAGAGAACATTTTTGTGTCATGTGATAAATAATCTCTTTCTGGGAAGAAATTTATACTCCTAGTTAAAAATACTCATCACTTTTCCAATTGTTGTGTATCCTATGGTTGCTCCATGGCCCCACCCACTCCTCCCTTCAGGACTGAAGCACTAACTCTCCCAGACTGTTAGTGACTGACAACTCCCATCCCAACTGAGATTGCCTTCGGCGGAAAAGACTTGCCTTTCCAAAGTCAAACCACTTGGGAGTTGGAGCAGGGGACTACACCCAATGACTGATTACTGGGAGAAAATAAATATCCCTTGTTTCATATAGGACAATTTTGAAAGGATATCCCACATTTGCTGATCTCCAGTAAACTCCTCTATAAATTTCCTGCACTTTCCAACTCAGAGTTTGCTTTCCAGGTAGACCAGAGTGCAGCATTGAGAAAACAGCAATGAGGTTAAGACTTAGTCTCAAAACTCATCATAAATTCAAACAGCTGACTGCCAGATTAGAGAATAATGACCTTTAACCAAACTTTTTTTTTTTTCTTTTTGGTACGTAGACAAACAATTGATATCTAACCATTTTACCAAGAGCCTGTTTTTGAATTGGCTTTTCCCTTGTAGAGAATGTAATAAAGTTTTGAAAAGTTCATCATGAAATTGTCTATAAATGATTTTTAATGATACTAAAGATGGGAAGAAGAGGGATGTTATGATGTTCTGAAGAAATTAGAAAAAAATTATTAAAGAAGCTTAAGGCTAAAATTAAAGAAATAGTAATAAAACACATTTGGCAGGAAAAAAAATCCAAATGCTTTTCCTTGAGAAGAACATTAAAATGGAGGCTAATTATAGAAGAATGAAAGAAAACAAAGACATGCAAGGTTAGATATGAAAAAGGTGGCAATAATCTCTACCACAGATCAGGAGGAGAAAGGAATTATGAGAGTATTATATGAGATTTCATGGTTACAAATTTGAAAACCTAGGAAAAAATGGGTTATTTCTGGAGACCAGTTGTTCTCAAAGTATGGTTCCTCAATCAGCAGCATAAGCATCACCAGGAAGCTTGTTAGAAGTGCAAAGTTTCAGACTCAGTGAATCAGAAACCCTGGGATTGAGATGTATCAATCTGTGTTTTAGCAAGCATGCTAAATTGTGGTGTTAGAACCACTAGAATAGACCAATTCCATAAAAGTAATTGGGAAGGTGATTAAAATTCTAACATTAATATAAGCAAACGATCAAATGAGTTTGCAAGCTGTGTTTCTAATAAAAAATGATAAATCATTTTTTAATGAAAATTTTCAGGCAATAGAAAGATAGTTGGGGAAAAAAAATAGAATGATGAAGGAGTAGAATTTGATTGGTTAGTCCACATAAGGAATTTCCAGGGGGTATTGGTAAGGTTCTATTTCTTGACCTGAATTGTTTGCTTTTTAATTATTCTTTAAGAGCGATGATTTATACTCTTTTCTGTATGTCCACTTGAGTGGACTATTTGAGTGCATTCTAGGTAGCAGGTGCTATTCCAGGCACTTGGGGTATTTCAAGAGACAAAAGAACATTCTCTGCCTTAGTAGAGCTTACAACATGTGGGAAAAGACCAATAATAAATGATAAATACAAATATATATCCCACATTGGGAGGTGATAAATGCTATGGGAAAAATAAGGTCAAGTCAGGGGATGTGATGGAATGAAGCTGTATGTAACCCAGAAAAACATGTTCTTAAACTTAATCTATTCCTGTGGGTATGAACCCATAGTAAGTAGGACTCTTTGATGAGGTTACTTCAATTAAGGTATGACCCAATTCAATCATGATGGGTCTTAATCCTTTTACTGGAGTCCTTTTAAGCAGAATAAAATTCAGACAGAGAAAAAGCCATGGGATGCAAGTAGTTGAAGGTCAACAGAGCTTGGAAGAAAAGGGAGAGGTCACTATGTGCATTACCATGTGACAGAGGAGCCAAGGATCAAGGGTTACAGGCAGTCAGCCCCAGAATGCCAGTCTTCAGGAAGAAAGTACTACCTTGCTGATGATTTGATTTGAATATATCCCTAGCCTCAAAACTGTGAGCTAATAAATTCCCATTGTTTATGCCAATCCATTATGGTATTTGCTTGAGAAGCCTAGGAAACTAAAACAGGGAATAAGGAATGTTGGATGAAGAGCTCATTTATAGAATGAAACCTTAGTAAAGACTGAAAGGTGAGGGGGTTAAGCATATGAGTATCAGAGGGAGGCAGAGGTAACAGATGCTGAAAGGGCTTAAGCAAGGGGGCTAGTACAATTAGAGCATAGTGAGCATCAAGCGGAGAAGTTGGAAAACAAGTAAGGTGATGGGTGGGAGGCAGAACACAAAGGTCCTTTTAGGCCATTTGAGTCTTTGGCTTTAGTCTGAGTAATATAGGGGTACATTGCAGGATATGGTACAGAGAAGTGACATAATTTGACTTTGTTTTAGAAGTATCACTCTGCTAAACTGAGAATAAACAGAAGGGTAGAAGCATGAAGACCAGTTAGGAGGCTATTACACTAATTAAGGCAAAAGATATTGGATTAGCCCAGGGATGGTGGCATAGCAAATATGGAGAAGTAGTTGGTTTCTAGATATATTGTAGATTACACAAAATACCCTGACAGAAGGAATGTAGTGTGTGAGAGCAAGAGAAGAATAAAAAACCCTCAAATTTTGGGATCTTAGCAACTGTAATTGTGGAGTTACCAGCAACTGAGATGTAGAATGCTGGTTTTCTTGGGTATAGCTCACAACTAAAAAGTCTACAAAGCAACATATATAACATGATCCATTTTTGTATAATTGTAAATATAGACATAGATCTCCAAAAGGAGAGATAAGAAAAGATGGTCACAAAAAGGCTAATGTAGGAGGGTTCCATAAGCACTGTAAAGTAAAAGTGGTAAGTTATGGAATGGTAATTATGTTGGGGATTAAATCATGTCCTCCCCTAAAAAGGCATGTTCGGGTTCCAACCCCTCTCTGGTCTTGTGGGTGTGAACCCAGTAGCAAAGAGGATCTTTGGAGATGTTATTAGTTAAGATGTAACCCAAACTGAATGACATTGGTCTTTAATCCTATTACAGGAAGCTTTATAGAGAAGACCACAGAGAGAAAAGACATGGGGAGCAGCCAGAACCTGGAAGTCAAGGGGACCTGGAAGAGAAAAGAAAAGATGTCACCATGTGCATTACGATGTGACAGAAAAGCCAAGGAACCTCAACGGTTACTGGCCAGCTGGAAGATACCAACCCTGGAAGGAAGCAAGCCTTCTAAACTCTGAAATCTTGGGTCAATAAATTCCTGTTGTTTAGCCAAATATTTGTTTTAGCAGTCAAGAAGCTAATATAGAGTACAATAGGCATATGTGTCAAAAATAGGATGGGAAAAATCAATATGTATATGCTTGTAATACCTTTGTTAATATTCCTCAAAACTGGTTCCATTAATTGTGTCCATGAAGGGTAGCTGACTGGGTAAGTGACAGGAGTAGGAGAGATTAGTTTACTGCATACTTTTTTGTAATTGTTCAATATTAAAGCATGTACATGTGTAACCTGTTCAGAACTACTTAATTAATTAATTAATCAATATTAAAAATTTGGTATCTTCTACTGATGGAAATGAAAGAAAGTGTATTTTCATACCCTCATATTGTTGATTTCTTTTTGTAATGTAATATCAACTAAAAAAAGTACCTATATTTTTTTATAATGTAGTATGAGACCATCAACTCAAAATAAAAGTACATATATATATGGTCCATATATATAAATTCCATTCCTTGGGACCAGTTTCAGTTAACAAGATCCCAAGGCTGCTTAAGCAAATATCATGAAATGGGTTGGCTTGAACAATGGGAATTCATTAACTTACATTTTTGATGTTGGGAAAATCCAAGACAAGACTCCGTCAAGGCAATGCTTTCTTTCTGGGACTGTGGTATTCTGGGGCTGGCTGTGAATCACCACAGATTCTGGTGATCTGTGACTCCTAGCTTGTCACATGACAAGGACATGGTAGCCTCGTTCTCTTTCTTTGCATACAACTTCCATTTCAGCTTCTTGCTTCCTGTGGCTTTCTTTCTCTCTGTATGAATTTCATTCTATAAAGGGCTTCAGTCATAGAGTAAAACCCAACCTGACTGAGGTGGGCCACACCTTAACTGAGATACCCTCATCAAAAGATCCTAATGAGTTTACACAAACCAGAACAGATTAAATTTAAGAACCTGTTTTTCTGGGGATATAAACAGCTTCAAAACACCAAAGGATTATGTCACAGAAATAAAAGTAACAATAAGTAAGAATATAGTAAAAAATGTTTATTGCCATGATAAATATAAGATGACTACATGATAAAGTGTTTCTATAATCCCATTTTTGCAAAAGCCATGGCATTTCTACTCTGTATATATAGGTGGTGTATATTGGTGCAGGTGTACATCTTTATATACGTTTACATATGATGATATGAACATAGAGACAAAAATTGAAAGCTATATTAATTTTAAGAAGGGTTTACACTAGTGGCTAGACCATAACCCACAGAGCCTGACTACTGGGTTTCAAATGTGTGCTCACCATTTACCCTCTATGTGACCTTGGGTAAACTAGTTAGTGTTTCAATGACTCAGTTTTCTCATCTGTTGCATGTGGACAATAGCATCTACAAAACAGTATTATTGTGAGAGTTAAATAAGTTGGTATGTATTAAGCACTGTGAAAATTCCTGGCATGTGCTAAGTGTTGTAAAGTATTAGCCCTGGAATTATTGTTTTATAACTTTGTTTGCTTTGTTGCAAGATGGGGGAGGAATGTGGGAGGGAGAGAAAAGCAAACAAACAAAAACAATCAATCAATCAAACAAATGAAAATTAAAGTCAGCTTTAGGGAGAAAGAAAACGTTTGAGTTTATGATTATATAAGGTATATATAAAAAATGATATGTACACAAAAATGGTTAGCATTTTCTCTAACAAAAATAGTTATATGTACAATGAAAAAAGTAATTGTTGGAGTCTATTAACATATGTCATATAGCAATTACAGAATGAAGGAATGTGCCACAGAAATAAAAGTTTTGAATGGGTGGGTAAAGTGGAAACATCACCTTAGATCACCACTTTAAGGGGTTGGGTAAAGAATTGCAAAGAAAGCAGTAGGTTGGTGTATTAGTTAGGGTTCTCTAGATAAACAGAATCAACAGGGAACACTTGCAAATATAAAATTTATAAAAGTGTCTCATGTGACCGCAGGAACGCAGAGTCCAAATCCACAGGGCAGGCTGTGAAGCTGTCGACTCCGATGGAGGGTCTGGATGAACTCCTCAGGAGGGGCTCACCAGCCGAAGCAGGAATGGGGCCTGTCTCCTCTGAGTCCTCCTTAAAAGGCTTCCCGTGATTAGATTTAGCATCACTAATTGTAGAAGACACTCCCCTTTGGCTGAATTCAAATGGAATCAGCTGTGGATGCAGCTGACGTGATCATGACCTAATCCTATGAAATGTCCTCATTTCAACAGACAGGCCAGTACTTGCCCAATCAGATAAACAGCTACCATAACTTGGCTGAGTTGACACATGTTCCTAACCATGACAATTGGTGTTTTAGTTCCCCAGGCTGCTTATGCAAATACCATGAAGTTAGGTTAAACAATGAAAATTTATTTGCTTATGGTTTTGAGGCTAAAAGAAATTCCAAATCAAAGCATCATCAAGGTGATGCTTTCTTCCCCAAGACCAGTATTCTAGGGCTTTCTCCTGGAAGATTGTAGTGTTCTGAGGCTGTGGTGATTCTTGGTCCTTAGCTTGTCACATAGCAATCCACATGGTGGCCTCTCCTGGCCTCTGTGTTCTCTTCCAGGTATCATTGGTTTCTGCTTCTTACTTCCTGTGGCTTCTTATTTCCTTCTTTCTCGCCCTCTGTCTGAATTTCACTCTGTTTATAAAGGACTCCAGGAAAAGGATTAAGACCTGTCCTGATTGCGTTAGGCCACATCTATTTAACTGAAGTAACCTCATCAAACATCCCTATTTTACAATGGGTTCATCCCTACAGGGATGGATTAAATTTTAGAACATTCTTTTCTGGGGTATATACAGCTTCAAACTATCACAGTTGATGAGGTAGCAGGGTCATTTGATGATTTAGGGGATGGAGGGTATTTTGGTTTGCTAATGCTGCTAGAAATGCAATATACTAGAAATGGGCTGGCTTTTATAAAGGGAATTTATTACATTACAAGTTTACAGTTCTAAGGCCATAAAAATGTCCAAACTAAGGCACCCAGATAAAGATACCTTGATTCAAGAAGGGGCCAACGATATTCAGAGTTTCCCCATCAGCTGGGAAGGCACAAGGCTGTGTCTACTCGCTTTCTTGGCTTCTCATTTCAAAACGGCTTCCCCAGGGGTATTTTTTTTCTGCATCTCCAAATATTTCTCTGTCATTCAGCTCTGAAGCTTTTCCAAAATGGTCCCCTCATAAAGATCTCTAGTAAGCAATGTACTTTGAATGGGAGGAGACACATCTCCATGGAAACAACGTAATAAAAAAGATCCCATTTGACAATATTGAATCAGAATTAAAGAACATGGCTTTTCTGGAATACACAACAGTTTCATACTCGCATATTCCACATTACCACAAAAAGTTATTTTATTTCCATATACAAATACATTTATCCCATCACAATATCACAAAAGCCTTAAATCATTCCAGTAACAATACAAAATCAGAAGCAGTACAAAATCTCATCAAAATCAGTTACACGCACGGTATGTCCTAAAACAAAATTCTCCTCTGGCTCTAGACCTGTAAAACTCAGAACAAGTTGTCTGCTACCAACAAACAAAGGATGAACAGTCATAGGATAAATGTTCTTATGTTCATAGGGAGAAATTGGAAGGAACATAGGTGCCACCGGACCCAAACAGTTCTGAAAACCTGTAGGGAAAACTCCATTAGATTTCAGAGTCTGAGAGTCATTCATCCTCAAAGCTTTAGAAAGCAGCAATGCCACCCTTTCCAAGGGTGCACTCTCCAAATGCTGGTGTGAGGGTTGCAACCTTGGGGGATGGGGATGTGCTGGTGTGAAACTGTTTGTACCCCAGAAAACTCATGTTTAATCCTGACTCAGAATTGCTGGTTGGAATCTTTTGTTTAAGTTGTTTCCATGGAGCTATGACCCACCCAATTGTGGGTGGGACCTTTTTGTTAGGTAGTGTTCTAGTTTGCTAGCTGCCAGAATGTAATATACTTCATTTGGAATGGTTTTTTAAAAGGGGAATTTATTAAGTTGCACGTTTACAGCTCTAAGGCTGTAAAAATGTCCAAATTAAGGCAAGGTTCAGAAAATGTTCAGTCTAAGGCATCCAGGGAAAGATACCTTGGTTCAAGAAGGCTGATGATGTTCAGGGTTTCTCTCCCAACTGCAACAGCACATGGCAAATATGGTGATGTCTACTAGCTTTCTTTCCTGGTTTCTTGTTTCATGAAGCTCCCCCAGGGGAGTTTTCCTTCTTCATCTCCATAGGTATCTGGCTGCATAGGCTCTGTCATGGCTCTAAAAGGGACTCCCTCCAAAATGTTTCCTCTTTTAAAAGATTCCAGTCAAGGCCCACTTGGAATGGGTGTAGTCACATCTCCCTCTAATCAAAAGTTAATACCCACAATCAGGTGAGTCACATCTCCTTAGGAACTATTAAAAAACTCAAAATTCTGCCCATTTGGAGGATTTTCCCTCATCACTGTACTTCAAGGACACCCCAGAAAGGGATAATGGTGCTGCAGCTATCCACTTTCGGGTGATACTTGCATATCGTGCTGAACCATCTGTAAACCAGGCCCGAGTTTACAGGATTAAATGAGGATTAAAGGACATGGCTTTTCTGGGGTCCACAAATTCAAACCAGCACAGGTGGTTACCATGGAGATGTGTCTCCACCCATTCAAGGTAGTGTTGCTTACTTGATTCCATTAAGAGGGAACCATTTTGAGAAAAGTTTTAGAGTCCATACAGCCAGAGACCTTTGGAAATGCAGAAGAAAAAATTCTCCTGGGGAATCTTTATGAAATAAGAAGACAGGAGAGAAAGCTAGCAGACATTACCATGTGCCTTCCCAGCTGACAGAGGTGTTCCAGATGGCATCAGCCTTTCTTGAGTGAAGGCAACCTTTTATTGGTGCCTTAGTTTGGACATATTCTCAGCACTAGAACTGTAAGCTTGTAACTTATTAAATTCTCTTTCTAAAGTACATTCAATTTCTGGCTTATTGTATTCTGGCAGCTTTAACAAACCAAAACAAGGGACATTGGGGAACCACCTCTTTTGCAGTTCCTCCCTCTTCACATTCAACCTCCTCAGAACAATGGGACAGCAGCCAGATTCCCCTCAATCCCTGGCTTATGTGCTCCACCCTCTCTGAGGCCTGGGGCACCAAAGCCCTTCCTGAACATTGAGGCTGAAGGCCCACCCTCTGCCTTTGGGGCAAACGCACCCTCTCCAAGTGGATGGGTGAGACCATTCTCATGGCCCAAGCTTTCTTGGTTCCAGACCTTAGCTTCCATGATTCTACCTTTGAAATTATTTTTCCTTCAGTTCGTCCCTTTTAGTCCAAAAATCCCAAAATACTCTCGTTGGGTTTCTATGAGCTGCAAGGAAAAAACAGGCCGTATTTTCCATATTTAATTTGGAAATCTCTTCAGCTAAGTATCCCAACTCATGTTTTTTTAACCAACCAAAACCCATAGTCAATTTCGACAAATTCTCTGCCACTTTAAAACAAGGATCCCCTTTCTTCCAGTTTGTAATAATACATGCATCATTTCTGTTTAAGAATACAACTTATCAGAAGTATATTTAAGTCCATATTTCTACCAATAGTCTCTTCAAAACATTCTAGGTTTCTCCATCAAGCTCCTCACAACTCTTCCAGAATCTTCCCCTTACCCATTTAAAAAGCCATTCCAACATGTTTGGTAATTGCAAACAGAAGCACCCCACTTCTCTGGTATCAAAATCTGTTTTGGTTTGCAATATCCCAGAAATGCAATATACCGGAAATGGGTTTGCTTTTTTTTTAGTGGGGAAGAGTGCATGGTCTGGGAATCAAACCCAGGTCTCCTACATGGAAAGTGAGCATTCTATTACTGAACCGCCTGTGCACCTTGGGTTGGCTTATATAAAGGGAATTTATTAAGTTAAAAGTTTGCAGTTCTAAGGCCATAAAAATGTCCAAACCAAGGCATTAGAGAAAGACACCTTGACTCAAGAAAGGGCTGATGACATACAGAGTTTCTCTGTTAGCTGGGAAGGCACATGACAGTGTCTGCTAGCTTTCTCTCCTGGCTTCTCATTTCAAAATGGCTTCCCTAGGGGCATTTTTTTTTTCTTTCTGTATCTCAAAATGTTCTCTCTGGTTCAGCTCTAAAGCTTTTTCCAGAATGGTTCTCTCTTAAAGATCTCCAGTAAGCAACCACCTTGAATAGGAGGAGACACATCTCCATGGAAATCACCTGATCAATAGGTCCCAACCACAACTAGATGGGTCATATCTCCATGGGAACAACTTAATCAGAAAGGTCCCACCCAAGAATATTGAATCGGGATTAAAAACATGCTTTTTCTGGGGTCCACAACGATTTCAAACTGGCACAGAAAGGGAAATACACACACATACACGTACATATTTTCACATTCATTACAAAAATCAGGATGAATTTGAGGTTCCTAGTACAAGTTGACTATTGAAATTCCTTTTTTCTTCAGATGTCTACTTATATCATTAAATAACAAAAAGAAATGAGAAATACAATGAATGAAAGTAAATTTACTCAGTCTCAGGCTCTGAGATAAATACTTATATCATTATAGTCAAATATCTGTTAACATGAACATGCGTATACTGGCTTACACTTGCATAATGGGGTGGGGAATGTCATGGTTTTAAGAAATGAGATTATAGAAATACTTTCTTGCAATTTTCACTTCTTCTCAGAAATACCATCTGGAGATTCTTCCAGCTAAACAACTCTAGTTTGTTATTTTTAATGATTGCATAAATTCCATGGCACAAAGATACCCTTAACTCTTCAGAGGGGAAGATTCCACAAAGTCAGAGTGTTAAAAATGGTTCCTCTTACTCTCCTTGACCCAGTGCACCTGGAAACTTCCACTCAGGAAGGCTTCACATGCAGTTGATTGCTTGGCACAGAGGGCATTGATTACTCCATTGGGATGTCTCTTTTTCAGGTGAGAAAATGTTGACTCTTTGGAATAATAGCTGAAGTCCATAGGAATCATGATTATAAGGATTTTAGAGGCTACGTGGTTTGAAGAAGTTCCTTATGGAAAAAAAAACTACTTAATCTCTCTAAAATACAGGTCTTATCTTGTTTAATAGCTTAAAGGTCTTCAAAGATTTTCACTGTCCTTAGAAGATCCAATTTTCCCTAAAATGTCTTATTAGGTATTTCAAAACTTGTTTATTTCTCTCTAGTCATAAGTCTTTCTTTACATTCAATTCTTGAGCCATTCTGAACTATGAGAGAGTTATGTTGAAAGCTTCATGATGTCACTCATTTCTGAATGTTTGAAAAGATTTTTCTCTCCTTGGAGTACCCTCCTTATTTCCTCCCTTATTTCTATTCATTTTTCAAGTCACAATTTTGACATCACCTTCTTTGAAATACCTTAGTCTAACTCCTGTACTTGTTAGTATCTTCACTATTATATGCTCCCACAATGCTTACACTATGTAGTCGTTTATTCAATTATAAGTCTTTCTCAGAGTCTTACATTCCAAGGATAGTGTCTGTTTGTTACATATTCCCTGTGCCTGGCAGATAAGATGTGCTCAATAAAAACTTGTTGAATGAATGAACGCATGAAAAACCAGAGTGTGGTAGTTAGATTCAGTTGTCAACTTGGCCAGGTGAAGGTACCTAGTTCTGTTGCTGTGGACATGAGCCAATGGTACATGAGCCTCATCTGTTGCTGATTACATCTGCAGTTGGTTAGGAGGCATGCTTGCTGCACAACGTTTGACTTAACTGGCTGGTGCTTAAATGAGAGAGCTCAACGTAGCACAGCCCAAGCAGCTCAGCATACCTCACCTCAGCACTCACAGCTCAGTCCAGGCCTTTGAAGGTGCAGAAAGAAATCACCCAAGGAAAAGTTGTTGGAACCCAGAAGCCTGGAGAGAAGACCAGCAGAGACCACCCTGTGCCTTCCCACATAAGAAAGAACCTCAGTTGAAAGTTAGCTGCCTTTCCTCTGAAGAACTAATGAAATAAATCCCCTTTTATTAAAAGTCAATCCATCTCTGGTATATTGCATTCTGGCAGCTAGCAAACTATAATAGAAGGGCTGTTCCTCCCCCCCACCCCCCCTTTTTTTTTGCATGGGCAGGCACTGGGAATTGAACCCAAGTCTCTGGCACGGCAGGCAAGAACTCTGCTTACTGAGACACCATGGCCTACCTGAGGGGCTGTTTTATACATGTATAACTTGGTATAAAACTTGGTACTTAGAGATAAGATGAAGCCAATCGAGTCGAGATTAAGTAATTCATACTTAAGTAACAAAATTAAGTAACAAAATAAGTTTCCTTTTATTAAAAGCCAATCTGTCTCTGGTGTGTTGCATTCAGCAGCTAGCAAGCCAGAACACAGAGCTAAGTCATTTTGTTTTGCTGCTAAGAATGTAAGACTGATTCTGGAACTGTTTACATTTCCTTTTTGCTAAAGCAAACATCATGGAATGGGTTGCATTAAACAATGTGAATTTATGGACTCATTGTTTTCTGTCTCAGAGAAATTCAAATCAAGGCATCATCAAGGCTATGCTTTCTTCCTGAAGACTGGCATTCTAGTACTGGCTACCAGTGATCTTTGGTCCCTGTCTCCTCTGCAAATAGCAGTGCACATGCCCTCTTGCTTCCTATGGCTTTCTCTCTGTCTGAATTTCATTTTTCTTGCAAAGGTCTCAAGAAATAGCATTAAGCCCCATCCTAATTGCAGTGGGCCACACGTTAATTGAAGAAACCTCATCAAAAGTTCCTACTTACGGGGAGGTGCAAGGGTAGTTCAGTGATAGAATTCTCACCTGCCATGTGGAGACCCAGGTTCAGTTAACTGTCCATGCACTTCCCCAAAAAGAAACAAGCAAAACAAACAAAAAATATCCTACAAATGGTGCTGCAATAACAGGATACTCACATGGAAAAATAATGAAATGTGACCCTGCCATACAACATACAAAAAAACAGTTCCTATTTACAATGGGTTGACACCCACAATAACCCATAGTACTCTAGAGTACATAGCTTCAAAATACCATAGGAAATAAGAGGTGGATTCATACAGTGCAGAAGTGAAAAGCCCAGAGGAGATGATCTGTCTGAAAGACTAATTTGAACATAATGTTTGGCAATCCACGCTGAAGTACATGTTAATGTTTGATGAAATGATTCAACAGTATTTTGTAATAAAATAAACAATAACTGTAACTTTTAATAAATTAACTTTGGACAAGACAGGGAGTCAAAACATCAATGCCACATGAAAATATTAGTATGGGGTAAAATTCAATATAGTTGGTTTTAAATCACTTAAATTATAGAAGTACGTGTACAATGGAATAAGTAAATTATTAGGCTCTTCTCATGATAGCATGTCCCCAAGGAGAAGACCAGTCAACGTAACAGCAAAGTATCAAAATATTTTTTTTAATAAATAATCTTCCTTACTCAATGAGGTAAATAATTGATTTTCCACCTTTCTCATGGTATGATTAATGACAGTTATTTTAATACTGCATACAAGTTTTGATATATTTTGTAACATATCTCAATAAATTGTTAGTACCTATCATGTTTTTGAATTGTTAGTACATTATCATTCCCTTAAACACTGGATGGATAAACTCTTTAAAAATAGCTTTATTGAGATATAATTCACATATCACATACTTTACCCATTTAAAACTTACAGTTCAATATTTTTAGTATATTCACAAGAATGTGCAACCATCACCACAATCTAACTCTAAAACATTTTATTCTCCAGTAAAAAAAATCCATGAACTTCCATTCCCCATTCCCTCCCTTTCCTTGCCCCACCCCAACCACTAATCTACTTTGTGTCTCTGAAGATTTATTTATTCTGAGCATTTCATATAAATGCAATCATACAATATGTGGACTTTAGTGTCTGTCTTCTTTCCCTTAGCATGTTTCAAGGTTTATCCATGCTATAGCATGTAACTTTACTTTATTCATTTTTTTTTACTTGATTCTTTTTATGGATGAAAAATGTTCTGTATTAGTTTGCAAGCTGCCCAAAAGCAATATATCAGAACTGGAATGGCTTTTAAAAAGGGGAATTTAATAAGTTACAAGTTTACAGCTCTAAGTCTGCAAAATTGTCCAAACTAAGGCACCAACAAGAAGTTATCTTCACTCAAGAAAGGTTGATGGGTCAGGAACACCTCTGTCAGCTGAGTAGTCACGTGGCTGGCATCTACTGGTCCCTTGCTCCTGGGCTCTGTTGCCTTTAGCGCTCTGTTCCTGTGGGGGTTCCTCACTTTGCTTCCCCAGGACTTGCTTTCATCATTTGACTTCTCTTGGATCTTTCTAGGTTCTGGCTTGCTTAACATCTCATGGTGATGTCAGCTGGGCTCCAAGCATCTCCAACCATCTGCATCTCTGTTCTTTGAAGCAACTGTTCTCCAAGCATCTTCATCTGCTCTCTCTGTCAGCTCTGAGGTTTCTGTCATTTTTCACTCTCTCCAAAATGTTTCCTCTTTTAAAGGATTCCTGTAAAGTAACCAAGACCCACCTTGAATGGGTGGGGTCACATCTCCATCTAATCAAAAGGTCATACCCACAATTGGGAATGGCACATCTTTGTGGAGATAATCTGATCAAAAACTTCCAACCTACAGTATTGAATCAGGATTAAAAGAAACAGCTGCTTCCACAAGATTGTATCAGAATTAAAACATGGTTTTCTGGGGTTCAACCAGAATATGTTCCATTCTCTGGATATTCTACATTTTGTTTATCAATATATCAACTGATGAACTGAATATCCTTTCAAAAGAAGGTTTCAGTAAATTACTCCAATCCTTTACTATAAAAGTTTACTGTGGCAGACCCATTTAAAAATACAGAATGAAAATAAAATCAGTTGATTACCAAAAGACTCTTGGGTCTGGTTTGGTTCAAAAGACTTTGTATAATAATAATTTCTCCCAAGAATATTTTCTCTACAGAAATTGTGGTTCTGTGATTTTAATAATGTCATCATATCCCAAAGGGAGGATTAAGTGATTTAAGTACAATTAGTTGCTTATAATGGTCTAGGTTCAAGTTAAGGGTTGGAGTGGTCTATACTTCAGCTATTTCAGGCTCTCCCACTGCTCCTATTATTAAATGAACAGAGCCCTTCACTTCCTTGATTCCATCTTAGTTTAACGTTCCTTTAGTTCTCTCCAGGGCTTCTATCATTTCATCCTCAGCCTGGACTGGTTTTAGATTACTGTCATGGTCAGCTTCATGTGTCAACTTGGCCAAGTGGTGGTACCTGTTTGTGTGGTTGGGCAAGTGCTGACCTGTCTGTTGCAATGAGGACATTTCATAGAATTAGATCATGATCACATCAGCTGCATCCACAGCTGAATCCATTTGTAATCAACCAAGGGGAGTGTCTTCTGCAATGAGTGATACTCAGTCTAATCACTGGAAGCCTTTTAAGGAGATTCAGAGGAGACAGGCTCTGTCTTTCTGCTTTGGCCGGCAAGCCTCTCCTGTGGAGTTCATCCAGAACTTCTATTGGAATCGTAGGCTTCACAGCCTGCCCTGCAGATTTTGGACTCTGCATTCCCGCGGTCATGTGAGACACTTATAAATTTTATATTTGTGAGTGTTCCCTGTTGATTTTGTTTCTCTAGAGAACCCTAACTAATACATCTTGGTACCAAGAGTACATCCAACAAAAATACAGGGGCCTTACACCTCAGTAAAATTTCTAGGTGTGGGGCATGTCGTGGTGTGGGGCATGTTGAGATATCCCTTCTAAGGTGAAGGATAAGTTGCTGCATCTGGCCCCTCCTACGGCCAAAAAAGAGGCACAATGCCTAGTTGGTCTCTTTGGATTTTGGCGACAACATATTCCTCATTTGGGTGTGCTACTCCAGCCCGTTTATTGAGTGACCAGAAAAGCTGCTAATTTTGAGTGGGGACCTGAACAAGAGGAGGCTCTGAGACAGGTCCAGGCTGCTGTACAAGCTGCTCTGCCACTTGGGCCCTATGATCCAGCAGATCCAATGGTGCTGGAAGTGTCAGTGGCAAATAGAGATGCTGTCTGGAGCTTTTGGCAGGCCCCTGTAGGAGAATCACAATGCAGATCCTTAGGATTTTGGAGCAAAGCCTTACCATCTGCTGCAGATAACTACTCTCCTTTTGAGAAACAGCTTTTGGCCTCCTACTGGGCCTTAGTAGAGACTGAACGCTTAACCAAGGGCCACCAAGTTACCATGAGATCTGAGTTGCCTATCATGAGCTGGTGTTGTCTGACCCACCAAGCCATAAAGTTGGGCATGTGCAGCAGCACTCTACTGTAAAATGGAAATGGTATATACGAGATAGGGCCAGAGCAGGTCCTGAAGGCACAAGTAAGTTACATGAAGAAGTGGCCCAAATGCCCTTGGTCTGCAGTCCTTCCACATTACCTTCTCTTTCCCAGACCAGAGCTATGGCCTCTTGGGGAGTTCCTTACAGTGAATTGACTGAGGAAGAGAAAACTCAGGCCTAGTTTACAGATGGTTTAGCACTATATGCAGGTACCACCCCAAAGTGGACAGCTGCAGCACTACTACCCCTTTCTGGGGTGTCCTTGAAGTACAGTGATGAGGGGAAATCCTCCAAATGGGCAGAATTTTAGGCAGTGCACCTGGTTGTTCATTTTGCTTGGAAGGAAAACTTGCCAAAGGTGTGTTTGTATGCTGACTCATGGGCTGTTGCTAATGGTTTGACTGGATGGTCAGGGACTTGGAAAGACCATAATTGGAAAGTTGGTGACAAAGAGATCTGGGGAAGAAATAATTGGGGAGACCTTTCTGAGTGGGCTAAAAATATGAACATATTTGTGTCCCATGTGAATGCACACCAGAGGGTGACTTCAGCAGAGGAAGGTTTTAATAATCAAGTGGACAAGATGACCCGTTCTGTGAATACCAGTCAGCCTCTTTCCCCAGCAACTCCTGTCATTGTCCAACGGGCTCATGAACAAAGTGGTCATGGTGGTAGGGATGGAGGTTATGCATGGGCTCAGCAATATGGACTTTCACTCACCAAGGCTGACTTGGCTACAGTCACTGCTGAGTGCCCACTCTGCAGCAACAGAGACCTACACTCAGCCCCCTATATGGCACCATTCCCCGAGGTGACCAGCCAGCCACATGTGGCAGGTTGATTACATTGGACCACTCCCTTCATGGAAGGGGCAGCGATTTGTTCTAACTGGAATAGACACATACTCTGGATACGGGTTTACTTTCCTGCATGCAATACTTCTGCCAAAATTACCATCCGTGGGCTAACAGAATGCCTTATCCATTGTCATGGTATTCCACACAGCATTGCTTCTGATCAAGGAACACACTTCACAGCAAATGAAGCGTGGGAATGGGCACATACTCATGGAATTCTCTGGTCTTACCATGTTCCCCATCATCCAGAAGCCACTGGATTGATAGAATGGTGGAATGGCCTTTTGAAAACTTAGTTGTGGTGCCAAGTAGGTGGCAACACCTTGAAAGGCTGGGGCAATGTTCTCCAGGTATATGCTCTGAATCAGCGTCTGCTGCATGGTGCTGTTTCTCCCATAGCCAGGATCCACGGGTCCAGGAACCAAGGGGTGGAAATGGGAGTGGTACCACTCACTATTACCCCTAGTGATCCACTAGGAAAATTTTTGCTTCCTGCCCCCGCGACCCTGAGCTCTACTGGTCTACAGGTTTTGGTTTCAAAAGAGGGATTACTTCCACCAGAAGAAACAACAATGATTCCATTGAACTGGAATCTAAGACTGCCACCTGGTCACTTTGGGCCACTCATGCCCCTGGATCAACAAGCCATGAAGGGGATTGCATTATTGTCTGGGGTGATTGACCCTGCCTATCAGGGGGAACTGGGACTGCAACTATACAATGGAGGTAAAGAAGAGTTTCCTTGGAATATAGGAGATTCCCTAGGGTGTCTTTTAGTACTACAATGCCCTATGTTCTAGTTTGCTAGCTGCTGGAATGCAACACACCAGAGACGGATTGGCTTTTAATAAAAGGGGATTTATTTTGTTGGTTCTTCAGAGGAAAGGCAGTTAACTTTCCACTGAGGTTCTTTCTTACGTGGATGGCACAAGATGATCTCTGCTGGTCTTCTCTCCAGGCCCCTGGGCTCCAACAACTTTCCCCGGGGTGATTTCTTTATGCATCTCCAAAGGCCTGGGCTGAGCTGCTAGTGCTGAGATGAGGAATGCCGAGCTGCTACGCTGTGCAACATTGCGCTCTCTCATTTAAGCACCAGCCAATTAAGTCAAACGTCACTCATTGCAGCAGACACGCCTCCTAGCCAACTGCAGATGTAATTAGCAACAGATGAGGTTCACGTACCATTGGCTTATGTCCGCAGCAACAAGACAAAGTATGCTCACCTGGCCAAGTTGACAACTGAATCTAACTAGCACACCCTGTGATTTAAATCAATGGAAAACTGCAAAAACCTAATCCAGGCTGGACTACCAATGGGTCTGAAACTTCAAGAATGAAGGTTTGGGTCACCCCACCAGGCAAAGAACCATGGCCAGCTGAAGTGTTTGCTGAGGGTAAAGGGAACATGGAATGGGTAGTGGAAGAAGGTAGTAATAACTATGAACTGCGACCACATGATAAGTTACAGAAACGAGGACTGTGATCCTGTTTTGTTCCTCTTATACTATTTAAGTTGTAAGATATCAGGTTTAAGAATGAATATTACCCAAGGACTTTCACCCTATTCTGGAGAGAGTTACTGTTTCCAGTTATATGCAGGACAGTTGAGTATTGTTAGGTGAAAGAAAAAAATGTGTGTTTTAATGTTTTTTATTTAGAAATTAGGTGTGGTTTAAGGTGATATATATAGCTGCCAAGTTGACAAGGGGTAGACTGTCATGGTCAGCTTCATGTGTCAACTTGGCCAAGTTGTGCTATCTGTTTGTCTGGTTGGGCAAGTACTGGCCTGCCTGTTGCAATGAGGACATTTCATAGAATTAGATTATGATCACATCAGCTGCATGCACAGCTGAATCCATTTGTAATCAGCCGAGGGGAGTGTCTTCTGCAGTGAGTGATGCTCAATCTATCACTGGAAGCCTTTAAAGGAGGATTCAGAAGAGACAGGCCCTCTTCCTGCTTCAGACGGCAAGCTTCTCCTGTGGAGTTCGTCCAGACCCTCCATTGGAATCATCGGCTTCACAGCCTGCCCCACAGATTTTGGACTCTGCGTTCCCGTGGTCACATGAGACACCTTTATAAATTTATTTTATTTTATTTTATTTATTTATTTATTTTAACTTTTTTTATTAATTAAAAAAATTAACAAACAAAACATTAAGATATCATTCCATTCTATATATACAATCAGTAGTTCTTAATATCATCACATAGTTGCATATTCATCATATCTTAGAACATTTGCATTGATTTAGAAAAAGAAATAAAAAGACAACAGAAAAAGAAATAAAACAATAACAGAGAAAAAAAAAGATTATACATACCATACCCCTTACCCCTCGCTTTCATTTACCACTAACATTTCAAACTAAATTTATTTAACATTTGTTCCCCCTATTATTTATTTTTATTCCATATGTTCTACTCTTCTGTTGATATAGGAGCTAAAAGGAGCATCAGACACAAGGTTTTCACATTCACAGAGTCTCATTGTGAAAACAATATCATTGTTCAATCATCATCAAGAAACATGTCTACTGGAACACAGCTCTACATTTTCAGGCAGTTCCCTCCAGCCTCTCTGCTACATCTTGAACAACAAGGTGATATCTACTTAATGCATAAGAATAACCTCCAGGATAACCTCTCGACTCTGTTTGGAATCTCTCAGCCATTGACACTTAGTCTCATTTCACTCTTCCCCCTTTGGTCGAGAAGGTTCTCTCAATTTCTTGATGTTAATTCTCAGCTCATTCTAGGGTTTTTCTCAATCCTTTGATGCTGAGTCTCAGCTCATTCCAGGATCTCTGTCCCATGTTGCCAGGAAGGTCCACACCCCTGGGAGTCATGTCCCACGCAGAGAGGGGGAGGGTGGTGAGTCTGCTTGCTGTGTTGGCTGGAGAGAGAGAGGCCACATCTGAGCAACAAAAGAGGCTCTCTTGGGGGTGATTCTTAGGCCTAAATTTTAAGTAGACTTGACCTATCCTTTGTGGGGTTAAGTTTCATATGAACAAACCCCAAGACTGGGGGCTCAGCTTATAGCTTTGGTTGTCCACACTGCTTGTGAGAATATCAAGAATTCAGCCTGGGGAAGTTGAATTTCTCCCCACTCTCACCATTCCCCGAAGGGGGCTTGCAAATACTTTTCCAGTCACTGATCAAATCACTCTGGGATTCATCAGGGCATCACTCTGGACAAACCAACAAAATCTCATGTGCTACCTGAGATTCCAAGTACTTATGACATTCAATCAAATTATCTACATGAGTTATAGTAGAAAATGCTCTAGTCAAAATATAAATTTTGTAACAAATAAACATTTTTTGCTTTAGTCTCATGCATAAGGTGACATTTTAAAGTATTAATTATCATTTTTTTTCAGCACCCTGCAATAATGACATTCCTTTGTTCTTCCTCATGCAAAAACATTTTTAAAATTTGTACATTGTACATTTCACTATTATTATACACTCTAGGCATTCCTAGATTATACCATTTCGATCTTTACCATCTATCTTTCTTTCTGATTTCATTTATGTCCCCAGCCCTCCTCCCTCTATCATTCTCACATGCAACTTCATTCAGTGTTTTAGCATAATTACATTACAGTTAGGTAGTATTGTGCTATCCATTTCTTAGTTTTTATATTCAGTCTTGTTGCATAATCTGTATCCCTTCAGCTCCAATTACCCAATATCTCACCCTATTTCTATCTCCTGATGGTCTCTGTTACCAAGGAAATATTCCAAGTTTATTCACTAATGTCAGTTCATATCAGTGAGACCATACAGTATTTGCCGTTTTGTTTCTGGCTAATCACACTCAGCATAATGTCCTTAAGGTCCATTCATGTTGTTACCTACTTCATAACTTTATTCTGTCTTACAGCTGCATAATATCCCATCTCATGTAAATGTCACAATTTGTTTAGCCAACTGTCTGTTGATGGACATTTTGGTTGTTTCCATCTCTTGGTAATTGTTAATAATGCTGCTATAAACATTGGTTTGTAAATGTCCATTTGTGTCCTTGGCCTCGTGTCCTTTGAGTAGAGACAGCATATAGATGGGTCCTGTTTTTTAATCCATTCTGCCAGACTATGTCTTTTGATTGGAGAGTTTAATCCATTAACATTCAGTGTTATTACTGCATGGGTAGTACTTTCTTCTATTATTTGCCTTCTGGATTTTATATGTCATATCTAATTTTCCTTCTTTCTACCTTTACTCATTGTCTTCCTTTCTACACTCTTCACACCTCTCTCTTCTGTCTTCGTATCTGTCTCTAGTGTTCCCTTTAGTATTTCTTGCAGAGCTGGTCTCTTGGTCATAAATTCTCTCAGTGATTTTTTGTCTGAAAATGTTTTAATTTCTCCCTCATTTTTGAAGGACAATTTTGCTGGATATAGAATTCTTGGTGGCAGTTTTTCTCTTTTAATAATTTGAATATATTATCCCACTGTCTTCTCGCCTCCATGGTTTCTGCTGAGAGATCTGCACATAGTCTTATTGGGCTTCCCTTGTATGTGATGGATTGCTTTTCTCTTGGTGCTTTCAAGATCCTCTCTTTCTCTTTGACCCCTGACATTCTGATTATTAAATGTCTTGGAGTATGTCTATTTGGATCTATTCTCTTTGGGGTACACTGCACTTCTTGGATCTGTAATTTTAAGTCTTTCATAAGAGTTGGGAAATTTTCAGTGATAATTTTCTCCATTAGTTTTTCTCCTCCTTTTCCCTTCTCTTCTCCTTCTGGGACACCCAGAACATGTATATTCATGCGCTTCATATTGTCTTTCAATTCCCTGAGTCCCTGCTCATATTTTTCCATTTTTTTCCTATAGTTTCTGTTTCTTGTCAGATTTCAGATGTTCTGTCCTCCAGTTTTGAAATCCTATGTTCTGTCTCTCGAAATCTACCATTGTAGGTTTCCATTGCTTTTTTCATCTCTTCTACTGTGTCTTTCATTCCCATAAGTTCTGTGATTTGTTTTTTCAGACTTTCAGTTTCTTCTTTTTGTTCTTTCCTTACCTTCTTTATATCCTCCCTCAATTCATTGATTTGGTTTTTGATGAGGTTTTCCATGTCTGTTCGTACGTTCTGAATTAATTGTTTCAGCTCCTGTATGTCATTTGAATTGTTGGTTTGTTCCTTTGACTGGGCCATATCTTCAATTTTCCCAGTGTGATTTGTTATTTTTTGCTGGCGTCTAGGCATTTAATTACCTTAATTAGTTTATTCTGGAGATGCAAAACCCAATAGTACAGCATCTCAACATACAACTCTATTCTTTTATTTAAGGTGTAAATCAGAACACAACTGAACAAGAAAAAGTCCTATTTCCTGATATTATACCTGAGAAATATAAAGTGGTCAAGTATGGCAAAAGCAACATATAGAGGGGAAATAGAAGAATATGGGATATGGGAGTGGAGGTAGTATATGCTATTGAAGATAAGTTGGCTATAGGTGGTGTGATATAAACCCCAGGGTAACCACAAAGAAAGTATTTACAATATATACAGAAACAGAAATGAGAAAGTGATCAGATACATCACAAAAGATCAACCAAACAGAAAAGGAGGTTGCAACAAAGGAAAAGAGATGATAAAAGATATAACATATTAAAACTAAAGGAGGGCACTGCAATGGTGGCTCAGTGGCAGAATTCTTGCCTGCCATGCTGGAAACCTGGGTTCTATTCCCAGTGCCTGCCCATGCTTCCCTACACAAAAAATTTTGGAAAAATCAAAAGAGAAAATGGCTGAAGTAAGTACTGCTTTTACAGTAAGAACACTGAATGTTAATGGATTAAACCCCCAATTCAGAAGACAGAAGATGGCAGAATGGATAAGAAAGCATGATTCAACCATATTCTGTTTACCAAAGACTCACTTTAGACACAAAGACACAAATAGATTGAAAGTGAAAAGATGGGAAAAGACATGCAAATAATAACTGTGCTGGTTTAAAAGGATGTATGCCCCCTAGAAAAGTCATATTTTAATCAAAATCCTATTTTATAAATGTAGAATAATCCCTATTCAATACTGTATGTTTGAAACTGTAATCAGATCATCTCCCTGGATGATGCGATTTAGTCAAGAGTGGTTGTTAAGCTGGATTAGGTGATGACATGTCTCCACCCATTTGGGTGGGTCTTGATTGGTTTATTGGAGTCCTATAAAAGAGGAAATATTTTGGAGAATAAGAGATTCAGAAAGAGCAGCACCACAAAGCAGAGAGTCCACGAGCCAGCGACCCTTGGAGATGAAGAAGGAAAATACTTCCTGGGGAGCTTCATGAAAGAGGAAGCCAGGAGAGAAAGTAGCAGATGATGCCTTGCTCACCATGTGCCCTTCCAGCCAAGAGAGAAACTGTGACTGTGTTTGCCATGTGCCTTTCCAGAGAAGAGAGAAACCTTGAATATCATTGGCCTTCTTGAACCAAGATATCTTTCCCTGGATACCTTTGATTGAACATTTCTATAGACTTGTTTTAATTAGGACATTTTCTCAGCCTTAGAACTGCAAATGAGCAACTTACTAAATTCCCCTATTTAAAAGTCATTCCGTTTCTGGGATATTGCATTCCGGCAGCTAGCAAACTAGAACAATAACCAAAAAAGATTTGAGATAGCTATACTAATATCAGACAAAGTAGACTATAAGGAAAAAACTGTTATAAGAAATGAAGAAGGATACCATATATTAATGAAAGGGGCAGTGCACCATAAATATCACATGCACATCGTATCTATGCATATAAATATCTATGCATATAACTATGATGCCTGAAATTAGATGAGGCAAAAAGTAGCAAAACTAAAGGGAGATATAGATGTCTCTACAGTAATAATTGGAGACTTCAATACACTACTCTTATCAATAGGTAGAACATCTAGATAGAAGATCAATGAGGAAACAGAGAGTTTGGGTGATATGATAAGTGAACTAGACTGAACAGACAGAGCATACCTAAACAGCAGCATATGTATTCTTCTTAAGTGCACATGGATCATTCTCCAGGATAGATCACATGTTGGGTCACAAAACAAGTCTCAATAAATTTAGAAAGATTGAAATATGCAAAGCATCTTCTCTGAATATAATGGAATGAAGTTGGAAATCAATAACAGACAGAGAACTAGAGAATGCACAAAGATATGTAAGCTAAGTAACACTCTCTTGATCAGTGGGTCAAAGAAAAAATTCCAAGTGAAATCAGCAAATACCTTGAGATAATGAAAACAAAAAACATAACATATTAAAACTTATGGGATGCTGTGAAGGTATTGCTGAGAGGGACATTTATAACCCTAAATGCTTACATTGAAAAAGAAGAAAGCTAAAATCAAAGACCTAACTGCACACCTGGAGGACCTAGAAAAAAACATCAATTTAATGCTGAAGCAAGCAGAAGGAGAGAAATAACAGATAAGAGCAGAAATAAATGAAATTGAGAATTTAAAAAAATATAGAGAGAAAATTAGCAATACCAAATTTGGTTATTTTAGAAGATCAATAAAATTGACAAACTCTTAGATAGGCTGACAAAAAAGAGAGAAGATGCAAATGAATAAAATGGCTAGAATGACAAAGAAAAAAAGAGAATATTCAAATAAATAAAATCAGAAATGAGAGGGAGACCATTACCACCAATCCCACAAGAAAAAAGGATCATAAGAAGATATTATCAACAACTGTTTGCCAACAAATTAGACAACCTAGATGAAATAGGCAAATTCCTAGAAACACATGAACAACCTCCACTGACTCTGCAACAAATAAAAGACCTTAACAAACCAATCACAAGAAAAGAGATTGAATATGTCGTAACAAACCTCTCAACAAAGCAAAGCACAGGACCAGATGGCCTCCCAAGTGTATTCTACGAATTATTCCAAGAAGAATTAATACCAATGCTGCTCAAACTCTTCCAAAAAAATGAAGAGAAGGGAACACTACCTGTGCTGGTTTGAAAGGATTTACGCACCCTAGAAAAGCCATGCTTTAATCCTAATCCAATTGTGCTTGAGCTGAAATGTGGCTTTAAAGAGTAGAAAAATTGTGGCACTACTTAATTAGAAAGGCAAGGCTATTGAAAAAAACAGCAACAACAATTAGTTCACCTTTATTAAGCACTATTTGAAATAATGGGACCTATACCAAGTAAGGAGTTACAGTAAAGACAATATCATTATATCTAAAATGAACTAGACCCTGTGTATACACAATGCTGTATATCTACCCTGTGATTTTTTTTTTAAATAAACCAAACAATAACAAACTTAATAAAAAGCACATAAAAACTGGATGCCATATGTCCCAACCAGTTCTGTTCTATTTTGGGAAATTGCCCACTGTAAGGTGTTATACTATGTACTATAATTGAATAATTACTTTTGAGGTATTTAAATTGAATTCCACTAAAAGTTCATTTTGAATTTTGAGCACTATGGAAAACAAGTATGGCTAGAACCTCCTCATGAATTTGATCATTGCTGAGAGTTGCCACACAAACCTTCTTACCTCATCATTATTATCAATACAATGATTCATGCTGCCTGTTTTTATTTGGATTTCTGATCATGTGGCCATGAATAGAAAACTTTGCATGTTTTTCAGCAAAATAGTAGCCAACAGATGTGAATCAGAGACAGGTGCAGGTGTTGAGTCTGAGGTTCTTGGGACTAACATTGTTCAATGTCTGATTCCTACAATAATGTAACCCTGTCCAAGCCTTTTTAGATGTCTTCTAAGCACTAAGTAATAATTGGAGAAGCAAAGAAGGCTTACCAAGCAACAGGAAACCCAGAATTAGGGTGAGCTTGGTGTTACTTATGCATATGTTCCAGAGGTGGATGGAAATATTGGAATCTGGAAGGCACCAAATGCTTGCTGATGGTGACTACTGCTATTGTCTTCTTAAACAAGATTCAGGATTGATTTGAAAAGTGGGAGGCAGTCTACTGATTGGAGACTGGGGAGTGGAGAGCCAGTGAGGAGGCAGCCAGTAAGCATTTCAATTCCACAGAAATTAAGATAGACCTTTGACTATAAGTGAAACAATAGGATTATTTGAGAGACACATAAAAGGTAAGTAGCAATTTTAAATGTATTCATTATTGAACAAGTGTTGGAGGATCCATAAACAAAGATTTATGGGAAAATCCTTTCGAGTGTTTGTACAAAGTGAAGGAAATGTATAACATAATTTAAGAGAAACCAAATCATGATGTCAAAAGATACAAATGATCAGTACAACTTCATTGTGCTAATTGGTGTTTAAAGATTAGGAAAAGGTGCAGTGTTGAGAGGTTGAGGCAGAAGAAGGAATCAGACAGGAATGAGGAAATAAGAGGACTCAAATTCTGAGGGGATGTCATGTTAGCCTATTCTTTAATAATACTTTTTCTTTCCATCCCAGGTGGTAGGATTAACTTTTAATGCACACCCTCTGATTTTTTGTGTATTAGAAATGCTTCTGTCCAACTCTTGCAAGAAGACTTAAATCTAAAATATATTTTTCAGTTTGTGGAGATAGATGAAGCCCTTAGAAAAGAACAACTATACCAGATGATTTTTTAAAAATGAACTATGTCTTCAAGAGTTAGGAGAATTCATATTCAAATGGGTTTCTTTTGTGCACTTAATTATTTTCTTTACAGTCTTTTAGACTACAGGATAATTTTCTTTTTTAGATATAGAAAAGATTTTCTTAGGTAACTTGGATTTCAAGTATTTCTGGTTATATCTGTTATATGTGATAATCCTTGTAGAAGTCATTTCAAAACTGCATTTAATAGGGTAAAAATAATTTTGTCCTTAATTTCTGTGTATTTGAAGTAACAATTTTTATCCTTTGAATTTTTCCAAACCTATCAAGTAATTCTTTTTTTCTATAAAGTAATTCTTAAACTACATTAATTGTGATCATTAAAAAAAAACCTTTTCCCAAAACAAGATAATTAGTCTCTTATGCTATATTGTGTTTATCTCCATGTTCAATAGCAATAACTAGTTTGAGCTTGTCTGTTAGACTGAAATATGGAAATGTTTATCCAGCTCCAAGGCAGTCATTGTAATAGATCATTATTTTTTCCACATTCTCCCTTTAAATTCAATATATCTGTTAACAATATAATTAAGGTTGTTAACCTTTGTAATTAGGACATGCTTTAGAAATAATTTAAAATAAAATAGAAAAGTTAATGTCTATTTGTCTTTTGTATTTTTTTAGTTTATTCTATTCTAACATCTTAAGCTCCATCTAAACTTTGTACCATACTGAGCTCAGGCTATACCTTTAGCACCTAATATGGGACTCGGCACTTGGGCACCTGAAAAATAGTTGATGAATAAATATCCTCTCAAGCAGGAAGGTGTGAAAAGATTTTATTTTGAATACTTACAGAAAACAGGATTCTTGCCTGTTTTTCTTCCCTCCTTCCTCTCTCATTTCTCATTCCTTCCTTCCTTCTCTCTTTTCCATCCTTCTTCCTTTCCTTTTTTTTTAAGGGATATATTTTAAGTGATCAGGAATAAAATTAAAATAATTTTATGCACAAAATTCCTGCCTCTCTAAATATAAAAGTTGACTAAATTTTGTATTATTTGACCAAATCAGAAAATTTTAGGCCTTGTGCCAGTTTGAACTATTATGTACCCCAGAAAAGCCATGTTCTAATCCTGATCCAATCTTGTGAAGCCAAAACTATTGTTTAGAGCTTAAATTTTGGATTACTTCCACGGAGATGTGACACACAAATTTGATTAGATGGAAATGTGACTCTGCTCATTCAGGGTCCGTCTTGATTAGTTTACTAGAGTATTTTTAAAGGGGAAACATTTTGGAGAAACTTCAGAAGTGACAGAGCCCACACAGTCATAGCTGATGCAGATGCTTAGTTGTTTCAGAGGTGCCAGAGCCAACATGAGACCCAGACATTTGGAGATACAGGGGCCCAGCAGACGTCATCATGTGCCTTCCTATGAGATGCTTAGCAAGCCAGAGCCTACAGTTGTGTCCTGGAGGACCTAAGTGAAGGCCCAAAGACACTAAGTGAGGGCTACCCACAGAAAACAGAGGCTGAAAGCCATGGAGCCCAGGAGCCAGGGAGCAACAGATGTCAGTTGCATGACTTCTCAGCTGATAGAGGTGTTCCAGAGGGCATCAGCCTTTCTTAAGTGAAGGTAACCTCTTGTTGGTGCCTTAGTTTGGACATTTTCTCAGCATTAGAACTGTAAACTTGTAACTTATTAAATTCCCTTTTCAAAAGCTATTCCATTTCTGGTATATTGCTTTTTGGCAGCATTAGCAAACTAATACAAGGATCTTCTCAATGTTAGTAGAATAAAAAATTTTTTAGAAACACCATTCATTCAAAACAGCTGATAGTAGATACGTTTCCATTCTCGTGTCTTTCCTTTCTTACCACTGACATATTCATACCCTATCCTCCAGTGGAAGATGATCAGTTGAGATTTTTAATTACTGATCAGAGCATTCTCACAACTGTATTTAAATTAACATTCGATTTATTAAAGTTGGAAATTTCAAATATAATCACACATTTAACATTTTTATTTTCTCAAGCACCTCAAACAACCAATGAAGGAAGGCTAATACATTTGTTGCAAGCATTTAAATATTATTTGCAAATATAATAAACCTAAACTTTCAGGTTTAATATTGGATTCTCTTAAAATTTGGGATACTGATTAAAGACAAATTAAAGTATTTTATAACTTTCAAATTGAAAACAAGTCCAATATCAAACAAATGCACTTACACATTTCAAATTAAATTATTAAATTTAATAGTAAATTTTTCATACTAAATAACAGGTTTATTTGTTGTATCATCAAGGATGCAATTTTATATGCCCACCCAGAATAACAATTTAGGCTTCCTGAGATGACTGGCTAGAGCCTGGGAACTTTATACAGTTACAGATTCAGGAGAAACCTGGACACTACTTACAGGATGAATTTCCCTCAAGCTCCAGGATGAAATGATATGCTTATTTTACTGTTGTGGGCCTTTCACACCCGTGCCATATTTTGTTACCTGGTGCACTGCATTATGAATCCCATTATTCCTCTTCACACCTTTTAATTGCTATGTTTAAATTGTTAAGAGTCTGTACTCCCATCAGAATTACAACATATTTCCATACTCCTTGTTATGTATTTTACTTTTTTAGGTCTTATTGTCAACCTTTCATAGTCATTTATTGACAAAAATCACGTACAACTTTACAGCTACATTTCTATTAATCCCCCTGCACCATCTTTAGACTGCCTTGCTGAGTCTTCAGAAGCAAAGATCTAGAGAAATTTGTTCAATGCTTTCTAGAGTTGCACCAAGAAGTGAGTAAAGATTGCACAAGTTGGTGTCAAATTCCCAGCAGCTCCTTTTCTCAGTATCTTTGTGCTTTTCCTTCATGCAAGGTGAAAGTTTAAGAGTTTCTTGGTTAAATGTTTATTTTTATCTTCCCTAAAGATATCCTTCATAACAAACAGTGTTGGTTGCCCATCCAGCACTCTTTATTCCATTCTCCTAATGAACAGTGGATTTAAAAACCATTTTAAACAATTAGAGAATCAGTTATGTAAAGTTGGTAGCTGCCACAGATTACCTACCATAGGAAGAATAGATTAAAATTTATCAGGTTAAGGAAGACATTAAAATTTATCAGGTTAAGGAAGACATTTATTTTTATTTTATGCTCCTATATTCCATTTCATTTGAGGAAGACAGAGTTTAAGTGATTATAATCTACTGAATAATTTGGGACAAAAGAGATTATTGTTGACCCTTATATCATTCTGAACACCAAGTGGGATGAATCCTGCATGGGTGCCTTGTTGTAAAGCATCATGATAATTGTCAGGTGTTTTCATTTAATTTCTGACATTTATTGAGCATCTACTGTAGGCTAGGCATTGTGCTGAGCGTTTATATGTATTTTACATGAAGTTATGCAGTTGCCTAACCTAGTTGTCTAGTAAATTTTTCCTGGAGTGTTTAAACAAATACAAATTTGTGGGGTTCCCATTATAGTTCCTCATTCAGATGATGTAGGATAAGTTTTAGATAGTTATACCGTCACATTCTCCTTAAGGATTCCAAAGCACAGTCAGGTTTTAGAAACAGTGATTGAGTCTTCAGGATAACAATGTGATGTAATTACTAATTATTATTTCCATTTTTTTTCCAGCAACTGAAGCACCCCAATGGGCTGTAAAATTTCAGTTTTTTTTCCCATCTCTCCCATAATGCCACAGCATTAGTAGGCAAGAATAACAAATTTTAACTCCATGGAAGGTTATTCTCTGTTCTCAAAGAGCTTAGAGTCTAGCGAAGTATCAATGTCAGGAAATGATTATAATGTTTGGTAATGGCTATGAAAAAATCATGTTTCAGCTAAAGCAGTGGAGCAGAGAGGAAATAATCACCTCTCTTCGGAAAGAATGATGGCAAAAAAAAAGCTTCATAGAAAAATGCTGGGGCTCCACGAATGTGCAGAAACAAGGACATATGAACCAGCACAACACATTGAAAGTTAATAGTTCATTATAGCTATGGGGAGAGCATTTAGTGGAGAGCAAGGACTTTGGAATCTGACAAGCATGGTTCAGATCCTGGCTCTATACTTACTAGCTGTGATGGTTAGGTTCTGGTGTCAACTTGGCCAACTGATGATGCCCTGGGCATCATCTCGTCAGGCAAGCACTGGGCTGACCATTGCTGCAAGGATATTTCATGGCTAGTTGATAAACCAGAAGTCTGGTGTATTAAATCATCAGTCAATTGATTGCAGCTGTGGCTGGTTACATCTGTGATCAACTAAGGAGTCTTTCCTACCAACGAAATAATCCGATCAGTTATAATAGGGAAGAAGAGAGACTTTCACTGCTTCTTCAGCATGCTTCTCTTGTGGAGATCGTCCAGACCTTTCATTGAAGCCGCTAGCCTCACAGCCTGCCCTGTGGATTTTGGACTCTTCCATTCCCATGGTTGCGTGAGACTCCTTTATTAATCTCATATTTACAGATATCTATTGTTGGTTCTATTTCTCTAGAGAACCCTGACTAATATACTAGCTAAATGATCTTCAGGTAATTCATTTGACTTCCTTGAATGTCGGCTCTCTTAGCTAGAATAACAAAACTTATCTACTCTTTGGCATATTTGTCAAGGTTAATGATAGTGTTTATGAAGTACTTGGATGGTCAATAACTGGAAACTTTATTACAAATTAACATATTTCAATTTATTTTAATACAAATATTGTACTACTACTATTACAAGTGTAGACATAATCCTCTTTATGGAAAGTCACTTGGGCTTTATTTCCTTTGTTAGCTTCTTCAGAGCCATTAAAATAGGGGAAGAAAAGGATGGGATTCCCTTCTACCATAAATATTTTTCATGAATATTCTTCCAAGACATTTAAGGTAGAATTTGAGGACATTGGAGGCAGAGAGGTCATTTCCTGAAGTATTTTTCACTCTAGATGACACACGATTAAGATAATGGTAATGTCAATTGGAACAGAGAGAAAAGAATGGATTCAGAGTTATTTAGAAGACAGTTTAACATAATAGCATATACAATTATGTCAAAGCCAAAAGTAAACACATGATGAAATTAACGAAAGTGATTTAATAATAAACTTGCAGCAAGGGAACCCATTTCTCATCACTTCCATTTCAGTAGGGGTTTAATAGTATTAGAAAAGCATGAGTTTTCTAGATTAAAAAAGAAAGACTGAGACTAACTCTGATTGGCAAGTATTCTACTAAAATGGGAATTATGGAAGCAGGGGAGAGTTTCTAATTGGTTTTCATCTACATCAGGCAGTCGTTGGTTGTCTGTCAAGGGGCAGGCAGTTTGCGGTCCATTTCAAAAGAGGAAGGACTGTTCAATGTAAGAGGCAGAGGATTTTTCAAGACCAGGCATTCCCTGAAATAAGTCATGGTTGATTCGGTGCTTTGTTTTCAAACTTTTATTATGGCCCTTAAAAGGGACTGGCTGCCATGGGAGACAGTTTCTTAATTATTTAATATGAAAATCAGATAAAATGTGTTCATTCATCTCACTCTGGAGGAAAAAGTCCCCAAAAGTTTTTGTAGATGAAAGAATTCACTAAGTATACTGGCCACCATCGTATCGCCATGTGTGGTAATTCAGGGCATATACCTTTTAGGGATGATTTAGGTGATGGCCACCATTTTCTTCTGCATTCAAATGTGCTTGGGGCTTATATAATGCCTGTAGAGTTTCTCCAAATCATAAGAGTAACATCAATCTTAAATAATTCACCTAATCTGCTGTAGAATTTTATATAGTGCCCCAAAAGCAAAAATATTTTCAGATTCAGGTTAGTAAATGTACATGGTGCACATGCTTCTGAACTAATTATATTATAAGAAGGAATGGAAAAGACCAAGGTAATTTAAAAATATGCTCTGAAAAATAAAAGCCTGGAAGCTCCTTAATCTTACATGTGCCTTAAACTGCTTCTATGTGCAAATTTTTCCATAAAAGAAATCTTGGCCACAAAATATACTGGTAAATCATAGTCTTCTAAAGGCTGCTGGAGATAAGGGAAAAAATTAGTAAGGTAATGCTGATGCTAAACTGCCCATCTAATTAATTCTGGGCACTATTAACAACAACTTTTTGCTTTTTTTTTTGGCAGATCTTCCCCTTTTCACTAATCCTATTCCAGCTCATTTAAAGAGGATTTTTTTTTAAAAGTTGGACAGGCAAGAAAACGTTCTTTGCTTCCTTTATGTAACTTAGTGTCTCCACTTAAATAAAATGCCTTAAGGAAAAAGAAATTGCAGAGGTAAGAAGGGCCAGGCAAGAACAGGGCTAAAAGGACTTGGTTTTAACAGGCACATACATGAGACTCTTTACAGCCCAGGAATTTCTGGAGGGTGGGGTCATTCTGGAATTAATGAAGAAGGGATCCTGTCACCTTTGAGTTTGAGCATTTTCTACTGGGGACTCTGAAACAAAGAGACTATTGTGCTTCAAAACAAGAGCTCCAGACCAATGACAGAAGTGAGGCAAAGGGGGTGGGAGGGGTGGTTGGTTACTGAAGATTTGAGTAGCATTTTTAAGATAATTGGCTTAACTATACGCCCAAACTAACTTGTAATTTCAAGGGCCCCATAATTAACAATGATTTATTTTAAAGCTCTGTAAGTGTTCTTTGTTTTTCCTTTCCTGTAAATAGTCTTAGTGTCATTGGTAGGTTCTGAATGTTACAGGTCAAGACTATTATGAAACAAATGGCACTCTTGACCCAAGGATGGTAAGGAGTATTTGCAATCAGGAAGTATAGTCACTTTGGAAGGGTTAGATAAGAACTAAATATGAATAAATTCTAAGATTATTAGTTTGTGCTCTATGTTCTGTGCCAGCCATTAAGTGAATGGCTAAAGCATGGCCTATGGAGTCAAGGATGTTGGGTTTATTGCTCAGCTTTGTCACTAAGTGGGTGATCTTGGGTAAAGCAAATAATAGCCATTTATAATCCTTCTACTTAAGAAAATACAAAATATTTGCCATAAGGGATGTGTATTCATTTCCTAAAACTGCTGAAGTGCAATATACCAGAAATGGGACCGCTGTAAATTTATTAAGTTGCAAATTTACAGTTCTAAGACTGTGGACATGTCCAATTGAGACACCTTTACTCAAGAAAGGTTGATGCCACCTGGAACACTTCTGTTAGCTAGGAAGGCACATGGCTGGCATCTAGTAGTCCCTTGTCCCTGGGGTCCCTTGCTTTCAGCCTCTATTCCTGTGGGGTTTCCTCACTTGGCTTCTCTGGAGCTGGGTTTCACCTCTTGGCTTGGCTCTCTCAAGGCTCTGGCTTGCTTAACATCTCACGGGAAGGCACATGGTGATGTCTACTGGGCTCTGCATTTCCAAACATCTGGGTCTCGTGTTGGCTCTGTTGGCTCTCTCAGCATCTCCAAACATCTGTGATTCTGTCAGTTCTGAAGCAAATTTCTCCAAGCATATGCATCTGAGGTTTCTCCAAAATGTTTCCCTTTTTAAAGGACTCTAGTAAACTAATCAAGACCAACCTTGAATGTGTGGGGTCACATTTCCATCTAATGAAAAGGCCATACCCACATTTGGATTTGTCATATCTCTATGAAAATAATCTATCCAAAAGGTCACACCCACAACTGGGTGCATCATATCTCTGTGGAGATAATCTAATCAATAGGGTTTCCACTCTATAATACTGAATGAGGATTAATGAACATGGCTTTTCTGGGGTACATAACAGCTCCAGACCAGCACAGGATGAAAGTAAATATGTAATCCATGAATCACTCTAACATTTGATTTGTATCCTTAACTTTTCCCCCAAGTTATACATGTCAATATATAATAGACACATGCATAATTCCAATCATATTGGATTGCAAGTTAAAAAGATCATTTATTGATCAAATATGGACCATTTTTTCTAGTTTAGTACATGCAAACTTACCTCATGAGAAAATTTACTCCATAGCATTTCTCTGTGTTATTAATTAGTGGTCTATTTAATGAGCAATTATCCTTCCATTATTTAGCTATTATGATAGTAGAATGAATGTCCTTATGCATAATGATTTCTGTAGGCTAGATTCCAAACTAGGATGCGGAAAAATAGATTAGGCACATTTTAAATTTTAATCAATATTTTCACACTGTATTTTAAAATAATGTCTCAATTTATGATCTCATCAATAGTAGGTGAGAGAATGTCCACTGCTTCATTTCCTCAATCCATATGGATCATATTTTTAGTTTCTTTTTAGGGAAAATTTCAAATATATGCAAAATAGAAAATAGTGTAATGAGCTCTCATGGACTGAACATCCAACTGCAATAGTTATCAAATTCATTTTTATCTCCTGATGATGGATTATTTTGAGCAGATTCAAGATGTGAAATTATTTCATGTAAGCAAGATATTTTAAATATTCAAATCTCTCTGATTCTGCTTTCTTAGAACAATTTATGAATATGATGGTATCTTCTCTTTCTTCTATTCTCATCTCTCAAAGTGAGATAATCACAAATAGAACTTTAACAGGTCTCCTGTAGGACTTTAGGATAGAGATGGAGGATTAAACACCTTTTAATTTTACTCCCAGAATTATTTTGCATTGATTAGCAACCACTGACTCACAAAATATGCAGTTTTCTGATATAGCTAGCTGATAGAAAGAGTTCAATGGATGGACTATGCTATCTCATTCTTGAATTAAATGCGCTTTTAAGGACAAGGTCCTTGGTTTTGATAATAGAAGAACTGCTATTGGAAGATGGTGTCATGGTAAAGCTGCTCAGGTGTGTATCCTGCTTACTTGTTAATGCTCATGCCACTTACGAACATACATTCAAAGCAAGAGTCAGGTAGCATGATCCATGATATAAATTACATTGTTAAGATTATAACCATCCCATGTTATACTCATCCTGAAGGACGTGATCCAGAGATTACCTATCTTTTCTGCCAAGGGGGAGAGATCAGAGGACACCAGGAATTGGAACCACTAATTTCTTCTTTCTCCATTTCACTCCCATTTAGAAGGTCTGTTTTAATAATTTGGAGATTAAACATTCTTACTGTAATTTGTCTAATCCAGTCTCCACATAATCAGAGAGATCTTTTAGAAGGGTAAATCAGATTTTGTTATGTACCTGTTTGAAACAAGTCACAGACTCCTCATTGCCTTTAGGAGAAAATTTCAATATCCTCATCATGGCCTACAAGGGCCATGATGCCTTTCTCCATTTTGCTCATTCTGCTTTAGATATATTGGGCTTCATACTGATCCCCTGAAGTGTTAAGCTTTTTCTTCCTTTAGAATGTTGTTCCTTTGGTCTGGACAACTCTTCTTGCTCATCACCATAGCAATTGCTCTTTGTTCTTCAGCCTCAGTGTGACAGGCATTTACCAAGAGGCCTGCTTTGGTTTGGTAATGCTGACAAAATGCAATATATCAGAAATGGGATGGCTTTTACAATGGGAATTATTTTGGTTTGTTAATGCTGCCAGAATGTAATATACCAAAAAATGGAATGGCTTTTAAAAAGGGAATTTATCAAGTTGCAAGTTTACAGTTCTAAGGCCATAAAAAATATCCAAACTAAGGCATCCAAAGAAAAATACCTTGACCCAGCAAAGACTGATGGACCCAGAATACCTCTGTCAGCTGAGAAGGCATGTGGCTGGCATCTGCTGGGGTCTTTGGCTTCTGGTCTCAACAGATTCTTTGGGGGGCATTTATTTTCTGCATCTCCAAATGTCTGGGTCTCCTGTTGGCTCTGTCATTTCTGTTGACTCTCTTGCCTCTTCCAAAATGATTCCCTCCTAAAGGACTCCAGTAAGCAACCCCACCTTGAATGGGTGGAGACACATTTCCATAGAAACTACCTAATCAAAGGTCCTACCATAAACACTATTGAATCAGGATTAAAGAATATGGCTGTGGCAGTTTGAATCTGTGGTGGACCCCAGAAAACCCATGTCCTTTAATCCTCATTCAATATTGCTGGGTAGGAACATTTTGATTGTTTCCATGGAGATGTGACCCACCCAGTTGTGGGTGGTAACTTTTGATTAGATGATTTCCATGGGGGTGTGTCTCCACCCATTGAAAGTGGAGTTACTTACTGGAATCCTTTAAAAGAGGAAACATTTTGGAGAGAGTCCTTTCTTGTAGAGCCACGAGAAAGCCAGCAGATGCTACCATGTTCGCCATGTGCTCTTCAGCTGAGAGAGAAGCCCTGACTATGTTTGCCATGTGCCTTCTCACTTGAGAGAGAAACCCTGAACTTCATCGTTCTTCTTGAACCAAGGCATCTTTCTCTGGATGCCTTTGATTGGACATTTCTATAGACTGGTTTTAATTGGGACATTTTCTTGGCCTTAGAACTGTAAGCTAGTAACTTATTAAATCCCCCTTTTTAAAAGCCATTCTGTTTCTGGTATATTGCATTCCAGCAGCTAGCAAATTAGAACAATGGCTTTTCTGGGGAACACAACCATTTCAAATCAGCACATCTATTCTTTGGATAACAAAAAGACATGCTCTTTCTATATACCAAACACACTTATTTCATCACAATATCACAAAAGCTTTAAACAATTTCAGTAACAATACAGATGCAATATAAAGTAAAAAACAATATAAAATCTCATCAAACTCAGTTACAGGCATGATCTGTTCTACAGCAACTTCTTCTCCAGGTATGGACCTGTGAAAATTCAGAATTAGTTATTTGCTGCCAATATACAAAGGAGGGACAGTCATAGTATACATGTTTCTATTGCCATAGGGAGAAATTGAAAGGAAAACAGGGGTCACTGGACCACAATAGTTCTGAAAACCTGCAAAGCAAATTCCATTCGATTTCAAAGTCTGAGTCACTTATTATTGGAGTTTTAGAAAGCAGCAGTCCCTCCTTTCCGCAGCAGTCCCTTTTTTCCAAGGGTCTGCACAGTGGCCCTGCTTTCTGCAAATTCTGAGGGTGGGGGTTGCCACCTGCAGTTTGTTGGGAGGACAACCTTTTTCTTCACTTCACCTTCTCCAAACATCTGGGAAGCACCTGGGCTCTCTGCCATCTCTGGGGCACATACTCAACCCCTCCAGAAAAATGAGGCGATCACTGTGCTCCCCTTATTCCCGGTTTATGTGCTCCATCCTCTCTGAGGTCTAAGGCACCAGAACTCTTCCTGAACAATGAAAGTGGAAGACCCACACTCTGCTTCCAGGGAAAACTCATCCTCTCCACATATACTGGTGGGTCCACTCTCTTGGCCTGAAATTTTCTGGCTCCAGACCTTAGCTTCCATGGTTCTGCTTATGAAATCATTTCTCTTTCAGTTTGTCTTTTCTGTCCCTAAAAAGTCCACACTAGCAGAGGGTCTCTTTATATAGATCCTGCGACACTCTTGTCACCTTTCTATGCAGTATGCAGGGACCATAGCCATCAGACAATATGACTTTCTACAAGTCCTTTCTGGATAACTCAATCTCCAATCCTCACGTTTCCTGTAATGGCTGATTGCTTCCACGTTTGATTAAATCTTCATGTGGGGCCCTAGTCATTGGGGGTCTCACTTTCTGGAAGCCCAGAATTTTTCAGACCATTAATTTATGTTTTCTTTGTTCCCAAGAGTACAGTTCTCAACTTATCACTTTCCTGTTGCATTTTACTATAAGCTGCAAGGAGCAGCCAGGCTGCATTTTCCATTTTTAGTTGGAAATTGCCTGAACTAAGTATCCCAGGTTGTTGCCTTTAAATTCTAATTTCCATTCAACAGTAGTACTCAATTTGGCTAGATTATCTGCTATTTTAAAACACAGGTCACTTTCCTTCTAGTTCTCATTTCTCATTTGAACTTTCCTACAGTTCTCATTTCTGTCTAAAGCCTCGTCAAATGTATCTTTAGAGTCCACATTTTTACCAATAGTTTCTTCAAAGCATTTTAGCCTTCTCTATCAAGATCCTTACAAATCTTCCAGACTCTTCTCCTTGTCCATTTAAAAAGTTGTTCCAATGTGTTTGGTATTTGCAAACTGCAGTGGCACCCAACTTCTCTGGTACCAAAATCTGTTTTGATTTGTTAATGCTGCTGGAATGCAAAACACCAGAAATAGATTGGCTTTTAAAAAGGGAATTTATTAAGTTGCAAGTTTACAGTTCTAAGGGCATAAAAAATGTCCAAACTAAGGCATCCAGGACAAGATACCTTACCTCAGCGAAGACTGATGGACCCAGAACACCTCTGTCAGCTGGGATGGCACATGGCTTGCATCTGCTGTGGTCTTTGGCTTCTGGTTTCATCAACTTCCTTGGGGGGCATTTGCTTTCTGCATCTTCAAACGTCTGAGTCTCATGTTACTTCTGTCACTTCTGCCAGCTCTGTTGCTTCTTCCAAAATGGTTCCCTTTTAAAGGACTCCAGTAGAAAACCCCAGCTTTAGTGGCTAGAGACACGTTCCCATGGAAACCACCTAATCAAAAGGTCCCACCATAAACACTATTGAATCAGGATTAAAGAAAATGGCTTTTCAAACTGGCACAGGGATTTATTAACTTACAAATTTACAGTCCTAGAGCCAAAAAAAAAATGCCAAAGTAAGGCATTCAGAGGAATGTGCCTTCTCTGAAGATTGACTACTGGGTGAGCTTGGACTCCTCTGTCAGATAGCAAGGCACATGGTGATGTCTACTAGTCCTTCTTTCTCAGGTTTTGTTGATTGCAGCTTCTGGCTTCAGTGGCTTTTTCTCAGCTCCTCTGGGGCTTTTTTTGTGACCACTTAATTTCATCTCTTAGCTTCTGTATGCGTTTTATCCTCTTATAAAGAACCCTGGTAAGAAGATTAAGTCCCACCTTGAATGAGGTGGGTAACATCTCAATTGAGATAACCTAATCAAAAGGCCCACCCACAGTAGGTTTACACCCACAGGAATGGATTAAAAGAACATGACCTTTTCTGGGAATACATAACAGCTTGAAACCAACACAAGGCCTTCAGAGACATCCTGTTTTGGATCAGGTCCCCTAGTTTTACTCTGTCTTTCTAACTTGCATTTTCCCCCCATACTTATCCTTTAGTGATTGTGATCACAGAGCTACTTATAGGTTTTAAATTGCAATCTCCCAGCCTCCATTTGTAAGCTCCAAAAGGCTAGAAATTGATGTCTTCTCATTTCTTCTTTAGAAATCAGCATAGTGCCTTGCCTCTAGTATGCACTAATTCTTTCCTTATTTTTTGTTTTAAATAAAGGAATGAATAAGTGAAGCAACATTTAAACTAAGAATAGAATTTAGCTAGGCAAAGGGTGTTTGTAGGATTGGGATACATGAGGCAGCATTTTCTGAAACAGCCTTTGGAAAAATTATCAAGCATGAAAGGCTATCTAGTAGATGTGTTGTAAGTGTTAAGGAATTTGATTTGCGCCACTTTGTGAGACAAAGGACAATTCCTATTTTTTCTTTAAAGGACTTGTGCTTTTCTCCTATATTTCTCTGTTTGGTTATTGAGACAGGATCATTAGAGGTGTAGAAAAATGAGCTAGATAAAAATCTCGGTGGAATTAACATTGTGGGGGTTTCCTGTTATCTGCAGGTGTTGGATAAGGTGACTCATTCCCTGACTGTGATGCTCTGGCTCTGAGAAGTTTTAGAGAACGTGGAGAGTAGATGTCAGGATGAGTGGGCTGCTGATATAATCTGTTACTTTGTCAAGTAAAGGAAAACATATCACTTTTAAGAGTGTATTATGGTTGAACTCCAAAATTTTTATGCTATTTTGTTATCAAATTTGTTAGCAAATTATGGATAATAACCTGAAAATAATCATTGCCAATTTTAAAGACAATTATTTTGACAAGGAAATGTGAGAAAAGTCATACAAACCAATTGCTGTCAGACAGCACCTATTGCTCAAATATTTCATTTTTCAGCTACCTCTAAATTCGAAATGCCTATTTTTTTTTAATAGTGTTGTCACCATAAAAAAAACACAAATCTGAAGGCCAGTTAACCCTGAATTTAAATTCTAGGTTCACCACTTACTCTGGAACCATTAAGGTAATTTATCAGCAGCTTGACTGAGGTATAATTTATTTATCATTAAATCCACCTATTTTAAGACTGCAATTCAATGAATTTTAGAAAATTTACAGAGTTGTGAAATCATTAGCACAATCTAATTTAATAACATTTCCATTATCCCAAACAGATCTTTCCTGCCCATTTGTAGTCAATCTCTGTTCCCACACCCAGGCCTAGGCAAGCACTATTCTGTTTTATCTCTATAGAATTTCCTTTTCCAGGCATTTCATAAATAGAGTCATACATTATATAGTGTTTGATGACTACCTTCTTTCACTTGGCATAATGTTTTAAGGGTCATTCCTTTGTAGGAATGCATCAGTGGTTTGTTCATTTTAATTGCAGAATAAAATTCCGATAGTAGATACACCACAGTTCATTTATTTATCAATTGGTGGACATTTTCCCCACTTTTTGTTTATTATAAATAATGCTGCTATAAATATTCACATATTAGTCTTTGCATGGACATGTGTTTTTATTTTTCTTGAATAGATACCTAGAACTGGAAATGGCAGTTTCTATGGTAAATTTATTTTCAATTTTTAAAAAAATACTGCCAAACTTTTTACAAAGTGGCTACACATTTAGTATCACAGTTTTTTTTTTTTAACATCCTCACTAACATGTGTTATTGTCAGTCTCTGATTATTTCCTTCCTAGTAGGTGTGAAGTGGTTTTAAATTGCATTTTCCTAATGGCTAATGATGTTGAACATCCTTTCATGTGTTTATTGGTCATTCATATGTCATCTTTGGGGAAATATTCATACAAATTTTTACCTATATTTAACTGCGCTTTGTCTTATCATTGAGTTACAAGTATTTTTCTTTTCCTTTTTTTTTTTAAATATATATTCTGGATAGAAGAAGTCCTTTCTCAGATATATGATTGCAAATAATACTTTCTTTCAGCCTGCAATTTGCTTTTTCATTTTCTTAATGGTGTCTTTTCACCTGTAAAATTTTAACTTTTGGTGAAGTTCAACTTATCAAGTTTTTCTTTTATGGATCATGCTTTTGGTGTTGTATCTAAAAAATCTTTGCTCAACCTACCGCCATGAGATTTTCTCGTAATATTATCTTCTAATGGTTTTAGTTAGTTTACATTAAATTAGACTTATGTTAAGAGCTATGATCCATTTTGAGTTTATTTTTGTGTATAGTGTGAGTTAGAAGTCTAGATTTATTGCTTTGATGTGCATAGCTAGTTGTTCCAGCTCCTTTTGTTGAAAAGATTATTCTATCTTGTTTTGGTTTGCTAAACCTGCCAGAATGCAATATAATAGAAATGGAGTGGCTTTTACAAAGGGGACTTATTAGTTTACAAATGTACAGTTCTAAGGCTATGAAAGTGTCCGAATTAAGGCATCCAGAGAAAGATACCTTGACTCCGGAGAAAGGCCGATGGCATACTGGGTTCCTCTGTCTCATGGTGTGCCGGTTTGAAAGGATTATGTACCCTAGAAAAGCCATGATTTATCCTGACCCATCTTATGGAATAGTTCTTTCTTTTAATCCCTATTCAGTACTATAGGTTGGAAACTTGATTAGACCATCTCCACAGAGATGTGACTCACCCAATTGTGGGTATTAACCTTGGATTAGAGTGAGATGTGGATCCACCCATTCCAGGTGGGTCTTGATTAGTTTACTGTAATCCTAAAAGGAGGAAGTATTTTTGGGAAAGCTTCAGAATGACAAGAGAACCACGAGAACTACAGAGCCCATGTAGCCAGAGACTATTGATGATGAAGAAGGAAAATACCCCTGGGAGAGCTTCAGGGAACAAGAAGCCTGGGGAGAAAGCTAGTAGATGCTGCCATGTTTGCCTTGTGCCTTTCCAGTTGAGAGAGAAACCCTGAACTTAATTGGCATTCTTGAACCAAGGTATGTTTCTCTGGATGCCTTAGATTGGACATTTCTATGCCCTTGATTTAGATGGGACATTTTCATGGTCTTAGAACTCTGCACTTGCAACTTAGTAAATTCCCCCTTTTAAAAGCTGTTCTATTTCTGGTATATGCATTTTGACAGCTAGCAAACTAGAACACATGGGAAGGCACATGGGGATGTCTGTTCACTCTTCTCTCCAAAATGCTTCTGGGCTTCTGTGTGTACTTGCTTGTTCCTCCCAGGGCATTTCTATTTCTGCTTTATCTCTCTCTCTATGAACCCTCTTACAGGACTTCAATAAAGGAATAAGACCCATCTTGAATTGGGTGGGTCATATCTTCATTGAAACAACCTAATCAAAAAGTCCTGCCAACAAGTTCACATCTATAAGAATGGTTTAGAAAAACATGGCTTTTCTGGGGGTATGTATCAGTTTCAAACCAGCACATATCTCTATTAAACTGCCTTGGTAGCTTTGTCGAAAAGCAATTGACCAGGAATGTAAAGGTTTACTTACAGACTGCCAATTTGGTTCAACTGATCAAAAAGTCTTCAAGCCTGTACCACACAGTCTTGATTAATGCTGATTTTTGGAAGTGGATAGTGTGAGTCCTCCAACTTTGCTCTTCTTTTTCAAAATGTTTTTGGCTATTCTGGGTCTTTCATATTTCTGTATGAATTTTAGTATGAGCTTATCAATTTCTGTAAAAAAGCATGTTGGGATTTTGTTGAATCTATAAATTGAGTTGGAAAGAATTTCTATCTTGATAATAATGTCATCCAATCCATGAACATGGAATATGTCTCCATTTACCTACTTTTTTTCCTACATGGGCAGGCATCGGAATCGAACCTAGGTCTCCACAAGGCAGGCAACAACTCTGCCACAAAACCACTGTTGCACAGTCTCTGCATTTATTTAGATATATAATTTTTCTCAGCAGCGTTATATTTTTGGTTGGTTTTTTTTTTTTTTTTTTTTGCGTGCTGTATGTCAGGGGTTACATTTCATTCTTTTTTTCCCACGTGAATATCCCATCATTGCAGCACCATTTGTTGAATTTTTTTGTTTGTTTGTTTTTGTTTGCTTGTTTGCTTGTTTTGGGAAGTGCATGGGCTAGTAATTGAGTCTGGGTCTCCTGCATGGCTGGTGAGAACTCTACCTTGCACGCCCAGCTTTATGGTTTTTAATGTACAAGTCTTGCACTTCTTTCGTTAAAAGTATTCTTATGCATTTGATTTCTTTTTTTCTTTTTTTTTGATACTACATTGAATGGAATTGTTTTTATAGTGTCATTTTTGGCTAAATTTCTAACATATAGAAATGCAGTTATATTTTATATGTTAATCTTGTATCCAGTAACTTTGCTAAATCTATTTATTCTTTTAGATTTGTTGTGGATTCTCTTCTTTATGCAAGATCATCTTGCCTGTGAGAAAAGACAGTTTATTTTTTCTTTTTTTTCCCATGAAGGTTCCCTTTATTTTTTTTCTTTCTTGCCTGACTACCCTGGCTAGAACCTCCTGTACAATTTTATCTAGAATGGTGTGAGCAGACATGCTTGCCTTGCTCCCAATCTTAAGGGGAAAACATGTTAGTGTTTCATCATTAAGTCTGATGTTAGTTGTAGGTTTTTCATGGATATTCTGTATCTATTGAGATGGTCATATAATTAAAAAAACACTTATTTAATGAGCTATAATACACGTGCCATACAATTCACCCATTAAGAATATGTAATGTAAGATTTTTAGTATTATCACAGAGTTGTGTGAACCATGACCACAATGAATTCCTTTTCTAAAAAATTTTAGTTGTGGTAACATATATGAAATATAAAATATAAAATTTCCCATCTCAGCAATTCCGAAGGATACAATGTAATGGCATTAATCACATTCACAAAGTTGTGATATCATCACTAACATCTATCATGCAAACTTTTCCTTCATTCTAAACAGAAACCTGGCCCCCTTTATGCATTAACTCCCCATTCTGTCTCCTATTGTCCCTGGTAACCCGTTATTCACTTTCTTTATGAATTTGTGTATTTTAGTTATTTCATGTATTTATTGTAACATATTAAGTTACAATATATGTTCTTTTGTGTCTGGCTTACTTCATTCAATATGATATATTCAAGACTCATTCATGTTGTCACATATATCAGAATTTCATTCCATTATATGTATATGCTGTATGTTGTTTATCCATTAATCTAGTGAAAGATACTAAGGTTGCTTTCATCTTTCGGCTATTGTAGATAGTGTTGCTATGAATATTGGTGTACAAATATCCGCTCAAATACTGGTTTCAATTATTTTGGGTATATACCTAGAACTGAGATTGCTGGGTGATATGGTGATTCTGTGTTTAACTTTCTGAGGAACTACCAAAGTGTTTTCCAGAGTAGCTATATCTTTCTACATTCCCACCAACAAAGCCTGAAGGTTCTTGTTTCTCTGCAGCCTTGTCAGTGCTTGTTTGCCTTATTTTAAAATTTTTAAAATTAATAGCCACTCTCGTGGGTATGAAGTGGTGTCATTGTGACTTTGATTTACATTTCTTTAATGGTTAATGATTTTGAGCATCTTTTCATGTGCTTATTGGCCATTTGAATATCTTCTGTGGAGAAATGTCTATTCAAGTTCTTTGTCCATTTTTTAGAAGGGGTAGTTTGTAGGTGCTCCTTGTATATTCGGGATACTAATCTTTTACCAAATATATGGTTTCCAAGTGTTTTCTCACTTTCTGTAAGTTGTGTTTTCACTGTCTTGATAATGTCCTTTGCTGCTCAAAGTTTTTAGTTTAGATGAGTTCCAATTTATCTATATTTTCTCTTGTTCATGCTTTCGGTATAATACAAGGTGCTGAAGATATTTCCTTATATTTTCTTCTAAGAGTGCTGTAGTTTTAGATCTTATACTTAGGCCATTGCTCCATTTTGAGTTGTATGTGGTGTGCAGTAGGGTCCATTTCATACTTTTGCATGCGTATATCCGTGTTTCCCAGTACCATTTATTGAAGAGACTATTCCTTCCCCATTGAGTGGACTTTGCATCCAATGATTTGGTCAAAGATATGTGGTTTATTTCTCTGTTCTCATTTTATTCCATTAGTCTATATGCCTGTCCTTGTGTCAGAACCACACTGTTTTGATTACTCCAGCTTTGTAATAAGTTTTGATATCAGGAATTTGAGACCTCTGATTTTGTTCATTTTCAGATGGTTTTGGGCCCCTACCCTATGAATTTGGTGTTTAGCTTTTCCATTTTTGTTGTTGGACTTTTATTGAGATTGCATTGAGTATGTATATTGCTTTGGGTAGTATTGATATCTTAAGGATATTTAGTCTTACAATCCATGCATATTATTTTGGTGATTGTGTGTTTTTTGTATTTTATTCTATTAATAAGGTGTTTTATATTGACTGATGTTTGGATGGTAAACCAAGTTTGCATTTCTAGAATAAATCTCACTTGGTCATTGTGTATTATTCTTTTTAGATGTTGCTGAACTCAATTTGCTAATATTTCATTGAGAATAATTGTCCCTATATTCATGAGAAATTGTGGAGCCAGTTGCTACATGGTGTAATCGTGGGAACACAAGCTAAGGGACAACAGTGACTTTCAGCAGATGATCACTCCATTACTTATATAGCACAAAGGCTCCTAAAGAGCAGGCTAAGAAATTCCATTGTTGCTGCTCCCCTGTAGACTCCAACTGCTCAGATCAGGTTGGCATTTCCACATGCTCTGCTTTGCATCATTGATGAGGGGTACTTGTGATGCCCCAATATTGGGCTTAGGCAGGGAATGGGAACCAGGCCAATAAGCCAAAAACATTCATCAAGTAACCCCTGTGTTCCAAAAAGCAGCTAGATCTGGTTGAGATTTAACATCTGGGATGCCTGTGGTTTCTTGCAAAATGAAAACACACCAAACACCTGAATGTAAACAAGCAAAAATGGAAAGATGCTGAACACCTGCACACAAATGAGCAAAAAGGATTAAAAGAAGGGGTTAGATGAGACTAGGAGATGGCTGCTGGGTATGTGACTTCCCTAACAGAGATGTTGTTCTCTGTGTTTTTTGTGTGTGTCTTTGTCTGACTTTGGTATTGGGGTAATTTTGGCATCATAAAACAAATTAGAAAGTATTCCTTTTTTTTTTTCTGGAAGAGTTTGTGAAGGATTGTTATCATTTCTTCTTTAAATGTTTGGAGGATTTCACCAGTGAAGCTATCTTCACTGAGTTTTTTTTGTTTTATTTTTGTAGGAAAGTTTTGAATTACTAATTCTATTTCTCGTTGTAGTTTCATTCAGGTTCTCTATCTTTCTCACATTAGTTTCAGTAATTTATGTCTTTTAAACCATTTTTTTTTCATTTCATCTCAGTTGGTCACCATGTTGATATAAAATTGTTCATATAATTCCCTTATACTAATTTAATTTTATTGTGGTTGTTAAGGATATTCTCTGTTACAGTCTTATTTTGGTAATTTGTGTCTTTTCTCTTTTCTTGGTCAGTCTTTCTTCTTATCTAATATCAGGGTAATACTGGCCTCCTGGAATGAGTTGTGTCGCCCTCATCTTTGTTATCTCTTTGGATTTTCGAAGGATTGATCCTCTTTTTAAATGTTTGCTAGAACTTAATAGCCATTTGGCCTTGGCTTTCTTTGTGGGAAGCTTTTATTTATTTATTTATTTATTTATTTATTTTTGTGGGAAGCTTTTAAATTACTAATCCAGTTTCTTTATTTGTAATGTTTATTTAGATTTTCTATTTCTTTTCTAATCCACACATTTATAGGTATAAGTATTCTCTACACTCTGGTTTGGAGCATCCTTTAACTTCGATAGGCTATGTTTCCATTTTGATTTAGCACAACATATTTTCTAATTTCCCTTGTGATTTATTCTTTGACCAAGTAGTTAGTTAGAAGTATGTTGTTTGATTATTAAATATATGTGGATTTCCCATATTTCTTTCTGTTTTTGATATCTAATTTAATTCCCTTTCAATCAGGGAGGGTATTTTGTATGACATCAATAATTTTAGATTTGAGACTTGTTTAATGCCATAACACGGTTTATCCTGGAGAACGTTCCATGCGCACTTGAGTAGAATGTATACTCTCTGTTTTTTGGTGGAATGTTATATAGATGCTAGTTAGGTCAAGTTGATTGATAGTATTGTCCACATCTTCTATATTCATGCTGATTTTCTGTTTACTTCTCTAATCACTATTCAGATTGGTGTATTGAAGCCTCTAATTATTTTTGTTGAATTGTCTATTTTTTTCCTTCAATTCTGTTAGTTTTTGCTTTGTGTATTTTGGAGCGCAGTTAAGTGTATATTCCTATATTTGCTATTTTTTTTATGAAATGACCTTTTTATCATTATAAAATGCCCCATTCTTCCTCTAATAATTTTTTTTTTGTCTTTAAGGCTATTCTGTTTGTTTTTTCATTTAGCCACTTCAGCTCTCTTTTGGTTACTATTTGTATGGTGTATCTTTTTTTTTTCATTCTTTTAATTTTAACCTTTTTGTGTCATTGAAAGTTTTAAATATTTTTATCGTGAAATATAGCATTATACAAAAAAGTGTTAAATTTCAAAGTACATTTAAACAAGTAGTTATAGAACCAATTTCAAAGTATGCTATAGGTTACAGTTATACAAGTTCAGGTATTTCTTCCTAGCTGCTCTAATACACTGGAGACTAAAAAGAAATAGCAATATAATGATCCAGTAGTCATATTCATTTGTTAAATCCTGTCTTCTCTATTACAACTCCTTCTCCTCTGATCTTTCTCCCAATCTTTAGGAATATTTGAGCAATGACCAGTCTAACCCCTTCATGTTTAAAAGTGGTGTCAACATTATGGGGTAAGGGGTGCAACTGGTTGATGTTCTTGGAGAAACTGGTAACTCTGGATTTCAGGACATATTTGGCCTAACCATATGGAGGTTTTAGGTTTCTGAAAAATAAACGTAGAGGGTGAAACTTTTTTTTTTTTAATTTTTTTTATTAATCAAAAAAAAGAAAAGAAATTAACACAACATTTAGAAATCATTCCATTCTACACATGCACTCAGTAATTCTTAGTATCATCACATAGATGTATGATCATCATTTCTTAGTACATTTGCATCGATTTAGGAAAAGAACTAGCAAAACAGTAGAAAAAGATATAGAATGTTAATATAGAGAAGAGAATTAAAATAATAATACTAATAATATATATATATATATATATATAAAGGAAAAAGAAAAAACAAAAACAAAAGATACAAACACACAAACAAACAAACAAAAAACCATATTTCAGGTGCAGCTTCATTCAGTGTTCCAACCTAGTTACATTACACTTAGGTATTATTGTGCTGTCCATTTTTGAGTTTTTGTATCTAGTCCTGTTGCACAGTCTGTATCCCTTCAGCTCCAATTACCCATTATCTTACCCTGTTTCTAACTCCTGCTGGTCTCTGTTACCAATGATATATTCCAAGCTGATTCTCGAATGTCGGTTCATATCAGTGGGACCTTACAGTATTTGTCCTTTAGTTTTGGGCTAGATTCACTCAGCATAATGTTCTCTAGGTCCATCCATGTTATTACATGCTTCATAAGTTTAGTCTGTCTTAAAGCTGCATAATATTCCATCGTAGGTATACAGCACAGTTTGTTTAGCCACTTGTCTGTTGATGAACATTTTGGCTGTTTCCATCTCTTTGCAATTGTAGATAATGCTGCTATAAACACTGGTGTGCAAATGTCCATCTGTGTCTTTGCCCTTAAGTCCCTTGAGTAGATACCTAGCAGTGGTATTGCTGGGTTGTAATCCATTCTGCCATTCTATGTCTTTTGATTGGGAAATTCAGTCCATTAACTTTTAGTATTATTACTGTTTGGATAATATTTTCCTCTACCATTTTGGCTTTTGTATTATATATATCATATCTGATTTTCCTTCTTTCTACACTTTACTCCATACCTCTGTCTTCTGTCTTTTCGTATCTGACTCTAGTGCTCCCTTTAGTATTTCTTGCAGAGCTGGTCTCTTGGTCACAAATTCTCTCAGTGACTTTTTGTCTATAAATGTTTTAATTTCTCCTTCATTTCTGAAGGACAATTTTGCTGGATATAGGAGTCTTGGTTGGCAGTTTTTCTCTTTTAGTAATTCAAATATATCATCCCACTGTCTTCTAGCTTCCATGGTTTCTGCTGAGAAATCTACACATAGTCTTATTGGGTTTCCCTTGTATGTGACAGATTGTTTTTCTCTTGCTGCTTTCAAGATCCTCTCTTTCTTTTTGACCTCTGACATTCTAACTATTAAGTGTCTTGGAGAATGCCTATTTGGGTCTATTCTCTTTGGGGTGCGCTGCACTTCTTGGATCTGCAAATTTAGGTCTTTCATAAGAGTTGGGAAATTTTCAGTGATAATTTCTTCCATTAGTTTTTCTCCTCCTTTTCCCTTCTCTTCTCCTTCTGGGACACCCACAACACGTATATTTGTGCGCTTCATATTGTCATTCAGTTCCCTGATCCCCTGCTCAAGTTTTTCCATTCTTTTCCCTATAGTTTCTGTTTCTTTTTGGAATTCAGATGTTCCATCCTCCAGTTCACTAATTGTAGCTTCTGTCTCTTTAGATCTACCATTGTAGGTATCCATTGTTTTTTCCATTTTTTCTTCTTTGTCCTTCACTCCCATAAGTTCTGTGATTTGTTTTTTCAGATTTTCTATTTCTTCTTTTTGTTCAGCCCATGTCTTCTTCATGTCCTCCCTCAATTTATTGATTTGGTTTTTGAAGAGTTTTTCCATTTCTGTTCGTATATTCAGCATTAGTTGTCTCAGCTCCTGTATCTCATTTGAACTATTGGTTTGTTCCTTTGGCTGGGCCATATCTTCAATTTTCCGAGCGTCATCCATTATCTTCTGCTGGTGTCTGGGCATTTGATCAGATTTCCCTGGGTGTGGGACCCGGCTGGTTGAAAGGTTTTTCTGTGGAATCTCTGGGCTCTGTTTTTCTTTTCCTGCCCAGTAGGTGGCGCTCGTGGCGCTCGTCTGTCTGCACGGCAGTCGGCCCGGGAAACCGCGCGTGGAGGCGGGGGTCGCTGGCCGCCGCGGCTTGGGAGAGTGCCGGTCCTAATTGCCCAGCTGGCCCGGGAGGGCCCCGCTATCCAACGTTCCCAGTCAGCCCGGGGAGCCACGTGCGTGGAGGGGACCCCAGTCGCCAGCCGCCCCGGCCGGAAAACGCGCGCCCCTCGGGTATCTCACCGCAGCGGATTCTCCCTGCCCGTTCAGCTGTTCCAGAATGGGGGATGCTGTCTTTTTGGTCTCTGTCGTGGCTCCGGGAGCTGTTTCGTATTGTTTCTGTTTCTTTAGTTGCTTTTCTGGAGGAGGAACTAAGACCCGCGCATCTTACTAAGCCGCCATCTTCTCCGGAAGTGCCGAGGGTGAAACTTTTATAAAGTTTCAGATGAAGCCCTGGTTGGTTTTCAGGAATATCATTGGTGGGGCTTGGCATACTACCTCAATCAGCAATATCGTGCTGAAGCTTGCATAGGAGTAACCTCCAGAATAGCCTGTTGACCCTATTTGAAATTTCTTAGCCACTGATACCTTATTTTATTAAATTTCTTTTCCGCCCTTTTGTCATTGAATTTTAAGTGTGCCACTTCCCCCTTTTTATGTATTATTAGGATGTTGTTTAACCTTTGCTGTAAAATGAAGAAATTATTAATTTCATAGGGACATTGTGACCATTGGAGGGCTTGTTAAAATACTGATTGTTTGGCCCCACCAACCTCAGAGATTCAGACTGAGTAGGTCTGAGCTGGGGCCAAGAATTGCATTTCTGACAAGTATCCTGTGATGCTGCTGGTGATGAGCTGGGAGCCACACCTGAGAACCACTGAAATAAGATAATGGACTAGACGCAGCTAAGGCAGTTCCTGGCACTTCATTAATTTTACTTCTATCCCTTTCCTTTATTAATCAAAGGCCATTCATTCTTTGAATAACCCACTCTCTTGCAGCACTTTGGTGTTTGCTCTAATATATTGGTACTTATATTTTTTAGGTCTATTAAAAATTGAAAGTCCATTTATAAAGCAATAAAAAACATTTTAATGACAAAAAAGAAAATTTATAAAAGATTAATTTTTATCTTTTCTGGTTTAAGAAACTCATTTTTAACTCTTATTTTTAATATCAAAGTATATAATTGAAATGAACATTTTACCTAAGATAGAAGTAAATCAATTAATCCTAATGTAGGAAGCTATTTTCATTCAGGGGAAAATAATGATGATGAATATTACAAAGACTAATGCTAAAGTTATCAGTAGTGCTTTTATGGCAGATGAGAGCATTTGCTATTTTGATCTTTATAACTTCAAGTAAATTTGAAATTAATACAATTTATTAAATATTTTATACAGCTAATCCACTTCCAAATATCCCTGCAGAATGGCACATTTGTACAAACCTGCATCTTTTATCACTCAGAACTGGGGAACTTCCAAACATCTATATGCAAGCTGTTTTTAAAGAAAAAGGCAAATCTCCCTTTAATCCAATGCCTTTGAAAGTTTATAAGTTGTTCACTATTTTAAAAAAATTAAATAATTAAATAAATGAATATTTTGGATTAAATACATTATTTCCTTGTTACAAGTTGGTGCAGAGCCTTGTCAATTTTCTTGTTTCATTGTAAATATTAATCTATAGCAACAGCTAATTCTGCAAGAGGACATTTTTGGCTGCTTTATTTTCTCAAATATGAAAAAAAATCTAATGAAGCACCGATACATGCTACAACATGGATGAACCTTGAAAATATTATGTTAAGTAAAAGAATCTAGATACAAAAGGCCACATATTATATAATTCCACTTCTACATGAAATATCCACAACAGGAAAATCCATAGAGTCAGAAAGTAGATTAGTAGCTGCCAGAGGATGGTGGGTGGGGCAGAAACAAATTGGGAAATATGGGACTTTTTTGGAGGGTGATGAAAATATTCTGGCATTAAATAGTGGTGATAGTTACACAATATTGTGAATACACTAAAAACTACATTATTTGCTCTTTAAAGTAGATAAGGTTGTAAATTTTGTTAAGTGAGTTTTATCTCAATAAAAACTATTTAAAAGAGGGTGGGCCGCGGTGGCTCAGCAGGCAGAGTTCTTGCCTGCCATGCCGGAGACCTGGGTTTGATTTCCGGTGCCTGCCCATGCAAAAAATAAATTAAAATAATAAATAGTATTTAAAAGAAACCTAAGGGATAATGTCTACATGTTTATTGAATGTTGGGCAATTTAGTAATGATCATAATTTAGAATTTACCCCAAATTGAGGTCATAATAATTTGGTTCTACTGGATATAGTTCTTATATTTCTAGTCAGATTCTTGTTATGTATTTGTTGCTATTACTAGCATTCCTATTGTTATTAAAGAGAGATACAGAGATTAAGTACACAGATTTTTGGAGCTAGGACTACTGGTTAAAACCTGACTGTCATTTCGTAATTCTGGGTCCCTGGGTAATTAACCTGTTTGTACCTCATTTTCCTCATATGTAAAATAGGAATAAAATGGAACCCACCTCCTAGGGTTGTTGTGAGGAGTCAATGAACTAATGTATATATAGCAGTTAAAACAGTGTCTACCTTATTGTAAATACTCTATAAATCTTAGCTACTGTCACTCCTGCTAAAACAACAGTAACAGTAATATCACTATCTCATATTTGCGTGATGCTTTAAACATTACTAACCGTTTTCACACTTTTACGGGCAGAAACCTAGAAGAGTAGATAAAATTTTTATAATGTGTACTGAAGCCACTTGCTGCCATGTGCACAAAATACATTTGTGTTATTTGCAGAATTTTGCCACGGCTGCTTGTACACCATAGTGACAAAATCCCTCTATCAGAGCAAGCCTTCCCCTTCTCTGTGGTTGTGATGCAACTGCCTTCACTCACTTCTTCCTTACTTTTTGTTCCTATTTGAATCTGTTGTGTACTCCAGAAAAGTCAAGTCCTTTAACCCTCACTCAACATTTCTTGTGGAACTTTTTACATTGTTTCCATGGAGATATGACCCCCCCCCCCCACTTGTGGGTGGTAACTTTTGCTTAGATGGTTTCCATAGAGATGTATCTCCACCCATTCAAGGTGGGGTTGCTTGCTGGAGTCCTTTAAGACGGAATCATTTTGGAAATCTTTCGAGCCACCAGAACCAACAGAGCCAACAGAAAAGATAGAGCCCCGGGGAAGCCGTTGAAGAGCAAGCTAGCAGATCTTGTCATGTACCTTTCCAGTTGAGAGAGAAACCCTGAACATCATTGGCCTACTTGAACCGAGGCATTTTTCCCTGGATGCCTTAGATTGGACATTTCTATAGCCTTGCTTTAATTTGGACATTTTCATGGCTTTAGAACTATAAACTTACAACTTAATAAATTTCCCTTTTTAAAAGCCATTCCTTTTCAGATATATTGCATTCTGGCAGCTTGCAAACTAAAACACCTTTCTTCTCTTCTGCTCCTTTTTCTTTCCCTTCTCTCTGTTTTTCTTTCTTTCCATTCTTCAACAATTAGTATTTACCACACCTGATTGCTTTTGGGGGATCTAGTCAGGAATGAGGTGTCTACAACTCTTGCTGTCATGTAACCTATGTCTAGCCATTTGGAAACCAGATGCTGTTGCTCTTCTGCATCAGTGGAGCTCATTTTCAGGGGTTTCATCACATCTTCAGCTACAGAACATTAATTTTTTGTGTGGAGGATGTCCCTGCGATATTGGAGAAAGATAAGCTCTATTATCTTTTATTTTTGCTTCTACCTACAAAGACTCTACTGGATCTAAATGGTTTGATTTCTTTTCTTCCTCTTCTTTTTCTTTTCCTTCTTTTTTTTTTTTTTGATGTTTCTGAAAACAAGTTTTATTTAAATAAAAGTTTAAATACATTACATAACATTAAACTGAAGGGGGACCCTCAAAAACCAGCTTTACTCAACATGGCATTGGGCAGCTGTTGCTAATAAAATGCAAGCTCTGTAACTAGCTACATTATGACCAATACATCAGTTTGAAATTTGTTTCCTTGTCAGTAGTTTAACTCTGATAGAAGATTGGCCGCACATTCTGGTGGCTCTTTGTTTGGACAACTCTTAGCTAGGATATTCTGTCTGGTCAAAAAGAACAAAGACCCTGGTGGCAAGCCAGCTGTCCTATCACCTTATTAGAGGGCAGGTGGCCTCTCTATGCTCTGCCAACCTTGTCCACTTGGAGACACCAGATCTTTCTTTTGCTACCAAAAAGCTCCCTTCTCATGGTACCTATGCCATGGCTGTCTCACTCCATCTTTTCTCAGCTCCATTGAGTGCTGGTCAGGTGATGACATTCTCTCAGGCAGGGAACTCTGTAGAGGGAGGACCAAGGAGCTTCTGGCCAAACACAGCTGTCTGCAAGCTTGGGGTGCTGGGCGTGGCTGAAACATCCCATAATTTTTTGTTTCAGGCTGGACACTGCCAGACGCCTTCTACTTGACCTCTGTTTAAGTGAGGAACTTGAAGACTAGACAGCATGGCTCTTTATAGTTTATTGCATGAAGGAGTACACTAGTCTAAGTCAAAAGTGGACCCCAAATGATGATATTATACAAGGTGTGAGGTTTTTAAACTTGTGACAAGGGACAGAAGGGAAATTTTCTACTCATTGCAAGAAAATACTCACTTAAGCTTCAGTGAGCCACAAACACTTAAAACTCATGAACCTCTGTCTTGTCCTCCTTAGCCAGTCCAGTCTCTACAAGGAACTGGCATATGTCCTCGCACCAGTCACCTCGTAGCTGAATCTCTTCTTCATATTCTGGATGTTCAATTACAGTACCATTGCAGGCAAATTTCTTCTTAAACGCCTTCACTAGTTTCTATGTATCATGATCACTAGCGATCCCCTGCACAGTGCTAAGGGTCTTTCAGCTGTTTCTCTGTTGACGTCTTATATGGATAAAATCTTCAGTCCCAGAGGGAAGCAGGTCATCACCTTTACTTGCATCAGCAAAGGGGTCAACAGAGTGGAGGTTCTGGATGAGGGACACACCAAAGCATTCCTTTTCCTTGGTGGAAACAGCCGACGGAAGGCAGCGGCGGGAGAAGGAGGGCAGTGGGAACAGGGCATGGGGAAGCGAGGGGCCTTGAGGGGGAAGCTGCTGAGTCCTTGGCAGAGGCTCAGTGACTGGGGCTCTTTTCCTTCTATTTTGAAACCAAAAGAAAGAAATGGAAAAAAAAAAAAACAAAACAGCTTAAAACTCACATTGAACAAATTGCTTGTTTTTACTTTTTAATGTGTTCTTTTATAACACCATTTTTCATAATTATAAAAATTTGTATAAATCTCACCTAGTTCCATAAAACACATAATAATTCTTTTATTAATTAGTTTTTTTCTGATTTTTTTTTTACTGTATAAATAATGCTGCAAAAAACATTTTGGTGTATATAGCATTTTCTCTCTCTCAGGATAAATTTCCAAAACAAGGATTCCTAAAACAAAGTATATGAATATTTTCTCGGCTCAGGAGGCTGTCAAATTAGTTTCTGATGTATATTCTTCCTAGCATTAGTACTACTGTATGTCTATTTTGCTGATTTCGATAGTCGTAAAGTCTTGTTTCTAGAAATGTCTCTTACTCTATGAAGGCATTATCTCCAAGACTCTAATGAACAGGGATTATCACCATGTTTAGACTATTTTATTGTTTTTTTCCTCAAATATCCAGAAAATTTGAAGTCAAGGGAAAACCTCATTTTTTCTTTTTTTCTTCTCTTCCTCCTTTATGGAATGGTATTTCTGGACATTAATTTTCCTATCTAATATTTGAATATAGGAAGCAGATTCCACAAGTCCTGTTTTCTCTTGAATTTTTGGGCAGCAAACAGTCCATGGGACCCATACACAAATACTATGACAGAAGAGTTGTTACCTTAAGTCTTTTGATGGAACTTGATAGGTGATGAAGTTTTATGACATGCCTGAGCAACGCACTGAAGGGGTCCCCTCCTGAGTTAATATTCTGCTCCCTACCCTTTCCAAAACTCATCCTTATGGTGCACATTTTAGTTAGCTGGTACGTGGCTTCAAAACCCTGATTAACAGATTGGGCCAGAAGAGCAGCAAATTCCTGGTTGTTGAAGATCTTCAGATTACAGTCTGGTGGAATTTTATGCACTGTTCCAGGGAGCCAGCTGTACCTCTGATTACAATTAGGGCTCTGCACAAAGATTGCAGTATCACTTCGGCGTTGAGTAAAAACTTTCCCACCTATGTAATATAAGCACGCTCCTCTTTCTACATGCCCTCTTGTCATTTCTACTGTAGCATTTCGGTTGACTTTGGAGAGTAAACCTAAACAGAGCTTTTCTGAATCTGATGGATCTGGAAAGCTATCCACAGTGAGTGAGGGTTGTGATGCATGAAAGTTTTCTCCAACCCTATGGTTTAATTAATAATATGCTATTGAACACCAAAATGCAGGTTCTGAGGAGTAAGTAACTGGCTGCAAATCCAAGCAATGATTAACTGGGGAAAGAGTTGTAAGAGACAGTTCTGCTGGAGATCCTGTGCCCATACTTTGGTTCAACTGTTGATCAATTGTTTCTCCATCTTCATTGATATATCCAGGAGGCAGCGTTTCTGGGATGTGATTACTCTGTGGCTCAGTTCCTGCTGGGAAATTAATATTTTCTGAAATGGAGTGAGCATAATTATCCAGAGGTGGTAATTCTGTTAGGATCTCAGTACGCCAAGGCACTAATACTGAAGGCAAAACTGGTGTCTCAACTCTCTGATAGTGGTAAGGGTTTACACGTATTTCATCCTTTTTAAGGTTAAAAGCATAATCACAGTTTTCTATTGCTTTGAGTTCATGATGACTGTGAAGATCAGGCCAGCACCATAACCAGTAGGATATAGCATGTGACAAGTCTTTTCGATGAGAAACCTGAAGACGGACTATCAAGAGAAGCTGTAAAAGCTGTTGTATCTCACTGATCGATTGTGTTTGATGTACTCAATCCCCAAATTTCATAGCAAGTGCTTGGTATTAAATGTGTAATACACATTTAGTATTACAATTTCAAGTGGTGATAGCTTTTCAACCTCATCTAATCATCCTGTTTTCTTTAGCTTCTTCACCAAACTCTGAGCTGCTTTCTCACCCACTTTTCCTCCTATCCATTCTGCTCTCCTCCATCTGCTCCTCCAGATCCCCCAGCTGATTTCTTCCATCTTAGCAGCCTCTTCACAACTGGTGGAGTGAAGGGCATGAGGGACAACATGTTCTTACGAGAGGCAGCAATCCATACTAAGAAAATAATTTCCTTTAACTAACCTGCATGGAGGCTCCAGGTCTTGCCCCACTGAGTTTCGGGGAGATGGGGTGGTGGCGGGTGGGTGGGTGGGTGGGGTGGTCCGGGACCTTTTGTTCCTTCCTCTTTTGAATGTGATGGAGGGGGCTGGGCTGCTTTCCTTTTAAGGAGATGTGGAAAGGTTAAATGTTACATAGAAATGGTATTTTAAGAGCAAATTTCATTAAACAGACATATTAAAAATCATGGATTCATTTCATTCTATTTTTCATTCACATATTTATTTTAGAAAGTTTGTGGAAGGTAGATTACAGCCTAAGGAGTATCATTATATGGGAAGAAAGAGTTTTCTCTTCAAGAAATACTCTTGCAAACTTTACAAACCACTGCAAAGTCTTAATAGGGAGATATGTTTTGGGAAGTGAAAGGAAGTATGTCGCCAAATTTACAAAAGACTCATGGAACAAAGCGTAGATGGAAATAAAGAAACAAGTAAGTTCCTAAATAAATATAATTGTCTTATTTCAACATTTTTCTAAGTCATCAAGTTATTAACATTGGAAGTTTATCATTTTTTCATGGATTTACAGATTATTTAAAGGTTGTTCTGACAGGTTTTCCCCAAATTTCAGAACAGTGGGTAAAAAAAAAATTTTGATTAGATATCAAGTGTGAACTGTAAGAGTCAACATAGCACAGGTACATGACCACACTTTAGTTCCCTCGGTCACATCTACAACTAGTCTCTATTACTTTGACCACTGGATTATTATGTAAGAATTTTAATTTACAGTGTTAGTTGATGTCCACTAGGGGGACCAAACCATGAACAGAAGTATATGCTTCTATTGTTCCTCTAAGCGGTGAAAAATGCAAGCCATTTCTGACTGGCCTCCTGAAATTCACAAATTATTCTTCAGTGTTTCCTGCTGCTAAAAGATCAACTATATCAGGATACACAAGCAAATCTATGGAAATATTAAGGAATTAATATTAAATAATAATATTTTGGAGTAGAACAAAAGCTTGCTTTGGGCCTTTGATAACTTGAAAGTTTAGTCAACTTGTAGAAACAAACTAAATTATTTTGAAATCATTCAACTTCTAATAATGATCGAGTACACACATATATTTTTAAAAAATATTTGATTGATTTGACAAGAAGAGACAGGTAAATTTTGAAATATGACTCCAAAATATAGTGCGTTAATTTGTTTTTGGTTATAAGTAATGTTCAGATGTCAGATTTTATTAGAACAATGTCCTAATGTTTTATCAGTGGATAACTTAAAATCAATTGAATAAAGCCTGAATCTCACTTGTAACTTATAATTTAAAATACCATATTTAGAAAAAAAATTTCTAAAATAATAGTCGATATTACATGTACTTTAGGACTCTGAATTTCAACTTTGAGATTGCTGTTATTGCATGAAATCTGATTTGCAAAAGTTTCTTGATGTGAAACAACATGTTTTGCATACTAATCTCTTCTGCTCTGACTTTAAAGCATTTTCAAATTTTGTGAAAATTTAGTATTCCAAGACAAAAAGGATTTTATTTCCTGTAAATACAATTTAAGAATCTCATGTTGCAATATTTTTCAAAATAAAAAGAAGGTAAGACCAGATTGGAACCTTTTTGCAAGACTAAAGATTTTAAGCAATTTTTTTTCATGTGGGGAACTTGAATTTAATGCAAAATTTGTATTTTTAAAAAATCATGCTTAGTATGGAAGGTGAAAACATGGCTCGGATAAAACAATAACAACAACAAAAATGTCAAAACACAAAGATCTATCCTATGTTACATCTATTTCTCTGCAAAATACAGGAAGATACTTCAGAAACTAAATGTCCACTAGATGCCACACTTCCTTTGCAAAGTGAAGCAGTATTTTGGCTTCTGGCAAGCTTTACAGGTTCTGTTATCTGGTAACAGAATCCTAATTCAAAGGTCTCTTCCTTTACTTTTCCTCCCCATTCTCATTCCTACAAGAATGTGCCTAATTATCCAAAATTTTCATAGTACTGGTAGTTTGTGAAGTTCTATTGAGATTGTTAGGCCCCAGAACAGGGAGCTTTATTTCCCTGACTTTAAAGAACAAGTCAAGGCTAACTTTTCATTTTAGAATACTCACCCCTTGCTTTTTTAAAAAATTAAATTCTTAAAAAAAGAGTTGTTTTCACTGTGTTGTACAATCCTATGCACCTTTTTTGTTTTTTAATTTATGGCAGCTAAGGATGATTTCATTAGGCTATTCCACCATTTAACTTTTTGTTACATTTTTCCCCCATCATATATATTTCTACTCTGTTCTCCTGTCTACAATAAAGAGAGAAAAACTACCTAGTTTTCTAAAAATTTAATAAAGACATATAACAACATTTTAGAAACTACATTGAATGGAACTCTAATTGAATTAACTTTAGGGGCCCTGACACTTTATTTGTTTTCAGAGATTATAAAAACTGAAAAAAAGCAAGCAAGCAAGAAAGTTTTTCAGTTTTCTTCTTTGTCATTTTTGATAGGCTGAATTCAATAGTAGAAATGAGCAGAATTCTGTAAGTAAAGAAGTACAATGCATTATCCCGTAAGTACCCATCCTATGTCATAAGACAAACCCAAATGGACTACTGACTATTCAGAATATTTGTATTCAGTTTAAGTTACATTATCTGAGGTACCTGTGAATTGTTAAATTAGGGTATCTTCCTGGGAATGTAATCCAGGGTTAGCATTTGGTGACATGAAATAAATAGCATACCCTAATTACCTGATGGTGTGGTGACAGTCCTGTTTCTTTCTGCATATTACCAGACTTCTAAGCAATTCTTACTTAGGACAATAACTTTATGATGTTGTGTTCCTTCTATTCACAAAATCTTTTGAAGAGCTAATCATGTTTCACTGAGGAATCTGCAGCGAATTTAGAACATTTCACTTTCGCTGACCTTGAATTGGGGTCATTAGTAGGTTGTATCATTTGGAGTGCATTTTTTTTCTTTTTAAGATTAATGTAGCTTGCAGATTAATTTTCAGATAAATCTTTTTCATTGAAAACTGTATTCAAGAGTGTCTTCCTTTCTTGATCCCTCTTACATGGCTGGATCCTTAGACAGATGGATGGGTGGATACATAGATAGATAGCAGACATGAGATTGATTAAATTTATTGGCCAATTTGTTGAAGAAAACAATAAAATCTATAGGCAGGGAAAAAACAAATCTCCAAATTTAAAAAAGACTAATGACTAATCCTAATTAGGATTTCCCCTTTGGCCTTTGAGTTCAAAAGGAAGACCTTAGAAATTCACAAAGTCCTTTATATCTTCCTTGAAGATAAGAAAGTCCTGGACATTCAAGGCCTTTTTGGTTTTCCAGGGCCAAGGGTTACCTTTCTGTCTCTTCTCTTATGATCTACAGACCTATTCCTTGGCCATACCTTCCTTCTCTCATCAGTCAGTAATATTCCTACCAAAGAGGTGAAAAAAGCAAAAGTTAAGTCTTCAGCAAGTAACCTCTGAGTTTAAAGCTTTGGCTGCTTTCCAAAGTTAAGTTTTAAAAAAATACTCTTCCTTTCTTTCTTTACTGAATGCAAACAGGTTTTAGCTTGGTTGTCTCACAGAACTATAACTTAGGTTTACGCAGAGAGTGTCTTGCTGTGAAGTGACATTCTTGCTAGATTGTCCAGGAAATGTGTAGGTGAACAAGATACTGGGTGAAATTCCCACTTTCCTTTTGGGATCAGTATTAGTTCTTTCAGGTCCTTTGTATCTCTTCCCGTTCCAGTGCTGATGCTCAGGTTCTCCCGATTCCTCGCCCGTTTTCAGGTCCACTCTGGAGCAAGTGAGCAGGCTTGGCCAGACTTAGGTTCCACAGAAGGCTCCCCTACCCTGGGAGATGACAAAGGCGTAGGCCCTCCCAAGAGAACCACTCGAAGTCCGCTTGTGTGAAAGCCTGCACACCCTTTATACTGTGTTATTCCTTATGTTGTTTGTTTACCCTTGATTAGTAAAGAAAATGGAATGATTTTTTCATACGGAAGCATTAACTTTTGTTAATATCATTGATACTATCTTTCCAAATTTATAACAGTATAGGGATTCAATGCTGAATGTAAATTTTTTTAAAAAATTGTGTTACAGATTATAAAATACATCCATGTAAAAATTTTAAACAGATGCTTGTTACATAGAAACTGAAAACACTTCTCTGTCATGATCCTGGTCCAAGGATAACAAATGGTAACAATTTTGTGAGTTCTATTTATATTTTAAACAAAGATAGAATATCTGTCCCAATATATTTTTTAGATGCAACCTTGCTAGAAGGTGATAGTTTGGTTATGTGATCTCTTCCGACTTCTTTTAAACATGTGATTCAGTGATCACTGGTTTTGCCTTTTACATACCACTACAAATTGAATTGTGATATAAATGTAACTGGTACATAGGCTTTTTGATAAACACTGCTTTTATAAAGCATTATTTTGAAGTAGGAAACATGCCATTGCCTGTGAGAAAAGGCCCAAATTCTGATTCTATATTTAGCAATGATCAATTGTTTGATCAGTCTTAGAATTCTGTGTATGAGTGTACGTGTGTATATGTATGTGGCTACCTGTGTATATATTAATACATTATAATATACCTATCACGAATAGATGTAATGCTGTTCTTCTCTTCATGCTCCTTCCCTTCACCATGCTGCCTTGACTTTGAATTAAGCATGATGTTGTGACTCTGAACCCCAAATTTTAAATAGGACAAGCTAATTTTAAATAGGACAGGCTATTGGACTTTGGAATGTATTTTGGACCATATTTTGACTATAAGCATGTTCTAGTTTGCTAGCTGCCAGAATGCAATATACCAGAAACAGAATGACTTTTAAAAAGGGGAATTTAATAAGTTGCTAGTTTACAGTTCCAAGGCCAAGAAAATGTCCCAATTAAAACAAGTCTATAGAAATGTCCAATTTAAGGCATCTGGGGAAAGATACCTTGGTTCAAGAAGGCCGACGACGTTCAACGTTTCTCTCTCAGCTGGAAGGGCACATGGCAAAGGTGCTCAGGGTTCCTTTCTCGGCTGGAAGGGCACGTGGTGAACACAGTCAGGGTTCCCCTCTCATCTGGAAGGGCACGTGGTGAACACGGCATCATATGCTAGCTTCTTCTCCTGGCTGCCTATTTCATGAAGCTCCCCAGGAGACATTTTCCTTCTTCATCTCCAAAGGTCGCTGGCTGGTGGACTCTGCTTCTTGTAGCTGTGTCGTTCTGTTCTTCTTTCTGAATCTCTTTCATTTGCCAAAATGTTTCCTCTTTTATAGGACTCCAGAAATTTACCAAGACCCACCCAAATGGGTGGAGACATGTCATCACCTAATCCAGTTTAACATACACTCTTGATTAAATCACATCTCCAGGGAGATGATCTGATTACAGTTTCAAACATCCAGTATTGAGTAGGGATTATTCTGCCTTTATGAAATGGAATTTTGATTAAAATATGGCTTTTCTAGGGGACATACATCATTTCAAACCAGCTCAGATAGTAAGGGTGGGCCATGGTGGCTCAGTAGGCAGAATTCTCACCTGCCATGCCGGAGACCTGGGTTTGATTCCGGTGCCCACCCATGCAAAAGAGAAAGGAAAAAAGATGATGTGATACTGGTACAAAGAGAAGTATATAGATTGATGGAACTGAATAGAGAGCCTATAAAATGAGAAGCATAGAAATCTTTATTTTGCCTCTTTCTCGTATTCGTATTTATTCCATTTATCTTTAATGCATTGATTATCCTTCTCTCCCTCTCATATAAACTATGTATTTCCTCTTCGATGTGAGATGATCACAATAAGGACATTTTATATAAATATACAAATATATATGACTAAGAATTATAATCAGCACTAAAAGACTATGAATTAGACTTTAAGAACAGAGAGGACTCTCCGTTTTCCATATAAAGATAATCAGGGCCTATTTAAATCTGGTTATAAGCTTCAAGGTGGCCAAAACTAAAAGAGAGATAAAGTCAGTTATGAATTTACTGGTGTAAGAAAGAAAAAGTAATTTTTTAGTTCCTTAGAGAAAGCAAAATATCTCCTAGCAGGCTGTAAAAGAAGTTTCTCATTGGCATTTCTTAAAGGGATCATGCAGTATAGTTTGCATAATAATTTCATTTTCTCTACAAAACATGAAGAAACAGCTTTCAAAAAACTGTGGTTGGATAATTTTTTCACAAAAAATTTTTCACTAAAATAGCCAAAGGCACAATAGAAGAATAGAAAAAGTATAACTTGATAAAGACAATTTTTAAGGGGATCATGGCAGAAAACATGCTCCATGCATGTGTATTAGTCTAAGGGATCATTATTCTCTAAAGTAGTGTCTCCCACTTGTAGCAGGCAGCATTTAAAGTGGCTCCAATGGTTTGCACCCCCTGGTGTACACATCCTCTTGCATGTGAGCATCACTTGTGAATATGATAGGACAGAAGATTTTTATTTTATTTTATTTTTTTAAATACCAAAAAAAAACACGTAACAAATGCAAGCATTCCTATTTTGATCATTCCGTTCTACATATATAATCAGTAATTCACAATATCATCACATAGTTGCATATTCATCATCATGATCATTTCTTGGAACATTTGCATCTATTCAGAAAAAGAAAATGAAAACAGAAGAAAAAATGTATACATACCGTACCCCTTAGCCCTCCCTTTCGTTGATCACTAGCATTTCAAACTAAATTTATTTTAACATTTGTTCCCCCTATTATTTATTTTTATTCCATATGTTCTACTCGTCTGTTGACAAGGTAGATAAAAGGAGCATCAGACACAAGGTTTTCACAATCACACAGTCACATTGTGAAACTATATCATTATTCAGTCATCATCAAGAAACATGGCTACTGGAACACAGCTCTACGTTTTCAGTCAGTTCCTTCCAGCTTCTCCATTACATCTTGAATAACAAGGTGATATCTACTTAATGCATAAGAATAACCTCCAGGATAACCTCTCGACTCTGTTTGGAATCTCGCAGCAACTGACACTTTGTTTCATTTCACTCTTCCCCCTTTTGGTCCAGAAGATTTTTTCAATCCCTTGATGCTGAGTCTCAGCTCATTCTAGGATTTCTGTCCCACATTGCCAGGAAGGTCTGCACCCCTGGGAAGGACAGAAGATTTTTTGGGTTTTAAAGTCCAATTATTTTAGATTGAGATAATCCTTCAATTAGTCAAGAAAGATTATTTTGGGTGGGCCTGGCCTAATTAAGTGGTCTCTTTAAACAGGTGGAAATATTGAGGCCTGTCCCAACAAATTAGTTGTCCCCAATGCTCTTGAGAATATCAGATCTTTCTCAGGTGGGGAAACTTGATATTTCCACCTTCTTCCTCAGTCTCTCAGAGGGACTGTGTTCGTTTGCAAGCTGCTGGGATGAGATAGACCAGAACTGGAACAGCTTTTAAAAAGGGGAATTTAATACGTTACAATTTTACAAGTTATAAGCCAATGGAAATGTCCAAACTAAGGCATCCAGTGAAAGATACCTTAATTCAAGAAAGGCTGATGCATCTGGATACCTCTGTCAGCTGGGTAGTCATGTGGCTGGCCTCTGCTGGTCCCTTGCTCCTGGGCTCTGATGCTTTCAGCCTCTGGCCCTCTGGGGGTTCCTCACTTTACTTTTCCAGGGCTGGCTTTCATCTCTTGGCTTCCCTTGGCTCTCTCCAAGTTCTGGCTTGGTTAACATCTTATGGTGATATCTGCTGAGCTCCAGGCATCTACAGACATCTGTGTCTCTGTTCTCCACGTGTCTGCATCTGTGCCAGCTCTGCTGTGAAGTTTCTGTGGGCTCTGAGGCTTCTGTCATTTCTCTAAGCTCTGTCCTTTACGTTTCTCTCCAAAATGTTTCCTCTTTTAAAGGATTCCAGTAATCTAGTCAAGATCCACCCTGGAATGGGTGGAGTCACATCTCCATCTAATCAAAAGTTAATACCCACAATTGGATATGTCACATCTCCCTGGAGGGAATCTAATCAAAAGATTCCAAACTACAGTTTTGAATCAGGATTAAAAGAAACGGCTGCTCCTACAAGATTGGATCAAGATTGAAACATGGCTTTTCTGGGGTACCTAATAGATTAAAACCAGAACATTCCACCTTCTGGACCCCCCAAAAGACACATTTTTTTTCCATATACAAAATACATTCACAATATCATTAATGCCTTAAACCATTTCAGTAACAATATGAATACAATACAAAGTTAAAACAATACAAAATCTCATCAAAGTCTGTTACAGACATAATCTGTTCAAAGGCAAAATTTTCTTTTCTCTGGATCTGTAAACTTAGAACAACTTATCTGCTACCAATATACAAAGGAGGGACAGTTATAGGATACATGTTGTCATTACCATAGGGAGAACTCAAAAGGAACAGAGGAGTCATTGGACTATACAGTTCTGAAAACCTGCAGGGAAAACTCTGCTAGATTTCAATGTCCAAGACTCATTTATCCTAAGGGCTTTGGAAAGGGGCTGTCCCACTCTTTCCAAGGGCCTGTGCAGTGGCCTTGCTCCATCTTGGGGGACATTGAGGAGAACACCTGTTTCTTGGCTTCACCTACTCCAAACTTCAGGGCTGCACCCAGGGTCTCTGCCATCTCTGGGGCACATGCTCAAGTCCTCCAGAACAATGGGGTGACAACCAGGTTCTCCTCAATCCCCAAGGAATGTGCCCCACCCTCTCTAAGGCCTGGGGCCCAACTGTTTCGGAACAGCAAAGTGGAAGGCCCACCCTCTGCCTTGGAGGCAAACTCACCCTCACCATGTGTATGGGTGGGTTCACTCTCCTGGCCTGAGGTTTCCTGGCTCCAGACTTTAAATCCTTTCTGGATAACTCAATCTCCAATCTTGGCTTTTTCTCTAAGGGCTGGCTGCTTCCATGTTTGTTTAAGTCCTCATGTGGGGCCCTGTTCATTGGGGGTCTCATTTTCTGGAATCCCAGAATTTTCCTGACCATCAATTTCTGTTTACTTTGTACCCAAGAGTTCAATTCCCAACTTATCTCTTTTGCTTACATTTTACTATAAGTTGCAAGGAGAAGCCAGACTGCAGTTTCCATGTTTAGGAATTTTTTTTTCCTGCTAAATATCCAAGTTCTGCATTCCATCTACAAAGAAAGCCATCCTTCCAGTTTGTAATAACACATTCATCATTTCTGTCGAAAGCCTCATCAGAGGTAACTTTAGATTCCACATTTTTACCAACAGTCTCTTCAAAACATTCTAGGCCTTCTCTACAAAGTTCCTCACAACTCTTCCAGAATCTTCCCCTTATCCATTTAAAGAAACTCTTCCAGAATCTTCCCATATCCACTTGAAAAGCTGTTCCAACACATTTGGTATTTGCAGATCGCACCAGCATCCCACTCATGGTACCCAATCTGTGTTAGTTTGGAAGCTGCCAGAATGCAATATACTTTGCCAATACTTTTTAATCTTCTGCCCAGATTACTCTGGGATGTATTGGGGCATCATTCTAACCTGTTACAAACCAAAAGGTTTCACCCAGTATTTAAGGTTCCATGTACTTACGGTGTTTGAATAAGCTGACCATACATAGACAGTGTGCTTCTGAAAACACAAATTTTGCCCCAAATAAACATCTTTGTTTGGTCTCGCACAGAAGTTGAAGTTTAAAAATACAATCAATATTATCTTTACCTTTAGTCAGATTTACCTTAGTCCTACCCAGATCAACTTCATTCATATTTCTAATTGAAGTCAGATCTCTTTTTTGGTGTTTTTTACAGTTGCTGTATGGGATAATGCTGACTTTCAGAGCTACATAACTCTAGCTCTGAGTTTTAGGTGTCACACAGATACCTGAAGTTCCAGGGATTGACTAAGTTATGCACAAAATCCTCAGCATCTCAGAATTTAGAGTGACAGTTCCAACTTCAGAGTAGATGTGATTGCTGTATGAGCTTACATTCTAGGAACCTTTACAATAAGCCTTGCCCTAACAACCTATGCTCTCAAATTCAATTCTCCGAGTTTGCACATTATAGTTAGTCTGTATTAGTGAGGCATTATAATACTTGTATTTTCCTTTCTGATTAATGGAACTTATACCTGCAAAGGATAGGCTAAGCCTACTTATGAATATGCCTAAGAGTCTCCTCCAGAGAACCTCTTTTGTTGCTCAGATGTGGCCTCTCTCTCAAAGCCAATTCTGTAAGTGAACTCACTGCCCTCCCCACTATGTAGAACATGATTCCCATGGGTGTAAATCTCCCTGGAAAACATGGGATGTGACTCCTGGGGGGGAACACTTCGACCCATGGGAGTGAGCATTGCCTTCTTGACCAAAAAAAAAAGGAAGAGTAATGAATCAAAATAAAGTTTCAATGGCTGAAAGATTTCAAATAGAATTAAGAGACCATTTTCAAGGTTGTTCTATGCAGTATATAGATATCCCTTTTCAGTTTTTGGTGCGTTGGAGTTTTTGGCACGTTACTGTTTCAGGAAAACACCTGAAACTGTTGAACTGTAAACCAATAGCCTTGATTCTTGAAGATGATTGAATAACTATAAAGCTTTTAAAGTGTGAATGTGTGAATGTGAAAACCTTGTGACTGACACTCCCTTTATCCAGTGAATGGACAGATAAGTAAGAAAAAAAGGCAAAACAAAACAAAACAACAACAATAGGGGTGTATAGGAGGTTTAAATTGATCTTTTTTACTTTTATTTTTATTTTTATTCTTATTTTTATTGTTTCTGGAGTAATGGAAATGTTCAAAAATCAATTGCAACGATAAGCATACAGCATTATGATGATATGGTGAACCACTGAATGTGCACTTTGTATAATTATATCTCAATAAAAAAAGCATTGAGAAAATATATTGAATAAAAATGGATTTTTTTTCTTTCTTTTTGTTTGCATGGGCAGGCACCAGGAGTCAAACCTGAGTCTCTGGCATGACAGGCGAGAACTCTGCCTGCTGAGCCACTGTGGCCCGCCCAGGAATTGAATTTTGCCAATAACCAGTGGGTTTGAAAGAAGATGCTGAACCTCAGATGAGGTTGATTTCAGTTTTGGGAAACTCTAAGCAGAGAACTTGTCACATAATGCCCGATACTCACCCATGGAAACTGCAAATGAATGGGTTTTGTTTTAAGCTGCTAAATTTGTGGTGATTTGTAACATAGAAATAGCTAACTAATATATACCATTCTTGGATAATTCACAGACCAGTAAATTTCCTCCAAATATTTGGTCATGAACATGGTGGTGTCAACTTCATATTTTGACAAATGAAGAAATTATCCACAGTATCAACTAAAAGAAGTTGGAAACTGGTGGCTGTGACCTGAATTTAGCCCTGGATTTATTTTGTTCAGCTTGCAAAGTTAAAAAAATAAATATGTATACATAAATTTATACATATGTAGATATATGGAACGTGAGTACACATATATCATCTATAGAAATAATCCAATATATTTTGCTTTATGAAAAACCTGCTTTGTATTCCATCTTTTTATTTCCTTTATATCTCAAAAAACGTTCCAGTCTGGGAAGCAGTCATTGTTTTAGATTGTCCTTAGTTTAGATTCTCTTGGGTCACTGAACCTCTTAAAGCCTCTTTACCAGAGAGCTGATACTACATAAAAATACAAGTCTGTATACATAATCCCAGTTTTGAATATACTTTCAGATTTAATCTGTGTCTGATATTGCACTATGGGACCTTGTATTTCCTTTTATTTTCTAAAATTAGAGAACTTACTAGGTTTACAGAAAAATTGTGCAGAAAGTACAGAGTTCTCATATACCTTATCCTTACAAACACAGTTTTCTCTATTATTAACATTTTACATTAGTGGGGTAACTTTGTCACAATTGATGAAACAATATTATCATAATCATATTATTAAATATGGTCCATAATTTACATTAGGGTTAGCTTTTATTATTGTAGCTTTATTTTTTTAAAAAATGTTTCTTCTGGTAACATACATGCCCCAAATTTCCCATTTTACTACTTTGAAATATACATTCAGGGTGTTAATTGCATTTACAATGCACAATTTTTGCATTTACAAATACACAATTCAGGGTGTTAATTGCATAGCACAATGTTGTGCTGTAACACCATTCATCACCAAAACATTTCCATTACCCCAAACAGAAACTTTGTATCCTTTATGCATCAACGCTCCAGTCTCTACCCCCACCTGGCCTCTGGTAACCTGTATTCTAGCCTTTGATGATGAATTTGTATTTTCTAATCATTTCATCTCATGTTGTATTTGAGATGTATGCTCATACTGTATTTGCTTTTTTATGTCTGTCTTATTTCACTCAACATAGTGTCTCTGAGGTTCATCCATGTTGTTGCATGTATCAGAACTTCATTCCTTTTTGTGGCTGAATAATGTACCACTGAATGTATATACCACACTTTGTTTATCCATTCATCTGTTGATGGACATCTGGGTTGCTTCCATCTTGTGGTAATAGTGAATAATGCCCCTTGATTTCATCAGTGTGTGAATACCTGTTTGAATCCCTGCTTTCAGCTCTTTTAGGTATTTACCTAGAAGTGGGATTCCTGGGTTATATGGTAATTTCATACTTCAATTTTTGTAGAACCACCAAACTGTTTTCCACGGAGGCTACACCATTTTTATATTTCCGCCAACAATGAATAAGTGTTCCTATTTATCCACACCCTCTCCAACACTTGAAATATTCTGCTTTTTTTAAATAGCAGCCATTCTAGAGGGTATGAAATGATATCTCGTGGTTTTGATTTGTATTGCTCTAATGGTTAATGAAATTGAGAGCATCTTTTCATGTGCCTCTTGGCCATTTGTATATCTTCTGTGAAGAAATGTCTATTCAAGTTCTTTGCCCATATTTAAATTGGATTATTTGTCTTTTTGTGTTGAGTTATAAGATTTCTTTGTATATTCTGGATATTAAAACTTTATTAGATATGTGGTTTCCAAATATTTTCTCCCATTCTATAGGTTGTCCTTTTACTTTCGTGATGAAGCCCTTTGATGCACAGAACTTAAAAAATTTCGATAAGGTCTCATATATCTACTTTTTCTATTGTTGCTTATACTTTTAGTATAAAGTCTAAGAAACCATTGCCTAACACAATGTGATGAAGATTTTTCCCCATGTTTTCTTCTAGAAGTTTTATGGTTTTGGTTCCTACATGTAGGTCTTTGATCTATTTTGTATTAAGTTTTGTATATGGTGTACAATAGGGGTCCACCTTCATTCTTTCGCAAATGGTTATCCAGTTCTTTTAGCACCATTTGTTGCAATTATTCTTTCCTTACGGCATGAACTTGGTACCCTTGTCAAAATCAATTTGCCATAGATGTGAGGGTTTATTTCTGAAGTTTCAATTAAATTCCACTGGTCTATATATCTACCTTGCACCAGTACCAAGCTGTTTTTATTACTATAGTTTTGTAATAAGTTTTAAAATCATGAAGTGTTCTCCAACTTTAGTCTTCTTTTTAAAGATGGTTTTGACTATTTGGGGCCCCTTAACTTTCCATATAAATTTGATGTTTGGCTTTCCCATCCTGCAAAAAAAGCTGTTGATTTGTGATTGGCATCACATTGTATCTGCATATCATTTTGGGTTGAATTGGTATCCTAATAATATTCAGTCTTCTAATCCATGAACATGTGATGACGTTCCATTTACTTAGGTCTTCTTTGATTTCTTTAAGCAATATTTTGTGGTTTTCTGTGTAGAAGTCCTTTACAAACCTGGTTAAATAGATTCCTAGATATTTGATTGTTTAAATTGCTGTTGTGAATAGAAATTTTCTTGATTCCTCTTCAGATTGTTCAATACATGTATATAGGAACACTGCTAATTTTGCATGTTGATCTTGTATTCTGCTGAATTTGTTTATTAACTGTACTACTTTTGTTGTGGGTTTTTCAGTCTATAGGTTCAAGTCTACTGCAAATAAGGACACTTTTATTTCTTACTTTCCATTTTGGACACCCTTTATTTCTTTTTCTTGTCTAATGGTTCTGGCTAGAACTTCCAGTATACCAATGAATAACAGAGGTGACAGTGGGTATCCTTGTCTTGTTCTTGATGCTAGGGGAAAATCTTTAAGTCTTTCACTATCGAGATGTTTGCAGTGAGTTTCTCATATATGCCATTTATCATGCTGAGGAAGTTTCCTTCTATTCCTAGTTTTCTGAGTGTTTTTCTGAAGAAGGGTGCTGGATTTTTTCAAATGTCTTTTTTGTGGATCAAGTGAGATGATCATGTGAGCATAGGATGTTTTGAATTATTTGGGTTTTGCTCTGTATTTTGCTTTCATGAATAGCGCTGAGTTTCCTATTATTACCGTGGTTCACCCAATCTCTTATTTGATTTAAAGTTTGTCTCTGGCTACTCTACCTCAAGTAAATGAAGGCTAATTAATTTGTCGAGGACTGCTTATCCTGTTTAATAATTTTGCTTGGACTTCTTGATCAGGAATCAGGCAATGATTTAATTTGCACTGATGGTCTTTATATTTTTCTTTTGGTTTTACTTGACTTACATCATTCCCTTTAACGTTTTGGATACAGCATGTAGATGTGCATAGACATACTGATGTAAGGGCAGGAAGTGACTTTGTAGAAGCCTGCAAAAATGGTTATTAATTCTTTCCATCTCTTTATGTACCCCTTTTGCAGTGTGGCTTTGCATATTCCACTATCAAGATACAGAATCTTTAAAGATTCCTTGAATCTGAGTCATGTGACTTGCTTCGAATAATGGGACTGTAACAAATGAAAAAACAAAAAATGAAAGAGAGAAGGGGAGACTTTTCTCACTGAGGCTTGCTTGCTCTTACTACTCTTGAAAATCTACCACATGTGAACGAGCCTGAGTAAACCTGGCGGGATGATCAGAGATACATGGAACACTTATCTTTTGTTGATTTAAGTTTGACAGCCAGCCAATCTAGACAAGTGAGTGAAACTTTGGTCACCTGTTGACAACAGATACATGTAGGGTGATTAAAACTGGGACTTCCCTAATTTTTGCACTGAAAGTCTGTATCCTGAGAATGTCAGTCTGGGAAACTGGAATTGTTTGTTACTTGCTCGCTTTATGCAATTGAGCCCAGTCTAGACTATAAGATGATTCACTAGCTGAGCTCAGCCCAAATTTCTCACCCACAAAATCATGAGTTAACATATAGTGATGGTTATTTTTTAAGTCACTAAGTGTTGGCATACTTTGTTATGCAACAGAAGCCATCTGATACAGATTTTTAGAAACCTATCTAGTTCATTAACTTCATTTTAGAGGTGAGAGATTTGAGATTCAGAGTGGTAAAATTACATAATCAAGGTCACCTATTTACTAAGTATTAAGTTGGTCATGAAAACAAATCAAAGCCAATATGTAGAAATGCCAACCAAAGGGATAACATTTATATAAAAGTACCTCAAAAACTCACAGTTGATGAATATTCAATTGTGTACATAAAGATGGCAAAGCTGTATAAAACAACATTTAAGAACAAGGATTTTGGAGCCAGTCAGATGTGAGTTCGATTCCTACTCAATCACTTTGGGCCTTGGTCGATTTACTTAGCCTATCTAATTACTAATTTCTGCATTTGTGAAATGGGTGTATTTGTACTCACCTCATGGATTTGAGAATGTGAGAATTAATTTAATGTAATAATAAGTAATTATTGCATAGTACAATGCCTGGCACTTAGTAAGAACTCCATAAACGGTAACTTTTATTTTAAATGTGAAGGTCACAACCATTTAAAGCCTTCAAGTCTGCAGTGATTTAAATCTGGTCTTTGGACAATACTGGTACATTGCTAGCACCAGATAGAAAATAGATGAAGAAGCAGAGAGCCAAATTTTAGGTTTTTTTAATCCCCATTTCCCCTTATTTCTATATATAGGTTGTAAACATTTACAAATGCAGTATTAAGATATTATCTGTGGTTAAATAATTCCATTTTCCATGACCTTTTTTCTGCTGATAGTATAATTTGAAAAGTCCCTTGCTTACAGAACTTAGTTAAAATTTTTTCCTTTTCTTTTTTTTTTTTTTTACATGGGCAGACACTGGGAATTTAACCCCAGCCTCCAGCATGGCAGGTGAGAATTCTGCCACTGAGCCACCATCGCACCAGCCCTCAATTGCTTTTATTTGCAGTTATTATTCATTTTTTATATGAAAATGCTTCAGATAATTATAAAGGATAATAACCAAAAGCATTAAATTAAAACATTAAACACTTGCAAAACTAGCTTTAAATATGGTAGGAGGTAACTCAGAAGCCAAAGACACTGAAGTATTCTGATTGAACTTCATGCCGCAATGAATGGCAAGCTGGTATATTTAAGAAGCGGAAATCCATTCAGGTAACCAAAAAAAGAAAAAAAAAAAAGACACCAGCTGTAAACCCAGCTGCAGATAGAAGAAAGAAAACATTACAGAAGAAGCATCTTAAACTTCGGCCGTACTGTAGTTTTTGTGAATGACCATTGTAGTGTCTCTGGTATGAGAGCACATGAAGAAGAAAAGACAAGATCAGCACCGTGACCACAAGCCTCAGGGAAGGCATTGTCACTTTATTGTTGAAAGCACATTGTTTAACATTGCAGTGGGGAAAATATCCCTTGGTATTTCAGGGGCAAAGTTGCTTCTCCTCTGCTTCCTCTGCTTATAGTCGTCTTCCATAAATTCTGTGGTCATGAACCCAGCTCTCTTTATGGTGATCTCTGTAAACATTGAATTTAAGCAACTAATATGCAGTACTTACTTTTTTTTTAATTAGAAAGAAATTATAATCCCTGAATTTGATGTCAGCATGTTTTGATACTATGGAAGATAATATGATCAAGTTTTAATTAGAAGGCAAATAAATTCTTTGTAATATAATTAATATTCTTTTAAAAGACTTTTTACCTACCAGATTAAAACAAATAGAGAAGCTTGTCATCATTTTTATTTGAAGGTAAGCATAAAAGAACATTTCCTTAAGGCTCTGTATGCAAAAGTGAATTTTTTGTGTGTTTTAAAGGTACGTAAGTACATACTTGCATAGAAGAAAGCTCTATATATTAGACAGGTCTAAGACACAATAGCAGCATTACTAGCTTCTCCAAGGGGCCCACCAGGGAGCCTTCATCTTTCCCTGGTGAGACCAGAAAGAGTTGGTAGTTCAAATTCCATTGCCCATTCAGTCTCCTAAGACTTCAAACGAGGGAGCCAATTATGATGGTGGGTGCTGAAATGTAGACTTGTGTCCACAATTAATCATACTGAGTCTGCCTCCAGCTCATGTTCTAAGTCCAGTGAGTGACATTCAGGTGGCAGTGGCTTTCAGTCAGGCTGCAGGGTCTGGGTTTGAACTGATGAACTGACATACTGCAATTGAAAGCTTGTTGCTAGTCCCCTGAGTTTGTCAAAAGCCACCAATTACTACCTTGGTGGGCTACCTTATGTAGCACTGGACTTCACTTTTATGTTGCCTTTTAAGGAGCAAGACGTGATATTAGTAAAAAAGATAGAAATCTGATATGCCATCTAAGAAATTTAACATGAGATGGCTAAATAATATATGTTTTCTTCTGTGAGAGATCATATTACTTGATTAGATACAATAAATAGGTAAAAACCACCTGAAAAACTAATTTTCAGCGCTTACTTCAAAAATATTTATTTGACTTAACTAGGTAGAATATATTTTTAGGACTCTGCACACTTGAAAATACTTAGTTAAGACAAGGAAATTTATAAGTTTAGAGACACGAGATAAATTCTATTTAGTTAAGGACAATGTACATGATAAAAATTGTCGGGTTTTTATAGTCCTGGTTTTGTTGCTGAACAAGCAACATTTTATGATTAGGTTTTACCCAAAGATGCTGCATACCATAGAGGAACATAATTAGACATTAAGTCACAATTTCCCTTTTAAAGGGATTGAGAATAATAAGTTTTGCTTTAAACTCCCTCAACAATTTGTATTAAAACTTTTATCTTCAATTTTTAAAAAAATAAACAAAAAGATCTCGACTCATAGTCCAAATTATACATGAAAAACTAATATTTATCATTTTAAATATATTATTTTTACAAAGCATATTCAGTGACAAAAGATTGCTGTGATTTTTTTTTTCACTTTTGCGCCTTGAGTATGTATGTGCATTTTCTATACTGATGACTCTTTTAATCTTGCAAGAACCACATCCAGCAATGAATCACATTCTTTGAGTGAATAATTCAGTCCTTGACGCCAAGCTCTGAGGGGGAATATTGTGGTCATGCTGTCTGAACAGTGTGGTAGCTATGGCTACCTATATAATTCTTCGCAATGAAAAAAAGTGACAATGACATTAAATTTAATCAGGTTCCCCTTTTCTGTGGTTCCCACTGGGATGAGCCACTAGTGTCTTGCCTTAAATATTCAAAGGCCTTCCTGAGTAGTTTGCATGTGTTCATATACTAGGACAATGTCCTGCTAATACAGAACAATAGATCTGTCATGTATTTCTCTTGCAAGTGGATGTGAGTCTAAAGTTACTAAGTATAGGGTGTAAGAATTGTTTTCCTGTCAGTGACTGTCTTCACTTAAGTCTTAACAAACAGCAGTAGGGAAATAATACACATACACTAATGTGTAATGAACTGATTATCTGAGTTGGAAACTGAAATGTGGCAAAGAATGGTGATTGCAAAAATAATAATAGAGCTGCCTAGCATTATTTTCAGTCACACTTCATTTGATACCAAAGAAACAGTACAAACTACATTTGGAAAACATAGCCTAACAAATATTTAGGGGTAGCAACCTCTATTTATATCTTGGCATTTCTAAGGAACATTCAAGTGGATATTATTTTCTTTTGACTCATAGTTGAGAAATTATAAGAAATTTATATTTTATGGCCATGAATGTACCTGGGAGGATGGTGTGCCAATTAACCTTCAAAGGATGAAAAGAACAAAAGGATGGTCACTAATCATCTGCGAATGTTTGCAATAAATCTGTGCCATTTATTCAAAATCTTTCTGACTGCTGTTAACTGATATTTTGGAGAACTTGAAAGACAAATGAAAATTAATTTACTTTCTCTCTGTCTTTTTCAGATAAGCAAAAATAAACAACAAAAACTAGTAAACAACTCATTTCTAAGAAAGAGCTGCACTTTAAGAATAAGAATGTATATGGCTCTTTCTACTATCTAAACAAAGTAATGCTGTCTTGAATGTGATATTGCAAATTAACACTGACAATCTGTCGATAGCATTAATTAATTATTTGTGTGGTATATTATAAGTCTAAGAGTAATAATTAACTAGTTAACAATAGCCATAATGTAATAAAAGGTGAACTTCACAATTTTTTCAGACCTCTGAAGATCCTCACATAATACTACCTGCCAACTTTCTTCAATTATTTTCAAATAAAATGGAGGCGGGGGTGGTGGTGGATGGAATCGGAAGTAAATGCTGAATATTTCTTTGTTCTTCTTCTAACTTCTTGTCTCTTTTATTGACTCTTAACTTCTATTGAAATCTTAGGGTTCTTTGCCTCATAGATATTCATGTATAACTTCTATTAACATGTATTTCATTGCATGAAAATGGTTAGCTCATTGCACAACTGAAAGGAAAATTGATCCTTTAACAGCTTTGTGTTTCCTTTCACTAGGTAGGTGTTTGAAGACGGATGACTTAAAATTGTTTCTGATGTCAAGATCGTAGTCAAAGAAGTGAGCTTATCATACATTTATAAGAAATTCTTTCTCTAATGACAAATCATGAACCTCAGAGTTGCAGAGGAGTTCAAGGTCAACCAGTGAGACACTCACAGTGGTCCAACTATTTTTGACTGACACTTGTTTTTTAACCTTTGAAAATGTGATTTCATGTTTATCAAACTTTGACATAAAGCATTGTGTGCAATGTAGAAATAGGGACCTTGGGCTATGGCTTTCTAATATTAATCTGACAGACAATATATTGCCATCCTCTTTAGGACAGATCAGTGTCAAGGGGGCAGGAGGTCAGGAACGAAGAGTCCTATTGAATAGGTTTCAGTCAGAGAAGACAGGTTCCACAGGAAAAACGCCTTTCCAAGTTGTCCCATTTGTAGACCCAAGACATTACAACTCAACTTTCTCCACTCTTCTCATTGTCTGGCAACTGGGAAATAGAACAAATCAGCAACCTATGCACAGATGCCAAAGATGATGTGAGATCAATTTTTAGTGTACAATGGAAAAGGTTCCAGAGAGATTTTTATGTGGGTGCCAGGCCTGATCCTAGAAAAAAATATAATAGTAGGTAAAGTTTGTCTTTGTGACTTTTTTTTTTTGCTTATTACCAGCACTTATTTTCCTTCCTTATGTTTACTGTACTTTAACATTTCTTGAATTTTGCTAGTAAGGTGTTAGCTGAAGGGTGCTTAGTATTTGACCCTTTCAAGAATATTGAAAATTGTCTCAATTTACTATTTCTGCCTTCTCAAACTGCATGGTGCACACATGGCTGTTCACTCTTACATCTCAATCTTTCTTACTCAGTCCTTGTTTTGACTGCAGGAATCAAAAATTGAAGGAACTGTTTAAGTTTCTTTAGTCGCTGAGTTTGTTTGCATGGAATCCTTGAACCTGAGGAGTTAAATGAGAAATTAGAAAGCCACTTCAGAAATGTCCTGGTCATTGCGTTAGGTTTGGTGGCTCTTTGGTAGTTCATTTATTTTAAAGAAGACACATTTGAAAGTATTTCTTTTTAAAAAGCACCCCCCCTTAAATAATGCATATTCTTCGAGGGAAAAATAATCAAAAGCATAGAAAAAAATTTTTAAATCATCATGCCATTATATAGAGATTTCCACTACGTACATTGAGATTGCTACTACTATTTTGCTATTGCAAATTATGTTGTGATTAAAGCCTTAGAAACATATTTCTAATATATAGCCCATATTCAAATTTCCCCTAGATGCTCTTTATAGCTATATAGCTTGCATGTCTTCCTTTCTCCCTCTCTTGCTTCTCTCTCTCCCTCCCTCCCTTCTTTTCTTCCTCCCTTCTTTCCTTTCAATCCATGGTCTCATCAAGGGGTACACATTGCATGTAGTTATGATCGCGTAGTCTCCTTCAGTCTTAAATATTCCCACTCCCACTGCTTTGTTTTTTTTTTTTTAAATTATGACCTTCAGTTTTTTGAAGTGTTCAAGCCAATTGTCTTGTAAAATGTCCTATAATTTGGGGTCAAATCTGACCAACAAGAGAGGTTCTCTGGAGTTGACTCTTAGGCATAATTATAAGTGGGCTTAGCTTCTCCTTTGTAGGAATAAGTTCCATTAAGGCAAGCCCCAAGATTGGGCTACCAAAAATATAAATATTACACCAAATACACTTCTCTTCAATCGAACATCTCTTCAATTCAAATCAGGAGTTGAACTTTTAAAATACAGTCAATATCATTTTAGTCTGATTTACCTTAGTCCTACCCAGATCAGTTTCTTTCCTATCTCTAATTGAAGCCTGATCTCTTTTCATCTTTTAAAAGCAGTTTAAATAGTTGCAGAATGGGGTAATGCTGACTGTCATAGCTGCAAAACTCTAGCTCTGAGTCTCAGGTGTCACACAGATACCTGAAGTTTCAGGGACTGACCAGGTTATACATAAAGAGCTCAGCATCTCAGAATCTAGAAATAATAGTTACAACTTCAGAAGAGATGTGACTACTGTAGGACCTTACATACAATCTAGGAAACTTTACAATAGTCCTTCCCCTGATAACTTATGCTCTCAAATTCAGTTCTCAGAGTTTACATACTATAAAGTTAGTCCATTTTAGTGAGGCAATATAATATTTGTCTTTTCATTTCTGGCTATCAGTGGCTGCACATCACATTTGGGAGGGGAGGTTGAAAAATGCCATTTACATTAACAGTTTCTGGGCTTCTGTTAAGCCAGTAAAAAATGTGGTTGCATTCCCTAGTTAAATTTTTGTAGACTCCTGTGGAGTTAAATTTTGCCAACTATTGGTACTTTCTCAAGGGTCAGTGACTTCCATGTGTGATTCAGTACCTCTTGTGAGCCTTCTTGTACCTGTACCTGCACTTTTACCTGGTAACTAGAACTCCAGATGCAGTCTAAGGGAGCATGAATCTCCATCCATCACTCAACCATACATGCCTCTCCCTTCCACCCTGTGAGAGTTTGCTCTTGTTTCAGTAGCAGAGTATCCGTCTCCTTCATCCTGGGTGGCTCAGCTTTGACAAAGGTCATGACAGAATGATTAAGACTTGTGCGTATGGGTAGGGAGTTTGGGTTGCTGGGTTAATTGTCTGGTCTTTATTCTCTAAATCAGTTTCAAGAAAGTTAAGATTGAGGCTTTGAATTTTGTCTCAAAAAGAAGTTCTCTCTCTTTATCTGGCCCTAATACCTATGCACTGGGCTCATGGAGAGGGAAGTTTTTCACCAATTACCTTTCTGGCTTTAGTTATTTCAGTCCATCACCTGGATTTTTTGCTCATTTCAATTTTAGCCTATATTTTTTATATAGTTAGTGACCCTGTTCAGTTACCAGTACCCCTCTTGCAATTCTAGGAATTGCCTTCCCCCCTGTATTAATGCTAGCTCCCTCAGTGGCTATAATTTTTCGCCTAGAATATTTATCCAAATATTCACATAACTCATGAACTCCAATGGGACACTGGGGCTTTTCTCACAAATTTAATAAATGGGAACAAAAGTCAGTGGAATCATTGTAATTAAGTTATAGATTTGTACATGCATTATTCATACTGCCTCCAATGACTCTTCCCTCAGTTCTTTCAAGAAAGCTTTTTTTAAATGATCTGCTTACAATGAAAAGGAATCTATAGATATAATAACATGGAGGACTTCATGCATTGAATTGTCTTCAGGTATGCTTTAATGAAAAATTAGCCCCTCCATAATCAAAAGAACTATTTTAGGTATTGTTAAAGTTAAAGACCCCGATAATGAGAGGAATTGGTATATTATACTTCCATGAACATATTTCTTGAATCTGTTAGAAATTTTCAATATTTTCCGAACTAATACTTGATGCCCCTTCTTTTCAAATGAATATCTGAATTTATTTTCCTATGTATATTGTACCTCACTTACTATGACTCTTGTTGCTTTCACAGTGTATATTTGAATCGATTTTCAAACATTTATTATCAGTCTTCTGAAGTTTATGGACATGTGAGTAGAAGAGCTTTTCCCTCTTGTGGATCCCAAAACAATTTCTGGAAATCTATGTGTGGGGGATCTAGGACGGTTCTCATGTATAAAAGAAAACTTTGAAACTGCTATGTTAGAATAGGGGGTTACAATCCCCAACTTCTCATTGGTGGTTGTCCTAGTTTCTTGGGGTTGCTCCAACAAAGTACCACCAACTGTGTGGTTTAATATCATAGACATTTATCATCTTAAACTTCTGGAAACTAGAAATCTGAAATCTGCAGGAGAGAATTTTTCCTTTTCTTTTCCTAGCCTATGGTGGTTTTCTGGCCATCCTTGGACTTCAATCTCTGCTTCAGTCATCAGATGGCATTCTCCCCTGTCTACCTACCGGTGTTCCCTTCTCTCCATTCTTACAAGAACACCAGTCATACTCTATTTGGATTCACCCTAACCCATTTGGCCTCATATTAACTAACAACATCTTTGAAGATGCCATTTCCAAATAAGGTCACATTCACAGGACTGGGACTTGAAACATGTCTTTGTGGGACATACAATTCAACCCATAGCAGTGGTCAACTCCTCTAATTTCTTCTTGCTTCGAGAACAAATGCAATGTGTCAAGCTTCTGAGATTTTGGTCTTATTTCAACAATAGATACTTGTGTTGGTAATTTTTTGTTCGTTTGTATAATAAGGTAGATACAATTTTTTTTGGCTATTCTAGTCAGCTGTCCTGTCCTCAAAAACAAACAAACAAACTAACAAACAAACAAATGCATCTTGATAAAGAAATGTTGCAAACTAGATTTTTTGTTCTTTCTCTTTCCAGATGGTAACAATCTCAGAAAAATTAGACAGCAGTCTTCTTGTAAAACTAGTTGTTTCCATTGTCCTTGCACAAGAAAAATACATAATAATTACTAGCAGTTTATGCCAGCCTAGAAGCAAAGCCCTAGTTTCCCTTGAGGAGGAGATTTGAGAAGTGAAAATAACTTTTGTGTGTTATGCTGTTGACCCTGGCAAGGGGCAATTCCTTTAAGTGACAGATTACAATGGACATTTTCACAGCCTTAGAACTGTAAACTTGCAACTTAATAAATTCTCCTTTTAAAAAGTCATTCAGTTTCTGGTATATTGCATTCCACAGCTTTTACAAACTAAAACAGATTTTGGTACTGGCGAAGTGGAGTGTTGCTGTGGTTTGCATTGTTGGAATGACATTTTAAATGGGTAAGGAGAAGATTTTGGAAGAATTGTGAGGAATTTGATAGAGAAGGCTTAGAGTGCTTTGAAGAGACTGTTGGTAGAAATGTGGACTCTAAACCTACTTCTGAGGAGGCTTTAGACAGAAATAAGGAGTGTGTCATTGCAAATGGGAAGGAAGGCAACTCTTGTTTTAAAATGGCAGATAATTTGGCAAGATTGAATACTGTTGTTGGATGGAACTTAAAATTTAAAAGTGGTGACCCAGGGTACTTAGCTGAGGAAATTCTCCAAACTAAATGTGGAAAAGGCAGTGTGGCTTTTCCTTGCAGCTTATATTAAAATGTGACAGGAAAGAGATAAGTTGAGAATTGAACTCTTGGGTATAAAGAAAACAGAAATGAATGTTCTGGAAAATTCTGGGCTTCCAGAAAGAGAGACCCCAGAAAATAGTGCCCCACATGAGGATTTAACCAAACATGAAACCAGTTAGCCATTTCAGAAAAAGCTAGGATTGGAGATGGAGTTACCCAGGAAGGATTTGTGGGAAGTCCTGTTGTCTGATGGAATGATCCCAGTGTACTGCATAGAAAACAATGAGAGTGATGTGGAATCTTTATAAATGAAACCACTGCCAGTCTGGACTAAAAGGGAGAAATTGGAGGAAAAATAACTTCAGAGGCAGAACCATGGAAGCTAAGATCTGAAGTCAAGAAACCTCATGCTAGAAGAGTGGACCCACCCAAGCATTTGGAGAGGGTGTATGCCCTGAAGGCAGAGGGTGGGCTTTCCACCTCATTGTTCAGGAAAAGTGCCATCTCAGGCTTTGGAGAGGGTAGAATACATTTCTTGGGGATTGGAGAGAGCTTGGCTGCCACTTCATTGTTCTAGAGGGATTGAGCATGTGCCATGGAGATGACAGAGAACCCAGATGTGGCCATGATATTTGGAGAGGAGAGCACTGAGAATAAGGTGGTTTCCCCTCTACCCCCAAGGTTGCATTTGGAGAGAGCTGGTCCACTGCATGGGCCCTTGAAAAGTGTGACTGCTACTTTCCAAAGCCCTGAGAATAAATGACTCTAAGACTTTGAAATCCAATAGAGTTTGCCCTGCAGGTTTCCAGAATGGTTTGAATCCAGTGACCTCTGTGTTCCTTCCAATTTCTCCCTATGGAAATGGGAGTATGTCTTATGATTGTCCTTCCTTTGTATGTTGGCAGCAGATAACCTGTTCTGAGTTTTATAGGTCCAGAGCCAAAGGAGAATTTTGCCTTAGGAAAGACCATGCCTGTAACTGACTTTGATGAGCTTTTGTACTGTTTCTGACTTTGTATTAAATTTGTATTGTTACTGAAATGGTTTAAGGCTTTCTGATATTGTTATGGAATGAAGATATTTTGCATTTATAAAGAATATGCTTTTTGGGGTCCAAAGGGTGAAATGTGCTGGTTTGAAACTATTATGCATCTCAGAAAAGCCACATCCTTTAATTTTCATTCAATATTTCTGGGTGGGGAAGCATGATTCCAAGTGGTATGGATTTTGTGAGAACTACTCACTGCTGAGCCAGTCTGCAATGAACATGTCCAACAGGAATATCAATAAGCTGCCCAACAACCTGCCACAGTTGCAGAATCTGATCAAGCAGACCCGCCAGCCTACACTGAGGCATTTTTACAACAATATAATCACTACAAATCCAATGCGGAATCTTTCAAATTACAACCAGATAAACCCAGAAAAGAACTGGGAGAGTTAGTGATGTTTATGGTACAGATCGATACTGCTACCCAGAACATCTTTGTAACTTTTCTCAAAATCTGGAAGATCTGCTCTCTTACAACGACACTGTCTTGGATCCAGATCTTTGAAGGATATTTTGCAAAGCTTTGCTTTTGCTGAGAAATGAGAATTTCATCAGTCTATCAAGTTTGCTAGAACTCTTTGAACTTCTGTGTTTCCATGATAAACTTCTGTGAAAGACTTTGTATGCTCATATTGTGACTAATATCAAGAATATAAATGCAAAACACAGGAACAATAAAGTGAATATAGAGAAAGCAATGCAACTACACCCAAAATATCTTTGATTCTGATGATTGAACTCTACAAAAGAAACATGTAGAATTTGCCGAAACTGTCAATGGTACCACAACTGCATGTTTCTCCAAAGTCACCAAGATATTAGTTGCTGCTTTGACATTCTTACTAGAGAAAGATGAACAGGAGAAAAAGGACAGTGATTCAGAATCCAAAGATGAAGGACCAACATCAAGAGACCTGCTAGTGCAGTATGCCTCAGGGAAGAAAAGCTCCAAATGCAAGAAAAGTTTGGAAAAGTTGATGAAAGTGTTCAAGAACAAAAGAAGAAAAAGCCAGACATGTTTAACTTTTCAACTATTCACTTAATTCATGGTTCCCAAGATTTTGTGAAAAAATTACTGAAGCAACTAGAGAGGTCTAAGGAAAGGTTTGAAGTGAAGATGATGCTCACAAATCTTATCCTGAGATTGGTGGGAATTCATGAACTATTTTTCTTCTTTTGTGCAGAGGTTTCTGCAGCCCTATCAAAGAGAAGTAACAAAGATCCTTCTGTTTGCTGCATAAGCATCTCATCACCTGGTACCCCCAGAGATCATTCAGTCATTGCTCATGACTATGGCCAACAATTTTGTTGCCACCAAGAACTCTGGTGAAGTCACGACAGTAGGAATCAACGCTATAAAAGAGATAACAGCTCAATCTCAATGTCCTCTAGCCATGAATGAAGAACTTCTCCAAGACCTGGCCTAGTGAAAAACACACAAAGATAAGAAAGTGATAATGTCTGCTAGTACTTTGATTCAGCTCTTCTGAGCCCTAAATCCTCAGATATTGCAGAAGAAATTCTGAGGTGAGTCTAAAGAAGCCTCGATTGATGCAAGAGTGCAAGAATATGGAGAATTAGATGCTAAAGCTTACATTCCGAGAGCAGAAGTTCTGGAGGTTGAGGAAAAGGAAAAGAATGCTGGAAATGATGAAGATGGGTGGGCAAGTGCCAGTCCCAGTGAGGAGGAGGATGCTGACGGTGCATGGGTAGATGTGCACCACTCTTCCCATGTAAAACAGCAAAAAGTGTCCAAGAAGCTGAACAGCCCACGGAAACGCAGAAGACCAAAGCTGCAGCCATCAGCACTAGGCGAGTCTTAACTCAGGAAGACTTCCAGAAAATCCACATGGCCCAAATGAGGAAAGAACTCAGTGCTACCCCTGGAAAAGCTGAAAAGAGGAACTATAGTGAAACAGAGAGTGATGAGGAGCCCAGGGGCAAGTTACTTTCACTTGGGGACATTGAGCATCTTCATAAAAAGCCAAAGTCTGACAAGGAGACAAGACGGCAACGGCTGGAAAGACAGACCAGAAAGACTGTGTGAGGAAGAAAAGCAAAACGAATCCACGTTCCAGTCCCACAAATAAAGGGAAGAGAAAACAGAACTTTATGATGCTGTGATGTAGTCAGAATGTCTGTTCAAAACATGAAATGTTCCTTCAAAGAAAAACAGATGGCGTTATGAGATGCAGTTTTGAAAAAAGAGAAAAAGAATAAAGTAACCACCAAATGAGTTTTCCATTCCCAAGAAAATGCTGTATTTTTTTCACTACTCTGAAACCTAGTTGTTCTAGTTTGCTAGCTGCCGGAATGCAACATACCAGAGATGGATTGGCTTTTAATAAAAGGGGATTTATTTCGTTAGTTCTTCAGAGGAAAGGCAGGTAACTTTCAACGGAGGTTCTTTCTTATGTGGGAAGGCACAAGATGGTCTCTGCTGGCCTTCTCTCCAGGCCTCTGGGTTCCAACAACTTTCCCCAGGGTGATTTTTTCTGCATCTCTAAAGGCCTGGGCTGAGCTGTAAGTGCTGAGATGAGGTATGGTGAGCTGCTTGGGCTGTGCTACATTGAGCTTTCTCATTTAAGTACCAGCCAATTAAACCAAACATCATTTATTGCAGTAGGCATGACTCCTAGCTGACTGCAGATGTAATCAGCAACAGATGAGATCACGTACCATTGGCTCATGTCCACAGCAACAGAACTAGGCACCTTCATCTGGCCAAGTACAACTGAATCTAACTACCACATGTAAATCTGTTCTAGTTTGCTAGCTACCGGAATGCAACATACCAGAAACAGAATGGCTTTTGAAAAAGTGGAATTTAATAAGTTGCAAGTTTACAGTTCTAAGGCTGAGGAAATGTCCCAATTAAAATAAGTCTATAGAAATATCCAATCCAAGGCATCCGGGGAAAGATACCTTAGTTCAAGGAGGCCAGTGAAGTTCAGGGTTTCTCTCTCAAGTGGAAGGGCACCTGGCGAATACAGTCAGAGTTTCTCTCTCATCTGGAAAGGCACATCTGCCAACTTCTTCTCCTAGCTTCCTATTTCGTGAAGCTCCCTGGGAGGCATTTTCTTTCGTCATCTCCAAAGGTCGCTGGCCGATGGACTCTGCTTCTTGTGGCTGTGTCGTTCTGCTTCTCTCTCTCTGAATCTCTTTCATTCTCCAAAATGTTTCCTCTTTCATAGGACTCCAGAAACTAATCAAGACCCACCCAAATGGGTGGAGACATGTTGTCACCTAATCCAGCTTAACAACCACTCTTAATTGGGTTACATCTCCAGGGAGATGATCTAATTACAGATTCAAACATACAGTATTGTATTGGGATTATTCTGCCATTATTAAATGGGATTTAGATTAAAACATGGCTTTTTTAGGGGACATATGTTCTAGTTTGCTAGCTGCCAGAATGCAATATACCAGAAACAGAATGGCCTTTAAAAAGGAGAATTTAATGAGTTTCTTTTTAAAAATTTTTTTTATTAATTAAAAAAAAATTACAGAGAGAAACACAAACATTCCCAATATGTGATCATTCCATTCTACATATATAATCAATAATTCGCAATATCATCACATAGCTGCAGATTCATCATCCTGATAATTTCTTAGAACATTTGCATCAATTCAGAAAAAGAAACAAAAAGACAACAGAAAAAATGAAACGAAAACAAAAAAAAAAACACCATACACACCATACCCCTTACTCCTCCCTTTCATTGGTCACTAGCATTTCAAACTAAATTTATTTTAACATTTGTTCCCCCATTATTCATTTTTATTCCATATGTTCTACTCATCTGTTGACAGGGTAGATAAAAGGAGCATAAGACACAAGGTTTTCACAATCACAGTCACACTGTGAAAGCTACACCATTATACAATCATCATCAAGAAACATGGCTACTGGAACACAGCTCTACATTTTCAGGCAATTCCCTCCAGCCTCTCCATTTCCTCTTAGATAACAAGGTGATATCTACTTAATGCATAAGAATAACCTCCAGCATAACCTCTCAACTCTGTTTGAAATCTCTTAGCCATTGACACTTTGTCTCATTTCACTCTTTCCCCTTTTGGTCGAGAGGATTTTCTCAATCCCTTGATGCTGGGTCTCAGATCATTCTAGAGTTTTTCTCAATCCCTTGATGCTAAGTCCGAGTTCATTCTTGGATTTCAGTCCCACATTGCCAGGAAGGTCCACACCCCCTGGGAGTCATGTCCCACATAGACAGGGGGAGGGTGGTGAGTTTGCTTGTTGTGTTGGCCAGAGAGAGAAGCCATATCTGAGCAACAAAAGAGATTCTCTTGGAGGTGACTCTTAGGCCTAATTTTAAGTAGGTTTGAGCTATCCTTTGGGGGGTTAAGTTTCATATGAACAAATCCCAAGACTGGGGGCTCAGCCTATAGCTTTGGTTGTCCACACTGCTTGTGAGAATATCAAGAATTCAACTTGGGGAGGTTGAATTTTCCCACGTTCTCACCATTCCCCAAAGGAGACTTTGCAAATACTTTAATGAGTTTCTAATTTACAGTTCTAAGGCTGAGAAAATGTCACATTAAAGCAAGTCTATAGAAATGTCCAATCTAAGGCATCCAGGAAAAGATAACTTGATTCAAGAAGGCCGACAAAGCTCAGGGCTTCTCTCTCAAGTGAAAGGGCACATGGCGAACACAGTCAGAGTTTCTCTCTCATCTGGAAAGGCACATGGTAAACATGGTCAGCGTTCCTCTCTCATCTGGAAAGGCACATGGTGAACACAGCGTAATCTGCTAGCTTCTTCTCCTGGCTTCCTGTTTCATGAAGCTCCCTGGGAGACATTTTCCTTCTTTGTCTCCAAAGGTCACTGGTTGGTGGATTCTGCTTCGCGTGGCTATGTCATTCTGCTCTGCTCTCTCTGAATCTTTTATTCTCCAAAATGTTTCCTCTTTTATAGGACTTCAGAAAGTAATCAAGATCCACCCAAATGGGTGGAGACATGTTGTCACCTAATCCAGTCTAACAACCACTCTTGATTAAATCAGCTCTCCAGGAAGATAACGTGATTACAATTTCAAATACAGTATTGAATAGGGATTGTTCTGCCTTTATGAAATGGGATTTTGATTAAAACATGGCTTTTCTAGGGGACTTACATCCTTTCAAACCAGCGCAACATACATCCTTTCAAACCAGCACACTAGTAAATCAAGAATGTTTGTTTACATTTAAAAAGTCCAGAAGCACTATATTTTGGAAACTATAGTAAGCTTAGTAGCAATTTGAAAACAAAAAATAAACAAAAATATTGCTGGGTGGGAGCTTCTTGATTGTTTCCATGGAAATGTGATCCACCCAATTATGGGTGGTAACTTTTGATTAGATGGTTTCCATGGAGATATGTCTTCACTCATTCATGGTGGGCTTGCTTACTGGGGCCCTTTAAGAGGGAATCATTTTGAAATTAACGGGAAGAGCTAACAGAACCAACAGAGCCCACACAGACAGAGGTCTTTGGAGATGCAGAAGGAGAACATCCCTGGGAAATCTTACTCAACACTAAAAAAAACAGAGAAAGAAGAAATGAGAACAAAGACTAGATGGAACAAATTGAAGACAGATACCAAAATGCCAGATTTAACCTTTCCCTTCCAATAATCACATTAAACATAAATGTTTTAAGGTAAGATAGGCATTATAAATGTACAGATATTCATTTGTCACTTATACTCTTTCTAACTTTCTTAAATAATAAAATTGAGTTTTGTCTGCATACATGATGCCGAATAGTGATTTTATTTCCTAGTCACCAGTGCAGCCAAATATAGACAAGAGACTAAGACTTGGTCTAAGATTCAGGAACACAAGTATTGTGTGCCACTTTCAGAACGTGCCCTTAAAAGGAGTAATCTTAAAAAAAAAAAAAAAAAAAGGAGTGATCTTGTGCATCCTTTCCGGTTTCCCCTTTCTGTAGGTCAGGACATGGTGAGAGGTAGAGCAGCATACTTTGACCATTCTGTAGCTGGATCAAGAAGCCACACATGGATGACAGGGTGGTGCTATAAGCCCTTGACTATACTCTCCAAACTGTTTAAAGAGAGAAATAAACTTCTGTTACATTTCAGCCACTTGCCTTAAAGTCTCCAAAGCATACTCTGAGAGAACGACTTGGATGCAGTTAACTTTTGGTGGGGTGGGGGGTAGTTTAACGATCTCAGTAAGCACAAGTGAATGAGCCAGTCAAGGGAGAAATGGCAATAAAGAATGTGCTAATGTGTGAGTAACTACTGTGGGCACATATCCTTGGGAACTCTCAGATAAACTTACCTTAAAATCATTCAGCAGCAGGTAGGGAGGCTGGAACATTAATCAATGGACTCTCTTAGCCTATCTTCCCAGGGCATTTCCAGAGCTCTCAGTATGCCAGAATCCATCACTGTAGCTCCAGGTGAAGTCAGGATTTGAGCGATGTTGGTGGCATCAATAGTGTTTGAATGATATAGTGTTATTTTTGTAGGTATGTTTTCTTATATGAAAATAACCCAGATGTTTCAGTTAAAAGGGAATATTTCTAAAAACAAACATAAGTATTTGCCATATTGCTCCTGAAATATGGGACTCCATTCTTCCAAAAACTAACGTGTGGAATCAGGAATACTGCTTTATGGAATAAGAATAAGAATTATGTGGTTTTTTTAGCCATAAAGTTAAATTTATTGATGTGAACTGCAATTCACAAATTTGGCGTGAAACCATTGACTTGTGGTCTTCTTGATTTTAGTGATTAATAATGGTTCCATTAGTTGATTAAATTTTTACCAGGTCTAGTTGATCATTTCTTTCACTATTTACTCTGGACATTCTGGCTTTCTGAGCTGTCTAATTGTACCATAAATCCTCTTTACTTATTTGTCACATTGCAAATTCCCAGCATCATACCTTAAATATTTTTACTAGTAAATGTAAAATCTGTTTCTTGTTGGGGTAATAAGTTATGTGCCCAGCCCGTGGCCTTTGGCTTCTCATTTAATGGCACAGTAGGTGCAAATTAATATATCACAGCATTGCTTTCCTGAGGCATATAACTAGACTGTGCTTACAGCTGGTTTGCAGTAGAAAAAAGTCTCCTTTAAAAGAGCCACTGCTTTGTGCTTGTGTCCAAAATTTAAAGATTTCTTTTTTGTATGTACTGTATGTTTCACAGCTTCTACTATAGGTGGTTTTCACAGTTATTGGAGAAGCTCAAGAATTTCAGGTAAGAAATGTTTTCATTGCTAATAATTGGGAAGCTACTTTTAATGACTAAGATGTGAAAAAGACGTATTTTGGGATGTTATTAGTATAAGATCTGATGGACATTATCTCAAAGTTTTTAGTGGGGGCATCTTAAGAAATTGCTAAAGAGTTTTCAAAATTATATCTCAAAGAAAGATTATAAATGGAAATCAAGAAGTATAAAAAAATGACTGCTACACTCTTTATTTCTTAAAAAATATTTTGTTAATGACCACTTTGGGTCTACAATCCTGTTGAGATGTGGAATGGAGAGGATACAGTTATTTCCTCACAATAATGAGGGTGATAAAATCCAGTGCTACTAGATTCCATAGCTAATGCCCAAGCCAGAAACAAAACTCCTGTGCAACCATGGGACACACCTTCATGGCAAGAATACTTGCAAAAGTTTTCTGGTCTGATGGCTAAGTGCAGTTAAATCATGCTTATGTTCAGAGTACAGGTTTTACAACCATAGACTATGCTGCAAGATGAGGTTGTGTGAAAAGAGTGATCCCCATGCACTGTTCATGGGAGTGTCAGTTGGTGTAAACTTTTATATAGGGCATCTTGGTAATTTCTCTCAAAGTTTAAAATCTATTTCCTCTTTCATGCATCAGTTCCATCGTTAAGAATTAATTCTGGGCGGGCCACAGTGGCTCAGCAGGCAGAGCTCTCGCCTGCCATGCCGGAGACCCGGGTTCGATTCCCAGTGTCTGCCCATGCGAGAAACAAAAACAAAAAAGAATTAATCCTACTTGAACTAATGTGCAAAAATATAAATATATGGGTGCTATGCTTATTTCAGCAGTTTGTAATGGAAAAATTACAAACAATTTTAAAAACACTAATGGAAAACTGTTAAATTATAGCACAATAATTCAATGCAATAACATTTAACTATTGCAAAGAATGAAGCTTATCTTTATGTACCAAAAGGGAAAATATTCCAATATGTATTTTTAAGGGAGGAAAGCTAACATAGAAGAGCAGGTATGTTATGTTTCTTATACACATACAAGAAATATATGTTTGTGTGTCTCTGTGTATCTATACTGTATACACACAATGATTCTTATAATGAGTTACAAGAAACTATTAGGAGGGTTTGCCTCTAGAGTGGGACAGGAGTTGGAATGTAGGGAGATTTTATTTGTTTTTAGTTTTACAACTTTTGTATATTTGAATTTGTAAAAAGATCATATGAGTAAGTTTTAAAATAATGAGCAATTATATTAACAATTAAATTGATTTATTTTATAGATCTCACTTTTTTAATGAAGAAAATATGAAGAAACATGGGTTCATTGATAAAATAATATTTTTGCCTCCAAAGAAATGGCTTAGGATAAATTGATACTTTATGATTTTCTCTTCGTTCTCTCTGATTCTATTTCTTTGCATTTGATTTTGTTCTGTAACATATTTAACCTTGTTTTTTTAAGGGAGTAACCATTTGTCCTGATCCTTTCCTTATAAAATAATACTATTTTACTAAGGACATTTTATTAGTTAATAACCAAATTTAGCAGGAATGATTGAATATTTTTTCATTAAGTTGTTACAAAGTAGTAAATGACACTAAACCACATGCAAGTTCCATTCTAGCCAGATTCTCCGATGTGAGCACAAGGAGATAAGGGGTGACGGGTGGGGATCATGGGTTCCTATCTTTCCTTACAGTACTTGGTCTCTGAGGTTAGAGCCTAAGTATAAAGTGAATAAACTTTCTCAGAAAATCCCTCATTAAGAAGAGGCCCTTCTTTGTTACCCAGGCAGCATGGGTCATTACAGAACCACTTTTTGCTCAGAATTTTGCAATTTTCATTAAAGAAGTATTTTCAAATACTTTCATTGCAATTTATCTTATATTTTAGAAAGCATTGAAAAGCGTAAACATGCAAATATCAATTCATCTATAAATTAATCAAACATTCATAATGTCACCATCCAGACACACCTTTAAATATTTTATTATATTATCATTAAGTATTTTAGTGCCTTAAAAAAAAAAGATACATGACTATCTTACATGTATCATTTTGTAATCTTTTTTTTGAATTGTCATTTCCTCTTATAGTTAAAACTTCTCCTAGACATAATTTTCACGGATATTTAATATTCCATTTTGAATTTATTAGATTTTTCACAGCCATTCATCTAAATTTGGATATTTAAGTTAATCAATTAACATATTTTTTAGCCCTTATAAAAAAATGCCACCACAAACTCCTTTCTTAAATAATTCTTGTCTATAATTTGGATTATTTGAAAAATTTATTTCCTTTACCTTTTTTAATTTTGAAAAATGCTTAGTAATTCTAGAAGGAAAATTACTAGAGTCAAAGAGCATGATCATTTAAAATGATTATCTAGCTCTCTATTTAAATATATTTATACATGAGATATCTGTGTCAGTGGTTCTCAACAAAGGACAATTTTGCCCATCCCTCTCCTTTACCCCAGGAGACACGTGGTAATGTCTCAAAACATTTTTGATTTTTTGAATGATGGATGCTACTGCTGAGGTCATCTAGTGGTAGAAGCCAGGGATGCTGCCAATATCCTACAATGCAAAGAACAGCTTCCCACAAGAAAGAATTATCCAGTCTGAACATGTCAATGGTGACAAGTTTGAGAAACTCTGATATATATACATTTATATTTATATGATACAGAGTGTCAGAGAGAGAGATACTCTATGTTCGCCATGTGCCCTTCCACTTGAGAGAGAAACCCTGAACTTCATCCGTCTTCTTGAACCAAGGTATCTTTCCCTGGATGGATGCCTTAGATGGGACATTTCTATAGACCTGTTTTAATTGAGACATTTTCTCGGCCTTAGACCTGTAAACTAGTAATTCATTAAATTCCCCTTTTTAAAAGCCATTCATTTCTGGTATATTGCATTCCAGCTGCTAGCATACTAGAACATCTATCATCTATCTATCTCTCTACTATCTCTCTATCATCTGTCTCTCACTCTACATCATCATCTATCTAATCAATTCATTTCTATCTATCTCTGTCTTTTGTCCATCAATCTCCAATTTCATTCCCAATATGAATATTAATTTACATACCTAACCCTAATGATAGGTAGGGTAGACCACCTACCTATCCTTCACCAGTAAAATGGCCATACATTTTTTTTTTGCTGAATTGACAAGCAAAAATTGTTATTTTTGAATTTAATAAAATTGAGATTTTAAAACTATATTACAGGGAAAAATTGTATAAATGGAATCATACAGTGTGTGACCTTTTGATACTGGCTCTTTTCACTCAAAAAATACCAGTGTGATACAGCCAAGTTGTTGTCGTGTCAATAGTTTGTCCCTTTTGATTGTTGAGTTGTACTCCATGGTTATTGTTGTTTTTATTTATTAAAAGACTATATGAATTGCACCATATTGTTTACCCTTTTGCAGCTTTTTAAAAAATCATACAAGATTTTTGAGATTCATCCATATTGCTAGTTGATCTATTTCATAAATAGCACATAGATGAATTTTAAATAATCCAATCTAAGAAGACTTTAACTTGTAATTTTAATGTATATACATTTATTGTGATATTAAAATATTTTGAATTATTTATCATACATTAATTTTAATATTCCATTTAGTTTTCCTTTGCATTTTGTTGTTCTTTTCCTGTTTTTTATTGGAATGATGGGATTTTTTTTTTTTTTTTTTTGCATGGGAAATTGAATGCCAAAATTTGGCTCTGGGAATTGAGCCTGGGTCTCGGGCGAGAACTCTGCCACTGAGCCACCGTTACACCACCCTGGAATGATTAGATTTTAACTCTTTCATCCTTTTTGAAGTTATATATTTTTTCTATTCTAGGAAATACTTCAAAATTTTAGTATGCACATTTATTATAAAAATGTTAATTAATGAATATCTTTACATTTGTTGCAAACTATTTTTAGAACTTTGGCATGCATTTCTTGACTCACTGCTCAAATTTTCAGGTAAATTTGTTATATCCATCTTTGTTTCTTATTACTTCATTCTGCAGTCATCACTGTCATTGTTTATATTGATTTATATACATTTACCAAATTATTTGCTTTTCATTGTTTCTTGAGTTCAATTTCCTTCTTAGGAAAACTAATTTTTTGTTTTTAATTATTTCATTTTGAGTTTATTATATTTTTCATAGCCAGTCATCTAAATTTGGATATTTAAGTCAACTCCAATAATATATGTTTGTTTGTAAAAAATCACTTAAATGCTTTTTTTTTGTTTGTTTGTTTTGGCTTGGGCAGGCTCGGGGAATTTAACTCAGGTCTCTGTCAACTTAAATGCTTTTATTGTGAAAGATAACATCTATACAAAAAAGTAGTAAGTTTCAAAACACAGCACAACAATTATTTATAGAACAGATTTCAGAGTTTGGTATGGGTTACAGTTCCACAATTTTGTTTTTTTCCTTCTGGTTGCTACAAGACACTGTGGTCTAAAAGAAAAATCAATATAATGATTCAGGTGTCACACTCATTTGTCAAATCCTATCTTCTCTTTTATAACTCCACCTTCTCCTTTTATCTTCTTTTAAAAATTATTTATTTATTTTATTGATATATATTATGTATTCACATACCATGTTATCATCCAAAGTGTACAATCAATAGTTCACAATATCATCATGTAGTTGTGCATTTATCACAATCGACTATTTTTCTTTTTTGTAAAAGATAACATATATACAAAGAAGTAATAAATTTCAAAGCACATCACAACAATTAGTTGTAGAACAGATTTCAGAGTTTGGTATGGGTTAAAATTGTGGAATTCTAGGTTTTTACTTTTAGCTGCTCTAAGATACTTGAGATTAAAAGAAATATCAATATCATGATTCAGTAATCATACTCATTTGTTAAACCCTACCTTCTCTGTATAACTCCACCATTACCTTTGATCTTTCTCCCAATCTTTAAGGGCATTTGGGCTATGCCCATCCTAACTTAGAAAAACTAATTTTTATTAAATCTTTTGGTGTGGTTTGTGAGTAGCAAATTATCTCAGTCCTTATATGAGAATATTTCCACTTCACCTGTTATTTCTGAAAAATATTATGAAAATTTTAAATGTGTAGAAAAGAAGAAAAAATAAAACCATGTATACCCATATGCCTGCTATTTAGACTCAACAATTTGGTGATTTTTTCTTGTACCATGTCTGCAGTCTCTCTATTTCTCCATATACACACAATTTAGATAATCTGCTTAAAACAAATGTAGAGTCAGCATGCTATTTAACTCCTAAATGCACTTTAGCATGCTTCTCTAAAACTAGGGATAGTTAAGCTTCATTATCATGTATAAAAATATAAGCAATAATTCTCTAGTATCAATTAAAATTAGTGTGTATTCAGACTGTCTTAATCGTTCCAATTTTTTAATCTATGTTTTCAAATCAGGATCCAACCAAAACCTACATGTTGCATTTGTTTGTTATTATTATATCTTAAATCATTTTAAACCTAGCATAATGCCTCTTCCCTATTATTTTCACAACATTGACTTTTTGAATATACCAACATTGGTTTTTTATTTATTATTTAAAAAAAATTTAACAACAAACTAACAAAAACATTCTTAACATGTGATCATTCCGTTCTACATATTTAATCAGTAATTCACAATATCATCACATAGTTGCACATTCATCATCATGATCATTTCTTAGAACATTTGCATCAATTCAGAAAAAGAAATAAAAAGACAACAGAAAAAAGAAATAAAACAAAAACAGAACAAAAAGATTATACATGCCATATCCCTTCCCCCTCCCTTTCATTGATCACTAGCATTTCAAACTAAATTTATTTTAACATTTGCTTCCCCTATTATTCATTTTTATTTCATGTGTTCTACTTGTCTGTCAACAAGGTAGATAAAAGGAGCATCAGACACAAGGTTTTCACAATCACACAGTCACATTGTGAAAGCTATATCATTATACAATCATCTTCAAGAAACATGGCTACTGGAACACAGCTCTACATTTTCAGGCAGTTCCCTCCAGCCTCTCCATTTCCTCTTAGATAACAAGGTGATATCTACTTAATGCATAAGAATAACCTCCAGGATAATCTCTTGACTCTGTTTGGAATTTCTCAGCCATTGACACTTTGTCTCATTTCACCCTTCCCCCTTTTGGTCGAGAAGTTTTTCTCAATCCCTTGATGCTGGGTCTCAGCTCATTCTAGGGTTTTTCTCAATCCCTTGATACTGAGTCTCAGCTCACTCTAGGATTTCTGTCCCACATTGCCAGGAAGGTCTGTACCCATGGGAGTCATGTCCCACGTAGATGGGGAAGGTGGTAAGTTTGCTTGTTGTGTTGGCTGGAGAGAGAGGCCACATCTGAACAACAAAAGAGGCTCTTTTGGGGGTGACTCTTAGGTCTAATTTTAAGTAGGTTTGACCTATTCTTTGTGGGGTTAAGTTTCGTATGAACAAACCCCAAGATTGGGGGCTCATCCTATAGCTTTGGTTGTCCACATTGCTTGTGAGACTATCAAGAATTCATTTGGGGAAGTTGAATTTCTCCCCATTCTCACTATTCCCTGAATGGGACTTTGAAAATACTTTTCCACTCACTGATCAAATCACTCTGGGATTCATTGGGGCATCACTCTGGACAAACCAACAAAATCTCATGTCCTACTCATGGTTCCAAGTACTTATGGTGTTCAATCAAGCTATCTACATAAGTTATATTAGGAAATGCACTAGTCAAAATATAAATTTTGTACCAAATAAACATGTTTTGCTTTAGTCTCACACAAAAGTTGAAATTTTAAAATATTAATTACCATCTATTTTCAGCATCCTGCAGTAATGACATTCCTTTGTTTTTCCTCATGCAAAAACATTTTTAAAATTTGTGCATTTAGTCACTATTATTATACACTCTATGCATCCCTAGATTATATCATCTCAATCTTTATCATCTATCTTTCTTTCTGATTTCATTTATGCCCCCATAATGCCCCCTCCTCCCTTTATCATTCTCGCATTCAGCCTCATTCAGTGTTTTAACAATATTGTATTACAGTTAGGTAGTATTGTGCTGTCCATTTCTGAGTTTTTATATTCAGTCCTATTGCACAATCTGTATCCCTTCAGCTCCAATTACCCTATATCTTACTCTATTTCTATCTCCTGATGGTCTCTGTTACCAATGAAATATTCCAAGTTTATTCGCTTATGTCAGTTCATATCAGTGAGACCATACAGTATTTGTCCTTTTGTATCTGGCTAATCTCACTCAGCATAATGTCCTCAAGGTCCATCCATGTTGTTACATACTGCATAACTTTATTCTATCTCACAGCTGCATAATATTCCATTGTATGTATATACCACTGTTTGTTTAGTCACTCCTCTGTTGATGGACTATAAACATTGGTGTGCAAATGTCCATTTGTGTCCTTGCCTTTATGTCCTTTGAGTAGATACCTAGCAATGGTATTGCCAGGTCATATGGCAATTCTATATTCAGCTTTTTGAGGAACGGCCAAACTGCCTTCCACAGCAGTTGCACCATTTGACATTTCCACCAACAGTGGATAAGTATGTCTCTTTCTCCACATCCTCTCCAGCACTTGTCATTTTCTGTTTTATTTATAATGGCCATTCTGGTGGGTGTGAGATGATATCTCATTGTGATTTTGATTTCCATTTCTCTAATGGCCAGGGAAGTTGAGCATCTCTTCATGTGACTTTTGGCCATTTGTATTTCCTCTTCTGAGAAGTGTCTGTTCAAGTCTTTTGCCCATTTTTTAATTGGATTGACTGTCTTTTTGTTGTTGAGTTGAACCATCTCTTCATAAATTCTGGATACTAGACCTTTAGTGTTATTACTGTACGGGTAGTACTTTCTTCTACCATTTTGCCTTTTGGATTTGGCAAAAGAAGGAAAATTATTTTTCCTTCTTTTTACCTTTACTCATAGTCTTCCTTTCTACACTCTTCTCCACACCTCTCTCTTTTGTCTTTTCATATCTGTCTCTAGTGCTCCCTTTAGTATTTCTTGCACAGCTGGTCTCTTGGTCACAAATTCTCTCAGTGATTTTTTTTGTCTGAAAATGTTTTAATTTCTCCCTCATTTTTGAAGGACAATTTTGCTGGATATAGAATTCTTGGTTGGCAGTTTTTCTCTTTTAGTAATTTAAATATATCATCCCACTGTCTTCTTGCCTCCATGGTTTCTGCTGAGAAATCTACACATAGTCTTATTGGGCTTCCCTTGTATGTGATGGATTGCTTTTCTCTTGCTGCTTTCAAAATTCTCTCTTTCTCTTTGACCTCAAGTATTCTGATTAGTAAATGTCTTGGAGTACGTCTATTTGGATCTATTCTCTTTGGGGTATGCTGTACTTCTTGGATCTGTAATTTTAAGTCTTTCATAAGAGGTGGGAAATTTTCAGTGATATTTCCTCCATTCGTTTTTCTCCTCCTTTTCCCTTCTGTTCTCCTTCTGGGACACCCACAACACGTATATTCATGCGCTTCATATTGTCTTTCAATTCCCTGAGTCCCTGCTCATATTTTTCCATTTTTTCCCTATATTTTCTTTTTCTTGTCAGATTTCAGATGTTCCATCCTCCAGTTCACTAATCCTACCTTTTGCCTCTTGAAATCTACCATTGTAGGTTTCCATTGTTTTTTTTTTCATCTCTTCTACTGTGCCTTTCATTCCCATAAGTTCCGTGATTTGTTTTTTCAGACTTTCCATTTCTTCTTCTTGTTCATTCATTGCCTTCTTTATATCTTCCCTCAATTCATTGATTTGGTTTTTGATGAGGTTTTTCATGTCTGTTCGTATATTCTGAATTAATTGTTTCAGCTCCTGTATCTCATTTGAATTATTGTTTTTTTCCTTTGACTGAGCCATATCCTCAATTTTCCTAGGGTGGTTTGTTATTTTTTGCTGGTGTCTAGGCATTTAATTACCTAATTAGTTTACTCTGGAGATTGCTTTAACTTCTTTTACCTAGGGTTTTCTTGCTGGATGAATTTGTTGTCTATCTGTTCTTCGACATTCAATTCAGCTTTTTCTGGACTTCTAGCTTAGGTTTTGTTTAAAAGAGGAGAATTTTTCAGTTCTTGTTTACTTGTTTCTTGCCCTGCTTGTATGGTGCCTTCCCCCCCCCCACCCCTTAGGAGGGTCTACATAGGTATTATAGATCCCAACTAGATTTTCCCAGACCAAACTGGCCTCCTATCAGGAGGAAAGAGTCACCTGTGTGGGTTTTCCCTGAGGGTGAGACCCAGCAGGTTGATAGAATTACCTGTGAATTCTCTGGACTCTATTTTTCTTATCCTGCCCAGTATGTGGTGCTCGTCTGTGCAGGTCCCACCAGCATAAGATGATGTGGTACCTTTAACTTCAGCAGACTCTCCCTGCTGGGGGCATGCTGGAGACAGAGGAGAGGTTGTAGGCTGGTTTTAATGGTTTCAAATTACCAAGCCCTGGTGTCTGAGTTCCTTAAGGGAGGGATTCCACCTGAGCTGGGCTTCACCCCTCCCCTGGGGAAGGCCCAAGCTCCAGACAAGCCCTCAAATGAGCTTGTTTCTGCCTATGCCTGGGGCAGTTGCAATCTGAGAAGCCCTGCCACTGTATCCAAAGGCAGTCAAGCCTTTGTAGAAATACAGCCACAAAACCTCTATTTCTTTCTTTCTTTTTTTTTCTTTTTCCATCAGCCCTGCCCCCTTGGCACTGGGGTAAAAATGAGTGACCTCTGCTTTGACCAGGTTCACATAAGTTGGGGGCCTCTTTTTAGTAGTCAGAATTTGTTAATTAATTCCACAATTGGTGTTTGGTTGGGCTCAGCCCCTGCTGCTGGTAAAGTCTCTTTCCTTTCCCCTCTGGGAAGCAACCTGTGGGGGAGGGGTGCCAACCACCATGGCTTGGGGAACTCATGGTTCTGGGGGGGCTTGCCACCTGTCCAACTGGTCCAGACTAGGGTATGCTGTGTGTCCAGTCACTGATGTGGCTCCAGGAGCTGTTCTGTACTGTTTCTGGCTATTTAGTAGTTGTTCTGGAGGATGAACTAAAACACACACATTGCTAAGCCACCATCTTGGCCAGGACCCCCAATATAGGTTCTTTGAAAATGATGCATTTTCTAAATTTGCTTGCTTCATCATGTTATCATATAACTTATTCTGCTACTCCCTCTATTTCCTACAATTTGATCATCTTTACCCTTTAGTGATAGTTCAGCTGGTTATGGAATTCTAAGCTGACAATTGTTTTCCTTTGCTATTATTCTCTTGTGTCTATTTTTGACTGATGACAGTAATTGTCAGTCTAATTGTTGTTCCTTTGCAATTTAATCTATCCTTACTTGTGACTGCTTTTAATGTTTCTGTTTTGGTATTCTACATATTTGTTTGGAGTGGATTTATTTTGGGGGCTATTTGTGATTATCTTATTATATTTTAATTATATGATTCTTGTAATTCATTAAATTTAGAATATTATCAAACATCATCACATTGAATATACTTGCACACTATTCATTCTATTCTCTCACTCTAACACTGTATCATATGTTGGAAATTTTCCTTTTATTTTCAAAGTTTTTTTTCTGTTCTTTTTTATATTTCCCATTCCTTTACTTCTGACTAAATTACCTCTGGTTAATTTCCTCTGAACTAGCTTTTGTTCATGAATATAAACTTCCAGTTTCATTTACTTTACTAGTTAGCCCATCCTCTACATATTTTTAATTCCAGTGGTTTAATTTCAAAAGTTTTACTTTTTCATAATATTATTCTTTTTCTTATGTTTTTATTCCTTCTTTTATCCTCTTATAATTTAAAATGTAATGCATATATAGTTTCTTTCATATTGTATAATTATTTGAATCTTGGATATTTTGAATACCCTTGTTTGTTGTATTGCCGGTTGTTGTTCATGTTATGGTGTTTTTTTCTTGAGATTTGTGTTTTCTGATGATCAAATCACCTATGTTGATAATTGTGTGTGTGTATTTGTGTGTATGTGTGCATATATCCTGGGCTTTGTCTTGCATTTTCTTCTACCAAGCATTTCAGATGTTTCATACATGGGGATGCATTTTTATTCTAATTTATTTGCTTAGGGATTCCAATGCCACAAAACAATGCAGGCTAACTGTTTTCTTTCTGAAATGGATTTTTATTTTTTTAAGACTTGCAGAGCCTTGGAAGAGAGAGCTTCCATCTCTCTCTCAAACTATTGGGTGGGATCCTAATCTTTAACTAAGGACACAGTCCTTTTATGGGTCCCAGCTTTGTGGACAGGCCTCATTTCTATCTTCCTATAATGCATAGGTTTAAACCCACATCCCTTGTCCCTGTATGGAAATTAAACTTGTGGAGTGAGGGCTATTATTTGTGAAAGTCCAAGAGGAAGCCAGTAGAACTGCCCCTACTTAGCTAAATAGTAAATCAGAGGCAATACTGGATTCCTGGAGAGACTGCAGAGATCAGTGCACCCTTAAAGACTTGAAGGATGCAGGGGTGATGATTATTATCACATCTCCATTCAATTTTTCTATTTGGCCTGTGCAGAAAATAGATGGGTCTTGGAGGATGACAGTGTATTACATAAACCTGCTGTTCCACATGCGGTATCATTGTTTGAGCAAATCAATACATCTTCTGGTATCTGGTATGAAGCTATTGATCTGGCAAATGTTTTTTTTTTTTTTTTTTTTTTTAAATAGCTATTAGTAAGGACCACCAGAAGAAATTTGCTTTCAGTTGGCAAGGCCAGCAGTATACCTTCACTGTACTGCCTCAGGGGTATATCAACTCTCCAGCCCTATGTCATAATCTTGTCCACAGGGAACTTGATAATTTCTCCCTCCTACAAGACATCACACTGGTCAATTATACTGATGATATCATGTTGGCTGGACTTAGTGAGCAAGAAGTAGCAACTACTTTAAGACATTTACATGTCATAAGATGGGAGATAAATCCAAAAAACCAGGGGTCTTTAACATTAGCGAAATTTCTGGGTATCCAGTGGTATGGGGCATGTTGTGATATTCTTCTAAGGTGAAGGATAAGCTGTTGCATCTGGCCCCTCCTATGATCAAAAAAGAGACACAAGCCCTAGTTGACTTCTTTGGATTTTAGAGACAACATATTCCTCATTTTGGTGTGCTATTCAATCCCATTTACTGAGTGACCAGAAAAGCTGCTAGTTTTGAGTGAAAACCATAAAAAGAGGAGGCTCTGTGACAGGTCCAGTATGCTGCGCAAGCTGCTCTGCCACTTGGTCCAAATGACCCAGCATATCCAGTGGTGCTGGAAGTATCAGTGATAAATAGGAATGCTGTCTGGAGCAGGCCTCCATAGCAGAATCACACCACAGGTCCTTAGGATTTTGGAGTAAAGCCTTGCTATCCTCTGCAGATAACTACTCTCCATTTGAGAAACAGATTTTATCTTGCTACAGACCTTAGTAGAGAATGAGCACTAAGCCATGGCCCACTAAGTAACCATGAGACCTGAGCTGCCTATCATGAGCTGGATATTGTCAGATCCACCAAGCCATAAAGTTGGGTATGCACAGCAGCACTCTATCATGAAATGGAAATAGTATACATGAGATAGAACTTGACCACATCCTGAAGACACAAGTAAGTTACTTGTGGCTCAAATGCTCATGTCCCCCTATCCTGCCACATTACCTTCTCTTTCCCAGCCCAGAGCTATGGCCTCTTGGGGAGTTCCTTATACTTATTAGACAGAGGAAGGGAAAACTCAGGCCTGGTCTACAGATGGTAGTACAAGATCTACAGTTACCACCTAAAATTGGAGAGCTGCAGCACTGCAGCCCCTTTTTGGGATATTCCTGAAGGACAATTGTTAGGGGAAATCCTCCCAGTGAGCAGAACTTTGAGCAGTGTACCTAGTTGTTCATTTTGTTTGGAAGGAGAACTTGCCAGAAGTACATTTGTATACTGACTCATGTATTGTTGCTAATGATTTGTCTGGATGGTCAGGGACTTGGAAGGAACATAATTGAAAATAGGTGATGACAAGATCTGGGGAAGAGGTATGTGGATAGACCTTTCTGAGTGGGCAAAAAAACACGAGTATATTTTTATTTCATGTGAATGCACACCAGAGTATGACTTAAGGAGAAAAAGATTTTAATGATCAAGTGGGTAAGCTGACCTGTCCTGAGGACACTGGTCATCCTCTTTCCCCAGCCACTTCCCATTATTGCCCAATGGGCCCATGAACAAAGTGATCATGGTGACAGGGAAGGCGGTTATACATGTGCTCAGCAACATGGATTTCCACCCCCCGAGGCCGACCTGGCTATGGACACTGCTGAGGGCCCAATCTACCAGCAGATAGAGGTAAATATGAATCATGACCATGTGACCAGTTACAGAAATGAGGACTGTAATGTTATGAATATTTCTTCCTTATTTTTATTATGTTTTCATTTATACAGAAAGCAAATACGTTTGTTTTCTTCACTATCTTATCCCCTTATAATATGACATAATTTGTATTGTTCATGTTCTAGTATTTGAGTTATAGGATATTAAGTTTGATGACTATTACCCAAGGACTTGTACCCTATTCTGGAGAAATTTAGTGTGTTTCTTCTGGCTGTATGCAGGACAGTTGAATATTGTTATGTTTATGTCTCTTGTTGATTTTTATTTAGAAATTAAGCATGGTTTAAGCACAGTGTATATAGTTGCCAAGTTGACAAGGGGTGGACAGTGATGGTTAGGTTCATAAGTCAGCTTGGCTGGGTGATGGTGCCAAGTTGTCTGATCAAGCAAGCACTGGCCTATCTCTTGCTGTGAGGACATTTCATGGGCCTAAATCATCAGCACATTGATTGCATCTATGGCCGATTTCATCTGCAGTTGGCTAAAGGGAGTGTTTTACACAAACAGAGATGTTTAATTAGTTGAAGGCTTTTAAGGGGAGGCAACGACTTCAGCAGTCAGAAGAGAGTACTTTCATCTCTGCTTCAGCCAGCCAGCTCTCTTGGGATATTCATTAAGAACCTTCATCAGAGTGCCAGCTTGCAGCCTGTTTTACAGAATTTCAACTCATGCATCCCCACAGTTGCATGGGATACTTTTATGAAATCTCATACTATTTATAGATATCTCCTATTGATTCTGTTTCCCTAGGGAACCCTGACTAACACACTAAGAAACAGGAAGATTAGGCCCAGTCAAAGGAATGAATTGAAACTTTGGAGGAGAATACAGAATTTGGAACAACTAATCAATGATGTTCAAACAGCTCTCCTAAATCAATTCAAGGTGACAAAGGAAAAATATTGCTAAAGAGTTAAAACATATAAAGAAAACATATGAAGAAGAATATGAAAGTATGAAAATAAACATAACAGAAATGAAGGGGATGAAAATCACAACAGAAGAGATAAAAATACATTGGAGGCATACAACAACAGATTTGAATAAATATAAGAGAGAATCAGCAAACTGGAAGATAATACAATCAAAATCTTACAGATAGAAGAAGGTATAGAGAAGAGAATAGGAAAAAATTGATCAGGGTCTCAGGGAACTTGATGAAAGTATGTAGACATATGTATTATATGTGTCCCAGAAAGAGAAGAGTTAGGAAAAGGGGCAGAAATAATATTTAAGGAAATAATGACTGAAAATTTCTCAATCTTATGAAAGACATAAATATACAGGTCAAAGAAGTGCAATATATTTCAAACAGAATAAATCCTAATTGACCTATTCCAAGATACATACTAGTCAGAATGTCAAATGCCAAGAATAAAGAGAGAATCCTGAAAGGAGCAAGAAAATAGTGATTGTTACATTCAAGGTAACTGCAATAAGAATAAGTGCAATTCCTCATCAGAATCCATGGAGGCAGGAAGAAAATGGTATGCTAAATTTAAAGTGCTGAAAGAGAAAAACTGCCTTAAAGAATCTTTTCTCTGGAAAAACTCTCCATCAAAAATGAGTGAGAGTTTAAAATATTCACAGATAAACAGAATCTGGCAGAGTTTGTCAATGAGAGATTTGTCCTACAAGAAATACTAAAGGGAGTTTTTCAGACTTAAAGGAAAAGACAAAAGAAACTTGGAATAGTGTGGCAATGAAGATTATCAGTAGGGGTAACTAAGAGGGTGAAAAGAGAGGTGTTCTAGTTTGCTGGCTGCCGGAATGCAACACACCAGAGATGGATTGGCTTTTAATAAAAGGGGATTTATTTTGTTGGTTCTTCAGAGAAAAGGCAGCTAACTTTCCACTGAGGTTCTTTCTTACGTGGAAGGCACAAGATGGTCTCTGCTGGTCTTCTCTCCAGGCCCCTGGGTTCCAACAACTTTCCCCGGGGTAACTTCTTTCTGCATCGCCAAAGGCCTGGGCTGAGCTGCTGGTGCTGAGATGAGGAATGCCGAGCTGCTAGGCTGTGCTATATTGCATTCTCTCATTTAAGCACCAGCCAATTAAGTCAAACATCACTCATTGCAGCAGACACGCCTCCTAGCTGACTGCAGATGTAATTAGCAACAGATGAGGTTCACGTACCATTGGCTTGTGTCCGCAGCAACAGAACTAGGTATGCTCACCTGGCCAAGTTGACAACTGAATCTAACTAACACAAGAGGCAAAAATAAGATATGATAAAAGGAAAAAAAATGGACGAAGAAAGTCTTGCCTTTACAGTGATAACATTGAATGTTAATGGAGTAACCCCCCCAATCAAAAGGCAGAGATTAAAGTTTTCACAGACAAAGAAGCCCTGAAAGAATCTGTCAACAAGAGACCAACCCTACAAGAAATACTAAAAGGAGTTCTGCCAGGAACAGGTGAGGGAGGTATGGAGGAGGGCACAAAATTGAAGAGTACCATTAAGGGTAATTTAAAGACTACAGAGAGTAAGAGGGAAAAGAGTACATGTATCTGACAAATAAAATAAAAAAGATAAGATGATGGACTCAAGAAATGCCTTTTCAGTAATAACTTTGAATGTTAATGGATTAAATCTACCAGTTAAAATATGCAAATTAGCAGAAGGGATTAACAAACATAATCCAGCTATATGCTGCTTAAAAGAGACTCATTTTATACACAAGGATACAAATAGACTGAAAGTGAAAGGATGAAAGAAGATGTTTCAACAATTTGTAACCAAAAGAAAGCAGAAGTAGCTATACTAATATCAGACAAAATAGACTTTAAATGTAAAGACATCATTAAAAACAAAGACATAAGAGATAAAGACATCATAAGAGACAAAGGACACTATCTACTAATTGATGGGTCAATTCACCAAGAAGACATAACAATCATAAATGTTTATGCTCCCAATCAAGGAACTCCAAAATACATGAGAGAGAAATTGGTAAAACTGAAGAGAACAATAGCTGTTTCAATAATCATAGTAGGAGAGTTCAATACACCACTCTCCTCTATAGATAGAACAAACAGACAGAAAATCAACAAGGAAATAAGGAAGTTAAATAACTTGATAAATGAATTAGACTTAACAGACATAGGTCATTGCATAGGTCATTGCATCCCAAAGTACAAAGCTATATATTCTTCTCTGGGACTCATGGAACATTCTCCAGGATAGATCATCTGCTGGGGCACAACACAGGTCTTTATTAATTTAAAAATATTGAAATTATTCAAAGCACTTTCTCTGATCACAATGGGATGAAGCTGGATCTCTATAACCACCAAAGAATGAGGACATTCAAAAATATATGGAGATTAAATAACACACTCTTAAACAACCAGTGGGTCAAAGAAGAAATTATTAGACAAATCAGCAGCTATCTGGAGATGAATGAAAATGAGAATATAATTTATCAGAATTTATGGGATGTGGAAAAGGCTGTGCTGAGAGGGAAGTTTATTGCCTTAAATGCTTATATTAAAAAACAAGAAAGAGCAAAAATCAAGGACTTAACAGCAAACCTGGAGGAACTTGAGAAAGAACAGCAAACAAACCCCAAGGCAAATAGGAGAAGAGAAACAACAAAGATTAAAGCAGAGATAAAATGAATGGGAGACCAAAAGATCAATAAAAGCAATCAATAAAACCAAAAGTTGGTTCTTTGAGAAAATCAGTAAAATTAATGGGCCACTAGCAAGACTGAAGAAGAAAAAAGAGAAAGAATGCAAATGAACAAAATCAGAAATGAGAAGGGATGCATTACTACAGACACTGAAGAAATAAAAGAAAGCATTAGAGGATACTATGAACAACCATATACCAAAAAACTAGACGACGTAGATGAAATGAACAAATTCCTGGAGACACACAAACAAGCTACACTAACTCAGAAAGAAATAGAAGAGCTTAACAAAACATTCACAAGTAAAGAGATTCAATCAATCATCAAAAATCTTCCTACAAAGAAAAGCCCAGGGCCAAGTGGCTTCACAGGGGAATTTTATCAAACATTCCAGAAAGAATTAACACCAAATCTGCTCAAATTTTACCAAGAAATTGAAGGAAAAGAAACTCTACCTAACTCATTTTATGAAGCTAATATAATTTTAATACCAAAACTGGGTAAAGATGCTATAAGAAAGGACAACTACAAGCCCATGTCCCTGATGAACATAGATGAAAAAATTCTCAATAAAATATTAGCAAATCGAATGCAACAACACATTGAAAGAATTATACACCATGACCAAGTGGGATTTATACCAAGAATGCAATGATGGTTCAACACATGAAAATCAATTAATGTAATACAGCACATTAACAAATCAAAAGAAAAAAATCACAGGATCATCTCTACTGATGTTGAAAAATCATTCGACAATATCACATCCTTTTCTGATAAAACACTCCAAACTATAGGAATCAAAGGTAACTACCTCAATATGATAAAGGGAACATATGAAAAACTGATAGCCAGCATCATACTCAATGGAGAGAGACTGAAAATCTTCCCCCTAAGATCAGGTACAAGACAAGGATGCCCACTGTCACCACTATTATTCAGCATTGTGCTAGAAGTTCTAGCTAGAGCAATCAGGCAGGACAAAGAAATAAAAGGCATTCAAATTTATATTGAAAAGAAGAAGTAAAACTCTCATTATTTGCAGATGATATGATGCTATACTTGGAAGATCCTGAGAAATCTACAGCAAAGTTACTGGAGTTAATAAACAAATTCAACAAGGTGGCACAATATGAAATTAATGTGCAAAAATCAGTAACATTTCTAATCACAAGCAATGAGCTAGTTGAAGAGTCAGTTAAGGAAAAAATTCCATTCAAAATAGCAACTAAAAGAATCAAATATTTAGGGATGAACTTAACTTGGGACATAAAGGACTTGTACACAGAACACTACATAGCATTGTGAAAAGAAACTAAAGGAGATCTGAATAGGTGGAAAGAAATTCCCTGCTCATGGAAGGAAGGCCAAATATAGTTAAGATGTCAATTCTCCCCAAATTGATCTACAGATTCAACATAGTACCAATAAAAAATCAACAACCTACTTTGAAGATTTGGAAACGCTAACTACCTAATTCATCTGGAAGGGAAAGAGTCCCCGAATAGCTCAAAGCATCCTAAAAACGAGAACAAAGTGGGATGATTAACACTCCCTGACTTTAAAACCTATTATAAAGCCACAGTGGTCAAAACAGCATGATACTGGCACAAAGACAGAAGCATTTACCAATGGAATCGAGTTGAGGGTGCAAAAATAGACCACCAAATCTATGGTCTAGTGATTTTTGACAAGGCCCCTAAATCCTCTGAACTGGGACAAAATAATCTTGTCAATAATTGGGCATGGAAGAACTGGATATCAATAGCCAAGAGAATGAAAGAGGACCCTATCTTATACTCTACACAAAAATTAACTCAAAGTGGATCAAACACCTAAATATAAGAACTAGCACCATAAAGCTTCTAGAAGAAAATGTAGGGAAACATCTTCAAGACCTAGTAATAAGAGGTAGCTTCCTAAACTTTACACCCAAAGCACAAGCAACAAAGGAAAAAATAGATAAATGGGAGCTCCTCAAAATCAAATGCTTCTGTACCTCAAAAGACTTTGTTAAAAAGGTGAAGAGGCAGCCCACTCAATGGGAGACAATATTTGGAAATCACATATCATATAAAGGTTTGATTTCCTGTACATACAAAGAAATCATACAACTCAACAACAAAAGAACAAACAATCCAATTATAAAATGGGCTAAAGATATGAATAGGCATTTTTCTGAAAACCAAACACAGATGGCTCAAATGCACATGAAGAGATGCTCATTTTCACTGGCTGTAAGGGAAATGCAGATCAAGACTACAATGAGATACCACCTCATAGCTCTAAGAATGGCTGCTATTAAACGTCAGGAAGCTATAGATGTTGGAGAGGATGTGGAGAAACTGGGGCATTTATACACTGCTGGTGGGAATGTACAATGGGGCAGCCACTGTGGAAGAATGTTTGGCAGTTTCTTAGAAAACTAAATATCGAGCTACCCTATGATCCAGCAACAGCACTACTTGGTATATGCCCAGAAAAGCTGCAAGCAAGGACACAAACAGACATTTGCACACTGATGTTCATAGCAACATTATTCACAATTGCCAAAAAATGGAAACAAACCAAATGCCTATCAACAGACAAGTGGATCAACAAAATGTGGTATATACATATGATGAAATATTATGCAGCAGTATGACAACATGACGTCCTGAAGCACATGACCAGGTGGATGAGCCTTGAGGACATAACACTGAGTGAAATTAGCCAGACACAAAAGGACAGATACTGTATGACTCCACTTTTATGACCAGCATAAAGGCATAGTCAGAGACTTATAATACAGAATACAGGGGACTTAGATATACATAGAAACCAGAGATGGGTGAACCATTAGTTAACGAGGTTGAACTCCAATGTAACGGAATATATAGGAGTGAAGGTAATTCTCTAGTGGGTCTAGAAGTAATATTACCATATTGAAGATGAACAAGATTGAAAGTGTTGTTCATAGACCTAAGTGTCCCACTGACTCACACTAGAAGCATGGATGAGTTCTTGTAAGAATTACTTCAAAGATTAGATTCTTTTATAAAGAGTTTTTAAGTCTGCGGTTTAGGGGGAAAACTGCTATGGCATGCTATGTGCTATGTTCAAAAGGAAACCACCAAAGTCGAATGTGATGATAAAAAATATTTAAGCCTTCTAGTCTCCTACATTGTAGAGCAGCTAGAAGGAAAAATATGAGGAGATTGTATGGGAGTCCATGACAAACTCTGGGATCTATCCTGTAATACTTTTGAAGAGTGCTTTGAAAACTGTTTCTTTTTTATTTCTTTGCTTTGTATGTATGTTATACTATACAATAAAAAAATAGTTTAAATAGAAAAGGAAACCATCAGCACTACCACAGCAAGAGCAGAGTTAAATAATGGTGGGAAGGACAAGAGTTAAGAGGAGGTTTAGATTTCCACTTGGTGAGGGTGTGTTTATTGGTTTTCTGTCTCTTGGAAACAATGAAATGATCTAAAATTGAGACTGTTGATGGACTGTGGACTTTGAGCCCTCTACGTGATGCTCAATGTATGCAAGTGGCTGAAGGATTCACTGATGGAGAAGTAGAATGGCAAACAATGGTGGATACTTTTGAACAAAGGCTGTGCATCTGCAAAAAAGAACAATGTCATGAGGCATGCAACGATGTGAATGTACATGTGGGACATTTGATGAGACAAAATAAGCCAGAAACAAAAAAAGTGTCATACAGTCACCATCAGAAAATGCTTGTTAGAAGACAGGGGCCTAGATTGTAAGCTTTAGAGCAGGCACATTAAGTCCAGAATGGTGATTATTATTTCTGAATTCTGAAAGGCTATTTTACATATATAACCTGATATTTAGAGATAAGAATGAAGCTGTGTAGGTTGGGGTTAAAGTAATTCAGAACATAGAGATAAGGAAGACAGTGTCTATGTTTTAGAACCACACATACTCTTTGAGACCAATGGAAGAAAGGTTTATTCGATCTGGACTAAAATTTTCTGTAGTGCATAATCTAATTCAATTTATCTGTATAGTTCATTTGAACAACTGAAAGACAGAGCGCACAGAATGAGAAATCCTGTGTAGATTATTGTAATGTCTGGAAACATCCAGAGTATATTAACCAGATAATCAAAATGTTTTGGCAAAATCCCCTGAGGGAGGTTAGAAAGACTATGGAACTATTAAACCTTACCATAAGGGAATCCCGTGATACTGTGGCAAACTTTAGGCACACCCAAATCAATAGGCCATGGGCTCGATCATGAGGCTTACTCTTGTGAAGCTTATGTAGGTTGCATAGAAGCTTAGACTACCTATAGGCATACCTGAGAGTTACTTCTGGAAGACCTCTTTTGGTGCTCAGATGCGACCTCAGTCTCTCTAAGCCCTACTCTGCAAATGAAATCATTGCCTTCTCCCTTACATGGGACACGATATCCAGGAGTGAAAGTCTCCCTGGCGATGTGGGAGAGGATTCCCAGGGATGAATCCAGACCTGGCTCCGTGGGATCAACAATTACATCCTGACCAAACAGGGGAAAAGATGTGTAATTAATTATCAGTGGCAGAGAGAGTTCAAATGGAGTTGAGAAGCTGCTCTGGAGGTTGCTCTCATGCAAGCTTCAGATGAACCTTACAACCTATCATAACCTGCCAACCCCTAACCAGGACCATTCCAGCCAATCCTAAAGAACACCTAAGGCAATTATAAGATTCTACAAGGGTTCCAGGCACTAGGGTAACATGCCAGAAACCTACAACCTCAAGATGGGTCCCTGGTCCAGATAAGTCCTGACACCTAGCCCAGCCTCTCCAGAACATCACATAGTTCCATCTCCCTACCCAATATTAATGACAGACCTTTCCAATATCAAAAGTTTAGAATTGCCATAGCCCAAACAATCCCAATGAGAGGTACAGAAAGATCAAAGGTGATAGTGTAATTAGACATAGAAGATAGGACTTAACAAATGAATATGAATGCTGAATCATTAAATTGATATCTGCTTTAGTCTCCAGTATTTTAGAGCAGCTAGAATAAAAACTAAAATTGTGAAATTGTAACCCATGTCCAAGTCTTAAATATTGTCTACAACTAATCGTGGTGCTGTGCTTGGAAATTCATAGCTTTTTCATATATATGTTATTGTTCACAAAAAAAGAAAAAGAAGAAAAAAATGTCAATTGTGATTGATAAAAAAGGGTTTAAACCCTCTAGCCTCCTATATTCTGAAGCAGTTAGAAGGAAAAATATGAGAGGATTGTACGGTAGCCCATGACAAACTCTAGGATCTATCCTATAACCATTTTCTAAAGAGTGCTTTGAAAACTATTCCTTTTTTTTTCTTTGCTTTGTATATATTTTATACTATACAATAAAAAAGTTTTAAAATAATAGTAATAATGAAAATTCAACAAATGGTGCTGCAATTTAAAAATGGGCAAAGAGTTGAATAGACATTTCTCCAAAGAGGATATGCAAATGGCTAAAAAGCACAAGAAAAGTTGTTCAACATTACTAGCTGTTAGGGAAATGCAAATCAAAACCATAATGAGATACCATTTAACACGACTACAGTGGCTACTATTATTATTTCACATCTACTAGAATGTCCATTATTAAAACAGATAACTACAAGTGTTGGAAAGGATGTAGAGACACTCAGTCACTGCTCGTGGGAATGTAAAATGGTGCAGTCACTATGGGAGACAATTTGATTGTACCTCAGGACTGCCATATGATCTAGCTACTAGGTATTGACCAGAAGAAAGGAAAGCAGGGATGTGAACAGACATTTGAACACTGATATCACAGAAGCATTACTCTCAATTGCCAAAAGTTGGAATTAAACCAAGAGCCCATTAGCCAAATGAATGGATAAACAAAATGTGGTATATACAAACAATGGAATATTATTCAACTGTAAGAAGGAATAAAATCCTTATGCGTGTGACAACAATGATGAAACTTGAGAACATTATGATGAGTGAAATAAGCCAGACACAGGAAAAATATTGTTTGATATCACTGATATGAAGTAATTATTATAAGCAAACTCAAAGAGTTAGAATCTAGAATATAGTTTATCAGGAAATAGACTAAGGGTGGAGAATGGGGATGCTTAATTTGTGCATAATTTCTAATTAGGTTGATTGCAAATGTTTGGAATTGGATAGTGGTGATGGTAGCATTATTGCAAGTGTAATTTATTGAGTTGAATTATAGGATAGAATGTGGTTGAAAGGGGAAATTGTGGTAGTGTATGTTATTGGAAGGAAAGTTAGAGGCTAAAACATGGGACTATATAACACAGAGAATCCTGTTGTAGATGATGATTATGGTTAATAGTACATATATAAGCTTGTTCTTTTATGAATTATGACAAATGTACATCACTATTACAATGTGTTAATAATAAGGTGGTATGTGGGAAAAATACACCTATGGATTATAGTTAATAATCATATTTTATATCCTTTCATCAATTATAAAAAAAGGAACTATACCAAAGCAAAATGTCAAAAACAGGAGGATACATGGGAGCATTATATTTTTTGTTTGTTTGTTTTTTGTTTTTGGCATTGGCAGGCACTGGGAATTGAACCTGGGTCTCTGGCAAGAGCATTGTATTTTCACATGACTTTTATGCAAACCTACAACTTCTCTATCAAGCAAAACAAGAAAAATACCAAAAAACAAAAAACAAAAAACAAAACAAAACTCATATGCTAAATGAAAGAAACCAGACACAAAAAAGTACATATAGTATGACTCCATTTGTATAAGATGTAAATAGAAATAAATCTATAGAGACAGAATTATACAGTGGTTATGTAGTGCTGTGGCAGGATAGAGGGCTTGAGAGGTGACTGCCAAGAGATGTGCACTTTTTCTTTTTGGTGTAATGTAAATGTTCTAAAATTGATTGTGGTGATGAATGCACAACTCTGTGACTATCCTAAAAGCCATTTTTTGTGACTTTTGTATGGAGTTTATTGCATGTGAATATATCTCAATAAAACTGCTTTAAAGGGGAAATGATAAACAAAGACCAAACTGAAAGTGACATCCCTCTATACCCACTAGAACAACTATTAAGAAAATGCATAGAAACAAGTGCTATTGAGGATGAAGAAAAATAGGAACTTAAGCACTTTGTTGGTGGGAATGCAAAATAGCGCAGCTGTTGTGGAAAACAGTTTCGTGATTTCTGAGTAAGTTAAACATAGAACGACCATATGACCCAGTAATCCCAATTCTAGGTATATACCCAAAATAATTGAAAGCAGGGACTTGTAACAGATATTTGTACTCCAAATTCATAGTGGTGTTATTCATAATTGCCAAAGATGGAAGCAACCCAAGGGTTCATCTACAGAAGAATGGATTCAGAAAATATGGTGTGCAGGTTTGAAACTGTTATGTACCTCGGAAAAGCATGTTATTTTAACCCAATCTTGTGGGAGGAGACCAACTTGTGGGTAGGGCCCTTTACTCGATTATTTCCGTGGAGATGTGATCTCGTCTATTCAAGGCGGGTCTTAATTAGTTTACTGGAGTCCTTATAAGAGCTCATGGAAAGAGAAAGAGCTCAGAGCTGATACAGAGAGCTGACTCATAGATGCTTGGAAGGCCATTGTAATCAGAAGCCGAGAGCAATGGAACCTGGGAGCAAAGGACCAACAGACTTCAGCCATGTGTCTACTCAGCTGACAGAGGTATCCCAATGCCAGCAGCCTTTCTTCCAAGAAGGTGTCTTCTTCTTGGTACCTTAATTTGGACATTTTCACAGTCTTAGAATTGTAATTTGTAACTTAATGAATCCACTTTAAAAAAGCCAAGACATTTTTGGTGTATTGCATTCTGGCAGCATTAGCAAACTGAACATGTGGTAATTATGTAACATGGAATATTATTTAACTACAAAAAGGAAAAGTTCTGGCATATGCTACCACATGGATGAACCTCGAAGGCATCATGTTGGGGGAAATAGGTAACATACAAAGTGACAGATATTTTATGATTCTAATTAAATGAAATAGCGAGAATAAGAGACAAAGTATAGTACAGTTTACCATGGGTGTATGTGTGGGTGAGTGGGGAGTTAATGCATAATGGTACAGGGTTTCTTTTTGGGGTGATGGGAAAGTTCTGGTAATGGATGGTGATAAATAGCACAAGATTGTGATATGATTAGATACACTGAATTGTATGCTTGAGAATGATTAAGATGGGAAAATTTATGTTATGTATATGTTTCCACAATTGAAAAAGAGAGAGAAACTAAAATAGCAATTGCAATTAAATGCAATATATGATGCTGGACTGATTCAAATAATGGAGGAGAAAATGTCCAAAAAGACATTATTAGGACCTATGAAAAATTGGAGTATAGACTTTATAACAATATTATAGTTCATGAAGTTGACCACCGAAATTAAGATAGTTACACAATGAATATCCTTGTTCTTTGGAAACATATATGGAAGTTTTATTAATTGTTCAAAAAGCATTTTGTATACAACCTCCTCTCAAATGTTTAGAAAATAGATAAATAAATAAATAAATAAATAAGATAACAGATAAACAAACAGCTAGATCAATAGATACATAGGCAGACAAGACAGACAGAAAGATAGTAGAATGACAGGGCAAATCTGGGTGGAAGGTATTTTAGATTTCTGTAAGGGTTTGTATTATTTTTGCAATACTCCTGTAAATTTGAAATTACTTCAAAATTAAAATTAAGAAAAAGGCAAAAATGTGGAAAATTTTCTATTAGATGAGCCCCAATTAACAGGACACTAAGCATTGTTTGAGAAGGAAAGAGAAACATTACTTTTTGTGAATCGGACTCTGTGGTTGTTCTATGTTAATGTGTTGCTCTAGGAGACATTCTTTTAATCTCTTTTTACTATCTCATGAGAAATATTGTAGTAGGGGGAAAATGCTTTCAGGAAGCCATAGACCTCCCTTTTTTCCCCTAGTCAAAAACTCTAGTTCCAGATAATTTTCACAATGATTGGAAAGCATATTCCTTCTGAATAAAACATTCTGTCCCTTGTTTCTAATTTAGCTATCCAGTTTTCTAAGAAAATTTACATCTTCTGTGCTAGGCTTGGAGAAAATTTGTAATTATTCTATGATAGGCAGTGCTGACATTGAGGCACCTGAGTCCCATCTCTGGGCAACAATGACAAATGGTCACTTGCAGTGCAAAGATCAAGTGCTCAGAGTGCGAGGTCAGCTGCTTTACACGACACCTAATGGGACTGTCATTTCTCAGGGTACCCAGCCAAAGGAAGGGTGGCGACATGGGGTACCCATCACTAAGGTGCCATGTCTGGCATCTAAATGGAACTCAGTAATTCCAGTGGAGCCAAGTTATTAGAGATCTAATTGCCATTGTTCAATAAATTCTTTTGAGGTCTTTGTGCCTTGGACTTAAATATTCAACGTCTCTAGCTAGAAGCAATTGTTAAAAATGTGATTGTTTTATGCATTTTATTTTTCAATTCCAAAATACTCCCATGAATCAATAAACAACTTTCAGATACAATGAGGATGGTCTTCAATAAAGCAAGATTGTCTGTGTCATTGGGGTATAACCTTAGTACATTGTTGATCAAAAACTCTGGGGAAAAAACCCATTTTCTGATTTATACTCCCGTCTTGGATATTCCAGATCATGCTTAGCTTGAGAGATTTTTCCTTAGAACAAAAATGTTTTTGTTCGTTTCTTCTTTCTAATTTGGTTTATTTGAATTCATCATCATCCTAAGTTTATTTCAAGTTATTACTTTCTGACTTGCCTTACCAAAGCTAGCTATGAATACCCAGTGGACTATAAAATAGCAAAGCTGTTTTTGTTTTAAATGAGCAATGAAGGTTTTGTCTCCCGTTCAGGGAATACAACATAATCTTCTGAAGGCATTTAGATTCCCTCAAAAGACTGAACCAAAAAATGGGGGAATATAAAAGAATCTCCAACGGGGTTAGTGCTTCCTTAAGTGACCTGATTGACAGCTCTAGGCTTACCCAATGACACTGTCATCGAAGGGACCCTACACTTTTTTCCCAGGTTTTCTCAAGTCTCTGGTGTCACGAGAGGACAAACCCCTGTGGTACTGCCAGGCCCCTCTCTGTCAGAGGGCTAAGACCTGGACTAATTCATTGCAGTGCAGTTTAATTAAACTGCATCGGAGTTGTTTCCCTGGTAAAATAAGTGTGGGAAGAGAATGTGTGTCAAAAGGGACATGCCCCTTACTGTGTGTGCTTTATTGTTACACCACAGCTAATATATTGTGGGAATTCCCATGGAGTCAATGATAAACTGTATTATCGAGCTCCATAAAGTAGGCATTCTACTAGTGCAGGTTACTGTAGCTCACAATTCCATTAATCCTTCTAATTTATTATATTATGGCTATATGTGAGGTCTCATAAATTTATTATACCCCTTTCATCTAAAAAAAACCCCACGCTTGTTTCTCCTCTCAAATGAAACCTCTTATTAGTTGTTGTGTCTGTCTCTAAAAATGTAATAGCCACTTCTAAGAAAATATAATTACTGGCTGAGAAATATAAACTGCATTTGACATGTCTTCTATTCTAAAATTAAAAAATTCTATTAAACCTTGCTGTATGAGCACAAATACTGGTGCATCAAGACCTATTGGATTTTTATTTCCAGTTTTCTGGCACTAAGTTCTCATAAATGACATCTTCATAATTTTCACTGTTCTCAGAATTTTAAGATAGAAGAATTTATTTGTATTACTCCATTTTTAAATCTTTAAATAAAAGGCTAATGTGAGGGCAGATATAGTATCTACTGTGATCATTCTGCATCTCTAGTGCCAAGTACAATGCCTGACAAAAAATTTGATACATAGATGTTAAATAAATGAGAAGGTAAATGCAGCAGAAAATTCTGGGATTGATTGTAAGCAAATATTTCCTTTTTGTGTAAACCATGCAATTTTATCTTTATATATCATTAAAGTGTTTATTAATAATAGCCTATTTTTATCAGCACCGACTGCACACAAGCTTTATTTAAAAGGATGAAAAGTCTAAAAATATGCAGCAGTAATTTCATAAAGCTGTGAAACTTTAGTTGCTTCTTTCAGGTTACATTTCCACTTAAGTTTAGAAACCAGTATTCCTCAAAATAAGTGGGCACCTTTGGGGTTGAGTAAACTAAAGGCTCTGTGGACTAAGTAGAAATATAAATTAAGCTACACTTCATATTCATTGTGGATCAGAAACATACTTGTGCTGTTTGTACATGAGGTGAGATGAACCTTGAAATATTTGAATTGCAACTAGGATGTCATCCTAAAGTAAAATAAGGCAAATGCTGAATGACACAGAGGAGCAGATATAGAAGGAATCTATCTGCTTTAGTTATCATGTGAACAGTGAAAATGACCAAAAGTCTTTTAGGCACTCTATGAAGGGAAATGGTGATTAGTTTCAGTACAGGTAGCCAGGAAGTACAAAAGGAGTGAAAACAATAGGTACCATGTGCATATTATTAGAAATTTGCAAGGTGAAGTCAAGCTTGGAAGTGGAATTGCTAATTCACTTTTGAATCATTTGTCTCGTGTCACTAGTGGGGAGACAGGAATAAAGTTGGCTAATTATCTAGTGACAATTTCTCATGGTCTTGTTTTCCAAATGAAGGCAAACCTTTCCAGTTTCCTTTGATGTCCTACCCTAAAAAGGAAAAACAAAAAAGAAAACAAAACAAAACAAAAACCTTTTAAAATGGGTGCAATAAATGTTCCCAGGAATGACAGTATCAGCAGTCTCAGTGGCATTGCTCATCTCAGCTTTATCCTCAATGCCAGGGCATGAACACAGGTCAGTATCTTGCCGTGTGAAACATCGAAGTTGTTCAGTAATTAACAGGGTCCGTGGCATAATGGAAAATGTATGATTCTTGGCACTTGGCAAACCTGGATTTGAATCCCAGTTCTACCTCTTACTATCTGTGCAAACAAGAAAATTACTCAATTTTTTGAGACTTCATATTTAACTGAAAATTATACTAGATATTGTATGCCCTTGTGCTTTGCATAGTTCTGTCACATAATAAGTTCCCAATAAATAATTGCAATTATTCATCTCTACCATTATCTTTGCTCTTAGGGTATATAAGATAATATGGCAAATCCTTCCAGGGAGATGATATTTGTGTAAAATAATCTTCCCTTTTTCTCTTTTCCTAGTATTGGGTTATTAATTATGTTTCACAGTTTACATATTTTATCTCCAAAGAATGTAGAATTAAATGATAGATTAGAAGGGGAGAAACCCTGCTATTAATCTGCTCAAAGGCTTTTTTGCTGGTTTCCTCTCCTCTTCACTTACTGCACCTTGTAAATGGGTCAAGTTAGTTTTGCCACAAAGCAATTGGGAGAGGTTTAGATTACGGCTCCACGATTGACTTGCATGTATTCAGATGCTGTGCTGAGGAAAGTGTGCTCTAGTTATTCTCTGTTTGCAGAGTTAATGTTCTTGGAGACATAAAACTGAATAGCTTCTAGAACCTTACAGCTAGAAGGGAATGTGGACTTCATCTAGTCTTAAATCTTTATTGAGTTTGATTAGCACCTCCCCTACCTACCTTAATTAAAATTCGTGCCAGGCACTATGTCCAGTGTGGTTTGTGGGTTAATCTCACTGGATCTTTGCAATAAACCTATGAGGAAGGTGCAATTATTGCATGCAATTGAATGGATGAAGATGATGATGATTAGAGAGGTCACATAACTTGCTTGTTTCACACATTTAGAAAATGGGAGAGCAGAGATTCAAGAGGTCACAACTACTTAGGTCTATGTTTCTATTTACAATATCTCTCCCCATCCCGGTTCCCCCACATTTTGTAGACCCTCTATATTGTTCTGCCCAGTGTCTAGTCAATGTAAGTTTTTGGTCATTCAGGACAGACATAAAGCTTAGGAGAGATTGACCAACCTTGGGCATAGTAGAGATCAACTTGTTTAGAAAACAATCCTAGTGGTTACTTGAAGATGATATTTCTCATTCTTGGAAGTACATACACATTTAAGTTTACAGGAATATAAAATACTATAAATAAAATATATATGACAGGAATGATTTTTTACTCATTTTTTTTTCTCTCTTTTTTTGGCATGGGCAGGCTCTGGGAATCGAACCTGGGTCTCCTGCATGGCAGGTGAGAGTTCTGCCGCTGAAACACCATCATGCCACCCCTCATACATTTTGAACTACTATTTCAGCTTCTTTTTGGAAAAGAATAAAGTGAGATTTAATAATAACAAACATTTAAGTGATCCTATAGAGTCGTTTCAATAAAAAATTTAGAAATGACATTTAATCTCTTTATTATTCACAAGCATTAAGATTATTTCTATATTGGCAACATTAACATGCTTTTTGTAAAGTATTGGGTGTTTTTTCAACATTGTCATCACAAAATTTAATAGAGAAAGTGAAATTTAAAGATTTTTTCCCCCTTAATGCTGCATTTTATTTTGGTGACAAAAAAAGAATCGGTATAAAGACAAATTTAAGGATTTTAACACATTCTTATTAATGCCATGCAAACTATTATTCAGTCTTTTTTTTAGAAACATGGGTAATAAAAAGCTATTACCTCCTAGGTTGAGATAAGCAAGCAGTTTTGACCCTCTTAGTGTTTCTGAGAGGTAAAGAAAGTCTATTTCATATTTCAGTAGGTATTATATGAGAAACAGTAGGTATATGTGACATATTATGTGGAAAAAATCAAGGGATTTTTCATGATATTAGTCTAGAATAGATGCTATTAAAACTATACTGAAAATGTTTCTTCAAAATAGTTTCAAAACATATTTTCCTAACTCTAAAATAAAATGTGGTTTATAAATGCCAAGATTAATATTTTTACTTTAATTTCAAAATTCACTTCTAGGGTGGTGTGACTGTGGCTCAGTGACAGAATTCTCACCTGCCATGCTGGAGACCTGGGTTCGATTCCCGGAACCTGCCCATGTTAAAAAAAAAATAAAAAATCATTTCTATAAAATGTCAGGAGATGAAGGTTGATATAGAAGAGCTTTTAATTATGTGGAAGAAGTTATGGAGGAGAGAACATGCTGACACAGCAAAGCAGTACAACATGGAAAGAACTCTAATTGTTAGATATGAAATAAACTTTGTATTAGGCATTATTTCCTATTTGCCAAAATAACTATTTTGCTTTTCTGTAGCTATTCCGAGTCCATCTGGAGGCACTCTCTGCCCTTTGCCAAATCAGGGAGGTCCATCCCACCTAATATTGGCCATTCTGTCTTTGTGTGTCACAGGTTATGTCTGATTTGATACATGTTTCCAGGTTTCTAGACAACCTTACAGTGACAATTCAGGTGCCTGCATTCTTAGGACTTTTCACGTGACCTGTACTAAACCTCTGCAAACTCTTCTGCCTTCTTCTGTCTCACAATCCCGGGGTGAGAATGAGTATCTTGAGATGGAGAGCCCAGAAGAGTAACATGCTCTCTGACCTCCCTGTGACATACTGTATAAAGATTTTGGGAAATGCTGTCAAGGATAATCCATCATTGAGCAATTTAGTATAACCTCGATGACCCTGATCTTTCAGTCCAGTATAAACCTGATGCAGCTACTGTTATGGGAAATGTGTATTTTTCATATAAAGACCCATATGCTAAAGATCCATAAAAATGCAAACATGAACTTACCAAGTAAAGGCAGGAATATATATGTGAAAATGTTGATTTATGTAGAAGTTGCTTAATAGAAATTAAAATGTACAGATTTTGGGACAATTTTTTCCAAGCCAATTGACCAGACTTTGCAGAGGACAAAGGTTATATTTCTCTGGTTTGTCACTACAAGGATGACATTCATATACAGCTCTGATATATATTTGGAGTTGCACAGAATTCATAATCACTTGATGATGTGACAGACATTTAAAACAAATTAAAAACTGAATCTAGGTTGATTTATTAAATAAAAAGAAGAAAGAAGAATCAAGTCAAGGAATAGTAACATTTGTTATAAGAAAAGTGAACAGGGGTGGGCCACAGTGGCTCAGCAGGTAAGATGCCAAGCCTGAGGACCCGGGTTCAATTCCCGGTGCCTGCCCATGTTAAAAAAAAAAAAAAAAAAAAAAAAAAAAGAGCAGTGAGAAGAGGGAGCTATAATTAAGACCCCTGAGGAGAAGAGGAAGAAAAAAAGAACGGGGAAGGAAGGTTGGATAAAAAAGATAGAGAAAAAACAAACAAACAAACAAAATAGAAGGGAGAGTGATTGATAGCAAAAGAGGGAGGGAGAAATTTTAATCACAGTGTAAAATACCATCCTGTTACTTGTCCATAGAAAATTGGTGCTTTAAAATATTTTAACACTTTATTTCTGTTCGCAAATCATCTATGACCAGAGAAATAAACGAGGTGCTGTGGAATATAAAAGAAAAAGTAGAAAAAGTTTCTGCCTTTGAGATATTCAAATCCCATTCAAAAGATAGCATGGGAAAAGGAAAGACAAGAATAAATGAAATTTCAAATTCCATAAAGGAATGCTGAGTATCCACTCTCAGAAACCCCACTTTTGTGATTTTGTACTGATAATAGGCCTTTAAGCATGTTGTATAGTGATGAATCATTCACCTATTATAATTTAATTACACTCAGGAGTCATATTTGGGATGTGGGTGACAGGTCAACATGTTAGGGGGAAAAGTCAGACTCAGGGGTACCAATATTTTAGGAAAAGAAAGTGTGGAGTTAGGGAACCAATTTCAAGTAGAAGATATTCCAATCCAATGTCCAAAATCAGTGTAGCTCAGAAATAATCCGAGTAAACTGTGAACCAAGGAGGTCAAATATGATTCCAAAGCCATGATTTTCCTCTTATCAGTTTTAGACATCACTATTTTAGAGACACATTAAATCTATCAATCTATCAGCCAGCATATACTTATTGTTCTTATTTTGTTTTTAAAATTGTAGTGGACACAGAGGAAACACATATATAATTCCGTTCCTTAAGAAGTATACAGTCTGGTTGGGGAGACTTGAGTAAGACATATGGAAAAGCAAGAACATGAGACAAAGTTATATGGTCCATATAAAGGTAGAGTTTTAAAATGTGCTTTAGATTTTTTATTACAAATATGGAACTTTTGGGGAATGATATTAGTAGAGCTCTGGTTTCCAGGAATGTCTTAAAAAATAAGATGGGACTTAAACCTGGACGTGGAAGGGGGAACTGAGTTCATAAAGGGAGCAGGGAAAGGCCTTTGAGATGGAGGGTGTGATTACAGGAACAGAGATAAGACTGAACAAGACCCGATGACAGTGGCAGTGAGTGGCCTAAATAGAGTAGAATGAAGAGACTTTATTTTGAATGAGTAGGGAATAATTTGAGGTGCGTGTATTGCTCGAGAAGGGTCTTGAAAAGCAAGCAGAGAATTTAAGATGACCATTATAGGTTGGGAACTACTAATAATTGACGAGTGACTATACTTGTCTTAGAGAAGTGGGCCCAGTGATTGGAAAAGGAGAAAATATGGAGCTAGGCCAGACTACAAGGCTGTTAGGGATTTGAAGACCAGGTAGAATGGTGATGAGGCTGACTAGGCTACTTTACTTTGAGGCAGCAGGCAGGAAATGCGAAGACCAAGCATACAGGGGGAGTGAGTGTAGCTCCATAGCCAGAAGAGTGTTGAGCTCACTAGATCTGAGGAACCCAGAATATCCTTTTACTTGAGGAGTCATATCAGTATTCACAGGTTGTCCATTTTACTGCTCATGGAAATGTTTTCTGTGTCAAAATTGCATGTTCCACATTCGACTGGTTAGTACCTTCCAAAGACCTATGACCCAACAGAGACCAGGCAGGCCTGTTAGAAGGCTGCCACCCTCTTTGTCATCCTCCTCGGTGGCCATATCTGGATGATAACCACAGATAACTAGTCACCATATCCTGGAGAATTATCCTTCCAAATTTTTTACACCTTAGTCTTTTTGTTTGCATTCCTAAGATGATCCCTCAATATATCATTTAAAAAGTGTGTTATTTATAAAGCCTCTTGCTGGACTACTTCTTCCATAGAAGTTGTGAGGAATTTTACTTGCTTACTATTTCTAGTATGAGAAATTTGGTTAGAAGAGCCCCAAAACCATTCATTTCTGGTAGGTAATTGCTTGTAAATGTTCCCAATTAGCAAATAGAGAGGAGTACAGTTCATTAGTGGAGAGCAAAACTTTATCTACATTCTCTTGTGATTTGTCCAAGGCCTAATACTTCTCAACATCAGCTTACCAAGTTTGGAGAAGGCACAACCTGGGATAGCATGTTATTCATACACTGGATAGATTCAAAAAGTCAGGACACTTTGTATTAATCAACAAGATGATATTTAAAAGAAAAGTAAGATATTGCTTATAGGATGAAGAAAAAGACAGGTGGTATCACACAGGACTTTTGAATTCATTTACAATAAAAAATTTTCATGGGTATAGATTTCTTGGTTGATAGTTTTTAAGTTCTTTATTGATATTATATGTGTCTGTCTTCTGACCAGCATCCTTTAGAACAGTGTTGTCATTCTTAACTCTGCTCCACTGTATATGATGTATCTAATTTCTCTGGCTGCTTTTAAGTTTTTATTCACTCATATTAAACTATGAGATAATAAAGTGCTTTGAAGTCATTTTCATTGTATTTTTCATCTCAGTCATTGTATATTTCATTTCTAGTCGTCCGATTCATGTCTTTAAAATATTTTCCACATCTCTTCTTAATATGCTTATGTGTTTTTCTACCTTCTCAAACATATATAATATAGTTATAACTTTTAAATATCCTAGTCTATTAATTCTATCATCTGTGTCAAGTTTTTTAAAGACTTATAGATTTTTCTCATTTTGAGTTGTATTTTTCTGCATATTTACATTGTCTGGTAATTCTTGAGTGGATGCTGGATAGTGTGACTTGAATTTATTAGGGACTGGATATTATAGTAGTCCTTAAATATGCTTGAGCTTTGTTCTAGGGTATGATTGATATATTTGGAAATTGGTCCTTTTAAGGTTTGACTTTAAATTTTATTAGGTGGGACTAGAGAAGACTTTAGTCTGAGTCTAATTTCTCCCCACTGTCAAGGCAATGCACTTCTAAGTACTCTGCCCAATGGTCCATGTATTATGAGGTTTGTTTCCAATCTAAGTAGTAAGAATAGGAATTATCCCTGGCTCTCAGTGGGCTCTTAGAAGATTCCCTTGCTTCTCCCTGAAGGTTTTCCCCCAGGCTTTGGAAAGTTTACTCATTTATTTGCTGAAGATTCAAAGAAAGCCCTCTGCAGATCTCTGGAGCTCTCTTTCTTTGCAGCTTTCTCCCCTTCATGCATCTTTCTCATTTCTGGAACTCTGTCCTGTGAATTTTGACTGCTGTGACTCTCCTTAATTCTCAGCTTTGTTTCCTCATCTCAGGGAGACCACAGGACTCTCTGATTTCTTCCTCCCTACACTGTGGCCTAGAAATTCTCCCCAGTCAGTAGGTTGGTAAAATAGAAGAGCTTATCTTGTTTGTTTCACTTCTCGTAGGCATTACTGTCCTCTGCTACCAGGTGTTCAATGCCTAGAAACTGTTGTTTCATATGTTTTGTCTACTTTTCTAGTTGTTTCAGTGGGACAGTAAATCTGATCCTTGTGTGCCATCGTGGTTGGAAGTGGAGATTTTGCATTTATCATTTTATGCTGTACACCACTTAACAATACTGTATGAAACAAATGCTTGTCAAAATGGATTTTTAAAAGTAAATAACTGGAAATTCTTGTTTAAAACTAATTAAATGTTATGTTAAAAGATATTAACTGTAAGTGGTTAAGTAAGAAAACTTGAACAGTAAAATTTCTGCCTTAGGACACATTCAAGAGACAGCGCTCAGGACTGTGAGATCTGCAAAGTGAATTATGTAAATATTTCAGGGGCTGCCAAAGGTAAAGGGGGATGGCTAACTTTGCTCCTTATTCTGCTACAAGAAGAATCAATGAGATGAAATTAAGGGAGGAGTCAGGAAAGTTAGAGAGTTACCTTACACTGCCAGTGTTCAGAGAGAAGTTTAGTAGACAGTTGTTGAAGAAGTTATTTGGCACTGCAGTTTAATTTAGTAAAGGAAGAAGAGAGATGAAGTCTGTTGGACTTTTATAATTATTTTTACCTTTTACATTTCTATGATTCTACCACTTAGAAAATTTTATACATAATAGATAGGTTATATTAGTAACACGAATTCTCAAGGTTAAGAAGTGCATAGACAGATATACTTCATAATAGAACACATTTCTACAGGGAGGTTCACAATCTAAAATGTAAAGGTAAAAATATTAGGCCTAAGTATATTTGTAGAAAACTTGTTAATTAAAGCTTGGCTTCTGTATTCTATTTACATGAAGACTTTGTCCTTTTATATTGAGGAAATAATGATATAAAGTTAGATGTTCAGCATTTAAAAAGCCTGTATTATGCTTAAAAAGACAAAAAAAAGTTTGTGGCCACAGTTTTGAAAAAGTTGGCCATATACTTCACGTTAAGAAGTAAAAGAGGAGTATTATATTATTATTATGCTCTAGAACTGTGAAGGACACAGGGGTTCGAATCCTTACATCACTCTAATGATAATCTACATGGTTTGATGGCTGTGCCAGTTTGAATCTATTATGTACCCCAGTAAAGTTATGTTTTAATCCTGATTTAATCTTGTGGGGGCAGTCACTTCTTTTAATACTGATTCAACATGGTAGGGTGGAAACTCTTGATTAGATTATCTCCACAGAGATGTGACATGCCCAATTGTGGGTGTGACCTTTTGATTAGATGGAGATATGGCCCCAACCATTCCAGGTGGGTCTTGATTAATTTACTGGAGTCCTTTAAGAGAGCAAACATTTTGGAGAGAGCTCAGAGTCAGAGCTGATGTAGGCATTTGGAGATTGAGGCAGAATTAGCTCAGGTACTAAACAAGGACTCACAGAAATAGCAAGAACCTGAAGTGAAAAAATTTCTGGCCCCGGCTAAGATGCCAAGCTAAGAGATTAAAACCAGTAGTTTTTCCTTGGGCAGCTAAGTGAAGGCCCACAGATGCTTAGAGAGAAAAACAGTGGCATCTGAAACTAGAAGCAACAGAACTGAGAATAAGGACCAGCAGACGCCAGCCACATAACTTCCCAGATCACCCTTCCTTGAGCCAAGGTATCTTTCTCGGGATGCTTTTAGGACATGGCTTTAGAATTGTGAACTTGCAACTTATTAAATTTTCTTTTTAAAAGGTGTTCCATTTCTGGTATATTGCATTCTGGCAGCTTAAAAAACTAATACAATGACCTTTAATCTCCACCTGAAATTTAGATGTCTTCTTGGGTTCCTGACTCACGTCCATTGGATATCTCTACTTGGATGTTTTGTAGTGATCTCAAGCTCAGTATATTTGAAATGGAGCTCATGATCATCTCTTATGAACTGTCTCTTCCTCCAGTGTTCCATTTCTATTTTTTAAAACTTTTTTTAATTGTATATTGTAATATATATACTGTATTAGTTAGGGCTCTCTAGAGAAACAGAATCAACAGGGAACACTCGCAAACATAAAATTTATTAAAGTGTCTCATGTGACCGCGGGAACACAAAGTCCAAAATCCTCAGAGTAGGCTGTGAAGCCCACGATTCCAATGGAGGGTCTGGATGAACTCCACAGGAGAGGCTCACCAGCCGAAACAGGAAGAGCCTGTCTCTTCTGAATCCTCCTTGTAAGGCTTTCAGTGATTAGGTTAAGCATCACTCATTGCAGAAGACATGCCCCTTTGGCTGATTACAAGTGGAATCAGCTGTGGATGCAGCTAACATGATCATAATTTAACTCTATGAAATGTCCTCATCACAACAGACAAACCAGCATTTGCCCAACTACCACTTGGCCAAGTTTACACATGAACCTGACCATGACATATACAAAGTAAAGAAATAAAAAGCAATAGTTTTCAAAGCACTCTTTAGAAAATGGTTACAGGATAGATCCCAGAGTTTGTCATGGGCTACCACATGATCCTCTCATATTTTTCCTTCCAACTGCTCCAGAATATAGGAGGCTAGTGGGATTAAATACTTTTTTATCATCACAGTCGACTTTTTTTCCCTTCTTTTTTTGTGAACAATAACATATATACAAAAAACCTATAAATTTCCAAGCACAGCACTACAATTAGTTGTAGACAATATTTAAGACTTGGACATGGGTTACAATTTCACAATTTTAGGTTTTTATTTCTAGCTGCTCTAAAATACTGGAGACTAAAAGAGGTATTAATTTAATGATTCAGCGTTCATATTCATTTATTAAGTCCTATCTTCTATGTATAATTCCACCATCACTTTTGATCTTTCCATACCTCTCATTGGGGTTGTTTGGGGTATGGCAATTCTAATTTTTAAAAAAAAATTTATTTATTAATTTAAAAAAATTAACAAATGAAATAAAAATTAATATAGATAATCAGTAATTCACAATATCATCACTTAGTTGCATATTCATCATTTCTTAGAACATTTGCATCCATTCAGGAAAAGAAATAAAAAAGACAATAGAAAAAGAAATAAAAAGAAAACAGAAAAAAAAAAAGATTATACCTACCATACCCCTTACCCCTTGCTTTCACTGATCACTAGCATTTCGAAGTAAATTTATTTTAACATTTGTTCCCCCTATTATTCATTTTTATTCCATACATTCTGCTCGTCTGTTGACAAGGTAGATAAAAGGATCATCAGTCACAAGGTTTTCACAATCACACAGTCACATTGTGAAAGCTATATCATTATTCAATCATCTTCAAGAATCATGGCTACTGGAGCACAGCTCTACATTTTCAGGCAGTTCCCTCCAGCCTCTCCATTACATCTTGAATAACAAGGTGATATCCACTCAATGCGTAAGAATAACCTCCAGGATAACCTCTCTACTCTGTTTGGAATCTCTCAGACATTGACACTTTGTCTCATTTCACTCTTCCCCCTTTTGGTAGAGAAGATTTTCTCAATCCCTTGATACTCAGTTTCAGCTCATTCTAGGGTTTTTCTCAATCCCTTGATACTGAGTCTCAGCTCATTCTAGGATTTCTGTCCTACGTTGCCAGGAAGATCCATACCCCTGGGAATCATGTCCCATATAGACAGGGGGAGGGTGGTGATATTGCTTGTTGTGTTGGCTGGAGAGAGAAGCCACATTTGGGCAACAAAAGAGGTTCTCTTGGGGGTGACTCTTAGGCCTAAATTTTAACATATCCTTTGTGGGGTTAAGTTTCATATGAACAAACCCCAAAACTGGGGGCTGAGCCTATAGCTTTGGTTGTCCACATTGCTTGTGAGAATATCAAGCAATTCTAAATTTCTGATACTGGAAGGGTCTGTCACTAATATGGGGTAGGCAGATGAAACTATGATATTCTGGAGAGGCTGGATTAGGTTTCAGGACTTGTCTGGGCCAGGGATCCATCTGGAGGTTGTAGGTTTCTGGAAAGTTGCTCTAGTGCCTGGAACCCTTTTAGAATCTTGTATATTGCCCTAGGTGTTCTATAGTATTGGCTGGAATGGTCTTCACTGGGCGTTGGCAGGTTATAATAGGTGGCAAGGACCGCCTAACGCTTTTGTTAAAGCAACCTCCAGAGTAGTCTCTCAACTCTATTTGAACTCTCTCTCTGCCACTGATACTTTATTAATTACACTTCTTTTTCCCCATTTGGTCAGGATGTAATTGTTGATCCCATGGTGCCAGGTCTGGATTCATCTCTGTGAGTCCTCTCCCACGTTGCCAGGGAGACTTTCATCCCTAGATGTCAGGTCCCACATAGGGGAAGGGCAAGGATTTCACTTACAGAGTTGGGCTTAGAGAGACTGAGGCCATATCTGAGCAACAAGAGGTCCCCCAGAAATAGCTCTTAGGCATGCCTATAGGTAGTTTAAGCTTCTATGCAACCTATGTAAACTTCACAAGAGTAAGCCTTATGATCAAGGGCATGAATTATTGATTTGGGTGTCCCTAAAGTTTGACACAGTATCATGGGATACCCTGATGGTAAATTTAATAATTCCATAGTCTTTCTCCCCTTCCTCAGGGGACTTTGCCAAAACCTTTTAATTATCTGGTTAATATATTCTAGGATATTTCCAGGCATTACAATAATCTATACAGGACTAAAGGACCTCTTTCTCATTCTGTGCTCTCTGTCTTTCAGTTACAAATGAGCTATACAGAGAGGTTGAATTAGATTATGTGCTATAGAATATTGCAGTTCCAGATCAAATAAACCTTTCTTCCATTGGTCTGAAAGAGTACGTGTGGTTCTAAAGCATAGACACTGTCTTTCTTACCCCTATGTTCTGAATTACTTTAACCCCAACCTGTAAGGCTTCATTCTTATCTCTAAATATCAGGTTATATGTATAAAACAAACTCTCAGAATCCAGAAATAATAATCACCATTCTGGATGTAATGTGTCTGCTCTAAAGCTTACAATCTAGGCCCCTGTTTTCTTATAAACATTTTTTAAAGGTGACCATATCATTGTTGTTATTTTGTTTCTGGCTTATTTTGTCACACCAAATATTCCACATGTTCATTCACATTGTTGCATGCCCAATGACAATGTCACTTTTTGTAGCAGCTCAGATGTCATTCATGGATATACACAATCATTCACCATTCTACTTCCCCATCAGTGCATCCTACAGCCACCTGCATTCACTGGGCATCATGTAGAGGGCCCAATGTCCACAGTCCATCAACATTCTCAATTTTAGATAATTTCACTGTCCCCAAGGGGCAGGAAACCAATAAACACACCCTCACTAAATAGGAAATCTAAACCTCCTCTTAACTCTTGTCTCTCACCCCATTATTTAACTCTGCTGTTGCTGTGGTAGGGTTGATGGTTTCCTTTTTAAAAAAAAAATTTTTTATTGTATAGTATAACATGAATACAAAGCAAAGAAATAAAAAAGAAAAATTTTTCAAAGTACTCTTCAAAAAGTGGTTACAGGAGAGATCTGAGAGTTTGTCATGGGCTACCACACAATCCACTCGTATTTTTCCTTCTAGCTGCTCCAGAATATAGGAGGCTGGGGGACTTAAATATTTTTTATCATCACATTTGACTTTAATGCTTTCCTTTTGAGCATAGCTCATAGCATGCAATAGCAGTGTTCCCCCTGTACCCTGAACTTAAAAACTCTTTATACAAGAATCTTTTCTTTGAAGTAATTCTTACAAGAACTCGTTCATATTTCTAGAGTGAGTCAGTGGGACACGTAGGTCTATACAACCCTTTTCAATCTTGTTCATCTTCAATACGGTAATATTACTTCTAGACCCACTAGAGAATCACCATCACTCCTATCTATTCCCTTACATTGGAGTTCAACCTCATTAGCTAACGGTTCACCCATCTCTAGCTTCTATGTATCTCTAAGTCCCCTGTATTCTGTATTATAGGTCTCTGATTATACCTTTATGCAGTCATAAAAGTGGAATCATACAGTATCTACCCTTTTGTTTCTGACTAATTTCACTCAATATTATGTCCTCAAGGCTCATCCACCTTGTCATGTGCTTCAGGACATCATGTTGTCTTACAGCTGCATAATATTCCATCTCATGTATATGCCACATTTTGTTGATTCACTCGTCTGTTGATGGGCATTTGTTTTTTTCTCATCTTTTGGCGATTGTGAATAATGCTGCTATGAACATTGGTTTGCAAATGTTTGTTTTTGTCGTTGCTTTCAGCTCTTCTGTTTATATACCAAGTAGTGCTTGGTTGTTGGGTCATAGGGCAGCTCGATATTTAGTTTTCTAAGGAACCACTAAACAGTCTTCCATAGTGGCTGCACCATTGTACATTCCACCAGCAGTGCATAAATGTCCCAGTTTCTCCACATCCTCTCCAACATTTATAGTTTCCTGATTGTTTAATAGCAGCCATCCTTAGAGCTGTGAGGTGATATTGTAATCTTGATCTGCATTTCCCTTATAGCTAGTGAAAATGAGCATCTCTTCATGTGCATTTGAGCCATCTGTATTTGCTTTTCAGAAAAATGCCTATTCATATCTTTAGCCCATTTTATAATTGGATTGCTTATTCTTTTGTTGTTGAGTTGTATGATTTCTTTGTATATACAGGAAATCAAACATTTGTCTGATATGTGATTTCCAAATATTTTCATCCATTGAGTTGGCTGCCTCTTCACCTTTTTGACGGTCTTTTGAGGTGCAGAAGTGTCCGTGTCTCCTCGCTCAACGTCGGGCCCCCGGCCGGCGGAGGGTACGACAAGAAAAGGGGGAGAGAGAAAGAGACGCAGACAAACCGGTCCTGGCGGTAGAAAACGAGTCCAGAATACGCAGCAGTTGTAAGCACAAATCTTTACTGGGTCTAAGCTTGCATTATCTATAACTTTCCCCGACCGGGTGAATACATCCCGCGGGGGAGCGACCTCTGTGCGGCCGTCAGGCACGGCTCCTTGTGGGTCGTTCCCCCCGCCTCGTCCGGGTAATACCTTATATACATAATTCAAGCCCAATAGGTTGTTGCCGCGTCTAAGAGGGTGATTGGTAGATCGGGTTGGTGGGCGTGTGTGTCATACGCGGAAGCAGGATGTGGGCGCCATCTTGGCTCACTCGATGGGCGGGGGGAGCTCTAGAGCAGGCTGCAGCGCGTCCACTAGGCCTGACCCGGGTGGCGGCTCTCCACATCTCCCCCTTTTTTACTTATTTTGACCCGGTGTCTCCATTGATGAGTGAGCTCCCGTGGGCCGGAACAGCCCACTACATGTTTTGGTGCTTTGGGGAGTCTGGACTAGGCTTGCTAGGCACCAACCAGAATGCCTCCTCATATAGAGACCGGAGGGCCCGTGAACCGGAAACCACGTGACCCTCCCTGCAGTGCTTCGCCTCGCAACCGGGTTATGAGGGGGGCAGGAGAGCGGCAACCAGAGTCGAGAGTGTCGTAGGTGTCTCTGTGCAATGGCTTAAGTCTAGTCTGGCCAGGACCGCGACTTTGCCTAGAGACCCTCTTTCGACCAAAATTATGACTTCTGGTGCCGCCACTTATACCCGGGATACAGTCATGGGCTTTGCGGCAGACCTTACTTTCGAGCGTCCCGCCTTGAGTGGCCGTGACGGGCCACGCAGTGGGGGGGAGGACAGGGCTACGGTGCGGGTGTCGCCAGGGGCATCAGGGGCAAGTGACATAGCCAACATAGTGGTGACGCGTAGCGCGATTGGCAAACGAGAGGATCAACGTGTCGTCGGTAAGGGGGAAAGACTCATTAAAGGACATACATGAAATGTTGTTAGTTAAAGGCAGATAATGGAGGCTTAAGGAGGGAGCACGAGTGAAGAGTTGAGGAGAGGCGGGAGACCCAGCGGAAAATGGAGCCAGCGTCGGGGGGTGGTGCCAGAGGCCCCAAAGGAAGGTTTCCTCGTTCTCGCTGCGACTGTACTGAGAAGGCAAAGGTAAGTTAGAAGGAAGCTTGTAGTGGGAAAAGTGGGGTTAAAGCTAGTTTCTCTTCTACTCAGTCGGAGGGTCACTTGCACTGTTGTTGTCATCTTTTCGGTCATCGCCATCATCAGTAGGGCTGGAGACCGGGCCTGATGGTTCAGGTCGAAAACTTGCTGACTTGTCGGGCAGCAGTTTCTCGGCGCCCCCGGGCGGTGTCACGGTTCTCACCAGTCTCTCCGGAATCCACACCGGCTGGCGTCCTGGTTCCTGGGGAAAGACACAAACAGAGCCTCTGGCCCAGCTGAGCACCGGGTCAGGGCCTTGCCACAGTCCTGACAGGACATCTTTCCATCGGACCAAACCTCTATGTGATGGGTTTGGAGTGGTATGCTGGAGGGCAGGTGTCATTCCTTGTGAGTTTTCATTTAAGAAATTATATGTAAACAAGGCTACTGACAGTTGGGCTTTTGGGGATAGGCCGTGGCCTATTCCTTCCTTTTGTTTTTTAAGCAATTCTTTGAGAGATCTGTGTGCTCTCTCTATGATACCTTGCCCTTGGGGATTGTAAGGGATACCATGCTTTAACTGCACTTCCATAGTTTCACAAAATTTTTGAAAGGTTTTACTGGTATAAGCAGGTCCGTTATCTGTTTTCAATATTTTTGGCTTGCCCCATGCCGCCCAGGCGGCAAGGCAGTGAGCAATAACTTGATGGACCTTTTCTCCTGTTTCAGCGGAGGCAAACATAACTTGAGAGCATGTGTCTATTGACACATGTAGATATTTGGCCTTACCATACTCTGAATGGTGAGTGACATCCATTTGCCAGATGTCTCCCGGAATGAGGCCTCTAGGGTTGACTCCGATTGAAGGAAGCACTCTTGACTCTGTGCAATTTTGGCAGGCTCTGACTATATCTCTAGCAGCTGCGCGCGGTATGTTGAATCGCTTGGCTAGAGTGCCTGCATTGATGTGAAACTTAGCGTGAAACTCTTGAGCTTGCTGATGGGGTGTCAGCGCTGGGAAAATGTGTGGCTGTCGCGTGGCCATATCTACTATGTTATTTCCCTGTGCCATAGGGCCTGGCAAGCCTGTATGAGCTCTAATGTGGGTTATGTAAAAGGGACACTGTCGGGCATGTATAGTTTCCTGAAGCTCGATAAAGAACGGTCTTACTGGGGAGGAATATTTTATCATGCCTACCGTTTCTAAGACCGCCACAGAATTCACGACATAATTGGAGTCGGATATAATATTCAGGGGGTCGTCAAACTCTTTTAGGATTGCGATGACGACTTGTAATTCAACCCATTGAGGCCTCTGTGGCTGAAAGAGTACTGTTTTTGGGGAACGCCCTTCTACCCAGTATGCTCCTGCACCAGTGCTTGAACCATCCGTATACACGGTGATTGCGCCTACCAGGGGCTTGGGCGAGGTTACTTTGGGAAAAATTACCGGGTGCCGGGTGATAAATTGTAAGAGGGGATCTTTTGGGAACTGGTTGTTAATATTTCCTTGGAAGGTACATCGAAGAATGGCCCATTGATCTATGCACCCAGTAAGCACCTCAAGTTGTTGGGCGGTGTAAGGTACCCTGAGATCTTTAGGTTGTTGGCCAAAATGCTGCACAGCCCTTTTGATTGCTTCCAATGCTAAATCTGCGAGTGCCGTAGGGTAATGCTCTAAACTTTTCTTTGGGGAGATTCCAGGATGGATCCAAAGTAATGCCCCTTGTTGCCTTAACACTGCTGTGGGCTGTAGTATGGTTGGCAGCAGACAAGCTTCAAGAGGTTTTTGGGGGTCTATTCTTGTTAAAGCAGTGCTACTGAGCGCTTGTTCTACCTGACCGAGTGCTTGTCTCGCCTCCGGAGAGAGGCACCGGGATGAATTTATGTCTGGATTTCCTTTTAGTAAATCGAATAGAGGCATCAGGCTCGCGTTGGGTATTTTTAGATACGGACGAACCCAATTGATGTCTCCCACAAGTTTCTGTAGATCATTGAGGGTGCGTATGCCATCTAGTCTGAGGGTCATTTTTTGAGGGGAGACTTGACTAGGCATAATCTTTGCTCCCAGGAATGTGCTGACTTCTGCTATTTGAATCTTCTCCGGGGCTACTTCTAGGCATGCCTTTTTAAGCGTCAGGACTAGGTGTGAGAGAGCTGTTTTAAGAAGTTCCATGTCTTTATAGGCTAGTAGAATGTCGTCCATATAATGGATAATTTTTACTTGTGGGAACTGCTGTCGAGTGCTAGCCAGCGTTGTGGTAACGTACAGCTGGCACATAGTGGGGCTATTAATCATGCCTTGAGGTAAAACTGTCCACTCGAAACGTAGACAGGGCTCCTCTTGGTTAATAGAGGGCACGGTAAAGGCAAACCTTTTAGTGTCTTCGGGGTGAAGGGGAATGGAAAAGAAACAGTCTTTGAGATCTAGTATAAAAATGGGCCAGTGTTTTGGCAGGGCTGAAAGGAGGGGCAACCCCATTTGAACAGGCCCTAAGGACTCTATGCAGTTGTTGATGGCTCTCAAATCTTGTAACAATCTCCATTTGCCCGATTTCTTCTTTATAACAAACACAGGGGTGTTCCAAGGTGATGTGGAAGGGATAATGTGACCTTTTTCTAATTGCTCTGTGACGAGATGGTGTAGTGCTGAGAGTTTTTCCTTTGGTAGGGGCCACTGAGGCACCCAAACTGGAGTTTCGGTTTTCCACCGCAATCGTATAGGCGTGAGTGGGAAATTCCCCTCAGTGGCCCCTAGGAAAAACCCAGACCTCGTTTGTCGGGGTTGGACACAGTTTGTACAGGCACTGTGCGCCCTTGTAGTGAGGCTCCTAAACCCTTGCCAGGGACGTATCCCATCCCTTTCAACAGATGTTTTGAGGTTGGGGAGCAGTTACTAGTTAAGGTGACGTCCATTTGGGTAAGGACGTCTCTCCCCCATAAGGATACGGGCAGGGGTAATACATATGGTTGGAAACTGCCTTGGTGTCCTTCATCATCAGCCCAATGAAGGGCAGTTGCGCTCAACATGGGTGTCGAGACTTGACCTATGCCGTTAAGGGTTTCTTCTGCCCTGCACGTTGGCCAGGCAGAGGGCCATTCTTGCTGTCTTATGATTGACCTATCAGCCCCGGTATCTAGCAGGCCCAAAAGGGGCCTGCCTTGCACTTTAATAGTCAGCATGGGTCGGTGCTCTAAAGACATATGAAGGCCTTCAAAAATCCCCTCGGTAGATTTTTGTTCCTTTTCCGTTTTCCTCCTGTTTTTGCTCGGAAGGAGCGCGTGTAAGCTGGGAAGGAGTAAAAGTTGTGCTATTTTATCACCCTCTTCAATAACCAGGGTGCCTCGCATAGATTGAACCATGATCTGGACAGTATTTGTGGAGTTAGGGTTGATAACACCTGGCACAACTGCCAATCCTTTCAGGGTTGTGGACGCTCTTCCTAACAGGAGCCCCACAGTGCCTGGTGGCAGAGGTCCTTTAAAGGAGGTTTCTACCAACCGAACTCCTTCAGATGGGGTCAGTATGAGTGTGGAGGTGGCACAGAGGTCCAGTCCTGCTGACTCATGGGAGGCACGGACTTGGACTGGTGTTACATCATTGTATTGCCAGCAAGGGGGTCCACCGGAAAGGCGGACCCCCTCTGCCCGTTTTTTGGCGCCTGCTCCGGGCGCCCAGAGAGGCGCTTGCCGTTTGCATCGAAGGCTGATCTACAGTCCTCCGCGCGATGGGGTCCCTTACGGCAACGGCCACAGAGCTTGGCCACCTGTTGAGTGTGGGTTAGCTGGCTCATATTAGGACAATTTCTTTTAATGTGTCCTGGTTTTCCACATTGGAAACATCCTTTCTGCCTCGCTCCTGCATTCTTAGCTTGTTCTGCATTTACTCGCAGTGAGCTAGCCAGCATGGCAGCTAGAGTTGTACTAGTTAGTGGGCTGCCAGCGTCCCTGCATAAACGAACCCAATCGGTTAGGCTTTTACCCTTGTTCTGCACTAGGATTACCTTGCAGTCTTTGTTGCATTGTTCAAATATCATTTGTTTGACTACAGTTTCTGCTATCCCTGGGTCAGTGAAAATCCTTTCTGCTGTGTTTTGCATCCTAGCTACGAACTCGACAAATGGTTCAGTGGGGCCCTGGTGTATGTTACTGAGAGATGCTTGAGCTTCTTCCTGGCTCGTTAATTTCTTCCAGGCGCCTATGAAGCAGCGGAAGATCTGCCCATAGACTTCTATAGGGAACCCTGTTTGATTTTGGGAGTGGGGCCCTTTCCCTAGGAGCATGTCCGCATTCCAGGCACCACGTCTAACCGCGGCGTTTTTCGCGGCTTGCTCTTCAGCTAGCTCTTCAAACCAGGCCTTCCAGTCTATATACCGACCCGGTGGCAAACAAGCACGGGCTAGCTGGTATATATCTGCGGGCGTGTGGTTTAGGGTGGCAAGATTTTCAACTAAATTTAACGTAAAAGGAGCATTGGGGCCATATTGATGGACGGCTTGCCTCAATTCCCTCAGAACTTTATAATCATAGGATTCATGCTGATTACCACCTTGGGGATTGAGAATAACCGGATACATTTCTGAGTCTGGTTCTGATTTAAGCGGCTGGTATCCGCCTAGAACTCCGAAAGGTCTAAAGGTAAATGAAGGGGTCCATTTCCAGAAATGCCTTTTACCACTGCTTAATGAGATGGAGTCCTGAGGGCCTGCGTACGCAGGTGGGGGATACAGCTGTGGCTGCCCCTCCCCTACCCAGCTTCCAGGGAACTCTGGGCTGTGCAAGGGCGGGCCAGTGCAGCCTGATTCGGCCACCAGGGGGAGCCCTCGGTGAGGTTTTTTGGCGGGGTCGCCGTGACCACTCGCCGAAAACCATCGCGTACTCATTGGCGGGGCAGAGGGCTGCGTGGGTGAGGCAGGGGGCTTCTCCCAATCGATCAGCGGAGGTTCGTCTACACCCTCATTCTGATCATCATCCGACTCAGAGTCAGAGGTGTCTGAACTATCGCTGGACTCTGGCCGTTTACGGATTGGCGGCTCCCCTTTACAGGAGCCATCCGCAGACGAAACTGATTGAGTTTCCCGAAGCGCGCCCCGTGCCTGCTGCAGGACGAGGGATGGGCCGAGGCCCGTGGCAGCCTCTGCCTCAAGACAAGCGCAAACAGTTTCCCAAACGGGAACTAGGATTGGGTCCAGACATAGGCCCGTCCGGCGCGCTCGGTCTATGTCGTGGCCAAGCTTTATCCAGGAGGGCAAACTAAGGCTCCCAGTCTGGGCGAACCAGGGGGCAAAAACTGTAACATCATCAAGGAACCTTAGGAGAGAACTTTTCTTAACTGAGAGGCCCCGCTGTTTCAAGAGGGTCATTAGCGGAGCTAACAGGGGTGAGCTTTCAGACTGCCCCATGATTGCAGTCGGCGCTGTCTCTTAACCACTCGGGGAGCTCTCCCGAGTCACCGGGGCTGCCTGAAAACCCGCGGCCCTTAGTTTCCACGTAAAGAAAAAGTACTTACCTCTCCGCGATGATCAGGCGCGGAAAGACAACCACAGACTCCGGAGGCACGTCCTCATCAGCTCGCGGATGCAAAGGGAGGTTCCCCGTACGGGCCACCACTTGTCCGTGTCTCCTCACTCAACGTCGGGCCCCCGGCCGGCGGAGGGTACGACAAGAAAAGGGGGAGAGAGAAAGAGACGCAGACAAACCGGTCCTGGCGGTAGAAAACGAGTCCAGAATACGCAGCAGTTGTAAGCACAAATCTTTACTGGGTCTAAGCTTGCATTATCTATAACTTTCCCCGACCGGGTGAATACATCCCGCGGGGGAGCGACCTCTGTGCGGCCGTCAGGCACGGCTCCTTGTGGGTCGTTCCCCCCGCCTCGTCCGGGTAATACCTTATATACATAATTCAAGCCCAATAGGTTGTTGCCGCGTCTAAGAGGGTGATTGGTAGATCGGGTTGGTGGGCGTGTGTGTCATACGCGGAAGCAGGATGTGGGCGCCATCTTGGCTCACTCGATGGGCGGGGGGAGCTCTAGAGCAGGCTGCAGCGCGTCCACTAGGCCTGACCCGGGTGGCGGCTCTCCACACAGAAGCATTTGATTTTGAGGAGTTCCCATGTATCTGTTTTTGTTGTTGTTGTTGCTTGTGCTTTGGGTGTAAAGTTTAAGAAGTTACCTCCTATTACTAGGTCTTGAAGATGTTTCCTTACCTTTTCTTATAGAAGCTTTATGGTGCTAGTTCTTATATTTAGGGATTTGATCCACTTTGAGTTAATTTTTGTGTAGGGTGTAAGATATGGGTCCTCTTTCATTTTCTTGTGCATTGATATCCAGTTCTTCCATGCCCAATTATTGAGAAGACTATTTTGTCCTGGTTCAGAGGATTTGGGGGCCTTGCCAAAAATCAGTTGACCATAGATTTGGTGGTCTATTTCTGCAGTCTCAATTTTGTTCCATTGGTCAATGCTTCTGTCTTTGTGCCAGTACCATGCTGTTTTGACCACTGTGGCTTTATAATAGGTTTTAAAGTCAGAGGATGTTACTCCTCCCATTTTGTTCTTGTTTTTTAGAATGAGTTCAGCTATTCAGGGTCTCTTTCCCTTCCAGATGCATTTGGTAGCTAGCTTTTCTAAATATTCAAGGCAAGTTGTTTGTAATTTTGATTGGTACTGTGATGAATCTGTTGATCAATTTGGGGAGAATTGACATTTTAACTATATGTAGCCTTCCTATCCATGAGCAGGGAATGTCTTTCCACCTATTTAGATCTCCTTTGATTTCTTTTAGCAATGTTATGTAGTTTTCTGTGTACAAGCCCTTTATATCCCTAGTTAAGTTCATTCCGAAGTATTTGATTCTTTTATTTGCTATTTGGAATGGAATTTTTTCCTTAACTGACTCCTCAACTAGCTGAATGCTCATGTATAGAAATGTCACTGATTTTTGCACATTAATTTTATATCCCACCATCTTGCTGAATTTGTTTGTTAACTCTAGTTAACTTTGCTGTAGATTTCTCAGGATCTTCCAACTACAGTATCATATTATCTGCAAATAATGAGTTTTCCTTTCCAATTTGAATAACTTTTATTTTTTGTCCTGCCTGATTGCTCTAGCTAGAACTTCTAGCACAATGTTGAATAATAGTGGTGACAGTGGGCATCCTGGTCTTGCACCTGATCTTAGGGGGAAGACTTTCAGTCTCTCTCCATCGAGCATGACATTGGCTATCAGTTTTTCATATATTCCCTTTATCATATTAAGGTAGTTAACTTTGATTCCTATTTTTTTGGAGTGTATTTTATCAGAAAAAGATGTGAATTTTGTTGAATGCTTTTTCAGCATCAATCGAGATGAACATATGATTTTTCCCTTTTGATTTGTTAATGTGTTGTATTACATTAATTGATTTTCTTGTGTTGAACCATCCTTGCATTCTTGGTATAAATCCCACTTGGTCATGGTGTGTAATTCTTTTAATGTGTTGTTGGATTTGATAATATTTTATTGAGAATTTTTGCATCTATGTTCATTGGGGAGACTGGCCTGTAGTTTTCATTTTTTATAGCATCTTTACTCGGGTTTGGTATTAAAATGATATTAGCTTCATAAAATGATTTAAGTAGAGTTCCTTTTCCTTCAATTTTTTGGTAAAGTTTGAACAGGCTTGATGTTAATTCTTTCTGGCATGTTTGATAAAATTCCCCTCTGAAGCCATCTGGCCCTGGGCTTTTCTTGGTAGGAAGATTTTGATGACTGATTGAATCTCTTTACTTGTGATTGTTTTGTTGAGATCTTCTATTTCTCTCTGAGTCAGTGTAGCTTGTTTGTGTGTCTCCAGGAATTTGTCCATTTCATCTATGTTGTCTAGTTTGTTGGTGTATGGTTGCTCATAGTATCCTCTTATGGTTTCTTTTATTTCTTCAGTGTCTGTAGTAATGCACCCCTTCTCATTTCTGATTTTGTTCATTTGCATTCTCTCTCTTTATTCTTCTTCAATCTTGCTAGTGGCCCATCAATTTTATTGATTTTCTCAAGGAACCAACTTTTGGTTTTATTTATTGTTTTTATTGTTCTTTTGGTCTCCTAATCATTGATCTCTTCTTTAATCTTTGGTATTTCTCTTCTGCTGTTTGCTTTGGGGTTAATTTGCTGTTCTTTCTCAAGTTCCTCCAGGTTTGCTATTAAGTCCTCGATTTTTGCTCTTTCTTGTTTTTTAATATAGGCATTTAAGGCAATAAACTTCCCTCTCAGCACAGCCTTTGCTGAATCCCATAAGTTCTGATAAGTTGTATTCTCATTTTTATTCATGTCCACATAGCTGCTGATTTCTCTAACAATTTCTTCTTTGACCACTGATTGTTTAAGAGTGGGTTATTTAACCTCCATATATTTGTGCATATTCTCATTCTTTGGTGGTTATTGAGATCCACTTCATCCCATTGTGATCAGAGAAAGTGCTTTGAGTAATTTCAATATTTTTAAATTAATAAAGACCTGTGTTGTGCCCAAGCGTATGATCTATCCCAGAGAATGTTCCATGAGCACTAGAGAAGGATGTATAACCTTGTGTTGCTGCAATGACCTAAATATGTCTGTCAGGCCTAATTCATTTATCAAGTTATTTAACTTCTCTATTTCCCTGTTGATCTTCTGTCTGGTTGTTCTATATACAGAGGAGAGTGATGTATTTCTCTTTGTATTCTTTAAATTACCCTTAGCAGTACTCTTCAATGCTGTGCCCTCCTCCAGACCTCCCTCTCCTGTCTTTTTTTTTTTTTTTTTTTTTTCCGCTGGCAGAACTCCTTTTAGTATTTCTTGTAGGACTGGTCTCTTGTTGACAAATTCTTTCAGGACTTCTTTATCTGTGAAAAATTTAATCTCTCCCTTAACTGTGAAGGACAATTTGGCTGGGTACAGAATTCTTGGCTGGAAGACTTTCTCTTTCAAGATTTTAAATATATCATACTACTGCCTTCTCACCTCCAAGGTGCTAGTTGAGTAGTCTGAACTCAGTCTTACTTGATTTCCCTTCATTGTAGTAGATTGTTTTTCTCTTACCACTTTTAGGATTTTCTGCTTCTCTTTAACATTTGACATACTGATTAGTATGTGCCTTGGGGAAGGTCTATTTGGATTTATTCTGTTTGGAGTTCTTTGGGATTCTTTGATTTATATATTTATGTCCTTTTAGGAGGGTTGGGAAGTTTTCCCCCATTGTATCCTCAGCTACTCTTCCTAACCCTTTACTCCTCTTTTCTCCTTCTGGGACACCAATGATTCTCATATTTGCATGCTCTGTTTTGTCTATCATTTCTCTGAATTCCCATTCATTTTTTCTTCCATCTTTTTGGCCATTTACTGTTTTGAGTCTTCGAAGTCGATTATCCTGTCCTCTATATCACTTATTCTTTATTCTGTCTCTTCAAATCTGGTGTTGTTTGCCTCTAGAATGTTTTTTATTTGGTCAACAAAGCCTTTAATCTCTATGATTTCTGCTATTTTTCTATCTACTCTTTCAAATTCCTGTTTGTGCTCTTCTACTTTCTTTCTGATCTCCTTTATGTCATTTGCTATCCTTCTTATTTTATTAAGTAAAGTTGTATGAACATCTTTAATTAGTTGTTCCAATGTCTGTGTCTCTTCAGGTGTTTTAATTTGGTTATTAGGCAGGGTTATATTTGTCTGTATTGTGATATGCTTAGTGATCTTTTGCTGTCTTCATCACATGTAAATATCTTGATTGATTTACTTTGGGAATTGATTTCTTTCAGTGGTCTAAGGCCTTGTGTTTACAGATGGTTGTACATCAGGGAGCAGGGCACAGAGTGGATCTCAGTATGGTGATTTGTTTCAGGGCAGGTATGGGTGCAGGTTGGGGATGTTATTCTGGTGCTTTTAAACTTGGACACCCAGTGACCAGGGAGGTTGTAGCTGTGTGGGTGCACCAGTCTGGGGTAGGTTGTATTTGCAGAGACGCAGGCCTCTTCATGGGCCCTTGGAAAGGGTTGGACTGCCATTTTCAGAAGCCCTGAAGATAAATGACTCTCAGACTTTGATATCTAGTGGATTTTGCCCTGCAGGTTTTTGAAATTGTATGGGTCCGGTGACCCCTGTGTTCCTTCCTCCGTATGAAAATGGGTATATGTTGGCAGCAAATAATTAGTTTTGAGTTTTTATAGGTCCAAAACCAGAGGAAAACTTTGCTTTAGAACAGACCATGCCTGTAACTAACTCTGATAGGAGTTTGTACTCTTTCTAACCTTGTATTTCATTTGTATTGCTACTGAAATGGTTTAAGGATTTCTGATATTGTTATGAAATTAATGTGTTTTGTATATGGGGGAACATGTCTTTTTTAGGGCCCAGAGGGTGGAATGTGCTGGCTTGAAAGCATGTATGGGCCCTAGTAAAGCCATGTTTTAATCAAAATTCCATTTCATAAAAGCAGAATAGTCCCTATTTAATACTGTATGTTTGAAACTATAATCAGATCATCTCCCTGGAGATGTGATTTAATCAAGTGTGATTGTTAAACTGGATTAGGTGACGACATGTCTCCACCCATTTGGGTGAGTCTTGATAAGTTTCTGGAGTCCTATAAAAGAGGAAATATTTTGGAGAATGGAGACTCGGAGAGAGCAGAGAATGCTGCAGTACCACGAAGCAGAGAGTCCAAGAGCCAGCGACTTTTAGAGATGAAGAAGGAAAATGCCTCCGGGGGAGCTTCATGAAACTGGAAGCCAGAAGGGAAAGCTAGACATGTTCACCATGTGCTCTTCCAGCTGAGAGAGAAGCCCTGATTGTGATCACCATGTGCCTTCTCACTTGGGAGAGAAACCCTGAACTTCATCAGCCTTCTTGAATCAAGGTATCTTTCCCTGGACCCCTTGATTGGACATTTCTATAGGCTTGTTTTAATTGGGCCATTTTCTCAGCCTTAGTTTTAGTTTTAGTGTAAACTAAAACAAGTAGTAACCCTGGTGTGTGCTGGTCTAACTCTTCGGGCTATTTGTGTGCATGCGTAGAGCTGTGGCAGTGGGTCAGCATTAAGCCTTTGTGGATTGAGGGCAGATGAGACTTGGCTGTGCAGGTCAGCACTTTCTCAGAGCTGGGAAGTGAGGCTGAGGGCTGTGTGCATGCACAGTTCTAGGACTGATGTAATGTGTAGTTCCTACAGCTGGTGGGCACGCATGGACCTGGGAGTGTGGTAAATGGATGCGCTAAGCTCAGGGAAGGCAGTGTGAGGCTGTGCGACACTATGTGAGGGGGTGGGGGTAACCTAGGTGTGGAGGTTAGTGCCTGAAACCTTCACGTGCTGGCAACAACCTGCAGAGAACAGGGAGGGGGAGGCAGTGCCTGGGAGGGGTGTGGGAGAGGTGGGCTGGGCTACACTTGGGGTGGGGGTGGGGGGCTGGTGGAATGGGGGTGCCTGGAGCACAGGGAATGGAAGCAGGTGAGGGGGATCAGGTGAGTGGGATGTGGGGTGGCCAGTCACAGGGCTGCACCGGAGAGGGCAGCGCACCCAATGAATGCAGCCTGGCTTACCCTAGTCCCATGTACCTGTCTGTGCACTCCTGCCGGCTCTGCTGCTCCGTGCCTCTGTGCCAGTCTCCAGCCTTCTGCCTCTCAGTTCCTCAGCCATTGTAACTAGGGCTGCCACATGTGGTGCAGAAGGTTCTCTCAGGTCAGCCACACTCCGGAACTGCTGCCTCAGTCACCCTCTTATCCCTTCTCTAACTTTTCCGTGGAGCAGGGCTAATCTGAAGCTGCTCTAGTCTGCCATCTTCCCGGAAGTCCCAGTGTTCCGTTTCTTCGACAGTAAATGTGGCACCACAATCCACCCAGTTGCCCAAGCCCAGAAAACTGGATTTAATACTTAGTTTCTCTCTTTTGCTCACCCTGACCTTTAATAAATTCCCAAATCCACCAAAATTCTTCTCAATCAATTTAGTTTTCTCCAATGGCGTCTCCTTTTCTAAGTTTAGCCCACTTTCCAGTAGCACCTCACTAACTGAAGCTTTCCTCTCATGGGTACTCTGGACCTCAGTGTGGCTCTCTTGCAAGTGAATCCCCAGCCTGCAGCAAAATTCATCTTTCTCAAGGGCTCATATCCTTCTGTCCCTTCCTTGCTTTAAAATCAAAGCAAAACAACCAACTAAATGAAAAACAACCAACACATCAGTATTTCACCACTAACCCATTGATTGAAGTCCCAACTCATAGTTTTCCATGACCTTACCACTTGAAGCTCAATTTTCACTATTGCTGATTTATAATCCAAACATACTGCACTTCTCTTAACTCTTCAAATGTGTCATGTTTTCTCTTTCACTACCAAGCCTTGCTATATGTCTCAGCCTGGACATTTTGTCCCACCTTCTCATACTTCAGGTCTCAGCTTTATACTACTTCCCCTAAAGGCACCCCTGCCCAAGATTCGGTTGGAGACTCCATATATGTCACCACAGTGACTTAAGCAGGTATTATTGCTCCTACTTCACAAAAAAGGAAACAGAAACAATGAGAGCTAGATTTTCCCAGTGTCTTATGGCTACAAAATACCAGAGCCAAACCTTAGAGCTCATTCTATTATTCTACAGAAGCCTTTCACAGGCTTAATTTTAACTGGTCAATATGTACTTAGAATTGTTTTATTTCCCTGAAAGTTTCATGTGGCTTAATTATTTTATAACTTTACATAATCCCTATTCCTAGATTAATTTTGTGTTCATGCCCTGAAAAACATTCAGTTTTTTGCAAAACTCAGTTGCAGTGTCCTCTTCATGAAGCATTCTCTGGTCTACCCACTCTCTTCAGGCTCTCCATGGTACTAAGTCCCTACCACTGTTGTAGGACCTATTGTTTTCTATTGGAGTGACCGATTACATGTTGCCCTCTTCTTTTAGACAGAGAGCTTCTCAAGGCCAGAGAGATTTGTCTCAGTCATGTCTATAACCCCTGGTACCCAGCAGGAGGTACTTCCAATTCATATGAAGTTAGGTATATTTTAAACTAAATCGTGAAAGCACATTTTCTCATACCGGGATTTCCTCAAAAACTCTCTCCACGACAGCATGTAAGTTATCCAGTTTGTCATCAGGATATGGTAACTTCTCTTCTCAAACAAGGATCCTACAGGACTTCTTATCACTTCCACTTCCAAAGACCTTGTCACTGGACCTGGGCTCTTATACAGGCTCTAACTGTTGTAGGGAGCAGGGGTCTGATTTCAGGCTTATCTCTTTTAATACATTTATGAGAGTATAGAGATTAATGGAGTCTTTTCATGTATTATATATGTACATATATATATACATATGAGCATATGATATTAAATAGAATATCTCTTTAGACCCTAAATCAGTGATTCTTAACACTGGCTGCATACATATGCAATCATAACTACACCAGATATATCCATATATATATACCTCTGATTTCCCCTTCAAGCTGAGGAAGTGGGAATGATATGAACTAGGGCAGGGTGGAAGAGAATGAGGAAGAACATTTTTATTTTCGTTAGAGGGTAGAACAAATTAACCAGAAGTAACCTAGGTTTTGTACTTGAGTGATGTGATACAAGAACTCCCCTTTTCTCCTGTCTGCTCCTCCCAGTTATCCATCTCTGTCTTTACAATGTGTTGCATCAACTTACTTTTTGCACTAGTACACAACCAAAGTGGTCATTGTGTATGACAGTATGAAAGTTCTATTGCCTCAAATCCAAAAAAAATAGTCACAAAAATCCCCCTTTCCTGTCTTTTTCTTGCCCCATTCATCATTGTCAGTGAAGGATGGCAAAACAAACCTCTGAGCTTTTCTGGAAGTCATTGAAATAATATGAATTAAGATCCAGAGAATCTTTGCCTAGAGTCCTTGTTTTACCTTTTTTTTTTTTAGTGGTATGAACTTGGATAAATGCCACATTTGTTCTGGTGTCATTTTCACACAAATAGAATGGATTTAATACTATGCATCTCGTGGTTGTTGAAAAAACTAAAGAAAACAAAGAAAATGATGATGCCAACTCTGTTTATCTAGCTTGGCAAGTGTGAGTTTTCTTATTCTTTTCTTCTTGTATTTTCTTTTTTTTTGTTCCCTACATTTTGGTTCAGTTATCAAGGGGTAGTGAAATTCTTAAAATACAGGAAAGAGGAAAGGATAAATGCAAGGTAGGTAGGTAATAGCTTCTTTAATAACTGGGAATGGGCAGCACATACAAGTGGTGGGAAACAGGTTTTGAAATTCTCTGTGAAGCTCAAAGTGAACCTTAGAACAGGATTTTTTTTCTTTTGATAGTTCGTGTTGCTTCTTTGTTGCAGTTCACTCTCTGTCCTTTGAAAAATCACAGCTACAACAAAGGTATCTAAGCTCCTCTTTAGACTCTAAATCGGTGATTCTTAACACTGGCTGCATGTTAGAATTACCCGAGGCAGTTAGAACTATTAATTTCAAAAGGTGTTTTAAAACAAATAGATGTTGAGCCCTGACCTAGACTAATTAAAGCAGAATCTCTGGGGACGAAGTCCTGGCATTAGTATTGAAAAAAATTATCCGAATTATTGCGGTGATGATTGCAAACCTCTGCCAAAATTATGATGTCACCATGATGTCCATGAAATATTTGATTGGGGCCATAAAATAAAATAGATGTGTAAAGTGAGTTTTAAAGGACATAAACCAGGAAAAGATAAATATTATTTAAATACACATTATCTATGTCAGCTGAATTCTATGATAAAAAGGATTCCCAAGGCCAAAAATATTTCAAAGTGAAGGAGGGGCCCACTCTGTTTTTTACAAACCCAAATAGAGGGGCATTAGGTAGGTTGCTAGTTGGAATTGATGGAAGATTGAAAATCGGCATTTTCTTTACTAATTAAAGAAATCAATTACATAGTCAGCATATTTGAGAATGAGAAATTAAAAATAATAAGACTATGAATGCTAAATTCAAGGAAGCAACTAAAGCAGTGTATTTATTGGTGTGACTTGAAATATTAACCTCTTGGAAACTGCAGACATCTATATTGTCAGAAATGGGAGAGCTATCAGATAACAGAGCCTATCCTCCCGGGAGATTCCTGGATTGTGTCTAGTCCCCAGGTAGAGGGTAACACACTCCTCTCAGCCCAAAGTCCATCCTTCTAAGTACTCACTTGGCAGGCATCCTGGAAAATGGGAGTGTTGCAGGGGCTAAGTTACTCTTCTCAGAGATCTCTATTGGACATGATAAAGAAAGAAAGAAAGAAAACTCAAAGCACAAACTGCATACAATCTAATGTACACTTTAAGAGATGTGCTACAGGGTATTTATATAGCAGGTCAGATTTTCATTCTGTGTTTCAAAAGAAGAAAAGAAGTCTTTGAGTTGAGAATCCAGCTTATTGTTTTTGGTCATGGGGTTTAGAGACAAGTGATCCAATGGCCATTACTTTTGAAGATTGTGATTTTATAAGCAGTGGAAGTTTCAGGTGTCAGTAACTTGTGTAACACTGGCTCGAGGTGTTGACAGTTATTTAAGGTGTTCTTTAACACTGTTATTTGTAGAAAATAAATCAGCCTTAACCTTGCTGAAAACAGGGAACTCACTTTTCTAAATTGCAGCAAGCTAACATCTATTGTCAGGGCATTGACAGGAAAAGGAAAACCATATAAAGAACTCAGGCTTTTGCTGGAACTCAGATGATTGATTTATATCTTCAGAGTAAGGCTTGCCAAATAAATAAGATTATTAATTTAAAAGGTAATTGCACTTTCTCAGAGGACAATTCTAATTTGCTCCTTTCAGCAATAAAAGATTTGGTAGATGGCACATCTACTCTTTTCTTTCATACTTTCTGTTTCTTTTTCCTTTTTTTTGTTTTATTTTTTATATACAAGCATTATTATGAATATCAGGTTTCCTCACAGGCTTATTATTGGATAAACTGGTATTAACAGGGAAGATTTCAACAATCCTCAGACTGTATGCAAAATAAATGATATCCATTCTAAGATTATTATTTTTAAAACAAGATTTATATATTTTTGTTTTAGAAAGATACTGATCTTCAGTTATAGCTATTTATTTATGAGAGACTAATTAATCACCCAACAAGACATTTTATGTGCTCGTAAGTTTTGGTAACTTTTCATATTTTCTCTCAACTTTTGCTCAGTTTATGTTTTAAGTTTGATGCCCAAATGCTATTGTGAATTCAAAAGCCTGTAACTGCTGCTTGCTCTTGGGGATCTGTTGTGCTCTCTCAGCCATGACTCCGAGCAGGAGGTCATCTGGTGGAGACTGCTCTCTTCCAGACAGAGGGCAGAAGCATCTGCTTTGAAAAGTGGGTTCCCTGCTTGTTGGCCTGGTCAAGATTCACAAATACAGCAGCTGTAACTTATGATCCGACCGAGGATGCTCAGAACTGCACTTTCCCTACAATGAGCACCAGGCTGAACTTTCACGTCACAGCCCTCAGTCTTAGTTTAGGGGAAGGTCGAATTCTTGTGTCACTGCATCGCCACAATTGGAATAATGTAGACCTCTCTACGGGAAAGTGCCTGAAATCATAAACTACAGATGTAAGTTCCTACCCAAAGGTGATGTAATTTTACAACATACTGTTCTATAGTTCATAACTTTATTACAGTGTGCACTACAGCTCATAATTTCGTTGCTTTTCCATTTTGAACATTGACTACTTATTTCAAAATGAACTTCAGTTAATTTATTCATAACATCCTTCATTTCAGGAGACTCCAAAGAGGCCTTACAGTAATGCAAATATGAGATAAGAAAAATATAAATGTGAATGGATGAGGAAAAGAAGATTACTACATGTAAGATAATCTACATATGTATTCAAGGTAATTTTTTATGCAAATCCAAAGAAATTAGAAAATCATGGCATGCTTTGTTTATGAAACAAAAGTAATTCAGAACTATATTATTATAGTATCTAATTTTTAAATTAGGATATAGTATTTTGTATATTTATCAATAATGTATAAAATAAGAGTGATCTTTAGTTTCTTTTGCTTTATCACAGGATGGAGAAAGTCTCAAGCATAGGGAAGGCATCACAAAGGGTTAGGTTTACCAGACTTTTATTAATGAGTGTGTTAGCATAGCCTTGGTAAGAAATATTTGAAAAATGGTATCATCCTGTAATATAAGCACTTTCAACATTCCTATGCACTTTTCACATTAAAATAAAAATCATGGGAACAACATATATTATTATCTTGTCATATTAATTATTGCACACATGCATTTATTTTGAATAACAAAATTCCATGGGCACCAAATAATTATGGAGAAAATGTGATACCTCACTACCATAGCAAGTGTCTTTGGGAGCATTTTGCAACTTTGAATGTTGTTTACAGATAAAGACAAAAACAAAATTGCAAAAACAAGAAAGTAAAATAAAAGCCAAATAACAAATATTATTATTAGATTTTAAAATTTATTTTATAAAAATAAACAATGCTACTCTTATTGGTGCTAAGGAAGAATGACAGAGCACCCCCCCCCCAAATAGAAAGATTTAATGGAAAGAAAGACAATGGAATGAGAGATTTAGGCTTTTTTCTTTTTCTTTTTGCCAGATAGAAATTCTACTTCTTCCTGCAGCTTTAAATTTTTCTCAACACATATTCAGTTAAATTAAACATTTAAAGTAAGCCTAGTCATAATGAATAAAAAAAAACATATGTATCGAGTTCCACCAGCTGGAGTTATTTTGTTGTTGATGAGTATAAAAAGCAACACTAAATTCTTTTTTGTGTGTTTTTTAATTGTAAAATATAACATGTATACAAAAAAGCAATAAACTTCCAAGTACATTTTAATATATATTTATAGAACAGATTTTAAAGTGTGGTATGGGTTACAGTTCCACGATTTTTTCATTTTTCTTTTAGCTGTTCCAAGACACTGGAGAATGTAAGAAATAATCAATATAATGATTCAGCAGTTATACCTATTTGTTAAATCCTATCTTCTCTGTTATACTCCTCTTTTTTTTTATGAAAAATATCATGATACAAAAAAAGCAATAAATTTCAAAATACATCACAATTAGTTATAGAACAGATTTCGGAGTTTGGTATGGGTTATAATCCCACAATTTTAGGTTTTTACTTCTAGCTGCTCTAAGATACTAGAAACAAAAAAGAAATATCAATATAATGATTCTGCAATCACTCATTTGTTAAATCCTCCCTTCTCTGTATAACTCCACCATCACTTTTGCTCTTTCTCCTATTCTTTAGGGGTATTTGGGCTCTGCCCATTCTAAATTTTTCATGTTGGAAGGAGCTATTGATAATATGGGATAGGGGGATGGAACTAGTTGATGTTCTAGAGAGGTTGGCTCCTCTGCATTTCAGGACTTAATCTGGTCCAGGGACCCATCTGTAGGTTGTAGGTTTCTGGAAAGTTACCCTAGTGCATGGAACCTTTGCAGAATCTTCTAAAATGCCTTAGGTGTTCTTTAGGATTGGCAGGAACAGTTTTGGTTGAGGTTTGTCAAGTTATGATAGATAGCAATGTCTAACTGAAGCTTGCATAAAAGTGACTTCCTGAGTAGCCTCTCAACTCTATTTGAACTCTCTCAGCCACTGATACCATATTTGTTAGACTTATTTCCCCCCTTTTGGTCAGGATGGCATTGTTGATCCCATGGTGCCAGGGCCAAGCTCATCCCTGGGAGTCATCTCCTAAGCCCCCAGGGAGATATTCACCTCTGGATGTCATGTCCCATGTAGGGTGGAGGGCAATGGTTTCACTTGCAGTGTTAGGCTTTAGAGAGATAGAGGCCACATCTGAGCAACAAAAGAGGACCTCTGGAGATGACTCTTAGGCATACCCGTAGGTAGGCTAAGCTTCTCTGCTACGTACATAAGCTTCACAAGAAGAAGCCTCAAGATCAAGGGCTTGGCCTATTGATTTGGGTGTCCCTAGTGTTAGACAGTATCCAGGATTTCCCTGGTGGTAAACTTTAATAGTTCATGTTTTTTCTCCCATCCCTCAAGAGACTTTGCCAATGTTTTTTATTATCTGCTTAACACACTTTGAGATGTATCCAGGCATTATATTATGCTATACGGGATTAAAGGCTCTCATTCTTATTCTGGGCTCCCTGTTTAAATGATCTAATCAACAGGTTGAGTTAGATTATGTGCTACAGAAAATTTACGTTCTGGACAAAATAAAACTTTCTTCCTTTGGTCTCAAAGAGTAGGTGAAGTTTAAAATACAGACAATGTATTCTGTGGAGAGCCGCCACCCGGGTCAGGCCTAGTGGACGCGCTGCAGCCTGCTCCAGAGTTCCCCCCGCCCATCGAGTGAGCCAAGATGGCGCCCACATCCTGCCTCCGCGTATGACGTACGCGCCCGCCAACCCTGTCTACCAATCACCCTTGTATACGTGGCGTTAGCCCATTGGGTTTGGATTTTGTATATAAAGGCGTTACCCGGACGGGGAAAGCGAGACGACCCACAAGGAGCCGTGCCTGACGGCCGCACAGAGGTCGCTCCCCCGCGGGATGTATTCACCCGGTCGGGGAAAGTTATAGATAATGCAAGCTTAGACCCAGTAAAGATTTGTGCTTACAACTGCTGCGTATTCTGGACTCGTTTTCTACCGCCAGGACCGGTTTGTCTGCGTCTCTTTCTCTCTCCCCCTTTTCTTGTCGTACCCTCCGCCGGCCGGGGGCCCGACGTTGAGTGAGGAGACACGGACAAGTGGTGGCCCGTACGGGGAACCTCCCTTTGCATCCGCGAGCTGATGAGGACGTGCCTCCGGAGTCTGTGGTTGTCTTTCCGCGCCTGATCATCGCGGAGAGGTAAGTACTTTTTCTTTACGTGGAAACTAAGGGCCGCGGGTTTTCAGGCAGCCCCGGTGACTCGGGAGAGCTCCCCGAGTGGTTAAGAGACAGCGCCGACTGCAATCATGGGGCAGTCTGAAAGCTCACCCCTGTTAGCTCCGCTAATGACCCTCTTGAAACAGCGGGGCCTCTCAGTTAAGAAAAGTTCTCTCCTAAGGTTCCTTGATGATGTTACAGTTTTTGCCCCCTGGTTCGCCCAGACTGGGAGCCTTAGTTTGCCCTCCTGGATAAAGCTTGGCCACGACATAGACCGAGCGCGCCGGACGGGCCTATGTCTGGACCCAATCCTAGTTCCCGTTTGGGAAACTGTTCGCGCTTGTCTTGAGGCAGAGGCTGCCACGGGCCTCGGCCCGTCCCTCGTCCTGCAGCAGGCACGGGGCGCGCTTCGGGAAACTCAATCAGTTTCGTCTGCGGATGGCTCCTGTAAAGGGGAGCCGCCAATCCGTAAACGGCCAGAGTCCAGCGATAGTTCAGACACCTCTGACTCTGAGTCGGATGATGATCAGAATGAGGGTGTAGACGAACCTCCGCTGATCGATTGGGAGAAGCCCCCTGCCTCACCCACGCAGCCCTCTGCCCCGCCAATGAGTACGCGATGGTTTTCGGCGAGTGGTCACGGCGACCCCGCCAAAAAACCTCACCGAGGGCTCCCCCTGGTGGCCGAATCGGGCTGCACTGGCCCGCCCTTGCACAGCCCAGAGTTCCCTGGAAGCTGGGTAGGGGAGGGGCAGCCACAGCTGTATCCCCCACCTGCGTATGCAGGCCCTCAGGACTCCATCTCATTAAGCAGTGGTAAAAGGCATTTCTGGAAATGGACCCCTTCATTTACCTTTAGACCTTTCGGAGTTCTAGGCGGATACCAGCCGCTTAAATCAGAACCAGACTCAGAAATGTATCCGGTTATTCTCAATCCCCAAGGTGGTAATCAGCATGAATCCTATGATTATAAAGTTCTGAGGGAATTGAGGCAAGCCGTCCATCAATATGGCCCCAATGCTCCTTTTACGTTAAATTTAGTTGAAAATCTTGCCACCCTAAACCACACGCCCGCAGATATATACCAGCTAGCCCGTGCTTGTTTGCCACCGGGTCGGTATATAGACTGGAAGGCCTGGTTTGAAGAGCTAACTGAAGAGCAAGCCGCGAAAAACACCGCGGTTAGACGTGGCGCCTGGAATGCGGACATGCTCCTAGGGAAAGGGCCCCACTCCCAAAATCAAACAGGGTTCCCTATAGAAGTCTATGGGCAGATCTTCCGCTGCTTCATAGGCGCCTGGAAGAAATTAATGAGCCAGGGAGAAGCTCAAGCATCTCTCAGTAACATACACCAGGGCCCCACTGAACCATTTGTCGAGTTCGTAGCTAGGATGCAAAACACAGCAGAAAGGATTTTCACCGACCCAGGGATAGCAGAAACTGTAGTCAAACAAATGATATTTGAACAATGCAACAAAGACTGCAAGGTAATCCTAGTGCAGAACAAGGGTAAAAGCCTAACCGATTGGGTTCGTTTATGCAGGGACGCTGGCAGCCCACTAACTAGTACAACTCGAGCTGCCATGCTGGCTAGCTCACTGCGAGTAAATGCAGAACAAGCTAAGAACGCAGGAGCGAGGCAGAAAGGATGTTTCCAATGTGGAAAACCAGGACACATTAAAAGAAATTGTCCTAATATGAGCCAGCTAACCCACACTCAACAGGTGGCCAAGCTCTGTGGCCGTTGCCGTAAGGGACCCCATCGCGCGGAGGACTGTAGATCAGCCTTCGATGCAAACGGCAAGCGCCTCTCTGGGCGCCCGGAGCAGGCGCCAAAAAACGGGCAGAGGGGGTCCGTCTTTCCGGTGGACCCCCTTGCTGGCAATACAATGATGCAACACCAGTCCAAGTCCGTGCCTCCCATGAGTCAGCAGGACTGGACCTCTGTGCCACCTCCACACTCATACTGACCCCATCTGAAGGAGTTCGGTTGGTAGAAACCTCCTTTAAAGGACCTCTGCCACCAGGCACTGTGGGGCTCCTGTTAGGAAGAGCGTCCACAACCCTGA